>NC_048564.1:3017869-4398182 GCF_902806685.2 Maniola hyperantus
TATATAAGGCTAGCTTCAAGTTTTATTGTAATATTTTCTTTAAAAGTTCAATTATTTTTTGGGATAAATGTTATCTTATGTCCGTCTCCGGGTGCAAACTATATCTGTTCCCAATTTTGGCAAGACTGGTTTAGTAGTTCAGCCATAAAAAGGTAATAAATAAACATGCAAACATACAAGTAAAATGTCTTTGCACGCAAACAGAGTTGCTTTTACATTTGGTTTTGAATTATGATAAATGTGGGTAAGTGATAAAAAATATTCAAGTTACAGGTACAATGTGCAGAATGCAAACAAAGGTTAATAGAAGGAGTTTTCAGTTGTGTTAGGTTAATAATAAATAATTAATTAATAATACGGTAGGCTCAGCAGGTTCTAGATCCTTAAGAAGTAGGTAGCCTGGTAGGTAGGTACTAGGTAAATACCTATTGAGAACCTGATAGCGCAACGGTCAGGGCGCGGACTGAAAACCATACGAAGTATGACAGGTCAGGTTCAAATCCAACCATTTATTATTGTTGTCCCTATTTCTAACATACTATACGCTTGTATTGTTTTTTTATTCACGTGCTATTTAAACATTTTGAGTTTGTTTAAATATTTTCTCTTAAACATATTTTTGTGCCATCTTTCCATTGAGGATCGAAAAACTTACTGGTGTACTAGCTCTGACGTCATAAGAAAGTCAAAGTAAGTAATAATTTTAAGTTATTGCTACGTTGTTTTTATGTTTATTCCGGCGATGATTATTCATAATTAATTTATGCGACATAAAATACTTCTGTGTCACAAAATTTGAATGGTTTAAGTGTTAGAAGGTGTATTTCCGGATTGATCGCGCGCATCGCGCTATGAAAGTTTTTTCAGTCGTGAAGTATATAAACGAACGTTGCACAGTATTTTCTCACAGTACATCTACGTTTGTGAAACAGTGGCGCGGGCACTGATAACTTCCTGCGTAATTTGACGAATCTTGTCCTTTAGGACAAGCTGAACACTAACATTGCATTGCAAATAATAGCAAAAAGGGCTTGGCTTGGCTTAGCTTAGTTAAATAGCAATAAGGCTTGGCTTGGCTTAGCTTAATTAATATAAGTAACCCTGCCGAATTCTTGTATGCATTCGAATAATATAGATAATAAGGCTTAGCTCTTAACATTAACGATTCTAGGTGGCATGAGATGACACTCACGACGTAGATGGGCCCCCTTTTTGTTTAGAAATTTTTAATTAATCTATTAATTATTAATTAGGTACCTATAATCTATTATATATTTTTTACATTATAGCAATTATTTTATTACTATTATAAACAGATCAGTCAGTCAGTCACCTTTTCCTTTTATATATTAAAGATAGGTACTAATTCCGAAAATCATAAATAAGTAACATTTTTGATAAATAATTTTCCATTATTATCTTTTTATTTATTATTTATTATGCCCCGGCGAACTTCGTACCGCCTAACAGTCGATTCAAATTTTTTAATTTTTTTTCTCCGTAAAAACCATCCTCGTACTTCAAGGAATATTATTAAAAAAAAATTGCGAAATCGGTTCAGCTGTTCTCGAGGTTTGCGATCAGCAACACATTCAACGATTCATTTGTATATATATAGATATTTATTTATTATTAGGTACCTTCTGTAATACATTGAATACGCGATAGGTCGAGATGGAAATCGGGGTGGGGGCGCCCGCACACCTTGTACGGGCGCCGGCGCTAACCCGGTGCGGGATAGCGTGAGTGACGTGCGGGTGTGAGGGACGTCCTCCCGCCTCATACCCCGATATTGGCGCTTTAAAATGTAAATAATAATCATCATGATCAACCCATCACCGGCTCACTACAGAGCGAGTGAGAAGGGTTTTGGCCATGGTCTACCACGCTGGTCATGTGCCGATTGGTAGACTTCACACAACTTGGAGAACATTATGGAGAACTCTCAGGCATGCAGGTTTCCTCACAATTAAAGGTTAAAGCAATTGATATTTAATCAATAAAAACGCACATAACTCGCACATAAAAGTTAGAGGTGCGTGCCCGGGATCGAACCCCCGACCTGCGATTAGACGGCGGACGTCCTAACCACTAGGCTATCAAAGCTTTTATAAATAATAATGTCACCCGTAAAAAAACAGTAGGTGTACAAAGAATGAATGATAATAAGTATTTTAAGATTGAATTAGTATAAATTAAGCCTTTAACTATTCTTTAAATTAAGTATTTTAATATTGTTGTGATTGTGTTTTTTGTTGTACTTTTTATTTTCATTTGTTAACCTTGTTTCATCTGTTCTTGTTTTTAAAATTAAGCTAGTAATATTGTACATTTTTAATTGTTATGATAAGTAGGCATGGTTTAATGCGCAGACGTAAGCATTGAGGGTCAAACCTCTGTGGTTTTTTTGCAATGCGTGCATAACATTTTTTTTTGTATGTTGATAATAAATTTTAAAGAAACCATCTCGATCTGTCGCATACTGTACCCCCTACAATCAGCAAACAAATGATTTGATTTGATTTGATTTTAGAATCGCATTCAAGATACACGCGACTGTATCCCTACAAAAAGTCGCCATGGCCGATGTCCCTTATGGAGAAGTCACAGGCGTGCAGTGCAGGTTTCCTCACCAGTACCTACCATACCATTACTGCAATAAGTATTTGACGAAACATCACAAGTACACTCTGGCCAATTTCAAACGTTCGGGCTTCATTTTTTGCGCATTTTCCGAGTCAAAGAGTCTACACAGGCAGGGCATCAAAGCTCGAAACCTCAATATTTACCGTCATACTGCAATCAAAAACCTCGGCTTCAAGATATTTATGCGTTCGTACACGCGACTGTATCCCTACAAAAAGTCGCCATGGCCGATGTCCCTTATGGAGAACGCTCAGGCGTGCAGGTTTCCTCACGAGTACCTATACCATTTCTGCAATAAGTAATTTATTTAACGAAACATCACAAGTACTCTGGCCAATTTCAAACGTTCGGGCTTCATTTTTTGCGCATTTTCCGAGTCAAAGAGTCCACACAGGCGGGGCATCAAAGCTCGAAACCTCAATATTTACCGTCATACTGCAATTAAAAACCTCGGCTTCAAGATATTTATGCGTTTGTACACGCGACTGTATCCCTACAAAAAGTCGCCATGGCCGATGTCCCTTATGGAGAACTCTCAGGCGTGCAGGTTTCCTCACGAGTACCTATACCATTTCTGCAATAAGTAATTTATTTGACGAAACATCACAAGTACTCTGGCCAATTTCAAACGTTCGGGCTTCATTTTTTGCGCATTTTCCGAGTCAAAGAGTCTACACAGGCGGGGCATCAAAGCTCGAATCCTCAATATTAATATTTACCGTCATACTGCAATCAAATACCTCGGCTTTAAGATATTTTTGCGTTCCGCTTTCCGATTTTGTTGTCTTTGCCGAAATAGTTCCCTCGTCAGAAATATCAATTTGATGTAATTATATTTAACCACTAGTGAATACCCTGCGTATGCAACTACAATAAAAAATAGCCTAAGTAATACATTGTTTTAGTAGTCTAAAACCATCTTCGTATTATTGCCTGATGATGATGAAGACACACATTTGAAACCATTATGGAGAATTCTCAGGCATCCAAATTTCCTCACGATGTTATTCACTGTCAAAGCAAGTAATACCTATTCAATTGCTTAAAAGCACATAACTCCGAAAAGTTATGGTTATGGGATGCTTGCCCAGGATCGAACCCCCGACCTCCCAAGTAGGAGACGGAGACATACGTCTTAATAACCACTAGTTGATCACGGCTCTTATGATAAACTAGCCTATCCCCGCCACTTCATCCGCGTGGATTTTAAACATTTCAAACGAATATTTTATCCCTTAAGGGGTTGAATTTTCAAAAATCCTTTCTAAAGCTAAATTTCATCCCGATTCGTCTAGTAGTTTGAACTGTGCGTATGATCAATCAGTTAGTCAGTCATTCTGCTTTTTCTTTTAAATATATATAGAAATACTAGCTTATCCCCGCGACTTCGTCCGCGTGGACTACAGTCAGTCAGTAAGTCAGCCAGTCAGTCAATCAGTCAGTCAGCTTTTCCTGCTATATATTTTGATATAGGTTTTAATAGATTTCATATTTCTCACAACAACAAAATATAGAAGTATTTGAACACAGAACGTAAAAAATGCGGTCCGCGATACAAATAAACAGAATAAATGAAAATTTATTACACAATCACGTAACAAGGAAAAACATTAGTACCCGACGCCCGCTACGCGATAAAAAATACGCGCACTAAATAAAAATTTTCATACGGCAAATTTTTATTATTACAACATTTTATTTATCATCTAAATCGGCGTTTACGACGGCGAACAATGCCGGCCTCCGAACCGAACAAAAGTGGGACGCGAATAAAGAAAACAATAAAATTAGAATACATAAACACATAAAAAATGGCATTCAGAACATTTGCGGCAAGACGCATGCGTCTCGAACACCGCACATTATTTGGCATATCATCATGATCAACGCATAGCCGGCTCATTATAGATCATGGGTCTCCTCTCATAGTGGGAAGGGGTTTTGGCCACGCTGGCCAAGTGCGGATTGGTAGACTTCACACACCTTTGAGAACATATCCATATTATTAATATTATATTATTAATATATATCCATATTAATATTAGTAATCCATACTAATATTATTAATGCGAAAGTGTGTCTGTCTGTCTGTCTGTTTCATCTGTTTCACGGCTCAACCGTTCAACCGATTTTGACGAAATTTGGTACAGAGATAGTTTGTATCCCGGGGAAGGACATAGGCTACTTTTTATCCCGAAAAATTAAAGAGTTCCCACGGGATTTTCAAAAACCTAAATCCACGCGGACGAAGTCGCGGGCATCATCTAATATTTCTCTAGTTTCTCTGTAAGTCTGCTAGCTTTTCACGGCTTATCAGAAAAGCTATCACTTAACAGTAAAGGAAAACATAGTGAGAAAACCTACATGCCTGAGAGTTCTCCATAATGTTCTTGTTCGCAGCAGAGTACAACTTATTCAATTCGTAATGTCAGGTTATATCGTCGGTCGGTATGCGTGCGTTTGCTAGCGCTTGCTCGCGACTGATTGGTCCGACATGCACGCACACTTACGCAATGCCCATGTAAACGACGTAACCACAAGTAAAGTTCACTCGTCTTCGTGAAATGCAAGAACTTACCTATACACTAGGTGTACCTAAGGGCGTTTGTGCACTCATCCGTAAAACCACGGATTCCGTAAAAATACGAATCGAATGAGTACGTATTTGTATGACACTTCCAAATCACGAATACGGATGAGTGCACAACGCCCTTAAAGCAAGTGATATTTTAATTACAAAAACGCACATAACTTCGAAAAGTTATACCCCGGGATCGAACCCCTGACCCCCGATTAGGAGGCGGACGGCCTAACCACTAGGCTATATAAATACCTATCCTTACTCTGCGGTATAACTTTATAACTTTAACTCGGTAGCATGATATGGCGGAGGGGCCAAATTATTTTAATTTAAGGCAAACAATGACGCCGGCTTCTTGTTGTTTAACTATGCGTATCATGTTATATCTACATCCTGATAAAATAACAAAACGCTATTCCACGGCGTGTGTAAAGGCCGAAACAGAACGCGCGACGGGAAAGCTACGGTTTTCTAGATTCGTGCTGCAATATAGAGCCTCAATAGCTCAACGGTTAAGGCGCGGACAGAAATCCGAAAGGTCGGCGGGTCAAATCTCACTCGTTGCACTATTGTCGTACCTACTCTTAACACAAGTTTTTTTTTTTTTAAAAAAAAGAACATTAGCCATGTTAAATGACTAATATTCCCCTTTTTCCTCTCCAACTAAGCTTCACAGTTAGTTGGAGAGGAAACTTTAAAACTTTACACTTAGTTGGAGTAGTTTGCTTTACGCTTAGTTGGAGGGGAAACGGGACTATTATTCATGATTAGGCGGGGTAAGGAGGTGCGAGGGGCTAAGGGGGTGCGCTAACTTCTTAGCACCCCAAATGTCAACCTCACCTGCACGTGGTGCCCCTGCGAATCAGCGAACGAGGATATGACGAGCGAAGAATGGCGGGATAACCATTCCATATGGCTTGGCTTTAAATAAAACAGACCAGAGACGGGCAGCAGCGTCACTGGTGCGAAATGGCCTACAGCCCTGCGCTGACCAACCCGCCTGCCCAGCAGCGTGGTCAGTATGGGCATTACTTCTAATGAGCAGCGCCAACAGACAAAGGCCCCCAGTTCCCGGCAGCCCTGCTATTTCCGATTACGGTAGCGAAGGTGGTGGGGAGCGGATGGATGAGGAAGGCGGAGGACCGTGTTTGGTGGCGCGCTCTTGGAAAGGCCTATGTCCAGCAGTGGACGGAAACAGGCTGATGGATTTTATTGGATTGGATTCATGATAAGCATGGCTAATATTCTTTAATATAGCGGCCGTCACATGACAGTGAAATGGTGTATTTGAAGACGGCTGTCATCTAGCATGGACCAACGCCAAACTAACAAATTACTCCTCCTGGACAGTGCTGAAGCTGTGATAGCCTAATGGTAAGGACGTCCGCCTTCTTATCCGGAGGTCGGGGGTTCGATACTGGACACGCACGTCTAACTATTCGGAGCTATGTGCGTTTCAAGTATTTAAGTATCACTTGCTTTAATGGTGAAGGAAAACATTGTAAGGAAACCTGCATGCCTCAGAGTTGTCCATAATGTTCTCAAATGTGTGTGAAGTCTACCATACACATGACCAGCGGGCAGCGTGGTAGACTACGGCTTAACCTTTCTCACTCTGAGAGGAGACCCGTGCTCTGCAGTGATCCAGCGATAGGTTGATCACGATGATGATGACAATAGGTAACAGTGGTAAACCCAGGATTCTTTTGGAATTTTTATTCAAACTGGATATTCCGATTTCCGATATTATATTATTAGGTATCATCATCATCATGGTCAACCCATCGCCGGCTCACCACAGAGCACGGGTCTCCTCTCAGAATGAGAAGGGTTTGGCCATAGTCTACCGCGCTGGCCATGTGCGGATTGGTAGACTTCACACACCTTTGAGAACATTATGGAGAACTCTCAGGCATGCATGTTTCCTCACGATATTTTCCTTCAACGTTAAAGCAAGTAATATTTAATTAATTAAAACGCACATAACTCCAAAAAGTTAGAGGAGCGTGCCCGGGATCGAACCCCCAACCTCTGATTAGAAGGCGGACGTCCTAACCATTAGGCTATCATATCTGCATTATTAGGTATACCTAATATATTCGAAAATATAATATATTCGACTATGTTGCCATGGCTTAAATCACCAAGTTGGGCAAGTATGCAGCGAAACGCAAACAATGAGTCCCACGTACTGTCAAACATTGCGATTTTATTATTAGTGTGGATATACTATAACATATCAAGGCCGATTGAACGTAAATGTTAGAGACCTTTCACACGAAAAGTTAGGAGTGGGCGGCAGCCGTTTAATAAGCGCTAAATAAGCTTTAAATTTTTTGGCTGCAATCAGGCCTGGTAGCAAGTGATTAAGGCAGTCTATAGATGGAGCGCGCTTGCCTAGAAGATGCCTATTCACTCTTGACTTTAAAGTACCCATATTAAAGTTGTAGGGGAAAACTGATGCTGGAAGGGTGTTCCAAATCTTAGCATTTCCAACGTTAATCGAATTCGAGCATGGAAACACATGCACGCAGAGTAAAATGAATCTTAAAAGTTTCAGGGTTTATCGATTACAAACAAACACACAAAATCTTTCCTCTTTATAATATTAAGTAATTGCCTAGGTATGGCCCAGGACGTTAAAAGTCTACCAAGTCAAACAAGGTGTAATAAAGTGACATATGGGTGACCAATTTGTAGCCGGCGGCGCGCGAAGTGCCGTTCAATTGTAGGGGCGTGTCCACGCTGAATGCAATATTCATTTCCGTGTCGTGTGACAGTGCTTTAAGACTTAAGAGACACGCTATATCGCGTCTAATCCATTGCGCGAATATCTTTCTTCGCTTTACACTAGGCGACAATGGCGGCGATTCTGTTGTCTTTCTCTAAACTAAATTTGGAGTATCTGCATTTTTTTCTTATTCATATTCCTAAAAAAGGACGGAACATGAATTTCACATTTAAATAGTCTAAATTTTAGAGCTCGTTTAACAATAGGCTCGCGACTGGCAGCAAAAGTCAGCGTGAGATTAAACCAGTCTAATATACATCTAATAAGGCGTTCAATTATATATACTCAATATCGTATAAATACTCAAATATAACAAAATAAACTAACCGCTAGTTTTGCTTGATCGTTAAGCTTGAATATGATTTTTTTAATCAAATCATAAATAATGTCGTGTCTTTGTCGAAACCAACTGTCGTGCAATTTAAAGGAACCATATTATGGATATGATATCAAGTAGGTAATAGGATCAGAGTTGTGAACAATTTTAGACTTTATTTCATTTTATTAGAGTTCTAAATCGGTTGCACTGTAAGAAAGTGCTCGGGATCTTACGTGTTATTCGGTATAGTCGGCGAGAAAAGTAGTGATACTACCTATAAACAATAAATATAATATTTTTAATGGATTATTATTAAAGTATCAATGTAAGATATTTATTTATACTGGCTCGCCCAACAAAGAAAGGCATGCATAAAGAGGCAAATGTAGAAAAATGGATATATGAAGACTAAGTGTCTCGTTAGTTTAGTGGTTAGCATGTTTGACTGAGGAAAACGAGGCACTGGGTTCGATTCTAGGCTAAGAATAAATATCGGGTTTTTCTGTTAAGAAAATCTCACTACAAGTCCGGAGTTAGGAAGTTAGCCATGTGTCACCCTCGTGCAAAGCAAAAGTTTGTGTTTGTGTGTGTTACTCTTTCACGCAAAAACTACTGAACGGATTTGGCTGAAATTTGGAATGGAGATAGCTTATAACTTATCTTAACACATAGGCTACTTTTTATCCCGGAAAATCAAAAATAAGACTACTAAAAAAGAACAAGATAAAGAATAAATAATCCCTCTAGGCGAAATGCCAGACATCCGACGCTAACACTTCTGTTCGCGAGCGTACTCAATACATATACACTTGTAGCAGATAAAATTATTTAAATGATACGATCTATTGTTTCAGGAACAATGATAAATATCTATTATAATTTCATATGTACGCCAAATATTTATGTAAGTGGGGTTGTTTTGCGTTTATGTATTTATTCGCAATTACACTTACAGGTAAAGGTAAGCAAGCTATGTATGTGAGCTGTTCTTAACATCTAAGAACCGCACACATGCATTTACCTTTTCCTTTTATATATTTAGATGAAAGGTTGGTGAAATATATTGTAAGTTATGGACCGACGATATAAAGAGGCTGGCGGGAAGTGGCTGGATGAGGAAGGCTGAGGCGGGGTGTGGTGGCGCTTTTTAGGGAAGGCCTATGTCCAACAGTGGACGTCCACAGGCTGATGATGATGATGATTGTAAGTTATCCAAGAGTAAATGTAGCGGTTAATTATATTCTTGACAGAGTTATTTTTGGATAACAGCATCGTTGGTGAAATGGGGGCTCAATCATCTCACAAAATACCTTGCGTGGTAGACTATGGCCAAAACCCTTCTCACTCTGAGAGGAGATCGGGCGGGCGGGGTGATTACGTATCTCGCGATCATTGCTGTCAAACGTCCGGCTAGAGAGAGACAGCAATAGCCACAAAGCAAAATAAGAAGAAGAGGACGAGAGACAGCAAATTATCTGTCGGATTGCTACTGCTGTCGCTACTGCAACTTTTTACGTAATCACCCCACGGTTCTCTGTAGTGAGCCGGCTATGGGTTGATAGTGATGATGATGGATAAAAATTAATTGTTATCAACATATTATAATATCCATTCCAATAGGTATATAAACAAACTAGTAGGGCGCGTGGGTGCGCGGACCACTGAAGCATGAAGTGGTCCGCGAGCATGCGGCGTTGGTTTTTCAAAATGTGGACTTCATTCGCCATACATTTTCTATGGAAAAATAAATTCCGCCATCTTAAATTTTTTTTCTATTCATCGAGTAGACGTTCGGATCCTGATCATCTTTTGCGAAGAAACTACTCCTCCATTTTTTATACTCTCCGAGATGGACGCCGCCGATATTTGTATGGCGGCCATCTTTTTTTCGCCATTTTGAATTTGTTTTAGCTCACTGGCAATTGGATGACGTTTCGAGTGACATTTGCTCGAGCACCCCCAACCTATCTTTAATACCTTAAGCGTGCTCTTCACCTGTCTCTGAAATCCTCAATCATCAGCTCTCTCCGTATTTTTCCTACAAATGAATTTTTATCTTCTATACGAAACCATCAGTGAAAAAAAATTTTTCATACAAAAATGTTCAGGAGAGGTGATCAATGAGTGAGTCAGTCAGTCAATCAGTGAATCAGCACGAACAGCTATATATATATTAATGGTCTACATAAACGTAGACGTCGTTAAACTAAACAGAAATAAAATATAATAAATGGAAATATCTTGTGCGCACACCACTCGATGCAAATCCTACAGCCATCTATCAAAACAGGGCATTTAAATAAATTGTATATTACAATGAAACAGATTAAAGTCGACGACCCAGCTGCCTTAACGGGTAAGGAAGAGTTCACACTGTCTGACTGACCAAATTGGCTTACAGATGAACGTAAAGGGTGTAGAAACTGAAGATGTTGCATGTTTTTAGAGTTCAGTACTTCAAAAGGAAAAAAGGATCCCTTATAGGATCACATCGTTATCTGTCTGTCAAGAAAAACCTATAAGGTACTTCCCGTTGGTCATGAAATTTGACAGGTAGGTATGTCTTAGAGCACAAGTAAAGCAAAAAAATCCGAAAACCGTGAATTTGTGGTTAGGTACAACACAAAAAAAATGTGTTCACGAACATATAGATGGCCATGTCCGTCATTAACTTGCAGAGTTTCACATAAAGGGGTTAAAATATTTTGTACAATGGTACAGAACCCTTCGTGTGCGAGCCCTACTCGCACTTGACCGGTTTTTTTTCTGTAGTGTACACTGTGACTTGTGAGGCAGTTGCGGTATGAGTATGACGGTTCGGAGAGAGACGGTCAAGCTTGATAATTAATATGCCCGCCCAGCTATATAATTATCACCTAGGCACAGTTCACGACAGTTAGGAAACTTCTAACAAAACGCCGAGGCACGGTAATGTTAGTGGCCGAGGCTTTGACGTCACTGGCAGGCGTCAAATGATAGAACATTTGACGCTAGTTAGCCCGAAGGTAGCCCTATTTTTCTTTGATTTCACGTCACCAAAGCCTAATATTTGACATATGGTCGATTTAAGATCAAACCGAGAGTTTTTTTTTTTCTTTAAATAGATATAGCGAGCAAACGAGCAGTTGGGTCACCTGATGTTAAGTGATTACCGCCCCCCATAAACATTTGCAGCACCAGAGGAGCCGCCGATCCGTTGCCGGCCTTTTAGGAATTTGTTGGTCCGCCCCTTGAATAACCCCATGTTATAATCTAGTGGGAACACCGCCGATGGGAGTTGGTTCCACAGTTTGCACGTGCGTGGAAAGAAGTTCCCTTGCTCTAGTTCACTCTGACCTAGGTATACGACAATATATAATACAACAAACAAATCTTTCCTCTTTATAAGATTAGTAATTATATTTAATGTTTAGATTCTGGATCCCAGGGTATAAATTACACTATCACTACTAAACTTTTTACTCTTGTTGTTTCCGCGACGACCCTGACTTAGCCATTTTACTACTATGCGTTACAAATAAGGAAGTATAAGATTTTAAACAAATCTACGAAGCTAAATAAAGCTGTTTAGAAACGTAGTCTTAATACAGTGTGGCAACGCCTTAAGACATACGCATACACAGAAACAAATCGCTTACAAGCCACGCCGACACAATACAGTGCACATGTGAGGAGGGCCCAAGTAAGAGTTTACACTTCTCGAAAAAGTTGATAGATTTCGAGACTTGTAACTCATAACGTCAGAATACAATAGACCTAATGATCCTTCTTTAAGAGTAAACATTCAGTGTAGTACTGAATGTAACCACTGAACTAAACTTACTAGCTATAAAACAGCTATTTCAAACAAAAAAATGTGTTCTATGACTTCTATGAAGCTGTCAAAATTAGTACGGCATCAAGGCGTAAGCAAATTTTTTTTGTTTATAGATGTTGTGACATGATGAGATGACTTGTTCGCTTGGAGCTATAGATGAGTTGTAGAATTCAAACTGTAAAATAAAGCAATTTACAGTAGCCGGCAAGAAATATTGTACATCGACCGCTGGAATGAGATTTCGGCTTTGTAGAGCGTTGTTTTTGTCCCTCATACCTGTGTGACGTTTTGTTGGTCTTAACGACAGAGGTCACAACTCTTTCTAAAGGTCAATGTACAATATTTTCTGCCGCGTACTGTGGGTTTAATTTACGTTGACGCTGTTTCGATACTCGAAATCTATGAATGTTGTCGAGATTTACAAACTAGTACTAAGCCTACGTATACGGTGATACATTCGAATATAGGCCCGCAAATGAAATCGACCTTCGGCTTGTAATGGTCGATACTCTCTTTATCGACTAATATAATAAATGACCAACGCACCGCGTGGTGACGCGTAAGGATGCTCCATTTTTCAACTACACATAAGGCTGAGATCTATAGAGCGCACTTTGACTTTGCTCAGACTTAAGATTGAGTTAAAACGAGACAGATTTATGTGACAGATATAGTTCTGTCTCTGTCTTAAGTCTAAGCTAAGTCAGAGTGCGATCTATAGATTTCACCCATAGAGTTCCTTTTTTACAACCTCTTGGCTGTTATACTGCCAAGGTGACCTTAAGGGAGCCATAATGTTCTTCCTTTACATAAAAATAAAAATAGAATAAATAAAAATAAATAAAACTGACTGACGTATATCAATTATTAGATATCAACATAACTATAGCTCAAACCGCTGAAGATAGAATTTTGAAATCGCATGTAAAATTTCTCTATTACGTAGACCCCAAGCAATATAGATAACCCCATACATCCAAATGGGTTTATAATGCACTAGCTGATGCCCGCGACTTCGTCCGCGTGGAATTCGGTTTTTAAGAATCCCGTGGGAGCTCTTTGATTTTCCGGGATAAAAAGTAGC
Organism: Maniola hyperantus; assembly: GCF_902806685.2. Lineage (NCBI taxonomy): Eukaryota > Metazoa > Arthropoda > Insecta > Lepidoptera > Nymphalidae > Maniola > Maniola hyperantus. Next base: position 3,031,108 of record NC_048564.1, read on the forward strand.
CTATGTCACTCTCCAGGTCTTTATCTAAACACATGCAAAAAATCACGTCAATCCGTTGCACCATTACGACGTGATTGAAGGACAAACCAGAAAACAAACACACTTTCGAATTTATAATAAGGGTACTGATTTTGAAGTTATGGTGGAATATTGAAACATACACCCTGTAAACTGTGAACCCTATATACTTAACTCTAATTCCCCAGCTGTTGTAGGTTATAAATAGTAAAAACTTTAGGTTGGTACTTTTGTGTTGGTCCAAAGTTTGAGGAACGGAATGAACATCGCTTGTTTCTGACTTAAGTTCAGACATAGGTCAAGGTCTGTTTATGAACTGAAATGAGGTCATTGCAACTGATTCCGGTTCGACGAATGTTTGCACTTTCGGACGCTTTATTTCGTGTTTTCACAATTTCTCTTGTTTAAGTCCCGCAAATTGCTAATACGCGTGGCATGTATATCAATTAGATATGCCCAAGCGAACAAAATTTTTCACGGTGTTGGAACCAAATAAATCAGCGCCACCTCAGATACTAATGAGTACCTAATAAACGACCCGTTTGAAATCCAGACGTCACTGAGGTTGCATTGGTGCTACAGCACCACTGAGTCAGTGCCATTTTGTTTGTTCAATGGCCCTGTCCATACGAAGTGATATATAAGTCAATGGCGCGCGGCCGCCATTTTAGTGACGTTAGCACTAGACTGAAGTTTTGAGCTGATGGTATATTTTTGTCAAAATTACGTCATTTCGACGTAATGAGACATGGTTCCAGCGCAATAGCAATTAGCGGGACTTATATTAGGTATCAGTATCACTGTTGAAAGCTCAGGGGGATATTTCCTTGCAATAATACTCGAGAATCACATCAAACTCATATTTTATTCTTTGTATGCTTTTACTTCTCATCTCATCTCATAATCATATAATCACATAATCATAATATAACAACTTCATAACTTAAACACTTTCGCACCATAATTAACGTATGAACACAACTATGATTGACAAAAGTCTGAGCCCTGGTTATCCAAAACATCTGTATTAAATACAAGTCGTTACCACTTCCAAACAGTAATAATTGCCTTTGTCAATATACGTCTTTTTATGCAACGTATATTGACAAAAGATAATGACATATTTGATGAGGTATATTGACGTGCCTACACTGTAGTTTTCATGACATCCACTTCCGGACAATAATAATTACTTTTGCCAATATACGTCTTGTCATGAAACGTATATTGACAACAGTATAATGACATGTTCAATAAGGTATATTGACGTGGCTACACTGTTGTTTCATGACGTTGTATACTGGCAAGTGATAAGAATAATAATTATCCCCGAAATTCTAACACTGTTGTAGTGCGATTTAATGGCTCTTGGGTGCAGCGTGTCAAGAATGCAACTGTACTACAAAGGCTAAGCAAAGATCTTGAAATCCTGAAAACCGTAAAAGTGCGGAAGTTAGAGTCATTCATCATCATCAACCCATCGTGCATCGCCGGCTCATTAGGGTTTTGGCCATAGTCTACCACGTTGGCCTTATGGAGAACTCTCAGGCATGCAGGTTTCCTCACGATGTTTACCTTATCCGTTAAAACAAATGATTGATAGTGAAATATAATTTAAGCGTAATAAAATATAACATCTCGGAAAATAAATTACCTTGAATTATTTTAAGTCAAGTGCCCCTATCAATTTCCGTTTATATACCTAATACTTCAATAATAAATAATTTTCAGTAGGTATACGTTACATACCTGCGAGTTTCTGGCATGGCACGCAAGCATAGCATTCTAGCTGGTCGCGACCGCTCGCACTGGCTTCTGACGTATTAAGTTGTAAATTAGATAAGCTATAGTAATTACTTTCAGGAACATTAACTTGCAACCTATTGCTGCCATAACAAGCATATAATTTAATATTATAGATGCAATGTTAAAAAACCGACCTAGTGCGAGTCAGACTCGCGCACAGAGGATTCCGTATTACAGTCGTATTTTTTCGACATTTTGCACGATAAATCAAAAACTATGATGCATAAAAATAAATTAAATCTTTCGGAAATTCGCTCGGAATCTACTGAACTTGATTAAGTTTAAATCTGGTACACATATGAATTGTTGTGACCCAAACACAGTCATGTCATTATGTGTTTGAATTTGAATTGAAAATTGAATAAGGGGGTCACTCTTGGAGTCCAAATCAAAAAAATTTAAAAAAAAATGCATACTGTAGGTACCTACCGTGTGACAAAGATCTGATTATCTAGCTTATTTTACTTTTCAGACGGTGGAATAATTTAACCAAATAAATAAATTAAAGTTTTTTTTTAATTTATAGACTAGCGCTTGGCTGCAATCAGACCTGGTGGCAAGTGATAATGCAGCTTAAGATGGAGCGCGCTTGCCTAGAAGATGCCTATTCACTCTTGTCTTCAAGGTACCCATATTATAATTGGAGGGGAAAACTGATGCTGGAAGGGTGTTACAAATCTAAAATTCCATCCATCTAAAGTACGGAACCCTTGCGGTATGCGTGTCCAACTTGCGCTTGTCCGGTTTTTTCTTTTCATTCTAAACAGATACAATGTTGCGAACCCTATCAGTAGTTTCTCTCATTACGAATGATTGAACAGGAATAAAAAGAAGAAACTTAAGTATAAAACATTTAATAAAGCGAAGTGCAACAGATGAGTGCAAATAGATATTAATATGTATGAGTGCATTGACACCCATATAGCCTGGGAGGTGGTGGGGACTTTGGGGAGGTAGCTTGATAAGTTGCTAAAAGCTTTAGTTTTAAGCTTACATAGTTAATTATCACCATTACATCAATTACTTTACAAGTTCAACGATTTACAATCCAAGAGTATACAATAGTACTTTTTTCGAATAAATGGTTTGGCTTTGACTTTTGTTTGTAAACTGATGAAAAATCACAAGATGATCTAAGGATGTTAAAAAGTGACCGTGGAACTATCTGCTCCAAAACGATTGGATGTCTATTTGATATTAAGCATCACTTTAATATTGGAGTCGATTCTGATAGGTATATAGAGAAAAATATCTGAAATCTAAACTAAGTTTAGAGTACCTATCTGCAGCTTTTTCTATTTAATTATATTTTTCTTCTTAATATGTTCTCTAAATTTCAATGCTTCTCTACAAATTTAAACAATAGGCTCACCATTGGCATCTAAAGTCTAAGCGTGGGATAATGTACAAGAAGAACAAACAAAGAAGACTAAACTACGGATGATTTAGAATAAATAATCACGAATCTGTCCCGAATCTGCTAGCAGGTCTATTTTTACAGAATCATCAGTATTATATTGCAATTTTGATTTGATCAAGTATCTTCTCGAAATTTCCCATCGGCTCATGGTCCAATAGGTTATGAACTTGCAAAGTATAGTGTACTCAAACCCCTATATTTTAAGGTTCATTTCACATTATAGCACCAGTTAAATATGTATTGACAACGGTAATTCTCTTTAATCAACACCGATACAATATTTAATGGTCATTTATATTTTTTAAGAATTTGTATGGCCTCTTATGTCTTTATTCTAATGTTTTGTGGACTTGGCTTTTCATCACTTATAGCCGTACTCAGAGTCGCTTAATCGTTACTTAAGTTTAGTTAAAACGAGACAGAGCTAGGTACACTCTCACATGAATCTTCTTGTTTTAACTCAATCTTAAGTAACGATTAGCGATTTCGAGTAGGTACGGCAGTTATTCTTGCGGTTCCTTCTTATCGCATAAGACTCGTCACTCGACTGCTTCCGTCTCTAATGTTGAGATCTGTATTGGATTGTGTTTAGGTAGTACATATAACAATAACGCTAAGTTTTTGCCAGCGTTCTGGTTACACCCGGTATTATAAGAAGCTTGATACTGTGATATCAAATTACTTGACCTTGGAATTTCTTTTTATTTATACAGTATTATGAAATAACTTGATGGTCAACCGACAGTAGAGTTTTTTTCACTAAAATTCATAGATACTAATCATATTACTTTAACTGTTAAAGTGTTTGCACTTAGAGCGGTTATGCACTACACCCGATCCGAGTCTGAAAAAAATACGTTCTTAGGGTTCCGTACCTCAAAAGGAAAAACGGAACCCTTATAGGATCACTTTGTTGTCTGTCTGTCTGTCTGTCTGCCTATCTGTCTGTCTGTCTGTCTGTCAAGAAACCTACAGGGTACTTCCCGTTGACCTAGAATCATGAAATTTGGCAGGTAGGTAGATCTTATAGCTGACATTTGGGGAAAAATCTGAAAAGCGTGAATTTAGGGTTAGACCACACACAAAAAAATTAAATTGTGGTCACGAACTAATAATTAGTATTTCCAATTTTCGAAGTAAGTAACTTTATCAAGTGGGGTATCATATGAAAGGTATTTACTTGTCCATTCTAATTTTGTTTTGTATGCGAGCTTATGATGTATCTACGTATGTCGAAGATTCGTCGCTGGTATTCTCACGGATGATGGATAGAACTCGGATGACTGAAGTGTAGTGCATAATCGCCGTAAGAACGTGTAGGTTTTTACGGCTAGTCGACTAAACCGATTTCGACGAAATTCGGTACAGCGATAGGTTGCACCCCGGGGATGGAAATACGTACCTACCTATGCTATATTGTCGAAAAATTTAAGAATTTCCTTGGTATTTTTAAAAACCTAAATCCACGCGGAGGAATCGGGGGCATCAACTAGTAGGTAATATATTATATAAATTATAATTTCAAAGCGGGATGGGATCGAAATAACAATTTTAAGGCCACTGACACACGTGCAGCATACAATTTGCATTACATTTAAATTATTCTCAATAGTTGCTTCCATAGCTACGTAAATGTACAAGGTTCCAATAATATCATATATAACTATTTCTTTTTAATTACCAATTTTATTCGCCAATAATTCACCAATCCGCACATGGTCAGCGTGAGATGACAGGTCACAAAGGTGTAAAGAATCTTTAAGAGCCTCAATAGCTGAACCGATAAAGGAGTGGACTGAAACCCGAAAGGTCGACTGTTCAAACCCCGCCCGTTGCACTATTGTCGTACCTACTCCTAGCACAAGCCTGACGCTTAGTTGGAGAGGAAAGGGGAATATTAGTAATTTAACATGGCTTATATTCTTTTTAAAAAAAATCTTACGTATTAAGTAGGTATACCTAATTTTTTTTCTTCGGAATAGTATTAGAAATGCCGTCATGCATTGCCAGACACCCTTAAACTTTAAAACTTTAAGGGAGTCTGGCAGGGGGTTCCTGTGATGGGGACAATACGCAGTGAAACTTTCAGCTTTTATAAAACAACTATAAGTAGCTTATGCTCGCGACTTCGTCCGCATGGACTACACAAATTTCAAAAACCTATTTCACCCTCTCAGAGGTTGTATTTTCAAAAATCCTTTCTTAGCGGATGCCTACGTCATAATAGCTATCTGCATGCCAAATTTCAGCCCAATCCGTCCAGTAGTTTAAGCTGTGCGTTGATAGATCAGTTAGTCAGTCAATCCTGATATATTTACATGAAGGTCTGGCCCTGGCAGGCTCTTAATCCAATAGTAACACTATCTGTTTTTATATGGTACTTATGTGATATCTGTAGTAATTAGATTATCGCAGTTATATTTCGTTACAGCCAAGGAGCGGGGTTGAAACAAAACAGCATTCGCGTCCTTAATTCGAGCGATAAATTATACAGAACCACTCTTCAGTGCAACTTGAATATAAATTGGATAATTAAAGTTAAGCGCTGTACGTATATAAACCAAATACAGAGCGCGAGCCGGCCGGCTACATTGTTAAAACATGCATGTTGTGTGTAAAGTTCGATTCGTGGGCCGTTCTTGAAGTGACCGGTCGATCTATTGTAGAACTGCAACGAAACTAACAATGTGACCAATCCTATTGTAGACAATCTCTTAACTAAAGTGACAGTATAGCAATAAAGATGTTAAATAAATAAAACATAATAGAAATAATTCGTAAAGGATCAGCCTGGCTGTCCAGCGTGTCTTGGGACCATTCTACGCGGGCATGTTTTGTACAGAACAGTTATATACGACTAGCTTTAAATTTTATTGTAACATTTTCAAAAAGCTTCAATAGGCAGGTAGTTCTCAAGATGTGGTTAAAAAGCCTAGTGGTTAAAACGTCCGCCGCATGATGATATCAGGGGGCACGGCCACACGAGTAGATATTATAGACCAGAGGGGAAGCTTCACTCTAGCTCACGCACACCACGACGTGCCACGGACTCTCCGTGCGCCCAGTTTGGCGGCAAACGGAGCGTCCGTGACACGTCGTGGTGTGCGTGAGCTGCGCTAGAGTGAGTGAACCTACAGCCAGCCGCTAGTATGAAGCTTCCCCTCTGGTCTATATATCTACTCGTGTGGCACGGCCGTGCCCTCGCCAAGACGAGCCAAACTAGAGGACGGGGCACTACGTACCTTTTCTCGAAGCGTTTCGTCGTATTTTCGAGCATTATTATTACTGTAATTTTTATTTGGTATTGACAAGGCTAAATCTAGAAATCTACAATTTATATAAACTTTATACTACTTAATCATGATCGATTTACTGATATCCGTTGAGGAGTTCCGTTCTCCATCTCCAAAGATATGCACCGAATGAGCTTAGCGGAATTATATTAAACTAGCTGACCCGCCCCGGCTTCGCTCGGATGGAGTATTTCGGACTGGGAATGTCATCGTGAAGCCGTTGCTTGATACCTAAAATATCAATTCACTATCAGAAATTCTAAAATCCCCACGATTTAGGACTTTAGTACTTTGCAGCATCAGGATTGAGGAGTTAGGATCCGAAGTTCAATGATGTAGCCTATGCTTGGTACCTAAATTAATTTTGCATCATCCGCAGTTACTGAAACATTATAGTTTTGGAGTGCTGTACCCTACATCATCAGGGTTGAGGAGTTGGGACTTGAAGTCTGAGAATAAAGTCGTTGCTTGGTACCTACAATATGAATTCACTATGAACACTTCCTGAATCTTGATAACTCAGGCGGGCAGTAACCCAGCAGCATCAGGATTAAGGAGTAAAATCCAGAAATTTTTATGTGACCACCACGATAACTTTTTTTGTTGATTTTAAAAAAATATTTGTAAATCGGTCCAGATACCTCGAAAAAATCGATGTAGAAAAAAGAACCACCTCCTTTTTGACAGTCGGTTAAAAACTGATGACCTTGAAATATTTACGGAACAATCTTTAAAATATCCCCTTTCTAAGAAAAAAAGAATGAATGAAATCGGACTACGCGTTAATGAATTACAACTCAGTATACATTTTAACTTTCATCCCCTCTCCTACGGGAACCATGCTGAATTTCGTGATAAAAAGTATCCTATATTCTTCCTCATAGTATGACCTCAAATCGTACCAAGTTTCATTGGAATCCATTCAGTAGTTTCAGCGTGATGCGCGGCCGTGATACAAACAGACAGACAGACAGACAGACAGACAGACAGACAGACAGACAGACAGACAGACAGATAGACAGACAGACAGACAGACAAAAATGAAAAAAATTACAGTTTTGGGTTCAGTATCGATTATAGAGTGCCCTCGAAAAAAAATTTTCAAAATATCTTCAATGTACAGAATTTGACCTGTTACAGTTTTATTATAAGTATATTGACTAGGGGATGCCCGCGACTTCGTTCGCGTGGATTTAGGTTTTTAAAAATCCTGTGGGAACTCTTTCAGTTTCCGGGATAAAAAGTAGCCTATGTCCTTCTCCGGGATGTAAGCTAACTCTGTTCCAAATTTCAACATCGGTTAAAACTGTTGGGCGTGAAAAGCTAACAGACAGACAGACAGACAGACAGACACACTTTCGCATTTATAATATTAGTATGGATATAGGCATGCTATGTTCGTATAAAGAGTTATACAAACATAGCGTACCTATGGTTTAATAATATAATAACGCTAAGCTCATAATCTTGCCGTGGTAAAAATATGCTAACATAAATTAATAATAAGCTTTTTAGGGTTCCGTACCTCAAAAGGAAAAACGGAACCCTTACAGGATCACTTTGTTGTCTGTCTGTCTGTCTGTCCGTCTGTCTGTCAAGAAACCTACAGGGTACTTCCCGGTGACCTAGAATCATAAAATTTTGCAGGTAGGTAGATCTTATAGCTGATATTTGGGGAAAAATCTGAAAACCGTGAATTTAGGGTTAGATCACACAAAAAAAATTAAATTGTGGTCATGAACTAATAATTAGTATTTTCAACTTTCGAAGTGAGTGACTATATCAATTGAGATATCATATGAAAGGTTCCTTCATTCACCTATACATTCTAAAACAGATTTTTATTTATTTTTATGCATCATAGTTTTTGAATTATCGTGCAAAATGTCGAAAAAATACGACTGTAGTACGGAACCCTCATTGCGCGAGCCTGACTCGCACTTGGCCGATTTTTTCTATAAATACCTGTGCAAAAATATACTTAAGTACCTACTACATCGCCTGTTTGCGAATATCAGTATTATGATAATAATATGCCGAGGCGTTATTCTTTTCCTCACCGTTTTTCCATTTTTTATCTCAACATTGGCTGTATTAAATATGTATTAAATATACTATTTTATTACTCAAAGAAAAGGAAATGTAACGTAAAAAATAGGTATGTTTATGCACGTATTTAAAATTGTAATTGGCAGTTCGAATAATGCGATAAAATGGTCATTAAACCTAAAGTTATGCATAATTCTTGGCATCGAGTGTAAATTAAAACGCATCGGCCAAGGGAAACGGCACGTAAGTATATATAATTTGATTTTAAAGCTTAGTTTAAAGCTTATTTTCAATATTTTCCTATAAAAAGTTAGCGTTCACATTTGCGATTTTTGGTTCACAAGTTGTTGTTCTTCTTTTTTTTACAAATGCAAAAATATTTATTTAATGTAAGTCAACATGTGGCTTCTAAGGATGTTTATTATTTATTACCTTGATCATCCCCCTCTTTCGCACATTCTAACATTTTCAAATATACTTTTGACAAAATAATATGGGTAACTTACACCTGTGCATTCTACAGATTTTACTTATTTTTATGCATCATAGTTTTTGAATTATCGTGCAAAATGTTGAAAAAATACGACTGTAGTACGGAACCCTCGTTGAGCGAGCCTGACTCGCACTTGGCCAGTTTTTTATTTTATATTTGTTAGTATTACAAAATGCAGCTTTCACTTTCTTGTGCATCGTCTTTACATATACTATGACCTCTATGAGAATGGCAAAGAGCTTTGCGACATTTTATCATGCAACTTGTCGCTAACGCGCCCCTACGCTTCCACTACGTAGTTAATTTGTTGCAGGAGAACCATTTGCATGCGATATTTGTACAATGCGGGCCGAGGTGACGACAGCTGCAACTTAATTCATCATAAATATGCTTGCCGCCATTAAAACTTATACTTTACGTTACTTTTAAGAGTTCCGCACGACAATAGATAAAAACGGAACGGGTGCATTTATCCCGTCTATCATATTACCCGTTAACAAACCATCTGGTGACTTGAAACTGAGGGTTTTATCATCATTATCAACCAAAGTTCTGCGACGCGTCCATCCAAAACGGGAACTTATGCAAACTAAGATGAGGAAAGTCGCATATTTAGGACATGTGCTTAAGCACGAGAGGTACGAACTTCTACAACTCATCATGATGGGAAAAGTTGCCGGAAGAAGAGGCGCGCAGAAAAAAATCTTGGCAGCGCAACATCCGGGATTGGACGGGAATCGCGAGTGCTACAGAAACATTTCGCCTCACGAAGAACAGAGTGGAATACGCTAAGCTTACTGCCAACCTCCGCTAGTCGGAGAGGCACGCAAAGAAGAAGATCAACCGATAGACGTCCACGTTTTTGTGTGTTGTTTCGGATTGACTATGCTGCGTAGGCCCTACTGGCCGCTACAGCGTCACCGGGGGGGTTGGCGAGCGCGAAGCTCCGCCTGGGGGTGAGCCCTAGGGCTCGAAGAAATAATACGAGAGGTCGGGGGGCAACGTCCTCCTAAGGGCGCCTCCTGTGAGGCTCGGACCACGGCTTAGGATGACGTTGGGATGGGTTGAGTTGTCGGTTTTGTTGGTTAGTCCGTGCGCCCCCGAGGCCGTGGCGTGAGCCCACGTCCGGGTGACGTTAGAAATCGGGGACCTCGTCTTCGCCGGCGAAGACGCTGTGATGAGGTTGAATTGTGTAGCCCTACGAGATAGGGTGCATTGTCGGTCATGATTTGATCGTCGGGGTCATTAAGGACGTGCTTAGGGCGTCTTTTATCTGGGGGGTCGTTTCGGTCAGGGGTGTAAGTCGCTGCCTCAACTATTAGGGGGTTGGGGTGTCTAATGGCTTTCTCAAAATAATTTTTGGAAAGCTGTTTAAAGTAATGAGCTATTGTCGGGAGTTGGAGGTCTCTGTGGAGGTCCACGTTGCGCATGTACCACGGGGAGCCAGTGGCCGTACGCATAAACTTATTCTGTAGGACTTGGAGAGGTTTGAGAGAGGAGGGCGGCAGGTGTGCAAATGCAACACAGGCATAAGACATTATTGGGCGGATGCACGTTTTGTATAGCGTGACTTTGTGTCGAAGTGACATTTTGCTCTTTGCGCAAATCATGGGGTAAAGACGGGAGAGCACATACGCTGCGTTCTTGCGGACTCTACGAATGTGCGCGGCGAAGCTCATCTTGTCATCAAAGGTTACACCCAAGTACTTGGTATTAGTTTGCCAGGGAATGGGGCGGTCGTAAAGAGTTATTTCAATCTGTCGAAGTTTGTATTGTGATTTCCTTTTGGACTTTTGAAAGAGCACTGCTGCGCTTTTCTCCGGGTTAACCTCTATCCTCCAAAGGCGGAACCAGTGGCCTAGGCTACTGACTGCCTTTTGGAGTCGAGCTTTAACGTTCCGGTAGTTTAAGTCGGAGCTATATAGAGCGGTGTCATCCGCGAACTGGGCTATATGAACATGAGGGGATCTGGGAATGTCGCTGGTGTACAGCGCGTACAAAAGTGGCGAGAGCAGGGAGCCCTGAGGGACTCCTGCTCGGAGAGGTCTTGGGGAGGATAGGGTCCCATCCAGACGGTAGCGAAAAGTTCGATTGGTGAGAAATTCTCGTAGTAAACGTACGAGTCTTTCGGGCACGCCTAGATGGTAAAGCTTGTAGATCAAGCCGGCGTGCCACACCTTGTCGAAGGCTTTGGCTACATCGAAGAAGAGGGCTCCCGTTGGGATACCTCTCGTTTTGAATCGGTTGAAGCCGAGAAGGATGTGCTCCGTGAGGCGGTGCACTTGATGAACACATGAGTGTCTGGTTCGAAAGCCAAATTGCTCGTCGTTGAGGAGGTTTTTCTCCTCTACGACGGACCTAAGTCGATTAAGGATAACTTTCTCATACACCTTGCCGAGGGTGTTGAGCAAACTAATGGGGCGGTAGCTAGTAGGGAGGTTCCTAGGTTTCCCTGGCTTGGGGATGCCTATAACGGTAGCTTCTTTCCACCTGTCGGGGAAGGAGCATCCTGCCATGAGGGTGTTAAAAATTACAACCAGGAGGTTGATTAATACGTCAGGGAGTAACTTTAGAGTTTTGTTATTAATAGAGTCGGGGCCTGGGGCTTTTTTGGCGTGAAATTCTTTGATAATTTGACGAACTTCGCCGCTATTTGTCGGGAGGATTGGATCGCCACCTGGGGCGGAAGAGAAGATAGATGCTAGTTTGTTTTCAACTAGTTCTATGTGGGACTTGTCTACAGAGATGGTGCTCGGGGAGCATTGGGCTTCTAAGCTATCGGCCAAGCATTCGGCCTTATCGACATCTTCAAAGGCGGGCGGTTGATTGGGACGTAAAAGCGGAGGAGTGGCCGAGACAGGGTCGGCTTTGAGAGCTCTCGCCAGGCTGTAGTAGGCTACATGCGATGGCTTGAGCTCACTCAGCTTCCTGTCCCATTGTTCGTCGCGGAGTTCGGCAAGGCGAGCCTTTACCTCCCTCTGGGCTCTCCAGAGTTCTCTCCGGTTGTCGGCGTTAGGACATGCGTCATGGGCTCTACGTTTAGCGTTTTTGATGGTGATGAGTTCTCTGGCGTCGTCCGGCAACTGTCGACGGGTGAAACCGTTCGGCATCTGTCGGGAGCAGGCGCTTAGAGCATCGCGGATATGATTAGTAAGGTGCAGTGAGGCTGCATGCGCTTCATCTAGACTACCTATAATGTCAGGAATTTGAGAGATGTGCACTGAGTCTATAGACTTAAGATGCTCTGAGAGCTTCTTGAAGTCAATGACTGTTTTGGTCGGGGGGGCCGCGGTGGGCGGGGGTCCTAGCCGCAATAGGACGGGACGGTGGTCTGAGCCTAGCTCGGACAGCACCTCCAAAGGACTCACCTGAAGGGCGATGTTCTTTAGAAGAGCTATATCGAGTATGTCCGGTCTGTCTGTTGAATTGTCGGTCATTGGATAACGAGTCGGTGTGTCAGGGGCTATAACTATGAAGTTAAGATCGGGGCGGTGCGTCAGTCTTTCGAGTTGGCGTCCTCGTGAGTTCGGGGAGCGGCAATTCCAACTTTGATGTTTGGCGTTAAGGTCTCCGGCCACGATAACGGAGTCTCCTAATGAGAGAAGTGCGCGGATGTCACTTTCTAACAGATCTTTCGAGGGAGAGAGATAAACGGATGCTAGTATGACCGACGGATGGCCAGTCATACTCACCTGACATATGGAAGCTTCCATGTTGGTTAGTTGTGGAGGATCGAGAGGAGTGCAGTGAAGAGCCCTTCTGTAGTATATGGCAGTGCCACCCTTAGCAGTGGCCCTGTCGTTTCTGACTATATTAAAATTAGCAATTCTGGGATTACTTCTGCTAGGTTTCAAGAAGGTCTCTTGCACTAGAAGAATGTCGGTTTGATGTGCACATACAAATTCGCGGACTTCGTCCATTTGGTCGATAAGGCCGTTCGCGTTGTAGAACGCGACTACTAAGGAGTGGGGTTTTAATCTACCTTTGGTCGTACTATCCATTATGGGTTGCTTTAAGGTTATTAATGGAGATGAGCAGACCCAAGTGTTGGGTAATAGCTAATTTGGGATCCTTCCTGAAGGTCCGGGCGAAAACTTCCATCTCCACTATATCAATAGAGGCGAGGACAGTTTCGATTAAGTGGAGATTATCCGCAGCGTTAGTCGCCGCGGATGAATGGAGAGAAGGCTCTGCTTGGGGCTGGGGCGTAGGCGCGGAAGCCTTTACCGGGGCTGATTGGGCGGGCTTGGCCGGGGCTGGTTGGGCGGGCTTTGGCGCAGGGGGGTTAGCCCTGGGAAGGGGTTTTTCCCATGCGTTGGTGGCCGGAGCCGGCGCAGGGACGAATTTCTGGGCGGGTTGGGGAGCTGCAGCAGGTTTGCGGCCGGCCGGTTTGACCCTTCGCTTTTGCTCCTTGGGGGCTTTAGGGCATCCGCGATAATTCGCGGTGTGCCCTTGAGACCTGCAAAGAACACAGCTCGGGGGTTCCTCGGTAGGTTGCTTCCTGGGGCAGTCGGAGGTGCCGTGGTCCCCTAGGCACTTAACGCACCTGGGGTGGGCGAAACAATTCCTTGCGGAATGGCCGTACATCTGGCAGCGATGGCACTGGCCCATCCTGCCGCGGTTACGGGGGGGCTCTATTTTAAGACCCGTGAGGCGACACACCGATGTGATGTTATTGATTTTCTTACCCGCGGGGGTAAGTTCGAGGGTTACGAGCACCATCTCGTAGGGGGCTTTGGTTCTAGGATGGTACATCCTGTGAACCTCTAGTACTGGCAGCTCCTGGGAAAGGAGGTCTGTCTTTATGTGGTCGGTGTTCAGCTCCTTCGGAAGGCCGCGAATGACTACGCGTAAAACGCGTTCGTCGGGAAGAGCGTAGGTGTGGAACCCTACATTCTCTTGACGGAGAGTCTTGGTGAGAAGGCGATGGTCGCCTGAAGTTGGGCATTGAACTTTTATGCCCACTGCGGTCGAGCGGGCACTCGTGAAGGAGATACCCTGCTGGTCTAATAGTGGCAGGATACGCTGCCAGCTCAGTTTCTCTCTAATGAAGAGAGGAGGGACTTTTTCCCTTGGCGGTTCCTCCATGGGGGAGTCTTCAGACTCCTCCTCGGAGGTCGCTTGGGAGGTTGTGGGTTGGTTACCGGGCCCTGAAGGGGCTGCAACGCCCACCTTTTTAGGTGGGTTTGCGTGCGACTTTGAGGCCTTCAGCTTTCGCTTCTGGGCCTTCGTCTGCACCGTCATGAATTCCTCTGTTTCAGAGGAGGCTGGGGACGTTTCGGAGTGAGGCTCCTTGGTCGGGATCGGTTTTTGGGCTGAAGGCCCGGCTGGGGTTTTGGAGTGAGGCTCCTTAGTGTCGGTCGGTGTCACGGTCGGGGTATCGTCCTCCATGGCCGTGGCCGAGGGAGGAGATGCCGGGGGACGGTCGTAGCGCGTAGGCGTCCGACTTGCATGTACCTTAAATTTCTTAAGGTAGTTGGGGTCTCGGGTCGCGAGGTCGGCGATGAGAGCACTCATGTCGACGTCCTTGTAGAAGGTCTGGGGGAACTCCGGGCCCTGATGGGGCCCAGGAGCGGGTTGGTCGGGGTGGTTGGGGCCCATAGTGGACCCGGTGGCGCTAAAGGTCCTCCCTGCCAAGGCAGGGAGGTGGGTACCTACGGTGTGGCCCTAATGTGAGTCCCCGCCCTTGGGTGACGGGGGTGTGAACCTATGCTGCGCTTAGACTAGTGTACTCACGGGACCTGGATCCTAGAACTACACTAATACTACACCCAACGCAGGAACAATCCGATGGCACTGATAATGGCACTTGCACTGACACTGGCGAACTCGCGCGAGAGAGTTCAAACCGGTACCGAGAAACGGAGCGCATCAGCAAACGTCCGCACGGGGCGGAAGCCGAGCACGGAATCATCAGTGACGTCCACGGCTGGACAACGGTCTTTTGTAGACCACCACTTCCACACGCCACGGTCTTACACCCCCCCCGAATCCACCGGCTCCCTGCGACTCGTTTTACTACAGTCGTATTTTTTCGACATTCTACACGACAACTCAAAAACTAATATGCGAAATAAATAGAAATCTGTCTTAGAATGTACAAGTAAAGCCCTTTCATATGATACCTCACTAATCTTACTTTGAAAGTTGAAAATACTAATTACTATTCATGAACACAATTTAATATTTTTTTGTAATGTAACCACAAATTCACGGTTTTCGGATTTTTCCCCTTACGTGTGCTATTAGACTTGCCTACCTGCCAAATTTCGTGATTCTAAGTCAAAGGGAGGTTTTATAGGTTTTTTGACAGACAGACAGACAACGAAATATCCTATACCTAAGGGTTCCTTTTTCCTTTTTAGGTATTGAACCCTTATAAATAATATGGCGCCCTTTTCGAATTTGAAAAGTCGTTTTAGTTCGTTTTTTCAGAACAGTCATGTTTTCTTTTTTTAATTACGACTTGTTACTTTAAGAACCATTTAGGTAAACCTACCTACGGAATCCTCGTAACGCAAGACGTGGTCACGCTTTTCATTGATTTTTAAGTGATAAAAACCATAATTATATTGTTGGACTCCACGTCAGACATCGATCGGGGCGCTCGTAAAGTGTAAAATAATAATTATATTTAACTCTTAAAATGACTACATCCAATTTCTTTTATGGTTGCAACGAAAAACTATAAAATAATCGATTTAATCGATTCAACCTTTTCATACGACTTCATAAAATAAGACAATAATTACTCGAATGTCATTAAATATAATATACCGTATATTTTTGCCATTTTATTTTATTTATGATCTGAATGCCTACTATTAGGAGGTATATATAGGTACTAGTTACCTATATGTACCTACATTATATTTTTATAGTTATTGTACCTGTACCTATATAAGTAAATGACAAAATAACTTCGGCGAATATATTTTTCGTTTCTATAGACTCAGTGAAGACAAATCATGGTTTTTTTAAACAAATAAACTCCCGGTAGGCAAAGCTCATATACATTTGTATATTAAAAAGTATAGACCAATTCGTATAATCGTTTGTGTGTGACACATATCTACGCATAGCGACACAGAGTAAGTACCTACATAGATATAAGCGCGAGTTAACGGTCACCTTTTGTCACCTTACCAGAGTGAACTAGAGTGAGGGGACTCTCGGTTTGATCCTGAATCGACGATATGTCCAATATTAGGCTATGGTGACGTAAAATCAAAGAAAAATAGGACTATGTACATAGTCCTATTTTTCTACCATTCTATTTCTATTTTTCTATTTGCTATCTACGTCCTTGCTGCTGCTCACATTGTCTTTAGAGTTTCTTATTTTTTTTATTTTCTCTATTTTTCTCTTTCGATGCCTAATTAATCCTTATTAACCTTAATTTTTTTAATCAAATTAAATTCTACAGCATTTTAAAGTTATTCTGTTCTGTAAGTATAAGAAAATCCACCGCATTACGATTCACTATTAACTTTTAGGTCATATATCATCAATATAATCAGTAGGTACTCTTATTAATTATTATAAATGCGAAAGTGTGTTTGTTTGTTGGTTTGTCCTTCAATCACGTCGCAACGGTGCAACAGGTGCAGGGTGCAGACGTGATTTTTTGCATGGGTAAAGATAAATACCTGGAGAGTGACAAAGGCTACTTTTTATCCCGGAAAACCAAAGAGTTCACGCGGGATTTTTAAAAAACCTAATTCCACGCGAACGAAGTCGCAGGCATCAGCTAGTAAATGCATAAGATAAAAGCACTTAAAGCTCTACAAATATTTTAACTCAAAAAAGCAGTGGAATAAATTCTGTGTAAAATTCTTTTATTGCCTGAGTACTTGTCGGGTGAGAGCTGAACAATGCTTTGAACTGTTGGCATTGTCAGAAGCGTTACACAGAAGCATAAAGTAACGTCCGCTATAGGACTATCCGGGTTTCTGAAAAGCTCGCCATCAAAATAGCGAATCGGCTGAGATCATACGTCAATAATCGTAGATCGATAATCGTACTCGCCAGGTCAAGATGGCAATCGGGGTGGGAACGCCCCCACACCCGCACAGGCTCCATGCTAATCCCGGGCGGGGTAGTGCGGGTGACCTGTGGGTGTGTACCCCGATTGCCATTTCGACCTGTCGCGTACCTACCTACTATAATGACCCAAAGTGGGTTGTATCAAGGACAATTCGCCCACTACGAATTCGATATTCAAAAGTGTTATTGGTCATAAAAAAATCAGTCGAGTGCGAGTCGGCCTCGCCACAAAGGCTCCCGTCCCATAGTACAAGAAATAACACTTCTTTTTTTTTGATTTAATGGGGCCATTTCAAATTTTTTTTAGACATTTGCATTTGCTGTCCCACGTCACCCACGCGGGGGCTGTGCGGATTCACCCCAATGGCCATGTCGACAATTCGCATACGATTCATTATCATCGAATGGCATTCCGAACCAGTGGTAAATTAAACTAGTTAACGATTCAAAAGCACTTGTAATAAGTCTACTTGAATAAAATATAGGTACCTATTCTATTCTATTCTATCACTGACAACACGCACTGTTCGAAGGCTATGGTAATCAGTTTGATTTTGGAATTTTGGACGAGAAGACATCTCGAATGTGTACATACTACATACATGAACCATTCCGTAGTGATTATATTATATTTGGAACCATTCTAAAATCACAATGTAAATAGATAGTTGCTACAACCACTTTTACAGAAGTACTTACAGTAAGAAGCGTGGTAATTGAGGACCCAACACCTTAAACTATTTAACAGGTAGCCGACAATATTAATTAAGGAGCAAGCGGACGCCTTTATACGTTTGACACGTGAAATGTAACAGTAGAAATCGCGTAGAAATCATAGAAATAATTCCTTACGTCAAACCGTTTCATTTGTTATTTAGCTTAATATCAAAGAATTTTAAATTAAATGTAGATAATAACTTTACTTGAATAGGTAAATATATTATATTCATGTCATATTCAAGTTGTAAATACACTACTAGCTTATGCCCGCGACTTCATCCACGTGGACTTCACAAATTTCAAACCCCTATTTTACCCTCTAGGGGTTCAGTTTTTCGTAGCGGATGTCTATGTCCGTCCAGTAGTTTGTGCTGTGCGTTGGATAGATCAATCAGTCAGTCAGTCAGTCAGTAAGCTTTTCCTTTTTTAAATATAGATAAACACACTATTAAACCGCTAATGTAACCAGTAGCAGTAAATAGTGTGTATATTATATCCTACTAGCTGATGCTCACGACTTCGTGCCTATGTGTTAATCCAGGGTATAATCTATCTCCATTCCAAATTTTAGCCAAATCCGTCCACCAGTTTTTGCGTGAAGGAGTAACAAACATACACACACACACACACACACACACACACACACACACACACACACACACACACATACAAACTTTCGCCTTTATAATATTAGTGTGATCTGTCCGTAACCCACAGAAAAGCCGTGCAGAAGTAGAGAATCTGAAATCTCGCAAAACATATACATGCGACTCACGCAGTGTGATGCGGTTCTTATTCGCCCGCCGACTGACACAATGCTCCCAATGAGTCACAATAGCGAATTAAGTATTATTTTAAATTGACGTAATTGAAAAATATACAGTCGCTCGCGCGCACTGCTCGAATAAATTGATTCATGTATAATATTACCACAGATTATGTAGTTTCACAGGTGGTACTACGTTCAGAATTATTTACTTTCTAAGTGGAATTTATGTTTGTTATTATGATTGAAACGTTATATTTGTCGGTCCCTAATTAAGTACCTACTTGTAGCCAGCGTTGCCAGGCGTCCGGATAAAGCCGGACACAGTCAGGCTTTTTGGTTGCCTGTGCGGCCAAATTAGGCGGTGTCCAGCCTGTCCAGTTTTTGTTTTTTCAACAACAGTTAGTAAAGAATGATAATTAAAATAGGACTGGTTCATTGAATCTTATTGTTCTTTCATTAGAATTTAAGACGGTTTTATGGTAGGTAAATGATCAAAAAGCCCTATTTTTCTTTGTTGTGAAAAAAATCGAGTTATTTAGGTAAGTACTAAAAATTAAGGTTGTCCGGCCTTTACCTAAATGTCCGGCTTTACTGGCTGGTCTGTCCTGCTTTTCGGTTTTAAGACCTGGCAACCCTACTTGTAGCCACGAAAAAAAACAGTTCTTTTTTAAACCAAACAATTATTGTTTAAAACATGTTTTTAAAACTGTTTTCAATTCAACAAATGACAATAGAGTTGTGGTACTAATCAATCAATCAATGAGCCTGTTTGCGTGCGCCACCACACACGGTCACTCCGCCTTCCTCATCCACCCACTTCCCACTACCTCCTTAAGGTCGTCAGTCCAGTGGGTTGGAGAGGTCATCCCACACTACGCTTGTTAATACGCTTTCTCCACTCTAGAACACGTCTGCCTCACCGGCCATCGGTTCTGCGACAAACATGGCCTACCCACTTCCACTTCAGCTGGCTAATTCGTTAAGCTATGTCGGTCACTTTGGTTCTCCTACGGATTTCCTAGTTACGTATTTTGCCCCTTAAAGAAACTCCTAGCATAGCATGGTAACTGAAGTATAAAATAATAAGAAACACTGTAATCTCATTCTCTCGCAGGCTCATACTTATAGATGTATGCGTTTGTTACTTTTCCATGTCGCTTTTTTGTTTCACCGAGTTTCAAATCACAATGGTACTAAAAAGTCTTCAATTCAATAACGTGATCCATCTTTATCTTGAAGTATGGCTTTGGCATGTCTGTAGAAGCTTATTCTATGAGCGACAGAGGGCCATCGGACCGACTGACGGCCACAAGGCAAATAAAATGTTATTAATATCACTATGTTGCAAATAGTCATTCCTGACTGGCAATTTTTAATTCGATTTTAATCTTCTTTTTTTTAATATAAAAAAACATTGTTACTTATGCGTTCGCGCATCGTTCACCCAATACGGTATTTGACAACTAGTCAAATCAGTATCTTTTTATCAAACGTCAAAACGCGCACTTAGTATGCGATATTCTATGAAATACTGGAATGTGACGTCACATCGTAATGACGTATTTTTTTAGTTTAATCGATAATTTAAAATGGTACCTAATTACACTTGAAACTAATAAAGGACGTGGATTTTACGTATTTTGGAAGACCCTTTATTTAATAATCACGGAGAAATAAGTAGGTAATTTATTTTTGATGTAGTCAAATACCCAATTGAGTTGAAACTTTCTACACTAATTGTTGTCGGCATTTGAGCGAAGGTTTCTTGCATCGTCCAGTAGTTTGAGCTGTGCGTTGATAGATCAGTTATAGTCAGTTAGTCTAGTCACTTTTTCCTGAACGCCGAACAGAATAGCTGTTATTATTATCAGTACCGTAAAAAGCATTGAGTACCACGTAATTCCCTACGTGATCGAATCAGAAATGAGGAGGTCCGTAGGAGAACTAGAGTAACCGACATAGCTAAACGGGTTGCGAAGCTGAAGGTGGCAAAGGTGTAAATAATTTTACGTCAAACGTTCCTCCCAGTGTTGGGGAAAATACGCAGAGAAACTTTCAGCTTTTATAAAATAACTAGCTGATGCCCGCGACTTCGTACGCGTGGATTTAGGTTTTTAAAAATCCCGTGGGAACTCTTTGATTTTCCGGGATAAAAAGTAGCCTATGTCACTTTCCAGGTCTTAAACTATACTCATGCAAAAAATCACGTCGATCCGTTGCTCCGTTGCGACGTGATTGAAGGACAAACCAACAAACAAACACACTTTCACATTTATAATAGGGGTAGTGACGAAGGTCTGGCACGCGCTGGCTCCCTTTCTAAAACATTGCGCGGATCTATTACGGCGTTTGCGGCCATGTACGGTCCTCGGGTTGTTACGGCTTTGCGGCCGTGTTCGATCTCCATATAAAATAACTGGAAATTAAAATTTTAACCCCGCCGATATCGAACCCCGAAGCCGGTGGAGTGAGGACAAAATACTGTAATTACGTTACCTATAAGCCTTTTGACGGTTATTACCATTTTTGACCACAAAAAATATAATAAACTTAATAACAATGTGAATGTATCATTGTAGACGATAAAAAACCGACTTAGGCAATAGTTAGTTATGTTTTTTGTTTTACTGCTTATCCGCGTTTGATGGGGGAAGGTTCCCTGTTTGGTAAATTAATACAGTTGTCTATGGTAAGTCAAAAGATCTATTTATTACTAGGAGAAGCCCGTGACTTTTTCTGCTTGGATATATCGGTTTAATGTCGGTTAAACTTTTGGGCCGTGAAAAGCTAGCAGACAGACAGACAGACACACTTTCGCATTTATAATACTATGGGTATCCGTATTTTCACGGATTAGGATCGGATTAGTGCGTGATCGCTCTAAGTCCATCTCCGAGATGCAATAGGTATACGTCGGTAACGAATTACGTCAAGATCTGTTAAGCGGATTAGCCTTGAAAAAGTAACAGACAATCAGACAGACATCTGATAATAGGTACACATAGGTACTACAATATCAAAATATACCAAGCGACAGAAACAAAATTACTATAATATTTGAGCGTTTATTAAGACGACCGTAATCGGGTTTTAGTTTTCAACTTTATCTTACATATTAGGTACTAGCTGACCCGCCCCGGCTTCGCTCGGGTGGAATTTAGAAAATCGAGGAGGGGGATGAATTTCCAAAAATCCTGAAATACGTATTTCTTCATTTGTGACCGAAAACCCAAATACCAATTTTCATGCAAATAACTTGAAAAATGACGGACTTTCATAGAAACTTTCATCCCCTATTAACCTAACCCACTTAGGGGTGGAATTTTCAAAAAATCCTTTCTTAGTGGATACCTACTCTTTACAAAGAACACACCCTCAAAATTTCATGTCTCTAGGACCAGTAGGAAAGGCATTCCGAACCAGTGGTAGATGCATCCGACTATTCGAAAGTACTTGTAAAAGTTTATTCGAATAAAAAAGATTTTTATTTTTATTTTATTTTTAAGTAGTTTAGGCTGTGCGTTGATATATATGTCAGTCAGTCAGTCAGGACTTTGAATTTTATATATATATATAGATTACTTATCGATAGTAGGTACCTATAGGTTTTCCAAAACCAAACATTAAGTTATGCGAAACCGCGGGCAGACGCCAGGTTTCTTTATTAGAGTCTAATAACATGATGACTAGCTCAGAACGAGCATTAGGGCGTTTTATTTTAACTTATAATACACACGCAAGCAATTATTGGTCGTTCCAAATAATAGTTGAAGAATACTTATTACGATTGTTATACGTTCCAAAAGTATATTATTAATATAATATTGCGATTATAGCCGTCTCATCCGATCGGATTTTGTATAATTTTTATGTTGCAATCTATACCTGCACAACATATAAAACCGTTATTATTCTACTTATTCGATTCAATTCAATCAATCTTCTTTGAATATATAAAAGGACGACCTTTGACGACCTCCCTGGCGCAGTGGTGAGCGCTGTGGTCTTAATAGTGGGAGGTCCCGGGTTCGATTCCTGGCAGGGGTTTGGAATTTTATAACTTCTTAATTTCTGGTCTGGTCTGGTGGGAGGCTTCGGCCGTGGTTGGTTACCACCCTACCGGCAAAGCCGTGCCGCCAAGCGATTTAGCGTTCCGGTACGATGCCATGTAGAAACCAAAGGGGCATGGGTTTATTAAAAACTGCCACACCCCTTCCAGGTTAGCCCGCTATCATCTTAGACTGCATCATCACTTACCACCAGGTGAGATTGCAGTCAAGGGCTAACTTGTATCTGAATAAAAAAAATAAAAAAAAAGGAAAAGGTGACTGACTGACTGACTGATCTATCAACGCACAGCTCAAACTACTGGACGGATAGCTGCATCCGCTATGAAAGAATTTTCGAAAATTCAACCCCTAAGGGGGTGAAATAGGGGTTTGAAACTTGTGTAGTCCACGCGGACGTAGTCGCGAGCATAAGCTAGTAATTTAAGCATAAGCTAGTATTTTGTACGCAATATAAAAAGATGCCGTAGTCCCGAAAAAATCGTAACGTTTTCAGGATATACCTAACCTCGGAACTCTATGTGAGTTAAAATGGCGGGTGAGTTCTCATTACATACGGACTATATAACTCCCTATACGGACTATAACTCCCTCACCAATTTTTACAATTGTTTTTACTTAACAAAGTTTGCAATATCAGGTTGATTCAATGTAAGTTGGGTGAGATGAATCGTTTTGGATATCGAGGACGGAACTCCTCAAATGGTAACAGCAAATCAATCGCGATCAGTGTAACAGCTTGTGAAAATCATTAATGTAAATTGCAACGGAACCCTAACAAAAGATGCCTCAAGGTACAAGATAAAGTAATGGTGGTAAGTTATGATGCAGTCTAAGATGGAAGCGTGCTAGCGCGGGTGACGAGCCCTGATTGCCATCTCGACCTGTCGCGGACTATAGGTGCTACGACCATAAAACCGTCGTCCGCAAAAATCAAAGTCATCGTCTCACTGTATACTATACTAGCAGATGCCCGCGACTTTGTCCGCGTACTGGTTTCACATGAGATCTGTAATTTTCCCGCTGCAAAGGCCTCACTTACCTACTCACTCAGTCTCACCTTCAGACACGGAGCCCAGAATACCTAAATGCCAATTTTCATATCTCTAACTTCAAAAACGTAGGATTTTCATATAACCCTTCCACCCCCATTTTACTCCCTTAGGGGGGGGGGGGGGGGGGGGGGGGGGGAATTTAGTTAGATCCTTTCTTATCTGATACCTACCCCCTAGAAATAGCCTACATTTCAAATTTCAAGTAAAATAACAATTGTTAAAACTGTTCTATAATAACATTGCCCCCCTATTTTACCACCCTTAAGGGGGGAATTTCCCAAATTGAATTATACAGATTTTTATTATTTAAAGCTAATAACCTAAATGTCGATTTTCACGTCTCTAACGCCAAAAACATAGGACTTTCATACAACCTTCGACCCCCCCTTTCCCACCCTTAGGGGGGGAATTTTTCAAAACCGTTTCTTAGCTGGCACCTACGTCCTAACGTCCTAGAAAGAACCTACCTTCCAAACTTCAAGTTTGTAGGCCTTATAGTTTCTGAGATTTCGTGATTAGTTAGTCAGTCAGTCAGTGAGTGAGTGGTATTTCTCTTTTATATAAATTAAGATTCAGACCGTGCTCGTACTATATCATTACAGTAAAATGTCAATCACGACTACAGCAAGAGGCGGGGCATCGAATGCTCATAGAAAACTATGCAATTTTGACTGTCACATTTAACGACGGCTTGATGTAATGTGCGTATTGACAAATCGGATGTGGGACAATACCGTGTGACGGATTGCATGTTTTTATATATTGCAAACTGTGGTGCAATGGGTCGAAAAGTTGTGTAATGTGTAGGAAGCTTTATAATGGCCCATTATCATCATCATGATCTACCCATCGCCGGCTCACTACAGAGCACGGGTCTCCTTTCAGAGTGAGAAGATTTTTGGCCATGGACTACCACGCTGGCCACATTCTTAAAACGCACATAACTAACTAGCTTATTCTCGCGACTTCGTCCACATTAACTACACAAATTTCAAACCCCTGTTGCTAAAACACGGGTTTGAAATTTGTGTAGGGGCTGAATTTTCGAAAATCCTTTCTTAGCGGATGCCTACGTTATAATAGCTATCTGCATGCCAAATTTCAGCCCGATCCATTCAGTAGTTTGAGCTGTGCGTTGATAGATCAGTCAGTCAGTCAGTCAGTCACATTTTCCTTTTATATATTTAGATTACGAGACTATTCAAAATCACTTGTAAAAGTTTATTTGAATAAAGAATCTTTCTATTTCTATTTCAAAGGCGGGCGCTGTTTTTATATGTTTAGGCAGTCAAAAATTATATATGATCGCCTGGACCTATGTGTATATTTAGCTGAGACATTCTGCTGGTAGATTTTTTAGTTCCCAACTAAACAAACAAATGGACAGTTCAAACACGATGATGTTTGTGAACAGATTTTTCATCTCGTCCTCTTTTCTATTGTTGCGTGCGCGCATGACACGTTCACAAGGTAAACACAACTCTATTACATACACATGTGAGTAGAGAATACCGTGCAACTCTTTCATGTGACATTGAAAACTACAACGCCGTTCGATTCTAATTTAAATATAATAAAAGAATAATGGCCGCTAAAAATAATATGAGAGGGTGGTGTGGTTTGCTGTGGCCGTATATCGAGACCATTGCGTTTGAAAACAACATTGCAACTGCAATCCAAATATATTGTAAAGAAAAATATTGAATAATATTTAGATAATATCTAGTAATGATAATTTAATTATTTTCTTATTGTACTTTAAATTGTAACTCTTTACTGTGGCTAATTCTTTTGTACACAATCTCTAAACTAAACTAAAATGGCACATCTAAATCTATTGCTATCCCTTTCATAATGTTGCTTGCGGAAAAGGATGGCACTAGATTTAGACCTGTTAATTTAGTTTAGTTTAGAGATTGTGTACAAGAGAATCGGCCTCATTGTATCTTTAATATTTATCATTTTATTGTACCTAAAATTGTATTTGCAATACCCTGACAGGGTCTCATGTAGATAGGTATATTTAGCTTTAAGCACCCACCATCAATTAATGTACATAAATAAATAAATCTAATCTAATCTTATCTAAAAAAAGATGACTGACTGACTGCCTGGTCTACGCACAGATCAAATTATTTGACGGGTCGGGCTGAGGTTAGGTGTCAGTTAAGAAACACCTATGAGAAATCCCCCCCCCCCCCCCCTCAAGGGATGAAATGGGGGTTGGAAGGTTATATGTGTTATTCGGTGCTGGTGCAGGGTGCGCGTCCTGATGTTATAATGTTAGTTTCTGAAAAAAAATACAATTTGTTTCCTGTAGGCCACGCGGGCGAAGCCGCGGGCAGAAGCTAGTTATCATATAAGTAGATATCCGCAAAGAAAGGACTTTTGAAAATTCAATCTCTATAGGGTTCGTTAGGGTTGAAGCGAAGATTCTATAGCTTTAAGCGATCAACCACCAGAGAGTAAATTGAGAGAAAACATCACCGTCACTTTTAATAACCTCCTCCACCGAACTCATGGCTGCACCACTGTTCCGAACACTGTTTTTAGGGTTCCGTATTTCCAGAGAAAAAAATATCTAACTCTTAAAGGATCACTTTGTCGTCTGTCTGTTTGCCTGTATGTCAAAACCCATCAAGGAAATCAAAACCTGTAGGATCATCATGATTCTAGGTCATCGGGAAGTACCCTATAGGGTACTTATGACCTAGAATCATGTTTGGTAGGTAGCAATGTCTTAATAGCACAAGTAAAAGGAGAATCCGAAAACAATGTTACATGACAAAAAAAAATTAAAAGTGTTATTTCTTGTACGATGGTACGGAACTCTTCGCGTGCTAGTCCGACTCGCACTTGTCCGGTTTTTTTTAATAAAAACTTGATGAAAAGTTTACAATTTACATTTACCGATAAACGAGTTGTCCAATACAATCACTTAACAGGTGGGCGGACGAACTTTGATTGCGATAACAAACAAAAACTTTGGTAAATATACAAGAAAATAAGAAAATTCTTGGCGGAACAAGACAATGGACGCCAAATAAAAGTTTTAAAAGCCGCTTATTTTTATTAGCGTCATTTTTGATCGACTTACATTGATTAATATCGTTGTAAAACTTAATTTTGCATACAATACCAATTGCTATGGAAAGTTTGTATGCAAACATCCGCTGCGGCTTATCAACGATAAGATCGTGGAGGGAAATACCAAAGATTATTATTATTCTTCGTAGTTACTTCACTTTGATTGTGAGTGGGATTCGGACGCCCAGCGTAAGAGTTCCGTCAGTTTTAGGGTTCCGTATCTCCAGTGAAAAATTTTGTTCGCTTGACCATATCTTGTCATTTATATCGATGATTTTCATTGTCACATTCTCACATATTGTTGCTCGGCATAAAACAGCCTTTACACTTACTGGTCATCACTGACAAACAACAGCGCTGAGTCACACGAGCTGTGCTTTATAAGAATATGTACTTTATAAGAATTACTATGATGTATGCGTCGTTCCTCAATAATGCTGACAGGGTGGCGAGCTAGTGCTAACTGCTCCGACGTTCAGCGTGAAAAGACAACTAGCCTTATAAAGAAGATAGAAGTGCCAAAATAAATGATGCAATGACGATGGGGGCAATAGTTGCATCGTATCGCACGCAGCGCATCGTGACCCGCATTCCGGCCTCGCACCCCATTACAATAATCCGCGTTCGAACGGGACGGCAACATTAGAAGCGAACGGTTGCTATTACGTCGAATAAAAAGAAAAGTTATTATATTTTTTATTGGGGAGAGCCGCCACCCTCGCCGCCAAGAGGGTTATTTTTATTTTATTCGAAAAGTTTATTTTCCATTTGTTTTTAAGTTCTATTTTCGCGAAGCGAGAGCTGAAAGTCGCGCGGCGCACGCACGCTCACAATGACTCACTAATGCGTGCCGCATCATTATATTTTTATATTTAAACTTTGCCAGCGAACAACATTAAAATGAGAAAAGTTGGCCCCGTATTATTATACTCGGCGTAGCGCCACGGGCTTCCGATCCGAGTGTAATATCGCTGCGTGGCTTAATACGTTTGCTTTGTTTCAATTCTGTTTACTTCTAACTGATTGTTATTTGTCGGCGTGGGGCTGGGGCGGTTGAGCGATAGATTCTTCTTTGAACGACCACCTTCCTGGTACTAATGAAACTACGGTCGGTCTTGCCTCTCAACCTTAACCTGGTAATATAACTTTCATTTAGTAGCATAATATAGGTAATTGTAGTGTTTTAGCCAAAGTTGATTAAAATACTATTGCCCAATTGCACAAGGATGGTATAGTACGCGACAAGTGGAGTTGGCAATCGGGGTGGAGACGCCCGGCACACCCGCACAGCCCCCGCGCTAACCCGGTGACTGATAGCGCGGGTGACTTTCGGGTGTGTGGGGTGTCTCCCCGCCTCATACCCCGATAGCCGTCTCGACCTGTCGCGTACTATAGGTAAACTGAGTTAGCTAAATTTTTTTATCTAATGCTGTCACTTTTTGGTAAGAGCATAATGCGGTTATTAAAAAGTGACAACATTAAAAATTCTAAGCACTAAATCAGTTGTGTCCTTATGCTAGTAGGCATGCGACACAAAAATATTTTTTTTTCATTAATAAATAAATAAATTAAAAAAAAACTTTTATAAATAAATAATCTTTAATGAAATACACTCATAAGATGTGACAAAAAGGTGTTATTAAACTCGCACGAGTAAGTAGCTTCGAGTATAGCCCCGTAAAAGTGCCCCCAATCAATCTCAATAACAAGCACATATGCCTACCTACAAGGAAGTGAGACGGTGCCGCGTACAGCCCATTAGGAGGATACGATGCGGAGATAATCTTCCGCTAAAGCGCTACTTACAGATTCATGCTCCATGTACGTCCGTAGCTCTTAATATCTGATCAGCGTCGAACGCAAACAAATTAGGTGTCAAGTACCCGCCGACCACCGTGCGTGCACCTACCGCCGAACGGCCCCTGTTGCCCCTTCCTCTTAAAAACCTGAGGTAGTCTATTTGCCCCCCAAAAATAAAGTAGTTCACCAAGATTTTTAACAAGCACACCCGAAAACAACGCACAAAGGAACAACCAGCCACACAGAATATTGACTCACTATCAATACTAGCCTGAGCGCAGCTAACAATAAGGGCGGGTAAAACGCATCTAATTGCTGTTAAAACATTCAAGCCTCGAACACAGTACGATTTAAAAGTGATATTCTCAAACCATAAAGCAGTTTCACATGGGCATGTGAAATATTTATCTTAATATTATAAGTAAACTTAAAGGCTGCTCGGTCCTTCTGCTCTACGCCGCGTGGGAGGTCTTGATACTTTCGAATTAAATATTCGACGCACTAAATAATACTATTGAGTTGTTACAGACAGTTGTTGTTTGAGCTAGACAACGAGAGGTCGTGACCTATAAAAATAACGTATTTTTTTAATCAGGTTTCTAATAAATTATCATCATATCAATCGATCGCTGGCCTACTGTTGAGCACGGGTCACCTCTCAGAAGGGTTCAGGCTGGCCAAGTGCGGATTGGCAGACTTCACAACCATTGAGAACATTATGTAGAACTCTCAGGCATTCAGATTTCCTCACGATGTTTCATTCATAAAACAACATTAATTTCATTCATCATTCATTTATAAAACAACAAAACAATGTTCATTGTTAAAACAAGTGATATTGAATTGCTTAAAACGCACATAACTCAGAAAAATTAGAGACGCGTGCGCGGGATCGAAACTCAGACCAAACAGGAGGTCGATGTCTTAACCGTTAGGCTATCGCAGTTTCAAATTGTTGATAAGTAAGTCATGCTTCATCTTCACAAATTGCGAAAAAATCAGCGATTTACTCGCTGATTTTACTGATCTATAAATGAGAAGAGCCACACCATAAATATTAACACATGATACGCGATGTAGCGATCTCTATCAAAGATATTGATGACATTAACTTTATCGCAACAATACTTTTATTTATCCAGATGTTCTACGATACAAGGATCACGACAGGTTATTGATATTGTACCACCCCTCAATCGGAGTATAGTAGATTGGGACTCGGTCAAGTATCAAATAGCGGCAATCGATGTAGAAAATTTCAATTAGGTACATAGTAGTGGAGGCATCGGGGCCCCCTTCGCACCACAGGCCCTTGTTCGCCCTTTGTTTGTGCATACATTTAAATACTATACCGTAGCTTGGATGCGTCCGGTTTTTAAAAATAAACACACAACATCAATATTTGAACGCGAACAATAATTTATGAACGCTGTCCTTTTTCGAATACGTCTCTTATGCCACCCTGATCCTTTGTTTTTTGGTTCACCAAATATATTTGTCTTTCTATCATAGAGATAGAAATACATATTAGGTACTTATTCCTATCTCTATGCTTTCTATACAATACTCACCTGATATAACTGTAAAGGTGAAGGACAACATCGCGAGGAAACCTGCATGCCTGAGAATTCTCTGCATTCTCAAAGGGGTGTGAAGTCTGCCAATCTGCACTGGGCTACCGTGGCAGACTATAATCCTTCTCATTCTGAGAGACCCATGCTTTAAAAAACCCGACTGTGGTTAGCCCTGCAAGTCTGGTGTTTCAATTTGAGTATAGCCAGTGTCACTTTGGATGATGTAAGCATTCTAGCCATACCCCATACATCTCAAGTTGTCAAGGCATTTAGGAGTTATGATGGAATAAGGAACTCACATACACACATACATAAACTTAGTTTTTGGGCAATCGTGTAGTAAGAAGTATAATACCTACCTGAATATAGTCAGCGCTCTACAAATGCGACCCAAGCGTCGTAGTATCAAGTCATCACTTACACTTGTTAGCTTATCATTTCATAATTTAATAGTGGTTAGGCCATAGTCCACCACGATGGCCAGGTGTGAAGACACAATATTATGTCGTGTAAATAGTCCACTGAAAAAGCCCTTATCTTGACTATGAATTCCAGTGTTAGACACCTAAATAACGATAGGTACATATTTACTTTTTTTTTTAATTTAAATGAAAAATCTTAAAGCTAGCCTTATCTAATTACGATACAAATCATGCCCGCGTGGAATGGTGCCAAGAATACCTACTGGCTGCATTTCCGCACTGGACAGCCAGGCTGATCCGTTGCGCTAAAAATGAGCCAGCCCTTCTGTCACCAGATGAGGGGTGGATAATACGTTGACGAATACTTCTGTCCTTCGTCAACGTATTATGGAAGAAGAAGACATGTCGTGCCGACCCCACGTAGCGTGGGATAAGGTAAGGAAGAAGAATTCTTTCGGATTCGGTTCGTACAAGTGCATAATTTGAAAACCGGTACTTGTTAGCGAAACGGCGATGAACAATTAGAGTTGAACACTATCCCTCTAGAATACAAAAACATCTCGATGGCTAGCTTTCAAGGGGTTCATGATTGATAACTCGGTAGGTATCTTATATTTTATTCAAAAGAATCTGGAGTAAGTTAACGGTATTAATTTGCAGTTATTTCAATACTGTTGTAAAGGACATATTTTTTATACCAAACGACTTCGTCCGCGTGGAATTAGGTTTTTTAAAAATCCCGTGGGAACTCTTTGATGTTCCGGGATAAAAAGTAGCCTATGTCACTCTCCAGGTCTTTATCTCTACCCATGCAAAAAATAACGCCAATCCGTTTCACCGTTGCGACGTGATTGAAGGACAAACCAACAAACAAACACACTTTCGCATTTATAATAAGGGTACTGATTCAAAAGAATCCGGAGTAAGTTAACGGTATGAATTTGCAGTTATTTCAATACTGTTGTAAAGAACATATTTTTATACCAAACTAGCTGATGCCCACGACTTCGTCCGCGTGGATTTAGGTTTTTAAAAACCCCGTGGGAACTCTTTGATTTTCCGGGATAAAAAGTTGCCTAAGTCCCTTTCCAGGTCTTAAACTATACCCATGCAAAAAATCACGTCGATCCGTTGCTCCGTTGCGACGTGATTGAAGGACAAACCAACAAACCAACGAACAAACACACTTTCACATTTATAATAGCGGTAGTGATTTCCGCAAAGTAACGCCTGTATAAGAAAACTTCCCACTACAAGCACCTATAAGCGCCGGTCAAGATATAAGCTACTGCCTTCGGTATCCGGCCCTTGAGCCAACAGCCAAGCGAAAGCCTCTTGAGATATTGTTCGAAGCTTTTCGCTATTTGACCGTTGACAGAAACAACTACCTATTGATAAGTATTTATAATAGCTGTTGAATCAACAATCCGCGTGGTTGTGAGTGCGTGAGAAAGATTTTTATTTTATTTTATTGAGGTACAAGTTAGCCCTTGACTGCAATCTCACCTGGTGGTAAGTGATGATGCAATCTAAGATGGATGCGGGCTAACTTGGAAGGGATTAGCAGTTTTTATTAAACCCATACCCCTTTGGTCTCTACACGGCATCGTACCGGAAAGATAAATCGCTTAGCGCCAATCGATAGGGTGGTGACTAGCCACGGCCGAAGCCACCCACCAGACCAGATCAGACATTTAGAAATTAAAAAATTCCAAGCTCCTGCCGGGAATGTAACCCGGGACCTCCCACTAACAAGACCATAGCGCTTACCACTGTACCAGGGAGGTCGTCAAAACCTTGATCTAATCTAACTTTTAGCTAACTCAGTACAAAATTTCATCAAAATCGGTTGAACTGTTAGGCCTTGAAAAGCTAGCAGACACACAGACAGACAGACACACTTGCGCATTTATAACATTAGTATGGATGGATGTAGGTAATTTTCCGCATAAAGGTAAGTCGTAACCTTAGAAAACGCTTTTCATTTTCCGCACAATTTCCATATCACCGAAGCTCCCCTTCAAAGATCCGATGCAGATACATCTAATGTCTGCATTTTATTGATTCGCGGTACTTACGGTATAAGTGAAACTGCACTATGAGATTAACCGCCGTACTCAGAGTCGCTAATCGTTACTTAAGATTAAATAAATAAAAATCTTTTTTATTCGTATAAACTTTTACAAGTACTTACGAATAGTCGGATGCATCTACCACTGGTTTGGAATGCCTCTCCTACACAGAAGAACCAGCAAGAAACTCGGCGGTCTACTACTACTACAAGGTACAAGATTATGATGATGATTGAGTTAAAACGAGACAGATTTATGTGAGAGACATAGCTCTGTCTCTCACATAAATCTGTATAGAACCACAAAAAGAAAAGTACTGTATAGAACCTGTTGTACTAAAAACCATGCCAAATTTGTTTTCACAAGAGTGTTGTGTCAAAGGACCTAGACAGTTTCCCTGCATCACCTATGGATTAAAAAGTAAAAAAAAAAACATGCTGTATATATGCTTTGATGTCCAATGCCATACCTACTAACTTCAGGGAACACGATTTTTGTTTGAAATGCCTAGTATAGAGGAAATAATTTAGTTCATTTTGTTATAACAACTAGCTGCCCCGACGAACTTCGTACCGCCTAACAGTCGATTCTTTTTCAGGATTTTTTTAAAATTTTCTCTCCGTAAGAACCATCCTCGTACTTCAAGGAATATTATAAAAAATTAGCGAAATCGGTTCAGCTGTTCTCGAGATTTGCGATTAGCAACACATTCATCGATTCATCTAAATATATAAAAGAGAAATAGCACTCACTCACTGACTTACTGACTGATTAATCACGAAATCTCAGAAACTATAAAGTCTACACACTTGAAATTTGGAAGGTAGGTTCTTTCTAGGACGGACGTAGGTGTCAGCTAAGAAACGGTTTTGAAAAATTCTCCCCCTAAGGGCGTGAAAGGGGGGGGGGGGGTCGAAGGTTGTATGAAAGTCCTATGTTTTTGGAGTTATAGAGACGTGAAAATCGACATTTAGGTTATTAGCTTTAAATAATAAAAATATGTATACCTAAGTCAATTTGGGAAATTCCCCCCTTAAGGGTGGTAAAATAGGGGGCAATGTTTTTATAGAAAAGTTTTAACAATTGTTATTTTTACTTGAAATTTGAAATGTAGGCTATTTCTAGGGGGTAGGTATCAGATAAGAAAGGATCTAATTAAATTCCCCCCTAAGGGAGTAAAATGGGGGTGGAAGGGTTATATGAAAATCCTATGTTTTTGAAGTTAGAGATATGAAAATTGGCATTTAGGTATTCTGGGTTCCGTGTCTTAAGGTGAGACTGAGTGAGTAGGTAAGTGAGACCTTTTGCAGCGGGAAAATTTCAGATCTTATGAGAAATCAGAAATTTTACGCGGACGAAGTCCGAAAGACGAATAGAGAAGAGATAACATTATGCTGTGGTTTTAGCTTGCAATCAATTAAGATTACGTCATGGTCTTCTTGGTATATTGACACATTGATATTATTAATGCAAAAGTTTGTATGTCTGTTATTCAATCAAGATGGAACAATTGGGTATTTGACTATAGTATCTATATCAAAAATAAATTATTTCTCTGTGGTTATTAAATAGAGGATCTTCCAAAATAAGTAAAATCCACGTCCTTTGTTAGTTTACCTATTTTATATTTTACACATAACATTATGTAAATTAAAATTAAGCACTTATAAATATGACTCTACTACTTATTATTCTGTGTCTTAGCAATTACGAGATACTTATCTTTTTACACTTTAGTTTATTTATCGTTGAGACCTCAGCAAACACATTATATTTTAGAAAATTGCATTAAATAGTTATAGACGTACTAGCTGAACCTCGCGACTTCGTCCGCGTGGACAACATAAATTTCAAAGTTCAAGTTATCTACAGCTATTAAAAAAAAAGTAACGGTCCTAGAGACATGAAATTTGGATGGTGTGTTCTTTGTACAGAGTAGGCGTCCACTAAGAAAGGATTTTTGAAAATTCAACCCCTAAGGGGGTGAAATAGGGGTTTGAAATTTGTGTAGTCCACGCGGACGAAGTCGTGGGCATTAGCTAGTAATGACATAATATTGTGTACTCGAATACTTAGTAGTTTTAAATGTCAATATTTTTTACAACATAAAACATGTCCGACCAGAATGCCGTAAGATTTTTTTTAAAATGTAAACTTTAAAGTGCTTTGAGAGAAAACGTGGGTGTAACAGTTATAAAATATTAAAATTAAAATAAACATATTCGCTCTTATGATTCTCGAATGTGATAATTGCTTTAAACATAACAGCCTAGTAGACATTGGCTCAGTGCGCTCGGCGAATATACTCGGCGAACGTGTATAGAGTTACTACGACTTACCTACAACAAACTCGCAAATAAGTATTATAAAAAAAACATCATAATATATAAAAAAACCGGCCAAGTGCGAGTCAGGCTCGCGCAATGAGGGTTCCGTTTTACAGTCGTATTTTTTCGACATTTTGCAGGATAATTCAAAAACTATGATACATAAAAATAAATAAAAATCTGTTTTAGAATGCACAGCTGAAGACTTTTCATATGATACCCCACTTGATATAGTTATCTTACTTAGAAAATTTAAAATATTAATTATTATAATCATGACCACAATTTAATTTTTTTTGTGTGATGTAACCACAAATTCACAATTTTCAGATTTTTCCCCGAATGTCAGTTATAAGATCTACCTACCAGCCTAATTTCATGATTCTAGGTCAACGGGAAGTACCCTGTAGGTTTCTTGACAGACCGACAGACAGACAGATAGACAGACAGACAGACAACAAAGTGAGTCTATTAGGGTTCCGTTTTTCCTTTTGAGGTACGGAACCCTAAAAAACATCATATATAAAAAAATTTAAAATTCAGAACAAAAAGTAAGTAACGATGGTGTTTTAAGAGTGCTCTCCATGGTCGCTCTAAGTCGAGCGTGAAAGCAATTCCTATTGGGTTACGGCTGAAATTAATAATAATCAATCTATACGTAATCTATGAATTACTTAGCAACCTTGTTATTTGTCAAAAAAGAGCATACGATTTTTGCCAAAAAACAAAGTTGCTAACTTATATAAATGCAAAATAAGATTAAAATAAATACTAATTAGCGTTAAATTGGCCGCTAGCCGAGATTTAACGCGTTTGACCAGCCGTTGCTCGCCTTTTGTTACTTTTATAAATACACAGTAAGTAGGTACACTTTGGCCAAAACTTGGCGAACGTAGGACTAATGTGTACTGGGGCCTTTAGTGTAGGTACCTTTCTAGGAAGTGACTGAACCCGGATGTTAACGGAAGCAAAAAAGCTATTGTTTTAGTACACATTTTATTACTATGTAGATATGTATAATAATTAATTATATTTAAATGTACTTACATATTAATGTAGAGGTATTAAAGATTTAATGTAACTATACAGCTTGTTGAATTGTTAATTAAGTTACACAATAGGTATACTTATAGTTACTTCTATTTTTAGGGTTCCGTACCTCAAAATGAAAAACGGAACCCTTATAGGATCACTTTGTTGTCTGTCTGTCTGTATGTCTGGCTGTCTGTCTGTCAAGAAACCTACAGGGTACTTCCCGTTGACCTAGAATCATGAAATTTGGCAGGTAGGTAGATCTTATAGCTGACATTTGGGGAATAATCTGAAAACCGTGAATTTAGGGTTAGATCACACAAAAATTTAAATTGTGGTCATAAACTAATAATTAGTATTTTCAACTTTCGAAGTGAGTGACTATATCAAGTGGGGTATCATATGAAAGGTCTTCACCTGTACATTCTAAAACAGATTTTAATTTATTTTTATGCATCATAGTTTTTGAATTATCGTGCAAAATGTCGAAAAAACACGACTGTAGTACGGAACCCTCATTGCGCGAGCCTGACTCGCACTTGGCCGGTTTTTTTAAGAATCCATACTTAGTTATTATAAATGCGATGTATGAACTCCGGTATCACGTTTTAATACTCTTTATAATGATTATTTGCATTGCCTGCATTTTTGTAACAATGTGGAGAATCTAAAAACTTACTTTCCACTCAATTCCTATAGGTCGTCACCTAACTATCTTCACTAACTTATTTAACTCGAGAACTTGTCTCCGGGCACAGGTCTCAAATCATTTAATTTAGAAAACCTTAAGATTTCAATTCCGCCGTGATGAATTCAATCCCTAGTATTTTCTATTTAAGTCCGTAGCTAACAAATTGAGTAGAGCATCTAGAGACTCGAGGCCCGTGAGTTTTTTATTATTCACTCACTCAATACAACCCCACAACTGATTTAATAAATTACGTCTGCAAATCCATAATTTATCTCTCGGCCCACGTTTGAAAATAGTCACTCACAACATATTAGGTAAAAAATCCGGCCAAGTGCGATTTGGGCGTCGCTCTTTTAGAGCTCCGTACATATAATTATGTATAACATGAAATAGGGGTTTGGTGTAGTCCACGCGGACAAAGTCGCAAACATGCTAGTCATATATAAAATTAAAAGTGTATGGACAAATGTTTGATGAATTACCTAGAATGCTATACCTACCAGACTATACGAAGGTCGCGGGACGTATGCCAAAATATTTCTTATTTATTAATAATCCTACAGAGAAATATTTCTAGATTAATAATATTTGTACCGCGCAACAATGCCATCAGAATTTCTATTCATATCCGATTGTTTATGGGACAATATAATAAATATTCAGTGTCGATTTTTTTAAGTTCCGTACCGAAGGATGCCTACAATTTTGGAAAGTTAAAGATGCAGATGGTCTAACTAAGAATATCAGTAAGACGCTAATCTATATCTTTCTATATATAAAAATGAATCGCTGAATGTGTTGCTGATCGCAAATCTCGAGGACAGCTGAACCGATTTCGCTTATTCTTTTTTTATAATATGTACCTATTCGTGACCTATTCCTTGAAGTACGAGGATGGTTCTCACGGAGAAAAATTTAAAAATTGCCTAAAAAAGAATCGTTTGGCATGCAGATAGCTATTATGACGTAGACATCCACGCGGACAAAGTCGCGAGAATAAGCAAGTATGAAATATGCGAAGAGACAGCTTCAAGCACCTATTTAACTTAACGCCTATCTAACCCCCAACTTCCGATTAGAAGGCGGACGTCTTAACCACTAGTCTATCGCTCTAACTTTAGTTTAAATTTAGATTTCCATTATATATAATATCTATCCCGTCTTTACTTACGTGTTTAGTCGACGTTAGCCTGACTAGTTTAGAACCCATCCGGGGTCCTTTTTCAAGGGAGTCAGTTCGCGCACGCGCCGCGGTTGTGACTGCGAGCCGCGCGTGCCGCTGCCCGTAGAGCCCGAAACTAGTCGGGCTAACGTCGACTAAACACGTGAGTAAAGCCGGGATAGATATTATGTAATATAATATCATACTAATAAATCAATATGCGACACCCGACATGACAGTACAAACTGCTGCCTATAAAGTTATAATCTAGCCACATTATTTAAGAATCAGAGCAGATATTTTTATGAACGCTCATTTAACTGTTATAATTACTTCTGCCGGCAATAAACAAGGCGAATTTAATATATTCTTATAGACGGCTGTTAACTTTTATGTTCTTTTACGAAGTCGAGTGCTGACAAAACAATGGCACTTGGCATACTCTCTCAACTCCGCCTCGGAGCCTTGTTTTGATGGATGCGATAGATCTGCCAGTTCTCAATCCATACTAATATTATAAATGCGAAAGTGTGTCTGTCTGTTTGCTAGCTAGCTTTTCACGGCCCAGCAGGTTAACAGATTTTGATGAAATTTTGTACATTTGAGTTAGCTTAGCTCCCGGGGAAGGACGTTTCCAGGGGATTCTAAAAGGCCCGTCTGTTTAACCGATTTATATGAGATTTTGTGAAAAGGTAGCTTGCATCCCGGAAATTGACATAGGCAACTTTTATCCAGGCAAATCAAAAAGTTCCCACGGGATTTTTGAAAACCTAAATCTACGCGGACGAATTCGCGGGCATCCTCTAGTTTAATGTAAAGCTCTTAATTTACACAATCCGCAGGTCGATTTCGTAACAATGTTAAAATGGCGCGTGAGGATTCATTTTTTACGGACTATTATACCTACTTATTATGTCTACTGTCTATTCACGGTCTATCCGTGATTTTGATATTTTTATTTACAGATATACTTATTTTAACTTGCATCCCGGAGATGGACGAAGGATAATTTTTATCGCAAAATCAAAGAGTACCTACACCTACCCACGGGATTTTAAAAACATCTAAATGAACGAGGACCAAGTCACCAATAAATGTACTTACATAGTTAACAACAGCTGACGAGTCAGTCAGTAAGTCAGGACTTTTTTGTTTTTGTAATTTGCTAAATCACGGAACTTATCTTGGCACTAATGTCTTTTTGTCTTGTACAGAAACCACCTAGATTAATACAGAACTATACGTAGCTAGCTTATGCTCGCGACTTCGTCCGCATGGACATAGAGGTTGAATTTTCAAAAATCCCTACTTAGCGGATGTCTGTCATAATAGCTATCTGCATGCCAAATTTAAGCCCGATCCGTCCAGTAGTTTGAGCTGTGCGTTGATAGATCAGTCAGTCAGTCACCTTTTCCTTTTATATATTTAGACTAGCTTATGCTCGCAACTTCATCCGTGTGGACTACACAAATTTCAAACTCCTATTTCACTGCCTTAGGGTTTGAATTTTCATAAACCTTTCTTAGCGGATGCTTACGTCATAATAGCTATCTGCATTCCAAATTTCAGCCCGATCCGTCCAGTAGTTTGAGCTGTGCGTTGATAGATCAGTCAGTCAGTCAGTCACCTTTTCCTTTTATATATCGAAGATAGGTAGGTATGTAAAGTAAAAGTTTGCTGTTTTCTTATAAACACAATTTGTTTATAAGAAAACAGCAAACTTTTTTATGTAATAATGTACTTACCGATGTTTTAAAATTACAATTGTAAACTCATCATTAATAAAATTTACATTATAATATTTTGTAATTATAATAACATTAAATTTAAAAATATACGATCTACCAGCGGCGGAATGATTATAAATATTCATAGTTTTAATCAAGACGCTACTAAGTAATAGAAATATAATGAGTAAGGTAAATTAATTATTGTTAAATAAAAACAGAAGCTAATCTTGTGATAGCTCAATTAGTATCACGATTCACAAGTACCTACTAGAGACCAGCTGCGCGATTGCGGGAGAATGACAGCTACAATGTCACGATCGCAATCATCTCTGATTGGTTAACGCTAGCTCAGAATTGGCTACAATGCATTGTTGCAACAAGAATCGCACAAAATCAGCCAATCAGAACAATTGAGATTGTAATAATGATTGATGCAGGTTTTAGACAATCGCCCTACAGGGGTGTTACAGACATCCGCATCCGCAAATGCGGAACATTCACATTAATTACTAACTGATGCCCGCGACTACGTCCGGGTGGATTGAGATTTTTATAGAATTCCGTGGAAACTCTTTGATTTTCCGGGATCAAAAATAGCCTATGTCCTTCCCCGGGATGCAAGCTATCTCTGTTCCAAACATCATTAAAATCGGTTGAACGGATTTCCGTTCAACCGATCTATCTGATCGATAGACAGATAGACAGACACACTTTCGCATTTATAATATTAGTATGGATATGGATTATCCATACTAATAATATAAATTATATCCATAATAATATTAATATGGATATGGATTATCCATAGGTACTAATATTATAAATTGGTGCGGTTAATGTCACATCCAGTTTTCGTAGTTCCGTGCTATACCGCTTTGTAAATAACTTTGATCCGACAGAAGATAACGCCCATTACAATGTAACTGGTGTATTTTATCATATATGAATACTAAGGAATTGCACTTTTTAGGGTACCTCATAATAGTCTTATAGCGGTTCTCATCCGATCCGAGTCCGTGAAAATACGGATATAAAAACTCGGATATTGCTTACGCACTAATCCGATCTGTGATCCGAATCCAAGCTACCTATTCAGTGGACATCTTTGACATATCTAACTCATATATCCGATTCGAATCCGAGATTTCTCACGGGTGACGGAGAGAACTCGGATGACGGAAGTGAAGTACGTAATAGCCCTATTTGGAAAAACGAAACCCTTTTAATTCGATGGAGGCTAAGTATAGGTAGTGAGTCAACTAACACTTTTAGTATTTTGACTTTTTGATGCATTTGCCATTTGCATTTGCATTTTTGAAAGCCTTTAGACACGGCGACTTCCATATAAATTACCTACAGATAAGGGGGTAGGAATGTATATCATTACCACCCATGACCCATATTATAAATGCGAAAGTGTGTTTGTTTGTTGGATTGACCTTCAATCAAGTCTCAACGTAGCAACGAATCGACGTGATTTTTGGCATGGGTATAGTTTAAGACCCGGAGAGTGACATAGGCATTTTATCCCGGAAAATCAAAGAGTTCCCACGGGATTTTTAAAAACCTAAATCCACGCGTACAAAGTCGCGAGCATCAACTGGTGTGTTAATGAAAACTGCCATACCCCTTTCAGATCAACTCACTGTCATCTAGACTGCATCATCCCTTACCAATGTTCTTATCTTTACTAGTCATCGAAAAAAAAAACGTAATGGCGCGGAATCCTCTCGCAGAACACGTTTCACTCGCACTTTAGCATCTTGTACAAGTAATCTATCTCTACAATAACAGTAACGAAAATATACGCGAACGCACGCGGCTTTAGGAAAAACCTGAATTAGTTATTTTATCCGGATGTCTATGCCGGTTAAGTGTTAATTAAAAATATAATAATTATTAATTTCGCAATGGCGCGTAATTACATAGTGATTTTACAAATTACAAATTAAGTAAAAAAAGTAAGTAGGTATGTGTTGCTTCGAACACATCAGCTCAGCCTATGTGCTATCCCTTTTCGCAGAGATCATTATAAAACCGGCCAAATGCGAGTCATGGCTCGCGCACCGAGGGTTCCGTACTACGCTCGTATTTTTTAGACAATTTCCAAAGTAAGATAACTACACCAATTGAGGTATCATATGAAAGGGCTTTACCTGTACATTCTAAAACAGATTTTTATTTATTTTTACGCACAATAGTCTTTGATTTATTATGCAAAATGTCGAAAGAATACGACTATAGTAGGCACGGAACCCTCGGTGCGCGAGCCTGACTCGCACCAAGTAGGCCGGTTTTTTTTCATAATGCTCTCTGCGGAAAAGGATGGCACTAGTCAGTTTTATAGTTTAGAGTGTGTGTACCTACAACAGAATACCTAATTAGCCACAACAATAAAATAAATATGTAGGTAAGTACTTATCTACTTACGTAGTTAGCTAGTTAATATTAAATAGGTAGGTATGTAGTTTTTGCCCTATCCAAATGCTATTAACTAAATAATAATGACTGTAAAATAATAGTTTATAATAATAAATTTTAATTGTTCACCACCCGTAAATCGTAATTAATGTCATTATTTTTGCTAGCATTAGTAATTAATTATTTTAATCTTGTTTAATTACATTATTTTTATTTTGGGAAAAACCTGAGTAAGAATTATTTTGTTGTTGTTGCATAAATAGTAGGTTTGTAGGTAGGTATGTTATGTTTTAGTGAAACACAATAAATAATAATTAACGTACCCACATCACTACGAATTAGCCCGACAAGGTTGATAGTAAAAACTTATACTAAGGGTCTATTCACACTGACATTTTTTATCATAAAGTGCTGACAACAGTATTTGCGAGCGAATCAAAGCTATAATCTATAACAATATATTACTGAACCCAATCTTCATAAATAACGTACAGATACCGGCAGTAAATATTCCATCTCGAACATTAGAAAGAGATGTCTACTTCGTAGAGCGTCGTCTCTGTCACTCATACCTATGTTACTTTTTGTCGGTGTCAACGACAGAGACAACGCTCTACGAAACCGTTATCTCTTTATCGAGTTCGATGTGTAATATTTCTTGCCGCATACTGTCATGCACTTTCTACTAGGAAAATAAAATAAGTTATGACTCCGTGT
This sequence comes from Maniola hyperantus, assembly GCF_902806685.2. NCBI lineage: Eukaryota > Metazoa > Arthropoda > Insecta > Lepidoptera > Nymphalidae > Maniola > Maniola hyperantus. The sequence goes on from NC_048564.1 coordinate 3,073,879, forward strand.
CACTGTGAATCGACTCCAAGGCCGTGTCCCCATTGGGCGAACAGTGAGCGACTGACTGTCTGCTGGCTGACTCTGAAGTCTGAGCGGCGTATGGGTGGCTAACTCAAGGTCGAGTCAGCGGCGATCTGGCAAACTCTTGGGCGAGAAGGAAAGTTGGAAAGGAAAACGCCGCAAACTGCGTATATTACGCGCTGTATTGACGTACTCCATTAAAAAATTAGAGGGAGGCAAACTAGAAGCAAACAGTTAGCCGCTCACTGGTACTGATCTGAGCACAACTAAATTTTAGAGTATTCACATCCTCTTCTTACTAATGTAATTTGAAAAGGACAGACATAGTGTGATAGTTTTAAACTGAATTTAGAGCTGTCAAACGTCGTGACTTTAGCTACGAGTCGCGATCCTATTGTTTTTGTTGGGATATTTAGAATTTATAGGAAAAATATCAGTGAAAAGAAAAACTTGGACGTCCTGTCCTGTTTGAGATATATATTTGAAGTAAGTGAATATGTCATCGAATGTAAAACAAAAAACTCTTAGAAAAAATAAGAATAAGAACATATTTAAATATAAACAATTTAGTTTACAGCCAGTTCCAACAGTTTTAATTTGTAGCGTGCACTAAAATTTAGAGTCTTTAAATGTCAAATTCATATTCATCCTTTTTTAGTAATATCAAAAAGTTAAGATGCAGATACTCTTAATTTTGTTAAGAGAAAGACAATAGAATCTTCGCTACTGTTCGCCTAATGGGGACACGGCCTTAGGATACTGTGGTAGTGTTAAGGCTATACATACTCACTTTGGATGAACTTCAAGCCGTGTAGGTACTCGGAGTTCGGAGTCAAATAACACAATTTATTACGTACCTGAAGAAGAAAAAATATTATTAAACAATTTATCCTTTTTATGGTAGAAAACCGGCCAAGTGCGAGAAAGGCTCGCGCACCGAGGGTTCCGTACTACACTCGTATTTTGACACATTCAACTATGATGGATAAAAATAAATAAAAATCTGTTTTAGCCACTAAGCTACGGGACGCTTGCTGCCAGTGACGAAATTTGTGATATGTATGTTCACTCAGTACTAAAGCGACTGTTTTTGCCATCTAGTAGCGACGCTTTTGCAGTTATCGAAACGACTTTCAAAGGTCCACATGCAGTTCTTTGAACGAGAAATGACACATTTGCTTTTTAAGTACTATATATTTTTTTAAACTTTTATAGTGTTTTTGTTTTACATAGATAACATTCTGTATTTAAAATTATTTAGAAATTTCCTTGAAGTGTAGGTAAAACACTATAAAATTATTAAAAAAACTAGCTTACGTCCGCGACTTCGTCCGCGTGGAATAAGGTTTTTTAAAAATCCTGTGAGAACTCTTTGATTTTCCGGGATAAAAAGTAGCTTATGTCACTCTCCAGGGTCTTTATTTATACCCATGCAAAAAATCACGTCAATCCGTTGCACCGTTGCGACCTAATTGAAGGACAAACCAACAAACCAACAAACAAACACACTTTCGCATTTATGATAAGGGTACTGATTTCCTTGAAGTGTAGGTAATATACTATAAAATATAAAATATTAAAAAAATTAAGTAATGTATAATTGTATAACTATTAGGTACACTATACCCTGTTAACTGTTCTCGACACAATCTGTTTGTGATGATGGGAAACATGCGATGTTTGTAGAAATAAGTAAATGAACTAAAGCATATTTCGTAAAATCTAGCAAACAAAGAATGGATGTTGTTTTTAGAGCAAATTAACGCACATTACGAGCCTATGCGCACCTTCCAAAGTGATTCATTCAGATGTTGGGGTCATAGAGTCAGCGGAGAGAATTGAGAAGCGAAAAAATGAACTATTCTACACTAGGTAAAGTTTTTTAATTGCTTTAGGGTCTCTCATTCCATTTTAGGGTAGGGTATTTCTAGATAATATAGGAACCCTTATAAGACCACTCCAACTGTGTTGCTCTAGTGTAAAACGGCCTTAAGAACAGGTACATAATTTACGCAACATTAATAAGATTTAAAAAACCTGTAAGTGTAATTATTAACTAAGCTAAGAAAAAGGCGGTATTAATATCGCATGGTAACAGGAATATTATATTAAGTAGGCAAAATTATTTATTACTAATCTAACTACTATATTAAACATGAAACCATATAAATTGCTATTTATTTACAGTTTTCTTGCTCAAGCACCGTGACAATATCGTAATAACTATAAAAATGTCAATAATTTTATATACATAGTTTATTATGGAATATAGTTTATTATCTACACTAATATTATAAAGAGGAAAACTTTGTTTGTTTGTTTGTTTGTTTGTTTGTTTGTTTGTTTGTTTGTTTGTTTGTTTGTACTGAATAGGCTCAAAAACTACTGGACCGATTTTAAAAATTCTTTCACCATTCGAAAGCTACATTATCCACGAGTAACATAGGCTATATTTTATTTTGGGAAAAAATAGGGTTCCGTAAGATATTTGGGTTTTTCGGACACAAGGTGTAAAAAATCAACCAGAAAAGTTACTTATTTTGCGTACGCTGCCTAAACTATAAAAGATAGAACCATAAAATGTTCTAATTAATTGTAGATCTTATAAATATCTACAAAAAAGTCCGCGACACACTATACCCATCTATGTCGAGTGAGGCACAGCAACCATTTTTTTATTTAAAAATCTTGAATTTTTTTTGGACTACATTTAAACGCGTTTATTTTACTCATGCTATTAATCCTTATCAAAATAAATGATTTCATCACTAAGAACAGTTTATGGAGATAATATTTGGTCTTTGAATGATTAAAATTGGACGTTTGGTTTTGAAGTTATGGCGAAATTAAAATATTACGATTTCTGCTGCACGGCCCGTTGTATTATATAAAGAGGTAATGTCGTTAAGTTTGTTTGTAGGGGGTAATCTTTAGAACTACTGAACCGATTTTAAAAATTCTTTCACCAGTAGAAAGCTACATTATTCCTGAGTGACATAGGCTATACGGGATCTTTAAAAACCTAAATCTACGCGGGCGAAGCCGCGGGGATCAGCTATATTTTAATAAAGAAGCCGGGGAAAAAAGCAAGCGGCAGAATAGGTATCCGTCAAGGAAAAATACAAGGTATTAGATAATATCCGTAACTTCCCGGCAAGCTGAAGAACCAATGTGTGACTCGCAGCATGATACCTACCCGTGGGTGGGAGATAATATGAAGATCAAGGAATAATATACCTACACCTTTGAAAGTTTGTCAAGTACCAGAGACAACGAAAGAATCTATGGCAGCATAGACCGAACAAAATGACTTCTCACGCGCAATTTTAACTCTATGGATCAACTGTCATGTCAAAAGTGCGGTTCATCTTTAAAATAAAGACTAACATCGTACCAACTTTTGACATGACAGTCGACCCATAATGTTTAAATGGCGCGCGAGGAGTCATTTTTTCGGACTATTTACAGCTTTTCTCCTAAAACTGTGTTTTTTTAATAAAAATAGCGAGCAAGACGGGTCACTCGATGTTAAGTGGTTACTGCCGCCCATAAACATTTGATGCAGCAGAGAAACCGCCAATGCGTTGCCGGCCTTTCAGAAATTTGTTCCTTTTGTTTATTGTCTGTTTGAGCGATTTTGGAAAGGTATTTTTTCACTTCAAATCAACAAAAGAATTTACTACTTTTTAGCCCCGTACATTTTAATCTGGAAGGACGACGACCTCCCTGGCGCAGTGGTGAGCGCTGTGGTCTTAATAGTGGGAGGTCCCGGGTTCGATTCCTGGCAGGGGTTTGGAATTTTATAATTTCTAAATTTCTGGTCTGGTCTGGTGGGAGGCTTCGGCCGTGGCTAGTTACCACCCTACCGGCAAAGCCGTGCCGCCAAGCGATTTAGTGTTCCGGTACGATGCCGTGTAGAAACCAAAGGGGTGTGGGTTTAATAAAAACTGCCATACCCCTTCCAGGTTAGCCCGCTATCATCTTAGACTGCATCATCACTTACCACCAGGTGAGATTTCAGTCAAGGGCTAACTTGTATTTGAATTTAAAAAAAAGGATAAATATTTCAAGTTATAAAATCGCTCCGCTTGTGATATCGCTTACACCCGTACCACCTATGATATAGCCATAATTTATAACTAATATTTCCACTAAAGCCATTACCTATGTATGTATAGGTATGTATTGTTGGCGTTTCTTATAAAAAGTCTCCCTTTTTTAGAACTACTTTGACTTTACAGTCGGGCGATGACTAGATATGCAAAATAACCTGTAATTCCATTGCACACCAACATGAACACAACTTATGGATGTTACAGTCCAATACCGAAGCTACGTCGCTCCTAAGCCTGACTAGATTATCCGCAGGATTGGCAGACATAGTTTGACCGCTTCACCGACGCCTTTTTAATCTTGATTTGGCTGAAAAATTGGCTACTTTTTATTTCGAATAATCAAACAGTTCCCACGGGATTTTTAAAAAACCTATATACATGCAAATGGGGTCGCGGGTATCCGCTACTAAAGCCTAAAGAGTACGAGATAGAACAGGTAGAGAATGTTGTAACCCGTAGGTATAGAAATAGAAAGATTTTGATTGAAATCAAATTTTACAGGTGCTTTTGAATCGTCAAAAGAATCTACCACTGCACTGGATTGGAATCCCATTTTAAAAGAACCACCAAAAAACTCGTAAGTTTATAAATTTGCAGAAAGATGGTGGCACCTGGCAAAGACTTAAGACTAAGATGAGATAAATTTGTTGAGCTCAACGAATAGGTATAACACCTAAGATAACATAATCATATTAACATAAAAATGACATAGTCAGGCACCTGTTTTCCGAACTATCTAGTTAAAACTATGTCTCGGAAAACAAGGATTCAAGCCCAGTGAAAACAAAATATGCATAAAAAATGACTTTTCACGCGCCATTTTAACTTAATGTGTCAAATTTCATGTCAAAAGTACTTTAGTCCTTATTTTACAGATGAACCGTACTTTTAACATGATAGTTGATCCATAGAGTTACAATGTAAAAAAAAAAATGGTGCGTGAAAAGTCATTTTGTACGGACTATATCAAAATCAAAAAATCAAAATCTAAATCTATTTATTTGTTGAAATAGGTATATGTAAGGTATTGGTAAAATTTTTATGTCACTCTATTTCATGCCTATGTGAGGCGTACAAATTTTAGTCTAAAACTATAATAAAATTACGTCGACATAAGTTGCGCTAACTATATTATTATAATTATTATAACATCTAACGGCTAATCTATAAGCTTACATTAGTTTAAAATTAATTTTAACTATTACTTTAATATTTACATACTTTAACACTTACACAAATTTTAACCATTTTGTTGTTTAATTTTTTTTATCATTTATGTATTCTGTAACACAGTAGTAATTTTTTTGTTTCAGTATATATATATATTATGTGCGTGTAAGTTTATGTTAAAGGCTAGATATATCGTAGCAAGACTACGTATCTGTCTTCGACTATAACATAGACGGATAATAACCGAGGGACTGTTATTATAATATATAAATAATAAACAAATTGCGTCTGTTTCCTTCAATTACAGCCTACGTATAAAGCTGGTTCGGGGCGGGAAGTTATCTTTAATGTAGTTGCAATGTTGCAAGCGATTAATCTAGTTCTATCCGGTTCTCGCTGTTATTTATGCACTAAAATTATTATTTTATAACGCGAACCAATTTAATTTAAATCCGAGTAAGTATTTTATTCTATTTATTATTCGTAATATCATTTGACGTTCAATTTCTCTGGTCTGAACATCGTTAGTTATTTATTTCCGACGAACGATTATATTATCTACAGTTTAAAATCTAACTTATACCACAGAATATATAATAGTACTAACGTACTTACACCACGAACCAGTCACTCCATACAAGCGAACTTATTTAATTAAGGAGGTACCTATTGCTACCGAATCACAGGCCTGTCCGCACACTATTTGTTTCTGTTTCAACGCTGACTTTATTTCGATTCTACTCACTATACCTAGCCCATGGAAGTAGGATTTCTCCACAGAATAAACTCCACACCAATAAAAAACTGTCAAGTGCGAGTCGGAGTCACACAGAAATTGTTCCGCACCATCATACAAGATATACCTAACACTTTTATGTAGAACATTTCAACTAAGTGACGGACTGCGCCATCTTTATGTGATTTGGTAAATTATTTTTTTAGTGGACGCATTTTTTTTTTTTTGATGTTTTCATCAACTCACGGTTTTCGAATTTTCTTCCTTTACTTGTGCTACAAGACTTACATACCTGCCCAACTTCATGATTCTAGGTCAACGGGTACCCTATAGGTTTTCTTGACAGACACGACAGACAGACACACAACAAATTGATCCTATCCTAAGGGTTTTGAGGTACGGAATCCTATAAAGTGTAGGGCGCAATTATTTTTTACAATATTTTTCAAATGGGTAAAAATGTCAGTGCTAACTAAAATTTGTGTACAAAAACTATGAATATAATAACTAAAAAATTAAATATAAAACGAGTTCAATAGTCTCGTCGGATCGTGTTAATGTGTCGTAAAAGCCTTTACTACAATTTATAAGAACCTATAATAATAGGTCGTAATTATAGAGTCAATAGTGCAACTATAGGACCTAGGAGCAAGTTTAAAGAAAAAAAACCGGTCAAGTGCGAGTCAGGCTCGCGCAACGAGAGTTCCGTACTACAGTCGTATTTTTTCGACATTTTCCACGATAATTCAAAAACTTTGATGGATAAAAATAAATAAAATCTATTTTAGAATGCACAGGTGAAGACCTTTCATATAATACCCCACTTGATATAGTTATCTTACTTCGAAAATTGAAAATACTAATAATTAATTCGGGACCACAATTTAATTTTTTTTTTGTGTGCTGTAACCATAAATTCACGGTTTTCAGATTTTTCCCCAAATGTCTGCTATAAGACCTACCTACCTGACAAATTTCATAATTCTAGGTCAACAGGAAGTATCCTGTAGGTTTCTTGACAGACCGACAGACAGACAGACAGATCGACAGAACTTTCATGATTCTAGGTCAACGGGAAGTATCCTATAGGTTTTTTTGACAGACAGGCAGACAACGAAGTGATCCTCTAAGGGTACCTTTTTGCCTCTTCAGGTACGGAACCCTAAAAAAAGAAAAGGCAAAGCAATAATATACCTACTACAAAACGAATGAGTCACTGCCATTGTTATTTGTTGTTATTTAACACACAAGTATTTAACATTAACATAATAAATTTATTACCTTTTATATAGGTAAGCGACAGTCATTGTTTTTATTAGAATAATATTATTGTAATAAGAAATTTCACAATACTGTACCACTATTCACTACACATAATATTACAAATGCATAAAAGAGTTGGTTTACCTATTCGTTTATTCAAATCAACGCAACGAAACAACAGATCAACATGATTTATTTGCATGGGTATAGAATAATAGATAGTTAAACACCTGTGGCCCTACCGCGGTTGTTTGACAGCTACAATGTCACGATCGCAATCATCTCTGATTGGTTAATGCTCGCTCACTATTGGCTACAATGCATTGTTGCAACAAGAATCGCACAAATTCAGCCAATCAGAACAATTGAGATTGTAATAATGATTGATGCAGGTTTTAGACAATTGCCCTGCTGGAGACTGACATAGAATACGTTTTACACCAGAAAATTAGAGTTACCACAGATGAATTAAGTATAAGTACCAATCGACATAATAATAATACGTATGTTTTTATGTAACATTTTATGTTTAGATATGCCGCCAATAACAATAGGTAATTATAACTGAGATGTTGAAAAAACTTTTTAAAAACGTTACATAATCAAGAGTGAAAAAAATTAGCAGTAGGGGGAGGGAACTGCTGATAGAAGTGAAAACTTAAAACTAAGTATAAAATATTTGGTTTTTATTTTATTTTACATACTGATTCTGAGCACAACAACATTTTAGAGTATTCGCATCCTCTTCTTACTAATGTAATATGAAAAGGACGGACACAGTTTGACAGTTTTAAATTTAATTTAGTGCTGTCAAACCTCGTGACTTTAGCTGCCAGTCGCGAGCACAGTGTTTAAATATTTAGCGTGCACTAAAATTTAGTCTTTAAAATGTAAAATTCATGTTCCGTCCTTTTTTAGCAATATTATAAAGAAAAGGATGCAAATACTCTAAATTTAGTTTAGAAAAAGACAACACAATCGGCGCCATTTGCGACATTAGCATGTCGCTGACTGATCTTAAGCTTGTTTTGTTTTGACACGCATTTGACTCGTTTGGTAGGTAGTTATTAATGGGGGCATTCAAATCGTTATAAATTAAATGTTCCGGTGGTTAATAAAGGTTCGTACGCACCTAAGCGGCGCGGCGCGGCGCTTCAGCGAGCTGCACGTCGCGGCACAGAGCGTCAAAATATCATTTCTATCATTTTGTATGGCGCATATCGCACTAGAGCGGCGCTGCACAGCGCTTCACCGCGCGTTGCCGCGCGGCACGGCTGGAGAGAATATTTTGAAGCGCAGCGAAGCGACGCGCAGTGCAGTGACGCTAGTGCGACATACCCAGCGGCGCGGCGCGGCGCTTCGCGCTCCTACGCGAACGGGTATAAAAGTGACGCGCAAGTGACGCGAGGTGCCGCGTACTGAAGTTGTAGTGCGGTAGGCACCGTCGAGCGGCCTGAGGTGACGCGTTCTGCAGTCGGACTGAAGCGCCGCGCCGCGCCGCTCAGGTGCGTACGAACCTTAAGGCTCACAGAGCGCAGATCTGCGTCGGTGCTTCGATTGATATGTACCTACTGGTACTGCATACCACGGTCCATGGCAACCGTAATTAGCGGCTACTAATTATGTCACTCGCAGCCACTCATGCACCGCAAAAAATGCATCATATCACATAGTACGGTCAGCAAAATAATATTCTACCAACGAATAAGTAATGTACATCGGCCTTTAGAATGATATTTCGGCTTTGTAGAGCATTGTCTCCGTCACTCAAATCTATATGACGTTTTGTCGGTCTCAACGACAGAGACAATGCTCTGCAAATCTGCTCTCTCCTTCTAAAGGTCGATGTACGAGTACATTACTTTCTGACGCGTACTGTAGGATGGTTTCGAAGCGCCCGCCGTGCGTACCGGGAGTCAAACAATTTTTTTGTTGACACTACGTTGACAGATGTCTTATCACAAACATTTCGTGCCGAGTACGCTCACATGACGCTCGCTGCTGCTATCAGCATCAAAATGGCAAAAATCAAGTTGCTTAGCAAAATTAAATTAACATTTCAAAAATCTTTTATGTTCAGATACAAGCGTCGCTCGTCGCGTCGGAGCACCGCTGAGCATGAGCGGTACCCTAACGCGACAACTAATTAAACCTCTTAGTATAAGTTAATTGGACATAGCTTCGAAAAAAGATGGTTGCCAGGATCGAACCCTGGAGCATCCGTATTTCCGAGAAGTTTTCTGCGATTTATACATTCAAGTATTTCATAAATGTCACAAAGAATCGTCATGCGCATATATTAACTTAATTTATAGCTTACGCCTACAATCCTGGTAACATGGCTGGTAGGTTTAATGATTTAATTTTATATCGCCAGACAATCGCAATGTATTCCTCGATCATTGCAGTAATTAAATGAACTGGCTATCATTGTTTAGAATAAGGATCGGTTAGAGTGAACACAAATCATGGGCCTGGCAGTGGTACTTACCTACCTACTGTCGATTAAAATGATGACAGCTCGGGAACCTGAGGTCGTTAATTTAATTTACCAACTATGCCAGATTCTTTTTTCCACGGACATGCAAACTGTGGAATCAACCTTCGGCGGTGCTCCGATTAGATTACTACATGGGGTTTTTCAAGGGGCGAAGGCTGTCAATGTTGAAAGATACAGTAAGTACCTACCTACTGTACGCGACCGAAAGTAATGTACATCGGCCTTTTGAAGGAGATAGCAGATTTGTAGAGCATCGTCTCTGTCGTTGAGACCGACAAAACGTCATATAGGCATGAGAGACAACGCTCTACAAAACCGAAATGTCATTCTAAAGGCTTACTTACTTACTTTACTTTACTTAGGCGTACTTTACTTTCTACTGTGTACTGTATATTGGAAAAGTTCCACTCAAAAAGTTGTACAAAAAAGTTCGATAGAATAATGTCCAACCAGCAGAAGTTGTGTGTTGTAAACTGCTCACCGACTGACGCGGACTGCGTAGTCGTTAGAAGTTGTGATGAAGTTGTGTCACATTTCACCACCGTAATTCAACTTGTAACAAGCAAAAGCTTTCAGCCCAATCCGTCCAGTAGTTTCAGCTGTGTGTTGATAGATCAGTCAGGTAATCAGTCAGTCACCTTTTCCTTTTATATATTTAGATTTCATCACTGCCAGCAAGCGTGCCGTAGCTTAGTGATCAGAGCGTCGGACGCGATCTCAGGAGACGCGGGTTCTTTGTAAAAAGCATTGCACAAGAGGAAGAGGAAGTCGCGGGAAAAGGCTCGCAAATAACAAGCTTCTAACCTTTCTGACTTTATTTGTCGTGCGAAGTCTTACAAAGCTACAGCTAATTTCCGTCTTAAACTAATATCGTAGTTCGGAAACTCCTCAAGACAAAGTGTTGTTTTGTGCCTGAGAGCGTTTCCAATAAGTGGTGAAGAGCAGCGCTATTCGATTAAGTATTTATCGATTCCGATACCACATCGTTGCTTTACGTCTCTATAGGTCAAAGCCGTACCTAACGCCAAGCTATTTATTATTCGGGAGGGTTATGTCACTATTTTTTACAATAATATAATTTTTGTACGACAAAACATTCACAGTTACAAAAAAAAACAGTGATCTCCATGATGGGCAAACTAGAAACAAAAATAAGCTAGCTACTCCTGCGCTCCGCCTCTGGAAGGTGGGAAAGTCATTTGTGGGAATGAGTGTAATATTTTATAATAAAATGCCACAAGCAATTTTAGACTTGCCTTTACACAAGTTTAAAAAATGTGTTAAAAGTATGCTCCTAAAAAAAGCATATTATACAGTCGCAGACTATGTAAACGATAAAAAAGCTTGGATTTGACTCGCTCCAGCAATGCACGGGGCTGCAATGGCTTGTATAGTACGGTATAATAACATTGTAAATTGAAAAATTAAAAAGAGCAACCGCCGAGTTTCTTGCTGGTTCTTCTCGGTGGAAACGGCGTTCCGAACCAGTGGTAAATTAAAACTACCTGACTATGCATAAACACTTGTAAAAAGTTTACATGAATAAAAAAACATTCTATTCTATTCTATTCACGTGCTTTGTGCATTGTTCATTGATAATTGAGTGTGTTTTTATATTTGTCAGCTTTTGTCAGTCAATAAACTGAATTAGTATCAATTTAAAAAAAAATAGAATTTAGAAAAAAGAAACTACGCAAATCGGTTCAGTAATCTCGGAGATTTCGATGTATGTAGAAAAACACAACTCCTCCTTTTTTGAAAGTCGGTTAAAAAAGTAGCATATGTTATACCTACTCCCTGGTTTATCCTCTACTTGTCTGTAATAGTCCCGTCAAAATAGCTTCAGTCGTTCCGAAGATTAGCCCGTTCAAATAGACAGACAGACAGACAAAAATTTTAAAAACGTATGATTTAGTTATGGTAGAGTTCAAATAAACATATGAGCTTAATATAAATGGTAGTTATTTAGAAATTACAGACAGACACTTCAATTTTATTTATTAGTAGGTATAGAAAAAATCTTTAACAAAATTGTAATAGTATACCTACGCTATTTTTCAAGTTTAAACTTTCCCTTATCATACATTTTCACTGTCACGTGTTTAAATAAAATGGCTCTATAATCGTTACATAGGTACACTGATAACAATCTGCAACCCTTCGGTAGTTGGAAGATAAAAATCAACAACTACTTAAAAGTATAAAATATATATATCACTCTTTTACTAAGCTTAGACAGGTATTGCGTCAAAACATGTGCCCTGAGGCAACCGATAAAAAATATGTTAATTATATCACGCCTTTGTAATTTTTATCGGTCTTCAAAAAAGAAAGGGTTATTACTTATTAAGGTTCCGTACCTCAAAAGGGAACCCCCTAATAGTTGTTTAATGTTGATTAAATGAATCCGTAACAACCATACAATATACTTAGCATACTTTCTTAAGCCCGAGCTACTAGGGTAACATAAAAAGTTGACATAGGAACTTTTTTCGTAGCGCAAACTTTTTTCCCAACTGTGAACCCCGCTTATCGGCAAGCGGTGCGTACACACACAGCCGGGTAGATTTAATCTCCAACGCGTGTCAACAGCTAAACGGTTTTTAAACCACGTTTAGTGTAATCGTTGACAACAGTCCCACGGGACGATTTTGCCCGACCGAGCGGCTGATAAATGAGGGTTCTGTTCTTTTATTTTTTGTTGACTAAAATTGAAAGTTATTTTATTGAAATTCATAGCTGATGCCCACGAGTTCATCCGCATGGATTTAGGGTAATTAAAAATCCCAACTCTTCGATTATCTAGGATATAAAGTAGGTACCTAGCCTATGTCACTCTCAATGTTTTTAACTATTTTATCCATGCAAAAATCACGTCGATCCAACAAAAAAGGACAAATCAACTAACTAACAAGCACTTACGCATTTATAATACGGGTGATGATTGTGCCTAATCATTGTCGTCGTTAACCGATAGATGTCCACAGCTGGGCATAGGACTCTGGTAGGGACTTCCGCACGCCACGGTCTTGCCCACCGAATTTTTTTTTAAGGTATCATAAAGTTCGTCTCCATGATTCAAGCTATCTCTATGCCAATTTTCATCAACATCGGCTCAGTGGTTGAGTCCTGAAAAGGTAACAGACAGACCACTGATGACGTGTAACAGACAGACATTCATGTTATTAATTTCATGTGAAATTATTATTTTTAGTCACAGTGATTTCACAGGTGATGCCATGGGGCCCTAGGGTCCACCCCAAAAAGCTCTTTTGCAGATCCGCTCCTGTATATTTAAATAACGCCTTATGCACATACTAGGTATGCACTCCTAATAATAAAATATAAAATACAGTCTATAATTTGCTATTCGCATAAAATATGAAAATGGTCTTAAAACACCGTAGTTAACAAAGTGCACACAGCCTTATTAATAGTAAGGGAGGGCGCACATTCGTGCTAACAATGTTGAAAGATACGGTAAGTACCTACCGTTGACAAAAGCACAATTACCGCTCAGCTGTCCGAGGCAAATACGTTACAAATTACAATTACAACCTCTACAATGTCATGAAATTATCAAGAAAAGCGCTTTCCATACAAATAAACGTATAGTTCGCGACAGGTCGAGAGGTGGAGGTAACAAAATTGCATTCAGATGCGGTTTTTTTTATTTTTTATAATAGATATAGCGAGCAAACGAGCAGGCGGGTCACCTGATGTTAAGTGATTACCGCCGCCCATGAACATTTGCAGCACCAGAGGAGCCGCCGATGCGTTGCCGGCCTTTTAGGAATTTGTTGGTCCGCCCCTTGAATAACCCCATATTATAATCTAGTGGGAACACCGCCGATGGGAGTTGGTTCCACTGCAGTTTGCACGATGCACGTTATTGTGCAGTTGACACAACCAGAGTGAACTAGAGTGAGTTTGATCCTGAATCGATATCGACGGAAAATTCAAGAGTTTCCACAGGATATTAAAAACCTAAATTCACGCGGGCTAAGCCGCGGGCATCACCTAGCACCTACCTAATATAGTATACATACAATAGTACCAATATCTAATTATTGAAAGCTTTCATAAACGTCGTGTCCCAAAACGTCCACGCGTCTTGTGACCCCTAGAGCTGGCGCGTATTTAGCTCGATGGCTAGGTCTAGCCATTCAATGCCTATTAATGACCATTTGGACGGTGTATATTTTTTGGAAATATTTTTTTTATAGATAAGATTTTTCTTAGTGCAAAAAAATTGTTACGAGACATTTCACCGTGATTAATTGCCTCATCTGGTGGCTCATTTTTTGCGCAACGGATCAGCCTGGCTGTCCAGCGCGGAAATGCAGCCAGTATTCTTGACACCATTCCACGTGGGCATGATTTGTATAGTAATTAGATAAGGCTAGCCTTATGTTTTAATTTAATCTTTTTATTTAAAAAAAAGATTTTTCTCAATGTAAAAACAAAGTATTGTTAAAATGTATGTACCTAGGTATACGTAATAAATATGTTTATTTATTTTTTATTTTGTTTATTTGAAAGTAATCAACAGCGTAAATATATAATTTTATTATATTTATATTTAAATCTAGGTATAACAGAAGGCCAAAAAAGATTACTTAAAATTATAATTAAAACTATTTTAACAGAATAGATTTAGAATAAATGTAGGTATATACAATAATTAAATTACAACAGTGTGTGTATGCTTGTGTGCAACATATGTTATGAATAAGTAAATAACATATATTGTATAATAATACTATATCATATATAGGTATAAAATATAAATCTATATTGTGCGCCAGGCCTAACAGCTCAAAGTATCCTAATTGAACACTTAACATTTTAAAATGCAGATTCGTTGGCGTAAAAAAGCCACAAAAACGTTTAAAATGTACACGTCTCAACGCGGATAACGCTTAAAATATTCATAAGGGATACTTTAATTATAATAACATCTGTATTGAAGTTTTAATCCGTATACAGGGTCAGATTTTATCGGCAATCAGCAAGGCGAAAACTGAAACTAATTTATTAATCTATTTAGGTATTATTCACTTTAATTATAAAACATAAACAAAACTATTAGAGTTTTTTTTCTAGATCCTCGGAACTATAACAAAAGATTATTTAAATAACGCCATATTTTTTAACTAAATGCAACTAAACAACGCCCATGACATCATCCGTGACTTTCCGATGGTTTTTAAAATTACCGTCGAAAATGGCCGTTTCCGGGATGCAAGCTATCTTTATGCAAAATTTCGTCGAGAACTTCCGTCAAAAAAAATTGTCTAATAAGAATTTTCTCTGTTTAAACTCTTATCTAATATCGCCAATTTAAATCACTCGCTTTGGGAAATCATCGTTAGGAAACCTTCATGCCTGAGAGTTCTATACAGGTTGTAACCAGAACGCTGGCAAAAACAGAAACAGATGATAGTGCTGATGATTACTTACTGATATAATACAACAAAAAAACGCGAGCAAATATATAAAAAATCCTATAATTTTGTATCCTATAATGGTTTGAGAGGATGAAGATGATGATGAATATTGGTATCATTATAATAATCTGATATACGTCACTGCTAGACATATGTCTCTTGTAGGGACTTCCACACCACGGTCTTCCGCCTGAATCCAGCCAGTGCAGCGGCTCCCTGAGACTCGTTTGATATCATCTATCCATCTATTGAAAGGACATCCAACGCTGCGCTTTCAGGTGCGAGGTCGTCATTCTAGCACCTAGTATTAAGAATGTGCAGATTATACAACGAGTTGGTCTCCTCCAGCGATACTGACATATTCAATAGCAAATCTGTTGTTTTTAGGGTTTCGTACCTCAAAACGAAAAACGGAACCCTAACAGGATCACTTGGTTGTCCAAACCTACAGGGTACTTCCCGTTGATCTAGAATCATGAAATTTGTCAGGTATGTAGGTCTTATAGCAGACATTAGGGGAAAAATCTGAAAAACGTGAATTTGTGGTTATATCACACAAAAAAATTAAATTGTTGTCATGAACTAATAATTAGTATTTTAAATTTTCGAAGTAAGATAACTTTATCAAGTGGGGTATCATATGAAAGGTCTTCACCTGCGCATAAAACAGATTTTTATTTATTTTTATGCATCATAGTTTTTAAATTATCGTGCAAAATGTCGAAAAAATGTGACTGTAGTACGGAACCCTCGTTGCGCGAGCCTGACTCGCACTTGGCCGGTTTTTTATTATCAAATCAGGCCGTAACTGTGACACCTAAATTATATTGCATAGCCCTAGGTGAAGCGCTGACTCTACGATATTGCTGAAGACACGAGTGGCAGCGTCAGCTATTGCGACATTGCGACCCAAATTTGTGTTTTCATTAATAACTGTAAACGACCGAAATATCATTCTATTCTTTTTGTTACATCGCGTAGCATTAGACCAAAATTTATTAGGCACAAAAATTTTTTGGGACCTCCGGCTGTGTCTTCCTTCACTTCTTGCACAACATATAGTATCTTAATAATTCACCTTATATTTGTGTTTTCAAGGTTATTATTATTTACCTACATGTAATTTATATATAGATAAGTTTTTTTTGCATAATTACTATCACAATGGCATGCACTTTATTTAGTGCTCGTTTTTAAACAAATGTTCATTTCTGTTTTCTGTAATTATAGTTTTAGGTATTGTTTAATACGTCCGTTACTTTTATTATAATCCTTCTGTACACACTTATTTTGGAGAGTGACTAGTTTTTATAATTCATGGCTTGTACCTATTACTTAGTTATTATTGTCATAATCTGTAAATTGTGGCCGATTCTCTTGTACACAATCTCTAAACTAAACTAAAATGACACGTCTAACTATATTGCTATCCATTTCATATTGTTGCTTGCGGAAAAGGATAGCACAAGGATATTTACACATGTTAATTTAGTTTAGTTTAGAGGTTGTGTACAAGAGAATCAGCCCCTAAAAAAAACAATTATCGCGTGAATGACCACTATCAAACTATCACCCTGTAACATGATGCCATAGAGCACCGACTCGGCGAAAATATACGCATTATAAATTTCTTGAACAACCCAAGCGTGAACTAATAAGTTTAAACGTGTTCCGTCCTAATTAGATATTATAATATACGTGTGTCGAAAAAGTCGTTCATTAATTCATTAATATACATTACTTGAAATTAAAATAATTATTAAATAGAGAAAGCACGCGGCTTCTGTATTACAAAGTAACTATTACCTACCTAGAATGTTTCTAATTATAGAGCTTTAATTTTATTAGCGGTAATCGACATTAATGTTTTCCTCGCTACTTCATCCGCGTGGATTTTGGGTTTTAAGCATTTTACTATCGTGAGTGCTTATAAATATAAATCATCATCATCATGACCAACGCGTAGCCCGCTCAATACGGAGCACGGGTCTCAGAGTGAGAAGAGTTTTGCCATAGTCTACCACGCTGTCCATGTGCGGATTGGTAGACTTCACACACCTATAAGAGTATTATGGAGAACTCTCAGGCATGCAGGTTTCCTCGCGATGATTTCCTTCACCGTTAAAGCAAGTGATATTTAATTAATTAAAACGCACAAACTCCGAAAAGTCAGAATTAAATTAATACGTTAATAATATTATGTCAGTCAGTAAGTCTATCCTTTTACCTAATTGAAACTTTGATTAATACTATTAGAGATATTGTACATTCCTATCCTTAATAATATTGTAGGTACCTAATAGTCAAATAGTTAACTTTACAACATGCAAAATAATGTTGTAAAATTGTCGTATAAATTCTTTGATACGGCAATAAAAGTGTACAGTTTTACTCACAGCGGGAAAACGAAGCGAAATCCAATCGACAATATGCCGCAAGAAGTGGTATAAATATAAAGAACATATCATTATTATGTTCATTATTTGCAATTAGTAAAACCTGCATCGCAACTCCGCAAGGCTATGTTTTGGTCATGTGAAAATGCTGGTTTACTGGAGACGTGCACTAAGTCGAAGTAGGTACATACCTACTGTATCAAGTTATAGACATCGTATACATAACACTTTTTACCGCCGCCCATGGACATTTGCAGCACTAGACGAACTGCCGATGCGATGCCGGCCTTTCAGGAATTTGTTGGTCCGCCCCTAGAATAACCCCATGTTGTAATCTAGTGGGAACACCGCCGCTGGGAGTTGATTCCACAGTTTGCATGTGCGTGGAAAGACACAAATAAGATCTGGCACAACGGACGGTCGAAGTGCACCAGACACCCAGGTGGTGAGGGTGAAATTGCTTACGGTGGCGCGCGGTGCGGTTTTAGAAAAAGGAGGGCGGAATAAGGTCAAAAAGCTCTTCAGAGCACTCCACATTATAAAAGCGAAAGAACACGCATGCAGTGCTTACGTCTCTACTCTCTGTGGTGCAACGAAACAGCTAAAAAATCTATTTTCGTCACTATATCCACGCTATCATACCCACCACTACCGAATGATGGCCCAGTGTGGGGCGAAGGATTCTTTATGGAACAAAAGAGGCAATTTCGCGATATTATTTCAAATAACTGAAAAATAACGAGTGATCGCTTTGCCTGCTATGTCCACTTTGGGCACACCTCCCCTACATCACAAAATAATATTAAAATGTGTTCATGAACAAATAATTAGTATTTTCAATTTTATCGTGCATAATCCTATCGAAAAGATACGAGTGTAGTACGTACGGAACCCTCGGTACGCTAGTCTGACTTGCACTGTCCCGGTTTTTTAACCTAGTTCCACCACAATATAGTAGAGCGGGATGGAAAGTGTCGTGTGTCCCGCACTGTACTATCGCCTCGCCTTCGACTATCAACAGGTGTTTGTTGGACTCCGAACAGGACTTCGTGACGTCACAAGACGCTACATCATAATAAATTGACAACTAACGACTCCCGACTCCGAGAGGGTGGTAACTGTTATGACTTATGACTTATGGTATGACTTTCACTCTATGTGTATGGCAATAATAGAAAACACCGGTGTGTTAAAATTTTATATCAAAACTAGCTTATTCTCGCGACTTCATCCGCGTGGACTACACAAATTTCAAATTATTCTCCTATTTCACGCCCTTAGGGGTTGAATTTTCAAAAATCCTTTCTAAGCGGATGCCTACGTCATAATAGCAATCTACATGCCAAATTTCAGCCCGATCTGTCCAGTAGTTTGAGCTGTGCGTTGATAGATCAGCCAATCAGTCAGTCAGTCACCTTTCCTTTTATATATTTAGATGTAACTTAAAAGCAGTCCGTATCTACATAATGGACTGAGAACTAGCACGTGCCTGGCCTTCGTTATTTTATAAAAGCTGATAGTTCAGATTTTGGCTACAAATTATCTGGCACCCGGCACACAATATGACCTGCCCAGTTCCATGCAAGGCCATCTTCGGCTACCCGCGATTTGGAATAGCAGAATTCCTTACGCGATCTGCTATTTTTAATCCAAGTAGTTCGATAGCTCTGGCAAACCTTGACTTTAGTTTTTGGACTTAGAGGAGTTGGTCAAGGACCAAGTCTGAGCTCCATGTTTTATTTGAGACCCTAAAATATAATTAATTCTATGACCTAAAAAGATCAGAGTCACTCAGCGGGCGATGGAGAGAGCTATGCTTGGAGTTTCTCTATGTGATCAAGTCAGAAATGAGGAGATCCGTAGGAGAACTATAGAGTAACCGACATAGCTCAACGGGCTGCTAAGCTGAAGTGGCAATGGGCAGGGCACATAGTTTCATAAAACCGATAGACGATGGGGTCCCAAGGTGCTGGAATGGCGACCTCGCACCGGAAGACGCAGTGTTGGAAGAACCCCCACTAGGTGGACGGCCGACATCAGACGAGTCGCAGGTAGCCGCTGGATGCAGACGGCGCAAGACCGTGGCGTGTGGAAGTTCCTACAAGAGATGTCCAGCAGTGGACTGGACGTATATCGGTTGATGATGATGATGATGATGAATAAAGCTACAAAAATAAATAGTTACACACAAAACAAAAGCCGATATCGTAATCTATAAATGCATACGTAATTTGATTGGTATACCGAGCGCCCCCTAGCCCAACCCATCCCATAGAAAGGCATGACCACTTAGCCAAAGTAATTAGCAGCTAATATAATAACGCCACAAATTATTATCTACGCCATGGCTGGCGGTTTCCTATGATCGTTGTATTAATATAATTGCACAGAACTACGGATCCGTATCAACGACCGATTCGACAAAATATTTGACTAAATGAAAAAAAAAAATTTTAAAAACCTGTCGTGTACTATACGTGCTTAGGTAGGTATAGATTAATAGATAGTTCAATCCACGAAGACGCACCCCACTATCACACGAGTAGATATTATAGACCAGAGGGGAAGCTTCACACTAGCTCACGCACACAACGACGTGCCACGGACGCTCCGTGCGCCCAGTTTGGCGGCAAACGGAGCGTCCGTGACACGTCGTGGTGTGCGTGAGCTGCGCTAGAGTGAGTGAACCTACATCCAGCCGCTAGTATGAAGTTTCCCCTCTGGTCTATATATCTACTCGTGTGCCACTATTGTTCGTGCGGGGAAACCACGGGTGCGGAGAGTGATCTTTACCTAATTTATCTTCTTGTGCGTGTGCCCACATCGCTGATAGGTGCATTATAGGATTTACGATAGAACTCACACTCTCTGTACATAGCACGTTTGCATTGAAATGAAATGAAATGAAATCATTTAATTTTGCTAAATGTGAGTAGTAAATGATCGTACATATATAGATGGTCCCTTTCACATTTTGCCATTTATGTATGGCGTGCAAAATATGTGGTAATTACAATAAAAATAAATTTAAGCAAAGAACAAATTGAAATGACCACGACAGTAAAATTTTAAAATCTTATAGTTACAATTATCAAAATGTCATAATTCAAAGTAATAATAATTTATGTCAAATCCCACAGTTATCCAAAAAATCCTTAACACTATAGAAACAGTGTGGCTAATTCCTTTGTACACAATCTCTAAACTAAACTAAAATATCACGTCTAAATCTATTGCTATCCCTTTCATAATGTTGCTTGCGGAAAAGGAAAGCACTAGATTTAGACCTGTTAATTTAGTTTAGTTTAGAGATTGTGTACTAGAGAATCGGCCCCATTGGTCAATTAAATAGTCAAATATTTTTTTCTTAAATTTAGACATTGGTAGACAATGGGGCCGATTCTCTTGTACACAATCTCTAAACTAAACTAAATTACCAAGTCTAAATCTAGTGCTATCCTTTTCCGCAAGCATCGTTATGAAAGGGATAGCAATAGCTTAAGACGTGCCATTTTAGTTTAGTTTAGAAATTGTGTACAACGGAATTAGCCACATTGTAACCGATTGGGACAAAGAGTAGGGGCGCGTTATCATGGATTGAACTATCTGTATATAAATTGTTATTGTTATATGTAGGTATTCCTATATAAATTAAAGGCGGCACTCAAAGGCTGGCCCAGATAAGATTAAACACTAAAAAGATAATAATCTTCTTTTGTTTGATCGTTGATAATCCCGAGGCTTTATACGGCCTCATTGGCCAAATAAGTATTATTGTTAATGGAACCATCTCTGTTGATATTATTACATTATTATCATAAGAACGGAAAGGGGTCAACACACTCAGCAATGAGGAGCTCAGATAGGTATAATAACCTATCTGAGCTCCTCATTGCTGAGTGTGTTGACCCCTTTCCGTTCTTAGGGTACTAGCTTATGCTCGCGACTTTGTTCACGTGGACAACACAAATTTCAAACCCTTATTACACCCCCTTAGGGGTTAAATTGTCAGAAATCCTTTCTTAGCGGATGCCTACGTCATAATGTTTTTTTTTAAAGAATATTAGCCATGTTTATTGACTAATATTCCCCTTTCCTCTCCTACTAAGCGTCAGGCTTGTGCTAGGAGTAGGTACGACAATAGTAGGCGGGGTTTGAACCGTCGACCTTTCGGTTTTCAGTCCACTCCGTTACCGGTTGAGCTAACAAGGCTTTAATAGCTGAATGCAAAATTTCAGCCCGATCTGTCCAGTAGGTAGTTTGAGCTGTGCGTTGATAGATCAGTCAGTCAGTCAGTCAATCAGTCAGTCAGTCACCTTTTCTTTTTATATATTTAGACTATATGACGCCCGCGACTTCGTCCGCGTGGATTTAGGTTTCACAAAATTCCCGGGGAAACTGTTTGATTTTCCGGAATAAAAGTTGCCTAGGTATATCAATTTCCGGATGCAAGTACCTCTGTACCAAATTTCATACAAATCGGTTAAACGGATGGGTCTTTAAGAATCCCGTGGGAACACATAGTATCAGTATGCGACAGGTCGATATGGCAATGGGGTATAGGGGTATGAGCCAGGGGAACGCCCCGCACACCCGCACGTCACCCACGCTATCCCGCACCGGATTAGCGCGGGGGCTGTGCGGATGTGGGGGGCGTCTTCACACCGATTGGCATCTCGACCTGTCGCGTAATCTAGGTTCAAATCCTACCGGTTCAGCAATTTTTGACATGTAGATATTTAAAAATTATTTAGGTTTAGGTTATTGAAGTAATAGGTAAAAGTAAAACACTATAAACAAAAATATTAATTAGTAACTTACCTCTATCAAATCTCTTTATAATTTTTCAAAATTTTTTCTAATTTCAAAAATAATATAAAATAAATTAAATAAATCTCTACATGAGACCTATGTCAAGAAGTGGATGTTTAACGGTTGATACGACGATGATAGACAGAAAGTAGATTAACATGTTGCTAGCGCGATCTAACGGTTAGTGTGTTGACACTAGAGCGGTCATAGGAATCGACAAAGCGCAAACAGGGAAAAAAACCGGCCAAGTGCGAATCAGACTCGCGCACTGAGGGTTCCGTACTACAATCGTATTTTATCGACATTTTGCGCGATAAATCAAAAACTACTTACCTACTAGATCTCGTTCAAACCAATTTTCGGTGGACATTTGCATGGTAATTACATCATATATTTTTTTTCGTTTTATCATTCTCTTACTTTAAGAAAACATATTTTACCACTTTGGAAGTGTCTCTCACGCAAACTATTCAGTTTAGAAAAAAATTATATTAGAAACCTCAATATAATTTTTACGACATCCATAGGACACGTATGGGTTTGATGAAAAAAAAAAAATTGAGTTTCAGTTTTAAGTATGGGGAACCCCAAAATTTATTGTTTTTTTCTTCTATATTTGTGTGAAAATCTTAATGCAGTTCACACAATACATCTACTTACCAAGTTTCAACAGTATAGTTCTTATAGTTTCAGAAAAAAGTGGCTGTGACATACGGACGAACAGACAGACAGACAGACATGACGAATCCATAAGGGTTCTGTTTTTTGCCATTTGGCTACGAAACCCTAAGGGTTCCGTTTTTTGCCATTTGGCTACGAAACCCTAAGGGTTCCGTTTTTTGCCATTTGGCTACGAAACCCTAAAAAGTGCCCAATTCACGTGAAATGGCACTTCCACCTTATCTGTTGTTTTAAATTAAAACTATAAAGCAGATAGTGTGTGTGCACAAGCTTAATGAGACAGGCAAAGAGAATAGCCGTTGTTTGTTGGGACAAATTGTGAAAGAGATAACTCTTTTGTGTAATATTTAGACGCGGTGTTGTTTAAAGTCGTTTTTTTATTTTTTGTTTTTGTAAGCAATCTCCTTTGGCGGACGGGTGATCCAATTTTTTTCTAGTTCGTATTTATAATGGAATATATATCGTGTGCTAGGTACCTACCTATATACCTTTTGCAATATTTGCATTTAAGTTTTATCGATCAATCTCCTTTTTAGGGTTCCGTACCTCAAAAGGAATAACGGAACCCTTATAGGATCACTTTGTTGTCTGTCTGTATGTCTGTCCGTCTGTCTGTCAAGAAAACTACAGGGTACTTCCCGTTGACCTAGAATCATGAAATTTGGCAGGAAGGTGGGTCGGTCTTATAGCTGGTATTAGGGGAAAATCTGAAAACCATGAATTTGTGGTTACATCACACAAAACAAAAATTGTGGTCATGAACTATAATAGGTAATTAGTGTTTTCAATTTACGAAGTAAAATAACTATATCAAGTGGGGTATCATATGAAAGGTCTTCACCTGTGCATTCTAAAACTGATTTTTATTTATTTTTATGCATCATAGTTTTTGAGTTATCATGCAAAATGTCGAAAAAATACGACTGTAGTACGGAACCCTCGTTGCGCGAGCCTGACTCGCACTTGGCCGGTTTTTTTTTATTTTAAATATATAGTAAGAATAAAACACACAGTGAAAGGTAAATCCATACCATATCACTGGGTAAATCTGTTAATTTAGGAGTTCCATGTGCCTAGTGTTAAGCACCGGCGATCGGTGTCATAACTTTAGGTGGCACCTAGCGTCGTTAGTCATCGCCTGGTTGATGAAACGTTTTTTTTCTCTAGGCATCTCCTAAATACTTAGGCATCCGATTTAGACGACTCCTAGGTTTAGTAAAAACGGCTAGTGAAGTTTACCTAAACAGCAAACGATTGTTGGTAGGTATTTGCGAAAATTGAACTCACTTTCGGAGAAAAATCACCGGTGAAAATATGACTGTGAAGAAAGGAAAAAACTTCACCAAATGAAGCTGATTTGAAAGCAGCAATAATGCACATCTCTACCTCAGACAGATTTAGAATGAAGCGTTTAATATTTCATCAGCACAAGTAGCGGAGCTGTCCGTCGACCGCGGATGACACTTACGAATTTAAATTTCTGATCCGAATGGAGGATCGGTCACTCATTGGCGCGTCTCGATATAAATGACAAGCATATGGTCAAGCATTTTTCACTTTTTAACCGACTTCAAAAAAAGGAGGAGGTTCTCAATTCGTCGGAATCTTTTTTTTTTTTTTTTTATGTATGTTCCCCGATTACTCGAAAACGCCTGGACCGATTTTGAAAATTCTTTTTTTGTTTGAAAGGGTATACTTCAAAGTTGGTCCCATTTCAATTTGGTGAAGCTCTGATGAACATCTTCGAAGATAGATACTGGAACTCCTCAACGGATAAGAGTAAATTGCTCGCGATCAGTGTAATAGCTTAGTAAACAGTAGATTTTTAACAAGTCATAGTATGCTATGCTATATTCCATGGGGCCACTAAAAATTGTGAAATAAAAATTTTTTACAAAAAAAATAAAAACCGACTTCGTTACACAAACACTAAAAATTGAAAAATAATTTAATTTATTACCGAATATATTATATATACAAGAGTTAATATAGTTTCATAATAATATTTTTTGGGGTCGGTGCCAATGAGGTGCCATTGTGGAGTCCCATAAAAATATGAAGTCTAGACGATTCGCGCAGCTAAAGCTAATTGGCACCGGCACCAAAAAGTATTATTATGGAACTATATTAACTCTTGTATATATAATATATTCGGTAATAAATTAAATTATTTTTCAATTTTTAGTGTTTGTGTAACGAAGTCGGTTTTTTTTTTTTTTTGGAACAAAATAAATCAGCGCCACCTCTTAGATACTAATGAACGAACCGTTTGAAATCCAGACATCACTGAGGTTGCATTGGTGCTTTAGCACTAATGAGTCAGAGCCATTTTGTTTGTTCAATGGCCCTGTCCATACGAAGTACTTAGTATATAAGTCAATGTTGGCGCGTCTCGAAATAATCGCCACTCGTTTTATTTTCACCTATTTAAGTCCAGTTGCATGACGTGCGATTAAAGTTTTGTTACAGATACGCTAGATACCTTTTTGTACAGTTCTTGCAATTCACGAAGGCTAGTGAACTTTACTTATGGTAACGTCGTTTACATGGGCATTGCGTAAGTGTGCGTGCATGTCGGACCAATCAGTCGCGAGCAAGCGTTGTCAAACGCGCACATTTAGTGTACCTTACGTATACCGATACGACTTAAACACAAGCATGAGTCAGTGGCCTTCGTGAAATGCAAGAACTATACTATCAGCAGAGTGAACTAGAGTGAGGGAACTCTCAGTTTGATCCTGAATCGACTTATCCATCGCTACTTAAGATTCGCAACCCGTTGAGCTATGTCTGTCACTCTGTGGTTCTCCTACGAATCTCCTCATTATTTTTGATTTGGTCATGTAGAGAAACTCTAAACATAGCTATCTGCTATGAAAACTATGCTTAAAGTTTTAACCCATCCTAAAATCGCCCAACGCGCCTATAGGTAGGTAGGTACCTAAAGTTTACACTTTTTAATATTTTTAAAGAAAAAGTTACAATAAAACTACAACGTTACAATAAAGCTAGCCTTGTCTGATTACTGTACAAATCATACCCGCGTGGAATGGTGCCGAGAATACTGGCTGCATTTCTGCGCTGGACAGCCAGGCTGATTCGTTGCGCAAAATATAAGTCAGCCCTTCTGTCACCAGATGAGGCTGTCGCGGTGAAATGTCTCGTAATTTTTTTTAGGTAGCTTTATTTATTTTTAAATTTAAAAAAATAATTTAAGTTCACCTACACTTAAAAAAATCTTTGTGTTTCTAGATTTCACATAAGGTAGGTAATAATGGGGTTTCAAAAAGTCGCTTAATATCGCCGCGCCGCGCACCGTTTGTCCCAGCCTTCAAGTTCTCCCAATTAGCTGGCGAGCCGATTGAATTTTTTACACACTTTCAACATGTTTTCCTCGATTCTAATTTAAAATCGCGAGCTTCAGAATTTAGATGAACCTCAAACGGTTTCTATTTTGGTACGAATGAGGTTCTACGTTATCTTTTATGAAGAGATCTTTTTTAGTTATTCGGAACGGAATAGGTAGGTTCGTACCTGTCTACGTAGGTGTGTCGGAGGCTCCGTTTGAATTTTTTATAGGAAAAAAGGTATTCTTCTTACTATGATAGTTAAACCATAGCATCTTTTTCGAGTACAAAATCGAGATAACTGTTTTTTTCGATGATAAGTAGGTAGGTACGGTTTAGTCTTTGACTGCAGTTTTCACGATCGTCATCATACAACAACATCATACGACAATACGGAGATAAACTTTCAGCTTTTATAAAACAACGAAGGTCTGGCACGCGCTGGCTCTTAGTCCAATATTTATTACACAAATACGATATGTTAGGTCGTATAAGATTTCTATAAAGAAAAATGTACACCTACTTATATTCAATAGATACCTATTATTTACATTAAAAATTAATTTACAAAAAACGGTGGTTTCCTTATAATATGATAGGTAGGGATATCTGTTTTTTCGGTATAAAACATAAATAAAGATTGTATAAATGTATATCGAGCGCCAACGATAATATTAAAATCAGAATTTAAATTAAACTTGGTTATCGTAAAATTTAAACGCGATACCCATAGGTAGGTATTATTTTTTAATTTCACGCGCAAATAAATATTAATTGGTGTAAATATATAGAGATTACATTAAAACACACAGTAAATTAAAATAGCTAAGTAAATACCTATAGGTATCGGCAGGGGCGCTCAGATCATAGAGGCATACATGCACTGCTTACCCCAGTAGTAATAGCTCAATGTATATTTTTCATTATGACCTGCCAATAAACAGGTTCCTAGCTAACTAATGCCTACCCTGGCTTCAAACCTGTGCACGCCACTGGGTATCGGTAATGTTACGGGGAAAAATTACCTAACTACGCATTTACCTTCTTATCCGACTAGGACGAAGCAAAGGACGAGTAATGGGTTCAACAGTATATAAAATAAATATCATATCATCATCATCAAGATAAACCCATCCATAGCTGGTTCTCTACCAAGCAGTGGCGTGCATACGGTTTATAGCCAGGTAAGCAGTTGTTATAAATAGAGACCTATTTACGAGCAGGTTCTAAAGGAAAATACATGGTTTATTTACACACAGTTGCCTCATATAATTTGGCTTAAAATAGAAATATGTTTCATAAGTTATAACATTTATAATTAATATATTTTTGCTATTTATATTTATTTAGGGCATAGATAATGGGGAGATAAGTCGATATCTCTCAATCTAGAACACAAGTACTAGAATAATCGTATATACATAATAATAGATACGTTTGTATAGAGAAGCGCATAAGAAACCTGTGGCGCAATAAGTTGTGTGAGTATTTGTGTGTTTTTTTTACAAATACAAATCATTTATTTACATAATTGCAAGAACAATGATAGTGCAGCAGTTTATTTAGGTACAATCTACAATACAATGGGCATTTTAAAAACAAAATTTAATTTTATTACCTACCAAATCATCAGTAAAAGTAATTGATAGCACCATCATTAAATCACTTAAGAAATATAAGGGCAATATAAAAGTCAGAATCAATACAAAAGAAATGTCAAATTTAACAAAATGGCTGGTTATCCTTAACACAGATCTAAAAATCTAGCTAGGATAGCCAGTTCTTGATCTTGGAACATTTTCTAAAATTGTACATGCTTAGGCCAATAAAACACAATAGTAGGTTTATACAATGGCAGTTGGCACAGAATATACAACGAGCTGTAAGTAAATGATATTTTTCGCTGATTTGGTTAACACCCTCGTAGCGTCAATAACGTCGCAGAATTATCTCTTCGTGCCCTCTCTCATAATGATCATTATTAAGTATAATATGTAATTATGTTTGTTCATTAACGCGCTTTTAAAATAATATATCAATTTATTGCGAGCGCGCTAATTGTTCAGGTGCGAATCGGGACTTATTTAATTTATTCTCTCGACCTCACTGGCGCAGTGTGAATGCTGTCTTATACCTACGTGGGAAGTCTCAGATTCGATTCCCTGCTGGATCAATTTGGGATTTTGTAATTTCTAAATTTCCTCAAGTCTACTCAAGGCATTGGCTGTAGTTAGTAACTAAGAGCCAGCGCGTGCCAGACCTTCGTTATTTTATAAAAGCTGAAAGTTTATCCACGTATTGTCCCCAACACTAGGAGGAACGTTTGTTTGGATCATGGTGGCTTTGGGAGATAACAGGTAATAAAGGTGTAAAAAGTCTTACATCAAAGCAGTCTAATTTTTTTACCTATACTTTCTTCCAGAATAGTTAGTATCTACCTATTAGAAATCACGTCAAGCATTGCGGGCAAAAGCTATTGTTTCTTTATAAACAAATATAAGATACGGTACCTATAGTCCGCGACAGGTCGAGATGGCAATCTCGGAGCGAACGGACCGCACACCCACAGAGCCCCCACGCTAACCCGGTGCGGGCGAGCGCGGGTGACGTGCGGGTGTGCGGGGCGTCCGCCCGCCTCTTACCCCGATTGCCATCTCGACCTGTGGCATACCTACTATACTTAGGTACCTATATTATCATAATATTCACACTGACTAATGAAATTACTTCTTTTCTTAATTTATCTATTCCTTCCAGCTAGGTGATTCTCTAACTCAGTGTCTAACACTAAATGATAGCCACCGAGGTTAGATGTACATTGCTGCTTCACTGGGTGATATTAAAATATTTTTCCGTAGAAAACCTTCAACGAATTAAAAAATGAGCGCCGTGCCTATCATTCAGTGTTAGAAACTGAGTTAGCGAATCACCCTGCTGGTCACGCAAGTCTCCAAAATACTTGTATCAATTAGTAGGTATTTATGTTAAAGAAAATTGCGTCATTCGCGCTCACGTCACCCGCTTATTCACCCAAACAAAATCTCTGAATCACAGCGAAACAAAAATAATTAACGTTATCACAACCGGCGTAGGTAGCTAGAGCATTGTTCCTCAGCTCTTTTTACCCGACTACGGCAAAGCCAGACTTTAAGATTTGACCTGACATGGCTCGCTTGATGTACAAGGATACGTCGTTATTATGGCTGATTCCCGCGACGTCGTACTAGGGTTCAGTACCCGGGAAATCGTTGGGCTTTGTTCCCGGGAAATCAAGCTCGAGAAAACTCGAGAACTCGAGAAATCATATTTGAGTCTATGAAATTATAAAATAAAACGATATGCGTTTGCCGTTTGTTTTAAATGCAAAAATTTCATTTGATTTTTTTTTCTAATTAACATGCCAAAAATGGTGCTGTGATTGTAATTTAATTATAAGTTAGGATAAGGTTAACGTTTTCATGTTGAAATTTTTGTTTATTGTTTGTTTTGTTTAAAAGAAAGAAGCTAGAAGTTTTAAGTTGATTTTTTTCTTTTTAATGCTGTGCTTGTGCTGTAATTGTATATATGTATAAGTCACAAATGTCAGAATAGCTTATTTTTTTAGTTTTCTTTAAGAAAAAGAAGCTAATTATGTTGAAGACTGTCAATAAAAGTCTTATAATTATTTTGGTACTTTTATTTGAGAGGAAACCACTGAATTTGTTGATTAATCGCATTATTGGAACCGAAGAATATGCAAATCCGTACGTAAATGTTAATTTCTCGACAACCCGAGAAGACCCGAGAAATTAGCCTCGAGAATTCTCGAGACCCGAGAAATTGATAAGCTCGAGAAATCATGAACCCTACGTCGTACCCACACGTATGGGTTTGATGAAAAAAAAATTTAAGTTTCAATTCTAAGTATGACCCCCAAAATTTATGGGTTTTTTTCTATTTTTGTCTGAAAATCTTAATGCGGTTCACAGAATACATCTTTACTTACAACAGTATAGTTTCGGAAAAAAGTGGCTGTGACATACGGACGGACTGAGATAATATGACGAATCTATAAGGGTTCAGTTTTTTGCCATTTGGCTACGGAACTCTAAAAATGAATCGCTGAATGTGTTGCTGATCGTAAATCTCGAGGACAACAGAACCGATTTCGCTAATTCTTTTTTTATAATATTCTTTGAAGTAGGTACGAGGATGGTTCTTACGGAGAGAAAAATTAAAAAAATCTTGAAAAAGAATCGACTGTTAGGCAGCTTTTTACTCAATAAAATGCATTTTTTTGTCATTTTATTTACCAAGTTGCTGTGGTAGCCTAGTGGTTAGGTCCTCCGCCTTCCAATCGGAGATCGGGGGTTCGATCCCGGGCACGCACCTCTAACCTTTCGGAGTTATGTGCGTTTTTAAGTAATTAAAATATCACTTGCTTTAACGGTGAAGGAAAACATCGTGAGGAAACCTGCATGCCTGAGAGTTCTCCATAATGTTCTCAATGGTGTGTGAAGTCTGCCAATCTGCACTTGGCCAGCGTGGTAGACTAGGGCCAAAACCCTTCTCACTCTGAGAGGACACCCGTGCTCTGTAGTGAGCCGGCGATGGGTTGATCATGATGATGATGATTTACCAAGTGACTTAGTACCTAGGCATAAACCTTGAAATACAGTTTACTAGGGTTACCAGACATCAGGAAATAATGTCGTGTCAGTACTTTTAGGTTCTTGTTAGGATTCTGTACTTAGAACATGTCAACTGTCAAGACTTTTGAGTAGGTCTCCAACACTGGGAGGAACGTTTGTTTGGATGTTTGTTTGGATCATAGTGGCCTTGGGAGACATCAGGTAATAAAGGTGTAAAAAATCTTACGTCAACGTATTAAGTCTAATTTTTAGGGTTCCGTACCTCAAAAGGAGACGGAACTCTTATAGGATCACTTTGTTGATCACAATATTAAGTATGGATTAGACTTTATACTTTGACATAAGGTTTCACACCTTTATTAGATACCTACCTGTTATCTCCCAAAGCCACCATGATCCAAACAAACATCCAAACAAACGTTCCTCCCTGTGTATTGGGGACAATACGCAGATAAACTTTCAGCATTCATAAAATAACGAAGTTCTGGCACGCGCCGGCTCTTAGTCCAATATTTTATTCATGAGAATGCAGGTGACATATCTCTTAACCTAGCCTAGACATAGTCGGGTAAAAAGTCCCACCAGTGCCTCTGGTAACCATCGATAGGTATAAATGACAAGATATGCCCAAGCGAACAAAAATTGTCTCGGTTTTGGAACCAAATAAATCAGCGCCACCTCTTAGATACTAATGAACGACCCGTTTGTAATCCAGACGTCACTGAGGTTGCATTGCAATAAACATTTTAGGACCAATCAGTCGGTGCAATTTTGCTTGTTCAATGGTCCTGTCCTTACGAAGTAATATATATATAAGGCAATGCTGCTAACCCTAAGTATTAGATTATTTCAGTGTCACGCCTCAACGAAGACTACAATGTTGCTATTAATAATTTTTTATACAAACATTAGACTTCGCGTGAGAATAAAATATAGGTTTCTAAACCGATAAAAAATACACCGCTGCATGCGAATGCGTCTAACCATCGCTATTAGAAATTCAATTTCATTAAATGCCATATTATGTTTTATTCAATCCATATTATTAGGTACTTACATCTTAATATTACAATCACTTTGTTAGTAATGGCGCCGATTCTGTTATCTTTCTCTAAACTACTTAAATTTAGAGTATCTGCATCTTTTTCTTTTTATTATTGCTAAAAAAGGACGGAACATGAATTTTACATTTAAAGGCTTTAAATTTTTTTGCACGCTACAAAAAACAATAGGTTCGCTACTGACAGCTAAAGTCACAACGTTTGACAGCTCTAAATTAAATTTTAAACTGTCAAACTGTGTCTTTCCTTTTCATATTAAGTATATTAATAAGAAGAGGATGTGAATACTCTTAAATGTAGGTATGCTCAGAATCAGTATCTACCAATGTCTAATAAATCATAATTTGAAAACTAAAAAAAACACGCTAACCACTTTCCATGATCGCATTCTGATTTATGATGATACTTTTTAGGGTTCCGAAGTATACTGTAGCTACCTAGTATAGTAGTACGCGACAGGTTGAAATGGCAATCGGGGAGGGAACGCCACGCACACCCGCAGAGCCCTCACACTAACCCGGTGCAGGCAAGCGCGGGTGTGCAGGGCGTCCCCCCGCCTCAGACCCGATTGACATCTCAACCTGTCGCGGAATATACCTATTCTACTATTACTAAGCCTCAGCTGTCCGTCCGTCTGTGTGTCTGTCTGTCAGCGGGCTTTTTGCTCTGTAGTAAGCCGGCAATGGGTTGATCACCATGAAAGGTAGGAACTAGTTACCTACCTACCTAATCGATCCCACAAAGGATTTCTGCTGACGTAGACGATAATCATGATGCTGTAACTAATTAACGACGATTTCTGGTAGTCGATTTTGTAAAGTACGCGGCCGAAAGTAATGTGCATCGACCTTTAGAAGGAGATAGCAGATTTGTAGAGCATTGCCTCAGTCGTTGAGACCGACAAAACGTCATATTGGTATGAGTGACAGTGACAACGCTTTAAAAGCCGAAATGTCATTCTAAAGGCCGACGTACATTACTTTTTGCCGCGTACTGTATGTCGAATTACACTTTGCCTAGCTAATAAGAGAGCCTCAGCCCTCAATAGCTCAACGGGTAAAGTAGTGGACTGAAACCCCTACAACGTGGTGATCGACGAAATGGTAGACGGTTCAAACCCCGCCCGTTGCAATATTGTCGTATCTACTCCTAGCACAACTAGCTTGACGCTTAGTTGGAGAGGAAAGGGGAGTATTTGTTATTTAATAAGGCTAATATTCTTTAAAAAAAAAAGTACAGTAAGGACTTCGACCGTCCGCTGTGCCAGCTTCTTCTTTTCACGCACATGCAACCAACTCCCATCGGCGGTGTTCTAGATTAAAACATGGAGCTACTCAAGGGGCGGACCAACAAATTCCTAAAAGGCCGGCAACGTATCGGCGGTTCCTCTGGTGCCGCAAATGTTCATGGGCGGCGGTAATCACTTAACATCAGGTGACCCGCCTGTTCGTTTGCTCGCTATCTCTATATAAAAAAAAAGTAATAAAACTTTTCCAGTTTATTTATGTACTTACCTATCAACTAATCAGTCCAATCAAATAGACGTTAGGATTAATCGTACATAGGTACTTACTATAATAAATAGCGTTATCGCGAATTAATCACTAGCCTAATACTATATTTTTTTCTTACTTTTTTAATTAAGCAGGTTAATTGAAATGCGCGTCGCACGTGTTCTTTCACGCTTATAAAGCTTTACTAATGAAGTATTGTTTATTTTAATATTTTTATAGCTGTGGCATATGTTTTAATATGCCGTAAGTCACGTATTTGATATTGTTACAGTCTTAGGTAAGTATACGTTAGCCGGCAACAAATATTGTACACCGACCTTTAGAATGAGATTTCTGCTTTGTAGAGCGCTGTCTCTGTCACTCATGTGACGTATTGTCGGTCTCAACGACAGAGACAACGCTCTACGAAATCGCTATCTCTTTAAAAAGGTCGATATGCAATGTTTTCTACCGCGTAGGTACGTACCTACCTACTGTCCACCCCTAACTCGCTCCCCAGGGCTCTAAGTACTTACAAACGCAGTTTAGTTGTCATTTAAAAATTAGCCAATGAAACTCGATGGAATTTTGTAGACATGTTCTAGAAATTTAGTTTCAAAATTATACCATCTCAAAGATTTGTAAACCTTTAGAAGGAGATAGCAGATTTGTTGAGCGTTGTCTCTGTCGTTGAAACCGATAAAGCGTCATATAAGTAGATATGAGTGACAGAGACAACGCTCTGCAAAGCCGAATGGTCATTCTAAAGGCCGATGTACATTACTTTCTGCCGGGTAGGTACTGTACGGTACCTATAGGTAAGTACGTAAAGCTTTGACCCCGTGTAACTGTAAAACTAAGTACTTACAAATTTATATAGAAATTTTTTACAAAAAAAATAAAAACCGACTTCGTTACACAAACACTAAAAATTGAAAAATAATTTAATTTATTACCGAATATATTATGTATACAAGAGTTAATATAGTTCCATAATAATACTTTTTGGTGCCGGTGCCAATTAGCTTTAGCTGCGCGAATCGTCTAGACTTCATATTTTTATGGGACTCCACAATGGCACCTCATTGGCACCGACCCCAAAAAATATTTTTATGGAACTATATTAACTCTTGTATACATAATATATTCGGTAATAAATTAAATTATTTTTCAATTTTTAGTGTTTGTGTAACGAAGTCGGTTTTTATTTTTTTTGTAAAAAAAATTTATTTCACAATTTTTAGTGACCCCATGGAATTATGCTATGACTGGTTAAAAATCTACTGTTTACTAAGCTATTACACTGATCGCGAGCAATTTACTCTTATCCGTTGAGGAGTTCCATTATCTATCTTCGAAGATGTTCATCAGATCTTCACCAAATTGAAATGGGACCAACTTTGAAGTATACCCTTTCAAACAAATAAAGAATTTTCAAAATCGGTCCAGGCGTTTTCGAGTAATCGGGGAACATACATAAAAAAAAAAAAAAAAGATTCCGACGAATTGAGAACCTCCTCCTTTTTTTGAAGTCGGTTAAAAACTAGAAAACCACGCTCTGTACCCGTAGTACAAGATTTTACGTCTCACCAAACGAAACCAAATTCGAGAGTCGAAATACTTCCGCGTTACAGTAAAATGGACCTAAACAGCCTTGAATTGAAGTCAAATATTCAATGCCACTGATTTTAATTTCGCAATGTTTCCGCTTGGAACGCTGGCTGTAGAAGTGTAGACAAACTTGAGCTTTAAAACAAGGTATTTAAGATCCAGTTTACTGTAACGCGGAAGTATTTCGACTCTCGAATTTGGTTTGGTTTGGTGAGACGTAAAATCTTGTACTACGGGTACAGGTTTGGGTAGGTACCTACTTCCACGACTCCGAAAACCGACGTCTTAACCACACCGCTGTTTACACACATCCATACTAATATTATAAATGCGAAAGTGTGTCTGTCTGTCTGTCTGCTCGCTTTTCACGGCTCAACCATTCAACCGATTTTGACGAAATTTGGTACAGAGATAGCTTGCATCCCGGGGAAGGAAATAAGCTTCTTTTTATCCTGGAAAATTGAAGAGTTCCCACAGGATTTTTCAAAACCTAACCCCACGCGGACGAAGTCACGGGCATCATCTAGTGCCTAATTTGTAAGTAGCTACATGTTTCAACTCGTCCCAGAGACAGTACCTTGTCAAGCAGACAAACGACATCGAAATAGTCGCTTTTAAACTTTCAAAAGTCACTTCACTACTTTTACATGCAAAGCAAATGAAAAATTAATTGGCGCTCTTTCTAAAGCCTATTAGATATTCTAACTACGAGTTTCGGAAACGAAATAGGCGCAGGTTTTTTACTCCCTCTTTTATGTACCTAGTTCATAATTTATAAAGAACTATGTAGTAAGCGCAGTGTGGACCGCTGGACCGATGGCCTGAAGAAGGTGGTGGGGAGCGGGTGGATGAGGAAGGCTGAGGACCGTGTTTGGTGGCGCGCTCTTGGAAAGGCCTATGTCCAGCAGTGGACGCAAACAGGCTGATGGATTGGATTGGATTGGATATGTAGTAGACGATGTCCGCGACTTCGTCCGCGTAAGTTTTACAGTGGCGCTGATTCTATTGTTTTTCGCAAAACTAAATTTAAGAGTATCTGCATTATATTCTTTTTAATATTGCTAAAAAAGGACGGAACATGAATTTTACATTTCAATCCAATCCAATCCATCAGCCTGTTTGCGTCCACTGCTAGACATAGGCCTTTCCAAGAGCGCGCCACCAAACACGGTCCTCCGCCTTCCTCATCCAACCACTCCCCACCAACTTCTTCAGGTCCAGCGGGCGGGGGGTCGTCCTACACTGCGCTTACCGGTACGCGGTCTCCACTCCAGAACACGTCTGCCCCATCGGCCATCGGTTCCGCGACAAACATGTCCTGCCCATTGCCACTTCAGCGCGCTAATCCTTTGAGCTATGTCGGCCGCTTTTGTTCTTCTGCGAATTTCCTCGTTCCGGATTTTATCCCTGAGAGTGATATCCAACATAGCTCGCTCCATAGCGCGCTGAGCGACTTTTAGTTTGTGGACGAGGCCAACCGTCAGTGTCCACGTTTCCGCTCCATACGTCATCACAGGCAGGACACACTCGTTGAAGACCTTAGTCTTAAGCTTTGCGGTATCGACGATTCGAAGACCTTTCGTAGCTTTGAAAATGCTGCCCAGCCCAGCTGAATTCTTCTGTCAGCTTCATATTTATATATTTTACATTTAAAAAGACTAAATTTTAGTGCACGCTACTTAAGCGATACGCTCGCGACTGGCAGCTAAAGTCACGATGTTAGACGGCTCTAAATTAAACTTAAAACTGTCAAACTATGTCTGTCCTTTTCATATTATATTATTAAGAAGAGGATGCGAATGCTCTAAAATTTAGTTGTGCTCAGAATAAGTATCTATCTACCAGTATTTTAAAAATCCCATTGCATGATTCTAGGTCAACGGCTAAAAGTTTCTATAGGTTTTTTGACAGACACTACAGAGAGACAGACAAGGAAGTGATCCTATAAGGGTTCCTTTTTTCCTTTTGAGGTACGGAACCCTAAAAAATAAAGGGAACATAAAACTAAAACTTCAAAAGCGATTGTTAACAGTTTAGGTAAGTACAATTTTTCGAAACGCTGTTAATTTTAAACTCAATAGCACAAACATTCACTTATCTATGCTTATTGCAATGCTAATTGTGGCGGAACAATATCCTTTTGTTAGAAAGACCCAGTTTTAGTTCGCAAATACTAAATTACTCTTACATTAAAGAACAATGGGTATATAATGTACCTAGCTGTTGTTACCTATTCGAAATATAAAATTTTGCTACCATAGTGTGCGTCACAAATACCTACCTACAAACGCATACATTTATATAGAAATATTAAACGCTTAGGTATATTATAAGTTAAGTAGGTATATTCTGTGCTTATACACACACGCATGCACACGCTCACACACACATACACACACACACACACATTGCTGATTAACATACTAACAAATATAAATAGAATACCTATAATTATCTAATTATGTTAATAATAACGAAAATTCAATTTTTTTAAATATTCTCTTTAACAATGAACTCTAGCCTCATAAACTACCGCCATACAAAAAATCACATAATTTTATTGCTACAGTCCAAGACTCAATTGTTCGTCACGTAACAAAAAATGTTAGGACCCTTTTTCACTGGGCAAAATATTTACACAGCAAATAAAAGAATATCCACCGTCCTACCGACGACGACGCGGCGTGACCGAACTAAACTAAGGGCAAAATCAGACGCCGCGAGCGCGCGCTTTTATTTTATTTTTATTATTTAAAGGTTTCTGAAGCTCACCAACATCGACTTCGCCATCATGTGGAGGCTGTGAAGTTTCTAGATAACATGGACATCAAAAGGAGGCTCAAAAAAACCAAGCCGTTCGAATTAGTGTTAATAAGTTCATCTAAGTGCAACGTTTGTGTAATAGTGCGTGTGCTACTTAATTTTTATCTAGGTCACAAGAATATAGTGAACTGTAAGTAGGTACCTACATATTAGAATAAACTAAGGATAGTTTTTGGAGTTTAAATTAGATTTAGAAATTAACCATACCTAAGTAGAAGTTTAAGCTAGAATAATATTATCTACTAATTAGCCTATAGACTAGATGTTAGTAGCAATAAGTAGTTTCTTGCTGGTTCTTCACGGTAGGAACGGCATTCCGAACCAGTGGTAAATTAAACTAGTTAACGATTCAAAAGCACTTGTAATAAGTCTACTTGAATAAAATAAATTCTATTCTATTCTATTCTATAAAGCTGCCATTAGGTATATAGTGCTTCATGGTAGGAAAAAAAATTAAAGTTTTGCTAGCGATTTTAACATTATCCGTTCATCGTAACTTGACGCGTAAGTAATAATAATATGTTGGCACCATTGCAAATCACACAATAATAAACCCTAAGTGCTAAGGAGTAAGCAGATAAAGCAATAGTGCCAACATATTTGCTTACTTCCATAGTATTATGTCTTATGGAATCTTAATATGGGGTAAAGCGGCAGATATTGGGAGAATTTTTGTATTATAAAAAAGGGCAATACGCGCAATTTATAACTTAAGACCACGCGATTCCCTTCGAGAGAAATTTAAGGAAATAGATATCCTTACTGTAGCCTCTCAATATATTTATAATAACATAATTTTTGTAAGACAAAATATTCTTAGTTACAAGAAAATTGGTGATCTACACAATAGGCTAACTAGAAACAGAGACAAGCTTGCGGCTCCTACCTTCCGCCTCAGGAAAGTCCAGAAGTCATTTGTGGGTATGGGTATTACCTTTTGTAATAAAATCCCGCAAACTGTTTTGGACTTACCTTTGCACAAGTTTAAAAAATCTATTAAAAATATGCCCCTGAAAAAAGCATATTACACAATTGAAGATTATCTAAATGATAAAAGAGCGTGGATTTGACCTGCAGCTCGTTCCAGCAACGCACAAGACTGCAAATACTATTTTATACATGGCATAATCATGTACCTATATCAAATATTTGAATAGAGCAACCGCCGAGTTTCTTGCTGGTTCATCTCCGTAGGAAAGTCATTCCGAACCAGTGGTAGATGCATCCGACTATTCGTAAGTACTTGTAAAAGTTTATTCGAATAAAAAAGATTTTTATTTTATTTATTTATATTACTCATGAGTCAATTTACGATGAACGGATAATATAGGAAATGTAAAGTAAAGATTAAATTGAGGTAATTATTTTCAATTCAGATAGGCGACTATGGATATAAAAGTTCCGCAATGGTACATTATAATATGGTAATGGTATATTATTGTACTTTATACCAACCGTAGATGTTACGTTCATATACCTCAGTGTAGGTAGGTATATGATTCGGCGATGAGTAAATAGAGAAGATATAGACCCACGAGAGTAGAAAAAAGATAGCGCTCGGGTTCTACAAAATATTATGTGAACCAAGTCTCCTAATTCAAAGTTATCACTTTACATACTTAGGTAGATATGCACTATATAACAGTCATATCTATTTCTCTTTTACATAAGTATAATATTATATTGTAAGTATATTATATCATTGGAGCTCCTCCATATTTGTAGGCTTCGATAATAAACTAGTAGCTAACTAATTCTGCTGCAGTCCCGGGTTCGAATCCCTGGGTGGGCCAATAAAGTTACTGTGTAGGTATATTTATTTTAATTAATTAATTTAATTAAGGTTAGGATAGTTAAGTGCGGATTGGCAGACTTCACACACCTTTGAGAACATTATGGAGAACTCTCAGGCGCCGTCCTATTGTCATCGCTCGTGTGATGATGCGATGCGATTTCATCGTGCGATGAAATACAATATGAACGCATCGCATGATCGCGCGATCTTCAATAGGATATTCAGTAGAACACAGTTTGTTTGAACGCACGAGCGATGACAATAGGATGGCGCCTCAGGCATGAATGTTTTCCTTCACCGTTAAAGCAAGTGATATTTAATTACTTAAAACGCACATAGCTCCGAATAGTTAGAGGTGCGCGCCCGGGATCGAATCCCCGACCTCCGATTAGGAGACGGACGTCTTAACCACTAGGCTATCACAGCTTTTACTCAAGACCCATTGGTCTTACATCTATATTAAAATTGTCGCTTAGCAAATAAATTGCACGTCTGTTCGTGCCTTAAGGCGCGGTGAAGGGTGAGACAATGTTACGAACCTACCTCACCTAACAGCTGAGCTTCTTAACCCTCTCACAGCGATCTCAGTCTTATGACAAAGAATTAGAGTCGAATTTATTTTGATTATTGCCTAAAACAAATGCGGATCCTTCAATATTATATGAATTCTACCTAGTTCTCTATTTATTTAAATTGACGGTTAATTAATTAAGTAAATGCTAATTATTAAAATTAAGTAAATTATTATTAATACTAATTTTTAAAAAATGTTTAAAAGAGTAATTTTTAGGCACGGAAACCTTAATTTCGTATTATTGTATCTATTAATAATTAAAATGTTGAAATTAATTTTTATTAGTAGGTAGGTACCTAGTAAGAACCGCAGGCAGGCTAGATAGGCTGGCTGTCATACCTAGGTGGAGATAAGCAGCGCGTATGGAATTGCTAAACAAAAATAATATTTGTCATATTTGAAAATCGCTCGCTTAAATAATAGATTAAACGTATTATTGTAAAATAGGGTATGAAAAGTAAAATAAAAGTGTAAAAAATTAAAAAAACCTATATCAAATCGTTTAAACCGAGTTTATCTTCTACTCTACCTATTTCC
Organism: Maniola hyperantus; assembly: GCF_902806685.2. Classification (NCBI taxonomy): domain Eukaryota; kingdom Metazoa; phylum Arthropoda; class Insecta; order Lepidoptera; family Nymphalidae; genus Maniola; species Maniola hyperantus. The sequence goes on from NC_048564.1 coordinate 3,114,886, forward strand.
ATATTTTGTAAGTTAATTTAGTTGCACTTGATTAGTTTTATTATTATGTACCTACTTATTTCACCGCCTAGAGTTTAAGTACCTACTTAGTGTATAGACCTGGGATGGGACCTAAATAAATTATTAAACATCCGTACAGAAGATGTAGGTACCTATACCTAGGTCTGTATCAAAATCCGTAAATGATGATATCCATCTACCTATTTCTAAACGGCGCGGCGGCGTTGGGTGTGTAGCTTCGATACAAAACATCAAAAAAATAAAAGCACACTAATTGCAAAAGTTTGCGAAATAGGGGAGAGCGGCGGGAAAAGCGCTTGGTACGGGGTGCGGAGTGCGGGAGTGCGGGGGTGCGGACGTGCGGAGCGGACTCACCCGTTCCTCCTCGCGGATCATCTCGGCGATGCCGGGGCGGATGTCAACGTCGTCGGCGTGCAGTGCGGGCGCGGGCGCGTCGGGTGGCGCGTGCAGCAGCTCGGCAGACGAGGCGCGCGGGCTGGGCGCCTCGCGCTCGCCGGAGCGCCGCCGCGCCTTGCCTGGCGACTCCGCCTCGTGGCTGCCCGGGCGCTTGGCGGCGCGCGCCTCCATGCCGCCGCCCGCGCGCAGCACGGCGTGCTCGCCGCTCACGTCCGTCAGGCCGCGGATCTTCAGCATCTCGGCCACCTTGAGCAGCGCCGTGATCTGGTCCTGCGACACGTTGATCTCGCCGCGGTACATGAAGTCCACCACGGCCTTCAGGTCGCAGTACTTGATGTCGCGCATGATGATGATCGGGTGCCGGCACGGGTTGTCCATGAACAGTGTCTGGAAGTAGGGGCTGCACGCGGACAGCACCACCTTGTGCGCCTTGAGGCTGCGGCCCTCGCACGCGAGCGTCACGTCCACGAAGGACTCGGTCTGCAGCAGCTGGTCGAAGCAGGTGGCGAGGTTGGCCTGGTAGTTGTTCCAGCGCAGGCAGAACTGCTGCGGGGAGCCGTCGGCGGCGTCCCGGCCGTCCATCGCCGCGGGTTCCTCCTCGGCCGGCATGCTAACGGCGGCGAGATCGCATCTGCAACAACGCGGAAATGAAACGCGACGCGAGCACTGCGGACGACGACTCGCGAGCCACTGAGCAGCAGCGAGCGGCGGCGGGGCGCGCGGGCGGGGCCGGGGGCGGGGCGCGCCGCAAGCGAATGGCCGCCCGCCCCGCCCTCGGCGCCGCCCCGCCCCGCCCGCGCCCGCATCGATCCCGCGGCGCCCGCGCACGCCGAGCACGCCCGCGCGCCGCACGACGTGCAGCGCGAGCACGCCCTCTGCCGCCCGGCTCTAGCTCCGTGCCAACGAGCCAACGTCTTTATAGTACAATAGGTAAGGTACATGCATAATATTGACAACTTATGAATCCAATTCAATATTTTTATCTATTTCCAGTTTAGTACCTACCTGCCTTGCCTATCTACCTGCCTAGGCACCAACTTTTTTCAACGTAGATTAGGTATGCCTGCATGGAAGGATGCCTTGTGGAAGAAACCTACCTGTTGCTTGTACTCTACTTAGGAAGGTTGCACAAAATCTCTAAACTATACCTACCTAGTCTAAAGTTAGTGCCATCCTTTTCACAATATGAGATTATAGGATGGCTCTACCTTTAAACCTAGGTACAGTACGTGGCAGAAAGTAAGTAATGAACATCTGCCTTTAGAATGATACCTACCTACCTATTTCGGCTTTGTAGAACCTACCTACTTGTACCTACCTACTTAAAGTAAATGACGTTTTGTTGGTCTCAATGACAGGGACAACGCTCTACATATCTGCTATCTGCTTCTAAGTGTCGATGTACCTACATTACCTACTTACCTACTACCTATAGGATATTCACATAATTTTATTCTTAAGTAGGTACCTACCTACCTAGGTAGTTGGTCAACAGGAAGTACCTACTTAGGTAGGTAAGTACCTAGGTACCTACCTACCTACCTACTTACCTAAGTACTTAAGTACTTCCTGTGGACCGAGAATCATGAAATGTGGTAGGTAGGTTAGGTAGGTAGATATCTTATAGGTAGGTAGGTACAAGTACCTAAATTTGTGAATTTGTGGTTACATCACCAAAAAACCGGCCAAGTGCGGGTCAGGCTCGCGCAATGAGGGTTCCGTACTACAGTCGTATTTTTTCGACATTTTGCAGGATAATTCAAAAACTATGATATATAAAAATAAATAAAAATCTGTTTTAGAATGCACAGGTGAAGACCTTTCATATGATATCCCACTTGATATAGTTACTTATCTTACTTAGAAAATTGAAAATAGATACTAATTATTGGTTCATGACCACAATTTAATTTTTTTTGTGTGATTTAACCACAAATTCACGGTTTTCAGATTTTTCTCCAAATGTCAGCTATAAGATCTACCTACCTGCCAAATTTCATGATTCTAGGTCAACGGGAAGTACCCTGTAGGTTTCTTGACAGGCAGAGAGACTAGACAGACAACAAAGTGATCCTAATTATAAGGGTTCCGTTTTTCCTTTTGAGGTAGGTAAGTACCTAAAAAAAGATAAAATCTGTTCACGAAAAATTAATTTACTGAATCAGGTCATAATTAAATAGGTACCTACTTAGGGGTAGAATGGCGCAGTCTGTCACTAACTTGCACTGTTCTGACTTCTGAATAAAAGAGTTAGGTAAGTAGGTAGGTGTGTACCTAAGTACCTATACCTACTTGTACGGAACCCTTCGTGTGCGAGTCCGATTGGCACTTGACCGTTCTTTTGTTTTGAACTGTCAGCTTTCACTAGACAGGCTCAATAGGTAGATACATTCCATGTTTAACATTAACAACGTATCATAATCATAAAACACAGAGACTCTAAATCAAACACGGCGCATAAAAACGTTCGTCCGGTATTTTTTCATTATTTTACATCACTCATAAAGGTATGTGACGACAACAGTTGGTCACGCGATGGTCGTCAAATTAAATTGTAGCATAAACTGGTCTAAATCGTAACCTCTAGTCGTAGTCGCAGAGATGCTGGAAAGTTCTGAGAACGTCACCACACGTCACTTAGCAGTACGCGACAGAAAGTAATGTAAATCGGCCTTTAGAATGTCATTTCAGCTTTGTAGAGCGTTGTCCCTATCACTCATATCTACCTGTACCCGTACCCTCTAACAAATAAACCTGGAATAGCGGTGGAATAGTTTTACTCTGTTTTGTCTTTCTCTGTCATCAGTAATTTGACATTTGAAGGCAAAAGACAAAACAGAGTATAACTATTCCACCGCTATTCCAGGTTTATTTGTTAGAGGGTTATAGTAAGTAGGTATAAGATTTTACGTCTCACCAAACGTTGCTAGAATTTGAGAGTCGAAGCACAATAACATCAAAGTAAAATGGACCTAAAGAGCCTTGAATTGAAGTCAAAAATTCAATGCCACTGATTTTAATTTCGCAATGTTTCCACTTGGAGCGCTGGCTGTAGATGTGTAGACAAACTTGAGCTTTAAAACAAGGTGTTTTTTTTTTGTTTTTTTTTTGTATAAAAGAATATTAGCCATATTAAATGACTAATATTCCCCTTTCCTCTCCAATTAAGCGTCAGGCTTGTGCTAGGAGTAGGTACTTACGACAATAGTGCAACGGGCGGGATTTGAACCGTCGACCTTTCGGTTTTCAGTACACTCCTATACCGGTTGAGCTATTGAGGCTCTATAGCTATTGAGGTTTAATATCCAGTTTACTATAACGCGGAATTATTTCGACTCTCGAATTCAACGTTTGGTGAGACGTAAAATCTTAGGTATACCTACCTACTACGGGTACTGTACATAGGTATGACGTTTTGTCGGTCTCAACGACATAGACTTCTTTTTCCTGTGTAGCTCCCTCAATTTTGAGGATCGTGCCTCCCCTTGGATACAATCTTTGCCACGATGTTTTTTCATTTCCCTCTGTTTCTTGCCGCGTGGATTGCATCGCAGATAGGTGTGCCGACCGCTTCTTCTATTTGCTCTGTAGGACCTACCTACAGTATTGTTCGTCTGCTCTTCGTCTATAAGCTCTAGTAGCTCGCACGTTATTAATTAAGTTATAAAAAAGTCATACGTAAATTAGCATGTTTACAGTGTAACGAAGCGACGCATTGCCTTGATTAGTTTCTTATTGGAGGTAGCGCCATCTCTTATCGCGTTTAGACAGTAAATAACTTAAGAGAGATACCTACTTACCTAACTACCTACTTGTGACTTTCTTATTGTATAGGTAGGTACCTAAGAGCCCACAAATTGCTAATGCGCCATTTTCGTGACATTAGCACTAAACTGAAGTTTCGAGCTGATGGTAGGTAGATACCTATATTTTTATTTCGGCTGACGCCAAAATGATGAGCTTACATCCCGGGAAAGGTCATAGGCTACTTTCTATCCCAGAAAACTAAAAAGTTCCCACGGGATTTCAAAAAACCTTAATCCACGCGGACGAATTCGTGGGCATCATATTATAGTAGGTACCACAATAAGGTAAAGTATCCGGCTGTCGGCACATTACAAATGCACGGGAAACGTTATCTACCGTGAGCAATTTAACGTCTTTGTACTACTAACTACTAATATGTAGGAGATTGGCCTGCCTTCATGAAGATGATGATGATGATGATTAATTGGATAAATCAGGATAACAACGTATTAGATTTAACCGAGCCTTCGTGGGCGCACTGATAATATTCTCGCACTACGAGAGACAACACAAACTACTCTCAACAATAACTACAGCAACCCTCATTTATGAGTCATGACAACAACTTCTCCAACGAGACTAGACAACACTATCTAAGCCTACCTAGGTCCCTACCTAAACCAGCTCCTCCATACCCATACCGGTCCCAGACCAACCAGCTAACCTAGCCACACCACCACTAATACTATAACCTCTAACAACAGAAACCACACAGGTAACAACAACAATAACAATACTTACCAATAACAATAACACAGTACCTACCTACGACACACAGTGTCTATTGAGAAGTGCCCTCGGCAAGAGCCAGACCAATAATGACTCGTGACGAAACTAAAAACTTCTTTAGTAGGTACTCAGGTACATACCTACCGTTGTGATTTGCAGCTCGATGAAACGAAAAACCAACACTAAAAAGAGACAAATATGTACATCTATAGGATTTAGCTTGCGAGAGAATGAGACCCTTCGATTAAGGGGCCCTGAAAACCTAAATAGGTACACGCGGACGAAGTCGCGGGCGTCATAATATCGTATCTGATAATAGATATATTCAAATCTGGCTGTAAGTATTATAAGGACGTGTGTCTAAAATCTAAATACCACAATAAGGTAAAGTATCCGGTTGTCGGCACATTACAAATGCAACGTTTACCGGGAAACGTTACCGCGGGCAATTAAACGTCTTTATAAATATACTCGGCAAATATTAGTTCCAGCGCGGTTTATAAAGTTACGAGTGAAACTATGTAACGGTTTTTGAGGAATTACCCTGTAGGTATATTTAATAGACCTTTACGTTCTTCATCATCGTCATCATCAACCGATAGACGTCCACAGCTGGACAAAGGTCTCGCCTGAATATCCAGCGGCCCCCTCCGACCGTCTGATGTCGTCCGTCCACTTAGTGGGAGGTCTTTCAGCACTGTGTCTTCCGGTGCGAGGTCGCCATTCCAGTACCTTGGGATCCCGAACGCCTATCGGTTTTACGAACTATGTGGCCTGCCCATTACCACTTCAGCTTCACAGCAAACCGTTACATTTGTGTTATATCATTATTTTTGGGGTTTATAGCAAAACAAGGGACTTTAATAGTTTCGTCCGCTGTAGGGTCTCTTATTAAAAATCTTTGAAAATTGGTACAGATTTTTCTTTCGGGCAAAAATAAAGAAGTAGGAAGTGTTTAGAAATACCTCTTCACGGAGTTTCTAAAACCCCACTCGAGAAAGCCGGGGTTGTTTAGCTAGTAAACTACAGATACGAGATGTAAAGTTGGCACAGTTATCTAGGTATACTAATATGAAATACTGGAATGTGACGTCACAATCACTGACATGCTTTTTTAGTTTAAGTGATTATTTAAAATGGTCATTACGTTTAAAACTAACAAAAGACGTGGATTTTAAGTATATTGGAAGACCCTCTGTTTAACCATCCCTAAGACTAAGAAATAATTTATTTTGAAAAAGGCGGATGATGCGGTTGTCAAATAATTAATTGCCATTTAAACAACTCCCAACATTATCGTAATTTTTTCGTTTGCTTATAATAATATTATTATGTTTTATTTATATCAGTTTATATGTAATAAGATATAAAGCATAGGTACTCTTTTACGAGGAATTTCTTCACATCAACCGCGAGATTGAATTCTTGCGCTTTATACTGGACAGAGTGTAGAGCGTGGCGCGAGTGAACGCGGATCGGTAAAATTAAAATACATTAAAAAAAAAAAGATTCCGACGAATTGAGAACCTTCTCATTTTTTAAATCGGTTAAAAATATGGTGTAGGTAAGTAAATGCATCTACCCGTGCCTACTTATACCTAATTAAATAGTCTTTGTGCAAACCTATTGTAGTAATTAAGTGTAGTAATTACTTCCTTTTTACATTTCTTTATTTGGACCAAATAATAAGTGCAGGTACATTGATCTGATTCTAAGCACAACTAAATTTTTAAGCATTCGCATCCTCTAGATTAGGGGGTCACAACAAATTTGGTAACCATCGCCGATATGGATTTTGTTTGGTTCAGAGGGCAACTCTCTGAAGCTAAATATGCCACTCTGCCGGCCCTGAGTGGTTGACATAAGTATTTATGGCGCCTGAAAGACGTGTTATCGTTACCAAAAATTACATGATATGGATATGGCTGGTGATGGTATAGAAAGTAAGTACTAGTTGTGCTCATGCAAACCGTATAAGGACTGATCACGATTCGGTAACGTTTTCGAGCTATGCGCTTCCAAAGTAATGCAAAAATAAAAACGACGAGAAAAATGGCTGTTGCTCATGTAGAAAGTAAGTGCTAGCCTTATACATGCAAATTATGTAAAACTTAACAAAAATTTGATTGCGTTATGGAGCAATGCTGATTCAAAAAATCTGCTTATATGGAGCTCAAAAAAAGACTTGAATGGATATGGCTGTTGATGGTATAATAAGTAAACTCTAGTTATGTTAACAGAAACCTCGTAAAGGCTGATCTAAGATTTGGTTGCGTTTTGGAGCTATGTTTGTTCAAACCTATTTTTAAAATAAAAATGATGAGGAATAAGTATGGTTGCTGATGGTATAGATAGAAAGTACTAATACCCGCCGGACCATTAATAATAGGTATAATATGTAAAGGACAGACATAGTTTGACTTTTAAGTTTAATTTCGAGCTGTCAAACATCGTGACTTTAGCTGCCAGTTGCAAGGGTATCGTTTCAATTTGTAGCGTGCACTAACATTTAGAGTCTCTTAATCTGAAACTCATGTTCCGTCCTTTTAAAAAATATTAAAAAGAAAAGGATGCAGATACTCTAACTTTAGTTTAGCGAAAAACAACAGAATCAGCGCCATTGTTAAACTTAACATCCGGAAAATCTCTTGAGTTCAGGCGCCCTGCTCAAATTTTAACATGTCATTGATACACGTGTGAACGTAGCTTTAGAGTTTCCGATCAGCCGGAGCGGCCGCCGTCAGTGTAACCGCGTCCCACGCAGCCGCCCCACCCAGACTTTAACATTTCATTCCATAAAGCATTTTAATGGAAAATCGATGATATAATTCAATTACTGGGCGGCACGGGAGCCACAAATCCGTTTCTTTTCCTTCCAAAGACAAAACAATGTCGTTTTCTTGTTGGAGAAATAAAAGGCACACCGTAATCATATTTCAACGACTCATTTGTTAAATGGGTTAAGTGACGGTTGTTTGCGGAGCCGCGTGGTTAAACTGCGATTCATTGTTGGAGCAGAATTATATAGAACGCTCATTATAGTACCTTACCCTACCTATTTTGTAGATACTTCTCTACATAGTATAAAATAAAGTCGCTTCCCGCTGTCTGTATGTATGTATGAACGCGTAGATCTTTTAAACTACGCAACGGATTTTAATGCGGTTTTCACCAACAGATAGAGTGATTCAAGAGGAAGGTTTATAGCTATAGTTACATTCTCAAAAAATTAGAAATCCCTAGAGAAATTGAAATAATGTGAATTAGGTCGGAAAAAAATCCTATAATTTGAGTTTCCGAGGCAATGACACCAGTACACCACATTAGTTAGTATCTACATTGCACCTATGCGAAGCCGGGGCGGGTCGCGAGTAGGTATCTATAATATATTTTGTAGTAGGTAGGTACACCGACGAAAATATTGCACATCGAACTTTAGAAAAAGATTTCGGCTTCGAAAAGCGTCGTCTCTGTCACTCATACCTATATATTACATAGTACCTAAGTACTTACCTACGAACAGGTTGAAATTTACAAAAAATTACTGTGCAAAAAAACCAGTCATGTGCGAGTCCGACTCGCCCATGAAGGGGTCTGTACTATCGTACCTACCTACAATATACATATTATATAACACAGTGTACTTGGTTTTTAGGGTTCCGTACCTCAAAAGGAAAAACGGAACCCTTACAGGATCATTTTGGTGTCTGTCTGTATATGTCAAGAAACCTACAGGGTACTTCCCGTTGATTTAAAATCATGAAATTTGGCAGGTAGGTAGGTCTTATAGCAGACCTAAGGGCAAAAATCAGAAAATCGTGAATTTGTGGTTACATCACACAAAAAAAAATTAAATTGTGGTCATGAAATAATAATTAGTAAGTATTTTAGTATTTTCAATTTTCTAGTAAGATAACTATATCAAGTGGGGTATCATATGAAAGGACCTTCACCTGTGCATTCTAAAACAGATTTTTATTTATTTTTATGCATCACCGTTTTTGATATATCGTGCAAAATGTCGAAAAAATACGACTAGTAGGTACGGAAACCTCGGTGCGCGAGCCTGACTCCCACTTAGCCGGTTTTTTAAGGGATTTTTTTATTATTTGTTGTTATAGCGGCAATACAAATAAATATAGACAGACAAACAGAGAGATACTTAGATCTCAATCCCCCCCCCCATGCATGCAAAGTATTGTATACTGAAAATAGATGGCGCCACTGATACTGTACATCACGCTACTATATTGAAGCTTTCAAAGTATTAATTATAAAGTCTAACCATGACGAATTGTAACGAAAGCAAACGGAATCACTACTAGGTAGGTACTAGGTCGTAGTGATGACCTTCCATTGCACTACGGAGAAATCACTACCTATGTAGCCTTAAGATAATGTTAATATATTCTTAAAAATTAATTTTTGGAAGCGGGGACCACGGCCGGGTCACCGCATATAAAAGTTTAAACTATAAGTACTAGATGATGCCCGCATCATTACGTGGATTTAAGTTTTTAAAAATTCCACAGGAACTTTTGATTTTCCAGGATGAAAAGTAACCTATGTCCTTCCCCGGGATGCAAAGTGCAAACTATCTCTGTAGGTACCAAAATTTGAAAAAAAATTAAAAGCAATAAATCGCCGAGTGCATAATATACCTAGATAAGTACGCGACAGGACGAGGTAGCAATCGGGGAGAGAACGCCCGCACACTCGCAAAGCCCCCGCGCCAACCCGGTGCGGCAAGCGCGGGTGACGTGCGAATGTACGGGGCGTCTCCCCGCACCATACTCCGATTGCCATCTCAATCAGACTATACCTAGTGCCTATAGACCTCTATCTACCTACCACTATCAATGCTAACTTTGGCCAAATTATACGTCATGTCACTGCCAACAATGAATGATCAACCCATCACCGGCCCACTACTAAACAACGGCCCCGTCTTAGAATGAGAACTGTTTAGACCATACTCCCCCCTCCCTCCCTCCTACAAAAGACCGACGTCTTGTGTCATAACCACTAGGCTATTATCACGCTCTCGTTGGTATGATCCGCGACAGGTCGAGATGGCAATCGGGGTAAGAGGCGGGGGATACCCCGCACACCCGCACGTCACCCGCGCTCTCCCGCACCGGGGTAGCTAAGGAGCTGTGTGGGTGTGCGGGGCGTTCCCTCCCCGATTGCTATCTCGACCTGTCACGTACTATATACCTACCTACCAGTCAGTGGCGTGCAGGTCATAGAGGCATACATGCACTGCTTACCCCAGTTGTAATAGCTCAATGTATATTTTTCATTATGACCTGCCAGTAAACAGGTTCCTGCCTAACTAATGCCTACACTGACTTCAAACCCTGTGCACGCTACTGCCACCAGTATTGGTGTCCTACCCATGTCGCGTTAGTGTTGGTGCCGTATTTTAACACAACTGTAAAGTTTTGTTAAAAAGCTTTTGTATGAAAAAATCTGGCAGGCGCTCTCTCAGAAAAAGGTGCATTAGTATTTTACCTTGGGAGTTGGGGCCATTGATATGTATCATAATAGGTATTATAATAATTTGAATTTATTGTGCATTAATTTAGAACTTACGATGCTATGACAGACGGACGGACAGGTGCAAGAGACATTAGGTAAAGGTACACCTATATAGGCAATACTTATCTATTATCTATGACTGAGTGCAACAGACTCCGATACTCTCGGTCAACTTGAGAACTCGTAGAGGCTCTATATCTCAACGGTTAAAAGAGCAAACTTAAATCCGAAAGGTCGCCGGTTGGGATGAAAGTCCATTTTTCAAGTTATTCCCATGAAAATTGATATTTGGGTTTTCGGTTACAAAAGAAAAAATACGGAGGTAGGTACCTACCCATTTCAGGATTTTTGTAAATTCTACCCCCACGCTGATTTTCTATATTCCACCCGAGTGAAGCCGGGGCGGGTCTGCTAGTTGTATTTAAGGAGAGTCAGGGGTAGAATGAGAGGGTTATCAGTTGGCTAATGAGGATTTACATGTAATGAGCGAATCTTGCATCCGTTTACCGTCTGTCAATGTAACTGCGTTTTCCCATCAACGTCACATAAACCAGTACCCGTAGTACAAGATTTTACGTCTCACCAAACCAAACCAAATTCGAGAGTCGAAATACTTCCGCGTTACAGTAAACTGGATCTTAAATGCCTTGTTTTAAAGCTCAAGTTTGTCTACACTTCTACAGCCAGCGCTCCAAGCGGAAACATTGCAAAATTAAAATCAGTGGCATTGAATTTTTGACTTCAATTCAAGGCTGTTTAGGTCCATTTTACTGTAACGCGGAAGTATTTCGACTCTCGAATTTGGTTTCGTTTGGTGAGACGTAAAATCTTGTACTACGGGTACAGGCGACCAAGGCGGCCCGCTAAACGGTAACGTATTGTAGCTGCTAAACATAGGCTAAAGAGGAGTTAGTGCGGCCCATAACTACGTGTTAACTTTAATTATACACCTAGCACGCGCTAATATAGAGCCGCAATAGCTCAACCGGTAAAGGAGTGGACTGAAAACCGAAAGGTCGACGGTTCAAACCCCACCCGTTGCACTATTGTCGTACCTACTCCTTGCACAAGCCTGACGCTTAGTAGGTGAGGATAGGGGAATATTAGTCATTTAACATGGCTAATATTCTTTAAAAAAATATAGATAACAAGCTTATGACCGCGACTTCATCCGCGTGAACTACTCAAATTTCGAACTCCTATTTAACCCCCTTAGGGGTTGAATTTTCAAAAATCCTTTCTTAGCGGATGTCTACGTCATAATAATATTAACTTAGTCATTTAATATGGCTAATATTCTTTAAAAAAAAAAAAAAAAAAACTAGTATAGCTTTAGTTTTAAGCTCGCGTAATCACCATTCTATCATCTTACAAATCTAACAACCGACCATCAAAATTATAATTTATTACCCATTGTGAATAAACTAAACTCGAACTGAGTCCCTGTGAAAAAGGACCCCGAATGGGCTCGAAACTAGTCGGGCTAACGTCGACTAAACACATGAGTAAAGCCGGGTGTGAGACATGTATTTTGAAAAAATTGTTTGACTTTGACTTTGACTAGATATACCTATTAGGTAGATATATATTATTATGCCGCAAAGAAATGATAAAGACCGGGATGTAATCATATCCCGGCAGGGGTTAAAAATATAACAACTCAATTTCAACATTTCACTTCATCATGATGAAATCACGGGTTTCATAGTTTCCCTGCAACTTAAACAAGTATTCAATATTCCTAATTTGACGTGTTATAAGTTACTAGCTGATACTCCGCGACTTTGTACGCGTGGATTTAGGTTTTTAAAAATCCTGTGGAAACTCTGATTTTCCGCGATAAAAAGTATTCTAAGTCACTCTAAAACTACACCCTTGGAAAAAATCACGCCGATCCGCTGCTCCGTTGCGACGTGGTCGAAGGACAAACCAACAAACTAACAAATCAATAAACCAATAAAACAGCAAACAAACACATTCGCACATGGGTAGTGATAACTTATTAAAATACTAAGTTGGTTTTCAGATTTACGTACCTGAAAAAATCCAGGTCAAAGCTGTATAAAGCACTCGTCCGATGCCTTCAATCTGCTCCACGAAGTCCCTGCACGTGGACCGCTGCGTAGCCGGCGCTCCGCTGCGTAGCCGGCGCTCCGCTGCGTAGCCGCCGCTCCGCTGCGAAGTCGCCGCTCTGCTGCACGTAGTCCGCTGCACGTAGTCCCTGCTCCGATGCACGTAGCCCGGTGCGTAGTCACCGCTCCGCTGCCGTAGTCCGCTGCTCGTAGTCCTGCTGCGCTGCACGTAGTCCGCCGCGTAGACCACGTGTAGGCCGATCTGTAGCACGCCGTAGCACGTGAAGTTGTATACCTACTCCAATATTCCTGTATTAACAAGAAGACAATAATAATTAATATTGTGAGAATTAAAAAAAATTATAGACTGAATTGTGATCACTACTATTATTATAAATGTGAAAGTATGTTTGTTTTTTGGTATATTGGTTTGTCCTTTAATCACGTTGCAAGCAATGGAGCAACGGATCGAAGTGTTATTTTTCGTGGTTATGGATAAAGACCTGGAGAGTGACGTAGGCTAATTTTTACCCTAGGAAATCAAGGATTGAATATCCATGAGATTTTAAAAACTAGTTATGTGATAAATGGAAAAACCCTCAGCAATGAGGAACACGAATCTTGTGTCTCTTCGCGTCTTGATGTATCTTGGCCCTTAGTTGGCAGGTAGACAGGTAGGTAAGCAGGTGGGTACGTATAGTACAGACAATCAATTGATCACATGTCCTTACCAGTACGTAACTCCATCATAGGGTGGTTAGTCTGCGGCCACTCGGAATCGACTGAGACGGCGGCGCTCAATTATTCTCCTAATCGAGTTTTCTTGTCTCCAGTCAAGACGTTTCCGTCTTTGTACCAACAGCTCATCAGATTATAAACAAATGCTCCTCCTTTATTACACGACTGGCCAGAACCAAAAAAACTGGCCAAGTGCGAGTCGGACTCGCACGCAAAGGGCTCCGTACCATCGTAGAAGAAATAACACTTTTAACAGTTCAACAGTTTCTACTATTATTGAAATTTCCGTGATCAATAAATTAAAAAAAAATCATGGCAGTCATTTTGAAATTTATGTTATTTGTTGTTAGATATAGTGGCAATAGAAATACACATTCTGTGAAAATTTCAACTCTCTACCTGTTACGGTTGATAAAATAATAAGTAGGTACTCCCCATCTTTTCGTAACTGGCTATTAAGATGTATTTTTTTAATTGGTTACTAATCAAGGGTAATCGGGTCCGTAAAGGTATTTTAGAATCCCTACCTACATTTTTTTTTCAAATTTTTTTAACATGTACCTACATGAGTTAGATGCATTTGAAGAAGGCATTCACCTTATACACTTACAGGCTTCAACGCACACCTATTGTTAACGAGAAAATGTTTCATTAAAAATAAAGCCTTTTACACGTTTTCCGTCAAAGGCATCTTTTTATTAAAGTCAAAGAGAGTGTTCATACGCTTCTAACCGCTGCGTGTCTATATGTCATGTCTCTAGGATAGCTGCATTATGCCCCTCTGTGCCCTACTTAGCGGGGGGAGAACCATCGATACAGCTTGCCGGCCACAATCATTGCATGTTGCAGCTAATGTGTGAATGTAGTATTCTATTACTCTACCAATTATTACAGACTAGCTTATGCCCGCGACTTCGTCCGCGTGGACTACACAAATTAACCTCTATTTTACCCCGTTAGGGGTTGAATTTTCAAAAATGCTTTCTTAGCGGATGCCTACGTCATTATAGCTATCTGCATACCGAATTTCAGCCCAATCCGTCCAGTAGTTTGAGCTGTGCGTTGGTAGATCAGTCAGTCAGTCAGTCACCTTTTCCTTTTATATATTTAGATTACAATGCGTATATTATACAGTCAGAGAGTGATCATACGCTTCTAACCGCTGCGTATCTATATGCCATGTATAGGGTAGCTGCAGCATTATGCCCCTCTGTGCCCTACTTAGCGGGGAGAGCCATCGATACAGCTTGCCGGCCACAATCATTACATGTTGCAGCTAATGTGTGAATGTAGTAATTCTTTTACTCTACCATATTGCAAATTACAATGCATACCTATAAGTTCTTTTGAGCCTCCTTTTGATGTCCATGTTATCTAGAAGCTTCACAGCCTCCAAATTAACATGATGGCGAAGTCGATGTTGGTGAGCTTCTGCGTACTTTTGGATGATTTTGTTTACGAACTCTATCTTAAGGTCCCTGTGGAGATCGTGATTTCTTACATACCATTGGTGCATTTGTTATTTCCCTGAGTACTTTTTTCTGGAATCTCTGTATTACTTGAACATTGGTCGGTTTAGTACACCCCCAGAGTTGTATACCATACGTCCATACAGGCATTAGAACTTGCTTGTATAGCATAAGTTTATTATGTAATGAGAGCGTTGAATGCCTTCCAAGCAGCCAACACATTTTTTTGTAGCGTAATTCTACTGCTAACTCCTGACGTTTCTTTTTAACATGAACTTTCCATCGAAGCTTTGCGTCTATAGCGTCATACCCAAGTACTTCGCTGTATTTACATTTTTATTTTTTTTTGTTTTTTTGCAATCAACAGCGATATACTTATACAATATAATTTTACATAATAACAGAATTTTTACATATGGAAGGTACATCAAAAGGAGGCTCAAAAGAACCAAGCCGTTCGAATTAGTGTTAAAAAGTACATAAGTGCACTGTGCAGCGTTTGTGTAATAGTGCTTGTGCTACTTTATTTTTCTAGGTCACAAGAACATAGTGAACTGTAAGTACGTGTTAGAATAAACTAAGGACAGTTATTGGACTGTAAATTAGATTTAAAAATTAATCATAAGTAGAAGTTTAAGCTAGAATAATATTACTTATTAGCCCATAGGCTAGATGTAAGATGGTAGTAGCAATAAAGCTGCCATTTTATAATGGTGCTTTATGGTAGGAAAAAAAATACCTATAAGTGTTAATACATTCAGAGAATGTACGCTTAACAATCTTAGTGTCATGTATATGGCAGCAGCATCATGCCCTTTTGTGCTTTATTTGGTAGGTACCTTTAAGTCAAGAGTGAATAGGCATGTTCTAGGCAAGCGTTCTCCATCTTAGATTGTATCATCACTTGCCATGAGATCGTCCCGTCCCGTCCATTTTCTAGATATCCAATAGTAGTTCAAGAAATCCTTCCGTCCCGTCCCGTCACCCGTGCAAGTTACGATTCAAAGACTTTTAATCAAAGTCATGAATTAAAATACGCGCGTAGGTACAATGTACAATACGTGGCCGAAAGTGATGAACATCGCCCTTTAGAATGACATTTCATCTTTGATCATTTCAGCGTTGTCTCTGTCACTCATACCCATATGACGCTTTGTCGGTCTGAACGACC
The DNA here is from genome assembly GCF_902806685.2 of Maniola hyperantus. Classification (NCBI taxonomy): domain Eukaryota; kingdom Metazoa; phylum Arthropoda; class Insecta; order Lepidoptera; family Nymphalidae; genus Maniola; species Maniola hyperantus. Next base: position 3,130,830 of record NC_048564.1, read on the forward strand.
GAGACAGTGCTCTACAAATCTGCTGTCTCATTCTAGATCGATGTTCATCACTTTTGGCTGCGTACTGTGGATACCTACATACAACGCGCTTTACGACACGTTAAATTAAATTTTAATTTCTTTACTTTTTATGTTTCTAGGGATAATATTTCAATTTGTGAAAAGTCCAGTCGACAATTCTCTACAACATGCCTGACGTAGAAAATAATTTTCATTGATAGATTAATACATGCATACGCCATCGGCAAATATTGAAACAATGCAGTTGGCGGGAAGAAAAAATAGGAAGAAAAAATAATAGCAAAGCGTTACTTATACTATGGGGGGTTGGAAGTTGCTACTACGGTTGAATGGAGGAGTTCATTGGAAAATATTGCTTTTGAATCCCTATATCTATTCAAAACAGAGCATGGTCTGACCTGACTAGGCAGTTAAAGACCCACACACACATCGCACGTTAATAATACTTTACTATATTATATAGTCACCGAATTCAAAAAATTAGTTTTTTGACAACAAAAAACGTTTTAGGACTTCGGCGCTGTTTATTTGGTCATGTCACAAGATGCTAGTAGTACAAAAAAAACAGTACGCGGCCGAAAATAATGTACATCGACAGCTAGAATGAGATTTCAGCTTTGTAGGGCGTTGTCTCTATCACTCAGTGACTGAGACAACGCTCTACCTATGTGTACCTGTGTGACATTTTATCGACGACATAAACAATGCTTTACAAAACCTCTATCTCTTTCTGAAGGTCGATGTACATTATTTTCTGCCGTGCACTGTACCTAGTCCAACCAGAACATTGAGGCTGACTGCGTATTGTATAAAAACAGATCTTAGCTAGGTTTCTGCTTTACGACGTTACTCATCGAGTTTATTGGTGCTTTCCCGGGATAAAAAGCAGCTTAGATACAGATTGTTTCTGGTAAAGACCAATATACCTATGTACTTTCTTTGCTGTGATAGCCTAGTGGTTAGGACGTCCGCCTTCTAATCGGAGGTCGGGGTTCGATCCCGGGCACGCACTTCTAACTTTTTAGAGTTATGTGAGTTTTTATTAATTAAATAGGTATCACTTGCTTTAACGGTGAAGGAAAACATCGTTTGGAAACCTGCATGCCTGAGAGTTCTCCATAATGTTCGCAAAGGTGTGTGAAGTCTACCAATCCGCACAAGGCCAGCGTGGTAGACTATGGCCAAAACCCTTCTCACTCTGAGAGGAGACCCGTGCTCTGTAGTGAGCCGGTGATGGGTTGATCATGATGATGATGACTTTTTTTTGAAGAATACTTATCAGCCATGCTAATCATGGTCCCTTTCTCCTTTTTCGTCCAACTAGGCATAAAACTTGTGCTAGGAGTAGGTACAACAATAGTACAACGGGTGGGGTTCGAACTGCCGATCTTTCGGAATTCAGTCCGCTCCTCAACCGTTGAGCAATTGTGGCTATTTCTTAAATTTTAATGGACCGCCCTCATGTCTTTTATACAGGCTCACGCCTAAACTTCACTTTCGTCGTAGCTTCTATAGTTCCTTGTAGAATTCAAAGCGAATGTTTCATAGACTCGAGTGTCTTCATTACGAGAACCACACTCAACTGTCTACGTCCTATCATCAACTATTCTCATTCTCGTAGTCGTATAGGCCTAGAGTCTGAACTTGTAAGCCTAAAGCTAAACGTAAAATCCCCTTTCAAATATCTGCACCGTTAAAGACTGTTCTGTACTGTACAGCATGTATATCCAGGTGTGTATCACTCGCGAATTTGGACCGCAATTAAAGAGATCGCATGTGATCTCTTCACGAAAATATCCTTTTATCCTTTATGCAGAGAACAAAAATAGGTCATTATGAACGTGCGAACTTGGTCACAAATCATTAAGATCATAGGGTTGTAAGAATGCCGCAGAATTTATCGATAAAGAGATGCCGTTCCGACGCAGGTAGCTGGTAGGTAATAATTTTGTATTGATTCCCCTCGCTCTTTATAATCTGTTATCAACTATCGACAAATCTTTTTTTTTACACACACCCCACCAGAGCATCATGTTCCAGTTCCATGAGGCCCGTAAGTGCGAGCGAGAGGTCTGATAAAAATGATTTGTGACCCAGTTCGCACGTTGGTAATGACCCAACTATACTTAATAACTGATCGCATAAAATGATGAACAAATAATACAGTGAAATAGATACTTGCCGTAATAAAAGCTGAGGGACTCCGGACTTTTGTCCTCCGCGGAAATTAGTCCCTCGTCCAACCAGTCCTTAAATCATATTAGGTAAGTTTTATTTAATTTAATTCAGATACAAGTTAGCCCTTGTCTGCAATCTCACCTGGTGGTAAGTCATGATGCAGTCCAAGATGGAAGCGGGCTAACCTGGAAGTGGTATAGCAGTTTTTAGGGTTCCGTACCTCAAAAGGAAAAACGGAACCCTTATAGGATCACTTTGTTGTCTGTCTGTCTGTCCGTCTGTCTGTCAAGAAACCTACAGGGTACTTCCCGTTGACCTAGAATCATGAAATTTAGCAGGTAGGTAGATCTTATAGCTGACATTTGGGAAAAAATTAAAACTGAAAACCGTGAATTTAGGGTTAGATCACACAAAAAAAATTAAATTGTGGTCATGAACTAATAATTAGTATTTTCAACTTTCGAAGTGAGTGACTATATCAAGTGGGGTATTATATGAAAGGTCTTCACCTGTACATTCTAAAACAGATTTTTATTTATTTTTATACATCATAGTTTTTGAATTATCGTGCAAAATGTCGAAAAAATACGACTGTAGTACGGAACCCTCATTGCGCGAGCCTGACTCGCACTTGGCCGGTTTTTTTTACTAAACCCACACCCCCTTGGTTTCTAAGGTAAGTACTTACTATGGTTCTCTATGAAGAACGGTATTTCAAAGTGAATTCCCTTTTGTTCTAAGGTTCAATTCCATTTCGGGTGAATAACAAACGGTATATACCTAATGCAAACAACAGCAACTGTATACTTCACAATGGGGCAACCTGCGGGTGTTTCTTAATTTTGTATGCATTTTGACAATAAGGAGTAGGTAAGCAGAGCGGAAGCAAGTATCGTAATTTCCGCCAGAATATCGGAAAACCTATTGGTATTGGATGTCGACGTATGGTGCTGAGACGTGGACACTGACGGTTGGCCTTGTCCACAAGTTCAAAGTCGCTCAGCGTGTTATGGAGCGGGCTATATTGGGTGTCTCTCTGAGGGACAAAATCCTTAACGAGGTAATCCGGCGGAACTCGGAGAACCAAAGTGACTGACATAGCTCAACGAACTAGCCAGCTGAAGTGGCAGTGGGCAGGCCACGTCTGCCGCAGAACCGATGGCCGCTGGGGCAGACGTGTTCTGGAGTGGAGACCGTGTATCGGCAAGCGCAGTGTGGTACGACCCTCAACCCGCTGGACTGACGACCTTAAGAAGGTAGCGGGAAGTAGGTGGTGGAGGAGGTGGAGGTGGAGGTGGTGGTGGAGGATCGTGTGTGGTGGCGCGCTCTTGGGAAGGCCTATGTCCAGCAGTGGACGCAAACAGGTTGATTGATTGATTGATTGATTGATTGGTACTTACACCACTAATTAGGATTCCGTACCTAAAGGGTAAAACGGGACTCTGTTACTAAAACTCCGCTGTCCGTCCGTCTGTCTGTCCGTCTGTCACCAGGCTGTATTTCATGGACCGTAATAGTTAGTTGAAATTTTCACAGATGATTAAAATAAATATTTAAGGGGGCTCCTATACCACAAATGATTTTTGTTCAATTTTATAAATAACGGTACGGAACCCTTCGTGCGGGAGTCCGACTTGTACTTGGCCGGTTTATTTTAATTCATTCAACCCATCGCTTGTTCACTATTGAGCTTAATAACTAGCATGTCTAATTGTCTACGGAACCCTACCTTATAGGTGCTTGTTCTGGGTCTGACACGCACTTCACTAGCTTTTTAGGGTAACGTACCTCAAAAAAATCTCGTCAATCCGTTGCACCGTTGCGACGTGATTGAAGGACAAACCAACAAACCAATAAACCAACAAACAAACACACTTTCGCATTTATAATATAAGGGTACTGACACAGAATATATTATAATAGTACTCTGATAGATGTAATACAGAATAACTGGATTACGCGTCCCGAACAGTCGAAAGTACTGCGTCACCTTAAGGAGGTAAAATAGTAGTTTTTTTTTTTTTTTTTTTTTAAAGAATATTAGCCATGTTAAATGACTAATATTCCCCTTTCCTCTCCAACTAAGCGTCAGGCTTGTGCTAGGAGTAGGTACGACAATAGTGCAACGGGCGGGGTTTGAACCGTCGACCTTTCGGTTTTCAGTCCACTCCTTTACCGGTTGAGCTATTGATGCTCTAAATTATTTGTATAGTCCACGAGGACGAAGTCGCAGGCATTAGCTTAGCGAGGCCAGAATAACGTCCCAGGTGCATAACGATTAAAGATTTAGGGCCGGTTGTTTCAACAAATTTTGACGGACACGTAACCTTTAAATATGGCGCTAACGAACGTAAGTAAATTAAAAGCGTTGATTCAGCATCTATTAGCGCTAACGTTCGTTAAAAAGTTACGTTTACGTTAACCAGTGCTGGCGCCATTGGTGATCGTCAAATCAGTTCGTAACTTCATACCTCCTACATACGGAATATTTTATTTACAAATTAAAATGGAATCAATCGTTCAAAGACGAAAGAGAATTTGTAAGAAAGAAAAAGTGTTTAAAATGCGAAGTAGCAATATTCACAACTAATCTAAATATATAAAAGGAAAAGGTGACTGACTGACTGACTGACTGACTGACTGAATGACTGACTGACTGACTGATCTATCAACGCACAGCTTAAACTCCTGGACGGATCGGGCTGAAATTTGGCATGCAGATAGCTATTATGTCGTAGGCATCCGCTAAGAAAGGATTTTTAAAAATTCAACCCCTAAGGGGGTGAAATAGGGGTTTGAAATTTGTGAAGTCCACGCGGACGAAGTCGCGATCATAAGCTAGTTTAATATAAAATGCAATAAAAAAGGATACGGAGAAGTAAGTTAATTTTTAGGGTTAGTTTCGCAACCAAAATAACAATGACGAACAGTTTTTTGTACAATGAAGCAACGCTCTTAAATTAACAGATGTTAAAGTTCGTCTACGTCTGTTAAATTTTAACGAACGTATCTTACGAAGACCAATGGTTTGAAACAACCGGCCCTTAGTGTTAGCGAGGCTGAGGAGGTGTTAATAATGCAAGCGCGTACGTCGCCTGCGTCCATACCGTTAAGTCATCCGGGGTGCGGCCCCCTGCAGTGCTAACCAACTTGATACGGCACGAAATAATGAGCTTAAACATTTATGGCTTCGATTTTGGGCCAATTTACATCATCATCATCATGAAGAACCCATCGCCGACTCACTACAGAGCACAGGTCTCCTCTCGGAGTGAGAAGGGTTTGGCCATAGTCTACCACGCTGGCCATGTGCGGATTGGTAGACTCCACACACCTTTGAGAACATTATGGAGAACTCTCAGGCATGCAGGTTTCCTCACGATGTTTTCCTTCACCGTTAAAGCAAGTGATATTTAATTAATTAAAACGCACGTAACTCCGAAAAGTTAGAGGTGTATGCCCGGGTTCGAACCCCCGACCTCTGATTAGAAGGCGGACGTCTTAACCACTAGGCTATCACAGGATATTTGCATAATTTTTAGGAAACTTAGGTTTTATAGCACAAGTAAGGGGAAAAATCCGAAAACCGTGTAGGTAATAGGAATTTGACATCACCAAAAACCGGCCAAGTGCGAATCAGACTCGCGCACTGAGAGTTCCGTACTACAATCGTATTTTATCGACATTTTGCAGGATAAATCATAAACTACTTACTAGATCTCGTTCAAACCAATTGTCGGTGGAAGTTTGTATGGTAATGTACCTACCTACCAAATAAAGACTTTTTGAACTCGAGGACCCAACTCCTCAGCCCTGATGCTGTAAGAAATTGCATTCTTAAATCTTGGTGATCCCACGGGATTTTTAAAGAATCATGCATTTAATTAAATGTTTTTACGAAATTTGGTACCGAGATACCAAACCATCTCCATGGAGACCGTCTCGGGGACGGGCTATACGGATAGGCTACTTTTTAACCGACTTCAAAAAAAGGAGGAGGTTCTCAATTCGTCGGAATCTTTTTTTATTTTTTATTTTTTTATTTTTTATGTATGTTCCCCGATTACTCAAAGACGCCTGGACCGATTTTGAAAATTCTTTTTTTGTTTGAAAGGGTATAGTTCAAAGTTGGTCCCATTTAAATTTGGTGAAGATCTGATGAACATCTTCGAAGATAGATACTGGAACTCCTCAACGGATAAGAGTAAATTGGTCGCGATCAGTGTATTAGCTTAGTAAACAGTAGATTTTTAACCAGTCATAGCATAATTCCATGGGGCCACTAAAAATTGTGAAATAAAAAATTTTTACAAAAAAAATAAAAACCGACTTCGATACACAAACACTAAAAATTGAAAAATAATTTAATTTATTACCGAATATATTATGTATACAAGAGTTAATATAGTTCCATAATAATATTTTTGGGGTCGGTGCCAATGAGGTGCCATTGTGGAGTCTCATAAAAATATGAAGTCTAGATTCGCGATTCGCGCAGCTAAAGCTAATTGGCACCGGCACTAAAAATATTATTATGGAACTATATTAACTCTTGTATACATAATATATTCGGTAATAAATTAAATTATTTTTCAATTTTTAGTGTTTGTGTATCGAAGTCGGTTTTTATTTTTTTTGTAAAAAATTTTTATTGTCCTGGAAAATCAAAATTTACCACAGGGTTTTAAAACCCTAAATCCACGCGGGCGAAGCCGCGGGCATCACCTAGTTTAAATATGTTTTTGTAACCCGTCCCTATCCCATAAGGTTGGGTTGCGAAGCTTGGTCTTGGTGGCTATAGCTGACCGTCGCTTGCCCCCTTGAATAGGACCTCCGGGTGATAGACACGGGGGAGTCTGTTGCCCGCGGGAGAATAGGTCCTTGAGTTGGATGGCAAGCCCTTGTCCCCGGTGAGCCTAAAACTGAGTTGGGGACCCCATTAAGTCCCAGAGCTAAGCCTGCTTTGGCGGGATCCATTAGCTAGGTTGCAGTCGTATACATTCGTGTCCCTGTGCCTAGCAACGACGGATGAGACAGAACACCGTGGGGTTTTAGTCGGTAAGAGTGCGACATAACCACCGCACCTCCCCGAGCGCGGTGGTATCCATGAGGATTTCCCCACGTTAAAAAAAATGGTGGCTATAGCTGACATAAAAATTAGAAGATTTAGATATGGTATAAAGACATGCACGGCGCTTCCTATAAATTAATCAGACATCGTGACAACTCCGCGATGTATTTGTGTTTCCCTTACGGGAATACAATTTTTGACAACGTAAGGCGTCGTCCTAATATAACACGACTACGCGATCGTCGCGCGAGCAAGTGATGCGACCATCGCGTGCTTGCGCCAAATAGAACAAGAGTATGCGATCATCCCGCCAATACAAACACCTATTTCGAGATCAGAAGGTATGTTTGATCGCGCGTTCGTACGACCAAAATTCGCGTGAAGTTGCGATGATCGCGTAATCGCGTTGTATTAGGACAACGCCTAAGGCACGGACTATGGAGCGGTGATGACGTAGGCTTCGTGTTCGGGGGTCTGTGACATCTACCGGCACTTCGAGTACTATTAACATAATGTTAGTGGTACTATTTCTCTCGGTTTTTCTCTTTACATTGATTGCCTTAAAAGTTAAGAAAGGTAACAACGCTTTAGTTAGGAACTGTGTTATAGTTGTTAACGCCCACCTCCAGGTTGAGAAATCAAAAAAGAAAAAAGTGTGTGTGTGCGTGTATGCGTGTATACTATTGGTCTAGCATTATTGGTTTTCGAGTACTATTGACATCACCTTGAGGTTTTCACTCATCCCTAAATCGCCCAACGCACCTAAAGAAGTTATCACTTTAATAAAAAAAAATCGGTGAAGTGCAAGTCGGACTGCACTAGAAATATCATTTTTTTTAGTTTTCATAGTGGGCATGTTCAAATTTTTATTATTTTTATGTTAGATAATAAAATAGGCAATAGGCAATAGAAATACACATTCTTTAAAAATTTCAACTCTCTAACTATTACGATTCACGAAATACCTACAGCTGATAGACAGACAGACGGACGGACAGCAGAGACTTAGTATTAGGTTCCCGTTGGCACCCTTAAGGTACGGTACCCTAAAAATAGTCCCGTCAACTGCAACGCGCACGTCAGTCACTTCTGCTGCGACCCACGGAAGTTTACCTTAGTTCGGAAAATCGTACGTTCAATGTAACGAAAGGCAAATATATATGGGGCGCGCCTATGACGCACGGAGCGGACGGACAAACACACAGGCTATAAAGTATTACTTTATTGTGCCCCTCCCTTTACAATCATTAGGCTATGACAAATATTGACTCTGGAATTTACGATTGTTTACTGCACAGCACTTTTATAATGCCATTTTTAAGAATTAAAAAGATAGCTGTTAATAATTTAACTATGGTAATGTATAATCTGTATATTTTAAAACAACGGCCAAGTGCGAGTCAGGCTCACGCACCGAGGGTTCCGTATTTTTTACTACAGTCGTATTTTTTCGAAATTTTTCACGATAAATCAAAAACGATTATGCATGAAAATAAATAAAAATCTTTTTTAGAATCTACAAGTAAAACCCTCTCATATGATACCCCACTTGGAATAGATATCTTACTTCGAAAATTGAAAATATTAAGTATTTGTTCATGAACCCATTTTAATTATTTTTCTTGTTATGTATCCACATATTCAATTCTCGGATTTTTCCTTTACTTGTGCTATAAGACCCACCTACCTGCCAAAAATGATTCTAGCTCAACAGGAAGTACCCTAAGTGTAGGTTTTCTTCACAGACACGACAGATGGACAGACAGACAGACTACGAAGTGATCCTGTAACAGTTCACTTTTTCCTTTTGAGGTATGGGACCCTAAAAATCATTAAAAAGGCATAAACGCTTTTTGAATCTAACCTATTTTAACAGGCCAATCTCCTTAGAAAATGAGTGCCTTCGTCTTCACGGTTCAATAATTAAAATACTGTGTCTGCTCCCTTTCTTTCTTTGCTATGCTAACAGTAAGAGACAGCAGATTCCCATCCCGGAAGTGGGAACGGCAAGTCGATACCTATTACCTATAAGAGAAATTTGCCGGAAATCGAAATCCCCTCCGTGACGATATTTCTAAGGCGTAGGTAGGATACCTGTGTCCTATAGTACGCGACAGGTCGAGATGGCAATGGGGGTGGACGCGCACGTAACCCGCGCTCGCTCGCGCCGAATTAGCGCAGGGGCCGTGCGGGTGTGCGGGGCGTCTCATATACCTCATACCCCGATTGCCATCTCGACCTGTCACGTAAGTAAGTACTATACTTGTATTAATAAATTTCGATTTTGAATGATTTGATTGACTAAAGTACAAAGAACTCTCACGCATGCCGGTTTCTTCACGATGACTTTAGATTCACCGTTAAAGCAAATAAATAATATTTAACTCCGGTCTTCGAAAAGTAGGTATACATAGTCAAATCTCAATTGAACATTCCCCGTTATAGTCAGATTTTCCCCAAGGCGGTGCGATCAAAGTTGTTTAGGCAACGTAATATAACCAAAATTCTAATTCTAACAAGTGATTGGCAGTAAAGATATATTCCGGTGCATCCAGCCTCCTTATTGGTTGAGCGTAAGCTGATGTAATTCAAATATTGACAGCCTCAGTGATTTTCACCTAATGGTACGGCACCACTATCGGAATTTGACAAATGATTGGAGTTCGGGCACGATAATCCGGCTTCGGCAAATCGTATGGTCATACCCGAATAGTATGTACAATCGTATGTACTATTAGCCGATACCCGCGACTTCGTCCGCGTGGAGTTAGGTTTTTTAAAAATCCCGTGGGAACTCTTTGATTTTACAGGATAAAAAGTAGCCTATGTCACTCTCTTGGTCTTTATCCATACCCATTACCCATGCAAAAAATCACGTCGAATCACGATTGAAGGACAAACCAACAAACCAACAAACAAACACTTTCGCATTTATAATAAGTGTACTGATTCGGGATTCGGCGAATGTTTTGTGTCTGGCGATTCAACCCGTATTGTAAAGCTTAGCAGCACATTTCGGATATCCGCTAGTTCACGATAAATCACGAATCATTTGCCGAGGTCCGATAGTGTGGTCGGACCTTAGAGCAATTTTCATGGGGGGCTTTATTAGATTTTTGACCCACCTTGCCGTACATTAATAAATACAAATATGGGGAGATGTGCAGCAGTGACTTATGCGATATGCCTATAGTACGCGACAAGTTTTTTTTTTTTAAGAATATTAGCCATGTTAAATGACTATAATATTCGTGCGTGGGAAGTTACTTCCCCAATTGCCATCTCGACCTATTGCTTACTATAGGTGTATGTAAACCTACAATATAGTACAGCGTGTTTAATAAATAATAATATACCATGACAAAATTGAGGTAGGTACTGTGTACCAAATTTCATCAAAATCAGTTCAACTGTTGGGCCGTGAAAAGCTAGCAGACAGACAGACAGACACACTTTCGCATATATAATATATCATTTTTTCAGATACTTACAAGTTAGCCCTTGACTGCAATCGCACCTGGTGGTAAGTGTCGATGAAGTCTAATGGTAGCGGGCTAACCTGGAAGGGGTATGGATTTTTTAATAAATCCATGCCCCTTGCCGCCATCGCTTGGCGGCACGGCTTTGCCGGCAGGGTGGTAACTAGCCACGGCCGAAGCCTCCCACCAGACCAGACCAGAAATTTAGAAATTATAAAATTCCAAATCCCTGCCAGGAATCGAACCCGGGACCTCCCAATATTAAGACCACAGCGCTTACCACTGCGCCAGGGAGGTTTTCAATATCAATATATTTTAGAGACTATCATGGATGTAGGAAATAATAAAGACTATGTTCGCCGCTAACTAAAACTCGTCCTTTGCCGTCATGTTGGCACAATTGCTTTGTTTGCTTTATTCCTTAGAGCTTAGGGTTTATTATTGTGTGAACTGCAATGGCGCCAACGTGACAGCGGGGGACTAGTTGTAGTGAACGATCTATACAACCGAAATTAGCACCAAAGTCCATTTAATTCTACACAGATAACGAAGCGAATTCACAATCGCAATCAATTTCGCCATTATCGCTTCAATCTCGAGCTTTGCAAATTATTTCGGTGCATTGATGGTCTGATTATCGATTAAATGTTAGTCTATGAAATAATCATTTTAAGTTCTTAAGCGGGTAGGTTGGCACAAACTGTTTGACGATTCCCATGATCAACAAAGGAGCACGGGTTTCCTCTCAGAGTGAGAAGGGTTTGGTTGGCCATAGTCTACCACGCTGGCCATGTGCGGATTGGTAGACTTCACACACCTTTGAGAACATTATGGAGAACTCTCAGGCATGCAGGTTTCCTCACGATGTTTTCCTTCACCGTTAAAGCAAGTGATATTTAATTTACAATGAACCAAAGGCTTAATTTGCTGTAATCCGCTGAAACAAGTCGAATCTGTATGGTGGTGGTGGTGGTCATGTTGCACCATACAGATTCGACTTGTTTCAGCGGATTACAGCAAATTAAGCTTTTGGTTCATTGTATATCATGGACTTCCGCTAGGTAACGCCTGCTTCTATACAACATTTGATATTTAATTATTATAAAGCACATCACTCGGAAAAGTTAGTGGTGTGTGCCCGGAATCGGACCCCCGACCTCCGATTAGCAGGCGGACGTCCTAACCACTAGGCTAAATGATGCCCACGTCAGCGTGGTTAGGAGGACATGGTTACTTAATACATGACAGCAAAGGTAAGAGTTATACGGTCCTCCTACACGTCATGATGTTGTAGCAATCTACCTACTAAGGTCCTACCTATGATTATGTAAAATCTTTGTTGCTTTTTAGGGTTCCGTAGTAAACAGGGAACCCTATAAGGGTTTCGCCATGTCCGTCCGTCTGTCCGTCCGTCCGTCCGTCCTCGGTTAATCTCAGAGACTATTAGTGCTAGAAATCTGTAATTTGGCATGGGTATAAAATATAAATATTAATCACGCCGATAAAGTGGTGAAATAAAATTGTGATAAATATTTTTTAAGGGTAGCTCCCCTACATGTAAAGTGGGGAGGGATTTTTTTACTCGTCTACCATAATGTGGGGTATCGTTGAATAGGTTTTTTGAAAATACTGTGGGTGTGGGAACATCATTTTTCGATTTCTAGATCCGTTTGTAAAATATGATGTTTTAAAGTGCTAATTTTCATTAGAGTCAAGTGTGTGTGTGTGTGTGTCCCTTTATCAGCCAAATGGTAGTACATATATAGGAACGTAAAAAAATTCACAGCCGTAGTATATATAATCAACTTTAAAGGAAAACTATCATGGCTAAGTAGGGTTCCCAGGTTAAGGAGTTATATCTGTTTTTCGAGGTTAATTGTGACTACGGAACCCTACACTGCGCGTCGCCCGCCACGCACTTGGCCGGTTTTTTGTAAATAAAGGTCAAGAGGTAATGAAAAGCTGTGGGAGTATTGTCCCTGGCGCGTGAAATGTGACATGGAAGCCATGGAAACAAATTTCACTGGTTTTGGACAAGAAGTAAGAAGTAAGGAACAAAAATTTGCAAGTAATTGGGTAAGAAATTGCAAACAAAATATTCTACCACATAAGAAAAGGATGTCCGAACAGTGTTGATTTCAATCATTTACCGGGATACCAGATATACCGGGTACAACACAAAGGGTACAAATTGTAAGTAGAATATTCTGGTCGTGTTGTGCCTTAACCCTCAGAGTGACGCCCGTCGTCATTTTACTGTTAAGCTCAAGAATCGTCAAACAAAGCACCGCATCTTTGTGCCAGTATGCGCCCCTGTCTTCTCTATATTTGATGAAATTCCTCTACTCTAGGTAGCCTCCTCTACTTGCCACGCTTGACGCTTCGCCCATCCCAGGACTGTGGCTAGACTTGATACCACTCAACTATACGAACATGTAACTTTACGTTTGTTTTCAGCATAGAGTTATGATACTGAGATAACCAAATCGCTGGTTTTCAGTGTACCTATACAGCTATATAAGCTGTGATAGTCTAGTGGTTAGGACGTCCGCTTTCTAATCGGAGGTCGGGGGCATGCGATATGCACCACACGCTCTCCCACTGCTAAACCATAGTAAACGCCAGCCACCGGGGCAAGCAATACGCACCACCACCACGCAGCTCACACAAATCCCGCAAAATAACGCCTGCTTCTAAACAACATTCTTTATTACACAGAAATGTGCATAATTGTTACGAAATTTAGAACTGCGGGAAAATATTTTTTATGTTAAAAAATTGAAAATATTTGTCGTTTACGCCTTGTGACGTCATTATTCGCTTTCCGTGGGTGTGACGTTAATAATTAATTGTGATGTTTTTAAATTATTCTCTTTAATAATGAATTCTAGCCCCATAAACTACCGCCATACAAAAAATCACATCATTTTACAACAGTCCAAGACGCGTACTCCTCTAAAATTATTTGAGGCCTAGGCGCACTACAATAATACGTAGGTATACTACTAAAATAGGCAAACGAAACTATTTAATAATATAATATTAAGTATTACTATGTGCTAGAATGGCGACCTCGCACCGAAGTCCGAAAGACGCAGCGTTGGAAGACCCCCCACTAGGTGGACGGACGACATCAGACGAGTCGCAGGGAGCCGCTGGATCCAGGCGGCGCAAGACCGTGGCGTGTGGAAGTCCCTACAAGAGACCTATGTCCAGCAGTGGACGTCTATTGGTTGATGATGATGATGATGATGAAGTATTACTTCCAACCTTCCAACGTTAAAGATACTGGCAGACGCAAGCCGTTTGCTCGCGAATACGACTTGACATCAATCAGACAAGATTGCATTGGGATATGTATTATTTGTCGAAAATTTATGAGTTAGAATTATACGTTCCGAACGCAGCCCGCGCCGTGTTCCCACGTCATGTTTATATAAAATAATACGCCACCAATTATGAGTACGCAATCGCTATTTGTGTAGAAATTAATAAAAAAGAACTGCGAGATATTCAGGTGAATTTAACTTAGGTAGGTAGTTAGGTACTTACTACATTAATTAGTTTATTCACTCAGCGGGCGACGGAGAGAGAAACGCTCGGAGTTTCTCTCCTCTATTACTGTACTATACCTACTAATTGGCACAAAAATAATAGGGGCTTGGACTGTAGAAATAAAATGATGTGATAGCGGTAGCTTATGGGGCTAGAATTCATTATTAAAGAGAATATTTTTTAAATAACCGGCCAAGTGCGAGTCAGGCTCGCGCAACGAGGTTTCCGTACTACAGTCGTATTTTTTCGACATTTTGCACGATAATTCAAAAACTATGATGCATAAAAATAAATAAAAATCTGTTTTAGAATGCATAGGTGAAGACCTTTCATATGATACCCCACTTAATATACTTAGTTATCTTAATTCGAAAATTGAAAATCCTAATTATTAGTTTATGACCACAATTAATTTTTTTTGTGTGATATAACCTCAAATTCACGGTTTTCATATTTTTCCCCTAATGTCAGGTACAAGACCTACCTACATGCCAAATTTCATGATTCTAGGTCAACGAGAAGTACCCTGTAGGTTTCTTGACAGACAGACAGACAACAAAGTGATCCTACAAGGGTTCCGTTTTACCTTTTGAGGTACGGAACCCTAAAAATCACGGTTTTTATTTGTTTTTAACATAAACATCACGCTGTAAGGAAGGCTGTAAGGATTAATGACGTCACAATCCATATACGACAAAAATGCCAATTTTTAACGTGAAAATAAGATGCGGCAAAATATTTTCTATGTTAAAAAATTTGATAATTGTTAAAAGTGTAATTAAATCGTTAATTCTATTATTTTTTTTGTAAATATTCTGTTTAATAATGAATTCTAACCCCATCAACTACCGCTATACAAAAAACCACATTGTTTTATTACTACAGTCCAAGACGATATTGTCGTTTTGTACGGCGAATAGAATAGAATATAATGTTTTTTTATTCATGTAAACTTTTTACAAGTGCTTATGAATAGTCAGGTAGTTTTAATTTACCACTGGTTCGGAATGCCGTTCCTACCGAGAAGAACCAGCAAGAAACTCGGCGCACCCAGCTCTTCCATTTGGTCTTGTATAATACCTGTTCATTTCAGTGGTACTTAGATAAAGATTTCTTTAACGTTACGTAGCGGATTTTTTCAATTAAGGTCTGGGATAGACTGCCCCCTCCGCCTCACCCGTAATTCATCGTTGATGATGTTTCGAATTTCATTTGGTTTAATAAATTGGCTACGAGAAGACGTAAAGACCGTCTTCTCGTAGCCAGTTACACAGTTAACAGTTTATTCAAACGTAAATCTATATCTGGGCAAAGATAATATATACAAGTCTGGGGAAAGATTATTTTCTTGTTTGCGACGAGTTAAAAATGCCATAGTACAATGATCTATCTTTAACACCGTTAGAGGCATGCAGGACCCAAAGCACGCCAAGTGCAACCAACTCAAGGATCATGTGACGGACCGCCCCATGTCTATCATCCATTGGATGCCAGGACGCTTCATGAGGAGAGTGATACTTCGCTGTTCCCCCCTTCCCAATTCCCAAAGGGCAATTCCCTTTCCACGTTCTGTATAGGTACTCACTCAAACTTATTTACACTACTATTTTTCCAATCAAACACGTTTAGAAAATGTACCTAAGTAGGTACTTATTTTGTACAACCTGTAAGTAGTAAATACCTGAAAGTAATGTACGTCGGCCTTTAGAAAGACAATTCGGCTTTGTAGAGCGTTGTCTCTGTCACTCATACCTATATGCCGTTTTACCGATCTCAACGACAGAGACATGCTCTACAAATCCGCAATCTCCTTCTAAAGGTCGATGTACATTATTTTGTGCCGCGTACTGTAACGCTTATTAACACAAATCCAATTTTGTCCGCCATGATATGTCGATATAAAGCTCAAGCTCAATTACCTATTCAACTAAACATCGTATCCACGGTCGAGCGAATAAGACGCATGCAAATTGTCTACATATAAAAGCATCTAATTCAGCCGTTTCAAACAAAAAGCTTGCTTAATTTTAAGGCTACCGGCTTACAGGCCACCTATTACAGTACAATCATAAGTAATTTCAATAAATATGGACTGGCCCAAGGCAACAGTTACCTACCTTTATATCCCATCTAATAAACAGTTGGGCATCACGAGAAAGCGGATCGCGGTATAAATTGATGTATTTATCATTACTTTCTCACGACTCGGATAGATTCGCCCTTTACATTTAAAGACGCGAATGAATAAAGGTTCAGTGGGCCTTATTAAAGTTTGCGTGCCTTAGAAATAAAGATGCGTCTAGACTCTAGAGTCTACACCCTTTCACCTTACTATTTATAAACCTCCATGTACGATTATTTAGACTTTACTTAGCCAATTTGATGACGATGAGAGTATGAGATCACTGATCAGTAGGTAGATGATTATGTAAGTTTATTTTTGACTAGCGTTTTACCGCAAATTCCTTGGCGTGGATCTTCTCAAACTATCACCGGCCCACTACTGTACACGGGTCCTCTCAGAATGTCAAGAGTTTAGGCCATATTCCGCCACGCCGCCGCTGTCGAAGACATGCGATTACCTACTTGACAAAAATTTTGTAACCCCAAAGATCAAATCTAACACAAAACTCTATTGGACACATAGAAATAGGAAGTACCTACTTATTATAAGTTGGACATAAATTATTCAAACCTTAGTTCGTATTTGTCATATTCCAAAAGCACTGCGGTATATAAAACATGTTTACGACAGTGAATTCATATATCACGGTACCTCGTTGCGGGTATAAACTTATAAAGTTGTAGAACAACAGCGGCGCGCGTATCCTACAATAAAACATAAATTCCGTTTAGCTGTTGAATGCCACGCACGCGGTATAAGGTGTAATTAATCATTGAGATAAAACGCGGCCAATGAAGGAAGGAAGTCGGCTACATTTATATTTTGTGTGACAAAATACCCGGGGTTTGATCCGGACGCAAAAACTGAAGCAGGCCACGTGTAGGGGTGTGTTTAGTTCCTTATGTCGATAGATTATTTAATCGTCATGACTCATGATCAATCCATCGCTACCCGGCCAACTAATGAGCGCAAGTTTCCTCCCAGAATGAGAACGCCATAGTCCGCCACACTGGACGGTAATAGTAGTCTCACACACCAAGGGCCCACTTCAGGCATGCCAGGCAGGTTTCCTCACGATGTTTCACCGTTTACACAATTTTTTTAATAAATAACTTTAAACTAGAGGTCTAATCCATATAGTTTTTTTCTGTCTTTGGTAGAATTGCCTGACTTGCTGCACTATTTTTTTGTTTTTACAGTAGTTATAGTTGAAATTAGAATAGGTACTTAGTAGTTTTTTTTGTTTTTGTTGAAAACTAGCTTTTATCTCAACGAAACGGTGTCAAAGTGAAACGGAGTGTGTTTTGGAGGGTTTTATCGAAATTCTGTCGTTATATTGCCCTACCGCCCGCCCTACGCCTTTACATTCGAGCCTTTAGCGTTGCCGCTTATCGGTAGCGTTTTACATTTTTATTGCAAGCGGATACGGGCCGCGTTGCGCCGACTTTATTATTTCTCCCTTGCAATTATTGTTTAGAGAAGTCCGGCGATACTTGTCGCCCAACCAGTAGCCCAACCGGTCGCACAACAAGTCCACATCGTGTATCATGCATGGATACTTAATTACTTAGCTATCCGCAAATATGCACGTTGTTTATTCATTTCAAAAGACCTATTTAAAATTAGCTTAGTATATTTAATTTCAATGTTTTCACCTGTGTTATGATGCAATTACCTAAAACTGTTTTAAACTGGATCTGTATTTTGTCGCTCCTTTTCATAAACAGTAGGTAAGTACTTAGGTTGCTGTTGTATTGTAAAGTAGTTATTTTGTTTCTGTGCAGGGCAGTTTTAGGCTCTAAAGGGACCTTTAGGCTTTTAGGGAATTTAGGGCTCTTTTAGGCAGCCAAAAAGTAAACGAAAACGGAGATTTCAGCTTTGTAGAGCGTTGTCTCAGTTACTCATACCGATGTGACGTTTTGTCGGTCTCAACGACTGAGACAATGCTCTACAAATCCGCTATCTCCTTCTTAAGGTCGATGTACATTATTTTCAGTCGCGTACTGTAAATACGTCTTGAGTTTTGAGACAGGCACGTGTATGGGGCCCAATAAAGTTCACGCCGCACAATTACACGTTCGTTTGAACACAATTTTCGTGGTCCGACCCCACGACGGATGCTCAAACCGCCGTTAAGTCACACGATAGAATTGATGTTAAGGCCCTTCACACTGCCAGCGGGGATTTTCATTAGAGTTTCACCAAATGAACCACCTAATCGCGCATGCCACGTCCACATCCAGTAGACACAATTAAAAACTAATATTTCTGTAGTATATCTACTAGGTTATCATACAATAAAATTGTAGTCCGTTTTGTGGACTGAATAAAATAAAAAAATGAAACCGGTCAAGTGTGAATCGGACTCGCATATGAAGGTTTCCGTGCCACTGTACAAGATATACCTAACACTATGTAGTTACATTTTTTTTTAATTTGCATGGCGGCAGTTATTAATATTTGTTGTAATAGCAACAATAGAAATTCACATTCGGTGAAAATTTTAACTCTACCTTTTACGGTTCGTGAGCTATCTTGTAGCATTACAATATTTGCTGATGAACTCAGCTCTGCTGCTTAAGCTGTTAGAAAGATTCGACAGATAATTAACGTGGAAATTGCAAAAATTGTAAGTTTCTTACGGAATGTTGCTATGGGGTAAAGAGACAGATATTGGAAGAAAAAATTTATCACACTAAGGACAACACATGCAATTTATAATTAAAAACTGCCGAGAGAAATTTAAGTAAATAGGTATTCTTACAGTACCTTCGCAATATACTTATTACCAATAATATAATTTTTGTACGACAAAATATTCTGAGTTACAAAAAAATCGGTAGAACAAGACAAGAGAGAAGGTAGAGTCGCTATTTGCATATGCAAATAGCGTTTCTACGCCGTCAGTGTGAAACGCGAAAACTCGATACCCCGCCGAGACGCGGAAGATTTTGAACAGTTGCCATCGAGAAGACCCTCCCATAGACCACAGGGCGTACTTCGCAACCCCAACGTGTTATTCTATCAAGAGAGCTGGTGGCAAAAATATGATATTATGATATTATTCCCGCGACTCCGTCCGCATGGACTACACAAATTTCGAACTCCCATTTTATCCCATTGGAAGTCAAATTTTCAAAAAATCTTTCTTAGTGAATGTCTAAGTCATATTAGCTATCTGCGTGCCTTTCAGCCCAATCCGTCCAATAGGTTAGTTTAAGCTGAACGTTGATAGATCAGTCAGTCAATCATCTTTCTATTATAAAGAGGAAAGAATAGGTATATACAAGAAGGAATATAGCGGGATGTAATCGATAAACTCTGAAATTACTGAACCGAGTTTAATAATTCTTTCACCATTGAAATGCTACTTTATCTAGAAGTACCATAGGCTATAATGTAATAGATTTATCTTTCACCTGAGAGAAGATGGGTGGATCAACTAGTGTTTTATCCGTACTAAAGTCTGTCTGTCTGCTAAAGTTTCACGGTCCAATAATTTAACTGGTTATTATAAAATTTGGTGCAAAGTTAGCTTACATCCCGAGGGAGGCTACAGAGGCTACTTTTTATCCCAGAAAATCAAAGGTGCCATGGTATTTTTTAATAACCTAAATCCAAGCGGACAAAGTAACGAGGCATCATCTAGTTACTTTGTCCGCACACAAAGTACATCTAGTTACTAGTATGTAATTGATAATGCAAACAATAAGAATGATGATAACTATAGTCAAATCAGCGACTTTTTATCAAAGTTCAAAACACTTGCTTAGTAGAGAGCTTGTATGGATAGATGTGACGTCATAAAAACGTTTGTCGCAAACCCTCTATTTAATAGTACCTAAGAAATAATATATTTTTTTACATAGTCATCATAACAGACTGTGATAGCCTAGTGGTTAGGACGTCCGCCTTCTAATCGGAGGTCGGGGGTTCGATCCCGGGCACGCACCTCTAACTTTTCCGCGTTAACGCACATAGTGTTTAAGTAATTAAATATCACTAGCTTTAACGGTGAAGGAAAACATCGTGAAGAAACCTGCATGCCAGAGAGTTCTTCATAATGTTCTCAAAGGTGTGTGAAGTCTACCAATCCGCACATGGCCAGCGTGGTAGACTATGGCCAAACCCTTCTCACTCTGAGAGGAGACCCGTGCTCTGTAGTGAGCCGGCGATGGGTTGATCATGATGATGATGATGATAGTCTAATTAGAACATAAGTGTATTTAACTTCTGGCATAATTTTTGTCCCCAGCTCTTTAGCTATTAAACCATTTCAAAACCCATACAATAATTGAACCATCGCCCGCAGAGAGGTTATTGGAAGGTGTTTGACGAATTAGATGAAAATCTCTTGATACAATCCCTCCTATGACGGAACCCTCCCGGGTAACTCGCGTCTCCCTCCTATTGCCAATTAACGGATTCTAATTCAATCGCTATTAGGTAACTGTTAGATATTGGATTTCGAAAAAATATATTTATTTATTCATTCATTTATACTTTACTAGCTGATGCCCGCGACTTCGTCCGCATGTAATTAGGTTTTTTTAAAATCCTATGGGAACGCTTTGATTTTCCGGGATAAAAAGTAGCCCATGTCACTCTCCAGGTCTTTATCTATACCCATGCAAAATCACGTCAATCCGTTGCACCGTTGCGACGTGTTTGAAGGACAAACCAACAAACAAACACACTTTCGCATTTATAATGAGGTTACTGATTGCACACATTAACACAAGTAAACATATTAAAAACATACAAGGATCTTAATCTAATAGCTGTAGCATGCAAAGGCGGCCTTATCGCTAAAGCGATATCTTTCAGGCAATCTTTGACGAAAGGAATCACGAAAGCACGGGTTGGTGCGGCAGCCGAAAATGGCTCTAGGTAAATTATCTATAATATAAATATAAAAATGAGTCACTAAATGTGTTGCTCAACAAACAGCTGAACCGATTTCGCTAATTCTTTTTTTATAATATTCCTTGAAGTAGGTACGAGGATGGTTCTTACGGAGAGAAAAATTTAAAAACTTTGAATCGACTGTTAGGCGGAACGAAGTTCGCCAGAGCAGCTAGTATTACTATAAACTAGAGTACATACATACACTCCTACACACTACATACTAATAATACACAAATATACATAAATATATATACTTATATACATATCTCTGTAATATACTACATAATGCTGTTAGCCAATACTGAATGAAAATACATATAGTTCGTACGCGACAGGTCGAGATAGCAATCAGGGTATGGTGCGGGGGGCGTCCCGCACACTCGCACGTCACTCGCGCTATCCCGTACCGCACCGGGTTAGCGCGGGGGCTGTGCGGGTGTAGGGGGGGTCCCCACCTCGATTGCCATCTTGCCCTGTCGCGCACTGTACATACATATATATAAAGTGCTGTGGTCTTATAACGGAGGGCAGGGACAACAGCCTAGAGCTTTAGAGCCTCAATAACTCAACCGGTATAGGAGTGGACTGAAAACCGAAAGGTCGACGGTTCAAACCCCGCCCGTTGCACTATTGTCGTACCTACTCCTACTCCTAGCACAAGCCTGACGCTTAATTGGAGAGGAAAGGGGAATATTAGTCATTTAATATGGCTAATATTCTTTAAACAAAATAATAATAATAACTTCAGAATTCATAATTTCTAGAATTGTCACTGGTTTGGCCTGATTAGAAAACCTATAAGGTACTTCCTGTTGACCTAGAATCATGAAATTTGGCAAGTAGGTAGGTCTTATAGCACAAGTGAGGGAAAAAAATACGAAAATCGTGAATTTGTGGTTACATCACAAGAAAAAAATTAAAATGTGTTCATAAACAAAATATTGGTATTTTCAACTTTCCGAGTAAGATTACTATAACAAGTGGGTAATGTATATTCTAAAACGGATTTTTATTTACTTTTGTGCATAATAGTTTTTGATTTATCGTGCAAAATGTCAAAAAAAAACGACTGTGGTACGGAACCCTCGGTGCGCAAGTCTGACTCGCACTTGGCCGGTTTTTGTTGACTGTTTGAGTGTCTGAACTTTAGAATAAGAAGTTCGAACGGCGGAAGACTTAACCACAAGGCTATCACGAATCTGTCTATAATATAGACTCTATATCATCATCATGATCAACCCATCGCCGCCCGGCTCACTACAGAGCACGGGTCTCCTCTCATTTGTATGTATGTTGTATGGGTTTTAAAATGTTCTAATAGCTAAAGAGCTGGGAACAAAAATTATACCAGAAGTTAAATATACTTATGTCCTAATTAGGATGATGACTATCATCATCATCATGATCAACCCATCGCCGGCTCACTACCGAGCACGGCTCTCCTCTCAGAGTGAGAAGGGTTTGCCCATAGTCTACCACGCTGGCCATGTGCGGATTGGTAGGCTTCACTCACCTTTGAGAACATTATGGAGAACTCTCAGGCATGCAGGTTTCCTCACGATGTTTTCCTTCACCGTTAAAGCAAGTGATATTTAATTGCGTATTGCTTAAAACACACATAACTCCGAAAAGTTAGAAGTACGTGCCCGGGATCGAACCCCCGACCTCCGATTAGAAGGCAGACGTCCTAACCACTAGGCTATCACAGCTGTCTATATACAGTCCAATTAATCCACAAAAGCCTGCAATTTTCTTTAACTTGAGCATCAATATTCCACCCTGCCACTCGGCATGCAACCCTGTTATTATATATTAGTATTTATAAACATAAAATATAATTTCTACGTCAAGAGGGAATTTATTTATCGCGCGGAGTTGGACGAGAACGTATAATTTTATTCGTATTAAGAGTGCATATTGCTAAACATTTAATATATTGTTGCGAACTTAAAATATACCTAAGCCATTAAGCATCACGCCTAGGAGTTGAGCTCTTGGATTGATCCTGAATCGACATCTGTCAAATATTAGGTACCTATATGAGCATTAGAGGTGAGATAATATTTGACATATTGTCGTCGATTCAGGATCAAACCGAGAGTTCCCTCACTCTAGGTCAATCTGGCAAAGTGAAATATGCCAATAGGTACACGGCTGCGACGAGCGATAATTTCGTAGAGCTGATATACCTACCTACTACCTCTGCCTCTATTGCTGCTCAGAATGAGACAGGCATAAGCCATACTCCTAAGTCCACTACGCAGGCTAAGTGCTGATTAGCAGACTTCACAGTTCACATATCTTCGAGAAGATAAGATTAGAGAATTCTCAGACTACCAGGTATCCTCATACAGCGCTAAAGCAAGTAATTGTTTAATTAATATTAAGTTTGTTAAACAACGCCATCTGTGTCACGGTAGTGGCTCTACTTCATTAAGAGCTAGGTTGTGACGCCCTCTATGTATTATTTTTATTAAACTTTCTTGTTTTCACTTTGAAAACGCTGAGTTGTTCAATACTGTAAGCATGGGTCTCCTCTCAGAGTAAGAAGGGTTTAATCAAACCATAGTCCGCCACGCTGGCCAAGTGTGGAATGCCATTCTTCATATACCTACCTACCATTGAGAACATTATGGAGAACTCAAAGGCATGCAGGTTTTCTCACGATGTTTTCCTTTGCCGAGCAAGAAGTGATATTTAATTGCTTAAAAGGCACGTATCTACCTACTTGTTATAACTAAGTACGAAAAGTTAGAGGTGCGTGCCTGGGAAGGGAACCCCCGACCCTTCTAATAAGAGGCGAACGTCTTAACCTATCTATACTACATGTTCAGATATTTATTGTCTTGCAATCTTGCAGATTATCAGATTAAATCTTGATAAAAATAAGTTTTAATCGTAAACTAACAAATTCTCTACCTACCTAGGTACCTAGTACCTACCTACCTACTCTACCTATATTCTTATTCTGATAGTAGGTAGGTACTTAGTATCAATTTTATTGAGTCGAACGCAAACCTGTTATACTTATACCTTTAATGTATGTATGTACCTACTTAAACAAACAAATCTATAATATAAAAATGAATCACCAAATGTGTTGTTCATCGCAAATCTCGAGAACCGCTGAACCGATTTCGCTAATTCTTTTTTTATAATATTTCTTGAAGTACGAGGATGGTTCTTACGTAGAGAAAAATTTAATTCAACCTCCCCTCAATTTTCTAAACTCCACCCGAGCGAAGCCGGGGCGTGTCAGCTAGTTAGGTAGGTATATTTTATTTCCTACTTGTAAAAGTGCTCTACTACATCGAGATTTAAATATCGCAACGGACAACGTCATAGATTAATACACTTTCAGATGTATTAGTTTATGCCTAATCTTGATAGTGATTTAGGTGTGACGGGTGACGTGCGGGTGTGCGGGGCGTCCCCCCGCCTCATACCCCGATTGTAATCTCAATCTGTCGCGGACTATAGGTACCTATGTCAAACTTGTAATTTATTAAATTACTAGCTGCCCCGGCGAACTTCGTACCGCCTAACAGTCGATTCTTTTCAGGCAATTTTTAAAATTTTTCTCTCCGTAATAACCATCCTCGTACTTCAAGGAATATTATAAAAAAAGAATTAGCAAAATCGGTTCAGCTGTTCTCGAGATTTGCGATCAGCAACACATTCGGCGATTCATTTTTATATAATATAGAGATTCGGGATTCATGGTTTTACGTCTTTTTGTTCGTATAATACTGTTAAGTATACCCGGCATGTGCTACTACGCCAAAAAAACTCTAAAACCATCTTCACATTATTGCCTTTCTAATAAGAAGACTGGTTTGGGACACATCGGTTGAACGATTTCAAAGTCTTTAACAGGCATAGGTAGAAACATTTTTTGTGTTTTATGTAAACCTAGAGATTATACGAAAAACAACACAAACTTCATGGCAGAAGAACTAGGCTTTTATTGTGAAAAAATTCAAACATTTTTGTTCTGCGTTAAGTTAAATAAGTACGTGTAGGTATAATTGGTTCACTATTATCTTATTTAAATAAAACATGTAGGATTAAATTAACAGGCCAAAATTATTAACTTAGCCTACTAGCTGATGCCCAAAACTAAGCGCTCGCGTGGAATTAGGTTTTTTAAAAATCCCTTGGGAACTCTTTGATTTTCAGGGATAAAAAGTAGCCTATTTCACTCCTCTTTATCTATACCCATGCAAAAAATCACGTCAATCCGTTGCACCGTTGCGTCGTAATTGAAGGACAAACCAACAAACAAACACACTTTCGCATTTATAATAAGGGTACTGATGAAAGCTTATGAATATGGAGGGTCTGCCTTAATAATCTATGCCACATCGATCTTGTCGGTCGGTGCAGGCGCAGGCCTACCTGGGAAGGCGGCGCGGCGGCGACGGCGCCGCGTCCCTTTCGCTCAAGGCTACTTGCTCACGCACGCAACTTTAGGCCTAAACGACACCGCGCACGCACGCCCACCGCGGAATTTCCCTTGCACTATCATCTACTTTTTTGAATCGCGCCGGACAATCGAGTTGCAATAAACTTATACACCTCTGTCTACGCTTATACACGTAACCATTCCATTCGCTCTACACTCAAATATTCCTTTTAAAAATAGGTTACACTGTTATCATATAAAAATTCGCTTATTAATAAAAACAGAGCTTTGGAAAAAGTTCGCAATGCAACAAAAGTTCAAGAAAAACAACTTGACACATAACATAAACAAATGGCTGTCAATGTCAAAGCCTCGTGTGAAACGCGCGGGCCCTGCGCGGGCGCACACAGTATTGTGATCATGAAAATGAGACTCACCTGTCCCGTGATGGGGTGGAAGGGTCCTTTTTGGCACTGAAAGCAGTTTGGGCACCGATATTATAAGCCGCGAAGGCGCGCAAGGGTTTACTCGGAAGGTATAGGATACTGGAATAAACGGGTCGGGCGTCGACGCAGGTGGCAGCGCGACGCCAGCGCCGCGGCGCGCGACGGAGACCCTGCGTAACTGGACCCCCTCGCCCCACCCTTGCGAACATCCTTGCGCTGCCCGGCGCGGGTGCTCCGAAGCCTGGCCGGGCGTTATGTTTATATTTTTAGCATTATGAACAGGATCTTTGCAGGACCTAACTCGCTTTTACCCGTCTTCACGATGAGGACTTTGTACTAGGTGTACAATATTTTTAGGGTTCCGTACCTCAAAAGGAAAAACGGAACCCTTATAGGATCACTTTGTTGTCTGTCTGTCTGTCAAGAAACCTACAGGGTACTTCCCGTTGACCTAGAATCATGAAATTTAGCAGGTAGGTAGATCTTATAGCTGACATTTGGGGAATAATCTGAAAACCGTGAATTTAGGGTTAGATCTAATCATGAACTAATAATTAGTAATAAGTAAGATAACTATATCAAGTGGGGTATCATATGAAAGGTCTTCACCTGTGCATTTTAAAACAGATTTTTATTTATTTTTATGCATCATAGTTTTTGAATTATCGTGCAAAATGTCGAAAAAATACGACTGTAGTACGGAACCCTCATTGCGCGAGCCTGACTCGCACTTGGCCGGTTTTTTATCTAACCTAACTAAAGTATGAAATAGTAGGAAACACTAAGTATATATTATAACTAGCTTATGCTTGCGACTTCGTACGCGTGGACTACACAAATTTCAAACCCTTATTAACCACCTTAAGGGTTAAATTTTTAAAATTCCTTTCTTAGCTGATTTCTACGTCATAATAGCTATCTGCACGCCAAATTTCAGCCCGATCCGTCCAGTAGTTTGAGCTGTGCGTTGATAGATCAGTCAGTCAGTCAAGTTTTCCTTTTATGACTTTGAAAATTGAAAACACTAATAATTTATTAGTTCATGACCACAATTTAATGTTTTTTGTGCGATGTAACCACAAATTCACGGTTTTCAGATTTTCCCCAAATGTCTGCTATAGGACGTCTACCTGCCAAATTTCATGATTCTAGGTCAACGGGAAGTACCCCGTAGGTTTCTCGATAGACAGACAGACAGACAACAAAGTGATCCTATAAGGGTTCCGTTTTTCCTTTTGAGGTACGGAACCCTAAAAATAAGTTAGCCTGTTTGCATCTACAGTTACCACCGTGAGACCGCTGACTCCCATACTTTGCGTAGGTACATGACACCAATCTGTTTTTGCTTCTATACGCAATTCGAAGCTACCATAGTTCGGAGCACTGAAATGTACGTATCATACAAGTACGCTGGAAAAGGTGTTCCATACAAAGTTATTTTTTGTGCCGATTTTATGCACCCCATCTAGCGTAGGAATTAAAATTAACACTGTGTGAAATGGTCTTCATGTTGAGACTATGTTGATATAGGATGTCTCCTCACTGATATTTAGTTCCAGGTACGCTCCCATGCACGGTAGGTATATATATACCTAGAACACACAATCCAGTTGGGTAGGTCCAGTTTCGAGAAAGAGGTCAGCCGCCGAATCCAACTAGATGGTGGTAGACTATGGCTAAAACCCTTCTCATTCTAAGAAGAGACCCGTGCTCTGTAGTGAGCCGGTTATGGGTTGATCATTAATGATGATGAACTAGATTTAAATCTTAAGAGATGAAATCTTAGTAGGTACCTCCCTTGTCTTTTAGTCGAGTCGTACGCGGAAAGCCATGGGAAAATCCACATCATTACTTCCCCAAGAATTTCCCAAGAAAATTATGGGATAGGCAATGGAAAAAGTTACGACTTTCAGCAATAAGAAAAACAACAAAGAACCAACTAATCACAGATTTTTTATTATTACTAAATAAAATCAACAAAATCGATTAAAGATTTAGCACGCTCACGGCTTACTAAACATAATTTGCATTCATTAACTAGCTATTATAATACCTATATCAGAATTTACCTAATATAATAGTATTATAACAATATTATGTTTCTGAAAAAGCGAACCAGTCACGTACCCAATGTCTACTATCCGTAAAAACAAGACATAGGTAAATGGACTAAGAGCTAGCGCGTGCCAGACCTTCGTTATTTTATAAAAGCTGAGAGTTTCTCTGCGTATTGTCCCCAACACTGGGAGGAACGATCAGCGACTATGAAGTTTGGATCATGGTGGCTTTGGGAGATAACAGAAAATAAAGGTGTAAAAAAATCTTACGCCAAAGTACCTATAGTCTATTTTTTTAGACACCTTTAAACTTTTGCACTTTAAGGGCGTCTGGCGGGGGGTTGCCACGATACTCAGAATCCGGCAATGCATGACGTGACTTCTAATAGGTACTTACCATTTCGACTAAAATATGAAAAAAATAGACTTTACACCTTTTACCTGTTATCTCACAAAGCCACCGTGATCCAAACTTCATAGTCGCTGATCGTTCCTCCCTGTGTTGGGGCAATCAGAGAAACTTTTATAAAATAACGAAAGTCTGGCACGCGCTGGCTCTCTCTCTATTAGATACTAGTTAATTACTAAACAGACTCTAATTTAGACATTGGGTTATGGGTGCATTAACTGGTTCGCTTTTGTAAGGCGACTATACGTAACGCCCGCCGTGAATAAATGTCTATCATAGAAACACCATATTCTAATCTTCATTCAAAGGGCAAGCCCGTGCTCGTCATAAGTGACGAATATCTTCTCGATAGCCGTCACATAGGCGGCAGTCCGCAAGTCTAGACCCAGTTCGTGCTGAAGGGCTGCACGTTTTACGTCCTGCAAGATAAACCATATTATTTTAAGCTAACTACTTATCTAACCTATACTTAGCGTTATTGTTTGTTATAAGTACTACCTAAACACAATCCAATACCAATAACTACATATTTGTCTCGTTTTGTATTTTTAGTGATTTAGAATTTTTCAAACCCGCAATGTATAGCGTGCAAAATTCGGGTCAATGCCCCGCCAACGACGCGGCATTGACTCCGAGTGACATACTTTCGCAACGTTCGTTGACCTTTAGCGTCAGTCAGATGTTTTATTTGCAATATATCGTAAACTTTTACAGAATTATAGGATTTTGTTATATTTTTTCGCGTTCTTTTTGTGGTATTATATCAGTAATCATCAGTAATATCACAATATGTCTTCATTTTGGTTCTGGTTACACCCTGTATATGTTGATACCATGGACTACGTGGTTGATACTAAATAATGCATATTACCTATTAAGTATTATTAGAGATTGAGACAATATTTCATCACAATGTTAATCATGGAATTAAGAGCCGAGTAAGTATAAAAACCAGTCAAGTGTGACACTGCTTGTAAGGACTTCCACACGCCACGGACTTGCGCCGCCTGAATAAAGCGGCTCTCTGCGACTCACTTGATGTCGTCCGTCCACCTAGTGGGGGCTCTTCCAACTCTGCGCTTTCCGGTGCGAGGTCGCCATTACACTTCTTGGGACCCCAACATCTATATCAGTTTTTCGAACTATGTGTCCTGTTCATTGGCACTTCAGTTTCGCAACTCTGGTTCTCAAGCAAATCTCCTTATTTCTGATTTGATCACGTAGGGAAACTACAAGCATATAGTTCTCTCCATCGCCCGCTGAGTGACTCTAAAGTTTCTTATGAGGTCCATAGTTAGCGACCATATCTCGGATCCATTTATATTCATGTCAAGTAGTAGGTAGGTATAGCTCACTGACCCGACAAGCATTCTGCATACTGTACTCCAAGCCAGAGTTAACGATAAGCTTCTCATCAGCGCCCGACATGAGCGATTCGAAGGTTGGTGTTGGCGCGATCTTGGCATTTATGTTGGACTTCTTCAATGACTGCTCCACCGAATCTGTTTAAAATAGAATAGAATAGATTTTTATTAAAGTAAACTTTTACAGAGTAGTAGAGGCGATGGCTGTTGGAGCCGGAAAGTCCTTGAGCGGAGACCGCGTTTATAAGCAAGCGTAGTGTGGGACGCCCTCCAGCACGATGAACCGACGATATAAAGAGGCTGGCGGGAAGTGGCTGGTTGAGGAAAGCTGAGGAAAGAGCGCCACCACACCCGTGTGGTGGCGCTCTTTACGGAAGGCCTATGTCCAGCAGTGGACGTCCACAGGCCATGTCCAAGAAAAAAGGAATCCTTACAGGCTCACTTCGTTGTCTCTCTGTCGTGTCTGTCAAGAAACCTATAGGGTACATCCCGTTGACCTAGAATCATAAAATTTGGCAGGTAGGTAGGCCTTATAGCACACGTAAGGTGAAAATCCGAAAACCGTGAATTTGAGGTTACATCACATTAAAAAAAAAATTGACAGCAATGATCGCGAGATTTACGCCTGTCGCAAGCCTGTTGCGAGATACGTAATCACCCCGCCATGCTCAGTAGTGAGCCGGCGATGAGTTGATTATAATGACGTACCCAGCAAAGCATTGTTGGAATCCCTCCAAAACTTGATGTTCAATTTGCCAAAGCTGACATGGTTTAGATTCTTCAGGAACTCAAAGTATGAGACGCAAACGCCGCCCGCATTGGTCAAGAGGTCCGGTAAGACGAGAATTTTCTTTTCACGCAGGATCAGGTCCGCTGCAGGCGTGGTTGGACCGTTTGCGCCCTCCGCTATAATCTAGTGGACAATCACATTTTAAGACTCAAGAAGAACGCGCGACGGCACTTGCACGACAGAACCTCACACTCAATGCGCGCGTATCTACCTTCGCATTTACGATACAGTTCACGACAGTTAGGGAAATTCTAACAAAACGTCGAGGCTTCTATACTGGCAGGCGTCAAATGTTAGTACATTAGACGTAGGTAGATCACGTAGACAAATTCTAAGTTTATCGCTCGCTATCTTACTCTGAGTTTTCTTGCCAGTTTGTGTTCTGAGTTTTCTTGCCAGTGACTTTCCCTACAATTAGGCTATCGCTCACGCTCGTGCCGACGCCACGTAGCGTGGGAAAAGGTCAGAAAGAAGAAAATTTATAAGATCTATACTCACCACACTATCAAAGTCGTAGGTATAACCATATAGTTGACTCCGCTCAAAATTACATTTGATATAATATTATGTCACACTCTTGCTGATACAATAATTGTGAAATGCTGACAATAAACCCCTATCGAATTACTCGCGAGGCTAGTTTGATATCACATTGTAACTCCAGGAAATTCAAAGCCTATACTAGATCTAACAAGACTGCCAAGTATCTGATTACATAATGAAACTGGAGATCTGTCGTCTACTGAGGTCTCCCACTGCCAAACATGCAGGAAAAGCCAGCCACCAAGCAAGCAATACGCACCACCACCACGCAGCACCATACTGCAAATCCCCCAAATCACACACGACCGTTGTGGAGGCGAAACGTTTTTTTGGTTCTTTGTATAGTCAAGTTGCCAGCCTGAGAGTTCTCCTTAATGTTCTCAAAGGTGTGTGAAGTCTACCAATCCGCACATGGCCAGCGTGGTAGACTATGCCCAAAACCATTCTCACTCTGAGAGGAGACCCGTGCTCTGTACTGAGCTGGCGATGATCATGATGATGATGATGATAGCCACGTTGTGGTTATTATCTTTGCGATCATTAGCCCACTATGCAGTCAATGAAAAAAAAATTAAGGTTGCATACGAGTAATTGCGTCTACAATTTTTTTTTTTTTTTTTTCAATGGGAATCGACTTGGTTCAATTACATTCAATTCGATTAGAGCCTCGATAGCTCAACGGAGGAGCGGGTTGAAACCGAAAGCTCGCCGGTTCAAATCCCACCCGTTGCACTATTGGCGTACTCCTAAGTGTTGTGTGTTGTGAGTACACAAGCTTTACGCTTAATTGGAGGGGAAAGGGGAATATTAGTCAGCAATTTGGCTAATATTCTTTTCTTTTTAAATACCTTGCAATTGAGCTTGGACGCGTTATGCTGAGTCAGCAACTTCTCCATGGCAGCCGCCACGAAAATGTCACACTTCTCAAACAACAACTCGGGACCGCATTCGGTCGCACCGGAGAAGCCCTTAGCACTGCCTCTGTTCTTCCTCTTGTACTCCTGGAGGTCCTATCAACAAGCTATTCTTAAGATGAAGAGTTTCCGATTTTATTCAGTTGTGTTAATATTCGTCTTTATCAGTCTTTCTAGCTGTTTACGTTTTAGGTAAAACAGTTTTGTAGCTGTTACACATTTTTAATTAATAAACATATATACGGTGAAATTTTAGTGGTTGTCTTCCCGGCTAACACTGGCTAAATTACTGCTTATATTCAACTTTTGTTTTATAAGTCTATGATAAGTATTAATAAGAATAATGTAATTAGCTATTGTTAAATTAGTATTTGAATTGACACAACTGGCTAGAGCGGGGCAACTCTCTTGACCAATAAGAAACGGTGGCTCTTTCGACCAATCAGAGACGTTTACGACGAAAGGGTAATTAAGTAATAAGTGGGGAAATTCTATAAAAGGAAAGCCGTCCCGCTC
This sequence comes from Maniola hyperantus, assembly GCF_902806685.2. Taxonomy (NCBI): domain Eukaryota; kingdom Metazoa; phylum Arthropoda; class Insecta; order Lepidoptera; family Nymphalidae; genus Maniola; species Maniola hyperantus. The sequence continues at coordinate 3,163,611 of NC_048564.1, forward strand.
CGCAGTTGATTTTTGTGCGAAACGTTGTGAAGTGTAAAACTGCAGGCTGAGATATGTGAGTATAAAGTGGCCACAATATAATATTATGAGTAAGTTATCTTTTATTTCACTACTATTAATTAATAATATAAGATTATCTATCATTGGATCACAAAATGTAGGAGTTTGTTGACGCAGTCATGAGATAGCGTCAACATATTGCAGAATTCTATATAAGTTATCAGAAATAATAACTGACGGGATAGAATTGATTTCAGCTATTCGCTCAGACAGAAATAATTAGACTAATTCTTGCACTATAGGCCCGTACGAGTTTTATTTCGTCGAAAACGTAATTCGATTAACGGCATTCCGAACCAGTGCGTGCGCCCTAGGCTCTAGCCTTATTAGCCTGTGGGTAAATCAGGCCCTGCGTCTGGTAGCAAAATAAAGACGCATGCGTACCTTCGTATTGATACCATCAGGATTCTTCAGGTTACAGTCACCCTCGAGCACTCCGAAAACCTTAACCCCATGCTCCTGAAGGTACATTGCGGTGTGGCTACCCACGTTTCCAAAGCCTTGAATTATAGCGGTTTTGTCCTGAAAAAACATTCGTATAGTTAGCTAGGTTACGAATCATCAACATCAACCGATATACTCGTAGGTACGTCCACTGCTGGACATAGGTCACTTGTAGGGATCTTGCGCCGCCTGCATCCAGCGGCTCCCTGAGACTCGTCTGATGTCATCCGTCCACCTAGTGGGGGGGTCTTCCAACACGTCTTCCGGTGCAAGGTCGCCATTCCAGAATCCTGGGACCCTAACCTCTATTTGATCATCGTCATCATCATCATCATCTTCTTCTTCATCATCAACCGATAGACGTCCACTGCTCGATATAGCTTATAGGGACTTCCACACGCCACGGTCTTGAGCCGCTTGCATCCAGCGGCTCCCTGCGACTCGTCTGATGTCATCCGTCCACCTAGTAGGGGAAGATTCCGGTGCAAGGTCGCCATTCCAGCACCTTGGGACCCCAAAGTCTATTGAATACGAATATTATCTATCATTATTATAACAATTTATTAACTACAATATCTTGTGGATAACTGAAAGCGGTTTCGGGTACACTTAAAACATTTCGTACGAGTAGATTGGATGTCGACCACACAACTTCACAAGGATACTATAAGGCTCACAGTTTCTCGCTGTTCTGTGGTATAAGTCCCGCAAATTGCTAAGGCGCGTGGCCACCATTTTAGTGACGTTACCAAACTAAAGTTTCGAGCTGATGGTATATTTTTATTTCGGCTGACGTCAAAGTAACGTCATTTCGATTTTAATGAGACATGGTTCCCAGCTTAATAGCAATTTGCGGGACTTATAGAATCTAACCTTAAAGCCAGGTTGGAGATCAATCAGTTTCATATAATGTTCGTCATGAATGAACGTGGAGGTGGTCAGAAAGACGCCGCGGCCCGTCGCCTCTACTCGTCCGTGGACTCCGCCTCCGTTGATTGGCTTCCCCGTCACACACGCCAAGGCGTTCAGATCCCTGTGCCCTGTAATCACAAGTAATTCGCAGTCATGATCATCATCATGATCAACCCATCACGGATCTCCTCTCAGAGTGAGAGAGGTTTTGGCCATAGTCTACCACGCTGGCCATGTGCGGATAGGTAGACTTCACACACCTTTGAGAACATTATGGAGAACTCCCAGGCATGCAGGTTTCGTCACGATGTTTTCCTTCACTGTTAAAGCAAGTGATATTTAATTAATTAAAACGCACATAACTTCGAAAAGTTAGAGGTGCGTGCCCGGGATCGAACCCCCGACCTTTGATTAGAAGGCGGACGTCCTAACCTCTAGGCTATCACAGCATTCTTAATTCTCAGTACTAGGTATAAATGTTATATATTCCTGTGATTTTTTGTATAGCAGTAGTTTATGGGGCTACAAGAGATTAATTATTTAAAAAAAGTCATTATTTTTTATTGATTTTTCCCATAATTTTTTAACATAAAAATAGAGTAATTTCTGCTGGAAAATATTTTTTTAGTTGCAAAAATTGAAAAATATTTGTCGTTTACGCATTGTGACGTCCTTATTCGCTTTCCTTACAGCGTGGCGTGACGTAAATAATAAATTAAAAATGTTAAAAATAAATAAAAATCATGATTTCTTTTAAATTGAATTCTAGCCCCATAAACTACTACTATACAAAAATCACATAATTTTATTACCACAGTCTTAGGGCCGGTATCCACCTAAGCGGAGCGGAGAGGAGATGTGAACAGTAAGCGAACCCGATTTTTAAAAAATGCCGTGGCAATTTTTCACGTCATATATTTTGAAACTGATTGATCGATTGAACGCATCTCCTCTCCTCTCTGCTTAGGTAGATACCGGGCCTAAGACCCTCTTTTAGGCCCGTCGCGCTAGGCGCCCGCCTTAGTCACTACACTATGGACGCAAACGGCGATTTCATATGTTAGATATTTCGCTCCCGCCATCGCAACCGCGCTAGGCTCGCAGTGTGGACGAACACTAAGAAGCACAGAAAGAAAAAAGAAAATTCACCTAATGTTTTTATGTATGTGTCAACTATCCAGGACATTTCCCTCCCGGAGGTATTCATATCTGGAGCCGGCACATCTATTCCTGCGCCTAGAATTATAATAATTTGTCAATAATTAGTTGGTATGTCACATAACATCAAGTTGTAGGGTTTATTTATTTACTAGATGATGCCCGCGACTTCGTCCGCGTGGATTTAGGTTTTTAAAATCCCGTGGGAACTCTCTGATTTTTTGGGGTAAAAGTAGCCTATGTCCTTCCCCGGGATGCAAGCTATCTCTGATGCTCTGTACCAAATTTCGTCAAAATCGGTTGAACGGGTGGGCCGTGAAAAGTAAGCAGACAGACAGACATACTTTCGCATTTATAATATTGGTATGGATTCAGATACAAGTTAGCCCTAGACTGCAATCTCATCTGGTGGTAAATGATGATGCAGTTTAAGATGAAAGCGGGAAAACCTGGAAGGGGTATGTCAGTTTTTTTAATAAGCCCATGCCCCTTTTCTACACAGCATCGTACTGGAACGCTAAATCGCTTAGCGGCACGACTTTGCCGGTAGGCATACCTATTCAATAATCCATATTAAATAATCATTAATCTTATATACTATGTAGTGTATTTTATTTTATTGAAAACATTACAATAAAACTAGCCTTATCTTATTACTATACAAATATAGCTTATCTATTAGCATGTCAGACAGTGCTTTTTAGGGTTCCGTACCTCAAAAGGAAAAACGGAAACCTTACAGGATCACTTTTTAGTCTGTCTGTCTGTAGGTCTGTCAAGAAACCTACAGGGTACTTCCCGTTGACCTAGAATCGTGAAATTTGGCAGGTAGGTAGGTCTTATAGCAGACATTCGGGGAAAAATCTGAATACTGTGAATTTGTGGTTACATCATACAAAAAAAAAAATTGTAGTCATGAACTATTAATTAGTATTTTCAATTTTCGAAGTAAGATAACTATATATCACTATATCAAGTGGGGTATCATTATTTATTTTTATGCATCATAGTTTTTGAATTATCGTGCAAAATGTCGAAAAAATAAGACTGTAGTACGGAACCCTCGTTGCGCAAAGTCTGACTCGCCCTTGGCCGGTTTTTTAAATCTTGCCAGGGATCTTTCCCTTTCCTTTTATGGAGTCTGGCCAAGACCCTATTCTGCTGAGTGTTGCAACATTTAAATTTTCTTTTATTATAAAATGTTAAGTATAGGTACCAATGTAATTCTTTTTTGCAAGCTCCAAGGTGTAACGTCGGGTGATTCTCTGTAGTTCCGCTACGGTGTACTTTTTTGGATCAATAGCGACCCCTTTAATCAAAAAAATTAATTAAATATTAACATAAATGTACTTAACATGATAATATGTTAATATTTAAATTCGAATAAGTATACCTACTTAACTGACTTAACTGACTAACAGCCGCACTCTAAGTAGCTTAATGACTAAGCGACTCTGAGTGCGGCTGTTAATCATGTATCTACTAAATGAATTTAGTATTGATACCTACATAATATATTAAGTACTTGGTAGTTTGAACCACCTCGATAAAAGGTGGAGTCTTCAAAACAGCTGTTCTATTTGGCGGCTATTTTAAATAGTTTGGACGTACGAAAACATTCACTCAGTTACTGTTACTGTTAGCTACTCTCCAGTCGCTCCTAAAGAAGTTTCAAGTACCTACTTCATAAAAATAATCAAACCTAAAAACTGTTCATCATCATCATCATCAAGCGATAGACGTCCACAGCTGGACATAGGTCCCTTGTAGGGATTTCCATACGCCACGGTCTTGCGCCGCCACCATCCAGCGGGTCCCTGAGACTCGTCTGATGTCGCCCGTCCACTTAGTGGGGGGTCTTCCAAACTAATGCAATAACCACCTCCTTTGGATCCTCCAAATGGTATGTTGCTGCAAGCGCACTTGTATGTCATCAGTGCAGCGAGAGCCTTCACTTCTTCTATATCAATTGCATCCGAGAATCTTATACCTGTACGGAAACAATTTTAAGATTTTGTCTCTGCTGTTAGGACAATTTATTCTTATAGGGTATTTAACGACTTTGAAAAGTGTCTTAATTTGATTCTAAAGTGATACAGTTCCTGCATTTCACGAAGGCGATTGGCTCATGGCTGTGTTTAAGTCGTATCGGTATAAGTAAGGTAAGTACACCAAATGTGTGCGTTTGCGAGCGCTTGCTCGCGACTGATTGGTCCGACATGCACGCACACTTACGCAATCGCGTATCCAACGTAAACACAAGTAAAGTCTACTCGCCTTCGTGAATTGCAAGAACTGTAATAAACTACTTACTAAAAATATTACAAAAATTTTATTCGATCGATAAGTGCAATAAAAATATATTTAAATTTTGCATGTCTCGCCTCGAAAACACTAGGTACCTGCCATCTTTCTAGAAACTTTCATATTTTATGAAATAACGAAGGTCTGGCACGCGTTGGCTCTTAATCCAAACCAAAGGGGGTGCGATGGCGATTTCTAGTTCCTACCGTGTTGGAGTTTGTGATTGCTTGATCAGTCGGCACTTTCGCCCACTACGCTGCTTTTCGCTGTAGGTAGTTGTTTGCTGGCTCAGACTAAGAATCAAGTAGACTTGGCATCAAAATAATACTACCTTGCTAGAGCAAGCTGGGTGTATAAAAAATCTCTGAAGAGTGATACAGACAAAAACACAGTTTTTTGTCTTTGTCATACTTAGTTCAGCTTTTTTTGTTGGGCACATTTGTTATCTGTGCCCAACAAACCTCTGTGATAGTAATTTATTGCGAATATTACGAGTTTTTATTTAGTTTTCTGTTTTAAATTTAGTATTGAAGGTGCGTAGAAGCCATTTATGGTGCTTTGCTGTGTGATCGCCAGTAAAAATTGTAGTGAACGCAAATTATGAAACGCAAACTAGCTGATGCCCGCGACTTGGTCCGCGTGGATTTACGTTTTTCAAAATCCCGCGGGAACTCTTTGATTTTCCGGTATAAAAAGTAGCCTATGTGTTAATCCAGGGTATAATCTATCTTCATTCCAAATTTCAGCCAAATCCGTCCAGTTGTTATTGCGGGAAGGAGTAACAAACATATACACACACACACATACAAATGTTCGCCTTTGTAACATTTGAAACATAACCTTTCATACGTAAGTATGATTTCTTTTGTTGTTTTGTCCCTTTCGGGTATACGCGTCTGACAAGTCTCCTTGATTCTTAGTCTGAGTTTGCTGGTCACTGTACTCAGTTGCTACCTCCTTTGCAAGGAAGCCGATGCACGCTGTGCTGCGAGCGATAGCAGTGCACAATCTCGTAGTCGCCGTTCTTGCGCTGCAAGGGGAACTCGAACTGGAGCGAGCTGTTGCAGGATCCCATAACCTGCGGTGTAACCAATAAGTGACAACTAGCAATATACAGCCCGTCGGAAATATCTACGCACCTTGCTGGAATGCGCTTCCCTCGTGCTTGGTTTTCGCCTATCCAGTACTTACCCAAGCGCTTCCCCTCGTGCTTCCGCGCAGCTCGCCCGTTTTCGCCTATCCAGTACCCAAAGAGTATATAAGCACAACGTTCTACCAGTACCCTTGCCAACACAAGCACGTTGCATGACGTCATTAATCCAGGAGGTTCTCAGATATTTCCGACGGGTTGCAGTTACATGTGCCCGGCAGGAAATATTGTACATCGATCTTTAGAAAGAGATAGCGGTTTCGTAGATCGTTCTCTGTCGTTGAGACCAACAAAACGTCACATTGGTATGAGTGATGACAGAGACAATGCTCTACAAAACCGCTATCTCTTTCTAAAGGTCGATGTACAGTATTTCGTGCCTGCTACCGTACGTTGTATCATCACCATCATCATCATCATCATCATCATCAACCGATAGACATCCATTGCTGGACACAGGTCTCCTGTAGGGACTTTCACGGTCCACATACCTAATACTTCTTATCCCAGATATTTTAAGAGTTCCCACGGAATTTGAAAATCCATGCAGACAAAGCCGCGGGCATCATTTAGTAACCCATATAAAAAAGAAGCCCTAAGTATATCTGTAACCATGGCAGCAGACCTTCAAGACTCTTAATGGTGCAAAGCTTAGGGTAGGTAAATGTCGTGGATAGGTATCCGTGTTTATGTGTTTTTACTTAAGTACACGCGCTCTATCTTCCTACGGTTATACTTACTTACTCTAAGATGCAAACACTCACGGTAGTTTAAACGCTAAAATACAGACTTAGATAAAGTGACCTTTAATATGCCAGCAACTCTTTGCTTCCTCTTCTTATCAGAAAAATGGGCATGCCTCTGTAGATAATCGAACAGCGAAGGCTCTGCGACTTGGACTGCGGAGTGGTAAAAGTACTCCACCATCCGGAAAAAACTCGGGTCCGGGTCCATAACCACGCCCTTTATATGTGTTGGTATCTCATAGTACCGTACAAATACTTTACTGGATTCGATAACATATTTTCTTTGGCATAAACGCCCCGTTTTCGTAAGAGTCTTATTTATAAACATTTTTGCTAGCCTAAAATAGGTATACAAGCCTATATTATACCTTTTTCAAATTATAATGATCACCACGGTTATTCCCGTAAAAATCTGTTTATATCACGGCCCAGCGCGGTTGTTTGACAGCTACAATGTCACGATCGCAATCATCTCTGATTGGTTCATGCTCGCTCACTATTGGCCGCAATGACATTGTAGCTGTAATCAAGTGTCAGATGAGTGTCAGCGCAATTTGCTAAAACGTAGTAATTATTGGCGATTTGCTATCGTCCGTGGTGGATTCAGAATAAGGACTGTTAGAAGTAGCCCTATTGTGACACTTACTGTTAGAGCGAGATAGCTAAATGCATTTCAGCTCTTGTTAGAACGTGACAAAATGATTATGCTTTGTCCTTATCACCGGGGCCACTTTTTTTTTGTTTGTCAAAATGTATTTGTACGTGAGTATTTGACAAACAACGTGAAGTGTAGAAGGAATGACATTTCACAAGAAAATCTGCTTGAGCGAGAGGGACTGAGGGGACCACGCTAGTTGCAAATCTGGATATATCTGTGGTGGTGGAAGTAGGAAGTTAATCGAAGTAATGGTTTACCTACTAGTACCTCTATACCTTGGATGAATAATTACCGTTTTTTAATAAGCTGATTGGTTGAAGCCACACTGTGAGAGCTAAGAGTTATGAATACAGGTCGAAAGTACAAATTATACCCCATCCTATCCGCGGAAAGAAATTAGGACATATAATAGCGCTCTCTCATACAAATGATAGAGCCAACAATCTCGGTGGGCGCTAACCATTTTGAGTCACTAACAAATTACCTGTTAGGTTTTCCGGTAAAGTAGGTAGATGCCTGCGACTTCGTCCGCATGGAAGTAGGTTTTTCAAAATTCCGTCGGAACTCTTTGATTTTCCGGGATAAAAAGTAGCATAAATGTCATTCTCCAGGTCTTTATCTATACCCATGCAAAAATTCACGTCAATCCGTTGCAGCGTTGCGACGTGATTGAAGGACAAACCAACAAAACCAACACAAACACACTTTCGCATTTATAATAAGGGTACTGATGTAACAGAGAGCTAACTTTAAGAGGTTAATAAGTATTTACTTATTAACCATTTGGTTCGAAAAGAAAACTACACTTTTTAGAAACTTTTGTTAATTATTTATTACTAAGAAAACCTTAAAAAAAAAAATAAGGAATCTACTTTGACGTAAGTACCTACCAAATAACTCGCCAACTGTGGAATGAAATTACAAATTTTTGATTAATGTACCTAGGTAGATATTACTTTTTATTATGTTTAATTAAGTGCAAAATTTAAAGTTTATTTTAAGAGAAAATGTGAATTTTTACTGTAAGTGCTTAAACTATTGATTAAATATTAATTCTATGACAACAGTTAACCAGTTACTTAGTGACTCGCATAAATTTACTTAAAATTAAAATTTTACATACTAATAAAATTAATTCTACAACACTTTATACAGAGCAATGCGCCGCGCCGCTTCGGTCCGTACATAATATTATTTTAGGCTGAAATCTATAGTAGTAAATTACATTGAATTTTTGCTAAGACTTAAAGGTGGGCAATTTTTTAAACAATTATTGCCCAGCAAAACTTGTGCAACCTAGTGTTGCAATATATGGACAATTATAAACAATATTGCGGAAACAATTGCCACATTTTACTGAAATAGTTGCAGATTGCACCTTTAAGTGGTCCAGATTAATACATAGTCCATGTGTTGTCGAGCAATAATTGCTCGTGTAAGTGCTCCTTTAGACAGTTAAAACGAAACGGCCAACTGTTTTAAATAAGTAATGTGGCTAATTCCGTTGTGCACAATCTCTAAACTAAACTAAAATGGCACGTCTAAATCTAGTGCTATCCCTTTCATAATATTGCTTGCGGAAAAGGATAGCACTAGATTTAGAACTGTTAATTTAGTTTAGTTTAGAGATTGTGTACAAGAGAATCGGCCCCATTATCAAAGTACGCCTTATAGATTTAGCCCTTAGTATTTATTATAGGTATACTTAATTGTCGCTCAATGAAAGTGTTTTTTTTTTAAATTACATACCTAGTATTGATTTAGAAGGTCATCGATATATTTTAAGCAACTTGCTTTTTACCTTGCTTGCTTGCCAGGCGTCGCAAGTAAGGTAATTAGTCTTAGGGTGAGATCTATAGAGCGCACTCCGACTTTAGACTTAAAGACAGATTTAAAACGAGACAGATCTATATTTCTCACATAAATCTGTCCCGTTTTAAATCAATCTTAAGTCTGAGCAAAGTCAAAGTGCGCTGCGTAGATCTCAACCTTAATAAAGATATAAAGAGTATTACGTTCATGCAATTTTTTAAATTAATCATTTGATCATGACGTGAAAAAATGATTACGCCATTTAACAATAATCTGGTTGGTCTGCTAAACACATTCCCAGCCATCTCCGCTCTGCTGGATACTGGGATACCGGGCCTAAGTGTTCAGTGTGACCTAATCCATCAAGTTTTTAAAAAAATTGTTTTCAAAAATAATTTTTATGTAATGAAATAAAATGATTCTGCAGCGCCGCGCATTGCTTTTGAAATCTTAAATATAACACTTTATTAACGTTTAAAAGACTCGACCTTTTATTTCAAGTACGAACACACTCGGGCTGCCCCGCATCTGTTGTTACTCAGTCGTTTTGACACAGTGATACATTATATATCTTTCTTTATACTTTATACAAGCCATTTTCAACGTGAGGAAAAAGCCTGGCCGGCTCAAAATAAAGTTGGCAGGGTTCTGGAAAGGGTTGTTGCGAGAGTAGGGAAGACATGCAGGACATGGAGGGCGAAATACTGTTAACAGGCTCCGCCCTATTTGGGGGACATCGAACTTACACATAGAAATTGTTAAACGTGACTAATAAAGTAAAAAAAAAAGTGGGTACGATAATAGTGCATGCAAAAAAAAAAACAGTTCACTCTAAATCTAGTCTGTGGCATAGCGTACAATGGTTTCGGGAGGGGCCTATTCTAAGGCTCGGGATCCACCTAAGCGGGGCGGAGAGGAGATGTGTTCAGTCGACCAATCAGATTCTTAATAGATGATGTGAAAAAATTATCACGTCATCTTTTAAAACCAACTCTTCTGAACATATCTCCTCTCCGCTCCGCTTAGGTGGATACCGGGCCTAACGAGAACATAATAATGCATAGCGGGGAAGCGAAGGGTTTCGTATATGACATCGGCCGTCGCCTAAGGGAGGGAGGCTGCGATCCGAGCTCTGGGGCCTACATTCAAAGATTGTCCATCGCCATTCAGCGTGGGAATGGTTTCAGCTTGACCTTTGGCCCAGGGGCAACCTTTTTGATTACGTGGTTAGATATTAAGGTTGTATAATATTGGACTCTGTTAAAAATGTAAAATGTAGATAAACGTAAAAAAATAAAAATATATTCACTGATTGCATAATATGTTTTTGAATCACATGGATTAATTTAAAAATTTGATTAAAATATTATGTTTTTTTATATTTAGCTAACAAAATATATCACATGACTGACTAAAGGAAGGTATATAAAAATTTATCCTTTGTTCTGTGCGTAATTGTAATGAATTTAGTTGAGGCAGCCCTCAGAGGTGCAATCGAATTATACTAAAAGTTACACTAAAATTCATTATGTCTACTTATATTATAAATAATTATTATAGTACATCGAAGAATATAAAAAAACGGACTATTTTTGTTACATAATTTTCTGATTATAGATTTAGTTCTTTGAATTTTGAAATATTGGTCAAATGTAAAAATATTATTTAAAATCGTTTCTTTGAAACTAAATAAATATAGACATTAAAGATTTATATAAATTTAAACATAATGACGGTATTTGTTTGGATTCAATAAAAATAAATATTATGTATATCATGCTGTTAGACTGGAACACTAGCTATAGTGTACTATTTTCACCACTTGTCTTGATTGCACCACCGTCTACCGTCAATATCGTCGGGTGGTCGCAGAGAGCGTGTTCTGTGTACTTGCTCCTGTGAATGGCAACGCTCGTCTTGTTGTCTCACTTCTTGAATAGCTTGTTCCATTGCAACGGCTTAGTTTGCTGTTGCGACGTTGATGGCTGTGGTGACGCTACCCCTTGCGCCTCCTGGAAGCCTGGTACCGACAAGGAACATTAAGTATTATACTCGGCCCATGGAAAGAAATTAGTATAGCGCTCCCTCCTTTATGTAATCCCATACAAATGACAGCCAAAAATCTCAGTGGACGTTAACCATTTTGATACACCAACCAACCACAATCGAAACTATGTTTACGAATTGGTTTTCGAACGTTCTTTCAAAACATGTCGTTGAGTCAAAGTGTCACGGGAGTGTGACTGAACGGGAAAAACCCTTTCTGACGAGTGAAAAGGACGCCATTACTCGTCATTACATCATCTCTCACTTTACTCAACAAAAAGAGAAAGCAAAATATAAATCACCCGAGTGAGAGGGACGCCATCATACGTCGAAGCGAGACAGCATTAGTTGATGAATTTAAAACTACTTGTAAGGAACAGAATTTGCATCGGATGCGAGATGTTCTAAATTCAAATTACATTACATACTTTAAGGCGTAATGGATTTCAGTGCAACATTACAACCCGGCTAAAACATAAAAATGTTATGACGTACTTTACCTTTAGATAACAGGTCTAAGGCATTGTCAAGCGAGTAGTGTGAAAATGCATGTTGGACTTGGTTGAAAGTTGAAAAGAGGAAAGACTTCATATTTACTTACCTGTCTCGGCAAAAGCCATTTGCTTCTGCCGGACAGACTCCCATAGGGCTTGACGCTACTCGGTCAGTTCTCGTTCGGCCCCTCCCGATTTCTCAGCTATGCATGATCGTGCGACAGACGCAAACAACCTATCGTAACAGAAAGCTGTTATAATATCATATAAGTATAAAATTTTTCTAAGAAGCACTGATTTAGAATAAGGCCTTGGACTGTAGTAATAACATGAAGTGATTTTTTGTATGGCGGTAGTTTATGGGGCTAGAATTTATTATTAAAGAAAATAATTTAAAAAAACATGATTTTTATTTATTTTTAACATGAACTTCATGCTGTACGGAAGGTAAATAATGACGTCATAATCCGTAAACGACTTTATTACTATAGTCCATAGTCCAAGACCCTATTTGAGAAGGCTATCATTTTATTGTCATTGTTGCGCTTGATTTACATTGGTCAAAGATAGTGGCCAGTAGCAAATATTAAGTACAGCGGCAAGTGGCCAAGACTTGGGCAATGACTGTTTATACTACAACGACCCAAGTGGGTTTTTCTGTCGAAATAGACGAACAACGACAAAAAATACGCGCGATTTTGTGCCAAATTATATTCATTATTATGGAGCAGATAGAAGAAGTGTTATACCAAATAATTAAACCAAAACATGACTTTTTAATTTAATACGACGGATTTGTGCAGTTTCATAGACATTAGTGGCTTACGTGTGGAACTGCACTATTATGGTCTCGGACGTTTTTTTGCTTAAAATATCGCATACAATACACGCTGTACTTTTGCCGGTCACTTGTAACACTGTTGAATATACTAAATTTAACTATTTACGCTAAGAGGCGCGCGGGAACTTAGCAGGCGAGCGAGCGGTGCACTCGCCACAAAAAATAGAAAACAATTCTATTCGGACCTAGTTGCACGGCAGTTTGCAAACCAAGCTGACTAGCTACTGTCTGACTTGTTTACACCAATGTACCTTCGCTAAACCCTTGACCAATGTAAATTGGACCTAAGATATTATTTGAAATGTAAAGAATGTAAATTATTTGACAATAATTTGTTTTCATAAATAAAACATTATGCTTTTAGAGTTGGTACTGCAGCGCGTATGCCAAGATGTCAATTCATCATCATCCCATTGCCGGTCCACTACTGAGTACGGGTCTCCTCTCAGAATGAGAAGTGCGGATTGGCAGAATATTACATAAAAAAGTCTAATACACTTTTAATTAACATTAGTTTGTTAGCAACTCCTTTCTTGACAGATACGCGCGGAAGTACCCACCCCATAAAAGATAAAAAGGTTATAACACAGATGAAACATTGAGAACACAAAATAAATGGTATATGGGGGAAGTTGGGCAGTTATATGCAAGGGGCACATTAATACACCAAAGATATTTCGCGCACGACGCTAAAACGCCTTAACATGTGCAAGAGTGGCGACATCGGCAACATGCAATTAGTTTTGTATTTTAACACCTGTACACGTGTTTTGAGTGCATCTAAGTAAAAAATAATGCAGAAAGTAAAAATATTACAAATATTTATATTAGCTATTCTTGATGCATTTTTTAAAATTAATTTACGTGGATCAGTTTTAACCTATAGATTAATTGAAAATGTCACTTCGGCTACAATAAGTCCGGGGCTCATTATCAATACGTACGTTTCAATGCAATAACTAACATAGCCTGAAAATATAGTCGATAACTTAGTTAGCCTCAGACAGCCTGCAAGCAAAAAGCGCTGCAAGAAGTTTGCAAACGGAGTTTGGACCATTTTTTAACAAATTTTATTAATATCTAAAAATACTTTCCACTTATATCAAATTTTACCCATTTTCAGTTCATGTTATAGTACTCAAGTGATATAATATTGCCCCGTCGCCGGTGGGGCAGAATGATACAAATCCCGTTTAATACTTAAAACGTTACAAATTTTTATTTCCTTATTTAATCAGTTTATTTTATTTTATTGTAATTATAATATGTACTTATAATATTGGCTATGCATAGAAAAACAAAAAACATATTGAATAATATTTGTCATTTGAATTTTTCTCTATTAATCTGCCCCACTTCCCGCTAATGGTAAAAACATTAAATGGCGCCTTGCAGGAGGGAGAATATGGCTATATACGATGAAATTTTAGGGTTTTAGAGCCGTGGCTAAATGAATCGCCACTATCGACTACACTTGCTTGTTTTGGAAAACTAGGCACTTTTTATTTTGGATAAAAAACTATGTTGACACAAAGTCGAATCTATAGTAGTGGCCGAGCGCCACGTAACAACCGCTGGGGGCACTACTTACTACTGGTTCGTGAATTTTTCGAAACAATTTTTTTATATTTTAAGACTAGGGTCTAAAAATTAAAATTTCACCGTGTATATAATTATACAACGTTAGTTTGAGTATAAGTAAAAACCGAAACACGTGTCGTATACAAAATTTCAAAGAAAAAATAAAAATTACGAAGTTTGTCGAGTAGTTGTCCTCGCAAAAACATGGTCACACCAAGCGAGCGGCTGTGAGCGAACGGGACGCTGGCGTCGGTCGTGCGCGCTCCCGCTTGTGCGGCTTGAATCAGCTGGTGCATGCGATTATTCAACTAGTGTCCAAACTTGCAGGATTTTAAAGTATTTTTATTTTGGAAAATATAACACAGTGTAAAAATGATTGGAATCGATTCTGTTACTGTCTCTGAACAAACTACTTTCAGGTTTTACTTAAACTAAAACTAACGTTGTATATGAAAGCTCTTATGTAGAAGCAGCTCCAAAGCCCCGAAAAACGATTCTATTAATATTCTGACTTGTTACTACTTTTTTTTACACGATAAACGATTTTATTAATATTCTGACTAATTACTATTTTTTTCTTACACGAATTACGCGATTTTACTAATATTCTTACTTATTTTCTATTTTTTAAAGATCTTTTTAAAATGTTTATTTTTTATTTTTTGTATTTATTTTTCAATAATCTCTTTTATTTATTTTTCTTTTTAGGCTTCAGTACCTCTACAACTTTGCTGCCTGTCTGTCTGTCGTGTCTGTCAAGAAATCAATAAGGTACTTCCCGCTAATTAATTTCCCGGTAATTTAATTATGATAGGTAAACGAGCACTTTAGTATGGAAACGATACCCGCGGCGGCGGACACAAACGAAATAACAGTATGTACATATTCCAATACGGCTAATCGAGTGATCTACACTGACATAGGTCGCGTTGTTAAGTGGATGGGAATTTCGGAAAAAATTAAATAATTTTTGTACCATGAAAGAAAAACTATTGATTTATATTCTTTTTAATGTTTAATAACTTTTTCCCCCATTAAATCAATTTTTTTTTCGATTAAGACTCACGTTCGAATTGGTGTGTTTCAGACTGTATGGTTTACGACCTATGCATATAAGTTTAAGATTTATGACTTCGCCTCGTTCTCGGCCGCAATTTATTTACAGTACCCGACAGAAACTAATGTACATCGGCCTTTAGAATGAAATTTCGGCTTTGAAGAGCCTTGACTCTGTCGCTCATATTGATAATATGACGTTTTCGCGTATGACGTTGTCTCAACGACAGGGACAATGCTCTACAAATCTGCTGTCGCCTTCTAAAGGTCGATATATGTGCATTTCTTTCGGCCGCGTACTGTACTCCCAGACATTTTGCTGATGTGCACATAATTAAGAACGACTACCTTCGTGGCAAATGTAGTCAAAACTAACGAGTAGTGTTCTAAATTTGGCGGATGCCATAGACTTGATTCACCTGGGTGATAATTAACTGAGTTCTAAAAAAATTAAAAGACTGTGCGATTTCCGCTTCTTTCAAAATATTGGGCGGTATATTCAAAATGTTGAATTATTTTAGTCCTTACTTGAACTGATCATATTCAAAGTAAAAGAGAAATACTACAAACGAAAAACTTAATTCAAATTTCAAAATGACGGGTTTGGTAACTATGTATGTACTTTAATTTATTTATACTAGCGGATACCTGGCGTGTGGCGTTGTTTTATTGGTCTAAAACCATCTTGGCATTTTTGTCTTTGCAATGAAACCGATGTTGGATGGTTTCAAATTCTATAACGGATATAGGGAGAAACATTTCGTGTGTTTTGTAGATAATTTTTTTTTCAGTTTACGTTTCCCATAAGCGCGGATACTGTCAGTCAGCTCTGAGTTCTAGCACTTTAGCGAAATACATAGAACAGACCTCATTTAAATTAAGTTTTTCGTTTGTAGTTTTTTTTAATATATATTAAGTACTAGCTGACCCTGCGAACTTCGTTTCGCCTAACAGTCGATTCAAATTTTATAATTTTTTTTAAAATATCAATTCACTATCAGAAATTCTAAAATCCCCACGATTTAGGACTTCAGTACTTTGCAGCATCAGGATTGAGGAGTTAGGATCCGAAGTTCAGTGATGTAGCCTATGCTTGGTACCTAAAATAATTTTGCATCATCCGCCGTTCCTGAAACATTATAGTTTAGGAGTGCTGTACCCTACATCATCAGGGTTGAGGAGTTGAGACTTGAAGTCTGAGAATAAAGTCGTTGCTTGGTACCTACAATATGAATTCACTATGAACACTTCCTGAATCTTGATAACCCAGGCGGGCAGTAACCCTGCAGCATCAGGATTAAGGAGTTGAATCCAGAATTTTTTATGTGACCACGACGTAAACTTTTTTTGTTGATTTAAAAAAAAATTTGCAAATCGGGCCAGAAACCTCGAAAAAATCGATGTAGAAAAAAGAATCACCTCCTTTTTGACAGTCGGTTAAAAACCGATGACCTTGAAATATTTACGGAACAATCTTTAAAATATCCCCTTTCTAACAAAAAAAGAATGAATGAAATCGGACTACGCGTTAATGAATTACAACTCAGTATACATTTTAACTTTCGTCCCCTCTCCTACGGGAACCATGCTGAATTTCGGGATAAAAAGTATCCTATATTCTTCCTCATAGTATGACCTCAAATCGTACCAAGTTTCATTGGAATCCATTCAGTAGTTTCAGCGTGATGCGCGGCCGTGATACAGACAGACAGACAGACAGACAGACAGACAGACAGACAGACAAAAATGAAAAAAATTACAGTTTTGGGTTCAGTATCGATTATAGAGTGCCCTCGAAAAAAAAATTTCAAAATATCTTCAATGTACAGAATTTGACCTGTTACAGTTTTATTATAAGTATTGATGAGTGGTTCAAGTATGGATTTAAATAATGAAGTATAAAAATAATGGAATCAATTCCGCCCGATATTTTGAATAAGGCGGAAATCAAGCAAAATGGTCTTATGGTTTTTTTAGAACTCTCAGTTAATTATTCTCAAATACTAAAGGGTATTCAAATCTACTAATCAGTATACTTAATTCACCAAGCTGCAATAGGTGAATTAAATAAACAAAGTAGTACTTACTTACCGTTCTTAATTATGGCAAAACAATGTATATAGATATTTTTTGTAAAAAAAAATTAAACCACCACCATATTTCTTACCAAAATTTAAATCTCTGTTATTGTATCAAGGGTTGATCTGGCAGATTTGAGGCTTCTTGCAATTAAATGTGCTACAGTTGTTAATTTAGTGAAGATTTTGCGGACCCTACGTTTGCGTCTATATTTCCTGATATAAAAAAAAATATCAGGAAATATATATTTTTACAATGTACAGTGCTGTGCACCTAATTAAGAACGCCTACCTAGTACTTCATGGTTTTATTAAACTATCGAGCCGTTTTCTACGTTTGCCATGAAGTAGGAAGTCTAGTCTTAGTCGTTCTTAATTATGTGCACAACACTGTATATAAAAAAATGAAATTACCACATATTAGGTTCCTACCAATGAAATTGCCGATTTTCATGTGAGGTTGAAGATCGCTATCTTTCATTCTACTTATAATTCCTTCAAATAAGTATGAAAAAAACAGGGTTATCATCTGAAGATCGATTCCATCCCAATATAAAAAGCCCCACGCTGTACCTAATACTAGAGATCCTAATGATAAAGGGGGGAGGACGGGAGACTGCACTGATAAACCGTGAGGATTCATGAACGGAGATGGTGACTTGATCTTGTAGTGGTGAATGACTTACACTAGGTACCGTGTAGGTACCTAGTATAAGTCATTGTTATCAATAAAATCCCATATCCCAACATGTTGCGGGTAACTACACTCCTAAGCCGTGAGAAAATGAGACACTGAAAAGCGTAAAATAAAACAAAAAAAAGTGAATCAACTTCGAAAGCAATGAAAAGTATCACTCAACAGATCTTGTTCCAACTGATTTCCATTTTTTTAAGAACTAGCTGACCCGGCGAACTTCGTACCGCCTAACACGTCACTCATTTGTTTTGCCTTCCCGGAACCCCTCCACTAACACTTTATGGTATGATATTAAAGTTCAAATTGACTTTTAAGTATTATTACGAATCTTTAGTATGGGAATATAGAAAAGTGTTTTTAAATTCTTCTCTCCGTAAGAACCATCCTCGTACTTCAATGATTACTACGAGTAAAAAAAAGAACTAGCGAAATCTGTTCAGCTGTTCTCGAGATTTGCGCTTAGCAACACATTCAGCGATTCATTTTTATATATAGAGATTTGAGTAACTTTTTACAGGAAAAATTTCAAATCCGATGAGGCGATGAAAAACGCCTCTAAGAGGTCTGTGATTTTCGTACTCATGATTTCTGTAGCAGAGGCCTCAATGAACTTCCATTAAAATGGCAAGTGTATATGTGGCGAATACTTCGCTTGGTTAAATATATACTTTTCATTAAAAATTACATTTGATTTTTCTATTAAAACGGCAATTTCATAGATAAGGACCTAATGCAAAAATAAAATTTTGAAAGAGGTTGCACAACATAATACACGGGAAATAAATTATATTATAGTCCGGTCAATATTGGTGTTACCAACATTCGTACCAATTTTTAGTTCTGTGCCAGTTATTGTAACCTTGAATGTCTATTTTGACTGGACTATAATATATATTATATCCTGTAGTGTGAAATGAGCTATAAAATGGTTAGTGCATGTGGTTTAAGATGGGTTAATTTTTTTAAAATCTTTGTCGATAGAAAATCAGCATCGATTTTACTTTAAAATTAAATTTTTTAATAAAAAAAGTCCAAATAATGCGCGTGACATTCTGATGTCAGCGTACACGATTAGAAAGTTTAAATGGTCCAAGTCGTATAAAACCGTGAATTTGATTCCACTGACCGGCCAAGTGCGAGTCAGATTCGAACACCGAGGGCTCCGTACACGGGTATTTTTACCGACATTTTGCACGATAAATCAAAATCTATTATGCATACAAAAAAATAAAAATCTGTTTTAGAATGTACAAGTAAAGCTCTTTCAAATGATACGCCACTTAGTGGTTATCTTACTTTGAAAATTGAAAATACTAATTTATTTGTTCACGAACACATTTTAATTTTTACGGTTCCGTACCTCAAAAGGAAAAACGGAACCCTTATAGGATCACTTTGTTGTCTGTCTGTCTGTCTGTCCGTCTGTCTGTCAAGAAACCTACAGGGTACTTCCCGTTGACCTAGAATCATGAAATTTGGCAGGTAGGTAGATCTTATAGCTGACATTTGGGGAAAAATCTGAAAACCGCCAATTTAGGGTTAGATAACGCAAAAAAAAATTGTGGTCATGAACTAATAATTAGTATTTTCAACTTTCGAAGTGAGTGACTGTATCAAGTGGGGTATCATATGAAAGGTCTTCATCTGTGCATTTTAAAACAGATTTTTATTTATTTTTATGCATCATAGTTTTTGAATTATCGTGCAAAATGTCGAAAAAATACGACTGTAGTACGGAACCCTCATTGTTCGAGCCTGACTCGCACTTGGCCGGTTTTTCTTAATGATGTAACCACAAATTCACGATTTTCGGATTTATTTCATTTACTTGTGCTACGTATCTGCCAAATTTCATGATTCTAGGTCAACGGGAAGTACCCTATAGCTTTTTTTGCCAGACCCGACAGACGAACAGACAGACAGACAGATAACGCAGTGATCCTATAAGGGTTTCTTTTTTCCTCCTGAGGTTCGGGACCCTAAAAATCAACGATTTGTGTTCTCGACCAAATAATGATGGCACTGTCCTTCATTAACTTTTACACAAATATCAAATTTTTACTGTACCGGTTTGAGATATCTTGTATGATGGTCGATGGTACAAACCCCTTCATGTTTATTTTAATTATGATATTCTTTTATAGGCTATGATGATGTAAATAATAATTAGTTAATTTAGAAAATTTTGAAAGTTAATTTTTAACCCTCTAACAAATAAACCTGCAATAGCGGTGGAATAGTTATACTCTGTTTTGTCTTTTGCCTTCAAATGTCAAATTACTGATGACAGAGAAAGACAAAACAGAGTATAACTATTCCGCCGTTATTCCAGGTTTATTTGTTAGAGGGTAAAAGTATATTAAATAAGAGTTTAAACATTAAATAGTAAAAACCACATGCACCGTCCCTAATAACACATTGTAAAAACGGTTTGGGGTTGTTAAGGTGATATTAGACGGTTAATTTTTTGTTCATTTCTGTCTTTCGTCTGTCAATCGTTCACTCAAAATGAAGCGCCTGAACACAAAATGAATCAAAAATGACAAACAAAATGAAACAATCACTCGAATGTAAAAGAAAACGATGACTGACTGACCGACCAACTGACTGACTGAACTATAAACATGCAGTGTGGCATGCAGATAGCTATTATAACGAAGACATCCACCAAGAAAAGATTATTGAAAATGTAACCCCTAAGGGAGTAAATTAGAAATTAGAAATTTGTGTAATCCATGCGGACGAAGTCACGGGGATAAGCTAGTTCACTCATATGTACCGTCTGATATCACCTTTAAATGACACTGGGGAATAATACACAGAAAATTTTCGATTGGTGAACTGGCAACATGTGCTACTTTTTCCAAATTTTTGACGATTTAACTTTACATTATTTCGTACTCCGCAGTGCCATAGATAACTGTCTTGCAGTTATCTAGATAGATAACTGCAAGTTAGAAAAAAAATGGAAAAGTACGTACACTCGCTAGAGAACTTACACTGGCCGACGTACCTAATTACTAAATAGTAAGTAGGTACTGCGTCGTTCGTTAAAATTGAGCCAGTACCGGTTGCCGTTTCACTGTCGATATGGTGCATTTTTGTGATTTGTGTAAAAGACAAGCGTGCACCAAGCTGTGTCACCATCAAAAACAAAATTTTCTAGCGAAGCCTGTAAGGTCGTGGTCTGTTATCGCACAGTCAAGCATGAGAAAAAGACCACTATAGTGTATTACCAAAATAAGGGTGACCAATCAACAACGAGCTGTGACTAGACAGCGCGAAATAAAGCGAAGCGAAGCTTAAGCGAATAGACGGTAAACTGAGACGGTTAGGAAATGCGACGCCGACCGATCCTTGCTGTGTTTAACAAAGCACGCAAAACAAGCAAGGTTTGTTTGTTTGTACATTATAATCTTAGAAGATTGGTCACCCTAAGCATTCGTCACGCCGGACGCGGTCTTCGGCGTTTGCAACAGAACACGGCTTTAACAGGGATGGACAGACAAAAAAATGAATGTTGAAAAAGAAATAATTGGGTGTGTATTTTGAAAAAAAAAACAAATTAGGAAAAATAAAAGTTGAACGTATCTCTCTTGAATAGGTAAGTTTAAAAAAAAAACGGTTTCCGAAAAAATTAAGACAAAAAAAAACTTATCAAAAAACCGACATGCGCGGAAGTCTGCAAAAATTTATTAAAATTCAGTACCAAAGTGTGGCGCAGATAAGGACATGTTTAACAATCTACAATTTTTACTTTTGTGTCTCTTCTAAGATATCTCTTTAGTACTGAAGTTTAATATTATGTTCTTTTTAGCAGCGTGACAGGATTAATACTATATAGTGCGCGCAAAAGAAGTAGTCCAATCTTCACACGAAAACAGCAATATGGCGACATATTGCTTCTTCTTTACATCAGATTGGATTACTTGTTATGCTAGCACTATAAAAGAATAGTTATTAATTTTCAAATGCAAAAGCGATCTTTCAGAGACAACCTTTGCTGAGGGGGTGAAAGAACGGGATTGAGCGTTACTTTAATTAGTTTGGTTATAATGTGATTTTTATATTATAAGGATTGTTAGTATTTTTTTAAACTAATGGCAATTTGTGTTCTAGATGGTGTCAATGCGGATTAGTTGAATAAACCATGAAATAAACTACAAAAGTTGTACATACTAATGCTGCATTATATTTACTTATTATAATAAGTGTTAGGATAAAATACATGTTTGTAGATAGATACATATACAAATATGTATAATGTACTACTTTTACATAAATACATAATAATTATTCAAACAATAAAAATTATTTAATTTTTTTAAGTATGTTCCGATACGCGAGTTGCTACGGCTTTCTTTTTGTGACCAATAGCTACCAGATCTACAGTCGATTTTATATTTACCCGAACACTGGTTCGGCAAACGATCCTAAGGAGATCGCATCAATGGGCAAACTTTTGTAGAGGAGTACACGGTATTGGTGTAATATTGTTTTTTAAACAATATACCTATTCTATCAGATACTCCTTTTACAAAACGTAGATAGGCCATCTGCCTTACGGCTTCCAAAAGACGTATCTCCGGTCTCTGAGGTCCGTTCTGTACAGGTGGTAGTTTGCGACCATTGTACCTACCTTGCGTACATGTTCTTGCTCACCCTGAATGTGAGGTGATAATCCAAATCCAATCGTGGTATGTACCGGCTATAAAATAAGCCTAAATTCATAATAATATATGTAATATATGTATATATATGTAATATATAAAGAGATATGTTACGTATGCGTGTCTAAAGTAAACACTGCCAAATAAAACGATTCGTAGTAATTTTGCCTTAAATGAAGGGAAGCATCACAGAATGACAGTTCCCATACTTTTATATTTTATAATAAAATATATTATTAATTCGTTAAAATGGCGTCGTGAGCACTTATCAAATGCACAAATTATATCAAAACAAAGTAAAAACCAAGGTATAGCATAGCATACGTAAGTATTCTATTTTTTTTTTAAATAAAAACAGCAAGCAAATAAGCGGGCGAGGCGGGTCACCTAATGTTAAGTGATTGCCGCCGTCCATGAACATTTGTAGCACCAGAGGAACCACTAATGCGTTGCCGGCCTATCAGGAATTTGGGAACACCACCGAAGGAAGTTGCTTCTAAAGTTTGCATGTGCGTGGAGAAAAAGATCTGGCACAACGAGCGGTCAAAGTGCACCAGGCACCCCGATGGTGAGGGTGAAATTTCTTACAGTGGCGTGGGGTGCAATTGTAGAAAAATAAGGATGGAATGAGGTCAAACAACTCTTCGGAACACTCTCCATTATAAAGGCAAATAGAATACGCAAAGGAAGCATACGTCCCTACAGTGCTCCAGGATTTCTAACGAGGTTGTTAGTTTAAGATAGTCCACAAATGGAAAGCCCGTTTTTGAGTTCGATCAAATGGAAGGAGTTGGTGGGGTGCTCCGGCCTAAAAGTGAGATAATACTCCATAATATGTAGCCGGACTTGCGCTTAACAAAGAAGCCAGAGCTCGGGCTTAAGTACCGAGTTGCTCTGTTAAGAACCCCGAGCTTTTTGGAGGCTAATTCAGCTTTACCTTCAAAGTCATCCCAAAATTGGACTTTGTTCGAAATGTGATCACCAAGAATCCCAATTGGAAGGTGTTAGGAGAATGTTCTGAAAGAGGTATGGTGAAAAGGGTCTTCTTAGCGATAAACGCACGAAATTGTGTTCATGATGGGTAAAATAACACAAGGTTATGTGAACCCCTTTCTGACACTTTATCTAGGCATGCTTCTACGTCAGACACAAGTTTGGCTTTGCACTCCTCTAGCACTGAGCGAGAAAGCTGTGCATGACCATCATAGAGGGCGTCGCCTGTACTGCCATCCGCATAGCAATGGATGGTGTTGTCATGCAACATGCCATTGATATGCAGGGTGAATGGTGTGGGTGATAACACTGAGCCCTGTTCAAGTTCAGAGCGAAAACCATCACAACAACTTTGATGCTGCATCCATTAAGAAAGCTGGCGACCCAAGTACACAGCTTCAAGGGTAGTACGTAGAGTAGCCAGAGAGTTATGAATGTAGTGATACTTACGTATCTACAGGGCGAGAATCAAGTTACGAAGTACCTTGGCGATCATTTTCTCATTTAAAACGCACAATGTTTTAAAGCCAGGAAAGCCGTGTGTTTATAGACAAAGTTTGTACTAAGTTTTTGTTTATAGACTAAGAAATTTGTGATCCTTATCTTTTTTTTGCATGTTTCTGTGTTTTGTACTGTGTACTGTGTTTGCGTTATAGTCAAAAGAATATTTATTTATTATTTATTAATGCTTATTTAGTGTTCTTTTTTTGTGAAGGTTGTTTTAAACTTAAAAAGCCTGTTAATTTATAACATAAATAAAATTGATTATGACATTTAAACAAACGTATTTCTTTCTTTCTCTCGTCTAAAACCATCTTCGCATTATTTCTTTTCTAATGAATCCGGTTTGGGGCACATCCGTTGGATGGTTTCAAAGTCTATAAGGACACAGGTGGAAACATTTTTCGTTTTATATATTAAAAAAGATGAGTTACTATGATTTAATCCTAATCAAAGTATCTAATCCTGTTCGTTGCATTACATGTATAGTCCGCGAAAGGTCAAGATGGCAATCGAGATAGGAGGCGGGGAGACGCCCCGCTCACCCGCACGTCACCCGAGCTCGCCAGCACCAGGTTAGCGCGGGGGCTGTGCGGGGCGCTCCCTCCTCGATTGCCATTTCAACCTGTCGCATACTATACTTATTTTAATTATTGATTTTACGGTTTTAACTAATTAAAATTTTTGTTTTGGTAGTAAAACATTGTGAAAAAATGATTAAAATGTTATTAAAATTAAAATTACATTTAAATTATTTTTTCACCATTTTTTACCTTTATTTTTCCTTAGTTACGGCTGGTATGTGGGTGATGTGTTGTCAAAATGTATTTATTGTAAACAACAACCCAGCGGTGTCGTGTACAATAATTATATTTTGGTAACGTCACCACCGCCGACTGAGAGGTGCGTCAGTGGTGGCGTCGTTACCAAACATAAAGTCAAATTACTTACTTCTCGATTTCTGGGGCACAATGGACGAACTCGTGCGACCAAAATTTATAAATGGGGTTCTTGATGAGTTCGATAAAAGTAATGAGAAGTCCCCAAGGATGCGGCCGGTTCACGATCAGCCTTTCGAGGAGCATCCTTGTTATTTGCTCCTGTACAGCTTCGGAATTTGCCTCCACGAACAAATACAGAAGACAGCAGCTGAAATAGTGCGTGTGACTATTCGGGTAGCGCAACTGATTCGCAATCGCATTCAAGAATAGATACCTGGAAAGGTAAAGGTGGTTACAATTGGGTATTTGACTCCAATTTTTTATTACTTTATTATAAACTAGGATAAAAACAATGACGTAAACTGAAAAAACTAATTAAATCAATCAAGTAACAAAAAAGTTACAAGCATTTAAATATTTCTGATTAAACAGAGATAGCGATATAGCATTTTGACGTCACACCTTACTAATGCCATAGTAGCTTCGTGCGGTTTCGTACAAATTTTCGTTTTGCGAGAAAGGGATAGAAGACTCTCCCACTCCAAAATTAAAATGCCTGTAACTTTGTAAATCTTTGGTGGATTTTAATATTTTTTCAGCGTACGTTTTTATCCTAGTTTAAAAAAATTATCATATTTATCAAATTCAAAAGTAGGAAAATACCCAATTTTGTCTGCTGCAGTTTCCATACACTTACAGGTCTTACACACGTATAATGCAAAACATGGCAGCACTGTCGGTTGTGTAGTAGTGAGCGTAAAATGGCTGCACTTATATTCAGTAGTTTAAACATTAGGTTACTGTTGTTACAGACTCTAGTCAAATTGGGACCTATCCCCGGCATAGTGGTAAGCTCTGTGGTCTTATTGGGACCTATACGGGAGGTCCCAGGTTCGACTCCTGGCAGGAGAAATTTGGGATTTCATATATTTTCTCTGGTCTGGTCTGGTGGAAGGCTTCTGCCGTGGCTAGTTAAAACCCTGCCGGCAAGGCCATGCCGCCAAGCGATATAACGTTCCGGTGCGATACCTTGTAGAAACAAAAGGGGGTTTAATAAAAACTGCCATACTCCTTCCAGGTTAGCCCGTTGCACCATGACTTACCACCAGGTGAGATTGCAGTCAAGGGCTAACTTGTATCTGAATTTAAAAAATGATACTAATGAATAGGTACATGGTAACCACTTTGCGCTCGCTAATGTACTTACCGTCCTTCGTAGTCAAAGTCAACGGTAAAGTTTTGGAATATATCCATATGCGCCGAGTGGGCTATCGTAGTCATATTCGGCGTTTGTCCTTTGGCCCTTATATGAGCGATTGCTTGCGTGCCCACGTACAGAACCACTGCGTTCATCAGCTGGCTATTATACCGGCGTCCCGGCTCGTTTATTACCTGAAAGGCGATTTTATTTACTTTCTAGGCTTGCGCTTAACGACAATCATGCTTAAAAAAGCAATGACGAGGTCTAGGTTGGAGCGCGCTTTCCTAGATAAATAAATAAATTGTTTATTGTTCAAAATACATAGGTACAAGTACATCTGCATATTTAAATGTACAATGCATTCTTATATGTACCAATACCAATACCATAGCAATTTTTTAAGTATACAGAAACACTGACTGTCTCTAAGCTACTTGTGTTTGAGGCGTCTATCCAGCAAGTCAAATCAAAGAAAGCAATGTAATTTTCTACTACTTGCTCGGAATTGGTTTTTTTTATTTAAACATAACGTCAAACGGCTCTTTTTTCGCCGCCTCGTTTAGTTTAAAAAGACTGTGCTGGCGTCTCGTCCTTTTAGACTCACTTGATAAGTATTCGGCTTCACCTCGTCTTTCCTAATATTATCACAGTCGTAAATTGCTTTATTTCCGGCCTGAACAGTAATATTTTTAACTACAATTTCATAAAATATTTCTCTCCATCGACACGAGTTTGGTTAATTGCGAGCCACAAAGAAATTCGCGTATGCGATGTACTACACTTGCGTATTGTCACTGATGACATATGGATCCAAGACATGGTCGCTAACTATGGGCCTCATAAGAAAGCTCAGAGTCACTCAGCGGGCGATGGAGAGAGCTATGTGCGGAGTTTCTCTACGTGATCAAATCAGAAATGAGGAGATCCGTGGGAGAACTAAGAGTAACCGACATAGCTCAACGGGTTGCGAAGCTGAAGTGGCAATGGGCAGGGCACATAGTTCGTACAACCGATAGACGTTAGGGTCCCAGGGTGCTGGAATGGCGACCTCGCACCGGAAGACGCAGACCCCTCACTAGGTGGACGGACGACATCAGACGAGTCGCAGGGAGCCACTGGATTCAGGCGGCGCAGGACCGTGGCGTGTGGAAGTCCCTACAAGAGACCTATGTCCAGCAGTGGACGTCTATTGGTTGATGATGATGATGATGATGTACTACACTTAAAATATAATTCACCTGCATGTTGCTCCGCAGCTCAGATAGGAAGGTGACAGGCGCTCGAGCCTTTATGTACGCGTCCAGATCCTTCTTGAACTGTGACGCAGGGATTATCGTCGCGTAGTTGATGACCGCGCGGGGCGGCAAGCTGATCTCGGCTAGCAGATCCACTTTTAGATTCGGCGTAAACGGATCGGGCAGTCTCATGTTCCTCGGGAAAGCCGAAAGGATAAGATTCCTCATCTGGATGCAGTTCGGCGGAATCTCATCGCAGAACCCGTAGTGGTAGTCGCACAGGAACTCCGGGAAGTCGTGGAGCAGAACCAGTAACACTTTCAGGGTCCCCTTGTACAGCATCATGACCGGCGGGGCCAACTCCGTGTTACGTAGAAACGGGTCGAGGAACTTGAAAAGGTCGATGAGCAGCGTCGAATACATCCCCCATCCCTAGCGACAATCAACGTTTAGTATCGGAGCGCTCCGACGGTTACACACCAATAGAAAAGCGATGATCAAGCAATGATATCAGAAGCCATAATAAACACATACGAGCATAAGAATTTAAAAAAAGGTTATCTATACCAATACTTCCATGATAGACTTGAACAAAAGAAAACAACATCATAAGTGTAATCGATCACATAGTACAAATACTGCACATTTATTTTCGTACACATTTGTGTCTTTTCACACACTTCGTGGCACTCTGTTGACATTACAATTTTACGGGACTAACATTCATTTAGGCGTCTAAAGCAATGACGCCAACAAATTGGTGGCATCGTTGGCGACCAATTATAAAAAATAATGAAAGTATTTGTACCACACCAGTATAAATATCTCCATGAATGAAATCCATAGTTTCATGGTACGCTACAAACGATCGGCAACGGTGCCTCCACAAGGCCTCGGTACGCAGACTCTTGAGAGTTATCATGGAAATATATTGTTATTATGAGCAACTTCATTTCGCCAATTCCTTCAAATAATCTACATCCAACTCAAAAAGTTATTAATAAAATGAAATAGATATTGGCAAAATAAAGTTTAATAAAATGTTCGCAGTCGAATTATGCGATAGCCACATACCGCGCTATATCACAATTCGTTTATGTTAGTAATGTCAGATACATTTGCAAGCGACGCGGCTACCGTGCTATAGACAAGTGGATTTAGGATATAGCCCGTTAGTCAGGTCGTCAAGATAGTGTGTGTGAAGACACTCCGCAAGGTATATTTCATGTTTTTCACGCTAGAAGTCCCTTTCGGCATCTTGGTAAAGTCATTACAACAAAAACAAATTTGGTAATGTAACTGGAGGGCCTAGCAATGTTGATTATATAAAACTAGAAAGCGACGCTCGCGGCTTCGTCCCGAGTAAATGCGGTCATTAAAAATGTTGATAAAAGTACCTAGCCTATATATCCGTCTACGAGAAGCAAGCTATCTCTGTACTAAACTAGACTTGGATTTAGGTTTATGAAAATGCTGTGCGAACTATTTCCCTTTGACTCTCTTTTTTGTGGTACAAAAGTAGTCTGATGCCCTTTCCTGACGTGCCGTGAAAAACTAGCTAGACAGGTAGAGACACCTTCGCATAAACTTTATTTTTACAGTTCTATCTTCATAGGCTCAGAACAGCACCCCGATTGCGGGAAACCTGCATCAATCATTATTACAATCTCGATTGGCTGAATTTGTGCAATTCTTGTTGCAACAATGCATTGTAGCCAATAGTGAGCGAGCGTCAACCAATCCGAGGTGATTGCGAACGTTACATTGTAGCTGTCATTCTACGGCAATCGCGCACCAGGACATATGCACCTATAGTTAACATAACCATTCTTCCAAAAGAGACTTCTTACGCAAAAATTTCAATGACAGTGCTTCAGTTTTTATGCTACCACAATGGACCTGAACTTTTTTCATTGCAAGATTTAGATAGGCTTGTGCTAGTCGACAATCATACCCGATGGAAGGCAAACATTAGTCTAGTATGCATATTCGTTTTCGCTTTGAAGGTACTCAAATTATATGGCAAATTGTATGAGTGGTTCATGACAACCGATTTTAATAACAATATCAAATAATTAAATATGTACTGGTAAAGTGAAATTAAGCCAAAAAAAAAAAGCTCAGGTGCAACTGGTTGAATCTAGCATACATTTGACATAAACTGGGCACTTTACCATTTTTAGTTTGCTCCAAATATTCTGGATCAGTAATCCTTCTCAATAGATAGAAAATTATTTATTGTTCACAAAAAAGAGATCTCTTCGTAAGCAAGTCCGAACCGCACTAGACCGGTTTTTTATTGTTTGTTGTTATAGAGGTAATAGTACTTAATACATATTATGTGAAAAATTTAGTTCCCTTAACCTATTACGGTTCATGAGATATAAGCCCGCTGACGGACGGATGGACAGCGGGGGTTTAGTAATAGAGTCCCATTGCCACCCTTCGGATACGGAACCCTAATAAAAAGAAAGGTAAATCTAAGACAATTCATAGTATGACCTTTGTACCAAAGAGGTGCCCAGCTTAAGTCAATAATAATATAATAAATTAGTATAAAAGGCCGAGCAGACATAAGTCAGATAGCCGAGAGTCAACAATTTATACACATACTGTAACTTCGAACTAATTTTTTTTTAATTTTTAAAAATGGGTTAACACATTTCGACTACGCTGTGAGTTTTTGAGTATCGAGACACTACAATGTCAGAGCAGAACCGATACTAAGCCCCTTGTTTTAAGGACGAACATTCAGTAGGTACTACCGATTTGTATTTTGGAAAGTTTCCGCATGGGTCTGTTTCACTTTGACGTAATAGTGTTTATTTGAAACTAGCTGATGCCCGCGACTTCGTCCGCGTGGAATTAGGTTTTTTAAAAATCCCGTGGGAACTCTTTGATTTTCCGGGATAAAAAGTAGCCTATGACACTCTCCGGGTCTTTATCTATACCCATGCAAAAAATCACGTCAATCCGTTGCACCGTTGCGACGTGATTGAAGGACAAACCAACAAACCAACAAACAAACACACTTTCGCATTTATATAAGGGTACTAATTTATTAACGTTTTCGAGATCTGAAAACTTGTATTAAGGCTTCTGGTTCTGACTAAGTCTGCTCAATTGCTAAGTGTGTAGTTAATAATCCCTAAGATGATTATCTAATGAAAAAGCTAAGCTACAGGGTGAAAAATACCTTCTGTTGTGGAGTGACTGCGAGCACCCTGTTTATAAAGGCCCTGTGCGCGACTATTTCTAGCCACGCGTAGCAGAAACCGGGTGCGACGCTAGGTCTCACGATGCGTAGGGTATGGCAGAACGCCGTTAGTACCTGTGCCCGAAAAATAACAAAATACTTGAAAAAATTTAATTTATTTTAAACTGCTAAACTAGCTTATACCCGCGACTTCGTCAGCGTGGAATACACAAATTTTAAACCCCTATTTTAAGCCTTTAGGGGCTGAATTTTCAAAAAATCTTCCATAACGGATGTCTACGTCATAATAGCAATCTGCGTGCCAAATTTCAGCCTGATCCGTCCAATAGTTTGAGCTGTGCGTTGATAGATCAGTCAGTCAGTCTTTCCTTTTATAGATATAATATTACAAAGAATAAAAATACACATCAGGCATATAAAATTTGATTACAGTAATAATTGCTAATTAAGTTAATCTATATTATAAGGTATGATAGGGTTGTCATGTAAATAGTGTATAAAAGCCCTTTAAAAATAAAGATATTAAAAAAAAGGATACTCTTACAAACAAAGGGCGGCCAAGTAATAGTTATTAGTTAGTATTATTTTGTTAGGTAATGTTACCTGATAGTTCATGGACTCTAAGACTGGTTCAGCCATATTCATGTCGAGGAACAATATGATTAGTAGACGGTGATAAGGAAGCTGCTGGAAATTGGTGCCATGCTCTTCCTGGTCTTGGAGCAAGCAACCAGCGATTATACCCAGTATCTGAAAAGATAGTTTCATCATCATCATGATCAACCCATCGCCGGCTCACTATAGAGCACGGGTCTACCCTCAGACTGAGAAGAGTTTTGGCCATAGTCTGCCACGCTGGCCATGTACGGATTGGTAGACTTCACACACCTTTAAGAACATTATGGAGAACTCTCAGGCGTGCAGGTTTCCTCACGATGTTTTCCTTCACCGGTAAAGCATGTGATATTTAATTAATTAAAACGCACATAACTCCGAAAAGTTAGAGGTGCGTGCCAGGGATCGAACCCCAGACCTCCGATTAGAAGGCGGACGTCCTAATCACTAGGCTATCACAGCTTAAGATAGTTTAGAAAATTAAATCCGCCTCTGTGTAGAATCTCTCTAATCTAGAATCTAGAATCTTTCTAAGGGTTATGGGTCCTTTTCATTAATCACCATTTTTTTATTCCGATACAAGTTAGCACTTGAATGCGATGTCACCTGGTGTCAAGTGATGATGCTGTCTAAGATGGAAGCGGGCTAACTTAGTAAGGGTATTTAAGTTTACGTAATTAATTACCATTACATCATTATCTTATTTAATGTTCAAGTGTTAAGGTTAATAAAAACCTAAAGTTGTTGATTATAAAAAAATCTACATTTCAAGAAACAGATGTGTATAAGTCCCACAAATTGCTAATGCGCGTGGCTGCCATTTTAGTGCCGTCAGCACTAGACTGAAGTTTCGAACTGATGGTATATTTTTACTTAAATATACGTCAAATGACGTCATTAATGAGACATGACAGCGCAATAGCAATTCGCGGGACTTATACATGTGTGCGAACGTGATCACGTGAGCGATGACATTTTGTTCGTGACCTGTCATAGATCAATGCTAAGGACAGACAGATTTTTCATACCTTATTCAGCAAGTTGAGTTTCGGCGTAGGGTTGCCGTTATCCGCGGTGTTCTTGATCAATAGCGAGACTAGCTTGATAAACGAATCGCACATCGTATAATACTTCTCCCTCTTCGGCGGCACCGGCGGAGGGTTCATTCTATCCTCGTTGAGCAGTTGGTACACATTCTCCACACACATTTGGGTGGCGATGCGGAAGAATCGCGTGATCATGTCGTCGGATTTGAGGATGCCGTTCATGTTCATCCTGTGCACGTAAATGTTGAAGTTCTGCCCGATCTCTATCTCGGTGAGGGGACTCAGAAGGATGTTTCTCCATTCGCGGAGGAGGTTCTCCGTCTTCTCTTGGAGACCGTGCGGGTCGTCGTATTCGCGGGACTGTTGGAAATATACGCTCTTTTAACGCTCATTACTATGAGATCACAGTGCGCTAAAACACTCACAGTAGTTTCCTCCAATCAGATTACAGCGTCACGTCAATTTTCAATAATCTGATTGGTCAAATCCACACCGTGCGTCCGAGCGCACTGTGAGACCGCATGGTAATAATTGTGATT
Organism: Maniola hyperantus; assembly: GCF_902806685.2. Lineage (NCBI taxonomy): Eukaryota > Metazoa > Arthropoda > Insecta > Lepidoptera > Nymphalidae > Maniola > Maniola hyperantus. The sequence goes on from NC_048564.1 coordinate 3,196,606, forward strand.
AAGGGTAATAAACAATCATAATATGGCCAAAAGTAAAGTTATTCTACTAAAATTAAACCTTAATACTAATGAATTTGGGCTTGTTGAGTGGTTTAACGACTTATTATAATGTAAAATAATGATTACATACCACGATTAATATTACATAATACATGATTTAAATTAAATTATCGATATTTCGACCCACTTGCAAGAGTCGTGTTCACGATGGGACTGCAGTGCTGCGAAAGATAAGTTCGAGCTGTCAAGGACAGTATCGAACTACCCTCATTCGTGCTATTGAGTCGCGGTATCGATAATTCAAAATAATAGTTTTAATCGTGGTATGCACTCGTTATTTCATTATAATATGAACCTTAATAGTTTGAGTTAAGGAATAAATCAAAATGTTATAAAAAACTTGTGACCGGATATTAAAATTTGTTCCTTAATGCAAACTTATAAGATTCAATCATTAATAAAGCTTCTGAAGGTTACGTGAGCGAGTAAAATTCGTTAAATTCATTAGCCAATTCACTGCGGTTTGAGTAAAATTGTCCAGCAAATTACTTGAGCATTGACGCGCTTGGCTGGCAAATGGCGGGTGCAGGCGATTGGTTGATCAAGTCGGCGCGGGTGCACGCCATTGGTAGATAAGACGAGCCTTGCTACCTGGATTCGCCAACTTTTCTCCACTACGCCGCTTAGGTACAAGTTGTTTGCCGGGCACTATACTTAAGAAAAAAATAATTATAGATACTTACGCGCACTTGCAAAATGCCATTATGGATGTGAGAAGTGGGACCCAAAGGAGACCTCTCTCCCAAATAACTGCTCGGGTCTTGGTTGATTCGAATCGTCTCGATCAGCGTGGCGAGACCTTCCGGCGGAGCCCTGGACTGTGCCATCAGCCTGACCAGCGTCTCAGTGCAATGGTAGAGGTCAGATTCCGTGGCGTAGGCGTCGTTGCGGTCGTCGACCAGGTACAGTTGGACCAATTGCATCGCGAAAGAAACCGCCACATAATTGTTTCCGTTATCCATGAGTTGCGATAACGCAAGGTCGTACTAGTATATGGAATAATTCAAACCATTAATTATCATCTATATTCTATCATATAAATTCAAACTAGAGTTGGGCCGACTAGTCCCGGAAAGCAGACTATTCGGCATCTTTTATAGTCGGCGACTAATCGGCAAATGGCCTCGCTTATACTAGTCAAATCAGGAGCTTGTATGAAATACATAGATGTGACGTCTTGAATAGTTGATGTAATTTGACGTCCTTTTTTAGTTAAATTGTTAATTTAAAATGGTTAGCAAACTTTATACTAACAGCAGACGTGGACCCTCTATTTAACAATTACTAACAAATAATTTATTTTTCATCTCACTCGCTCGGAAACAATCCTTTTGCCCTTTGAATCTTTGCACCCTTGCATAACAAATAACTATTTTACACAGTCATCATCCCAATAATCGCGCTATTTCAAACTCTTATTTGAGTCGTAATTTAGTTCATTATCAATTTAACTTGCTCGAGCATTTTGCTGCAAAACAAATGTGAATATTGCTCAAAGCGTAGCTTACAAAAACTAGTTGTCAGTTGAAAATACAACCTGTGGTAAGTTGATGAGGTGGTTCCTCACGAGACAGTCAATGGCTTCCAGGTTGAACCTAAGCTCGTCCCTGCATTCCGTGACACAGTATGTGATCTGTTTGGTGGTCCAGGCGTGGCCATAGACTCTGTTGTCCTCTAGCAACTTGAGGACCCGAAGGTGTATGTCGCGGTACCGCGTCATCAGCTCGACATGTTCAGCGCTGGCTCCCGCCTGGACGATGTGACCGTCCAATAGTCCCTCCACAGCCTGTGTACAAGATTAAATATAAATAATAAAATACTAGATGATCCCGCAACTTCGTCCGCGTAGATTTACGTTTTTAAAAATCCCGTGGGAACTCTTTGATTTTCCTAGTAGTATTTCCTATAAGCATAAACATAAGCAAATAATACGAGAAACATTCATTAAAAGGTTTCTTTACATAGTCCATAAAAAATGAGAACTCACTCGCCATTTTAACTCAAATGTGTCAATTGTCATTATCAAAAGTAAGGTTCACCTTTTTTGAAAATCGTACTTTTGACATGACAGTTGACAAATTAAAATGGCGAGTAACATCTCATTTTGTACGCCTTATACTCACCCTCTGAAGGAGTGTGTAGCCAGAGACGATATCTCGGTTCCGTCTGGCCATGACGAGGCATTCGAACAGCGTGTGCATGTTCGTGGCTTGCACCGCGAACGCTGGGATCGGCACTGCAGTCGTCAGGAACAGCTCTGCAGCCGTCATCAGCGTAGTCATCTCATCATGTCCGTACACCTACAAAATATGTTTCATTGAATCAAATTGCATGTAGAGGTTTGAGCCTCGATAGCTCAATGGTTCAAGGAGCGGAATGAAATCCGAAAGGTCGCCGGTTCATACCCCACCCGTTGGACTATTGTCGTATCTACTCCTAGCACAAGCTTAACGCTTACTTGGAGGGGAAAGGCGAATATTAGCCAGCATAATAAACCCCCAACGTCTGTCGGTTTTTTGCACTTTGTTCCCTGCCCATTTCCACTTCAGCTTCACGTCCCGTTCAGCTGTCGGTTATTCTAGCTCTTCTATGGATCTCCTCATTTTTGATTCACATAGAGAAACTCCAAGCTTAGCTCTATCCATTTTTAACATGGTCTGAAAAAAATTAAAATATTATTTAATATACTAGCCTGCGTCTGGTTCACAACTGGACCAAATGTCATCTGGGGCATTTGTTCCTGGGGTGGTTTGGGAATGAACATGCCCGCATCCCGGACCGGCATGAACCCCGGGATGTTGCATGCGAACTCCTCGTACACCACTATCTGCATGTCGGTCGGGCCGCCCACCCGCAGCCTGACGCGCTCCGGTATCCTCTCGGTCTGGTATGTGAGAACTATCGCGTCGAAGTATCTTCGGCCTTCCTGTCTAGCTATTTTCCTCATTTCGTAGTCGTTCATGAGCCTTTTATCCAGCTCGGGCAGTGCCTTCTCGACGGCAGTCTTCTGTATGAAAGCGCATGCCAGTTCCATGTTCTCTGTGGCGAGAACAGCTGCGGCACTCTCTATGATGTCCTTCTGCAACGTGTTTAACTAGATTGAAAGTCAAGAAGAGTACAAAGGTATACTAAATATATGACAAAACATAAGAAGCGCCCAGTGGTTAAACACAAGTAAGTAGTTTACATTGAAATGTGATATGCATTTTAAATCACACAGTTAGCTATGCAACAAAATGTTACTCTGGTTAGTTGACAAAGCATTGGATGAGTCACGTGAAGGCATTTGTTACTCGAGCACCCGGAATGCAACACTCGGTAAGGGCGCTTTGGGCGCTTGTTATGTTAAGATGCTGGTGAACATTAGGGACGTTACCTGTTGGGGAGTGGTCGGTATCATGGCAGTTATGAAGGCAGCTTTCAAGTTGGTGCTGATGGTGCTCAGGATCTGCTCGCGACAAGTGATCATGGCCATGCCGGCGGTCAAGTTCCGCATCATGTGGTGCGCGCACGTCCGCATGCGCGTCTCGTCGGGATCGAACGCAAAATCCTTGCGTATGATTTGCTCGCACGTGGTCAACGCGTACTTGATAGACCTGTCCACGACGGGGTGGATCCACTCCTGGATAGATCTCTCGATGGCCGGCTTCACGAACTGCTTCAGATGCGGGTAGTTTTGGAACAGTATGATGTGCGGGTTGAAGATGATCTTGTGGCCGAAGGCGGACGTCGAAGACACGTTGACGTCGAGGTAGTTGAACCGCGGCTCGGGCAGGCCCAGCACGCCAATCATGCTCGGGTCGCCGGCCACGAGCCCGGCCGTGGGCGTGGGCGCCGCGGCCGACAGGTCCTCCACGGGCAACATGGGCGGCGGCGGCGGCATCATTTGCAACTGCTGGGTCGCTATTATAGTCTGATGAACCGGCATTACGTTCAACGCTTCTTTGTTCGGTTTCGGTTGCGAAAGTTGAAACTCGATCGTTCTTAACTTATCCGGATCTTTTAAATACAGAGACGGTTTTAAATCGGAAATATCTAAGCTCAAGTTTTTACAAAGCACTTCTATCTCAAACTTTAGGTTAAGTTTTAGATCAGGTTCCTGGTGCAGCTCTGCTAACACGTTCATTAGAGCCATGGTCCACGGGTTAGGCGGCCTGAAGACGACGCTCTTGGCGCACGACTCCAATACCTTAGCAATAAACGGCACCACGTAGAGCAACTCCTGCTGGCCTTTGTGATAAGCTTCGAGTAGAAGTGCTTTGAGGTCGAGATCAATGTAAAGAATGGGTAGACTGCGAGCTAATGTGAGCATGCCTAACCAATGACCGAGATTTTTCAGCAACGATCGGTCAGAAAAGTTAGCTATGCCTTTGTCAGATCGCAGCAGAACCCTGATATTGCGATACGTCTCTTTCGTTACCATTTTGTTTATTTCACGTATTTTAAGAACGTCGAGAAAGTTTGAGTATAGCGCATGGAAATTGAGTTCTATCGATGCCCTCTTCATTACGAGGTACTGTGACAACCACGGGTGGTATTCCTCGGTGATGATTTCCTTTAACTCTTCACATTTGGGTTGTAGATTCAGTTGACTGAGATTATTGAAAATGAAGGCCGTTTTGTCTTGCATGGCTTCCGGTGGAGCGGTAATTTTCTCATCTCTGTCTGTGGCAGTGAGCAGTGTGTCAATGTTTGTGGCGTTCGCGATAGAAGGTCGGCTGCCTATGCCCCCGGCATAGTTTGCCATCTTAGAAATGACCGAGATGGGGTTCGGAGCGCAAACCACTGCCCTGTAAGGAAATGCCTAGTTGTTACCACTAGCTGCGGACCGGGTAGCAACGCAGAACACGCATGCTGGATTTTGCGATGCGAACCGCCCCGTTTCTCTCAATAGACGCGATGCTGAAGCAAGTAATTTACTTTTACTTTGCAAATTTCAATTTCACGTATTTTGGCCGAGTGGCTGTAGTGGTAGAGAAGTTTTACAATGCGTAACATGTAAAAGCACTAGCTAACACTGAATAATAAACATAAATTGACTTGCTTTAACAGTGGTCATAACATAAAAAAATCAAAAAGGAAAAACTCAAGTAGAAGTCACACAAAAGTTCCTATTTTTCAATCTGTAATTAAAAGTTTTAGCTAGATAAGGTTAGATGGATTAGATAAGATAGGTTTATATAGATAATTTTGAACTTCTCAAATAAAGAACTCTCTCTGCATTGTATTCCACATTGATGAGGATCGTGAGCCCTTTCCATTAATTACAAGGTAGGATTTTTATCGGTATAATAATGCAGTGGGCTCCTTAAAAAAGATCCTTTCGACTAGACTAAGAGAACGAGAATTCGTTTCTTAAGTTTCAAGGTTATTATTAGATGTTTGAGATCATAACTGAGACCGATAACAGCTTAACGTGTTCTCCGAGGAAAAAAGCCAAATTTAGACCTTCAAAGTCAGTCACCCACCAGCCAGTTACCGACTTGTAACAACATTGCTTAACCAGTGTTATTGCCAGCGCTGTCACGTAGTTTGTATGTATGTGTGTCGCGCAGTGGCCACGCTTCTATCAAGACAATAAAAAGATAACATGCACAGAAAAATGGACAAAACTACAAAGACCCCATAGTTTTTAGAGCCAAATTCTTAGGGAACATACTTAAAAACGGCAACTCAGAATATAATGTGCACATCAATCAACCCAACTCTTGTTATGTGGCTCTTATGACAACCTATCCTTGTCAGGATGTTCCAACCGAGTTGAGGTACCAAACTTCAACTTGTTCAGAGCATCCGGGCAAGGACGGGTTAGGTTTGTAGTCTCACTACCACATTACTAGAGCTGCATTGTACACTTTATAGTATTTTTACTGAACAAAGCCATGCATTATAATATTTTTTAGTTAAATAATATTTTCAAGTAATAAGTGCAATACTACCCCTTTTATAAGCCGCATCGGCAAAATTCGTTAGCGGACTAAAACCAAATGCACATGAGGAAATATAGACCTCATTGCTTGACGTTAAGATTTTGAACACAAGAATAACAGAGACTCGTGCTTAGCTCATAATTCACGTGTACAAAACATGGCGCGTAGGCAACGACCAATAGTGGACGGGCGCGCGCTGTGATTGGCCAAGATATTTTGGCGCCATTCAAAATTAAGATTTCTGCGCAGGTACATCGGCATAACTATAAAAATGGTAGTACTGTTCTCTCTAAGTAAATATTAAAAGTGCTAGGCTATTCCGTAACTTTTAGTGATATCGTCGTGCAATTCTTGCTTTTTGTAATCGCCATACGAAACTCATAATTTGACAGTGGCTGACAATATTCATTTTAAGTTACAGAATAATCGCCCTAGTTGTCTGAGCCAAAAGGACGCTGGTTTTTATTCATTTGCGAGAATCTAACAGGTCCAATGTAAATAATGCTGCCAAAACAAAGATGTCCAGATGCTGTCAGCTTAACTGATCAAAATATCTTAAATGGTCGACAGAAACAAAAACCGAGTAGGTAGTTCATTTCATACGGCACTCATTGTGACCTCAATATCGACAAACCTGATCCCTGTAAAATTACCGCAAGTATAGTGGAAAAACTGAAAAATAATATACACTTGCCTGTAGGGTGCTGAGACTGTTACCACGGAGGCCTGGTTCAACATGGCGGCGAGACTTGCAGGTAGAACTGCTCCTTGAGGCTTCGTGGGCGGCTCTTGACTCTGGAGACCATACTCGATGTATTCAATAAGATGCGGCGGGAACTCGCTGAAGTGAGGAATGGCCCTAACGTGTTCGCAGTACTTGTGGTAGTCCTTCAAACGCGACTTGAATCTATCCAGCGCAGCTATCCCGAAGTAGTACATTTTGGAGCCCTCCGGTTTGCGTAGAGCGTCTAATACAAATCTCAAAGCCAGTCCTAACGACACGTAGCTGGGAACTAGACCTTTCTCTATTATACCTCCGAACAATTGAGCAGTGATGTGAAGTTCTTTGTCTGGGTATTGTGGGAAAAACCTGTACTCCTCAAAAAGGTTTCGCAACATGCAAGAGAACACTTCCCGTTCCCTACTCTTCGGCGAATCCTGGAACTTCTTTAGCATTTCCAAGACTTCATCTATCGAAAGGGTGGGGTGTGGAGGATGGTTGTAAATTCTCTGGAAATAGCCATTCGCTTCGTCTTCTATTTCTTTTGATACGTTGTGCATCATCTCCGGAAAATGGATGGGCTCCGGTAAGCGCGGTTTGTCCATCGCGGGCATCGGAGGCATTCTCGCCAGGGCCGTCATATTCGCTACGGTGGCATGTTGCGGCATAGGCATTATGGCGAAAGGACTGTGCGGCCCGGGCCCGATCAACCGCGAAGGGGATCCGGGGGCAGCGACGAGTGGTCCTAGAGTACCGGGCATTGCGAATGCTGCGTTTGCCGGTGCGCCTAGAGTCAAACTGGCAACGTTTGGCGCTAAGCTCGCGATCGCATCGACGTGCGGTGTGAACAGTTGCCCTCCTAATGCGGGGTTGAAGGGAGTCTCCAACACTCTCGTATGCGGGCGCGCGATTCCCGCTATACCCGGTCTAGTTTTAGTCATTATCAAGGTTTGGCAGCTCGTGATCACATTGTATATCGCCTCTTGGAGTTCTTGCTGGACATTCGGGATGCAGAGTTGTAAGCAAGCTAACATCGTTCCGACAGTCTCCGCCGGCAACTGCGCCGCTTTAGGTAGCTGCTCGTCTGGTACTTTGCCGAGTATCGGCGGACAACGCCGCTGCAAGAACTTCACCATTGCCGATACGAAGGTTTCCCCGTGGTCTCGGATCTTATCTGTGAGCCACTTGTCGAGTTTGAGATACTCTCTCCTCGACGCTAAGCATGCCAAATCTATTACGAATGGAAAAGACTGTACATTTAGCAACAAGGACAATGCCTTCAAGTCCTGCGCCACATCCAATATTCTCGAAAGTTTTGATTGATCACAATCACCGCGAATATACCAATCTGCCATCGCATGCATTATTATAGGCTTAATATTGGGGTTTTGCGCATGCCAAGCATGCTGTAATATTATACCCGAATTAGGATGGTTGCCAAGAAATATTGGAATTAGTGTTGTTAGCAGTTCCTGTCTAAATACTGTGATAGGTGGACTGATTTGCAGCAACGCCAACAGTAAGATGTCGGGGCAGTTTTGCAAAGGAAACTTGAAGAGTTCGTGGACTTGCATGTAATAACCTCGATCTGACGCGTACAGTAGAAGTTCTACCAAATAGAGGCAGCGCCATGTCGATACTTCTTTGTTGTCGGTTTCAGGAGGCGATTTCAGTAAATCAATCGAGACCGGATGAAAGGGATGATCTGCGAAACTGAATATATCTGGATGCTTGAGGATATTTGTAATTAAACTCATTTGCCCTTCTAAGTTTGTCCATCTGCGACACAGATATTCCACTGGGAATATATTACTCGGATAGCCCGCGCTCTGCAGGCCCAAGCGCAGTATAGTGAAGAGCAGGCTCAACCCTTGCCTGTCTGGTACCACAAATTCTGGATGATCGAGTTGAAGAATAACTTCCTTCCAATTCAAATTGGACGCTAATTCCTTCAAGGTCTGAACGAAGACCTCGGCGTTCCACGTCTCTGTATGTCCATGTGCGATGGCATCTTTCTTAGCTTCGTGATTCATCCAAAAGTTTCCAGGAGTCTGTACCATTGGGCCATCTTGCAGAGTGGCATGAAACCTTACCATCATCGAGATTATCCTGGCTATATCGATAGCCGTCGGCTCCCGGGCTCCAAAGTTGATCATATTGTTTTTACAATCCTCTACGGAAGTCGTGAAGGAGTAGCCGATCTCCCGGATGATGTCGGCCAGAGAGTTGTCCAACATGGCCGCCGCCATGTCATCGGAGGTAGTCATTTCCTCGAGCGGCGTTTGTGTGTCGTCAGGATAGAGGAGCGGAGCGAGCACAATGGGCACTACTTCGCGCGGAAAGTCTATTCGTAATCGTTTCAGAAACAAATCCTTTGTGACGGCTGCGAGCCGAAAGTTCTCGTACGCGAGACTGGTTAAGAGAGTTTGCAACACTTCAGGGCTGCATTCCTGCAAGCCTGCACGCTCAACTTGATGTCCACGCTCTGGGTGAAAAAAAATACATTAAAACTAAACTTTGTTGCAAATGATAATTTTAAAAGATTTAAGAACCGACATTAACTTTTGTTATACCTGCATCAAGGTAACACTGTACAAAGTCCAAAAATCGTTTCTTGAGATGTTGTTTAGCAATAGATACTATTTCTGGCTTTGGAGAGTTTTTTCTCAGAACCAATGAGAAGGCGACATCCTGGGCGGTCGTAAATTTCAGCAATCTCGCGAGTCGACTGAGTAATGTGTTGGTGGGTTTTAAGGTCTGAAAACAAATCAAATACGTATCTTCCAGTATCGATTATTATGAGAACAAATGCAAGTATTACAGTAATAAAACTATTGTTAAAGGGAATTACAGCTATTTTTGTTGTCCTTTTTGCTAAGATTTTGTTTTAGAGCAACATAGCCATCATCATCATCATCTCAACTCGTCAAGGGCTCACTACTGAGCACAGGTCTTCTCTCAGAATCAGAAGGGTTGAAGCCACAGTCAACCACGCTGGCCAAGTGCGGATCGATATCCTCCAAAATATTATAGAGAACCCTCAGGCATGCAGGTTTTTTCACGTTGTTTTATTACACAGTTAAAGCAAGTTATATTAATTAAAAGGCACCTTGCTCCGAAAAGTTAAGAGGTGTGTGCCCGAGTCGAACTCCAGATCCCCTAGTAGAAGGCCACCGACTTAACCACTACCATACCTAGTTAGTAATGTTTAAGTCCTACCACCGTTTCAAGCTTCGAACAATACAGCGATTAACTTTATTTAGTTTTTATCAATAACGAAAATTTTATTTAAGAATATCAGTATCCTTATTATAAATGCGAAAGTATGTTTGTTTGTTGGTTTGTCCTTCAATCACGTCGCAACGGTACAACGGATTGACGTGATATTTTGCATGGGTATAGATAAAGACCTCGAGGTAACATATTCTACTTTTTATCGCGGAAAATCCAAGAGTTCCCACGGGATTTTTAAAAAACTTAATTCCACGCGGACGAAGTCGCGGGCATCAGCTAGTGGAGTCATAAAAACACTTTGACTTCCATGACAATAATTATTTCTCTAGAAAATAGCATATGAATTTACAGCTATAAATAACTAACTAGGATTGATTGAAACGAAAGAAAATTAACAAAACCCAGCTAGCTAGCTAGCCAGACAAGGCTATCAGTGCAACTGTTAGCTAAATCGATCCGAACTTCTATATTTGTCGCAATGGAATTAATATTTTAACAAGACAGTCTGACGCTTATTGGTAGGGCAGAAAAATGCAGGATACCTGAAAGTATTTTAATGCCTAGTGCTTCTTGCTTACATAGGAATTTTTTAAGCAATTATTGCCATTTTCAGGCACCTATCTTCTATCTCCTAGGTATCGTTAATCACTCATTATGAAGCCTTAATCAAGCTAATAAAGTGTTGACCTCAGCAGCCTATATACACCAGTAAGATACAATGGTTGGACCAGCTGAGCTCCAAGCATGACACCCCGACAAAGAAAGATATTCCTATTGTTTCTTCGAGCCCTCTACACACTGCTTCCGTACTAAATCGGCACAAGGTCTTGAGCACAATCGCGGGATGCATCCGTATTGTAACTATTGCAGGTCGAAAGATGATCACCTTCAGTAAATAAATCGATTTATTACTTTCCTGTGCTAGGGCACTAAGCATTCCGTTAGGAACTACAATATATTCGGCAAATGCATGGAAGGCTTCAAGTAGACGATCCGATTCGGCCGCAGCTTTGCGTAATGACGCACACATACGCATTTAAAATAAACAATTTTTATTAGAATAAACGTTTACAAAATGCTTTCAAGTGAATCTACATTATACCACTAGTTCTGAATGCCATTGTTACTTATTGTATGTAAAACTTTTTTTTTTTTTATATTTCAAAGCTATCTACAATCAGTCATTGGATGGACTTTTATCAGATTTTTATGAGTTTATTTTTATTTTTAATAAAGAATATTAGCCATGTTAAATGACAAATATTCCCCTTTCTTCTCCAATTAAGCGTCAGGCTTGTGCTAGGAGCAGGTACGACAATAGTGCAACGGGCGGGGTTTGAACCGTCGGTCGACCTTTCAGTTTTCAGTCCACTCCTATACCGGTTGAGCTATTGAGGCTCTGAGTGCATTCAAGGTTGAGAGAAGGTCACTCCATCAAGAAACTTCTCATAATGCTTTCGCTGGCTTTAATGTGTACATGACAGTTCTTCTACTGTGACTCTTTTCAGTCTACTAACTCTGCTGCATGTGGTAAGTGACACTGCCAGACTATTTGCATGGACTTCAAGCCTGGCCTTGTGTTTCTTTGCATTAATATTTATTTATTCTTTAATTGTGGGCATTGCAAGATATTCGTGTATTTCTGTTGTTTTGGTAAACCACGGGGCATTGAGTATTGTGCGAAAGACTGAATTTTGATATCGCTGTAGTATTTCTATGTTAGAGTTGCTGGCTGTGCCCCACAACTCCAAACCATATGTCCATACAGGTTTTACGAAGCTCTTGTATATGAGTACTTTGTTATTGAGTGATAGTCTGGAGTGTCTGCCAAGTAACCACATTAGCGATCAAGTGCAAATACGCAGCTCTTCTCTTTTTTTTTTTAAATATGCGTTTGGCATGTTTGCCTTCTATCAAGATGCATACCAAGGTACTTGGCAACATTACCATGTGGCAGAGTCTCGTTACCAAGTTTCGCCTGTGGGCAATCTTCGGGTCTAAGCGTAAAGGTTACGTGGGTTGATTTGGATGCACTAGCTTTGATTCTCCACTTTCGCATCAACTTATCGATATTATCCAAGTGGCCCTGTAATCTCTGGGATGCTACTTTTAGATTTGCGTGACTACTCAGTGCCGCTGTATCGTCTGCAAACGTCGCGGTAAGGATACTTGGTGTTTCGGGTAGGTTGGCCGTGTATAGGGTGTAAAGGATCGGCCCTAGCACTGATCCCTGTGGAACACCAGCTTTGATATCGTAGAACTGGGAACAGAACATGTAAAACTAACCTTCTGCACTGACTTTGCCGGAGTATCAACAGTACGACAAACCACAGTGGACTTAGCCGGGTGGTTGAGCAGGCAGGACAGGTACTGCGCCAGGAGAGTCGCGTGTACACTGAAGGCGGGCCCCGGTCGATCGGTCTCCCACGAAGTCTTAGCCGCCTCGGTAAGCAGGCACCTCAGCACTTGATTTTCTGCTTCCAAGCCATAGAGACTGATAATCTGAACCCAATATATTGAACATTATAAGATAAAACGAAATACTAGTTGTTGCATTAGGATGCCTGTCCATTAAAGCGGAGCGTAGATGTGGTCAGCAGACTAATGAGTCAGACGAAACATTCGTGCATACTCCTGACAAAAAAGTGACTTATACCTTTTTATAATCGATAATAGTTTTATAATGAAGATCAATTAAAATTAACAGAACAATTAAAATAGAATATGAGATTAATGATACATGTGTTATATTACGTCATTTCTGTCATCATTAGGTTGGTCTGCTGAATGCCTCTACTCCGCTTTAGTGGTTCAGACATGTTTAGACTGACTCCGCCGACTGGAGTGGAGAGGAGCAAACTGAAAATGAGGCACGAGGATGTGAAGCAATGAAGCAAAGCAGGGCGGTAACGTAGTTTTCTTCAACCGATTTTAACAAAATTTGGTACAGAGATAGCTTGCATCCCAGGGAAGGACATAGGCACTTTTAATCGCGGAATATCAAGGAGTTCCCACAGGATATAAAAAAGTCAATCCACACAGGCGAATCCGCGGGCATCATCTAGTAGTAAATAATTTTAGTGAAATACGGAATGAATGTAAGATAATTTATTTCATCTATCATTTGTTTTTATCTTACAATAACGAATGAAGTGATATGCATGAACACAATGAACGAATAAGAGGAATTCAACTTGTTATAATTTTTCACAACTCTCATATGAACTAAATTCTAAATGTTTTACTTTACATCATTAGGCAAATAGGTAATCGGTTAATTAGTAATTTTTCTTTTTCTTTAAATTAACTCAAACGAGGCTAAGATAGCAAAAACCGGCCAAGTGCGAGCCAGGCTCACACACTGAGGGTTCCGTACTAGTCGTATTTTTTCGACATTTTGCACGATAATTCAAAAACTATGATGCATAAAAATAAATAAAAATCTGTTTTAGAATGCACAGGTAAAGCCCTTTCATATGATACCCCACTTGATATAGTTATCTTACTTCGAATATTGAAAATACTAATTCTTAGTTCATGACCACAATTTAATTTTTTCTGTGTGATCTAACCCTAAATTCACGGTTTTCAGATTTTTCCCCTAAACCCAGCTGTAACCTACCTGCCAAATTTCATGATTCTAGGTCAACGGGAAGTACCCTGTAGGTTTCTTGACAGACAGACAGACAGACAGACAGACAGACAGACAGACAGACAGACAGACAGACAGCAGACAGACAACAAAGTGATCCTATAAGGGTTCCGTTTTTCCTTTTGAGGTACGGTACCCTAAAAATCAGTAATTTCTAAGAAAATGTTTAAAAATTCTAAAGACAAAAACTTGGGCGGGCGAGGATGTGGGTGTTTGGCGGGTGTGGGTGTTGGTGTTAATATTTTGAAGGTGTGACTATGGGTGTTGGTTTGGGTGTGGGAGTTTTGTAGGTCTGAGTATGTGCATGTGTCTGAGTTTGGGTCTGGTCTGGTGGTGGTGGTTCAGTCTACTGGTCCGGGCACCCTACTATCTAAATTGTAAAGCGACAAAAGCAAGTACAACGGGAACACAAAGACTACACAAAACCTATAGAGATAGTTTTGAGGTGTTAGAAGGGATTGGAATATAATATGGTGGGAGTAAAGGGACAGAATCAGAAGCTCAAACATCAGAGATATAACCTAAGTCACAGACATACTAACCAGAATGGATCAGCTGAAGTGGAAATGGAAGAGGTACATGCTTGAGACACCCACGGAAAGTGTCGTACCCACAAGATGGGAAAAAATATACGGGCTGACAGCAAGGACAGGGAGAGTGAACTGAAACTGACAGTTGGTCCATTCCAGTGAAAGGTGGCACTGGACCATAAACACCAGCAAGTTGAAGAGACTTTTGCTGTAAGTCACTCACAAGTTAATTTTTGTGATGCTAATGGATTATGCTAAAACATGCCACCTACTTGCCAAATTTCGTGATTCTAGGTCAACGGGAAGTACCCTGCAGGTTTCTTGACGGACAGACAGACAACAAAGTGATCCTATAAGGGTTCCATTATCCTTTTTAGTGCAAAAAACTGGGCTAAGTTAAAGAATTTGTTTTATTTTTCTTGTAAAGTTCACATCAACTCTATTTCAAATCTTTCGCTTTGCAAATTTTGGAGCAGTATTTTTTGGCATTTTTCATCATAAGTCAACCCTACGGGGCTTATATAGGATAGTTTTATATATTTTAACTATAGCTTATTTTATATAGCTTCAATAGGTAAATTAATTTTAAGTTTTAGTAACTAAATTGGGCTTCATGGATGACTTAAATTGAAAATGTAAATACGTATAATAAGCAAGTGTGATCGTCTTACGGTAGATCGGTCTAGGAAATCAGTAGGTATTTCGATATTCCGTAAAAAGAGGTGGGTCGGGAACGCTGCTCGTGGCTCAATATACAATATGGCGACAAACAAAGACAAAACGTAGAGTACAATTTTCTCACCTGAGTCAACTCTAGATTGATCTGCTTGAAATTCTTCTTGTTTAGATTAGCAACGAGATAATTGATTTGTGATAAGCTAAACGTTAGAGGGTCCAGGTTCATAGTTCCATTAATGCGAAACCGAAAGCTTCAAACACGTTTGAAGCTTTCTGGATTTTTGACGAATAACTACTGTAAACGTGTGTTCTTTAACAGTTTTTTTTGCGAAATAACATCAAGCCTAAGGTCAACATCACCAATTTTATTTTTCACTTAAAATTTAACATAATTTTAGCACTCCGCAGCAATTCTATATAATAGGTATGGTAACTATACGATGACGAAAGCACTCTCGAGTCTCGACTCTCGAATAATTTATCACTCAATATGTGTTGCGTAGTGTAGGGTAAAGGAGGGACTAGAGCATAGAGTCAAATAATTAGGGATGCAAACTAATATGATACATTGATGTATCGTTCATGAACATTGTTGCTAACATCGGTTAAATTGATTAACGATACATCGATGGCAAGTGTCGAGTCCGGAAAACCGGCAGATCAATCAATTATAATCGCAATTGTTGTGATTGGCTGAATTTATGGTATCCTTGTTGCAACATTGTAGCTTAACCTGTAAACGAGTACCAACCAATCAGAGGTGTTTGCAATCTTAACATTGTATCATTCTACCAAAATCGAGCAACTTTTCTTGCTCTATAGGGCGATTGTCTAAAACCTGCATCAATCATTATTACAATCTCTATTGTTCTGGTTGGCTGAATTTGTGCGATTCTTGTTGCAACAATGCATTCTAGCCAATAGTGAGCGAGCGTTAACCAATCAGAGATGATTGCGATCGTGACATTGAAGGACTACAACTTTAGTTGCAAAACAAACTTTGAGAATTCGTGGCGTCATTGTATTTCTCATTAATTATTTAGTTACTTGTTTTCACATAAAAACGTTTAATACAAATATTGTTGATCGGTTAATGTAAATTGACTACTAATGTTGTTCATCGTTACGTCGTGCTATCGCTATCTCAGACGCGGTTACACAGTACTTTAGTCTAGCTTTTTTACTCAGTCTACGTTTCTACTCTATGGCTTAAAAATACAACGTCTATTATCACGTCTATAAAACGTAGGTAGTGATTATATACTCTTTGTATATTATATAACAACAACAACAACGATAGTGGTGAGTTAATAAATTAATAGGTAGGTACCTATATAACATTATTTATTTTTACTTTTAGATATACCTACTTACATGATACGATTATGCAATTGATATACAATAAAACTACCATTTAATTAAACAACAAAGTTATCCTATGAGTAATCTATGCTATAAGGGTTCCTTTTTCCTTTTGTGTGGTACAGAACCGTAAAAATTACATTCTTTGATCACAATAATTATGGTGGTGACATGTGATGCAGAGCACAGGGAATAATGTATTAATATATACTTTGAATACTTTGAAGCTGTGATAGCCTAGTTAGGACGTCCGCCTTCTAATCGGAGGTCGGGGGTTCGATCCCGGGTACGTACCTACTTCTAACTTTTCGGAGTTATGTGCGTTTTAATTAATTAAATATCAGTTTTAACGGTGAAGGAAAACATCGTAAGCAAACCTGCATGCCTGAGAGTTCTCTTTAATGTTCTCAAAGGAGTGTGAAGTCTACCAATCCACACATGGCCAGTGTGCAGTGGCGTGCAGGTCATAGAGGCATAAATGCACTGCTTACCCCAGCTGTAATAGTTTAATACATATTTTTCATCATGACCTGTCAGTAAACAGGTTTCTACCTAACTAATGCCTACCCTAGCTTCAAATCCTGTGCACGCCACTGCCAGTGTGGTAGACTATGGCCAAAAACTCTTCTCACTCTGAGAGGAGACCTGTGCTCTGTAGTGAGCCGGTGATGGGTTGATCATGATGATGATGATGACTTTGAATACATAAATTATTTATTACCATTACAGATTATATGGCGATTTGACGGTTCCTCCGCAGGAATTTGGTCAGTATAACTTTCTCAACATTGACCTTAACATTTATTTGGCTTGATTGGAATCGCACCAGGAAGTGGAAGACGGCACAACAGAAGAACTAAAATGGCCATATTTGGAATCACTTCGCGTTATGTGTGGTTCGCAGTACCTCTATCAGGATTCTTTTTTGGAAAGTTTCTCGATGACCAGGAAACGCTCAGGATGACTAGCTTTAGAGACAAGTCAGCCCTATATTCAGGAAGAGTGAAAGAAGGTGACCCACCATCGTGGCCCTAAGTTAATTAGATTATTATTTATTGCACTTATTTAATAATAATAAATAATAATAATAAACAATCTTTTTTTTCACACATTCATTTTACATTAACAACTTATTACAAACTTATTTACTTCATATGAACTTATGATTTACAGTAACAAATAGGAACGATAATCCTGCAGAAGAATCACCCTCCTCATACAATATGACAATATCCTAAATGACTAACAGTTACTTAGTAAAATTAGTTACAAAAACTTGAAGATTATTAATTTTGATAACATCAATCAATCTAAGGTAAGCCCGATTATATTAATTGGGAATTTAAGGAAGGGAATTTATCTAAACTATTTGTTATGCAAGGGTGCAAAGATGTTATTTTGTCCCGAGAGTTTGTATTGAATTCCGAGCCAGCGAAGGATTCAAAGATAGAATCCTGAACGTAGCGAGGAATTCAAAGACTCGAGCGCAAATAAATTTGCACCCGTGCGAAACGCACAACTTTTCATCTCACTACAGCGATGAAAACCCCAAGAAAACGCTAGATGATTGATATACAAGAGGCGCCAGTACCGTGAAGGTTTCAATAAGTTCCTATATTATTAGACCACAAGTCAGGAAGTGAAGGAGGTTTCTCACAGGAGGTTCTAATTAAAGAAGATTCTATAAATGATGAATAAAGCTTTTTTCAGGTGCGTTCAGAATTCAAATTTAAAATTCTTACCATAAAATAAATCATTTTTATAATTCAATGAACTTCATTATATTGTTTACTCAATAAAGCTGAAGCCTGAAACAGATTGTTTAATTCGAATTTCAACTCGTACTTTGCGCCTTAGGGAGCAAAATTACAACTTTCCACTCAGATTTCAAAGGGCAAAAGTGTTGTTTCCGAGCGAGTGAGATGAAAATAAAATTGAAGTGTCTGTCTATAATTTCGAAATAACTAGGTACCTCATATTAAGCTCATATTATGGATATTTGAACTATTATTATTATTATTATTAAGCCTTTATTTAACTTCCTTATCTCTATATACAATGTTTTCTTATAACTACCTAATAGGTAGGTAGGTAGGTAGGTAGGTAGGTCGTCTATCTAATAGGTATTATTTGTTTTTATAACTTTTTCGCTTAATCTTATGTTAGTTTTGCTAGTATAATTATGTTGGTAAAATAATTAAGTATGTGTTTTGTATGTGTGAAGTTTACTTGTTGTAGGTATGTAGTGGTAGGTAGTTAATAATTATAATATTAATTTACAAAAGTTACAAAATTGATTTTTTATGTGAGTAGGTATTCTGTGTAGTGTATATAAATAGTGATAAGGATCCCATATTTGGGTATAAGGCCTCCCGCCGGTTCTGCCTTTATATTCTGTATTTTGCATTACCTAATGCAGTCTTGAAAAATCCAAAATTGTAAAAATTATGTAGGTATTTTTTTTTCAACTCTTTTTTCATATTTTACTTTTTTTTACTTTTATTTGAACTATACCATAACTGAATCCAACATCTTTAAATGTTTTGTCTGTCTGTCTGTCTGCGAAACGGCCGAACCAATTTTGACTGGAGTCTGAATTTTTTAGGGTTCCGTACCTAAAAAAGAAAAACGGAACCCTTATAGGATCACTTTGTTGTTTGTCTGTCTGTCGGTCTGTCAAGAAACCTACAGGGTACTTCCCGTTGACCTAGAATCTTGTTTGGCAGGTAGGTACCTAGGTCTTATATAGCTGACATTTGGGGAAAAATCTGAAAACCGTGAATTTGTGATTACATCACACACAAAAAATTGAATTGTGGTCATAGCTCAGGGTCATGAACTAATAATTAGTCATAATAAGTACCTATTTATATAAAAGGCACGATGAAAGGTCTTCACCTGTACATTCTAAAACAGATTTTGATTTATTTTATGCATAATCTGTGGTTTTTTAAATATACTCTGTGGATAAGCTCAAAAGAGCTAGAACTCAGAACCCAGAGCCGTAAAAAAGTATCCAAACGTAGTGATTATATACTCTTTGGTATCCATGGAAAATCTGGCAAATCAAATTTTATTAATAATATTTTGGTTATTTTACTGTTGTAATAATTAAAAATTGTGATTTAAAAAAAACTCCAGATGTTATCAATAAAACGATTGCCTGCACTATCACCGTCACGCGCTCAATCAAATTTATATTTGCAGTTGAAAAATGGATTAATTGAGCGGCAAATAAATAAACACTCGAATTTATTAAGTTTGTGCAAATCTGTGTCTGCATTGCATAATTTAACGAGTAAATCACGAAATCCTGTAAGTATGAGCTATTGTACAGAACAGGCTATTATATAGAATAATTCATGGGAGAAATGGATAGCAGCTATCGATCAAAATAGATTTCAAAAATTGCGCAACAGATAGTACACATGTACGTGAAAAATAATGCTTGTAACTTATTACAAGTAGGTACATACTTTATGAAGCTTACTTCACTAGTTAAACACAAATTGTTCGGACACGCACTTCTTTACTTTTTGGAGTTACGTACATTTTAAGCAAGTATACATCACTTGCTTTATTAAACCAATCCTCATATTACATTGCAGCAATTACGGCATTTCAATGCAGAATACAAAGCAGCATGTGCCCTGCTGCAGCGATCCAACCTACCAGGGTTTTGTTTGTTTCATAATAACACAAATATCAGAAATCTACACACAAGTTCTACTAGTTACAATCAGAATGATAAGGACAAGGTATGTTGTTATTATCAAGCTGTGATAGCCTAGTGGTTAGGACGTCCGCCTTCTAATTGGAGGTTGGGGGTTTGATCCCGGGCACGCACCTCTAACTTTTCGGAGTTATGTGCGTTTTAGACTTTAGTTAATTTAAATAAATATCACTTGTTTTACCGGTGATGGAAAACATCGTGAGGAAATCTGCATGCCTGAGAGTTCTCCATAATGTTCTCAAAGGTGTGTGAAGTCTACCAATCCGCACATGGCCAGCGTGGTAGACTATGGCCAAAACCCTTCTCAGTCTGAGAGGAGACCCGTGCTCTGTAGTGAGCCGGCGATGGGTTGATTATGATGATGATGTTGTTATTGAATATTTATTTAGGTATCTATCCTTAATCACATAAAGCCTAATAATATAGATCACTCTGTAGTCAATGGAGAAAGCTATGCTTGGGGATGAATTAGGGAATCAAATAAAATCGGTCAAGTACGAGTTGGACTTGCACGTAAAGGGTTCTTTATATTTGCAATTTCTACCTGTTACGGTTCATGAGATACGCATCTGCCTGCAGATACAGTCAGACAGATGGATGTACAGCAGAGGTTTTGTATGAGGATGGGACCCCCATGGCACTCTGAAAACTGCTATATATGGCAGTTTTCAGAGTATATGTTTCAATATAAGTAATGCTAATATTATAATATGTAGTTATATCAAAATCTCTTTCATATATCTAGATATTATAAGCAGTTTTTTATTATACACCAAGAGATTACACTATTCAGTGCTTTTTTATTTTATCAACTCTTTTCACTATAAACTAACCTTAAATTTACAGGATGGCAATAAGAAAAAAGATAACGATGAGCCAAATTTACCCTCCTTGTTAATTAAAGCAGCATTTTGGATGCTGATGACATTCACCTTAATAACACTGAGTTCATATCTTGTGCCAGGGGACAACACTCAAAGTGAGGTAAGACAGGAGGTAGCGCGGGAACCATGCGGGTGTGCGGGGCACACCCACCCCGATTGCCATGTCGACCTGACGCGTGGTTTATGTTGATGTGTCATTTATCTACTGAGATGCGAGCAATCAAATGAAGCCATTTCAACTAAAAATGCAGACAATTTTGATAAGAACTGAATAACCTAAATAACTACTAGCTGAATAATTTAGTCTTCCATATAAAATACGACATATTATTTTACAGATGATCAGATATGTGTCATGGAATGAATTTGTTTACTCCATGCTTTCCAAAGGCGAGGTGGAAGAAATAATTGTGAGACCAGACTTGGAAATTGTAACTATCATATTGTATGAAGGGGCTGTTATTAAAGGAAAAAGAGTAAGTTACTTAAATTAATGGTTATATTTTTCAGTCACTAAATAAACTAAACTATATATTATATAAGGATGTTTTGACTGATTTGGAAATAGGTACAAAAAAAATGACACATCATCAGTTAAACATTATTTAACGATTGAATACCCATCCTAAACTCGTCCTATGTGCCTAAAAAGATTTACTTCAAAAAGTTTTTATTATTATTAAATACTGGCTGATGCCGGCGACTTTGTCCATGTGAATTTAGATTTTCACAACTCCTGTGGGAATATGATTTTCCAGGATGAAAAGTAGCCTATGTGAATCTCCAAGTCTTCAACTATATTCATGTAAAATATCAGGTCAATCTGTTGCTCCACTGTGGTGTGATTGAAGGTCAAACCAACCAACAAATAAACACTTTCGCATTTAGAAAATGGGTAGAGATATTTTTAACTTGTAACTTATTTGTTTCAGACAAACCATCGCGTGTATCACATGAATGTGGGTAACATACAACGTTTTGAAGAGAAACTTCGGGAAACTGAGCTGAGTTTAGGAGTCAAAGAAGGTAAAATGTTTCTTGAATTCATGGTACTACATTAAGCGTGACTTCTTTAAATACTATGTATTTATGTATCTTTTAGTCTTATCTTTTGTCTGCGAACCACTGGACCAGCGTGGTAGACTACGGCCTTAAGCCTTCTCAATATGAGAGGAGATCTGTGTTCAGTAGTGTGCCGGCGATGGGTTGGTCATAATGATCTTTGAATAGCTTTGTTACATTTTGTCTAGTTATAGGCCAGTTTACGCCAAGAGTAGAGTCGCATTATTTTACTTCCTCCTTATAGTCTATGTTTATTAATACAGAATGTAGCTACTACAAACTTACACCTTGGAATAAAGTTAATCTCGCTCTGGTCCATGTTTATTAATAAGAGTGTAAATGTTTTACTTTAATTAGTAATTTTTCTTTTTCTTTAAATTAACTCAAACTAGCCTAAAATAGCAAAAACCGGCCAAGTGCGAGCCAGGCTCACACACTGAGGGTTCCGTACTACAGTCGTATTTTTTCGACATTTTGCACGATAATTCAAAACTATGATGCATAAAAATAAATAAAAATCTGTTTTAGAATGTACAAGTAAAGACCTTTCATATGATACCCAACTTGGTATAGTAATCTATCTTACTTTGAAAGTTAAAAATAGCAATATTTGTTCATGAACACATTTTAATTTTTTTCTTGTGATGTAACCACAAATTCACGGTTTTCTGATTTTTCCCCTCATGCCTGCTAGACCTACCTTCCTGCCAAATTTCATTATTCTAGGTCAACGGGAAGTAGGTTTCTTCACACACAGACAGAGACAGACAGACAAGCAAGAAAGCCTATAAGGGTTCCTTTTTCATTTTGAGGTACGGAACCCTAATAATTCAATTGGTGGATATTTCAGGGGTCCGCGTCATATATGATAGAAACGGTAGCGTGGCGGGCAAAATCTTCACAACTCTTCTCATAGCTGCCGTCATTCTGTCCTTCCTGTACTCCACCAAGTCGATGAAGATTAACATAAATCTGAGCGGATTTGTAAGCATACCCTACAAAATACAAATAATAATTAAATTAATAATACAGTATTTGACAACTAGTCAAATCAGTGGCCCTACCGCGGTTGTTTGACAGCGACAATGTCACGATCGCAATCATCTCTGATTGGTTAATGCTCGCTCACTATTGGCTACAATGCATTGTTGCAACAAGAATGGCACAAATTCAGCCAATCAGAACAATTGAGATTTGTAATAATGATTGATGCAGGTTTTAGACAATCGCCCTACTGTAAGTTTTTATCAAACGTCAAAACGCGCACTTAGTATGCGATATTCTATGAAATACTGAAATGTGACATCACAAAACTAACAAAGGACGTGGAGTTTACGTATTTTAAAAGACCCTCTATTTAATCAGCACTGAGAAATAATTTATTTTCGATGTAGTCAAATACCCAATTATTAAAATGAATTCGTGGCTTTACCTAAAACTATTATTTCAGAGTCAATTAAGAAGGGCAAAGTTCACCCTAGTGGACTCTATGAGTGGACAAGGCAAGGGAGTTAAGTTTCAAGACGTCGCCGGCCTCAAAGAGGCGAAGATTGAGGTTATGGAGTTTGTAGACTACCTGAAGAGGCCAGAACACTACAAAAGCTTGGGTGCAAAGGTATGCTACTCTGTCAAACCCCGTCATCTTGTCGTATGTAGGGAAGGTAGGGGACAAGATGGCACACCTTAGAATTTATCATCATGATCATCATGATCACCCCATCACAGGCTCACTACGCGAGCACGGGTCTCCTCTCAGAGGTCTACCACGCTGGCCATATGCGGATTGGTAGACATCACACACCTTTGAGAACATTATGGAGAACTCTCAGGCATGCCGGTTTCCTCACGATGTTTTCCTTCACCGTTAAAGCAAGTGATATTTAATTATTACTTAAAACTCACATAACTCCGAAAAGTTAGTTACAATGCACTATAAATTCATAGCCTAGTGGTTAGGACGTCCACCTTCTAATCGGAGGTCGGGGTCGGGGTTCGATCCCGGGCACGCAACTCTAACTTTTCGAAGTTATGTGTGTTTGCATTAATTAAATATAACTTGATTTAACGGTAAAGAGAAAAAACCAAGAGGAAACCTGCATGCCTGAGAGTACTCCATAGTAGTCTCAAAAGTGTGTGAAGTCTGCCAATCTGCACTTAGCCAACCCCATGTTCAGTAGTGAGCCGGCGATGGGATGATGATTATTTTATTTTATTTTTATTAATCAGATCTTAAATTACATGATGATGATGATGATGACAAGAGTGCTGAACTTTAAAAGAAAAATGAATATTAGCCTTGTTAAATTAAGACTAATATTTCCTTTCCCCTCCAACTAAGCGAAAAGCTTGTGCTAGGAGAAGGTTTGAACTGGCAACCTTTCGGAATCCAGTTCACTCCTTAACCGTTGAGCTATTGAGGCTCTATAAAACTTAAAAGTAATTTGTTCATATTGTGTGTACAGGTCCCTAAAGGAGCCTTGCTATTGGGCCCGCCGGGGTGCGGAAAGACTATGCTAGCTAAAGCGGTAGCAACCGAGTCCAATGTGCCATTCCTGTCCATGAACGGATCAGAGTTCATCGAGATGATCGGAGGTCTTGGAGCCGCTAGAGTCAGGTATCTAAATATGTAAAACGAAAAGGTGACTGACTGACTGACTGATCTATCATCGCACAGCTCAAACTACTGGATGGATCGGACTGAAAATTGGCATGCAGATAGCTATAATGACGAAAGACGTAGGCGTCCGCTAAGAAAGGATTTTTGAAAACTCAACCCTTAAGGGGGTGAAATAGGGGTTTGAAATTTGTGTAGTCCACGAGCATAAGTTAGTAATTATACATAATATCCTTCCCTAGATTCACTTTTTATGTGTGAAATTTGTCTTGAGTTTTATAATCTTTGGTTTGGATAGGGACCTCTTCAAAGAAGCAGCAGCCCGCGCACCATGTATAATCTATATAGACGAGATGGACGCAGTGGGTAGAGCCAGGGCCTCAGGAACATCCTCTTGGGGCCCGGGGGGCGGAGAGGGAGAACAGACCCTCAACCAGCTGCTGGTGGAAATGGACGGCATGAAGAGTCGCGAGGGCGTCGTGGTGCTGGCTTCCACCAATAGAGCTGATGTTTTGGACAAGGTTTGTTGAAACATAAAATCGCTACACATATTATAAATGCGAAAGTGTGTTTGTTCATTGCTTAATTCCTTTTTCCTGCAATCACGCCGCAACGGAGCAACGGATCATTGTGAGAGTGATTTAGGCTACTTTTTATCCCGGAAAATATCCACGCGGAGTTCAAGTCACGGGCATCAGCTAGTTATTTATATTTTGAGTACTTTGGTTTAAAAAAATCCCGTGGGAACTCTGTGATTTTCCGGGATAAAAGTGGCCTATGTCACTCTCCAGGTCTATAACTATATTCATGTAATAATTCTCGTCGATCCGTTGTTCCGTTGCGGATTGCTAGGTTTATTGAGGGACAATCCAATAATCCCCAGTACCCTTATTATAAATGCGAAAGTGTGTTTGTTTGTTGGTTTGTCGTTCAATCACGTCGCAACGGTGCAACTGATTGACGTGATTTCTTGCATGGGTATAGATAAAGACCTTGAGAGTGACATAGACTTTTTATTCCGGAAAATCAAAGAGTTCCCACCGGATTTTTAAAAACCAAATTCCACGCGGATGAAGTCGCGGGCATCAGCTAGTTTACAATAAGTGTAAAATAATTTTTAAACTTGGTAAGTAACTAATTTTATCCTACTCCTGATACAGTTCTTGCAATTCACGAAGGCTAGTGAACTTTACTTGTGGTAACGTCGTTTACATGGTCATTCCGTAAGTGTGCGTGCATGTCGGACCAATCAGTCGAGAGCAAGTAAACGCACGCATTTAGTGTACCTTACTTATACCGATACGACTTAAACACAAGAATGAGCCACTCGTCTTCGTGAAATGCAAAAACTAAACTCCGCATCCGTCTCTCTCGCAGTTTTTTTACATGTTCTATACATGGTTTTTTTTCATAATACTTAACTCTTGCGCAGGCGCTGCTTCGCCCCGGTCGTTTCGACAGGCACATTCTGATCGATCTACCGACTCTGCAAGAGCGCGAAGAAATCTTTGAGAGGCATCTCAAGAATATAGTCCTGGAAACTTTGCCGTCGTACTACGTGAAACGGTAAGGCCGAAACTTCTGGCTCCACGGAAGACCAGCGCTGTGCCTGTATTCCCGCCACAGGCACAGCAAATGCTGAGTGGAGTCCTTTTTGGTACCACACACCACATAGCTTATTTTGAGTGATTTTTTTATGCGTACTTCTTGTGGCACCAAATCATTACTTTTTGTTTCTTCTTTCTTTCTTATTTGATGCCAGACCCATAGGCTGAATATGGTTTGTTATTCTTGTCGAAAACGTGCATTTCAACCAATAGCTAGTAGGTAGATCTGGCAATGGGTTGATGATAATGAAGTACCGATCTTGCAGGCTCGCGTACCTGACGCCAGGGTTCAGCGGCGCAGACATAGCGAACGTGTGCAACGAGGCGGCCCTGCACGCCGCGCGGCACAAGCAGAACATCGTCAAAGCCACTGATCTGGAGTACGCCGTCGAGAGGGTTGTTGGTGAGCGCTTATTTTTAAAGTCAGGGTTTTTAGGGGCCTGTCTTAGAGCCTTTTCACAATACTTACGGGTCGATGTCGCATCGTAAAATACGGTATGTTACACCAAGCGAGAAAAAATCTGAAAATGTATAAACAAATATTTCTGATTAGACAGAGATAGCGATATAGCATTTTGACGTCACACCTTACTAATGCCATAGTAGCTTCGTGCGGTTTCATACATATTTTTGTTTTGCGAGAAAGGGACAGAAGACCCTCCCACTCCAAAAATTAAAATGCCTGTAACTTTGTAAATCTTTGTTGGATTTTAATATTTTTTTCAGCGTACGTCATTATTTTTATCCTAGTTTATAACAAAGTAATAATATTTATCAAATTCAAAAGTAGGAAGATACCCAATTTCAGGTGGTACGGAAAAACGCAGTCACGCAATGTCACCAGGCGAAAAGAAGATAGTAGCGTACCATGAATCCGGTCACGCGCTGGTCGGATGGCTTCTAGAGCATACGGACGCGCTGCTGAAGGTCACCATCGTCCCTCGGACCAATAAGGCGCTCGGATTCGCTCAGTATACCACTTCTGACCAGAAGTTGTACTCCAAAGAGGAGGTAGGCTCGAAATTATTTATTAACAACTTCTATAGCACTAAATAAATTTTAAAAACATATCGAAAATTTGAGAACCGGCAGTATTCGAACCGCGTCGTCTCCCTGGGAATAGCGTCGGAAGCGCCTTAGACCGCTAGGCCACGATTCACTTGCTACCAGTGCCAAAATTTGATATCATGTATAGTCCGTACAAAATGAGTTCTCACGCATCATTTTAACTCTATGGGTCAACTGTCATGTTAAAAGTACGGTTAAAAAAAGGACTAAAATCGTACCTATGACATGAAAGTCATATATCTAAATATATAAAAGGAAAAGGTGACTGACTGACTAACTGACTGATCTATGAACGCTCAGCTCAAACTACTGGACGGATTGGGCAGAAATTTGGCTATTATGACGTAGGCATCCGCTAAGGAAGGATTTTTCAAAAGTCAACTCCTAAGGGGGTGAAATAGAGGTTTGAAATTTGTGTAGTCCACGCGGACGAAGTCGCGAGCAAAAGCTAGTATCACTTAAAGTTAAAATGGCGCGTGAGAAGTTATTTTGTACGGACTATATGTACTTTCATTTAGTACTGAAACGACTGTTAATGCCATCTAGTAGCAATATATTGCAGTTATCAAAACTACGTTTAAAGGCCCATTTCCATGCATCTCTTTGAACGAAAAATGACACATCGCTTGCAGTCCATATAAAATGAGTTTTCACGCGCCATTTTAACTCTATGGCTCAACGGTTCATCTTTTGTACTTTTGATATAACATTTAAAACAAAGTTAAAATGGCGCGTGAGAACTAATTTTTTACGCATTATATACTACGCAAAGCGTGAGTTTTTGTGATAAAAATAGTAAACTGACTGATTGACATACGTAAATTTTTATATTTATCTTGGTTCCAGCTATTCGACCGCATGTGTATGGCTCTGGGAGGGCGGGCAGCGGAGGCTATCACCTTCAACTCTATAACTAGCGGCGCTCAGAACGATCTGGAGAAAGTCACCAAGATTGCTTATGCACAGGTAAATGTGTATTAATACGTGCATCCAGACACAAAAATTTTTATACATTTGCCATCGTCTAGAACTAACATCAGATCAAATTCCTTCATTGCTCGCGCTTCTCGCCATTTAAACTCAATTTATGACGAATCCAGCATAGACTTATTTTACGGCAATGTGAATAGTGTGCGCCAAAGTTTAATAAATTTATTTGCTAGCATAACGCAATAATTATATCTAGTTATAGTCTGTCACTGTGTTCATTTTACTTTTAATTTAGTATCTAATTGTGAAAACCTTTTATTAGCTTGTAGTTACTTAAGTTTAAGATTATAATATATTAATGTGGCTAATTCCGTTGTACACAATCTCTAAACTAAACTAAAATGACACGTTTAAATCTATTGCTATCCCTTTCATAATGTTGCTTGCGGAGAAGGATGGCACTAGATTTAGACCTGTTTATTGAGTTTAGTTTAGAGATTGTGTACAAGAGAATCGGCCCCATTGTAAGCTGTTGGTTCTCGTAATAAAATATAAATAAAAATAAAATAAAATAAAATAAATAAAATGTACTAACATCAGTCCTAACCAGGGTTGGCAAGAACACGTTTAAATACTATCTCCATTGCCGACAAGCTGAACGAACTTGTCGGTTGCGAAATCCAGCTTCGCAACCCGTTCAGCTTGTCGGTTACTAGTTATTCCTGATTTGGTCACGTAGATATGCAGAGTGTAACCAGAACGCTAGCAAAAGGATATAGTTAAAGACTTGGAGAGTGACATAGGCTACTTTTTATCCCGGAAAGTACCCTTATTATAAATGCGAAAGTGTGTTTGTTTGTATGTATTGGTTTGTCCTTCAATCACGTTGCAACGGTACAACGGATTGACGTGATATTTTGCATGTGTATAGATAAAGACCTGGAGATTGACATAGGCTAGTTTTTTTATCCCGGAAAATGAAAAGAGTTCCCACGGGATTTTTAAAAACCTAATTCTGCGCGGACTAATGCGCGGGCATGAGCTAGTAAATAATAATTTATTCTTGTTACTTGTTGTGTTGTACACACACACACACACACACACACACACACACACACACACACACACACACACACACACTCACACACTCACACACACACACACACACACACACACACACACACACACACACACACACACAAACACACATACATATATAACAAATATTAACAATTCCCATTTTTGAAAAATTAAATATAACAAATTATTATCATGTAACGCTCCCTAGTGCTAGTGCTTCTATACATAATGTATATATTATTTATGGAAGCACTATACCCAAAATCGATTAATGGACGGAATGATAAGCAACATACTAAACCTTAGTGGTTTTTTTGTTGTGTTAAAAGTATTTGTAAAATGTTCAATATTTGATAGTTAATAAAAAAAAATAAAAAAAAAAAATATATATCTATCCATGCACTTACTAACTCACACACGTTTGCTTGATATCGCTAATGATAATATAAATAATAAATAAAATAAAAATCTTTTTTATTCGAATAAACTTTACAAGTACTATCGAATAGTCGGATGCATCTACCACTGGTTAGGAATGCCTTTCCTACCGAGAAGAACCAGCAAGAAACTCGGCGGTTGCTCTTTTCAAATATTTGAAAAGAGCAACTTATTGTTAAGGAAGAGCGGTGTCTTCTGACAGGAGTAGTTCGCCTACTCCTAAAAGAAGGCTCCAACCTCCTACAGCTACTGTAAACTTAAGTTATTTGAAATTAATAATTAAATTAAAAATAAACTTTTTTTTAAGGTGCGGGTATTCGGCATGTCTCCAACGGTAGGCTTAATGTCGTTCCCGGGCATCAAAGACCGCGAGAGGTCTCCGTTCAGCAAAGCGCTCAAGAACCTCATAGACATGGAAGCAAGGAGGCTAATCGCTGATGCTTATTTCCGCACCGAGGACGTATTGAGGAAGAATCAGGACAAACTTAAAGCTGTAAGTTAGAACTCAGAGTACAGTGTTTTTTAGGGTTCCATACCTTAAAAGGAAAAAGGAACCCTTATAGGATCACTTTGTTGCCTGTCTGTCTGTCAAGAAAACCTATAGGGTACTTCCCCGTTGACTAGAATCAAGAAATTTGGTAGGCAGGTAGGTATTATAGCACAAGTAAAGGAATAAATTCGAAAACCGTAAATTTGTGGTTATATCACAGAAAAAAAAGGTGACTGACTCACTGACTGATCTAACAACACACAGCTCGAACTACTGGACGGATCGGGTTGAAATTTGGCATGCAGATAGCTATTATGACGTAGGCATCCGCTAAGAAAGGATTTTTGAAATTTCAATCCCTAAGAGGGTGAAATAGGGGTTCGAAATTTAGTTAGTCCACGCGGACGAAGTCGCGAGCATAAGCGTAGTATTACATATTTTCAATTTTTAAAGTTAGATAATACCAAGAGGGGTATCATATAAAAATCATATATCGTATCAGTCGCTCAAAGAAGGTTTGGTTCAAAAATTTTGGTTAAAAGTTTGGTTAATCCCTTCTGGTGGAACTTCATTCGATAGATATTTTAAAATGTTTAAACACTAGCTGATGCCCGCGACTTCATCCGCTAGTGTTTAAATAAAAGTCAGTTTTTTATGAATAAAAATATTAACGCGTGCGCGAACTGACTCCCGTGAAACTCGTCGAACTAACGTCGACTAAACACGTGAGTAAAGCCGGGACAGATATTATATATAATGGAAATCACTCACGATAGTTTCTTCTTCTTCTAGTGCCTCTCCATTGCTGAAGGTCAGCAGTCAGTTTTTTAAACTTCTCCCTGTCCATGGCTAGGCGAAATAGTTCTCCGACTGT
Source organism: Maniola hyperantus (assembly GCF_902806685.2). Lineage (NCBI taxonomy): Eukaryota > Metazoa > Arthropoda > Insecta > Lepidoptera > Nymphalidae > Maniola > Maniola hyperantus. Next base: position 3,227,553 of record NC_048564.1, read on the forward strand.
TTTTATGCCAGTCCACTCCCTGATGTTACGTAGCCATGACTTCTTTCTTCTTCCCATCCCTCTTTTCCCAGCTATTTTACCCATCATGATTGTCTGCAGCAGGCGGTACCTATCGTGTCGCAAAATATGGCCCAGGTACGAGATCTGACGCTGCTTGATGGTTTTAACTCGGTCTTTTTCTGCATCCGGGCAAGAACTTTAGCCGTCCAGCTTATGCGGAGCATCCTGCGATACGTCCACGATAGTTTAAACGCTAAAATATAAAAATATTATTTATTTACAGCTTGCAGAAGAGTTGATCAAGAAAGAAACGCTCAATTTCAAAGACGTGGAAGGAATTCTAGGTCCGCCGCCGTTCCCTAGGAAGAAGTTCATTGACCCCGTTGAGTTTGAGAGTAATTTGAGGAGCATGGAAAACGCGGCGAACCCTGAAGACGACAGTGGCGCCATCGGCGCGCCGTCCGCAAAACCAGAGACCCAACCCGGGCTCTGAGACTCGATGCTATGTAGTATTAATCCCGCAAATTGCTATTGCGCTAGAGCCATGTCTCATTAACATCGGCGTGACGTCAGCCGAAATAAAATATACCGTCGCCAAATCATTTTTTTTAGAATAATTATGCATAATAATTTGTAAACCTAGCAGTAATAGTAAAATTTATTATTAAGTGCAATTTATTACTTATATGTATGTATGTATGTATATACTTTATTGCACCACAGAAACACAAATGACAGGTTACAAAAAGAAATCTTAATAAGTAATCTTATATTTGATATGTATATTAGTTTTATTAGTATTTTCCTTTAAAAATACTTTATACCAAGTAGTAACTATTTGTATACCTTTGCATTTAATGAGTACATGCTCTGTGTCCTTGGTTTTATAACTTTTCCATTAAAATTTGCTTCGAAATAACCACGTCTTGACTGGTGTCAGAGGCATTTTTAAGCGATTGAGCTCTTTTGCATAATAACTGTCTACTTTAATAATAATCGCACGGGCACGACTATTACTTATTTTCCTACTCATATTTAATCCAAAAAGGAAACAACTAAAACAAATTTACAAAAAACTTAACAAACAAAAATGAAACGAAATGAATTTGCTATTATTCAAAACCATTTCAAAACACAATACGCGTGCTCTACCGACAGTTTTGTGAACGGTACTGCTTGCTGGACACTTCAGTCTAATGCTGACGTCACTAACATGGCGACCACGCGCATTAGCAATTTGCGGAACTTATATTATGTTGATGCTAAGTGTACTAGTCTAGCTAAAATATATTATCAGTTGTTACACCCTTTTTTTTATTCTTTCTTCAAATTAGTTACATTATTTGGCTGAATGTGCCATCTTGACCTGTCGCGTACTATACCTACCTATACTTATTATAAACACTTTCTGTAGGACATGAAAAGGACATGAAATAATACTCTTTATAAATAAAACACGTATGTTTTGGGGAAATAATTTTATTCACAATCAAGAGGATAAGACACGGAATAAACACCGATTGTCGAAAATTTCATAAAAGTGAGTATATTATATCAAGAAGGTACACATTATTATACGGTAAAATACTATCCACACAATCGTGTACAATAAATACTGATAAGTGATTACAGTATAATGTCTAAAAGAGGCTACATTGAATTTATGTAGTATAGTAAGGTGGTACATATTATAAAATCAATAACAGTCTTCGAATGTAACAAACATAGGTCTACCTTCAAAATAAAGCTACCGACGCTCGATAAGTATCAATAAAAATTCAAAATTCACAATTTTCACCTAAATGGAGCGGAGTGATGTGTTGAGCGACCAATCAGATTCTTAATAGACAATGTGATACAAAGATTCACGTCATCTATTAAGACTGATTGGTCAACTGGTCTCGTTCAGTCGACCAATCAGATTCTATTAAGACTCATCTATTAAGAATCTGATTGGTCCACTGGTCTGGTTCTGTCGAACAATCAGATTTTTAATAGATGACGTAATAGAAAGATTCACGTCATCTATTAAGAATCTGATTAGTCAACTGGTCTGGTTCGGTCGACCAATAAGATTCTTAATAGATGACGTGACAGAACGATTTACGTCGTCTATTTAGAATCTGAACAGTCGACTGAACACATCTCCACTTCGCTCCGCTTAGGTGGAAGCCGGGCCATAAGTGTTCACATTTCAATACTTTTTCGTACGCGCATTTTGTATTGTTCTGACAAATACCTACGCGAGCGTGTCGGTGACGCATTACAGGCCCTTCAATGTGAAGGCGGCCTTATTTAGGTTCAATTTTATAGATGTTGCTAATTATTATTGAAAAATATTTCTTCAGTTATCGCCACAAAACGTGGAATTTTTCAAAAACTAATATTCCTAAAAAATAATGCTGTGTAGGACCTACTGTTTTCTTTACAGTTAGTTTTTTAGTTCTACGTAGAATTTTTTGTTTTTTTTAGAAACACGGATACGTACGAGTCGATTTGTGTCCTCATTTCTAATTCGAACCGTTTTTGGAACACCCTTCCAGCATCAGTTTTCCCCTCCAATTATAATATGGGTACTTTCAAGTCAAGAGTGAATAGGTATCTTCTAGGCGAGCGCGCTCCGTTTTAGGCTGCAACACTTGCCATCAGGTCTGATTGCAGCCAAGCGCTAGTCTATAAATTAAAAAAAAACAAACATTAGTTTTTGAAAATTCCCTCGTTTTCCGCGATAGTGCAATTTTTTTAAGTTAAATGATTGCAGACTGGAAATTGGCGAGATTATGCGTGATATCTCAAGCAGTAGGTACGGTGATAACACCCTCATCCAATCAGAGTTCGTGAAAATACATTCCGACATTGTTTTAGAACTATTTGTATGGTATAAATTACGTAGATATTTTTTATATTCGAATTATCACGGATTCAGATCGGATGAGTGCGTGATCGCTCTTAGGTCGGGTGCCGCTACGGGTGGCTTTAATGAGCTACTCGTAGTCGTATGACCTTAATTCTATGCTACGTACGAATGCTACGCAATCTCCAAACTTAATTGACAGGCCTAACTCTAGTGCTATCCTTTTCCGTGGATAATATTATGAAAGAAATAGTGATACATTTAGACCTGACATTTTATAGTTTAGAGATTGTATGCACAATTATCTGAGAGAATTATAGTCATAAGTGACTTTCTATTTTTAAAAGAGTAGTAGCAATGGGTGAAGCTTGAACCAAAAGATGCAAAAAGAAACAAATAAAACAAAATAAGTAAACAAAAGACATTTATTTTTAAAATAAACGTAAGTACGACATTTTTTATGATTTTTGCGCTCTCTAAATAGTTGTCCTTAACATTTCGTGAATAGTTGAATCATTGAGTCATGAGCATTTCAATTTGTGTGATGACTGGTTTTTGAGGCTTTGAGAGCCAGAGGCCTAAAAGATTTGACTTTTTAAAATTATTGTTTCTATAGATAATAAGTAGTACAAAGTCGTAGCTTACTATGGCTTAAATTATAGTGGCATAGGAATTAATTTTAAGGTATTATGGTGCCATTACTTATTGCTCACACTCCGTTCACAACAATTTTACAAAACACTTGAAAGAAAATCAGTTAGGTATATCGCTCTGCCTGTCATAGCTTTAATGTAGTTTAATTATTGAGGGATATTAGGATTGAGGGATATTAGGAAGCTCCATAACTGTAACCGAAACTAAATCTCTCCGTAACCGCATTCAATGTAAAGGTTTCTCTAACTCTAATATCCGTAACCAATACTATCCGGTCCGGATATTTCGGTTACAAATATTATATTATATTCCGAAAAAAAAAATCTTATTTGGAACCGTATCTGAAACCGGTACAAAAATTCCTATATCCTTATCCAGATCCCAAATTTTTATATCAGTAACATGGTTTCATTAATGTTATTATTGTAACATCGGCTTAAATAATAGCGAATATTTAAACAGAGTTTTAAGAGGCTTGTCCAATATTCCAACAATGGGATTAGGTTTGAAGCTCAGTAGATTAGCCTAAACCAAGATTAGTTTAAACCAAGCTAATTTTACTGTCCACTGAATCCGAGCATTCAGCCGGGCTTCTGTTCAGTGAGTTATGTTAACATGCTACATTCGCGAACAAAAAATCCGAGGTTTTGAAATAAAATGTACATATTACCTATACACCAGTTTGCGACTACAACGTGCTACTTAATAAACTTGATTAATGAGAGAAGAAGATTTGCAATGTAAATTAGTTTCTATCGAATTAAGAAGAAACAAGGATTATTATGCCCTATTATAACCGACCCAATTTATTTTCTCGTGTGTTTATTTCATTTAAGTGATTTTACTCATTAAAAGTATTGCTCTTTCCTGTTTTCACTCGGTTTACAACTTTAGAGATTTTAATCTCTTAAAAAAATCAGTTAAATGGCTCTGCCTGTCTTTGCCTCAATTGTAGTTTAATTCGGAGATATTATGATGCTCTAAAAACTGATTCAATTATTCGTCTATTTTACTGTCTTCAATAACTTATACTAGGCACATTGATCAGGGGCATATCAACAATTTTTCAGGGCTGGCAAAAAGTTAAAGACCCCATCTCTAGGGGCCCCAAATGCTATAAAGTTATGATCTTATTTTAAAATTATTTAGTTTAAGTTTAATTGTGATTGTTTAAATAAAAACTAATTTTTAAAAGCCAGAATCATGGTTATATATGAGGCCTTTTTTTTCAGATGCCTCGCATTGCGTTGTTACGCCACTATCATTAATGATTCTGGTCTTGATTCTTAATAACATTGAAATCGCAATTGTGTAATGTATACTGTGACGCCAAATTTGACACCTTTTCAGACAGTAGGTAAGGTATATCAATATCATACAGCAATTTAATCAAAGCCAGTACAATCGTGAAAAGTACATAATAAATTAAAGAAATATTAAGCAATTAATGGAAGCCGTCTAGTCTGATAAATCAAATCAGACAAGAAGCTAAGGGCTCGCGCCCAATGAACCTAATTATATGTACTTACCTATAAACGATATTTCATTCTGTTTTGTTAACCCTAGCATTATTTTTGCGAAGAATCAAAGTCTAAAACTGTATTAATTTTAATTTAATTCATTCAAACGGTTTTCATTATACTGTGTAATAATATTTATCAAGTTTGACGTCCCAATTTACTTCAATTACAAAAATATTACGATTTAAATGCCAAAGGTCGAAAGGGCTCCTGTGCTAATTTGTATAATACTGCGCCACAATTTCTTACCTTTAATAAGAAATACCTCATGATCAACCCATTGCCGGCTCACTACAGAGCACGAGTCTCCTCTCAGAATATAGATACGCATTATTAATATTACAACCTATGCTGCCAGCGCGGACATTGTACATGATGAAAATAAAACTTAAAATAACAATAATAAAAAATAACTTTTTATAATAATAAATTATGCCTCATGAATATTTTGTGCACCTTACGTTGAACGTTTTGTGCATTTTAATTAAATGTACACAAAATGTAATTAGGATTAGACTTCTACAGTTAAGGCGAATTGTCATAGTTACTATTTTAGGCTAATTTTTACTCTAAACCGAAAAGCGTTTTATGTATTTGGCGCTTATGTGTGGGCCTTAATTGTAGCGCGCATGACACTTGAAGGGGCCCAATGGTTAAACTGATATAAATAAAACGTGCTTTCTATATTATTCGGTTAAAAATATCTCTGAAAAAAAAACAAGTTAATGCATTATTAACTTGCTTTTTTAACAAAAAAAAAAAACTTAATAATGCGACTTTGTAATACAGTCAATAAAATAATAATGCTCAATACAGGTAATCCCGAATAATTTATTTTAGAGAAAATGTCACAGAAATATTATCAGTTTTCACTGGTTTCCAAGAATATTTTAATAAAATACTAGTCACCGTAAATTAAATTAGTAAATTCACCATTACGATGGTATAAGCATAAAGCATAACTGAGTAGGTAGGTAGTGGAGCTCAGAACAAGGACTGTTAGAAGTAGCCCTATTGTGACACTTACTGTTAGAGCGAGATAGCTTATGCATTTAAGCTCTTGTTAGAACGTGAAAAAATGATTATGTTTTGTCCTTATCACCGTGGCCACTTTTATTTGTTTGTCAAAATGTATTTGTACGTGAGTACTTGGCAAACGACGTGAAGTGTAGAAGGAATGGCATTTCACAAGTAAGAAAATCAGCTTGAGCGAGAGGGACTGAAGGGGCCACGCTAGTTGCAAAACTGTGTAGTGGAGCGGTGCGGAGGGGTGTGATGACGTGACGCGAGAGCTCAGTGATTCGTCAACTTGTGACAGCTGTCACCCTCCTGCACCGCTACTACCGCAGAACCCGCAGGAACCTCCACAGTTGTGCGCTATAGCCTATATTCGTATACTTTCATTTTTGATCTGAACTTGTAATATTATACATTCGGTCTATCAAAGCGTGTTAAGTCTTATAAAACATAAATCGAAAAACTATACAGATAGATAGCGTTATTCATTTTGGTTGTAAATAATCCTGGAAACAAAACATTTAAAAATGATAATATTTGTTTGACTTTTTTCCTATACATTCGAGTCTGATAAAACAGGTACAATGGTGCTAATTCTTTTGTATACAATAACTTAATTAAACTAAAATGTAGTGCACCATTAGAACTGTCAATTTAGTTTAGTTCAGAGATTGTGTTTAACAGAATTAGCCACTTGTGAAATAAAAACCAAATGTTACAGTCAAAATTTGGTTCTTAAAGTTCAAGCTTTCTGAAATGTAAAACGATTCTGAAATTGTACGATGAAAATGGAACCTAAATTTCCAGTAACAATTTACTATTCACATTTTCCTAAAGATATACATAATATTGTATCCAAAATACATCTTAAAACTTTTTGGAAACGGGGACAGAAATTTAGGTGTCTTCAAAATAGGGTAACATCAACAGTAAAATCTTAGATTAAGGATTGGTTTCCACTACGCTCGGACAGTACAGCGGAGACCAATCCTTAATCTACGGCTCAAAACTCACTGAAATGGCAGCAGCAGCGTCTAGAGTGACGGCGAAGGCACATGGGCGCCCGTGACGCCACTAGGCTATCGGCGGCTACGCAATTTTGCCAGGTTCAGTTCAGTTTACAGTCTACGCTCTAGAAGAAATCGTGTGTAGGTACATTTTTGGGAATAAAAATTGTATTTTTGAGCTTGGTTATTAATTTACTTTATCTGAAGAAGAGCAAAATTGGCAGCACTGGACAGGGACAGAGGTAGCGCGCTCGCAGCCACACGACACTTTCTAAGCGATATCAATTGTGTATTTTATTAATGATGATAAAGTTTAAAACGCTTTGAAACTGAAACTGCTCGCCGCTGCCATGTCAGTGGGTTTTGAGCCTTAGAGTAAAATACATTTAATTTGTACTGACATTCAATTTGCTACCACAACATCAATAACAAATTCTCTACCTATAGATTTATACTGGGGTCATGAAGAAGTTGTACAGGAGTTTACATCAATTTGGTTGACCTACATTACATTCAATATTTTACACTGTAAGCAACACTAAGAATGATTAGTGCCAGATCTTAAATCAATAATTATTGATAACCTTGCAACTTGCGGGTACGACTTAAAATATAAAAACCAGTCAAGTGCGACTCAAATAAACAAGTAAATAAAACAGTCGTATTTTTTCGATATTTTGCACGATAAATCAAAAACTGTTATGCATAAAAATAAATAAAAAACTGTGTTAGAATATACAGGTAAATCCCTTTCATATGATATGGGGTATCTTGGTATAGTAAATCTTACTTCGTAAGTTGAAAATACCAATGATTTGTTCATGAACACATTTTTCTTGTGACGTAACTACAAACTCACGGTTTTCGGATTTATTCCTTTACTTGTGCTATAAGACCTACCCACCTACCAAATTTCACGATTCTAGGTCAACGGGACGTACCCTATAGGTTTTCCTGACAGACGTACAGACGGATAGACAGAGAAACGATCTTATAAGGGTTTCTTTTTACTTTTGAGGTACGGAACCCTTAAAAAACATTAGTAAATAAAAAAAAATCTTTTTTATTCAAATAAACTTTTACAAGTACTTTCGAATAGTCGGATGCATCTACCACTGGTTCGGAATGCCTTTCCTACCGAGAAGAGTTAGTGTGTGCAAAGCCTGCCGTCTGCCGAATGAGGGCGGCTGACACTATAATATTTGCAGTGTGTATCGTATGAACTTGTGTTAGGTACACTTTCTGGTGCGTTAGGACAATTTTTGTCACCCAGACAATTAAAATCGACCGAAGGAATCAACCTTAAGACCTGAACTGATTATAATAATACGCACATATTATATTAGTTAGTTTTGGTGCAAAACGAATGAATTGAATAAAAATGATTAATGTTAATGAAAATCATGTAGGCAATTATGAATTAATTGGACATAGGCAAGGGTCAGGCTGACAGTGAATTGGGACATAGTATTAATAGTTAGAGACGAAAAAATCGAAGTGGAAAGAAACCTAGAAAACCATGTTTCGAGTATGGGAATAATGTTTTGTATTAAAAAACGCTTCCATAGAAAGTCATTTGTGGAAATAGCTCGTGTAATCTTTTATAATACAATTCCAAGTTAAAAAACCTAGCAAAAAGTCACACCACATAGCACATGTAATAGTTTGTTTGTAAAAGTGTTCTATTTCCGAAGAATTAAAAATAATGTGAAAAACATCCTCCTATCTGGAGTTGCGTAGTATAATAAGGAAAATTACTCAAAGTCAATTACTCTCAAATCGCGACTAAGATTTACTTCAAAAAGTCATGTAGCCAAGTGAATATGAAGGCAAGTACGATGTATCTAGTTGCGGAGATAGAGTGTTTCAGTTCGAAGATCAAAATAGCCGACAATCTACACTTAATTATCATTAAACATACCAGATAACATCTATAAGTAAACACTGATAAAGTCCTAAGGACTTTCAATTATTCTATTATTGCCGGTTCATATTACTCTAGTCGCGTGGTTCAGTAACATTTCCCAGCGCTGGATTGGAATGGATGGCGAATGGGCATTTTCTTAATTTAAGTAATTTATGGGATACCTTTTATTTAAACTACTCGATTTTTGAAACCTTTTATCGAGCTAAATCTGGCTGGATCAAGATATCTGTGGCAATCTTTAGAAGAGAATCCAGCAGTAGATATCTAGTAGTTGAGACGACGGCAAAGCTGGACAGAAATTTACTGGGATAATGTGAACCGGCCTTTAAGCATCGTAACACTTAAAGACATCCATGAATAAATAGACGACAAATGGACATTAATAATTGTAACACGAGTATCTGTTTTTTTTTTGGTTTTTGGTTTTTTTCAACAACTATTCAACCTCGATACGATACTGAGCAATACAGACAGTCCATTCTCTCTCCCCAATCTACAAACGCCTGGAAAACTATATTTTAGGTCTGACACATACGTTTCGCCTACAACTAATTTCACTCACAAAATATGTGTTGATAACAACAAAATAGTCGTGAAGTTAGCAAGAATTATATTAGCATTGAATAGGATAATAGAATTTTATATCAAGCGTTTTAACTAACTATTAGGTACTTCAGTATTTTCAGGCTCAAAAACAAGCTCGTACGTTCCTCCGTAGAAGTTGCTAGAAATAACCATTCCCCATGCTATATGATATCTATGTCAAAAATATATACCCATTGCCCATCGCTGCCCTGCCTAATACCTTGTAAGAAAAACACACTCCTCAGCTAAAATATCTATATACACAACAATGTTATATTATGGAATATACTCGTAGATATTGAATTGTGTTACAATGACAATCATTAAAAACTAACATCATTCGTCTTAATAACAATGATTTATCCTTACAATCCATTGAGAAACTTATTTCACCAATAAACCCACTATAAATCTGAAGGAGTGAATTATGTTAGGTATATTGGTTATTACTTTATTTCAAATATGACCCCAGTTCACAAAAAATTGTTTGCAGCGCCAATTAATCCAGTAATTAATCAGTAAAACGTTAAAACGCCTGACTTTGGATACATTCATATACTTATTAGAGTATTTGCACACGGTGACATTTTCACGCGGTATTTAAACGCAACAGACGCGTTGCGAACGCGACAGTCGCAACCTGATGCGCTCGTCGCGTAGTCGTGCGCAAAGGCTTTTTTTATAGCCGACAAAAATCGCTTTTACAAAAGATTTTCTTAAAATACTACAATTAATAAAACGTAGATCGGCACAAACTGTCCTTTATCGACAGTCAACATTTTACTTTTATAGTAATACTGAATTCCGTAATATAACACGAATAATATATACCTCGTTACGTTATAGCCAAAAGGGCTTTTTAAATAAGACCTTAACAATAAGTGCTTACAACTATGACTATATAACTTTTCCAATACTAAAAGTTACTGAGACTCTACTCCGTTATTACAAAATAACTTAGCATTTACCAAATATTATGCTTCTTCTATTTTACGACGCCGACCGACGTCGCGTTATTTCAATTAAATAGAATTTTCGGTGATAATAATCAGCGACATTTTTATTATGCAAGTTTACATGTGCATGTTACCTGTATTCGCATGCAAGGTTTTACTTGAAAGCCTTGTGTGTGTCTTACAAGTTCAAAACCTTCTTACATACAACCTGTAGCTGACATGCAATGTTTCTACTACTAAAGACGCAAGCATCTTGCGTCCATGTTATTTGCATAATGGATACGAGGTTTTAAGGCAAAGAAGTTATGACGATATTTGCGATCCCGTTAATAAATAATTATTATGCATTTACTGATGTCTAAACACGATATCGAACGTTATAAATATCATATTTATAAAATATATCGTGATATTTACTGACTGATCTTCGCTAGGAGACGACCAAAACGCGACGGTCGAAAAAACATTTTTGTTGAGTTAGTATGACACTCCAAATTATTGTGATATATTCAATTGACACGTCTTTGCCTTGGTCTCTTAACTAATAACTCAATGTTAGTAAAAATGTAAATAATCCTATGAGACGTTAGTAAAAATAAAAATAATGCATTCTTACTTAATTACTTAGCTAAACAAAACTTAACAAAAACAAAAAAAAACATGAAAACCATCGCATGTATAGAAATAATTTGTACTAGCTCAATGAACTTAACGAGTTGTCATTTCGGTAAGATCGCAATAAAAATATAAAACATAGTACCTATTATTATCAATTTCAATAGAACATAATATACTTAAAAAATATACAGAGAATGAATTCCTTCCGGTAATGAGGAAGTTTCAGGGACAGCTTCAATAAAAAATTTATAGATGTCTCTTGAATATTTCGTATAGGTCGCCACGAAAGAGGAAAAATAATACCTATGTATATCTTTATGATCTATGCTTTAATGTTTAGTTCGTGTCAACGTTTCTTCCCCACAAAATCTGTGAACTATAATAGAAGTAATTAATTAATTTCGCATCCGATTTTAATTTAAAAATTTAAAGCATATTATGATAAACATAGATATAGGTATTATTTTTCGTCTTTAGTGGTGGTAATATATTGAGCGCCATCTATGAAAATTTTCTCGATCGTTGCCTGACGATGCCTCCTCATTAGACGATGAAAAAACAAAAAAAACTTAGTCAAGTGAGTGTCAGATAAGCAAAAGGTAAAGTGCCATAGTGACCCTAAGATGACTTGTTACCATTAAACAAGTTATAACATAAAAAAAGAGGACAAGACTTATCAAAAACCAGTTTTTATCATTAATAACTAATAGTATAAAATTGTGAGTTTGTCGTGTTTCTTTGTGCAAACATAATATATACCACTAATATTTATTTTATTGTACAGTAGTTTACTAGAAGCCGATAGCTTGGGTTTCGAGCAGAAGCTATTTTCCTAACAGAAGGAAGCATTTCATTATAAAAGGATAGATATATAAATTAGTTTAATAATAATTTGTGTGATTTTTGTGTATATAACGCGTTCTTATTTAATTACGTACGTTATACAGGTTGAGGAGACCAGCTCTTCAACAATAGAGATGGCAACACTGGCAAAGTTGTGCCTTATGGCAGCACCACAATAGTAGGGTAGTTGACTGTTGTACATTGAGACGTTTCCTACATAACATAGCCTTGTGAAAGCACGCGTAGCGCAAAACTTCTCTAGTCATTTATTTTGAGTACACATTAGTTTTCTCAATAAACAACACTTGAAAAATATAATAATTGTAGTTTTTTTTGGAAAATTTGTGACTTAATTCATCATAATTAATCATAAGACGCGGGCGATGGAGAGAGCTATGCTTGGAGTTTCTCTACGTAAATCAGAAATGAGGAGGTCCTTAGGAGAACTAGAGTAGCCAACATAGCTCAACGGGTTGCGAAGCTGAAGTGGCAATGGGCAGGGCACATAGTCTAGCAGTGGGCCACTAGTCACCGGCTCACTACAGAGCACGGGTCTCCTCTCAGAGTGAGAAGGGTTTTGGCCATAGTCTACCACGCTGGCCATGTGCGGATTGGTAGACTTCACACACCTTTGAGAACATTAAGGAGAACTCTCAGGCATGCCAGGTTTCCTCGCGATGTTTTCCTTCACCGTTAAAGCAAGTGATATTTAACTAATTAAAACGCACATAACTCCGAAAAGTTAGAGGTGGAGTGGAACCCCCGACCTCCGATTAGAAGGCGGACGTCCTAACCATTAGGCTATCACAGCTATCTATCGTCTATCTGTTGAAAATTATGATAATGCGAATGATTTAAAATATCAAACAATCATTATAGGACCTCGCGGAACTGATTTGGAATATTTTTAGCATGCCAGTCAACTACCCGAATAGGCCAGGGTCACATTTAGCGGATTCCGTGCGCATTTATCCTCATGCGATGTCCCGCTACATTTGACCGTGGCCTTACAGAGTCTCTAGTAAGACTTTTCAAATTAAATAAGACCTCGTCCACAAGGCATTACGGTGGCGATACATGTTCAAGTTTACCGTCAAGTTTGCAGCGGACTTGCAAGCGGCGTCCAGTCAACTGATAGCCATACGCCGTCAAGTTGACTGGACGCCGCTTCAAGTCAGCTGCAAACTTGATCAGCAACTTGCGTTCAGCATCGCACATTTTTGCATGATAAATCTTACCGACTACGTAGTGCCGCATACATTGCCTATTGAACCGTTCGCATAGTTTGTACTGTAAGAAAGAAACCGTTTTAACAGTGCGTTGGATATATGTATATGCAGTGTAAGCGCTATTACGTATTCGGTAAGATTCATTCTGCAAAAAAACGAAGAGTGCTAATGCTGTGTTAACCGTTTACTTAAGAGGCAAATCTTTAAGCTTACATGAAAAGTATAATTTAAGATCTTTACAAATGACACAGATTAAACGAAAAAAATAGACAGAAGAAAGAACGATAGAGATTAAAAATGAAGCAATCCCGGAAGATTATTCCAAAGTCAAAGCCATTTTTATATTTATTCAAAATAATTGTTGCATTTGCCATTAAGATTTGCCACTTTCAGTAATATAATACGATTGAAGTGGTTGACTTATACAAAACATACTCAACTGTTATGTACGTGAACATAATATGTATGCTCGCCAGGATAAGTCAGCATCTCTATGTACAATCAAGTTTCGAATTCACATAATATTTTAAAATTGTGACATTACATATAAGTATATAAGTGTTTTTTTAAACACTCATGTCAAAAGCGTAATCGTGCGAAAGTGGCTTTGTGCGCTTACTGTTCGCTTGGTTTCTTCGGCTCAGTAGGACGATATACCTGGAAAAAAACGGACGAAATATTTTTCAAAAGATGAGAATTAATTGTATGATTGCTGCACATGATCGCGACACAACGCGTATAAATACCCATATTACAAATACGAAAAAAGGAGAGTGACACAGGCTACTTTTATCCCGGAAAATCAAATAGTTCCTCTGAGATTTTAAAAACATGAATCCATGCGGACGAAGTCACGGGCATCGGCTAGTTAGCCATAGTAATATTATATCTGTTTTAGGTTTAATTGGTACAAAAACCCATGCATTTTTTAATAATAATCATTAGAAGCATGCACTAAAAGTTTTGTAAAACATCACTACAAATTAAAGTACTAGAAAAACAAGTTATTACATAATATTAGTTGACTCAGGGCAAGTAGGCAGTAGTATAAAACAAAGTCGCTTCCCGCCGTATGTCCCTGTGTACGCTTAAATCTTTTAAACTACGCGAAGTATTTTAATGCGGTTTTCAACAAAAGATAGAGTGATTCAAAAGGAAGTTATATACGCTATAGTTTAATATAGTTTTGGGCGAATTTGTTGTAATATGACAAAAATTGTTCAGGATGTCGGAAGAAATCAAGTCGACTGCAGCTTTAATCAAAAATGCAGTCTTATTCTTTTGATTTATAACAAAATAACCACACTAACGCCACATTAGTACCTACATTGCACCCGTGCGAAGCTGGGGCGGGTCGCTAATATAGGTACAAAACGTTTCTTCGAAATCTGTATCTAAAACTATTGGTAATTTTTCAAAAATAAAAAAGTCGTTCAAGCACTCTAGAAGATATCGATTGGAATGCATTATTATGCTTCCTTTCTAATCGTTAAATCAACAAGGTCATTGAATCAATTTTATTACAATGGGGATCAAGAATCTTTCAAATCCAGATCGGTACCTATTGTTAAGACAATGAAATCGTAGTTAAAAAATTGAAAACACAGATTGCCTTGCCAAAAAACAAACTAAAAATACTTTCACATTTGAAAATTGGGCCATGCAGCCGCCATATTGTATTTTTTTTAATTCAAGCCATTGTCACTCGAGATTATGTAGGGAATAGGGATACCGATACCCAATATATCCCAACCCAATTAGAAGTTATTTATGGAACACACATAAATATATATTGTTTAAATATTTTATTTGTGCGCCATCCCGCACTTTGGTCATTAAATTCGTTCACCAAAGGTTGCCTTTAAGGGATTTATTTAGCAATAAGGCCATCTTTGCACCATATATATTATATTGATATTAGTATATTGATTTCTGTATATGTTTGTGTATGAAATAAAGATTTCTAAATAAATAAATACATACACTGAAAACATTACACTCGTTTTTCAGGCAATTAAAACTAACAACTAACAAAAACTACAAAGCAACATTTTTAGAGAGCAAGCAGAGTAAGAGAAGAGAAAAAAAATAAAACACATCGATAAACACCTGTAATCACCTCAGCGGGGAGAGAGCTGCGGCGCGGCGACTGCTGGAACGTGCGCTCCTGCACGTTGTATGTCGCCTTGGCCAGCCACTGTTGGCAGGTGATCATCGGGCTTTGTTTCCTGCGGCCCCCGTTCACGCTGTGACGTAGGACCCCCAGTGACGCGAGGCCCCGCAGCTCGGAGGGGGCCACGGGGGCAGGCGCAGAGCCGCGACGGCGCGACCAGCAGTCCTTCCCGGACAGCGTGCGGCGCAAGAGTTGTGGCAACGCTGCAGTCACTTCGCGCACCTTCTTCTCTTTTAGCGCTGTTGAAAGTTACAGATGTTCTATTTCACATTGTTATAGTGTGCGTGACGTTCAGTTTCAACCGCGACGCGGTTTACGTTACGCACACAATTGCCTTAGCGCTTATCAGTATACTCGCTACTACAACTAAAGCTGAGCGGTCTTTGTGAAATAAAACATCTATAGGTACACACAATATTGGGTGATGTAAAATTGGAAGGATGAGTAACAAAGTTTTCACGTTTTTCTTTTTAAGATTCCGTACCCGAAGAGGTCTCTATTACGTCAAACATAATAATCTTTTTCTATTTACTGTAAATGTTTTTGGTACACATAAAAAAGAAATAAATAAATAAATAATTCGTCCAAGCCAACGAGGCAGTCTAAGGCCTCATTTACAGAGACGCGGGGCGTTGCGCGTCGCGTGTGGCGTGGCGTCTCGCGGCGCGTCGTACGTTTTTTATGTTTACGTTACGTTTATCGCACGCGTAATCACAAACATATGGCAATATACGATGTTGTTCATAGAGATGCGAGGCGGGAAGAGTGGCAGTGCCCGCGGCGTTGCACGCGGCGGGCACGTCTGCGTTGTGCGATTTCCAAATAAAGACTGACAGAAGGTTCCGCTGCGGGCATCGCTTCATCGAGAATTGCTGCCGCGTGCGCCGCAACGATGAACGCCGCGTGGGACGCGTCGATGCCATCCGCGGGCTCGGCCGCAAAAAACGTTCCATATCTCAAACAAACGCGTATAAAATTGCTTCTCCGTAAATGCACTCATACAACGCCATATGTTTAAATTCAGTGCGGGCCGCGCCGCCCATCGCAACGCGCGACGCCCCGCGTCTCTGTAAACGAGGCCTTAGTCGGAATGAGCAAAGTAATAAAAATAAGCTTACAATAAATGGCAGCGTCAGTCGGCATAGATTCCCTACGACGCAGCAGTTGGTCGGAGGCATTGAGCTGCACGGCAGACAAGTTGTCCCGAAGCTGGATGCCTACCGGCAAGGATTCTCGGCGCATGCCTCGAGCGGGCCTCCCAGTAGGGAGATTCAGATTCTCCTTGTGTGTGGCACAAGTGCCAGTGGCTAAATCTACATTATTATTTTCAGAAGCGTCATCGTTATCAGTCTTATCGGTCTCATTCTTCCAGAACGAATAGCTAAGTTTGCGTTCCGTCCTCTCGGTTTCCAAGGTCATTGCAAAGTCAGTTCTGCAGCGGGACGGGTAGATGGCGTCCTCGTTGCTCATGTAGAGTGGTCGGCAGGTAAGCGAGTGGCTTCGAGCGGCCGTTTCGAGCGGCGGGAACGTCTGTTGGCGAACCAGTTTCCACGACCCGCCCTGTTTGAGTACGGTGCTGAGACGTGTGGCTTGCACCGGAGTCGTGATGGACGCTATAGAAGAATCCGGTAGCAATTTCTCCGTGCTGAGAAGCTTCTCTGCTGCATCGTCGTGTTTGCAGTGACCTCGTACGCTGAGTTGGGAATGAATGGAAAGTTCGCTGCCCGTCGGGCTGACGACTTCCCTGCGTAGCGAGGACGCCAAGGAATCCCGACTTTTACTCTTGGCTTTGAATCGAGAATCTTGAAATACATTGAGCGGAACAGAGAAGCGACGCAACTGTTCCTTCAGACCACTAGGCTTAGTCGGATTCAATGACCCTCTCCGAAGCGGCAGCAGGAATTCTGAGCTGTCCGATATGTTCGTGGTAGTTTCCAGATCATCGTCGACCAGGTCGGCATCGGATATCTCCGTCCGAGTCTCCTCAGCTATCTCTTGAGCGACCAATGTTTCCCATTTGTTTTGATTATACAACAAGTTCTCCAGCATTTGCGCGGAAAGATCGTTCTGTAGAAAACGGTGCCATTCTGTGATGAGAGGAGTCACTACGAATTTGAAGAACCCTGTAAATACAAACATGCCTACGTTATTTTGAGCTAGTGATAAATATATTGATAGCAGTAATTGAGACAAACGTAAAGGAAGTTCAGTGTAATGGCCAATAAATCCTCCAATATCGGTACGCTAATGATGTCAGGGCAATTATTGAGAGGAAACTATATATCATGAAATAATTTGGAGATTCAATTAATATTGATATTTTTATGTTACTGCATACATCATATACCTGCTCTATCCGGTGCAGGTGTTTGCAATAACCATTTAATGTTATTTAGTGCTATTTATAATTATTTTGAATTATTCTATCACAAGTTTTGTGGATTAGAAATGTAGTTAACTTTAACTGTCACTAGCTGATGCTCGCGACTTCGTCCGCATGGATTTACGTTTTTCAAAATCCCGCGTGAACTCTTTGATTTTCCGGGATAAAAAGTAGCATATGTGTTAATCCAGGGTATAATCTATCTCCATTACAAATTTCAGCCAAATCCGTCCAGTAGTTTTTGCGTGATTGAGTAACAAACATTCAAACATCCACACTTTCACATTTATAATATTATTAGGATTAGGATTAGGATAGCGCTCGAGCACACGAGTATATATACCAGAGTATAGACCAGAGAGGAAGCTTCACACTAGCTCACGCACACCACGACGTGCCACGGACGCTCCGTGCGCCCAGTTTGGCGGCAAACGAAGCGTCCGTGACACGTCGTGATGTGCGTGAGCTGCGCTAGAGTGAGTGAACCTACAGCCAGCCGCCAGTATGAAGCTTCCCCTCTGGTCTATATATCTATAGTAAGTAGTAGATAAGTAGTTAAGCTACGCTATCTATCAGTAAAATAATGATCAAATTCTTTAAAATTTATATTGATAAACACGCAGGGTTGATGGTTATTGCTGGGTTCCAGTATGTACTTACCTGTCTGGATCTTTGGTATGGAGGTGGTATGACGATCGCACAGCGCTGTGACGGGCAAGTTCAGCTTGCGCTCGTAGTCCCCTTGGCGGTAGAACTCCTCGCACACTTTGAGGCTCCACTTCCTGCTAATCTCCCAGGGTCTGCACGGGTTGGAGATGTCAGCACACTTGAGAGCGATCTGCAGCACCAGGTGTCGATGGTCGCTTTTCCTCAGATCGAGAGTATTTGTGTCCAAGTATGTCTGTAACAATGCAAATTCGTGTCGGTATCCAGAGTTTTAAAGCACAGCAGACATATTCATTTTATGTGTCAGTGATATAGTTCGCGACAGGTCGATAGGGCAATCGGGGTGGGGCCGCCACACACACCCGCACAGCCCCCACGCTAAACAAGTGCGGGATAGCGCAGGTGACATGCGGGTGGTGCGGGGCGTCCCCCCGCCTCATATCCTGATTGCCATCTCGACCTGTCGCGTACTATAGTTTTGATGGCATGTAAGGCTGCACATGCGGTGGTAGCCTAGTGATTACGATGTCGACCTTGAGTCGAGGCGTCCGTCTTTTCAGAGTTTCAGAGTTATGTATGTTTTAAGCAATTTAAAATCACATGCTTTAACGGTGAAGGTAAATATTGTGAGGAAACCTGAATGCCTAAGAATTCTCCATAATGCTCTCAAAGGTGTGTAAAGTCTGCAAACTAACGTAGGGAAACATATGGCCTGGCCTAAACCCTCATTCTGAGAGGAGACTCGTGCTCAATGAGTGGGCCGGTAATGGGTTGATCTGAATAATGATGATGATGAACAGTAGCAGTTTTCATGTCATGTCCAAACGGCGCAAGCAAATCAGATACTCTTTACATTGCACAGAAACTGAGCATAGTTCGTTAACTTTGTTTGGCACAAAGCCTGGAATTGGTGTCCGCTACCCCAAGACACTGATTTAGTTAGAGGTTCTGCGATGGTAAAGACATGGTATCGCGGTGATTAACATACATACATGCGGGGCTAAGCATAGATTAGTTAACTAGTTGACCGTGTTTGCGCTGTGTGCATAACCCAGTTTCCCAATTTGAGATTACTCCCGGGTGAGTAATGATTGATAAACATCTTAACAGCACACTTTTAGATTACCTACGCATTCTCTTATCTGATACGCGAATAGTTTTATGTTGAGACAAAAACAAGCGACGATTTATATTTTTACTAGCTGCTGCTCACGACTTCAACCGCGTGGATTTAGGTTTTAAAACTCCGTGGGGACTCTTTGATTTTCCGAGATAAAAAAGTAGCCTATGTCACTTTCCAGGCCTTTAACTATATCATGCAAAAAATCACGCCGCGCCGATCCGTTGCTCCATTGCAACGTGATTGAAGGACAAACCCGGATGTCCCCACTAATTGGAGTTGAGGAACCTAGAATTGAATGATTTATACGATTTTTGTAACTACAAATTCGGGATATCCGCGTCAGTAAATACATATTAACATTACACCTAGCGCCGCTGCGCAGTATTCCAATATTAGCTCCACCTATAGCAAATATGTAAATATATGCATAGATTTTCCGAGACAAATTTCAAATACTTAATATAAATGAAAACATTGAAGGCGTTGAGCTCCGTCACTAATTGTAAGCCAAGTAGCATAACAAATTTCATTTGGCATACATTGTATTGTAAATTGTAACACAAATGAGTTAACTACTATTCGTATGGTATGACGAAAGTGAGGTGATTATTATGAAAATATGGCCCCTTAACAAGGACGTTGTGGCTGAATTTATGGTATTCTTGCTACAACAGTGCATTTTAGCCTAGAGTGAGAGATTGCCAGCTAATCAGAAATGTTTTTTTTTACTATAGGCACACGCTTGACCTCGATTGACTTACCTCGTTGGTTGATGGGACGCGTTTGCCTAGAAGATAGAAGGAACTATAGTAGGAAATACTGATCTCTAATGATAAGCTGTGGTAGCCTAGTGGTTAGGACGTCCGCCTTCTAATCGGATGTCGGTGGTTCGATCCCGGACATCTAACTTTTCGGAGTTATGTGCGTTTTAAGCGATCAAATATCAGTTGCTTTAACGGTGAAGGAAAACATCGCGAGGAAACCTGTAGGCCTCATGAGTTATCCATAAGGATCTCAAAGGTGTGTGAAGTCTGCCAATTGGCACTTGGTCAGCGTGGCAGACTATGGAATAAGCTCTTCTCATTCTCAGAGGAGACCCGTGCTCAGTAGGGAGCCGGCGATGGGTCATGATGATGATGATATTTGGAGACTCCCCAAGTTCAAATTTCAAACGTCCACCCGTACTCGAAAATAAGATTAGGAATGCGAGGCGCGATTTTTTCGATTTCTTAAATTTTAAAATATCGTAACGTAAGAACACTGAAAGAATTTTGTCACAGAATTACCCGATTTTTCCGAGAAGCGATTCGTCACATACGTTGGCCTGTCAAACATTTTAATTTTTTTTGGCGCAAACTCGCGATATGTTAATTTACGTTGCTACTTTTTTTTTTTTTTTTACTTTTTTTTTAATACAATAAAACTTAAAGCTAGCCTTATCTAATTACTATATAAATCATGACCGCGTGGAATGGTGCCAAGAATACTGGCTGCATATCCGCGCTGGACAGCCAGGCTGATCCGCTGCGCAAAAAATGAGCCAGCCCTTCTGTCACCAGTTGAGGCTATTAATCGCGGTGAAATGTCTCGTAAAAAATTTTTAGCACTAAGACTCCATGGCCCCAGGGTCTCCACGGCAAACGGCACAAAAATGTAACTCTCTATAAGAGAGGCATACTTGCGCCGCTTGCCGTTTTCAGCTGTTTCTGCTGCGGCTCCCGGTCTTGATGCTGTCTTCCTGATATGACACGGGGCCAATGTGTCAACGCAAGTTGCGTCCCACATTAGCGCCCGTCCCCGTTCCCAGGGAACCAGCGTCAATCCATCAGGTCTCTTGCCATCATCCCGACTAATCCCTGCCGGCTCAATGAGCGCAGGAATATTTATGGTGGCAAGAGCTCTTTTAATTGTATCGTTAAGAGAGCCATGCCTAAACAGCCTACCGGAGCTCCTTTGGCAAGAGAGTCCGTGGATTCCAAATTTATCAACCTCTTTTCCACACGGACATCTGTGCTGATGGCACAGTGGTGTTCCCAATCTGAGACCTAGAGCCACACGAAAACTTTCGTTATCTAAAAGTGTGCCGAGATTTTTTGATGGCAAGGCATGCAGCCAATACCCAGATTCCTTTTCGGATAATGCTAGAAGCCTGGCACGATCTCTGTCACTTGTAAGATTTTGAACCAAATTCGTATGTGTCAGTTGAACCAATGGCAAATCCCAAAGTTTTGTGTAGTACGTTCCTTCGGGATGTCGACATTGGGACATCTGACCTTCCAACTCTCTAGGGCCTCTGTGGCATAGGTCAATGATGAATTGGATTTGAGAATTTGAGAGCTAAGCTCTTTTATACTATGCACAGAGGACAGAAAAGCCGGAAGAGCTACACTGGAAATTTTCCTCACGCCGATGCCACCGTACTTGACCGGTAAAGTTGCTTGGTTCCAGGAGTGCTCATCAAAAGTTAAATTTAGAATTTGTTCTAGTGTACTTTTAAGGGTGGCATCCATGTTATCGAGTAGTCCATGAAATTTCCAAATTGGGCTCGCGCGGAGAATGTAAATTAATTTAGGTACAAAAAGGCAATATTTTAGGATCGAAAATGCAATGTGAGAATTTAGAGTGCCCAATTTGTCGGTATTAGCCGAAAATGTTCTGACTTTTTGATCCAAGAGTGGTTGTATGGATTCATTATAAAGAGGAGCACCGAGAAGGCAAAGTGAACGTTTATCAAGTATTTTAATATTAGGTGAAATTTCATTGAATAATTCAGAGGCCAATAGAATTCTTTCTTGCGACAGTTTTTCTGTAAAAAAACAATTCGCATTTCGAAAAATTAAGTTCTAAACCAATTTTCCCAAACTGTTGCTTAATATGATTAAGATCTTTTAGAACGTCATCCACGTTGCCCCCAATGGTTCCATCATCAAGATACCATATGTTAAATTTAGATGTTAAATTTGAGATATGGTTATGGATCCCTAAGCTGAACAGGGCCGGACCTAAGGGATCCCCCTGCTGAACGCCTACAGAAGACTTAATATCGCTATCTCCAAAGAATAATTTAGAAGCAGAGCTGTAACATTGCCAAACATATGGGTAAATTTCAGGAAGTTGCGTTGAGACTTCTGTTGCTACTTGATTATTCGTTATGAGAAAATAGAATTTTAGATCATATTATTATATTATCAAACCTTGTAACACATTAATTATGGCAATATTATTTTACTAAACAAGCAATGTTATTTCCATCGATATAAATGACAAGATATGCCCTAGCGAACAAAATTTTTCACGGTTTTGGAACCAAATAAATCAGCGCCACCTATTAGATACTAATGAACGCCCCGTTTGAAACCCAGACGTCACTGAGGTTGCATTTTTGTTAAATAAACATTTTAGGCCCAATGAGTCGGTGCCATTTTGCTTGTTCAATGGCCCTGTCCTTACGAAGTAATATATAAGTCAATGGTTATTTCTCATTTATTTATGTATGATATATTATAAGTGATTAGAACCAGTCGACCTCTGTAGCGCAGCGGTGCGAATGTATAAAAGTACCTTGACATGTTATTTACAAACTTATATTATTTATATGAACAAAACTGTTCAAGCGCGTGTCAGTTCTCAGCAGAACACGTATGGAAGGGCTCCATAATCATATCACTTGTTAAAAACTTTGACAGACAGGTCATCATCATCATCGTCATCATCTGAGCACAGCTCTCAGAATTAGAAGGGTTTAGACAATAGTCTCCATCGTTGACCAAGTGCGTATTGGCTGAGTTTGCACAATTTTGAGAACATTATGGAGAACTCTCCGGGATATCTACACGTCATGTTCTCACTATGTCTGCCTTCAGCGATAAAGCAAATATCTAATCATAATATCTCACACCCGGCTTTACTCACGTGTTTAGTCGACGTTAGCCCGACTAGTTTCGAACCCTTCCGGGGTCCTTTTTCAAGACTCTTAAGAGTCTTAACCGCAACGCGTGCGCGAACTGACTCCCTTTGAAAAGGGACCTCGGATGGGTTCGAAACTAGTCGGGCTAACGTCGACTAAACACGTGAGTAAAGCCGGCTGTGAAATATTATATATAATGGAAATCACTCACGATAGTTTAAACGCCAAATATTTAATTGCTTAAATCCATACTTCCATACTAATATTATAAATGCGAAAGTGTGTCTGTCTGTCTGTCTGCTAGCTTTTCACGGCCCAACCGTTCAACCGATTTTGATGAAATTTGGTAGAGTTACCTTATATCCCGGGGAAGGACATGGGCTACTTTTCATCCCGGAAAATTGATGAGTTCCCACGGGATTTTAAAAAACCTAAATCCACGCGTACGAAGTTGCGGGCATCAGCTAGTTCTAGTATACAATACATATCTATTTGATAATACTTGACAATTCCATTCCATAGGATATATTAAGCGCACGAAGTCCGGATTATCAGCTTATGGCTACTTTCATTGCATAATGCTTTCGGGATTAGAACAGTGTTCTATCATAATAGAAATATTTCTTTGCCCGAGAAAACTTATACCTCTTGAACATATTGAAAAGACCTATAAATTTTTTTTATAGTTTTTATTTCAACCAATGATTTTGTACCACAAATATGTGACGTTCGTACCTATCTCTATATATAAAAATGAATCGCTAAATGTGTTGCTGATAGCAAATCTCGAGAACAGCTGTACCGATTTCGCTAATTCTTTATTTATAATATTCCTTGAAGTGCGAGGATGGTTCTTACGAAGAGAAAAATTAAAAAAATTCCTGAAAAAGAATCGACTGTTAGGCGGTACGAAGTTCGCCGGGGCAGCTAGTTGTATATAAAATGCGTTCTCGTCGCTGATGTGAATGAAGAAGACACAAACCGAACGAGAGTATAAGAGAAAGCAATTTACAAAATTTGTGATCCATTTTATGTGCAATTCTTCCAAACAGTCTTGAAGCAATGTAACCAAACTATACTAGTCAGAAATCTTGATAGCAAGTAGTTAGTTGGCGAACATAAAAAGGTAATATAGAAATGGGCATGACATGCACATAACCGATTTGACAAAACAAGCTGGGTATTCGATTAACAGAATGGATCCCAAGGGATACGGAAATGGAAAAAGGTCGTCAAAAGTAACTTGGGTTAGACTTATTCAGAGGAAAAATAGGACTGCATTGAAAATTCAAGGAGCGAAATTCAGTGTCATAGAGATCGAAAACCTGTAAAATAAAAGAGTTTTTTTGAAGTAAAACTATTCGCGTAGTAAGACTATATACCTCAGGAAGATGATTTTATTAGAAATTAGAATTATCGTAATGAACGAAAGTAATATAGACGAATAAGACGCCATCTCATCATCATCATGATCAACCCATCGCCGGCTCACTACAGTGCACGGGTCTCCTTTCAGAGTGAGAAGGGTTTTGGCCATAGTCTACCACGCTGGCCATGTGCGGATTGGCAGACTTCACACACCATTGAGAACATTATGGAGAACTCTCAGGCATGCAGATTTCCTCACGATGTTTTCCTTCACCTTTAAAGCAAGTGATATTTAATTACTTAAAACGCACATAACTCCGAAAAGTTACAGGGGCGTGCCCGGGATCGAACCCGCGACCTCCGATTAGAAGGCGGACGTCCTAACCACTAGGCTATCACAGCTTATACTCATCATCCTCACTCGGCACCTAAACTAGATGAAAACATATCCGTCAATAACTGAAACTGTTGTCTACATAAAAAAAATCTATACTTGTTTGGATTTCTTTGTTATTAGAATGAATTATTTTTTTGTTATTAGAATGAATTATTTCTTTGTTATTAGAAAGAATTATAGACTGCCCAAAATAAGTAGTGTCATGTTTTATTGTAGCCAACGGTTACATACCACGAGTAATTTAATGTTTTTATTTGTCGATATTTCACCCCAATTGCAGGGGTCGTGGTCACGACGAGTCTGACATTGTGACAGTGACGAGTCTCGTCGTGACCACGACCCGTGCAATTGGTTCCCATTACATTATCCCGAGTGACACTGGCCATAAAATTAAAAAAAAAACCAAACTAAAGCGACAGCATGGCGACCTAGATGGCGACATTTTTAAATGTGAGAAAGTCTTTTTAGTTGGGTTTTGGTTTGGCAGGGCAGTTTTGTTTTAATTACTTGTTTGACTAGGAACTACTAAAAGGATCTCATAAAAATGTATTCGTATTCGTACAGAAGATACCAGTGACAATTGATGCAGCGGGCACGCGGTGAAAGCTGTCGAAACGATTAATATTGACAGTGCGTTGGCGCAGAGTTTAGGGGTGTCAATATTAAATTTATCTGCAATCACTAATCTCTATCTATCTGTAAATAAAACCTTCGACCTAGAACCTGCGCTGCTTGCAAGCGATTTATGGATTTAGTTAGTGGTAGGAAATAAGGCTAGCACCAACTGAATAGAATAGAATAGAATAATGTTTATTCGAGGTATATAGGTGGTACATGGTGTAGGCAATATCGTATCGTAAATAACTGCAGGTATCCTAATGATTTTAAACTTATAGTAGCCGGCAGAAAATATTGAACATCGACCTTTAGAAGGTGATTTCAGCTTTGTAGAGCGTATTCACCTGTCACTCATACCTATGTGACGTTTTGTAGGTCTCAACGACAGAGACAACGCTCTACGAAACCGCTACCTCTTTCTAAAGGTCTATGTACAATATTTCCTGCCGGGTACTGTATTTTGTGGTTTAACGAGATCGACTACACGATCTATGCAATATGGCCTTATGCCATAGTCATTAAACCACGAAATAAGCCTAAAATAATATTTGCTACTTTCAAAATCTGGATTCAGTTGGCAGCCCTGCGTTCAATGAAATTGCGAAACTGGTTGCGAAATGCGTTACCTATAGGCTATACCCATTACCCATCCTAAATGGGCACGTGTGAATGAACTGTTCACGATTCGATGTACGATGTAAACCTTAAGCTACTTTCTCATCGAGTCAGTGATCGCATCTCTGACCTGAGTTTCATTTCTCTCTAAACGTGTAAAAATTCATACCAATATGATCCATACGAAAATGTGTCTAATATCTGTCTGTTACTTTTTCACGGTTCAATTACTGAACCTATTTTGCAAACTGAAGGTAGGACATAGGACTTTTTTATCCCTGAAAGTAAATGGAAATATGCAATGAGTTACCAAGGAATTTAAAAATATCTAAATCCACGCGAACGAAGTTACGGCCACCAGCTTTTACTGTTTGTCTGTTGTCTGAAAGTGTGTTTGTTTGTTTTTTTATAGGCAAACGCTTCACCACAATCACACTTGATGGAAACTGATGATGTGGCCTAAGATGGGACGCGTTTACGCGATACCCGGGTTGTAATTGGTAGGAAACACAGATCGCGGAAGAGGATTCCAACCTTAGCCATGGCGTGAGGGTTGTATGGACGACTCGCGCGCCATCTATTGTACATGCACTACTACGTCAGAAACCTTCCCGCAAGTCCTAACAACATTTGTACAAAATTTCATTGCGATTGGATTAATTTGGTCTGGTGGCCTAAAGGAGTCGACAAAGAAACAAATTTACATTCATTTTTATATATAGATAATAGCTTTGTTTACTACAAAGTGCCTAAATAGGTCTCAAGGCTCATTGCGGTAACGTCGAAGCGACATGTACACAGCACAGGGGCCTCCTACTTACTATCTCTGATGATTTCCTGTTACTCCTTTGCTTTGGTTTAATCACTATGGAAAATACATGATAGCCTAGAGGTAAAAACGTCAGCCTCCTATTCAGAGAAGTATGGGGTTCGATCCCCGGGCACGCACCTCTTAACTTTTCGGAATTACCTTATGTGCGTTTTAAGCAATTAAGTGAATGAAAACATCGTCAGGAAACCTGTATGCCTGAGAGTTCTCCATAACGTTCTCAAACGTCTGTAAAGTCTGCCAAGCCGCATCTGGCCAGCGTGGTAGACTATGGACAAACCCTTCTCATTCAGAGAGGCGACCCGTGCTCAGTAGTGAGCCCACGATGGGTTTTTTTTTTAATTCAGATACAAGTTAGCCCTTCACTGCAATCTCACCTGGTGGTAAGTGATGATGCAGTCTAAGATGATAGCGGGCTAACCTGGAAGGGGTATGGCAGTTTTTATTAAACCCATACCCCTTTGGTTTCTACACGGCATCGTACCGGAACGCTAAATCGCTTGGCGGCACGGCTTTGCCGGTAGGGTGGTAACTAGCCACGGCCGAAGCCTCCCACCAGACCAGACCAGAAATTTAGAAATTATAAAATTCCAAACCCCTGCCAGGAATCGAACCCGGGACCTCCCACTATTAAGACCACAGCGCTCACCACTGCGCCAGGGAGGTCGTCAAAAGTCGTCGAGGGTTGAGGATGATGATGATTCAGAATCGCTATGGTCTGACAAAAATGACGCGCAGTTCGCAAATCTATCTATCTATCTAATCAATCAAATATTTTTAGAAATGCCTATTGAATAGGTATCTTAGAATGGCCAAACACATTGACCGCGACACCCTTTGCCACGATCACATACTTTACAATGGCATGTAAGTATCTACGCGTCCCACCTTTCGCTCTAGAGGGCCAACAAATTGGTATGTTCCTTGTTACAATGTCTGTTCATCTCTTGATCCGCTTAGGATCGATTCACAACGACACAAAGGCGAAGATCGAAGCGACAATCAAAAATTTGGCATGGCATATTGAACTCTATTTCCACAAATAAAAGCACTTGACTGATTGACTTCACTAGATCTATCAACGCACGGCTTAATCGTCTGGGGTCAGAAACTTGAAACTTTGAGAGTAGGTTCTTTTTAGGACATGGCGGTTTATTAAGGGGTTAAATAGAGGAGGCTGTGGTAGCCTAGTGGTTAGGACGTCCGCCTTCCAATTGGAGGTCGGGGGTTCGATCCCGGGCACGCACCTCTAACTTTTCGGAGTTTTGTGCGTTTTTAAGTAATTAAAATATCACTTGCTTTAACGGTGATGGAAAACATCGTGAGGAAACCTGAATGCCTGACAGTTCTCCATAATGTTCTCAAAGAGCCTCAATAGCTCAATCGGTGTAGGAGTGGACTGAAAACCGAAAGGTCGACGGTTCAAACCCCGCCCGTTGCACTATTGTCGTACCTACTCCTAGCACAAGCCTGACGCTTAATTGGAGAGGAAAGGGGAATATTAGTCATTTAACATGTCTAATATTCTTTAAAAAAAAAAGGTGTGTGAAGTCTGCCAATCCGCACTTGGCCAGCGTGGTAGACTATGGCCAAAACCCTTCTCACTCTGAGAGGAGACCTGTGCTCTGTAGTGAGCCAGCGATGGGTTGATCATGATGATGAAATAGAGGATGACAGTTTGTAATAGTCTGTTTTCAAGTTATATTCATGAAAAAGAGTATTTGGGCTTAGAAGAAAAGAAATACGTGAATCACAATTTTTTTTAAATTCCTCCTCCAAGGAGGTTAAATAGAGGGTTGAAAGGTTGTATAAAACTCTGTCGATAAAATTGCTATTTGGGCGTTCGGTGAAAAATGAGTAAATAGGGTCGCGTTTTAGGATTTTTGGAAATTTTACCCCGTCACTGGTATTCGAAAATTCCATTCCAGCGATGCCGGGTCGGGTCAGCTAGTCTTTCTAAATATATAAAAGGAAAAGGTGACTGACTGACTGACTGACTAAATGACTGATCTATCAACGCACAGCTCACAGCTACTGGACGGATCGGGCCAGGATCGGGCTGAAATTTGGTATGCAGATAGCTATTATGACGTAGGCATCCACTAAGAAAGGGTTTTTGAAAATTCAACCCTTAAGGGTCACCCCCTTTGGGGTTTGAAATTCGTGTAGTCCACGTGGACGAAGTCGCGAGCTTAAGCTAGTATTAAATAAAGAACAAGATTTACTTTACAATCAAGAGCTACCTAATATTCTTTCTAGTAGAATAAAAAATAGTAATGGGGATGATGCCTATGACAAAAATAAATTATTTCTTAGGAATTATTTAATAGAGGGTCTTCCGAAATACGTAAAATCTACGTCCTCTGTTAATTTTAAGTTTGCTAACTATTTTGAACTATCAATTTAACTGAAAAAGTACGTCTAATGCTTATGACATCACATGTGTTTTTCGTACAAGCTCCCTACTAAGCAAGCGATATGACGTTTGATAAAAAGTAGCTAATTTGACTAGAAGTCATCATCCCTATTATGATTTGCCTTTTATTTTTATCATTCTTTCGAATACTATACCAAGTTGAAGAAGACTTTTTAATTTTGTTCACAAGTGCACATTCCGTATGTGGGAAGAGCAAATAATACTTTAGGTTACGGAATCTAATAACTGTGCGCTGCAATTGCTTTCTTTACACACAAACATAGAGTTGTAGAGAGAGAGTCAGCGCGTGCCAGACCTTCGTTATTTTATAAAAGCTGAAAGTTTCTCTGCCAACACTGTCGTGGCAACCCCCTGCCAGACATGCCCTGCCCTGACTTCAAGGGTGTATGGCAGGGGGTTGCCATGATACTAAGTCTCTGGTAATGCAGACGTGTAATCTTACTTTGAAAGTTCAAAATATTATTTGTTTATGAACACATATAAATTTTTTTTTTGTAATGTAATCACAAATTCACGGTCTTCGGATTTTCCCTTTAGTTGTGCTATAAGACCTACCTACCTGCCAAATTTCATGATTCTAGGTCAACGGGAAGTGCCCAGGTTTTCTTGACATATAGACAGACAACGAATTGATCCTATAAGGGTTCTTTTTTCCTTTTGAGGTACAGAACCCTAAAAATTGCTTAAGAATTTAATTTTCCGGAATAATACTATCCATATCCATCTCTAGGATGTAAACTACCTATCGTAAAGATCTGTTCAGTCAAAAAAGGCAACAGACAGATCGAAACATTTTCGCATCAAGTATCGAAGTATATACATACATATAGATATGAAAGTAGCGCGACACGATACTATTATACATTATAACTGGCTATAATGCTCGCATGCATTCAATATTCAATGCGACTCGCGTGCCATCTGTTATCGTAGTTTTTTTTTATTTATTATACGTAGATAAACGTATATCTTATACGTTAACGTTATAACGTCCACTAAATACGTGAATAAAGCTGGTTTCTCCTAAATGTATAATGGAAATCACTCACGATAGTTTAAACGCTAAAATAACTGACACTAGTCAAGTACCACTACTGTACTCTAGTTAAGTTGCGTGGAATTGCTTCTCTATAGATATGACAACTCTGTGCCAACGAAAGCGTTACGGTGAAGCCGTAATAATATGAAGTAGAGAATGAAAGAGAATACTTCCCGTTTAACATATCAGACTGCAATTAAAAAAAAATCTTTTTATTCAAATAAACTTTTACAAGTACTTTCGAATAGTCGGATGCATCTACCACTGGTTCGGAATGCCTTTCCTACCGAGAAGAAACAGCAAGAAACTCAATATTTTCAAGATTTTATTCATGAACTAAGTATTTCTTGAAATAGAAATATTATTTATTCAAATCAACTTTTAAAAGTACTTTTGAATCGTCAAAGAACCTAGAAAGAATGCCTTTCCTATACCGAGAAGAAGCAGTAGGAAATTCTAAAATTCTCTCTTAGCGTATGTCTACGTCAGAATAACTATCCGCAAGCCTTTCAGCCCAATACGTCCAGTAGTTTGAGCTGTGCTTAGTTACACCAGTCAGTCAATCAGTCAGTCAGCTTTTCCTTTTGTATATTTAGAAGATAACAAGCTCGACTGACTGTACATGAATGTATAGATAAAGGCGGATCTAGCGCTTCTAATACCTCATCATGATCAATTCGTCGCCGGCTCACTAATGAGCACGGGTCTACTCTCAGAATGAGAAGGGCCAAGTGCGGATTGGCAGATAGCACATACCTTTGAGAACATTATGGAGAACTCTCAGGCATGCGGGTTTTCTCACAATGTTTTCCTTCACTGTTAAAGCAAGTGATACTTTAGCTTAAAATACACATAGTGCGTGCCCGAGATCGAACCCCAGACTTCCGAATAAGAGGCCGACGTCTTAGCCACTAGGCTATCAGCGCTTTTTAAGCTCACACGACCTTTATGAATATTGTCAAACATATTATTCATACATTACCATTTACCTTCGTATACAAATAGAAGCCGCAAGCAGTCGGTATGGACTAAGAGCCAGCGCGTGCCAAACCGTGGTTATTTTATAAACGCGGAAAGTTTCTCAGCGTATTATGTCGCCAACACAGGGAGGGATAGTTTGTATGGATCATGGTGGTTTTGAGAAATAACAGGTAATAAAGATGTGAAAAATCTTACGTAAAAGTGTAAAGTCAATTTATTTATATTTTCTTCAGAATAGTTTTAGAAATCACTTCATGCATTGCCAGACACTCAGTGTTGGGGATAATAAGCAGAGAAACTTTCAGCTTTTATAAAATAACAAAGGTCTGGCACGCACTCTCACTCTCTAGTATTAAAGCAAACGGGTCAAATGCATGCCGGCCCAGTTTCGATATAACATAGTGTTATCACCTTGACATCCTGCGGAGGTCGTCGCGCGATAGCGGTGCAAATGTTCATATCATAACTTTATGCAACAAACGATTTAGGAACTAATTTTATTTTATTTTTATTTTATTCAGATACAAGTCAGCCCTTGACTGCAATCTCACCTGGTGGTAAGTGATGATGGAGTCTAAGATGAAAATGGGCTAACCTGGAAGGGGTTTGTCAGTTTTTATTAAACCCACCCTCCTTTGGTTGCTACACGGCATCGTACCGGAACGCTAAATCACTTGGCAGCACGGTTTTGCCGGTAGGGTGATCCAGCCACTCCGTTGCGACGTGATTGAAGGACAAACCGATAAATCAAACAAACACTTTCCATTTATAATATGGTTCGTGACATAAAAAATATTTTTTATCTGTCTGTCTGTTTGTTACCTGTAATTAGTCTTACCGGAAATTGTATCTCAGGCCTCGCACTTCCTAACAACACAGCGTTCATCATTTTTTTTACATTACTCTAGGGAGGTCGTCAAAATAAAATATACTTGCCTAAAACAAGGGCTTCGTCCTCGATCTGAATAATATTCAACGATCCATCAATCAAAGTATAAAAATGTCGTCAGCCAGCCTGGGTGTGAAGATAGCCAAGCGTATCTCGGTCAGATATTTTTAAATTAACTGATACTTTTTAATTGAATATAAGGTGGTTTATTGTTCGCTTACTTGATAGAATAAAACTTTTATTATATCCTACATTTATAAGTTAATACAAGATATTTTTTCTTCCTTGTATTGTTTCGTAAGCTAAATAAAATTTATTCATTTTATTTATTTTATTATTTTGTTCTTATTAATTTCTCAATCAGTATTATTATACAACGTTAATTTTAGTAAACGCAAAACCTGAAAGTAGTTTGTTCAGAATCAGTAAAAGAATCGATTGCAATCATTTTTACAACGTGTTATATTTTGACCAAAAAATACTTTAAAATCCTGCAAGTGTAGACACCTAGTTGAATGATCGCATGCACCAGCTGATTCGAGCCGCGCAAGCGCGTCGGCAGTGCGTACGATCGACGCCTGCCGTCTCGTTCGCTCATAGCCGCTCGTTTGGGGTGACCATGGTTTTGCGATGATTGCGATGATAACGACTCGATACAATAAGCTTATAACTTCGTAAATTTTCATTCAATATTATTGAAATTATGAATACATATTTGCGTTAACTAAAACTAACGTTGTTTAATAAAGTTTACACTTTAAAATAGTTTTTTTTTAATTTAAATTATAATTATATGTTAATGTTTATTTATTTGCCGATTACAAGTTTCAACATCTATGGCACCCCTGACTGCGTGCCACGAAAACTAAACACAATTGCGTGTAGTTTGGCCACGTATGGCAGACGACAATGGGCCGTAAAACATGTTTGATTCCGAGTGCAATTACAAAACAGTATAATTGTATTATGACCCAGGGTTCCGTTAATAAGGATATTACGTATGACATCGTAAAACATGTCCTATTTTAAACTAGCTTATGCTCGCGACTTTCATCCGCGTGGTCTACATTAATTTCAAACCCCCATTTAACCCACTTAGGAGTGGTATTTAGAAAAATCCTTTCTTAGTGGATACCTACTCTTTACAAAGAACACATCCACCAAATTTCATGTCTCTAGGACCAGCGGTTTAGGCTGTGCGTTGATATAACAGTCAGTCAGGACTTTGAATTTTCTATATATATACAGATTGTGTGTTTTTATGTATTGATTTGACACTAGCATAGAAGATGGAACCGTCTGGATGGTACGACATCCTCAAGAAGGTAGCGGAGGGTAAGGATGGTCGATGATCGCCGAAAAGATCTACGAGTAAGACAAGGACAAAACAGAGCGGTTCAATTCGCTTAGACACTGATTTATCCAACGTTATCTCACACCATGAGATAGAAAAGAAAAAAAAAATCAAACGCACTTTACCTGTAGGGGAGTTAGCGTACTATTTTTTTATTTTACAACTTCATCTACATGATTAAGTAAGTAAGTATACACATGCCAATCTATAGCTTTCTAGTACTAATAGTCTATGGACTAAACTGCGGAGGAACGGACAGAAGGAATAAGGAAGGAAGGATATGGGGAAATTAATAGGTTCCTTGTTCACTACGGAACCCTCAAAAAAATGTTATTTACTCAGGTATAACACAAATCTCTCCACCATAATAAACGGGTCCAGAGCCAATTTAGAGGAGAACATTTCGTAAAGCGACCAAACGCTTGAGCTAATTGAGACGAACACCCGCTCTGCCCCCGAGAGGTATTCAAACATATTTCCTGCAAGTCTCAGGTGAATTAAACGGTGTGGATGAAAATTGACCTGAGATACTGCAATCCTGATAGGTCATTAGGTTGAGTGCTTTGAGATAATTGCTCAGAGCTTATCAGCGTAGAGTCGTACCATCTACGAGTATACGTATCTGCTGCTTATTTTGTTCCAATATTGTAGCAAGATGTCACTGCCGCCAGACCTTCCTTATCTTCTGAGAAACAAAATGTGTGGGATAGAGTAGTGTTAGCTGTGGTGTTAGCGTGTACTATCAACGTACGCATATCTGCTAGCTTGTGCCGTGGGCTAATTTATAGGTATCTGCTCCTGAAAGTACTTATTAAAAAAAAATAGTCACCTTTCTAAATGTCTGACCACTGATTTTCATGTATGTTTTACAGAATATTGTTAAAACATATCCATACTATAATATTATAAATGCGAAAGTGTGTCTGTCTGTCTGTCTGTCTGCTAGCTTTTCGCGGTCCATCCGTTCAACCGATTTTGACGAAATTTGGTACAGCGATAGCTTGCATCCCGGGAAAGGACATAGGCTACTTTTTATCTCGGAAAATCTAAGCGTTTCCACGGGCTTTTAAAACATCCATCTATGACGAAGATGCGGGCATCAGCTAGTATTTCATTGCATTGTTATTTGATACTAGTCTATAGAGATGACATATTGACATGTTGTGCATTTGTTGTGTCTATGCTACGTCCCTACCACCCTCCATATCAAACCATTCCTTCAAAAGCCACTCATTATTACCATGAAGTTAACAATTAAAGTTACGTACCCGATAATTAATTTGCATTTCAGTTCTCGTATGAACATTCTGAACTAATACAACTAAGTACAACAATACTAAGAACAAATAATTAACTTCGTGAAGCTTTTGTGAAATTCTAGTGAGTTGCCCACTTCTAATTTATGTATTCACAGAACACCTGTAATAAGTTGAGTTAATTCATAGTTCCGTGTAATTGAACTTCAGCTAAGAAAATTAATTGAATAATTGTTTACAGTTCAGTTATACATACATTGATGCAAACTAATTAAAAAACAGTAGAGGGATTCAACATTACACATCAACTTTTGATTAACCGACTTTCAAAAAGGAAGTGGTTCTCAATTCGGCCAGTTTTTTTAATGTATGTTCACCGATTTTTTCGAGGTTGCTGGACCGATTTACAAATATTTTTTGTAGAATCAATTTGAAAATTTACAAACTCATGCAACGCTGATGATTGATGACAATACAAAAATATGGCACTAGTATTGAGCTGGTAGGTTACTATAGACGATGCTGCCTTTCTATTTTGAAGTTTCAATGCAATAACAACAGTTTTACTAAAAGACCCTAAATAAATAAAGTGTTTCTTAAATAAGATCAGCTTCCACAATGCCCGTTTAAATCGCCCCCGGAAAGCGGAAGCTACTTATTATGATCAAGATTAAGTCGTGCTTAAGAGAAGTGTCTTTCAAGCGTGTTCTATACAGATAAAATTAAACTTTTATTAGAATACTAGATGGTGCCCGCGACCTCGTCCGCGTGGATTAAGGGTTTAAAATCCCGCTGGAACTCTTTAATTTTCCAGGATAAAAAGTAGCCTATGTCCTACCCCGGGATATAGGCTAGCTCTGTACCAAATTTCATCAAAATCGGTTGAACGGTTGGGCCGTGAAGAGCAGACAGTCAGACAGACACACTTTCGCATTTATAATATTAGTATGGAAGCATGGATTAAACAATTTCGTAAACGCACTCCAGAAACTAATATCTGTGTGTATGGTTTGTCAGAATTGCTTAAGAATATGCGGTTTAAAAGTAGCATGGGTTCAAAAAGTAAGATAAGCACCACGACGAGGAAACGACTAGCTATCGACTATTTTCTCACTCAAGAAACTTCAATCGAATGATTCCGTGTCAAGGGCTCTAAGATTTACATACAAATCTTTGAAGCCATGTAAGTAACTTTGATACTACAGTGCGACAAGGCTCTTTTGGCACTTGAATGACATCGACAGGGGGGCGCTGTTGGAGAACAAAGGCTTAAGACTATTCAATCAAGAACAAAGGGGACACTTGGCGGCAACGTTAGTTCCGATTTTCGCCACGCGCCAAAAGACCCTTGTCGCACTGTAGATATTTTTATGAAAATCTGAAAAACCACAGACAAAGGTATTAGATAAAACGTGTCTAAAGAATTTCATTCAGTGTGGTTAGTTAAGTGTTAGTTAATTTTCAACAATCAAAGTTTGTTTGTATGTAGCGCCCTTGGAGGCGCTTGAAAGAGACTGCTTTTAACACAACCGTTTTACGAGAGCAAATTAAGACAAAAGATATTCTCTTCCTCTCAATGTTGTTTATAATAAAATTGAAAATAGACTTTAAGTCTCTCTCTTTTAACTCTTGTTAATTGTGAGACCGTTTAGTACTAGATCATCCGGAAATCCGGTTGATCAAGCTAAAAAGGAAAAGTCCGCCAGAATAGTATATTAGTATACCGGATTCCTAAAAAAGCTTCCCAGATCAATTTTTTTGCATGCATACGTTCAGTCTAAGCGAGCAAAGGAGACCCAGGAAGAAAGAAGGAGAATATGCATAGCTTAAAGAATTTATCACTTCAAAAAACGTAAACCAGTATGTTAACATTTCCATGTTAAAAGTTTGTATCGGAGTTGGTATAGCATCCGACAGGTCGAGGTAGCAATCGGGGTATGAGGGTCGCCCCGCACACCCGCACGTCACCCGCGCTCGCCTGCACCGGGTTAGCGCGGGGGCTGTGCGGGTGTGCGGGGGATTGCCATCCCGACCTGTTGCGTACTATACTTACTCATACTCTCATGTATATGCATTTCGAAAAAGCGTCGGGCAAATAATTGAAAATAATTTCGTTGCTTGTTTTCGTTATTGATATGCCCACAGGTTACTTTGCTTTTGACGCAATTCACCCCATTGCATTGATGTCGAAACCACCAGTCACCCAAACAAAACAGGTGTTAAACTTTTTACCACGAAATTGAAAATTTGGAATATTTTGGTGATGACAAAAAAGACTCGCTAGCGAAATGAATTTATGTTATAAAATATGCACTACGCATTTTACTCACGCAATTACGAACTACGTGTCCCCTAAAAACGGAGCCCTATTAATGCCACTCTGCTGTCTGTGTGTCTGTTAATACGTCCGTCTGTCTGTCCGCTTGTCACAGTTTTCTAGCTCGTAAACGAAATGAGTTCCAAACCTGAAATTTAGCTATTTGGTGTAGATCGTTGACGCAAAACCAAATATTGAATTGGAAATTTAATTTTAAAAAACCAGGGAGGATTTTACATGAAAGAAGAGCCGATTTTTTTTTCTTACCCTTGCATGTGGGTATCATTGTCTAGAACTCACCTATAGTATGAATATAATAATTTTATTTGAGATACAAAACTAAATTTAAATACTGTATTTAAACAACAAATACTGAAAAAACAATTTATAAAATATTTTGTAAGTTATGACTGCAGCAAATGAACACTTTTTGGGTTTTTACTTGGCCGGTTTTATTTAATTACGACCTTTTGGATAATGCCATTGACTTATATATTACTTCGTAAGGACAGGGCCATTGAACAAGCAAAATGGCACCGACTCATTGATCCTAAAATGTTTATTTAGCACCAATGCACCCTCAGTGACGTCTGGATTTCAAACGGGTCGTTCATTAGTATCTAAGAGGTGGCGCTGATTTATTTGGTTCCAAAACTGAGAAAAATTTCGTTCGCTTGGGCATATCTTGTCATTTATATCGATGGATTAAGCCATTTTTGTTTTCCATGTGAGATTTAAATTCAAAGTTAGTCTGAAATACAGTTAATTTATCGAATATTATCAATTCGTCCGACAGGTGTTACGGAAATAGGTTCGCTCCAGGCTTCCAGGTCAAACAAGATGTAGAGATTTCCTGTGAAGTTCATACATGTTGTTTAGAACTGAAACTAAATTTTGAAGCAGAGAGGTACCTACTAGTACAAGATAACGAATAACATAGAGTTTCACTATGGATCTTTAGAGCGGCCATCAAAGGGCAGATTTTTTTATTCGCGACGCAGAATACATCAGCTAGCCAAATTAATGATACATCAATTGAAATATCTTTTAAAAGCAGATACATTTGACGATTTTTTTTAATGAAAATAGCGAGCAAACGAGCAGACGTGTCACCGCCGCCCATGAACATTTTGTAGCACCAGAGGAACCGCCAATGCGTTGCCGACTTTTTAAGAATTTGACGAACGATGCAGCAACGGTGGTCTCCAGGTTAATGGACGATTTAAAAGTACCTACTTGTAATTTTATTAACTATTTAAATAAATAATATTTCTATTTCTATTAGATCTATTATTAACTCAATGGTCTAATCTATCCATTCTAGGAAGTGATTGGAAAGCGTATTAGACTTTAGATGAATAACACACAAACATATAATATTGTGGCTCGTAGACATTCCAATCAAAACAAGGCTCAACCTTGTTATTGCTTTTAAGCTCCGAGATTGGGTACTAACTTACGATTCAAAGTACGATAACAATCTATACTTACCTTCTTATAATAAAACTATAACCCCCCCGTTCCCACTTGTCGTTTGTCATATTTTATAGCTTGATGTTCCAGCGGCAGTACACGAAATCGGTTTTCGACAAGTGTGAATAGCTTCATATAAAATGTTCTGCCACAGGAACATCCGATTTAAATCTGGGCCCAAGAAAAGACAAGTGAACGGGGAGTAAATGAACTTTTTACCACGAGAAAAAGGAAAGAACGGACGACATCAAAACCACTGAAAGCTGCTTTATAAAATAAAATAAACTTTATACCAAAATCCTTTTGAGTTAAGCATAAAATTTATTTATTTAAAG
The DNA here is from genome assembly GCF_902806685.2 of Maniola hyperantus. Lineage (NCBI taxonomy): Eukaryota > Metazoa > Arthropoda > Insecta > Lepidoptera > Nymphalidae > Maniola > Maniola hyperantus. Next base: position 3,266,923 of record NC_048564.1, read on the forward strand.
AAATATCTCGCTCGGTCTTTCCCGTAAATATTAAAGTAATTTTACATTTTCCCAAGACTGACGGTTTCGCAAATTAATACCCGCAAAGTAATTTAACTCCGTCCTTAATATTCAGGTCCTCCGACAAACTTTTAAAAGTAGCTTTACAAATAAACGTTTCAATGAAATTAAATGAAATAACTTTAATTCCATGTAGGACAACTTGTGCCACTTATGCTAGGAGTCAGGAGTCAGGACTGTAAGCAGATTTTACTGAGATTAGCCAGCAAAATACTCAGCAGTACCCTTTTCAAAATGCAATTGTGGCATGCATAAATAACTGTAATTATAACCCGTCCTGCTTTCCTAGGAAACCCTAGCTTGGCCCGATGCCTTTACTAATAAACTAAGTAACTAATTGGCATTTACTCGATTTCCTATGCTTCGCCAGATTGGCGGCTGTAACAGCGCCCTATCACAAGCTCTGTCGGATCAGGCTGGGGCTCTGTTACAGTTGTACAAGAAGGCATTACGTAAGTAAGTAATTAATATATGTGAGGCCTTACGGAGTGGCATATTCCAATAGGAAAAAACTCCTGAAATTAAAGATAATAAAAATAAAAAGTAACTGATTAACTATTAGACAGTAGACACTATGCTGAATGCTTAGTATAAGGTTTAACATCTCACCAACGCGAACGTTGATAGACTTCGAGAGACGAAACATAATAACGTCTTAGTAAAATTAACCGAAACATCCTTGATTAGAAGTCAAAAAATTAATACCACTGATCTTAATTATTTCAAGTTCCCGCTTAGAGCGCTGACTGTAGAGTATATACAAACTCGAGCTTTAAAACAAAACAGTTCAGATCTAGTTTACTACAACGCTGAAGAATTCCGACGTTTGAATACTATCAAAGTTGGTGAAATATAAAATCTCATACTAAGCATACTGACATAACATTTTGTAGACGAGAAGATAGTATTACGCTTCAATACACGGCCAAATCAATGTCGAAACACGATAACAAGCTGTTTTATCTCGTTACGCGTTGTTGCAAAATAGAATATTGAAGTTTAAAGTAGTTTTATCCGACTACAGTAATTGAATGTAGACTTCTTTGCAAAAAAGACGGTACTGATTTTTTGTTTAGTTGGCAATTTACTACTGCAGAGTTTTCAATGTATAAAATGTGATACTGGCATGAAATAACTTGATAGAGAGGACCTGAATTCGATATCAAGAAAAAAATGTTTTTTTTTTCGGAGAGGGCAAGGATCTGGGAAAAACGAAGAGTTTAGAAGCTGGAAGAGTATCTACCGGCATGGACCTAAAAAACCTAGAAGTACAGGAAGTTAGCCAATGTTGGTCTATCGGTTAGTCTTCCCTTTAATCTAGATAAAAGGAAGACTAACCGATACAATACTTAGTTTTGAGCGTACAATATCAAATAATGTAGTAATTACCCTCCTACGTTTGTATGAAGAAAGCACCGAACTGCACCCTCTTAATTAGGTAAAATTCGCAGGAATGCAGTGAATGACGTATATTAAGTGTAGAGGTGGGATTCGTGAAACAAACTCGCTAATTAATGCCCATTACATTGCGCGGATGTAGGTTTTTCGTAAATCTGTCTCTACAGTAGCTAGCTATCACAGTTTGTTTCGTCAAGATCGGTTCAGAGATTACACCTTGCCTTTGCCAGGTGTATTGTAAGGTGACAGAAACATTTACTCGATGGAGTATTGTTTGCGCGAGAGACACAGATTACATTGTGTAGAGGTTATCGAGAGATTAAATCTAAAAAAACTAATGACAAAACAAATTATTTAATAAGAGAGCGATTGCTATCGCAACATTTACACTGGATTTCATAGTCAAGATAATAGGGGCGTCTTTAGCGGACCATTCAGATGACATGCCCTATGCAAACTATTACCTACATAAAGCAACCTTGCAAGACTTCGCATGACATTGAATAAGTCAAATATCGATATTACTAAACTACCATCATTAAATAAATTAATACCTAATCTTATATTATTTCCAACAATTCAAATCAATTTTTAAAAATAATCTAACAAGTGTTTGCTACAGTCAAATCTTTCCTACGATCAACTGATGCCACACGAGTTGACGGTATATAAACAGAGCGAACGATATAAATGTCGCAGGGGAATACGCAGGGGATGTCGCAAGTAAATGGTGATTTTAGTGTTTTCGAGAATTCACTAAGGATATCACGAAATTTCAGAAGCAGGCGAATACTTCATGCCACTGAACAAGTCATGAAGACAAAAGTACGGTTCACCTTTAAAATAAAGACTAAAATCGTACTTTTGACATGAAATTTGCCACAAAAAGTTGCTAGTTGTTGCCACAAAAATGGCGCTTGAGGAGTTGAATTTTACGCGTTGTACTATACTACTATATAGTTCTCGACAGGTCGACATGGCAATCGGGGTATGAGATGGGAGGATGACCCGCACAACCGCACGTCAACCGCGCTATTCCGCACCGGGTTAGGGCGGGGCCTGTGCGGTGTGCGGGTGTGCGGAGTGTCCCTACCCACATTGCCATGTAGACCTGTCGCGAACCAATACCAAACCATACTATACCAATCTCCTACTAATACTCGTATAACCCTTTCAGTGTTATTTCGTGATATTCTTCGTAAATTCGCGAAATCACGGATATTCAATTTTCCCTATGACATATCACTACCTTTATTATGAATGCGAAAGTGTGTCTATTTATTTGTTGTTTTGTGGGTTTGTTAGTTTGTCCTTCAATCTTCATTGATTTTTTGCATTGGTGTAAGTAACAACCTGGAGAGTGACATAGGCTAGTTTTTATCCCGGAAAATGAAAGAGTTCCCACGAGATTTTTAAAAACCTAAATAAGCACGGACGTCGCGGGCATCAGCTAGTAATGATGTAATATAATGCTGCCATCAAGTCCCTCTTGTGGTTAGTTAATAGCTGAAACAATGCTACTCTGCGGTCCGCCGACCTAATTGGATAGTGCGACATAATAAATTATACTTTGAACTTTGATTAGCCGTTACAACCACTGATTGATGTTAAATTTTGACTGGGATTTAAGTTACAAGGATTAAGTTGTAATGTTAAGTTAACTGTAAAACTTAAAACGTAAATTAAATAAAGCAGTTTTTTTTTATTCAGATACAAGTTAGCCCTTGACTGCAATCTCACCTGGTAGTAAGTGATGATGCAATCTAAGATGGATGCGGTCTAACTTGGAACCTTTGGATTCTACACGGCATCGTACCGGAACGCTAAATCGCTCTGCAGCACGGCTTTGCTAGTAGGGTGGTGACTAGCCACGGCCGACGCCTCCCACCAGACCAGACCAGAAATTTGGAAATCATAAAATTCCAAACCCCTGCCGGGTATCGAACCCGAGACCTCTCACTAACAAAACCACAGCGCTTACCACTGCGCCAGGGAGGTCGTCAATAATTATTATAAGTTATTAGTCTTCTCATCATGTCAACCCATCAACCACTACTGAGCACTGGTCTCCTCTCAAAATAAGATCACACACCTTATGGAGAACTCTCAGGCATGCAGATTGCTCGCAATGTTTTCCTTCACCGTTAGTGCAAGTGATATTAAAATTTTAAAACGCACATAACTTGGAATATTAGTCCAAAGTCTTAACCAATCACCTTTCTGTAAACGCTTCTCATTCTGAGAGGTGACACGTGCCCAGAAATGGGCTGGTGATGAGGACAGTGTTACTGGGATAACGGCAGTGAACGTACTAAGTAGACTTACCTTGAACTGGCTCAAGAATTCCTGCTGCCTGGTGATGTCGGTAGCCAGGATGAGAGAGCTGATCTGGCGTTCGAGCTCGGCGCGAATTTCGTGGGTATCCACCAGGCCGCTCTCAATGATGCAACTGATGGCCGAGCGCCAGTGATGATTCTCCAAAACAGACGTGTTCTGGCGACAAACATTTCAATATAGAACTCAATAGACCAGCACTTGGCCGTAAGCCAACGATGATTCTCCAAAACTGATGTGTTCTGCTGACTATATAACAACCAATAGAATAGAAAAGTTTTTATTAGAATAAACTTTTACAAAGTTCCTTTGAATCGTCAAGCAAATTCTACCGTTGCTTCATACAGCGAAGAACCAGAAAAAAAAATTAAAAATTAAGTTAATATCAATTAATGTCTACATAAATATAAGCCCGCGCATCGCTGGACCGAGTCAAATCCACTCTTTACTATTTATCACAGAGATATATTCTTTGGAGAAGTATCTTGCCAAATTTTAGGTGGATGGGGATATCCCTTTTACTAATATTGTTACAATTAACTCTATAAACTCAACATAATATCAATTCGGTACAGATAATCAACTGGTATATTACGATCAAGTTTACCGGTCGAATTTGCAGCAGACTTGAAGCGGTATCCAGTTAACTGGACGGTGTATGGCGATTACTTAAAAGGACGCTGCTTCAAGTTCGCTGCAAACTTGACAGTAACCTTGATCATGTATGGCCAGCGTTACGGCGACTACGCACTGCACTTCCGTCATCCGAGTTCTATCGGTCATCCGTGAGAATACCAACGATTATTATATACGACATATGTCAGCTTATGACATATGTCGTAGATAATAATCGTTGGTATTCTACCATACAAAACAAAAAGGAACATATTTTCTCGGTCTCGTATCGGTGCGAGTGCGTAACCGCCGTTATACTCAACAAACTACATCGGTCTAGACACTGTAAACACTGCTGTCAAGCTAAAATGCCTCCGGGCGGTAGAGAAGTTTGTTTATTGGATTGGGGCACTCGTCAAAATAGTTGCTATTTGCCTCAGTACAGATGCCTGGAGCTATCCGGACCTCGATAGCAAGCGGACTGTGTATTTCGCTTCCAGTGCAATTTGTAGCTAAACATGTTCTAGGGAACTAGGAACCAGCTTAGCTGACGTATTCCGAAACACAAATATCTATTTTCTAAATATTATAACACAAAATCGCGGTCCGCATTTTTTAAATCTTTATTTTTTTATTACAGGGCTTTTATACAATATTTATATACCAGTCCCACAGAAGTACCTCACTCAATATGTTAACATAATTAACGAGCCTCAATAGCTCAACCGGTATAGGAGTGGACTGAAAACCGAAAGGTCGACGGTTCAAATCCCGCCCGTTGCACAATTGTCGTACCGTCTCCTAGCATAAGCCTGACGCTTAATTGGAGAGGAAAGGGGAATATTAGTCATTTAATTTGGCTAATATTCTTTAAAAAAAAAAAAAAAATTATTATGAAATCCTATAAATAAAGGCCTGCCTACAGAACAAATAGTGGGTACCTCAGGTAGGTGATAGTACATCTATAATATAAAAATGAATCACTAAATGTGTTGGTCATCGCAAATCTCGAGAACAGCCGAACCGATTTCGCTAATTCTTTTTTTATAATATTCCTTGAAGTACGAGGATGGTTTCTACGGAGAGAAAATTTTAAAAAAATTGAATAGACAGTTAGGCGGAACGAAGTTCGCCAGGGCAGCTAGTCTATAATATAAAAATGAATCACTAAACGTGTTGCTCATCTCAAATCCCAAGAACAGCTGAACCGATTTCGCTAATTCTTTTTTTATAATATTCCTTGAAGTACGTGGATGGTTCTTACGGAGAGAAAAATTTAAAAAAATTTAATCGACTGCTAGGCGGAACGAAGTTCGCCAGGGCAGCTAGTTGTTAATAAAGAATTTACCTAGGCAATTCAAACTCGCAATTTAAAGCAAACTCTAAAAGTTATAGGTCACCTGTTACGGGCATCATCTAGTTACCAATAAATGAAATGAAAAACCGGATTACATTCGGTCCAGTCATTTGAGCGCTACGATGCTACAGACCAAAACAAACAAAGCGGTCAACGTTATAACACCCTGGCATGGTCGGCTGGAATGGAATGAAAAAAAACTTTTCAAAAGTAAGGCAACATACAAAATTTCAGCATTAACAAAACATATACACACAAACATCCCTTGACGCCGCGCTTGACATTCATCGCTTTTAATTTCCGATCCAATAAGTCACCTCAAGGACCGCTCGATATCTCAACATCTCGAGATACCGTCTCCCGAGTCCCGTAGGCACTAGACACCGTACGTTTTTTTTTTTTGAAAAGAACATTAGCCATGTTAAATGACTAATATTCCCCTTTCCTCTTCAACTAAGCGTCAAGCTTGTGCTAGGAGTAGGTACGACAATGGTGCAACGGGCGGGGTTTGAACCGTCGACCTCTCGGTTTTCAGTCCACTCCTTTACCTGTTGAGCTATTGAGGCTCTATCTTTAGCTAGGGAGTTGGTGGTGGAAAATTCGCTACAGGGTTAACGTCATTGAGATTGATGAGTTTTGAAACTTGTGGTCATTGTTATTTGTAAAACGTACTGGTGATTTCAGGTAGTGCCGACTTAAAAAAAATTGCTTGTCTTTACCCCAGTTGCCATCTCGACCTGACATAATTATAGTTTGTTGATCCATACAAATATTGTAAATGTGAAAGTGTGTCTGTCTGTGAGATTTTCACAGCCCATCAGTTTAACGCATTTTGAAGAAATTTGGTACAGAGATAGCTTGCATACCGAGGAAGGACATAGGCTATTTTTTGTCCCGGAAAATCAAAATTCCCACGGGATGTATCAAAAATCTAAATTTACGCCGACGAAATAACGGGCATCTTTGTAACAGAGATAGCATTAATTTAATATTTAAGCTAGTTTTTATTCCGTTCAATCAATGAGTACTTCAGGATAAAAAATACACGCAGACGAAATCGCGGTCATCATCTAGTCACATAATAGTATTCGGTTCGAAATTCAGGTCTAAATGTGATGCGCCATCCTTTTTTTTCATAGAACATACTGAAAAGGAAGGCACTTTTTTGAGACCTGTATCTCAGTTTAGAGATTTTGTGCAACATAATAATTAATTAGCAACAACATTTCATAACGATGCTGTTCATGAAACTTCAAATTATGTGCGTAGCAACTCCGTAGCGCGCGGTGAACTCCTATTTAATTTTCAACACCTGCATACAAAAGTTTCAATTCAACTTATTTATTTGGGGGTTACAGTTATGAACATTTATTGTTATTTCTAACAGCAAAGTTAAGAACAAAATACACCTACACAGTAATTATATCAAAAAGCCATCAAAAATTAAAATTCATTATTTTGAGTAGCACTCACGATATTTGATTTCTAAAATAGACCACAGTGAGCTTTCTAGATTCTAAAATGGCACGATTCTAAAATAGCATGATAGATTCGATTCTAAAATGGCACATCTGCTAAATACTACACGACAAAAATCTATTGACTAAAATAGTGTCGTAGCAGCGCTACGAAGGCCCGTGCAAATTCTTATTATTTAAAATTTTGTATGAACCGTAACAGTATTTACTCGGTACAATTACAGTACAATGCCAAAGGTTGTTCCATCTTTCTGTGCATCCAATAAACGAGACGCCAGCTTGTCGCATTATTATAACATCACATGAATTTTAACGTGGGTCTTATTGTATTCATAGATTTATCATTTGTATTTCTATTGGAATAAGAGCCAGCACGTGCCAGACCTTCGTTATTTTATAAAAACTGAAAGATTCTATGCGCATTGTCCCCAACACTGGGAGGAATGTTTATTTGGATCATGGTGGCTTTGGGAGATAACAGTTAATAAAGGTGTAAAAAATTGGGATATAATATTAGTCATTATTTCAGGCGGATTCAGGCGCGCAAGACCGTGACATGTGGAAGTCCCTACAAAAGAGACCTGTATGTCCAGCAGTGGACGTCTATAAGTTGATGATGATAATGATGATGATGAGTCATTATTTAAGCAAACACAAAGACGCTAATTACGATTTGTTATAGACATTATTTATGAAGAACAGTATCATTAATTTTCCATTTTACAGAAAGCTGTTTCAATTCCCTAGTGTCAGTCATTATTACCTAATATCTGTCGGTTATATTATGCCAAGGCGCGTTAAAGGTAACTCCAATTACTCTGTCTGTTAGCCTCTTCGACGAATTGACATTAAGTAATATTATATGCTAAGTGTCTTCCCACACATTATCAAACCTGACATACACAATGCGCCAAGAAAAGTGCAACCGTTATTTGATATCGACAGCAGAGTCAGTAACGCATACAGCACCTTCACAATGACGCCTGCCAATCAATCTTCTATCAGATAAAATGCCTTTACACAAGTTTACAAGATGTGTTAAAAGTATGCTCCTAAAAAAAGCATGACTCGCTCCAGCAATGCACGGGGCTGCAATGGCTTGTATAGTATGGTATAACAACATTGTAAATTGTAAAATTAAAATTAAAAAGAGCAACCGCCGAGTTTCTTGCTGGTTCTTCTCGGTAGGAAAGGCATTCCGAACCAGTTGTAAATTAAAACTACCCGACTATTCGAAAGCGCTTGTAAAAAGTCTATTTGAATAAGAACATATTCTATTCTATTCTATTTTATTCTATTCTATTCTATTCTAAAAAAACTTGAGAGACAAAAAGGAACTTTGGGGGCATTCCAAACCTAAGGAACCGCTTCGGTTTGGAATGCTTCCAAAATCCATGTTTCCTACCGAGTACAACTTAAGTAGGTACCTCCAAGCAAGAGAGAACAGGCATCTTCTAGGCAAGTGCACTCCAACCTAGTCCTCATATTGCTTTCTTTAAGCCAAGACTGTCGTAGTCAAGAGTTAATCTGTAATCTTTCTCTGTCCAGTCGCTCCCTCATGAATGAAGATTTTTGTTTTTTGATTTAGTCAAACCACCGGGTTAAAGATATGCCGCTTGGCATTCTTCCTTTAACATTTCCAACTATTAACTTTTCTATACCTTCATCCTTGCGGCGTCAGATATGTCCAAATAGCTCAGGATGCGCCAAAGAAAGGTGATCGAAATACGTTTTTTTGACCTTTAGTCGTGTGAAAATTGATTCTTTGTGCTTTTACCATGCCGCGGTATTCATGATTTATCTTTTAGAGTAAAAAAAAAACTGAGTAAAACGTGTGATTTAAAAAATGAAAAGTCAGAGTTTCCTTCGTTCTTCTTTACCTCAGTAGTTTATAGACAATCCTTTGATTGAATCGCTTCTCTGAAGCTCCCAAGCTCTCCGATTAAGGTTCAATCGCTACCACAAATAGAACCCGACAGGCTCTTTGACAACGTTTAAGCAGAACATCGCGCAGACATCGAAGTTGGACGTACGATAAATATTTTTCTTACCTATCGGCAACCTAGTACGGTTGGATGGGGAATAAAATAATCTTTCATTTAATATAAAATTCGATTAAATAACAAATGAGGGTAGGTATATTAATAACGCATACTCACCTGTTTATAATACCTTGGGGTAAATTCTATCAACTGATGCTCGACTTTCATAAATAACAAATCAGGGAAGTTTAGCAAAAAAAATTAATTGAATTTTTTATTGTTTAAAATCATCGGCACGTGATTACGCTAGGCAGCCTATTTCGATGTATCACATTATCTAGCATAGAAAATCATCAATCAATAACAGATGTCGGTAGTATATTTCTAATACCGGTATCTTAGACCAAGGGATGCAGATTAGCATAAGAAGTTTGCCAGTTTAACCTCTAATCGGTTTCTAGGTGTTATCATATCGAACACTAAACTATTTTTCGGCATTACTTTTCCGGTAGGCTGGTAACTAGACACGGCCGAAGTCTCCTATTTAGAGTACACAAGAAATCTACAAATTCTGATTACAATATAGAAAATATTAGGAGCAAGAGCGTAGTGGTTAGGACGTCCGCCTCCTATTCGTGAGATCGGGGGTTCGATCCCAGGCACGCACCTCTAACTTTTCGGTGCCTTTTAAGAAACTAAATATCACTCGCATTAAAGAAGAAAATAAACATCGTGAGGAAACCTGCATGCCTGAGAGTTCTACACAATGTTCTCAAAAGGCGTGTGAAGTCTGCCAATCTGCACATGGCCAGCGTGGTGGACTATGGCCAAACCCTTCTCATACTGAGAGAAGACCCATGCTCTGTAGTGAGCCGGCGATGGGTTGATCATGATGATGATGACTAGGAGCAAGAAACGTACGTTAAAATTCGATAAGTTTGCATAACCTTACATTGGCAGCCCTACGTCGTCGGGTTAACTGGCATTCAGTTCCTTTTAGAGGAACAAGGTTACGCGTTTAAGGCTCAATTGCTACTAAAACAACGCGGTTAGACGGCGGCGACCTAATAGTTCTGTTATGAAATGTATTTCAAGTGCTTTTAAATCAGAATTAATAAATCCAATAGTTTGCTCCGAGTAAACAGCTCGTAACAAAATTTTGATGTGATTTTTTTTGTTTCCATCGAAAATTAAAACCTATACTAATCACTACCCGTATTATAAAAGTGAAAGTATATAATTGTTTGTTGGTTTACAACATTAGTTGGTTGGTTTATGAATTTGTTAGTTTGTCCTTCAATAACGCTGAAACGTAGCAACAGATTGACGCATTGTATCAATCAATCACTAAATAGCATATCGCGCAAAATAAAGTCATTGCATTGTCGGTCATGATTTAATCGTCGGGGCCGTTAAGGACGTGCATAGGACGTCTTTTATCGGGGGAATAAAAAAGGCCAAGTAGCGGCTAGTGCACGGTTATACATTGTTATGACAGAAAGAATCGGCTGAATCCTAATTGCCATACACTATACCCTCACGTAGAGGGGTAAAAATTAGATAACTTACTTGATACAACGCAGCCAGATGATTGGAGGTCGCGATGAGGAACGGCTGGTTGACGCCAGGATGGTCCATGTCATGAGCGATGGCTGCAAGCAGCGATGCCATAATTTCCAACGGCTCCATGTAGTCTAGGATCTAAAACAAACGGAATTTATCAAAAACAACAATCCGCGAGATAGCGTTGTGTACATCACTAACCATATAATGGCGCTGATTCTGTTGTCTTTCTCTAAACTTTTAGAGGATCGGCATTTTTTTCTTTTTAATATTGCTAAAACTTCATTTCATTTAAAAAATAAATTCAAATATCCTTTCTTAGCTGATGCCTACGTCATAATAGCTATCTGCATGACAAATTTCAGCCCGATCCGTCCAGTAGTTTGAGCTGTGCGTTGATAGATCAGTCAGTAAGTCAGTCAGTCACCTTTTCCTTTTATATATTTAGATTTGGTAAACAAAGGCTATTTTAATTGGTTCGCGTGGATTTATGTTTGACGATCCCATAGAAATTTCTCATGTCCTGGCTTATGCAAAATCTCAAATCTCTTAGACCTTTCCAAGAGTTATACGTTGATATGTTAGTCAGTTTGCCCTTTCATTCATAGAATCATAGATAGATAGGCATTAATAGCTGTCGTTATTTCGAGAGATACTTCAACTTATAAGGATATTGCGCAGATGGACCGTACCGTACATTGAATAATTTGAATAATATGCTAAGAGCGTCATTTGATTAAAGCGGTATCTACGACTAGTGTATGCGCTATGCAGTATGCGATATAAGACTAATGCATTTAGAAGTAACATAGTAGGTACGCGTTTATTTAAAAAAACACCCAAGTGCGAGTCAGGCTCGCGCACCGAGAGTTCCGACCTACAGTCGTATTTTTTCGACATTTTGCACGATAAATCAAAACTATTATAAATAAAAATATTTTTTTCAGAATGTACAGGTAAAGCCCTCATATGATTTCGCACTTGGTATAGTTATCTAAGTTCTAAAAATTAAAAATACTATTTGTTTGTGAACACATTTTTTTTTGTGAACCTCAAATTCACGGTTTTCGGATTTATTCCTTTACTTGTGCTATAAGACCTACCTATCTACCACATGATTGCAGGTCAACGGGAAGTACCTTATCAGTTTTGTAGTCATGCTAGTTGCTGATGGTCAGAACTTGGATTTGTGGTGATTGTTCAGGAATAAAACTCGCTGACTTTTGCGTCAATGTCAGAGTGAACTAGAGTGAGGGAACTCTCGGTTTGATCCTGAATCGACGATATGTCAAATATCAGGCTATGGTGACGTGAAATCATGGAAAAATAGGGTTCTCTGCGTCAAATGTACTAACCATCAATAATTAATTTATGGTAGGTACTAACAATTTACGCCTGCCAGTGACGTCAAAGCCTCGAAGTTTTGTTAGAAGTTCCCTAACTGTCGTGAACTGTGGCAGTAGCTAAATGAAACAAATAGATTTGTTAGATAGAAACGTAGTGATATTATTTATTATAACTAAAATATATAATACAACATTTACGACATTCAAGGATCAGGATATACAAATATATTATCTGATAAAAAAAACCCCACTAAGAAAGGATCTTCAGAAATTTTAACCGAGCGAAGCCGGGGCAGGTCAGCTAGTTTTATTATACACTTCAAGATTTCAATCCATACTAATATTATAAATGCGAAAGTGTGTCTGTCTGTCTGTCTGTCAGTCTGCGGCCCATCCGTTCAACCGATTTTGACGGACCTTGGTACAGCGATAGCTTGCATCCCGGGGAGGGTCATAGGCTAATTTTTATCTCGTAATATCAAAGAGTTCCCACGGGATTATTAAAACCTAAACCCACGCGGACGAAGTCGCGGGCATCAGCTAGTATATAATAAAATACTTTGAGCCATCCATTTACATGGTCGAAGTCGAAAGCAAACATCAACAGTAGTAAACAATCATCTACTATTCCGAATGTATAAATACTCGTAGCACATTGCTACGTAAACAATGCGTCTACGAGTAAAGCTAGGTATCAACTACGAGATGAATGAATTTATTTTTTTCATATAGGACAGCATGTGACACTTATGATAAGTCAAGACTCTACCATCGGTTCGGAAAGAAGATTCTACTGAGAAGAGCCGACAACACTCTTTTTTAAAAAACAAAACATTACAGTATGTACTTAAATATGTAATAATAATAATAAAATAATAATCTTTTATTTGGGACCATAGCGCACAGTTTACAGTTATACAAAACACAAAAATTTACACACACACACACAAATACAGTAAAAATTAATCTTGTCTGGCATAAACCCGAATGCGTGTCTGTGACGCAAAACTGTCCCAAAAAAGGGGAATTGCCTCAGCGTAATGCTGTAGTAGTGTATGTGGGTACACTACCTCAGCGCTGTTTTTCAAGCAACTCCTAAAGAAAAAAAAAGAAAAAATATATATAAGCAATTCAACTATTACACTACCTTATGGTAGGTGGTGTGGTATGTATGGTATGGTATTTTTCAAAAACCTCTCCTATAGTAGTCATGCGAGTTGTTTATCTAGAGGTATTATATCTGTGAAAATCCCAAAAAACAACAATCCCAATTGGTTCTTATATAAAACTAGCTGCCCTGGCGAACTTCGTTCCGCCTAACAGTCGATTCAAATTTTAAAATTTTTCTCTCCGTAAGAACCATCCTCGTACTTCAAGGAATATTATAAAAAAAGAATTAGCGAAATCGGTTCAGCTGTTCTCGAGATTTGCGATGACCAACACATTTAGTGATTCATTTTTATATTATAGAAGATAACGCACCTTTTTTTGCTGCAAGAAGCAATGCATAGCCTGCGTAACATCGGCTGCATGGATCGAGTTGTGGTACGGGTTGGTGCTATGGTAACCTTCCTCGATGAGGCTGAACAGCTTCCACGCCTTCACCACGTCCAGCTTGAAGTACGAGATCAGACCGTAGATGTGGAATAGGTGCACGCATAGCACTGGCAAGCACCGGCCTGGGTAAAGAAAACGAAAAAATGCAATGGATATAAGTCCCGCAAATTGCTAATGCGCGTGGCCGCCATATTCGTGACGTCAGCACTAGACTGAAGTTTCGAGCTGATGGTATATTTTTATTTCGGCTGACGTCAAAATGACGTCATTTCGATGTTAATGAGACATGGTTCCAGCAATAGCAATTTGCGGGACTTATAAGTCACATAATTAAAATATATACAGTGTATTTTTTTTAACTGGGACAGTATGGCGAAATCTAAAACCGTAGGACAAAAATGGGAACAGTCTTTTTTTGTGAAAACAATTTTGGCAGTCAATATATTGATGGGCATTAAAAAGTTTAGTCAATTTTATTGAATTTTATGGACCGTGCACCCACGTGTCAATACTAAAGCTTAAATAGATTCGTGAGTGCACCTCTTACGCATTTCAGTGAGAAGCTACCAACTAAGGAAAACTAATACTGGCAAAATAGGTAGCCGAAGTAAAATTGCTACTATTTCATTGTTATTAACTACAAGCATGCATCATCATTAAGTAAACATTTCCTTTTCTTATATCGTCGCAAATATGCACAAGCTCCTCAAAGGTTTCCATATTTATTGACGCGAAAAATCGCGAAAAATATCACGCGACTGAGGAAAACTCCATCGCCCTTTTGCTTTTACACTTATATGTTATACTTTTCAAATATAAGCTCGATAGTGTTCACGTGGATACAAAGTAACAAGTAAAAGATTTCGCTGTAAGCCTGATCGCATATTATATCTAAACGCGCCGTATGCAGCGCAAGTTATATCTCCAAATTGGGTATTTTCCTACTTTTGAATTTGATAAATTTTATTACTTTATTATAAATTATAAACTAGGATAAAAATAATGACATACGCTGAAAATAATATTAAAAATCCAACAAATATTTACAAAGTTACAGGCATTTTAATTTTGGAGTGGGAGGGTCTTCTATCCCTTTCTCGCAAAACGAAAATTTGTATGAATGAAACCGCACGAAGCTACTATGGCAATAGTAAGGTGTGACGTCAAAATGCTGTATCGCTATCTCTGTCTAATCAGAAATATTTAAATGCTTATAACTTTTTTGTTATTTGATTGATTTAATTAGTATTTTCAGTTTACGTCATTATTTTTATTCTAGTGTATAATAAAGTAATAAAAAAATTGGAGTCAAATACCCAATTCAAACGAGATTCGATCACATGAAACGAACGACTTGCATAGACAGCTGCAGTCGGTTCGCGGAGTTTTTATAAGTTTAATATAATGAAATAGAAAAGTGTTTGTTCAAATGAACTCTTACAATGGCTCAAAATGCCTTTCCTAACGAGAAGAACCAGCAAAAACTCTATTACATAAAGTAACTACAGTCCGTAACCGCTTTGGTCAATGTTGTCTGTATAGTATAAAATAGCTTTAGTAATATATCGCCTCAGTAATCACTTTATCTGAATTGGTTATATATAAAAATTGCTTGTGGTACAGGTTTGATACATAAGGTAGTCATGAAGTATCATGCGCTAGCCTTTTCAACTTCTTCTTGTTACGATTTAAATAAGTAAATAAATTGAAATTGAACTGAAATACGTAGTACGGAAAAATGGATTACGTTAAGCCCGTGCGACGCGTACCGTTAGCGCTGATAGATGTGCGAACCGCTTTATTCGTCCGATTGTGTTGTCATGTATACTTATCATTGTATTGAAAAGTGCATGTTACGAATGTGGGACGCTTCGATGATAACCAACAATTTTCTGTCTGTAAATAGACACTGTCCAACAGTTTTAGAATAGAAACTAAATTGTGGTTCACGTTTGTTTATCACAATCATTTACAAATACCAATTTGTATATATTATACTAGCTTATCCCCGCGATTTCGTTCGCGTGGACTACACAAATTATAAACCCCTATTTTACCTCGTTAGGGGTTGAATTTTCAAAAATCATTTCTTAGCGGATATCATAATAGCTATCTGCATGCAAAATTTCAGCCCAAGTCGTCCAGTAGTTTGAGCTGTGCGTTGATAGATCAGTCAGTCAGTCAGGTTTTCTTTTTATATACATATACTAAAATAGAAACTAACTCATATATCGTACAGCCGAATCGGGCCTGGAAACTTAAGATTTTGTATGTAGGTTCTCTTTATGGTGCAAGATGCATTTGACGATTCAAAAGTACTTGTAAAAGTTTAATAGAATAAAACATATTTTTATTTATTTATTTATTATTTACTAGACTATGTCCTTCCCCGGGATGCAAGCTATCGCTGTACCAAATTTTGTGGAAATCGGTTGAACAGATGGGCCGTGAAAGGCTAGCAGATAGACAGACGGACAGACGGACAGACATACAGACAGACAGACACACTTTCGCATTTATAATATTAGTATGGATTTATAATGTAGATTGTAGATCCCCAGTAAGAAAGGGTATTCCAAAATTCTACCGTAGCAAAGCTGGTCAGCAAGTAGGTAAATCTACTCTACAGGCAGGTTCCAAAAAGAGATTTTTTAATGTTTTTTTTTTGTTTTAAATTTATAGACTAGCGCTTGGCTGCAATCAGACCTATGACGATGCAGCCTAAGATGGAGCGCGCTTGCCTAGAAGATACCTATTCACTCTTGTCTTGAAGGTACCCATATTATAATTCGATGGGAAAACTGATGCTGGAAGGGTGTTCCAAATCTTGGCGTTTCGAATTAGAAATGAGGAGGCAAATCGCTTCGTACGTATCCGGGGAATTTCGACTACGTACAGGTGCAGACCTTGGCGATGCCTTGATTCTACCTAAAAGAAGCCGGAAGAAAATGCAGTTTACTCATTCGGGGTCTGAAGGTCAAATTGTAATATGTACCTTCAGGGTCCAAGGTAGTATTATTTCAAGTTTTATTCATGTATTATTTCACAACTAAAACTAATTAATGAATCGTAATGTTTAACCGGAATAGTGGTTAGGACGTCCGCCTTCTAATCGGGGGTCGTGGGTTCGATCCCGGGCACGCACCTCAAATTTTTCGGAGTTATGTGCGTTTTAAGTAGGTAATTAAATATCACTTGCTTTAACGGTGAAGGAAAACATCATGAGGAAACTTGCATGCCTGAGAGTTTTCCATAATATTCTCCAAGGTGTATGAAGTCTGACAATCCGCACTTGACCAGCGTGGTTGACTATGGCCAAACCCTTCTCACTGTGAGAGGAGACCCGTGCTCTGTAGTCAGCCGATGATGGGTTGATAATGATGATGATGATGAATGTTTTACCATTATACATATCTACACACCCAGCATTACTCACGTGCTTAGTCGCCGTTAGCCTGCCTATAGTTTCGAACCCCGACCAGGATGGGTTCACGAAATCACTCACGATAGTTTAAACTCAAACTCAAATGTTTTACTATAATAGTTATATAGTCATCAATATGACCTTTCAGATTCTGCATTCAAATTTTTATTCCGGATTCCGGGCGCTAAGCTACGTGACAAATTGGCGTAAAACCCATCCATATATTTCGTTATTAACGGACCGACAGATCGATAAATGAAGAAATAAATAAAAACTAGATATTCCAGCACTAGTACGAATAGGAAAAATCTAAATTGTTCTTTATACTTGAGCCTGTCTTCTCTTTTGGCACATTCAATCAAAATATATATTCTTAAAGTAATGACTGTATAAAAAATCTGAGGGATGTGGTGACAACGCATTTAATTAATTGCTATTGCTAGGCAACGTTGATCCTGTCGGTAACGGGATGGGTTAATAATTTTGTTTCCTCCGTGCCTCGAGAGCACGTTAAGCACGCACGTCACAAGTGTCAAATAACTATGTATCAAGGTTGAAATCTAGCTTCCTTCGTGCCTTTCCCATAAGCGTGACACTGGCGAGACAATCTGTGCCCAGTTGGCACACCAAGCCAATAATTGGGAATTGAATTGAAATCTAGCTGAATATATGAACCGTTCATTTGTGGTTCATATTATATTAGAAGAGTAATAGTCGGGTTCGAAAATGTAGCTTTGAACTATATCTTGTAATTTTAGAATAGCTAGTTGAGTTTGGATACAAAAATAGCAATAGCAACAAAAGCTCCCTTCAAACATATTCGCGCGACGAGCCCGACAATAGGTATAATATTTACCGTTCCACAAAATCGATTTCAAGGCCATTTTAAGGCAATTATCTTTCAACGTAATTTTTAGAATTCCGTAGTAAACAAGGAACCCTTATAGTTTCGCCATGTCCGTCTGTCCGTCCGTCCGTCCTCGGTTAATCTCAGAGACTATTAGTGTTAGAAATCTGTAATTTGGCATGGGTATAAATATTAATCACGCCGACAAAGTGGTGAAATAAAATTGTGATATTTTTTTTAGGGTAGCCCTACATATAAAGTGGGGATATTTTTTTTTCTAGTCTACCCCATAGTGTGGGGTATCGTTGAATAGGTCTTTTAAAAATACTGTGGGTGTGGGAACATCATTTTTCGATTTCTAGATCCGTTTGTAAAATATGATGTTTTAAAGTGCTAATTTTTATTAGAGTCAAGTGTCTCCCCCCTTTATCGGCCAAATGGTAGTATATAGGAACGTGAAAAAATTCACAGCAGTAGTATATATAATCAATTTTAAAGGAAAACTATTATGGCTAAGTAGGGTTCACATTTTAAGGAGATATATTTGTTTTTCGAGGTTAATTGTGACTACGGGACCCTACACTGCGCGTGGCCCCCCACGCACTTGGCCGGTTTTTTTCATTATTTTAAAGAGTTGAACAATATTATTTATTCACAGCTACTCACATTAGGTACGCTCGTATATCCTAAATGTTAAACAGCCATTTTAGCTGCGCAGGATATAGTTACGTGTATCTGTACTAATATTAGAAACAGTTTGTTAGTAACATAGTTAGATGATAGGCAATTTACTTAATTTGAAAATCTATTTTGATATAAGAAGAAAATACGCAGAAAAGGTAAAGGCTGAGGATACCCGCTGTCAAATTACATTTCGATGAAGCTTTAGAAGTAAATATTATTAGCATGATATTGTAGATACTGCTCCAGAGTAACAGCATAAACACCACAACTAAGCTAATTCATAGACCCATGATAAACATCAACAAATTAGATAACATTCTTATTTGTTGTAGGTACAAAAAGATCTGTTTATCAAAGATGTGGTGATCAAAAGAAACCTTTATAGTCCATGCGTGCGCATCGTAGTTTAATAAGTCTGTTAAAACGTACCTATCTCGGCAACTTTGTTTTCTCACAAAGCCTTTTCAAAGCATTGTAATGTTTTCAAAACAACGCATTAACGACCATTTTGCAGCAATCTTTAAAGATGACATCATAAAGGTCAAATCCACATTGTAGAGGCTGAAGCTGGTCGCATACTAACCACTACGAGGCGTCAGGCAACCCAAAAACGATGCAAGAACGACGCGTTATTAATTAATATTGAAAATCTTTGCAAATAATGTCGAGTGAATGATTTGAAACGTGCACAATTCAGCAGTGTACGTGAACTAATGACAAAAGCGGAAATATGGCGTTCCCATAATGTTCATGATAGGTATTTCAATGTGTGACATGAGCACGTCAGAATCGCTCCTCTCAGAATGACAAAGATTTCCTATGAGAACATTATGGACAATTTGCAGCCATGCATTTCTCATATCTTCACGAGTACCTAACGTAGGGATGCGTGCTCGGGATTGTCGAAGTCTTAACCATTAGGCTGTCATCGCTTTTTTACTGCGTACACGCGGGGAAATCCACCAAATTTGTCCTTGTTCTAAGGTCTACTCGACCTACTGAAGCTCTGGACCACGTATACGGTATACGATGTATAGCATTACGCGTCCGTGTTGCCAGTTTTATCAACTATAATGATCACGAAAGTCAAATAATTTACAGGTGAGGAGTCATGTAATAAATGACTTTTCATGGTCCGGCGGGTCACAACAAATTTGATAACCATCATCGATATGGATTTTGTTGGGTTCAAAGGATAGAGGGCAACTCTCTGAAGCCAAATATGCCACTCTGCCGGCCCTGAGTGGTTGTCATAAGTAGGTATTTATGGCGCCTGAAAGACGTGTTATCGTTACCAAAAATTACATGATATGGATATGGCTGGTGATGGTATAGAAAGTAAGTATTAGTTGTTCTCATGCAAGCCGTATAAGGACTGATCACGATTCGATTGCGTTCTCAAGCTACACCTTTCCAAAGTACATGCAAAAATAAAAACGACGAGAAAAATGGCTGTTGCTCATGTAGAAAGTAAGTGCTAGCCTTACCCATGCAAATTATGTAAAAACTTACCAAAAATTTGGTTGCGTTATGGAGCAATGCTGATTCAATAAATCTGCTTATATGGAGCTCAAGAAAAGACTTTAATGGATATGGCTGTTGATGATGTAATAAGTAAGCTCTAGTTATGTTTACATAAACCCCGTAAAGGCTGATCTAAGATTTGGTTGCGTTTTGGAGCTATGTCTGTTCAAACATATTGTTAAAATAAAAACTGATGAGGAATATGGCTGCTGATAGTAAAGATAGTAAGTACTAGCTTTACACATATAAACTGTGTAACAATAATCAGAAATTCTGTTGCGTTTTGGAGCCGGTTGCCGGTGCCGGTTCAAAAAATATGTTTATATGAAGCCTGAAGAAAAGTTTGATGAATGTAGCTATCGATAGTGTGATAGGGGTATGAGCTACCCCGCACTAGGTTAGAGCGGGGGCCGTCCGGGCTTGCGGGGCGTCCCCATCTCGATATGTCGCGTACCATAGTTTCGTGCGGCATTTGCCTGATACAGTG
Source organism: Maniola hyperantus (assembly GCF_902806685.2). Lineage (NCBI taxonomy): Eukaryota > Metazoa > Arthropoda > Insecta > Lepidoptera > Nymphalidae > Maniola > Maniola hyperantus. The sequence continues at coordinate 3,287,579 of NC_048564.1, forward strand.
ATGCGCGATCGGTATAATAGCCATAACAGTACGGCTGGAAACGACGAAGTAAAGTGAATAGTTACACTACAATGGGGCATGCTTGACGAATCGTTAAAAGGATCGTATCTAAAGAAGCATGTTAAGGCTATGTCATAGTATGTGTATTGTGTACATTCGGTACAGAGTAACTCTGTCTGTCGTTGAGACCGACAAAATATCACTTAGGTATGAAGTAAAGAGACAACGCTCTACAAAGCTGTAATCTCATTCTAAAGATCGATGTACAATACTTCTTGCCGGCTACTGTACTTGTAACTTAAATAAGTGTTGTATGTGTTCCTAATAAAGAGAAAATAAAAAACCGGCCACTTGCGAGTCCGGCTCGCGCAACGAGGGTTTCGTACTCCAGTCGTATATTTTCGACAAAAACTATGATGCATAAAAATAAATAAAAATCTGTTTTAGAATGCACAGGTGAATACCTTTCATATGATAACCCACTTGATATAGTTTAAATCTTACTTCGAAAATTAAAAATACTAATTATTAGTACTGTTCATGACCACAATTTAATTTTTTTTGTGTGGTGTAACCACAAATTCACGGTTTTCAGATTATTCCCCGAATGTCTGCTATAAAACCTACCTACCTGCCAAATTATATGATTCTAGGTCAACGGAAAGTACCCTGTAGGTTTCTTGACAGACCGACAGACAGACAGACAGACAACAAAGTGATCCTATAAGGGTTCCGTTTTTTTTGAGGTACGGAACCCTAAAAACTTGTTATGATATATTTTACTGCCTAAAACCCTATCAATTAGTTTTTTAGGAGTGCCAACTGGGCACAATTTACTTCGCCAACGTCACGTCATTCGAAGGGACACGAAGAAGATTGATCGCTAAAAGCTTCCAACAATTTAATTTCATCTACGAATATGTACACAAGAAACACTAAACCCCAACTACAATGGTGTTAGAGTTAATTCACACCTTTTTAGGGTAACCTCAAAAGGAGAAAAGGAACTCTTATAGGATCACTTCTTTGTCTGTCTGTCATGTCTGTCTGTACGTCGTGTATGTAAAGAAAACCTATAGGGTACCTCCCGTTGACCCAGAATCATGAAATTTGGCAGGTAGGTCTAATAGCACAAATAAAGGAATAAATCGAAACACTGAATTTGTGGTTACATCACAGAAAAAAAAAATGTGTTCATGAACAAATTCAATTTTTAAAGTAAGACAACTATAGCAAATGAAAGGGCTTTACCTGTAGGTACATTCTAGAACAGATTTTATTTATTTTTACTAGGCTGATTTCTTTTTACTTCTAAGTACGGAACACTGAAAGTTCTAAGAAGTACATAAAAGATATTAGGCCCTTTATGAAATGTTATTCATATTTCGGTTCTATAGAATATAATCGTAACGGTCTACGACTTTCAGTAACCACCCATACAAACCTTTCGCTTGGTAATAAGAATACGTGGGCAATTCATAGAAAAAATTGTGTTTCAAACTAATACATGTACCTATTATATTATTTCTATATGCTTTGTGATTTATTATAACCCATTGAAAGATGTTTATCAAACACAAGTCAACCCGCTCCACCTACGCTCGAGAGAAAATTATGAAAAATTCTTTCTAAGGCTTAGGCGAGGTCTGTAGAGAAAACTTATACCTATATTTTTAGTTTCTAGAGAAAGTCGTTTAATTGACATTGCTATGATGTGAGTCGGTTTATCTTTTTTTAATGTTTGGTAATTTTTATTTTTATTTTTTATTTCTACTAAAACATGTACAATAAAGAGAAAAATAGAGTAAAAGTGGAAGTTTTTTCATTATATTAAAACCAAAGCCGACATATTAATATGCTGTTTAAATAAAAATATAAATAGATTCTCTAAGCTAATATGAAATAGTAAAAGTTTGTTGGTTTATTCGAGCATGCATCACGGCTGAGAGATGCACAGTTCTAAATAATTACTTTTGATCACTGAATTTTAAAGGTAATAGAAATGGTATTAGTTGTCTTTACGCAATATGGCGTGTCGCCAACTTTTAGGTACGCACGTCCCACACATCACCACTCATCACTACCCATATTTCACAACCCATTTTATAAATGCGAAAGTGTATTTGTTTGTTGGTTTTTTGGTTTATTGGTTGGTTGGTTTGTTCTTCAATCGCTTCGGCTCGAATTCGTAAATTGCTTTACGAAGCCGAGATATAGGCTGAAAAGCCGAAAGTGAGTATAAACACTAGTAAAAATAAAATAAATAAAATAAAAATCTTTTTAATTCGTATAAACTTTTACAAGTACTTACGAACAGTCGGATGCATCCGGACCACTGGTTCGGAATGCCTTTCCTACCGAGAAGTGTTAAATATACTAATGATTTAAATACAATTCACAGTCAAAATAGGACTTCTTTAGAGGACGATTCAGACGACATCTGTCATATACAACCTTAATGCATTTCATGAAGGTTGGATATGATACATGTCGCTTGAATCGTCCTCTAAAGAAGCCCCATATCTTGACTATGAATCCCATCAAAATGGTCGAATGGTTACAGAAAGGATGCGACCCTGTCGTTAAGGGGAAAATGTATCAAAAATCATCTATCAGAACGCAGACAAGGTAGCATTAACACCACGAATGAACAGAATTATAAAATAAAGTGCCTAAACTGTAGAAGGTTTTTAGGGTTCCGTATGTCCAAATAAAAAAAAACGGAGCTTTTATAGGACGACTCGTGTGTCTGTCCATCAGACACAGCTAATGTGCTATGATTCTAGTGGACCAATTGAGTTTAAATTTGGTACACATGAATTTCTGTCCCCAAACACGGACGTGTAACGTAATTAAATGAATTTTCATGATCAAATTAAAGCTATTCCCCCCACTTCACACCCTCTTTACTTGAGAAACTATTGAGCGTAAAATTTTGAGTTAAATTTAAAAAAAATGAAATATTAAAAATATGTTATTTAGTTATAGATTGTAGGAAAACCTATAAGAAGTCTATGGTCCTAAAATAACATTGTAAATCTATCAATATTGTGCGTACAAACTAACGATATTCAAACGATATTCATCGTACGGAACCCTCTCTTTACATTAAAGCGACTCTTTACATCTAAAATACAGTGAACCGCCTGTCATGTCACGCGTAATTTCGAACATATACATTTACTAGCAAACGTCTTTGTAATGCAAATTGGTGGAACGGTTAGCAATTAAACTTGTCTCGACTATAGGTAGGTAGGTCGTCGCACGATACCGAACAGTAAAAGTGTTAGGTTCTTATAATAATTTACATGACAATTTCATTTTTCAACTCATATTTTGAATGAATATTATATTACCAACTGACGCCCGCGAGTTTGGACTCTGTGTAGATTTAAGTTTTTAAAAATCACATGGGAACTCTTTGATTTTGCGGGATAAAAAGTGGCCTATGTCATTTTTCAGATCTTTAACTATATCCATGCAAAAAATAACGTCAATCTGTTACGGCGTAATTGAAGGACAAACCAACGAGTAAACACACTTTCGTAAAAACATGTAAATATATTATGAGTAGTGATTATTATTTTTCAGGAATAATTTACACTTATCATATCAACCCATCGCTGGCTCACTAATGACCTCGGGCGGGTCTCTCCGCAGAATGTAAAGGGCTTAGGCCATAGTTTACCATACTGACCAATTGCAGATTCGCAGAACGTGTGTGTTCTGCGAATCTGAAATTGGTCAGTATGGTATACACACACATCTTTGAAAACATTATGGAGGTTCACAGGTATACAGGTTGCCTCACGATGTTTTTCTTCACTGTTAAAGCACGTTAATTTAATTGCCTAGAAATACAAAACAGTATTAGATCCTAATTTACATGGTAAAAATTTATTTTTCAACTGAAAAGCTAATTTTCTTGAATGAATATTATATTTCAGGAATAATATACATATTTTATCATTTCACACCATCGTTGGCCCAGTTGTAAGCACGGGTCGCCTTTCAAAATGCAAAAAAATTATAGTTATAGTTCCCCATGCTAGTCAAGGGAGAATTTCAGATTTCACACACCTTTGAGAACATTATGGAGAACTCACAGGCTCCTCACGATGTTTTCTTTCACTGACAAAGCAAGATATACATTAAACAGTAATAGTCTGGCTACATACTATAGCCTCGTGTATGGAAATCGTGTATAACACAGAGTACAGACTCGGTATTTCATACGTTTGCATCCGAACAATAGCCAACAATTGCAGATTACTAGATAAGCCTATTATATGAGCACGTGGAGGTATTGCATGGAGTCATTGATTTCTAGAGATAATTTTTGGGTGTTATGGGTGGTGTGGGTGTCGTTCGCACTAGATCCAAACGCTCGGCGTACAGTTTGCAGTACAATGCATTCCAAGGTTCTGCACCTTGAGGGTGCCAACGGGACACTATAACTAAGCCTCCTCTGTCCGTACGTCTGTCAGTCTGTCTGTCAGCGGGCTATATCTCATGAATAGGCAGGCGTTTTTTAGTGCCGCTATAATAACAAATATTAAAAATTTAAAATATAATATAAATTAAAAAGAACAAATACCTAGTCATATATTGCACGATGGTACGGAATCCTTCGAGAGAGAGTCAGACTCGTACTTGATCGGTTTTTTAACTCCAGTACGAACGAGGTTTTAGAATATTCGAGATTTGGCGGTAAATGATATTTAAAAAAAACTCGATCGCGTCTCATTCATAATGACGCCTCTGTTAACTTAACACCTAGGTTAGGAACACGTTTTTAACCTAGGTTACTTTTTCATAATTGTATTAAAGTGTGTATACATACAGACTGTTTGCATCCCGCAAAATGTAAGACTTTCCCATGGAATTTTTAAAGAAAACCTAAATCATGCGAACGAATTAGCGGGCAACATCTATTGATTAACAAATCTATGTATTTACATACTCATTGTCTGCCTTTGTATTAAAATTCAAAAACGTATGAAGCATCGACCTCACGTAGGTAGTACCTACTAGGCACTAGACTCGTTTTATTGCTACAACTTGATGTCCAATGTCATGCTAAAGACAGTTTCATAGCACAGTATTTTTGTCTGAAATAGCTTCTCTAGGTACTAATTTAGTTCAATGGCATGATATATTTCGCAGAAAACAGCAATCAGAATTTGGCGAATTCACATTTATTTCAACAGTCAATTGGCTTTGTTCACATAAGGCAAAACGTTTGGTGCTCAACGCAGGTTCGAACTACGAATTAATTTCACGAAACACAATACGGGCTTTTCCATTGTTGTGTTTTGCAAATTCAATAAAGTGACTTCCTTTGTCCTCATGCTATCGGGATGGGTATGTGAGTTGAGACTTAATCAAATTTCCAATATTGTGTATTCTTTATTTTATAAGTCAAAAGTCAAATCATTTATTCCAATTGGGTACTATATTACACTTCCTGATGGTCACTTGCTGATTGATCTACAATGATGTAGTGGTGATAATTAATTACATAAACTTAAAATTAAAGCTACGAGGGATCCAAACGCGCCCAGGTCTGAAAAGAGCCCACAACTCAGCCAGGTATTCTTTTTTACTATCACCACTTTATACTTCTTAGAACTATCAAAGCTGTTCGGCGACTTATACCTACGCTTTCTTATCATTTAAATAATCCTTTACATTGTACAGGGATTTTTCAATAAGTTTACGTTTAATGAACACTTGAAACTTGTTGAGAGACATTGAAAGCTATTTATTCATTTTTTCCTACGTTACTGAAGAAAGGTTTTCGTTGTAGAGGACCGTTATTGGGTCTTTACTGGCCGCAAGCCAGCAATTTTCAAAAGGACTGTAATGGAAATTGATAGACAGTTTCATACCGATAGCGAGGTTTTTTACGGAGTAGACTAAAATAAATTAAGTTTTTTTAGATTCAAGATTTTATTCATATTCTGACTTATAACTATTTTATTCATTGCAGCGGTTTTCGCCTACTCCATTTCACTGAAACCCGGATTGTTTGGCCGACAAAGCGCAGATTTTAATTTGGGAATACGTCCTATGCAAATTAAATGGTAAAAGCATTTGGAGTGTCCACTCAGTGATCCGTGTAAAATTGAACAATCGGTAGTACCTCGATCTATTTACCTTCGTCACAGATACCCTCTACGCTACATTTTCGGAAAGCCGGCAACGCATTAGCGATTCCTCTGTTGCAGCAAATATGCATGGGCGGCGGTTCAGGTGACCCACGTGCTCGATTCCTCGCTATTTATATATTTTAAACAAGATATAGTTGAAAACTAAAACCCGACTATGATCGTCTTAATAAACGCTGAAATATTATAGTAAAATTGTTTTTCTGTCGCTTGGTATATTTTAATGTTGTAGTAGGTATATTTATGTGGTGTGCCAAGGATGGATAAGATCAGGAATGAATATATAAGAGGAAGTTTGAAAGTAGCGCCAGTGGCAGAAAAGATAAGGCGTAATAGGCTGGCACGGTATGAAGAAAGCTATGTCTCTAGAATAATCTTAAATATGCATGTGGAAGGAAAAAAGAGGAGAGGACGACCAAAGAAAAGGTGGATAGATTGCGTGAAAGAGGATATGCGTGTAAAAGGGGTGGATAATGCATTGACGGATGACAGAAGTGAGTGGAAGAAAAAGACATGTTGTGCCGACCCCACGTAGTGTGAAATAAGGTACGGAAGAAGAAGAAGAAGAATTTTCTTTTCTTTCATTTGAATCCCCCTCGATACAATAGCAAGAAAATACAGAAACCCGCAATGTTTTTGGTGCCACATCCTCCATATTGATTTTGTTCATTTAAAATGTAGCCTATGTCACCCGGATCATAATAACGAATCGATTCATCAAAATCGTCTCAGTAGTTTGAGCGCTTTGGTGGAACACACATAAATACAAACTAACATTCATACATACAAACATACATAGACTGCTAACCCTTCCTTTAGGCTTTGCTGTAGTCGAGTAAAAAATCAGTTGCTGGTAATCTGCATGTAGCCAACAATTTGATATACAGCACGCATATTATTTACTCGACTCGTACCTATACATATCGAAATACCAGCTTGCAATTTATTTGATTGACCTAGGTATTTTTTGCGCGCCGTAACTGTACCATAGAGTTCTATTCTGTGAATTAATTTAACTATCGCGTTTCAAACTCACCATTTTGAATATAAAAAATATATATAAAAATCGAATATTAAAAAAATAAAAACCGACTTCGATACACAAACACTAAAAATTGAAAAATAATTTAATTTATTACCGAATATATTATGTATACAAGAGTTAATATAGTTCCATAATTATACTTTTTGGTGCCGGTGCCAATTAGCTTTAGCTGCGCGAATCGTCTAGACTTCATATTTTTATGAGACTCCACAATGCCACCTCATTGGCACCGACCCCAAAAAATATTATTATGGAACTATATTAACTCTTGTATACATAATATATTCGGTAATAAATTAAATTATTTTTCAATTTTTAGTGTTTGTGTATCGAAGTCGGTTTTTATTTTTTTTGTAAAACTTTTTTATTTCACAATTTTTAGTGGCCCCGTGGAATTATGCTATGACTGGTTAAAAATCTACTGTTTACTAAGCTATTACACTGATCGCGAGCAATTTACTCTTATCCGTTGAGGAGTTCCAGTATCTATCTTCGAAGATGTTCATCAGATCTCCACCAAATTTAAATGGGACCAATTTTGAAGTATACCCTTTCAAACAAAAAAAGAATTTTCAAAATCGGTCCAGGCGTCATCGAGTAATCGGGGAACATACATAAAAAAAAAAAAAAAGATTCCGACGAATTGAGAACCTCCTCCTTTTTTTGAAGTCGGTTAAAAATATTGGAAACAGAGACTCACTTTACATTGAAAACTGATTGATTTTGCGGGATAAAAAGTAGCATATGTCTCTCTTCCGGTCTTTATCTATACCCATGCAAAAAATCACGTCAATCCGTTGCACCGTTGCGACGTGATTGAAGGACAAACCAACAAATCAACAAACAAACACGCTTTCGCATTTATAATAAAGATACTGATTATTTGGAAGTACCCTATAAGTTTCTTGACAGACGGACAGACATACAACAAAGTGATCCTATAAGGGTTCTTTTTTTCATTCTGAGGTACGAAACCCTAATATTTAAAAAAATATCAATTTAATTCAAATACAACAATGAAACTGATATAATAATCATAAACCATTTTTCAAAATTCTAATCATTTTAAAACACGAATTAGCAGATAAATTATATGTACGTCTAATGTGATACAATAAATGACATTAGCGGCTAGAATCGATATGTTGTTCAATTAGCGCCAATCGTGTTTACGGTGAGTGAGCTTAACAAGACCGGTGATTGGGCATCATCAATTACATATATCAGCTAATTTGTACGTCATGGAGGTTAGAATACGAGCCAATAAATCTAATTTAATATCACCAACTACCACATAAATATTTTGCAACATCAATGCAATATACCAATGCAATATGCATTAGGGATGTTCAACGATTCAGAAGTATGACAATTCAAAAGCACTTGTAAAAGTTTATTGGAATAAATATCTATTCTATTCTATCATATAATATCAGTATATCAATAATATTGTAATATACTGAGTACTTCTTAGAGAAATATGAGGAAAACGTCCAGTATTTTCCATCCCCATTTTTCTCCATCAAAACTAGGTATATATATAATACAAATCTTTGAGCCCGTGTAACTTTAAAACTACATACATACATTTTTTTAGATAAATCTAGAAAACCTTCCGGCTGTCCACAGATATCAGTTTCTAGTATGTGTCTGCAAATTTTCGTAGACTTTCGTTGCTTCATATTCAAATGAGAATCAAGCTACGTTTGTATGGAGCAAGTGACGCAGAGACTCCTGTTAATGCGAAGGCTCAAAATGATGCGAATCTTTCGCATATGCGAATGTGAGCATTGGTCATATTCCTACATTCCCTGCAAAGTGCGATGCATAGCGAGCGCCTTAGCGATACCGATGACTTCCATAGTAATGACGATATTTATGCCAGGAAAACCTTCGCGAAATTTACTATTTAAAAGCCACGCAATTCCCTTCGAGAGAAATTGAAAGATATATTTATAACAATTTATCATCATCATGATCAACCCCTCGCCGGCTCACTGCTGAGCACGGGTCTCCTCTCATAGTGAGAAGGGTTTGGCCATAGTCTACACGAATGAAAAAAATACTGTTTATTTCTATTTAGAAAGGAGAGGAAATGTTTCCAAGGATTTGTAAATGTTAACATCGAGGTTTTTATACTTTGTTTCTTTCAGCTTTATAAAGCTTTGGACACAAAAAATAAATGTTTAGATTTTTGCAAAGATTACGTTTAAAATATTTTCCTTTAATGATTTAGTATAGAAACAAAGAGGAAAATAATTTCATTGCGAACATTGCCTACACGGTGAATATAGGGATCCGTACATCAAATTGAAAAACGGAAATGTCTAGGCATAACAAAAGTATTTTTTTGTTCAGTCATAACTTGAGGTATTTAAACTTTCTTGTAGCCAATCTTGAAAGTTAATAATATATATTAAATTGACTATTAACAAAATTGTAAGAAAAGCCTCATAATTAAAATTGGACGCCTATAATTCAACACCTATTAAATAGGTGTAGAATTATAATTATGGATGGACTAGCTGATGCCCGCGACTTCGTCCGCGTGGAATTAGGTTTTTAAAAATCTATTAGGAACTCTTTGATTTTACGGGATAAAAAGTAGCCTATGTTACTCTCCAGGTTTTCATCTATACCCATGCAAAAAATCACGTCAATCCGTTGCACCGTTGCGACGTGATTTAAGGAAAACCAACAAACCAACAAACAAACACACTTTCGCATTCATAATAAGGGTACTGATTAAGGTGGAAGACACGGTCTGCCCGCGAAATTTAATGAGTTTGTCGTGAGCTAGTCACAAATTAGTCATTATTGACTAATTTCTTAAACTGTACACTTTCAAGTAAAGATTTTTATATAAACCTGTGAAGATTTTAGGGGCGAAATTTGAATGCCATGTTATTAGTCTACTTTGTCGCATTAGTTTACAAATTGTGAAAAACCAAATTAAATTTGAATTTCGCGGGCAAATTAATAGAGATCTAACACCTGGCGTTACGTAAAAATATTTTTCTTCCACTTACTTGGAAATCGGTTCATTATTTAAAAAAACGGACGGACAGACGGACGAACGGGCAGACAGACAGATCCTATAAGGTTTTCAATTTTCATTCGGACGTACGGAACCCTAAAAATCACAGGATACAGGTATTTTATTTTTGGAAATGACATTTTTATTTCACGAGCGCTCAAAAAAACTTATTTCCTAATCTTTATCGAGGACATCTGGGGGTTAACTTTAGGGTGCCGTCGCAAGGGCGCTAAGTCGGCACGGCTGTAGCCTTCCAACAGGCCAGACCTAAGCCAATGGAGAAATTATAAATCCCTGAACTGAGTAAACTCGGAATCGAACCCGTTTGAAAATATTCATATGCCAACATAACATTTAAACATCAAAACATTACAAAGTAATAACCTAACATACTTTTGAAACTCGATACATTTGAAGACAAATCAAATAAAAAATATTTCTATCTAGAAACTATCTAGAATAACATTACAAATACTTCTGACGACGCAAATATTCTACATGGACAAAAAGGGCGCATCGCGTTTCAAAAGTATGTTTCCTTCTTAAGCTTGCTATACACTGGTCGATTTTTGCCGCACGGCAAACGTCGCACAGCTTAAGTTAGTCTGCTTAGGCATTTGCCGATTAAGCCATCTGCAGCCCACTCAAATCGCTTTTAGCAAGGTCATCCCTTGATCGTGCAGCAAAAACCGATCCCTGTATATCCCGCATTAGATATAAATAAAAGATAACGTTACCTCCAGAGACGTTTTCTAATGTGAAAGCATTGAACTTCCACATGACCGACTGTTTCAGGATGCACTGTAAAGAAGCAAAATAGTTATTTAATTTGCACTACTACAAAAGGGTCACCCAACATTTATCGCGAAAATCCAGAGTCAACCACAACGTGCTGATAATTATATTAAAAGTTAACGCGACGGCCTATATCTCAGCTATTTAAAACGACATGCCGTACGTCCAAAACCGATGTGTCTGCGTGGACAACATCATGAATAAATCAGCTGAACTCAACGCTATGGTGTTATGAATGGCATGCATGGCATTCAACGAACGGACTCGATTGGCCACTTAAAGTGAATGATAATAATCTACATGGCTCTTGTTATCGTATCAATACGAGCCACGGTGACAATCTAAAAAGTGTTTCGCTTTATCATCTTCACATGACTACAGGACATTTTGAACATCCCATAAATACAGCCTAACTTGATCCTAGTAAAGGGTGTTTGTGGCACATAGGTACAAATGACCAAATCAGTCATGGTTGGCACCATCCATAAATGTAGAGAGACCCCGATACAAAAGTGCATCCCCTTTCAAAAGTAGAAAATTAAAATGAAAGGCGACGTAATAGCACTACTCGTGTGGTAATAGCGCATAGTCCTGGTGGTTACCTTAGGGGCCCAGACGCATTTGCGCTGCGCAGCGCGACGCGATGCGTTGAGACGCGGCGCCGTTAATAAGTATAGTTTATATGAGTTTGTATAGAGCAAGGCGCAATTTAGCAACGCGCCAGGCAACTACACAAGCGCAGCGCAAATGCGTTTGGACTTTAGGTAGACTTTGAGGTAGTTACGCGACCAAGACGCGCGACATTTGAGAGGCGACACCTGCCTAAAGCTTTGTATAGCAATGTATGGAGAGCATTTGTAGCTATAGATTTTGGTCGAGCGTGACGTCGTGAGTCGCGTGTCACAGTCGCGTAGCTAAAACTAACTTTAAAAGGTACCGTGAGCGTGACAAAGCAATTCCCGGCAAGGATTTTAAGTTATCCGAGGTTCGAGCGCTACAAGCGCAAATACTCGCAGTAACAGCTTTAATTTTATTTAACTTTCAAAGCGCATGGTACCCTAAGACTAAAGGCCACACGATGCGTTTTCGGTGCGTTGCGGCACCGCACCGCTGCTGTGGAGTTGAGTATTGGGTGCCACACGGGTACTGGGTTGCCGCTCTGGCAGAGAGTATGGCGTTGCAACGCACCACCCCTCCCCGCCTCGTTTCTCTGATCCCAAGTCCGTTGCGCATGCGGTGCGGCGCCGCACGACGTCGTAACGCATCGTGTGGCATGGTACAACGATTTCTATGTAGGATGACGCAGCGACACACCACCGCCGCACCGCCAACGCAACGCATCGTGTGCCTTCACTCTTACTTTACCCTGAGTGTAAATTTTCAGAGTACGTAACAGTGTTACGTTAAACTTTTATATTGAGCTATCAAATCACGATATTTGTCCATGCTGAATGACAGATTTATAAGTCCCGCTAATCGCTAATGCGCGTGGCCGCCATTTTAATGACATCAGCACTAGACTGGAGTTTCGAGCTAAGGGTATATTTTTACTTAAAATATAAGTCAAATTACGTCAAAATGACGTCATTTCGATGTAAATGAGACATAGTTCCAGCGCAATAGAAATTTGCGGGACTTATACCAAAATGTTAAATCTGTAATTTAGCTCATTGACCGGACTTGCTATTGTCAAACTGTTTTTGAAGCAACTTGATTTTCGGCATATTGGCACTAATAGCAGCAGTGAGTCATGTGAGCGTACTCGGAACTAAATATTGGTGATAAGATATCTGTCAACATTAAGACTAATTTTGACACGAAATGTCAATTTCAATTCCCGGTACGCTCGGTGAGGCGCTTCGAATCGTTACAAAAATAACTGTCATTTGCATGGAACACGTCTTCCAGCGTACGTGTATACGCATACGCTGGAACTTTGAAAAACCATTTCAGAGTTTATCTAAACTCACGTTAGCTTGAAAAATTACACTAGGGGCTCCGCATATAATATAGAGAGGTACTAAGAGTCATTAAATTACATATAAAATATTCGCGGTGCCGGAATACAATTCGCACAGAACATACAAATATAGTACGCGACAGGTCGAGATGGCAATCGGGGTATGAAGCGGGGGGACGCCCGGCACACCCGCACGTCACCCGCGCTATCCCGCACCGGTTAAGCGCGGGGGCTGTGCGAGTGTGCGGGGCGTCCCTTCCCCTAGTGCCATCTCGACCTGTCGCGTACAAGATAACATACTTTGGGACCTTTTATTTTTACACTTGCATGCACTTGTGTGTGTAGTAAATAGTCATCGTTTGTGTGCGTAGGTATAATATTATAATATTACGATGTGTTCAGGGAGGAATGTTGATATTATTATGGAGACAGTGTAAGCACGTAAGTGTGACTCATGATACAGTCAGAAGTTGGCAAAGCTCGTTGCAAAATGAATTTTATTGTAACATTTTCAATATATAATTGTGATTTGTTAACGGTTATTATAGTTCGACGCCGACTGCCGTCGTATTAATTTAATATGTGTAGTGTCTTTGAACACGACATTTTCACGTGCTGTTCAAAACCATCAGACGCAACTAACGCAGTACAAAGTCGACAGGTCCAGCATGTTTTTTTTAAACCATATTATTATCTAAATATATAAAAGGAAAAGTGACTGACTGATCTATCAACGCACAGCTCAAACTAATAAACGGATCGGACTGAAATTTGGCAAGCAGATAGCTATTATGACGTAGGCATCCGCTAAGAAAGGATTTTTGAAACTTCAATCCCTAAGAGGGTGAAATAGGGGGTTGAAATTTGTGTAGTCGACGCGGACGAAGCCGCGGGAATAAGCTAGTCTAAATATATATAAAAGGAAAAGGTGACTGACTGTCTGACTGACTGATCTATCAACGCACAGCTCAAACTAATAGACGGATCGGGCTGAAAGTTGGCATGCAGATAGCCATTATGGCGTAGGCATCCGCTAAGAAAGGATTTTTGAACATTCAACTCCTAAGGGGGTGAAATAGGGTTTGAAATTTGTGTAGTCCACGCGGGCGAAGTCGCGAGCATAAGCTAGTAATAATATATTAGTTTTGGCTTTCAATAGTATATTAAAATGTATAACTACTACGGTAGAAGAATAAGCGCATATTTAGTTCCTAAAATATTTAATGCAATCGGTTGGGCTGGGGAGGATATCGATAGGCTCAGTGAGGGAGTCCTTAAGAAGAGGTTAAAGAAACACTTACTTAGGGACTCTCTAACTGACTATCATCCTTCTTAATTATTTATTTGTGTTTTTGTGTTTTCTTTGGTTATTTATTAGTAAGTTGTTATTATACTCAATTGTGTTAGTTTGTCTTTTAGTGAAGTAGGTAGGTTTAAATTAGTATGTAGTATATTTATTTTATTATAAGAATAGATATAGGTGTATGAATAGCGTTAAGGAAATATAGTAGTAAGTTATGTACTTAGTATTAAGAGCGCCACCTCGCCAACAAACTGGCCCACCAGTTTGGCGAGATAGATATGTAGGAAACTTTGTAAAATTATTATGAATAAATAAATTTAAAAAAAATATAGTTTTGGCTTTCATAGTATTGTATACAGCAACCCAAGCATAATAATACTCGGGTAAAAAAAAATAATATGACAAGCTCGTGGCCATGTGATTACGTTGCTGATGAACCTTTTGAGGTACGAGCCAACGCCTGCCAGACCTTCGTTATTTTATAAAAGCTGAAAGTTTCTCTGCGTATTGTCCCCAACACAGGGAGGAATGATCAGAGACTATAAAGTTTGGACCATGGTGGCTTTGGAAGATAACAAAGATGTAAAAAATCTTACGTCAAAGTATAACGTCTATTTTTTATATTTTCTTGAGAATATGATGGCAACCAGACACCCTTAAAGTAAGCTTAAGGGTGTCTGGCAAGGAGTTGCCACGATACTAAGTGTCTGGCAATGAATGACGCGATTTCCAATATTCCAAAGAAAATAAAAATAATGACTTTATACTTTGACGTTAGATTTTTTAGACCTTTATTACCTACCTGTTATCTACCAAAGCCACCATGATCCAAACAAACGTTCTTCCCAGTGTTGGGGACAATACGCAGATAAACTTTCAGATTTTATAAAATAACGAAGGTCTGACACGCGCTGGCTCTTAGTCCAATACTCAAGATACGGGCGCGGCTTCATGCATACAAACAAATGCCATTTAAATTTGTGGTGAGTGCCAAAGCGACACAGAGTCGCGAAGGACGATGTAATGACCATCGCTGGCGACACAAAACTTACTTACGTTTTCCTTTTTTGTGGCATTGTTCTCTCATTGTATGTTGTACACAACACAAAGATGGATAGATACATCAAAGGTCAATATGCGTGTAAGGTAAAGCGGTCCTTCAAACTTATTTCAAACTACGGAATATAAATTATACAGGATGTAACCAGAACGCTGGCAAAAACGAAGACAGGTGATGGTACTGATG
Source organism: Maniola hyperantus (assembly GCF_902806685.2). Taxonomy (NCBI): domain Eukaryota; kingdom Metazoa; phylum Arthropoda; class Insecta; order Lepidoptera; family Nymphalidae; genus Maniola; species Maniola hyperantus. Next base: position 3,303,135 of record NC_048564.1, read on the forward strand.
ATTACTGATATGATTTGCCTTTTCAACACTGTCACCTGTCGACCTATCTCGACCTGTCACGTACTATTTCTAGTAAAAACTAAAATCGTACGAGTAAAACCTGTGTAAAACATAGGCTATCGATTATTTAATCCAATCCATTTTACAAAAAAAAGAGAGAGAGATTTGATGGAGATTTTCGCAGTAAGCTCTTCCCCACGCTACAAAAAAAAAACAATCGCAACGTTATATGAGGCTTAACGACTTACGTTAACAAAAACAAAGCTGGGTTACGTGTCACTCAGATCGCCACTTGCCTGCACTTGTCCAAGATGCAGGTCATCGAGCAGGGCCGCCTCATGGCAGAGGGACCTGGTGAGCAGGCGCTTTTTTCGCCGCTTGTGCATCGTCAGGAATCGGCCCGTGCACACCCGCCTGGTCATTTCAAATTCGGTGACCACTGCTTCCGTCACCAGCACTTGTACATCTTGTACTGCAAAGAAGAAAGACATTATAAATAAACTAGCGGATACCCGGCATGTGCTACTACGCTAAAAAAACTCAAAAAACCACTCTGTCAAAGGCATAGTTAAAAACTGGCCAAGTGCGAATCAGGCTCGCGCAACGAGTGTTCCGTACTACAGTCGTATTTTTTCGACATTTTGCACGATAATTCAAAAACTATGATGCATAAAAATAAATAAAAATCTGTTTTAGAATGTACAGGTGAAGACCTTTCATATGATACCCCACTTGATATGTTACCTTACTTCAAAAATTGTAAATACTAATTATTAGTTTATGACCACAATTTAATTTTTTTGTGTGATGTAACCACAAATTCACGGTTTTCAAATTTTTCCCCGAATGTCAGCTATGAGACTTACCTACCTGCCAAATTTCATGATTCTAGGTCAACGGGAAGTACCCTGTAGGTTTCTTGACAGACCGACAGACAGACAACAAAGTGATCCTATAAGGGTTCCATTTTTCCTTTTGAGGTACGGAACCCTAAAAACCAACTCTAAAACCATCTTCGCATTATTACCTCTCTAATTAAATCGGTTTGGGGCACATCGGTTGGATGGTTTCAAAGTCTATAACGGACACAGGTAGAAATATTTATGTGTTTTATAGATTTATAGGACTAGCTAAACTACGCTTTGCCGGGTGGACCTTATGAATAAAACCTACAAGTAAAATCGCTAATTCCTAGACCCAGTTATTTTTTAAGTTAGCCCTTGACTGCTATCTCATATAGCTCAGAATGAAAAGGGTTTAGTCATAATCCACTACGCTAGCCATGTGCGGATTGGTGGACTTCACACATCTATGAGAACATTATGGAGAACTCTCAGTTATGCACTGTGCACGTTTCCTCACGATGTTTTCCTTCACCGGTGAAGCATATATTTTAATTTCTTAAAATCCACATAACTTCGAAAAGCTAGATCGAACCTCTGATCACTCGAATAGGAGGCGGACCTCTTAACCACTAGGCTATCACTGCACTCATCGTTACAAGAAAATAATATTCTCAAGAAAGAAAGCAAACAAAGTACGGAAGGGCGCAAAGTGCGATCTTATTACTAAGAGCTATCTCTACAGATAAACTTCGGAGAAAGGAGTTAGTTGACTAGCTTTAGTAATGCTTTAGTAGGTATAAGATTACCCTTCCAGTTTCTCGAAAATCGCTTCACTACTAAAAAAACCGGGCAAGTGCGGGTCGGACTCCACGAAGGTTTCCATACCATCGTATATCTATCCAATACTAACATTTTTTTTTTTAATTTTCATGGTGCCATTTTGAAATGTTTGGTATAATTGTTGTTTTAAGACAGACAGCGGAGCCTTAGTAATAGGCTCCCGTTGGTACTTTTCGAGTACGGAACCCTAAAAAACAAGACAATATAATACGCAACAGGTTGAAATGGCAAAAGGGTTCGGGCGAAGGCGCCCCGCACCGGGGTAGTGCGGGGACTGTGCGGGTGTCGCCTCATACCCTGATTGCCAGATACTATAAGGTAGTTGGCTCTTTAATGTCCGCACGCCAGAAATTTCCTATACCTACTCTACTCCCCTTTAGGTCCCGAGGCCACTGAGACATTTATTCACAAAATTTTCACAAGCAGTTCCAAGGTCTTAACTTTTCCTGATGACCAGTAATACAGTCCTATCTGGCATAGCTGTTTATCACACACTGTTTACTGATCGTTGATAAAAGGCCAGTAAAAGCTTGTAAAAATTGTACATACCTACCTACTAGAGATGTTACGGAGGTTCGATTCCGATTCCGAAAGTTCGGAACTTCCGATTGATTTTGCACTTTCGATTCCGATTTCAGTTCCGATATATACATATTTTATTCGGAAGTTATATCGGAGGTGGAATATGCTGCTGCTGCCTAACTTCAATACTAGTACTTACTGATTAAGATTTTTAAGATTTTCGATTCGATAAATGCTAAAATGTGTTTGTTTGTTGGTTTATTAGTTTGTCCTTCAATCACATCGCGACGGAGCAACGGATCGACGTGATTTCTTGCATGGGTATAGTTAAAGACCTTCAGACTGACATAGGCTACTTTTTATCCCGGGAAATCAAAGAGTTCCCACGGGATTTTTAAAAACCTAAAATAACATTATAATCCAATCTAATCCATCAGCCTGTTTGCGTCCACTGCTCGACATAGGCCTTTCCAAATTCCAAAAAACGAAAATAAATAAATCGCGGGCCTTAGAATCGCGGGCATAAGCTAGTAAGAATATAAGTGATGAATAAGGGCCCGTTCACACATGGGAGTCCGTTTTACTGGTACGTTTTTAACGGATACGTCATAAATTTATGCTCTGTTCACACATAGTCACCGTATAACGTTCAACGGATCCGTCATTACTGGATGCGATGTGTGAACAGAAAACTCGCAGTAAACCGCCACTATTCTACAAGGATGGACGCTGTCGTGTTGTATTGGTACTATCGTCGGAGAAGGAAGATTCGACGTTATTGGCAGCATCCACTTATGGCCCAAAGATCTAGAGAGGGTGCTTACAGTTTACTTATGAGTCAGTTACGAGGTGATGAGTCGAATTTTTTCACTCCCCCTCCTACACCCCGCACACACCGCCCGCCACGCACACAGTATCTATCCGTTAACATTCTACGTATTTCCGTTCCTTCCGTCCAATATTCGATGACAAAACGGAATGTCATTTCTTTACGGAACGATATTTTTTACTGTATACAGAATACTGTGCCATGTGTGAAGTCGCTCATACAACTACATACGCCATCGACGAAAAAAAAACGTACACGATAAAACGGAACAGTAAAACGGAGACATGTGTGAACCGGCCGTAATAATGTACGTAATTTGACTTTCTTAGACCTGCGTTTTTTTTATCTGAAATTTTGTATAAGGGGCTTTTACATATGATATATATGCCATCCCCATCGTCAAAAACTAAATTAAAATCAAACTACATAGTTAAACCTAAAAAAATCTCTCTCCTGCCTCCGCCTCCGATTCCGGTTCCGGTAACGATAAACCAAATAGAAAACTACGGTTCCGAATTCGATTCCGATATAACCACTTCAGTAACATCCCTGCTACGTATTAATGTCACCTATATCTATCTGTACAATAGTTATCTGATCGTGTGTAACTAGTTATAGTTATTACGTATAATTATCATCATGATCAACCCATCGCCGGTTCACTACAGAGCACGGGTCTCCTCTCAGAGTGAGAAGGGTTATGGCCATAGTCTACCACGCTGGCCATGTGCGGATTGGTAGACTTCACACACTTTTGATAACATAATGGAGAACTCTCAGGCATGCAGGTTTCCTCACGATGTTTTCCTGCAAGTGATATTTAATTACTTAACGCACCCCCGACCTCCGATTAGAAGGCGGACGTCCTAACCACTAGGCTATCACACGTGTAACTAGCTTATACGAGCGACTTCGTCCGTGTGGACTTCACAAATTTCAAACCACTATTTTACCCCCTTAGGTGTAGAATTTTCAAAAACCTTTCTTAGTAGGTAGATGTCATAATAGCTATCTGCATGCTAAATTTCAGCTCGATCCGTCCAGAAGTTAGAGCTGTTCGTTAATAGATCAGTCAGTCAGTCAGTCAGCTTTTCCTTTTATACATATACTAGCTGATGCCTGCAACTTCGTCCGCGGGGATTTAGGCTTTTGAAAATCCCGTGGGAACTCTTTAATTTTCCGGGTTAAAAAGTAGTCTATGTCACTGTATTACACTGACTGTACTGCAAGTAAATACTGCAAAAAATAATATGATTCAGAGGCCATTCGCGTTTAAACACAACAAAGTACACTGAAGGCTAGGTCAGTTCGATTGGCCGCATAGAGTTATTGGCCGTCTCTTGAACCCTGCTGTGATAATTGAATAAATATTGTCAGCGACACTGACTAAATTACTAGTTGTTTATAGCTTATTTTAAAGAATTGGTTTGAATTCAAAGTAATGATCAAGATTATTAATTTATTTATTGAAGTTAGTTTAATGTATTGGACATTATTTGACTCATCCGATGTCACGCGATTTGTGGCTGGGCAGCCATTTTGAATCAATTTGTATAAATGCGGGTGTTTGACCGTTTTGAAGGCAGTCTCGCTCTGACTCGAGACTCGACGACTATTAAATGCTTTTTGTGTTTAGGTCGTTATTTCAATCAAGTGGTTGAAATGGCATTTGTTCCCCGATCAAGTCAATATTTCAGTTAACGTTGGTTTAAAGACTAAAACTCTCGATGAGCCTATACGCGTTGTGATCCATATCCACGCGCAAGTTTAATATGAGAGGACATTTTAACTAAACTCATCTAAAAATACCCAATGATTTGCCTGCTTTTCTGACTGACTCTTTTAATATTGATACCAATTATAGCGCTGCCCGTTATCATTTGAAATAGATAAATGGAGGACGGCAGAAAAAATAGAATCAGCAGCGTGATAGAATAAGTCTTGAAAAAAACCACTAGACTCAATGTCGGAAATACCTATTTATGTTGCTGTATTTTTATTAAATTAATAAAAAACCGGTCAAGTGTGAGTCTGGTCTCGCTTTTTCAGGGTTCCGTAAATAGCTATGAACATCTTTAATCGTAAAGTTGTGCTTTTTCTTTCACGGTTTATTGCAATGTGCATAAACCCAAAATATGGTTTATGCACATTGCAATAAACCGTGAAAGAAAACCACAAAAAAAAATCGTTTGTTATGGTCACAGTGTCGTTGGATACCCGCTAAAATTTGAGTTTTCGCGGCTGGGTCTATCAAATCACCTTAAAGGGCAAATTTTTGTTGGTCAAGTTGCCCCCCAAACCCCTCTTTTTTTCTGTAAAACAAAGTTAAATTAAACGAATCGCTTTATAGTCAAAGGGCAAATCCGCTGACCCCGCAGTAAAGCGTCGCTCGTCCAAGCAGTTTGTTTTCATTTGCGGAGAGTTATCGATATCGAAGGCGGAGAATCACCAATGCACAGTGCATATGTCGGTACCATTAATAACTTATGTAGGTTCTGTACTTCTATAGGTCGCATCTCGATCTCGACTACCTCGACAGGTCGAGATGGCAATCGGGGTATGAGGCGGGGGCATGCCCCACACACCCACACGTCACCCGCGCTCATCCGCACGGGGTTAGCGCGAGGGCTGTGCGGGTGTGCGGGACGTTCCCTCCCCGATTGCCAATTCGACTTTCTCGATGGATCTTAGGCCTCGTTTACAGAGACGCGGGGCGTCGCGCGTTGCGATGGGCGGCGCGGCCCGCACTGAATTTAAACATATGGCGTTGAATGAGTGCATTTACGGAGAGGCAATTTTATACGCGTTTGTTTGAGATGGAGCGTTTTTTGCGGCCGAGCCCGCGGATTATATCGACGCGTCCCGCGCGGCGTTCATCGTTGCGGCGCACGCGGCGGCAATTCTCGATGAAGCGATGCCCGCAGCGGAACCTTCTGCCAGTCTTTATTTGGAAATCGCACAACGCAGAGGCGAATGCCGCGTGCAACGCCGCGGGCACAGCGGCGGGCACCGCCACTCTTCCCGCCTCGCATCTCCATGAACAACATCGTATGTTGCCATATGTTTGTGATTACGCATGCGATGCTAAGTGCCACTTCACGCGCCACCTCACCCGTAAACAAAAAAAAAACGTACGACGCGCCGCGAGACGCCACACCACACGCGACGCGCAACGCCCCGCGTCTCCGTAAATGAGGCAGGATATTAATAATGCGCCTAATTCTGTTGTGCACAATCTCTAAACAAAATGACTATGTCTGTCTGTCTATCCGTCAGGGGGTTGTAACTCGTGAATCGTAATAGGTAGCGAATTGAAATATTCAGTGTGTTTTTCTATGACGCTATAACAGCAAATAATAAAAATTTCAAAATGGCCGCCATGTAAATTAAAAAAGTACACAATCTTATACGATGGTACATAGGTACTGTAATATACCTGCTTAAATGAAGACAAAAATCGTCTTTTTGACATGAAATTTAACACAAAGTTAAAATGACGAGTGAGAGAGTGAGGAGTTAAATTTTACGCGATAAATATATGCCCTTACGGAATTCCAAAACCAAGATGCAGTTATAAAGTACGCGTGCATACGTAAACACACACACACACACACACAGCACCCGCGCTAACCCGGTGCAGGCGAGCGCGGGTGACGTGCGGGTGTGCGGGGCGTCCCCTGGCCTCATACCCCGATTGTCATCTCAACCTGGCATAGACTATACCTACATATCAGTGGTACGAACTACAGTACGCGGCCGAAAGTAATGTACATCGGCCTTTAGAATGACATTTCGGCTTTAAAACGGTGAAGAAAAAAATCGTGGGGAAACCTGCATGACCGAGAGTTCTCATAATGTTTTCAAAGGTGTGTGAAGTCTGCCAATCCGTACCTACTTGGCCAGCGTGGTGAACTATGACCTAAACCGTTCTCATTATCCGAGGAGACCCGTGCTCAGTAGTAATCGTGATGACCGTGATTATTGCGCACTGTTTCAAGTAGGTAGAGAGTAGCTCACTCACTCAAACAAGACATTCGGTTATTGTTCTAGCCAAACCGGCGTCCATTCATCTCTAATGGTACCCGTCGCTCAATAATGACGGTCTGCATGTTATCAAATGTAACAGGCATATCCGCGTTATTGCAAATGTGCCTACGTCAAACTGATGCCAATTCTTGTCAACACACGTGCAACTTTTGTCGCCGCAATGGCACATAAATATGTTACTGTGGAAGCCACTGTAACTGTGGTTGACTCCAATCAATAAATAACACTTGAACATTTAAGTTACGTAGTAAGTAAGTTTGGTATTTATTTCAGTATCGTTACAATATATCTGAAACGCTGTAAACGCAAACTCCTAGCGCAACTACATTTAATTCACATTACATATTATACTAGCTGTTGCCCGCGACTTCATCCGCGCCTCGCGGAAACTTTTTTCCGTAGATTTTCCAAAAAAATTATACAAATTTTGTCCTGACAATCATAAACAATAAACCTATTTGGTGCAGTCTTTCGGAAGTTATGCGGGTACATACATTTCGGGGATTCATACCAAGCAACGGTAGGTACGGCATTCAATTATTTGACGATTCAAAAGCACTTGTAAAAGTTTACTTGAATAAATATATATTTTATTCTATTCTATTGCAGAGACAAAAGTTGCTCGTGTGTTCACACGCGTACAATGTGCATGCTTAGCCGCATGTTTTCTATTAATGTTGACAGATCATGTAAAGCCAGGCTCGATATAGGATACGAAACCGTTGCAGAGACAAAAGTTGCTCGTGAGTGCACATACGTACAATGTACATGTTTTCTGTTAATGTTGACAAATGTCATCCATACTAATATTATAAATGCGAAAGTGTGTCTGTGTCTGTCTGTCTGTCTGCTATAGCCGTTCACGGCCGATCCGTTCACCGATTTTGACGAAATTTGGTACAGCGATAGCTTGCATCCCGGGGAAGGACATATGCTACTTTTTATCCCGGAAAATAAAAGAGTTCTCACGGGATTTTAAAAAACCTAATTCCACACGGACGAAGTCGCGGGCATCAGCTAGTTAAAAATAAAAGCACAGCGAAGGAACTTCAAAAATTAGGTAGGTAATCAGAAGACAAAGCCGCAATTATACATCATGAAATAATAAAAATCTGCGCCTTCGTTCCCGTAATGAAAAGAGAATGTGATTAATTAAAAGAAAAACAGTAGTAAAAAAAACAAAAATGGTAGTAACTGAGATTAAAAATTATGAATTAAGATAAACAGTTAAAAATAAATGAAATCTAACAGTGAATTACTACTTGAAATTTTCCACGTTTTCTTTGGGATAACTCAGAAACCTACTTTTGCTGTTAACAGATTTTTAGAAATAGAACGGCATCAGATAATAGTAATAATTAGCTTTTTTCTTCGATTCTTCATATTCTGTTCGGAATTACTAACAAGAAACTAATTAAAACTATTTCTTAGAAAAAGTCTACTTTATAGAGATTCTAAATACAAACTCTCAGGTTTCCAGACCCAGCCGGGGTTTGGGCTATCCGCCTATACGTTTATATATCCGTCATTAAGTTTATCCTTCTATATACGTATATAGATTAACAAACGTACAAACCATCGCTTTTATAATATTAGTAGGATAGGATTATATCTTTGAAGTGCTTGTGCAATCACCCATATTATCAAGTATGTCTGCAATCAGTATATGTAGTTGATTGCGTGGTGTCGATTGAACTACCATGACGATGCCGTGTATAGGCAAAAAATATTTACAATCCTGAAATTCCACCCTACCGAAGTCGGGACTGATCACTAAAAATTGTCAGACACGGCTGTCAATTTTTGATCAGTCCTATATGGAATAATCTGGATAGTAAAATGTACACAGAATTGTGCACAAAGTTGTGCAACAGCTGCAAAACAGTGAAGTGAGTCGAGGTCACGATATGATCTGCATTTCTTCAATGCATCTCATGCAGCTGAATCTTGCTACGTTACTTCTTGTGATATAACGATAGCCTAGAGCTGGAAAGTTTGGGTCAAAGACTAACTCAAGCATTAGCATTAGTCAATTGATGCGTTTAAAGCTTTTGAGGTGCGGAGCCCTAAAAACGTAAACGTAAATGTAAAACTATCAGTGGCGATTAAGTTTACCTATTTAAATTAGTATACCCAAATAGTACGACCACCCATATAATTTTAAAACCGAATCTTTCTTGAGCGTTCGGACGTCCGATAGTGCAATCCGCGTCCCAAACGAATGTGCATACTTATTTGTCGCGGCTCTCAGTTGCGGCTTTGGAATACGTCTGACAGTTTGTTTCGGCCTTTAGAAACGTAAAAATTAACAGTCAATGGAGACCTGCCGACAGAAATGAAAACTTAAAATGTTAAAAAAATAGGACCTGTAGCGATGATAGCGTATTCTCATTTTGACGCAAGCACGCGATGGTCGCATCGCTTACTCGCGCGATGATCGCGCAATCGCGTTGTATATTAGGACGACGCCTTAGGAGGCACTCCGACTACCGAAAGCACACTTGACACTTCCATTAAAAATTGAACTTTATTAGGTTGCATTGAAGAACAAATTTTAAAAGCTAATAAAACTAGCATGATGTCACGCGACTTTGAAGTTTATACGCTTCCCGAATTCGCTCTATGCGTCTAAAGAAGTTTTCACTTCAATAATAGTAGACATACATATTTAAAACGAGCAATAGACTTAATTTGCCTTCCGGGAAGTCGGATGGACGCGTACTTACTGCAAATTGTACCACTAGATTTGTCTGTTTCGGCGGATTGTAACAAATTAAGCTTATTGTTAGAGAAAAACATAGAGATCGCTTCAAAGCGATATGACCGCCAAAATGCACTAATATTTTTGTTGTGTAATGTTTTACTTTTGTCTTTCTTTTTATGGTGTACAATAAAGCATATTTCAATTCAACGTAGGTATTATTTTGCGATATGCCATAGTACTTAACGACCATCACCAGCATTTTTTTATTTAAAATCTTTATGAATGATCAAATGGCCCGCACCAATATCGAATCCCGCTCACATACAGTTATCCGAAAATAGGGACTTGCAGTTTCCTATTTAACATTAACGACTTTACTATTAGAGACCTTAAATAAGGATTCTATATTTAACAGCTCATATACATCGATGCATAACGATCATAAATCTCGTATCTTTGTAATCACTTAAAGCGACTGTTTACAGTACATTGAGTGTTGACAAATCTCTATAGAGCATTAAGCGAGTGACACACGAATCCTAATCATCGTGCGACAAATGTAAGAAGAGTTATACGTAATGAAAACAGGAAATATAGAAACGTGCGATTAAGAGCCCCGTCACGTAGAGTCGAACAAACGACGCGACGCGACGCCGCGACTACGCGGCCGCATAAGCAAATCACTTTAATTGCTTAAAAAATTACCCATAATTGCCTAGAATAGGGTCTTAGATTGTAGTAATAAAATGATGTGATTTTTAATAGTGGTAGTTTATGGGGCTAGAATTCATTTTTGAAGAGAATAATTAAAAAAATCATAAGTAATATTTATTTTTAACATAATTATTTATTAACGTCGCGCTGTAAGCACATGATTTTTTTGAAATAATTCTCTTTGATAATGAATTCTAGCCCCATAAACTACCACTACACAAAAAATCACATCATTTTATTACTACAGTCCAAGACCCTATTCTAGGCAATTCAGTCAATCATAAAATCACGACCACATGAAGCAGTTTACTGGAATACCTACCTGTAAACAACAATGTTGCTCCTTATAGCGCAATGAGGAACATATAGTAACGCGGTGTTCTGCGTGAGCGACGAATACGACGCGACGCGACGCGATACGACGACGCGACGTAATGCGTATATGGCAGTCTGCGTCTCGCCGCAGACTGCCATATAGGCCGCAAGCACACTATGCCATTGAGTTGATCTGTCTGTCCGTCGTGTCTGTTTGGAATTGAGTAATTTCCAATGCCCGTGTAAGAGCACCTTTACATCTCTATTTTGTGGCACAAATGGCAGTTGACTAGTTACTACGTCATAATAGATATAACAAGCGGATGTCTCGCTGGCTCTGTGATTTTATTGTCCACGCGTTAGTAAGATCAGTTCAAATCTAGAGATGACTTACTCTTGTTCTTTGGCGTTTTCAGATCGCACCGGTAGTCGTCGCGTTAATAGATACATTATAAACTTTCACACATTCTAAAACAGTACCTACTGTGACTGACTAACAAGTAACAACACAGCCTTAACCGACGGACTTCATCATCATCATCATGATCAACCCATCGCCAGCTCACTACAGAGCACGGGTCTCGTCTCAGAGTGAGACGGATTTGGCCATAGTCTACCACGCTGGCCATGTGCGGATTGGTAGACTTCACATGCCTTTGAGAACATTATGGAGAACTCTCAGGCATGCAGGTTTCCGCAAAATGTTTTCCTTCACCGTTAAAGCAAATGATATTTAATTAGGTACTTAAAACGCAACTCCGAAAAGTTAGAGGTGCGTGCCCAGGATCGAACCCCCGACCTCCGATCCTAACCACTAGGCTATCACAACCGATGGACTTAGAGATTTGAAATTAGGACGTAGCCTTACAGCTCTAAAAGTTCTAAGTATGGTTCGGCCTCATAAGAAAGGTCCACACAGCGGTGGATCAAGTGAGCTTTGCATGGAGTTTCCCTGCGTGATTCAATCAGAAATGAGGAGATTCGTAGGAGAACCAGATTAACCGACATAACGCACAGATAGCGAAGCTGAAGTGGCCATGGGCAGAGCCCTTTGTTTTTAGGTACCCTGTATTTTTATTCGTTGCAATATTCTAGAGCATTATTAATATAATTATGCACCTAAGACTACCTCAACTAATATGGGTACACCATTATCTAACCTATTTTAAAATAAGTAAATTCTTTTTAAAAAATAGGGTAAATATTTGAATTACTGTCTCAATTTTAGCACTTAAGGTGACGCAGTACGCTCGACCAAACCTGTTTGCTTTTCACTCGACATTGTATGAGAAAGGTGAGAGGCACGATGATTTTCACCGAAATCAAGGGTTCAGGAAAAGTATTTTTGAGAAAAAAATACTGAGTTTATTTTTTCAAACTATAGTTATTTCAACTAATGAATGAATAAACTATGTCTAATGTTAAATTTGTTTAGAATTTTCATACCCCTAATCTTATTTATTTACGCCCAAAGTTGTCATAAATTTAGTGTTAGTAATAGGTATCTTTTGAGGCTCGTAACTTAAAAACCAATATTTTTTCAATGTTTCATATATCAATAAACCTAGATAATGACGAGATTAATCGATATAATATTTAGTTTTGAGCGTACAGTATCAAATAATGTAGTAATTACCCTCCTAGGTTTGCATGAAGAAAGCACCGTCCTGAGCCCCCTTAACTAGAAAATCCATCTATATTAAAGCTATCGATATATTGTTCCATCTAGATCACTGTCAATACTTAGATTTAGAGTACCTAGGTACGCGACAGGTCGAGATGGCAATCGGAGTATGAGGCGGGGGGACGCCCAGCACACACGCACGTCACCCGCGCTCGCCCGCACCAGGTTAGCGCGGGGACTGTGCAGGTGTGCGGGGTGTTGCCTCCCCGATTGACATCTCGACTCATCGCGTACTCTAGGTTGTTTACTAAATCGACTAGCGATGAGAAATTCAACCGAAACCTCTCAGTGAGGCGTGAGGAATAGATGATATAACCTTGCAAAAGCTTCGTGAATTTTATTTGATTTACCTACTTATTTTCTAGAATAAATAAAAAGCACAAACTAGTAAACTTAGTAATGTAATGATTGAACTTCATGCGAAAACGATTAAAAAGTTTTATTTTGAATAAGTCAAGCAATCTATAAAAAATGATATAATATATTCGTATTTATAGACAAAGTTTTAATAGAGATATTGATTTTACAAGTTTTATTAAACGCAAGCTTATTAAAAAACTAGCTTATTATATAAGACTACATGCCAAATTACAGATTTCTAGCACTAATAGTCTCTGAGATTAACCGAGGACGGACGGACGGACAGACGGACGGACATGGCGAAACTATAAGGGTTCCTTGTTTACTACGGAACCCTAAAAAGGCGCAGGACCGAAGCTTTACGTGCTCTCCGAGGCAGGGCGGTCAAATACCGTCAACTTTCTAACTCTGGAGTAACACTAAGAACTTTTTGCAAGAAAAACCACAATTACGATACTACAAAACAATGATATAGATAGGTCATTATAATACCTACAGGTGAAACAAGATAACTCAACGTAAACTGTTATCTAAAGACCGCTTTATTAATGTCTTGGCTACGTTACGATGGTTACTCGTTCATAACATTACCTATATAATATGTGATTACAGAATTGGCCAAATGACGCCCGCGCATTTCGATCGATCTCGCGGCCTGATCATTGAAAGCTAATAAAAAATACTAGATGATGCCCGCGACTTCGTTTGCGTGGATTTAGGTTTTTTTTAAATCCCGTGGGAATTATTTGATTTTCCGGGATAAAAATAGCCTATACCCTTTTCCGGGATATAAGCTACATGTGTACCAAATTTCATCAAAATTAAGCTATTGGTTAAGCTGTTCGGCCGTGAAAAGCTAGCAGACAGACAGATAGTCACACTTACTAATACACGTATTTATAATATTAGTATGGAGTATGGACATAGTAATATAATATTTTTACGGCTTATGGTTCCAATTTGCAAGAAACGTGGTAAACTTTGAAAATACCAAATACATTTTCGGTAATTAAACATCACTACCTTACCAGTGGAGGAAAATATCGTAAGGAAACCTGTTTGCCTGAGATTTTTTCATAATGTTGTACTTGTAAAATAATGTACTTGGTCAGGTAGACCATGGCCTAAATACATACTTCTCTTTCTGAGGAGAGAAAATACTTTTCTCTACTAGGTATATTCTGTTTGCAAGATTGTTCTTATTTAACAACTAGACGATGTCCACGACATCGTCCGCATGGATTTAGATTTTTAAAATCCCGTGGGAACTCTCCGGGATAAAAAGTAGCCTTCCTCGGGATGCATGCTATCGCTGTACCAAATTTCGTCAAAATCAATTAATCAATCAGCCTGTTTGCGTCCACTGCTGGACATAGGTCTTCCTAAGAGCGCCACTACACACGATCCTCTGCCTTCTTCTCCACCCACTTCTTAAGGTCATCAGTCCAGCGGGTTGGAGGTCGTCCCACACTGCGCTTGCCGATACGCGGTCTCCACTCCAGAACACGTCTGCCCCAGCGTTGTTGCATACCACTATTAAAACATAAAAATGAAAATGTTCAAGGCGCTCTACGAAAATCCAATTTCCTCATCGACTCGAATCGACGATTTAAAAAACCGTAACATTTCTCAATCTGTAACATATATCTGTAAACTCTTATTTTGTTTACAAAGCTTCAATTTGTGTTTAGATTCTCTTTAGATTTGTAAATGAGTTTTAGCGTTGAAATTATCGATTGTAAGAAAGTTCATAAATATTATAATAGCTGTACCTATAAGAGGAATGTACAAAATTCACAAACACTAAATGTATTGTATATTGTGTAAAATAAAAATAAAAATATTTTTCTGCAGAAATAAGGTATTTGACAGCATGTAAAATATAGGATCTATTGAAGGTACCCGTATTGAATATGCATTTTGGAAACCAACTATTTAGTCAGTTAAGAAATTATACGAGATATTTTAAGAAAAATCAACAAAGAAAATGTTTTTTTGTCTACTTTGGTTACGTGATCGTTAACTACTTCCAAACATTAGATTTAAAAAAATATTAAATTCACGCAAACGAAGTCTCGGGCATGAGGCATCATCTATACATATAAAATTCAAAGTCCCTGACTGACTGACTGACATATATATCAACGCACAGCATAAACCGCTGCGCAATTATATTGTTCTGGCAGTCTTACATCGACATGCACCTTTAGCCATTTATAATAACCCAATAAAGTCGAGTGGTTTTACAACATACATTTAACTACTTAAATGAACGCAAATAAATCACAAACCAGGTATTTTCATTACAGCATACCTATTTACATAGGTATAACATATGTAAAATTTAATGTTCTATGTCCTGTGATTAAAAAAAATATGCAAACTACTAGTTTACAAAGTTTCGCATGTAAATCTTTTAGGCCGTGTAACTTTCAAACTAAATGTTTTGACGAAAATCTGGCAAATCGCAGACACAGATAGGTATTAGTTCTTAGAACGTGTCTACAAAATTTCATTACTTAACTTAATTACTTAGATATTCAATTGAGAATCAGGCGTTTGTATCGAGCGCGCTACGAGTGCACTTCTCTTAGTACAATAATAGCAACGCGGCTGTCCTTTGCCGAAATATGTAGATGACGCGCCTATAACGCAAAACAGAATGCTAATTATACACTGAACATTATTAATAATAATAAGAAGACATCAAAATATTCTCGAGAATTTTATTCAACGACGCGTAGGCCGGCAGAGCTAGGAAAGCGTTTGAAGCGGGCCAAACGCGATTCTAAGGCTAAGCGTACAGAGACGTAGGCCGCGCAGCACAGCACAGGGAATGCACGATGCAGGTCTGGAAAGGCGCAATATCAATTTTAGGTCTCTTATGGCGGACCGAAGGAGGCGCGAGCGGCTTTCTACCGCACGGGAGTACGAAATTGGTCGCTCAAGTCGACACTTGTTTATAAGTCCCGCAAATTGCTAATACGCGTGGCCGCCATTTTAGTAACGTCAGCACTAGACTGAAGTTTCGAGCTGATGGTATAATTTTACTTAAATATGTACATCAAATGACGTCAAAATCGAAATGATAGATGTCAATGAGACATGGTTCCAGCGCAATAGCAATTCGCGGGACTTATACCACGGAGCACACCAATTTCCCCCTACTTTGCCGCTTTTTGCTCAGGTTGTTTGCCATGTACATACAATGAACTTAAATAACAACAATGAAATAAAATGCACAGATAAAGTTTGCAACAGACAAGCTTTGAAGTCAGTGAAATTGTGTTACAAGGCGGAACAATAATAACATTTCAGCCCACTTGCATGTACATCGTACTATGTAAATGAATAACTATAACCTGAGAGATAGTGGAAAATTTTGAGTATGTGTTTGGAACGCACACGGCGCGTACATCACTCACCTCGAATTTTCCGTAGACATAGTCGATATTGCAGACTCTGGAAGACCTCAATACAATGCCCAATGACCTTAGCAGAGCTTCTCAGCAGGTGGGTCTAAAAATGAATATGAGTAAGACGAAAATCATGTCTAATGCTTATGTCCCGCTCCACCCAGTAATCGTTGAGAGCTCTGCACTCGAAATTGTAGACGAGTATATATACCTAGGACACAAAATCCAGTTGGGTAGGTCCAATTTCGAGAAAGATGTCAGCCGCCGAATCTAATTCGGTTGGTCAGGAAGCTTCGATATGTCTTCTTGTCCAAAATTCGTCAGTGCTTGAAGACCAAAGTCTTCGAACAGTGCGTGTTGCCAGTGATGACATATGGATCCGAGACATGGTCGCTTTTTCTAAACCATGATAAAAGCTGAAGTTTATATATTTATCTTAGCCATTAAGCCTACAAAAACACAGGCGATTCTTCTATGACCTAATAAGTATCCAACAGGCTCTCGGGGTACTCGGTGGTTAACCACAAAGCGCCTGCAAATGACTTATTTTTGGTCCGACTGCGGGTTTGCAGTTGTCAAGCAAAGAAAATAAATTCAACATGCAAAATGAAATGGCACAGGTACAGTTTAATGTAACATCAACCACAGAATTGCCTTACCACCCTGAGGTTTAATGTCGTTTGCACATCGTAAAACTACAAGACCTATTTTCACTAATCCGGGCTTTAAGATATAATTCCGAACCACGCTGCACGCAGCAGTGCTGCCGCAACAGTGCTGTTTCGGCGCTACTGGTACCCATACAATCTCTATAAGCATAGATGAGATTACATTCCGAGCTAGGCAGCAATGTCGCGGCAGCAATGTAGCGGAACATTGCTGCCTAGCTCGGAATGTAATCTCATATAAGCTTATAGAGATTGTATGGGGACCAGTAGTGCCGAGACAGCACTGTTGCGGCAGCACTGCTGCGTGCAGTGTGGTTCGGAATCATACCTTTATGGTGAAATTATTTTTGAAAGTTATTATCAAAAATGATAAAGCAATTTTATGATATCCTATTCTACTTTATAAGTACCAAATCTAACAAATAAAGTTAAGTATGTACTTACTGAATTTATTGTGAAAAAACTGGCAAACGAGCAAACGTGATTGAAGTGGCAATTGAATTGAATATTGTTAGTTCTAAAGTAGAAGATGTAATAACAGCTGTTGAAATGTTTATTCGAAACATTCCCGGGTCCCAAACAAACTCCTTGAAACTCCTCTAAAGTGGAGGCTCGTAGCTTGTTGAGAAAAGACGATCGTTTGAAGTATTATCAGTACAAAAGGTCTCAAAAGTCCTAACTTTATACAGGCAAAAGGCTAATAAAGGGGTTTGAATATTGTAGTATGGAGCCTGGCCTACCGACATGTCCACCACTTTATTTTTTCAAAATAGCGGCCTCTAGTCTATCAAAGTTGTACTGGTGGAGTCCTCAGTAAAACAGTCAAACCAAGTACAATTTTGATAGTTTATATCTCGGAAACGTGACACTTTGGAAGATTTCGTCTCATACAATACTAGTTTGTAATGATGCCTGCTTTTGATTAATGCAGGATTTATGCGTGGCCACTATTTTTGAAAAAAGTAAAATGGCGGACTACTTGGTAGGCTAAAATATTCAAAGCCCTTTTAGTTATTGGTAGGTATTTAATTCTCCTGAATTAGGTCATCAATTGGCAGGAATATAATATAAAACCGCAAATCAACGGTAACAGTAAACAAAAACTACAAGCAATTTTAGATATTTGGCTACAAAACCTATTAGCAGGTATGACACATGACTTGTTCATATGCTCTTAGAAGTATATCCTCAGAAGTCCCAACCCCTAGGATGTCGGCTTCCCCCCTTCCCCTTTTCACTGTCGCTCATCTCGCAACATTGTGCTTTTTCTTTTTATTTCTTTTGTACCTAATTTCTCAATCTGGAGGTGGGCGTTAATAACTGTAACACAGTTTCTAACTAAAGCAGTTGTTACCGTTCTTTACTTTTAAGGCAATGTAAAGAGAACAATAAAGATTATTTCATTTTCATTTTCATCTTGCGACGTTGTTGCTCGTACGTGAACGGGTATAGAAGTGACTCGCAAGTGACGCGAGCTGCCGCTTACTGCAGTTGTAGTGCGATAGGTACCGAGGAGCGGACTGAAGTGACGCGCCCTGCTGCGACGCGAAGTGCAGCTCAGGTGCGTACAGACCTTAAAGCTGGCCGGTCGTTGCAGCCAAGTGCGCAATGCAAAATGGGCTATGATATATTTATCTGAGCGCTGCGGCCACTGGCCGTGATCATTGCCGCGTAGTGCGCGAGGTCCCTAATTATTGCCAGTTGCCACCAATTCGCTGCCACTAGTTACCGTGTCAAAAATATACTCGTAGAAGCGGACAAAAAGAGAAACGATTCCGAGGTAAATCTGCTAGGTAATGTCAGCTAGCGGTATATGGTTGCGTCACGCGTGGAACGCATTGCGTGTCCTACTTTTTATAGCCCGAGAGCCCATAGGACTTTTTGAGTTGTTTGATAAAAGCCAAAAGTTGACGGTTGATATACTGGATTCCCACGGTGCGTGATTCTGTGGATTATCACACCTGGCCGACGATCACGGCCAGCCAAGCACCGCGCATAAGGCTCGGACGACGACGACGACATGTCTGTGCTACCACGCACATCCCATGGTGCGTCGGTGTGGGCTGATTCGCGTCCGTCCGCAACGCACCGTGGGAAGCCGCTATTTTGCGTTGCTATTGCAAACGAGACCGGCAAAGTTGTCCGAGGTGGGTCACAATTTTAGGGTTCCGTACCCGAAGGGTGCCAACGGGATCCTACTACTAAGCCTCCGCTGTCCATCATGTCTGTCCGTCTGCCTGTCTCATGTATCTTATGAACCATAATAGATAGAGAGGAAATATTCTCAGAGTTTGAGAGTTTTCATAATACGGCTACTTTACCGATAAGTAGAGGTACCGGCATAATCAACAGGCACTTCGTTTTATTATTATGAATTGTATTACATATATTTAAATAAATTTATATAAATTCACATACACAAGAAAGTATAATATAACCTGTGGTAGTTCCTACAAGAGGCTTATGTCCAGCAGTGGACGGTCTATCGGTTGACGATGATGATGATTTTTGAAAATCTCTTAACCCACGAAACCACCGCGGTCCAGCTGCAAGATCTAGCTTACCATAGGCAGAAATCGCGAAACCTATAAGGTGGGTCTACGCTAGGCGAACCGAGCACGAGCCGAACACAATTCGTCTAGTGTGGACCGACTTACAAGCCTCAAACGAGCGCGCTGCGAGCATTTCGTTCGTGCTGCGTTCCGCCTGTTGTCGGTTTTTTGACGAACACAAAGGGATTTGCTTAGCGCTCGCAGTGCGCTGGTGGACGTGTTTAGTGACAGACATCGGTCGCTCGAGCCGAGCATCATGGAAACGTGGACCGATGATGCATTCGTGCAATTAATTGAATTATATCAAAATAATCCATTGATATGGGACCCAAAACATGAGGATTAGGTACTATAAAAAAAATAAGAAGATTGATCCATGGTCTCGTATATCCCAAGAATTGGGTAAGGATGTAGAACGTAGTTTTCCGCGAGCTCACTGCGGAAAAGCTTTAAAGTAATAGCTTTAACATCAAGCACCTTCTTAAACTTTTCAACTGGCTCCCGTAACATAAGTTTCTTAAGCTTTCCGGTGTCCCGAATGGGTCGATTTAGGAAACGGTATTTACTAGGGTATTTATATACTCACTGAAAATGTTTGTTGTAGCGATCATCAAATCTTCTTTTTTCTATATATAAAAATGAATCGCTGAATGTGTTGCTAAGCGCAAATCTCGAGAACAGCTGAATCGATTTCGCTAATTCTTATTTTACAATATTTCTTGAAGTACAAGGATGGTTCTTACGGAGAGAAAAATTTAAAAAATTGCTTGAAAATGTATCAAAACAACATTTTGTATATTCCCATACAAAAGATTCGTAATAATACTTAAAAGTCAATTTAAACTTTAATACCATATCATAAAGTTTATGTGTTAGTGGAGGGGTTCCGGTAAGGCAAAAGTCTAATAACAACATTTTTCTATTAAAGAATCGACTGTTAGGCGGTATGAAGTTTGCCGGGTCAGCTAGTTCATAATAGAATAAGATGTGCTTTAAGCTTTAGTAGTGTATATTGCCAAGATTGAATAAAAGAAAAACAATTTGTTTGTCAAGTGTTGAAGAGATATGCATAAATATTATACGAGAGTACTATTACAGTATTAGTATAGTAAAACAATGATATTAGAAGAAAAAGAGGTAATGTTGTAATATCATTATTGTAAAAGTACTTAGATGAAATAAATACCCGCCTAATGGTATGTTATATCTTTCGAAAAGAACTTACTTTAGCTACGCAAAATTGATTGATGATTTTTTACCATTCTTATACCACTAGCTGATGCCCGCAACTTCGCATGGATTTAGGTTTTGTTTTTTCCAGGATAAAAGATAAAAAGTAGCCTATGGAAGGAAAGACAAACAAACAAACACAATTTCGCATTTATATTATTATCGATATACTACCTACACTTATTCTATCTACACTTAACTTGTACTAAGTGGATGCACACAGATTGATGGGTTGGATTGGAAGTAAATAAAATGGACTAAAAATAAATAGGTACCTTCTGTTCGACTTTTACCCCAATTCTGGGCCCAAAGGCGTGGCAACGCGGGCGACGTATCGTGTAACGTGTTATCTGATAAGGGCACTAGTCTCATTATCTCCGATTTGTACTATTAAGGTCTCTAACCTGATACTTTTAAATAATGTGTTTGACACGCTGCGTTCATGAGGCGAAAATTAAATATTGCCAGGCAAATGTTAGCTGAATAGATACCTACTCACATTTTGAGTTAGATTTATTTTTCAATTTCCGATTTCCAAGAATTCGTAATGTACCCTTTTTCTGCTTACTGGAGTTCTAATTTTCTCATCACAATATTTTATTCAGTGTAAAGTAAATCGATAGCTTGACCTATCCAATGACGCGAATCTTTTCATGGTCTTTTTAGTTGGTAAACTAAGCCGACATGTTGGATCAATGCATTACGCCAATATGTAACACTAGTTGTATTTGCGGACAAAATACTTACACCAAATATTTTAATTTACGGGTATATACCACGATTAATTTGATGGTTTTGTCGATATTTCGACCGAGATGAAGTTCGAGCTGTCATGGACAGCACCGAACACCCTCTTTCTTGTTCTTACCGCTGGAACTTCACGAGCTTAACAAAATTTGAACCGAAGACCTACGTAATGCTGTATATGCCTATAATTGATGATTGTAGTAGGACTGGAATTGTTTGTGACCTGTTTTTAATATTCATAATTTATCGCTGGCATATCTAATAAAATAAAATAAAAATAAAATAAGCTTTCCGGCAAAATACACTCACAACGTCACCATTAACTATAAATGTCACATGCTGTCCTATGGCTGTCTTGGTTTGCATAATTCTACCACTGGATTCGACATACTTGTTAGTTTAAAGCGATTCTCACGATTGAAATTCTGGTGTTTGCGAATTTCAATCGCTTCGCGCATTAGTCTAAGTATATATATTAAATAGTGTCAGTCTATGGAAAGAACTCGGGGATTGTGGAGTTCAATCCAATGTTTTGTGTCTGGCTGTAGAATAAGCTCCGCGATCGCAGACTTTTGAGGATCGTTGTTTTAACGAGATACGCATTTTCTACATTAAAATGTGTCGTTAAACCACGAAATAAGCTTAAAATCATTTAACTAAACTAAGTTTCCCAAATGCATAAGTTCGACTCGTTGGCACAAAATGTGTGAAAGGGTTTTCAACATGCATGCTTCACCATCATCATTTCAGACTGTGAACGTTCATGGCTGAACATAAGCCTGTCGCAAGGAGTGCTATCGGAGTGTACAGAGGGAGAGAGAGAGAGATATAGGAGTACACAGAGCGTATAAAAAAAGGGACAGTAGTAAATGTATGTACTGCATTGAACATCATTCATCATCGGAACATACATTGTTCCGGTGTCCTCAGTTTGAGGTAGAAAGAAAGAATGTCGTGGACGAGCTGGGAGACGAGTTTAGGGTGAAGAGCCTCGTAAATACTATTCTGGAAGAGAAAAAGAAGTGGGTGATAATCCAGAGATATATAGAAACCATAATTGAAAGAAAAGAGAAAGACGAAAGAGAAGGAAGATGAGTCAGACCGCGGCAGTAAGGGTAGGCCAACATGGCGGGAACGTTATTGCTTGAAGAAAGGAGGGGTTTTTAGTCGGTAGGAGTCCGGCACTATGTCCATGAGGATTTTCCCCTCCTAAAAAAAAAAAAAAAAAAAAAAAAAGGAGTGCTATCACAAACAGTCCCAAGCCTTTCTCATCGAGCCTCCTTCTGCCACCCTCTTTATAGCGTCGGTCCATCTTGCTGGAAGACACACCAACCACACTACGCTTACATGTTTGCGGTACCTATCCATTTTACCTCATGGTACCTCAAAAGTAAAAAAGGAACCCTTATAGGATCACTTTGTTGTTTGTCTGTCTTTTTGTCTATCCGTCGTGTCTGTCAACAAAACCTATAGGGTACTTCCTGTCGTCCTAGAATCATAAAAATTTGGCAGGTAGGTAGGCCTTATAAAAAAAAATATTTACTAAATCACAATTTTACGTAGACGGCGCAGTCGATCATTAACTTGCAGTGTTCTACATAAAAGTGTTGACCTATCTTGTACGATGGTACGGAACCCTTTGTGTGTGAGTCCGACTCGCACTTGACAGGTTTTTAAGAATTATCCGACTGCAATCGCCCCTATGACAAGTACTTATAGCTTGCCCACTGCTTCTCAAATTGCTGATATCACGCTGATTTGCTATCACGTAGGTACGTACACTTATGCTTAATGTACTTATTAATCGTCTGTCTGGTCAGCTTATCAGGCCACCCTTATTAGGGTTCCGTACCTCAAAGGAAAAACGGAACCCTTATAGAATCACTTTGTTGTCTGTCTGTCTGTCTGTCTGTCCTACAGGGTACTTCCCGTTGACCTAGAATCATGAAATTTGGCAGGTAGGTAGATCTTATAGCTGACATTTGGGGAAAAATCTGAAAACCGTGAACTTAGGGTAAGATCACACAAAAAAATTAAATTGTGGTCATGAACTAGTAATTGGTATTTTCAATTTTTTAAGTAAGATAACTATATCAAGTGGGGTATCACATGAAAGGTCTTCACCTGTGCATTCTCAAACAGATTTTTATTTATTTTTATGAATCATAGTTTTTGAATTATCGTGCAAAATAACGAAAAAATACGACTGTATTACGGAACCCTCGTTGCGCGAGCCTGATTCGCACTTGGCCGGTTTTTTCAAACAGAATATCAGGTCCCAGTGTCATGAAACCTCTGCAGGCCATTATCTTGTAAGTTACATTCGATTAAAGATAATTTTCCACTGTGTTGGATAATATAATAGCGTTGGCATCGATAATGGGATACTGAGCTAATGGATAGAGTAGTATAATGACTGCAATTTAACTAACTACAAACTAAGTTGGATGTTTGCAAATTGGGAGTCCAATACTCTTTCCGAAACCTGGTAAGTAAACTAGAATTAATTACATTCACATTTTGTTACACCATTGACCATACCCGCATATAAGTCCCGCAAATTGCTATTGCGCTGGAACCATGTCTCATTAACATCCAAATGACGCCATTTGACGTATTTTTATAGCCTCAATAGCTCAACGGTTAAAGGTGCGGACTGAAATTCTAAAGGTCGCCGGTTCAAACCCTACCCGTTTCACTATTGTCGTACCTACTCCTAGCTCAAGCTTCACGCTTAATTGGAGAGGGAAAGGGAATGTTAGGCAAAGGCCTCACCACTCTAAAATGGCGGCCACGAACATTAGCAATTTGCGGGACTTATACCCCTTGCCACGCCACCTCTAATAATGCGTGTTTGTTTTTTCGTGATGATACTACCAACGCCAGACATGATGGTGTTGCTGATGATGGATGCAGTAGGCGTCAGCATGCTTCCTGTTATTACTAGACCCCAGGCCATTACCACTATGACTTCTATATAAATAGGGTCTTGGACTGTAGTAATAAAAATATTTTCCAGCAGAAATTACTCAAGTTTCATATTATTGAAAAATATTTGTCGGTTACGGATTGTGACGTCATTATTCGCTTTCCGTACAATGTGACGTTATTAATAAATTATGTTAAAATTCGCAATTAAAAAAAAAATCGCTGCAAGTTTTTGCGGAGCGTCGAAAATCACTAGCAATTTTTGAAGATTTGCGTCGCGAATGTCGGCTGACTAATGAAAGATAGTCGAATGATTGATTGTATAATCTAATAAACTAATTCATATTTCAAAACATATTGAATTGTCTTAAACGGTAGCCAATTGTAGCAATTGTAATCGTCGTTAACAATGTCGAGATATCAATTTATCAGATATTATGCCGTATCTAAATTGAATCCTAATAATAATGTGATTTCAGTTTATTATCTTTCGGATTTTGATAAAACGATATAATTCAAATATCTTTTCTTCGTTAGGTATCACCGATGACGTATCGAATTTCTTAACCCTTACGACACAGTTCACGAAAGTAAAGAGAACTTCTAACAAAACGTCGAGGCTTCGACGTCACTGGCAGGCGTTAAATGTTAGTACATTTGTCGTAGCCCTTATGTAATCAAATTTTTCTTAACCTAAAGGAATGATTCCGAACCACGCTCCACGCAGCAGCGCTGCCGCAACAGTGAAGTCACTAGATGTCACAGTCCTGTCGCGGCACTACTGGTCCCCATACAATCTCTATAAGCTTATATGACATTACATTCCGAGCTAGGCAGCAATGTCGCGGCAGCAATGTAGCGGAACATTGCTGCCTAGCTCGGAATGTAATGTCTAGTAAGTAGAAATAAGCTTATAGAGATTGTATGGGGACCAGTAGTGCCGCGACAGGACTGTGGCATCTAGTGACTGCACTGTTGCGGCAGCGCTGCTGCGTGCAGCGTGGTTCGGAATCATGCCTTAACATTTGTCATATTGTCGACGAGCATATTGTGCTCACGACTTTGTCAGTGTGAACTACAGGAATTTCGAATTCTGAGGCCGACCGCACAAAGTGTGATTTTACTGGAAAAGTGAGATTTTAATATAATCGCATTTTACAGATCCGCAGTGCGGCGTTGCATTCAAGCCAAGGAAAATTACAGGAACAAGCGAACAGAAAACTTTCAGGAATAATACGATGGAATAGTTTGAGATCGCTCAGACCAATTCAATTGTTTACCCATGTAGACCTTTTCGACACAGGCTTTTACCGATATTTACTAACCGATCAAAAAAAGAGGACAGGTAGAAATCTACTAAATATATAAAAGGAAAAGGTGACTGACTGACTGATTGACTAACTGACTGATCTTAATCGCATAGCTCAAACTACTGAACGGATCGGGCTGATATTTAGCATGCAGATAGCTATTATGACGTAGGCATCCGCTAAGAAAGGATTTTTGAAAATTCAACCCCTAAGGGGTGAAAAAGGGGTTTGAAATTACTGTAGTCCACGCGGACGAAGTCGCGAGCATAAGCTAGTCTCTTTATAAATTAGGTATTGCAAGTAACGACCCCTTTGATTATTGTCTACTGCGGGTAATTACGAATGGCGTCAGGAGGATAAATGTGAACATTTCTAATAACCCCCTATCCCTAATGAATGCTTTGAAAAATGTCTTTAGATGAATCTAACGGCAGCCAAACTCAAGATCCAGTACTTCCGTTCGTGAAACTGCAACGAGCAAAGCTTCATTGAATTCATTGACAGTCAGAGTCAAAATGGCACTTCTGAGGCTGAAAATCAAACTAATATAGATGTGACCATTATGAATAATGCTCAGATCCAAATCTGTGTGTTTTTGTTGTAATTACCAATCTACTTGTCATTCCTAATACAAAACATTCCTAATTCCTTAAACATTCTTCTAAAGTTATTGTTTTATGATCTAAGATCTCAATTACGCCACACGGTATCGGGTAAATAAGAACGAGTGCGTGCCCGGGAACGAACCCCCGACCTACGATTAGGAGGCGGACGTCCTAACCATTAGGTTATCACCCGCGCTCGCCCGCACGCACGTGTGCGGGGGCGTTCCTTATCTCAAATTGTCGCGAACTACATGCCAGTCATGTGGACATTCACCATGACAAACTAACCAAAACACCAGCCAAGTGCGAGTCAGGCTCGCACACTAAGGGTTCCGTACTACATTCGTATTTTTTCGACATTTTGCACTATAACTCAAAAACTAGGATGCATAAAAATAAATAAAAATCTGTTTCAGAATGCACAAGTAAAGCCCTTTCATATGATACCCCACTTGATATAGTTATCTTACTTCGAATATTGAAAATACTAATTACTAGTTCATGACCACAATTTAATTTTTTTTGTGTGATCTTACACTAAGTTCACGGTTTTCAGATTTTTCCCCTAAAGCCAGCTAAAGACCCACCTACCTGCCAAATTTCATGATTCTAGGTCAACGGGAAGTACCCTGTAGGTTTCTTGACAGACAGACAGACAACAAAGTGATCCTATAAGGGTTCCGTTTTTCCTTTTGAGGTACGGAACCCTTAAAACTATATTTGTAATCAGTTCGGTGACTGTTGATCGTGGATACTTTTGAATTTTTTCCATTTATCCATCTAGGGGCATAATTTCATACTGAAAAGTCGACATCTTATTATACAAATAGGCAAAACCGCTTGTTGCTTGCAATTTATTGACCCCTCATAATAACTGCAATAACAGCAAACCTATCTTCAATAGAGTTTCAATGCAGGATTTGCAATTTCCCTTTTGAACCTGTCTATTTCATGCGAGTATTGCCCAGTCAATTCTAAAATAACTGTATGCCCATTTCTAGTAATTTAGGAATTGAAATTAAGTTTGAATCGTCATCATCATCATCATCATCATTAACCGATAGATGTCCACTGCTGGACATAAGTCTCTTGTAGGGACTTTCACACACCACGGTCATGTGCCGCCTGAATCCAGCGGCTCCCTGCGACTCATCTGATGTCATCCATCCAACTAGTGGGAGGTCTTCCAACGCTGCGCCTTCCGGTGCGAGGTCAGCTTTACGTCTACCTTAGATCTGATTCTAAAGTTTAAAAACGTTTAAACTCAGAATAGCGTGAAGTTATAATTGCTAATAAGTAAATGAACATTTTTTATTTATTCAGATACAAGTTAGCCCTTGACTGCAATCTTACTTGGTGGTAAGTGATGATGCAGTCTAAGATGGGAGCGGGCTAACCTGGGAGGGACTATGTCAGTTTTTATTAAACCCATGCGCCTTTCTTTGGTTTCTACGCGGAATCGTACCGGAACGCTAAATCGCTTGGCGACACGGCTTTGACGGTAGGGTGGTAACTAGCCACGGCTGAAGCCTCCCACCAGACCAGACCAGAAATTCAGAAAATAAAATTCCAAATCCCTGCCAGGAATCGAACCGAATCTAATCGAAATGTGAGTAAAGCCGGGTGTGAGATATGCATAATGGAAATCACTCTCGATAAAATGTCACTTGCTTTAACGGTGAAGGAAAACATTGTGAGGAAACTTGCACGCCCGATTATTCTCCATAATGTTCTCAAAGATGTGTGAAGTCTGCCAATCTGCACTTGGCCAGTGTGGTGAACTATGGCCAAATCCTTCTCTTTCTGAGAGGAGACCCGTGTTTGGTAGCAAGCCGGCGGCGATGGGTTGATCATGATCATGATCCTTACAAGATACCTATGTCCAGCAGTGGACGTCTATCGGTTGACGTTAATAATGATGAAGTTCTACTTAAATCAAAATATGATGCTTATGTTAGTACTCACCTATTTCATCGGAATCGTCAGATTGGATTGAAGACTTATCTTCGAGTTTCTGAAACAAAATTCAAAATAGGTAAATTGTTTTGTTTAATTTAACTTTGTACTACATAGGTCCAGTTGCATGACTGGTGGTTAATAAAGTTACATTACGGTTGCCGGCAAACTTCAAACGCCAATAAAAGCAAAAGTCAAGGGTTGCACAAGTCAAGGGTTTGTTCACTTTGGACCAAAATTCTGCCAGCCTGTTTCTAAAAAGCGGTTAACTGGGAAAAGGAGTTTTTGAGTTATCGTCAAAAAACGTAGAAACTTTCAAATCTTGGTTCTACGTAGTGTTACAAATACCTTCAACTCTCGAAGCTTCAAGTACCCTACGTGTTTGGATTCAAAACACAATTACCTTTTTGAGACAATTGCCTACCTCATTGTTCTTGTTGATTCCGAGCACATTCAGTTGTTTACAGTTGTTGGCGTAGGTGCATTTTTTTATTGCCTTGTTTTGACTACTTGGGAAAGTTCAAGGGTTGTTTACCTTTCACCGAATTGAGAAGAATGTTCGATAACCGTGGTGGGGAATCCATTAGTAAACGGTGCCGAGGGCTGACCCCGGGTAGTTAAATTGTAACAGAGATCGAAGTAATTGACAAGTGAAGGCGATTCTAAGAGTGTTCTTGTGTTCAGTGTAAGTGTTAATTGATGGTAATTAGTGCAAGTGCTAGTTTTAGTTGACTTTTGTTATAGTAATTGAAAAAACGATCTTGTTTCGGCAACTGGCATTTTAATCCGAACCCCTAGCATGTAACAGTAGCATTCTTTATAAAAAAACCGTTCTTTGGAAATTCCACGTTTTTGGCGACAATTCAAAAACTATTTTTTGCAGTAAACCGCTGTTTAGAAATAGTACCGCAGAGTTTTACTATTAACCTTAATCATTGGTGGTCAAAGTTTAACCGTATCGTAATTTTAACCGCTTGTCATGAAACTGGACTGGATGAGGATGACTATATTTTACTAAAAGTAATTCAAGTTCGTTTTTTGAAAAATGTCTCTACTAATTAATGTCCTCTTATCTTTGCAGTTGTCTCTATTGTGTTGTTTCGGATTGACTATGCTGCGTAGGCTCTACTGGCCGCTACAGCGTCACCGTGGGGGTGTCTATATTGAGATTAAACGGTATTAAATACTTATTAGGCTAGCGGAACAAAACGCGCGAAAATTCAGTGTGCGAAATTCCGCTCCAATATGATAATCCATACTAATATTATAAATGCGAAAGTGTGTCTGTCTGTCTGCTAGCCTTTCACGGCCCATCCGTTCAACCGATTTTGATGAATTTTTTTACAGAGATAGCTTGGAGGGCATAGGCTACTTTTTATCCCGGGAAATCAAAGAGTTCCCACGGGATTTTTGAAAACCTAAATCCACGCGGACGAAGTCGCGGGCATCATCTAGTAATAAATATTATCAATATTAATGGACTAAGAGCCTGCTAGACCTCCGTTAGATCAGACTGCATCATCACTTACCACCAAGTGAGATTGCAGTCAAGGGCTACTAGGGCTAGGGTATCTAAAAAAAATAAAAAAGTGTCTCTGCGTATTGTCCCCAACACAGGGAGAACGATCAGCGACTATGAAGTTTGGATACTGGTGGTTTTGGGATATAACAGGTAATAGGTGTAAAAAAAATTACGTCAAAGTACCTATAAAGTCAAGTTTTTTAATATTTTCTTCGGAATAGTATTAGAAATCACATCATGCCTTGCCAGACACTTCGTGTCGCGGTAACCCCCCGCCAGACGATCTTGAACTTTAACAATTTATTAAACTTTAAGGGACGTCGTCGTCTTCGAGTCGTCGAAAAAAAGTTTCGAGCAGATTCCCGCTCGATTTATACCTAGCCTTACCTACTATAATTTGTACATTTATCTTGCACTAGCTTATGCTCGCGACTTCGTCCGCGTGGACTACACATATTTCAAACCCCTTTTCACACCCTTAGGGTTTGAATTTTCAAAAACCCTTTCTTAGCGGATGCCTACGTCATAATAGCTATCTGCATGCCAAATTTTAGCCCGATCCGTCCAGTAGTTTGAGCTGTACCTTGATAGATCAGTCAGTCAGTCAGTCACCTTTTCCTTTTATATATTTAGACTACGTGGGAGTATTTGTCACACCGCTCATGTAACACGAGAGCGCGTTTATGAAAATTTGGCCTATAAATCTAATTTTTTACGAGTTAAAATAAATGGTGACTACTTTTAGATCGAGTGCCGAATGTGACATTCGGGCTGATTCTCTTATACACAATCTCTAAACTAAACTGAATTAACAGGTCTGAATCTAGTGCTATCCTTTTTCCGCAAGCAACATTATGAAAGGGATAGCAATAGATTTAGACGTGTCATTTTAGTTTAGTTTAGAGACTGTGTACAACGGAATTAGCCACATTGCCTCATCTAAAGATACGAATAGTTAGTTCGGTAAAATCTTTTCGGTGGGTGAAAAGTGAGCTGCCAGAGCCCGCACCAGTCGCCGCGAAGCTACAGTACGGAAAGACAATCTAAGTATGTACATTTATATAATAACAAAAGCAGATTCACTGACTGACTGACTGACTGACTGACTGACTGACTGAACGATCTATCAACGCACAGCTCAAACTACAAAACGGATCGGGCTGAAATCTGGCATGCAGATACCTATCATGATGTAGACATCCGCTAAGCAAGAGTTTTTGAAAACTCAATCCCTTGAGGGAAAAACAGGTGCGAAGTCGCGGGCATAGATAAAAGCAAAATACCACTCACTCACTCACTGACAGACTGACTGACTGACTAATCATGAAATCTCAGGAACTATAAAGCCTACAAACTTAAATTTCGAAGGCAGGTTCCTTCTAGTAGTCAGGTTATTATTGAGCGAAAAGGGGTGTGACCGTAAAATTTTTGATTAAGCTTTGGCCCTCACCATAGATGTTTCTTGATTAATTCCAAGCATATCTAGCCGGACTAGACGGGAAGAATTTGGGATCTAGGAGCGGAGAGGGGAGAGAACAAAGAGGTTCGCCGCCTAACTCTTTTCAAAAAAATCTCTACGACAACCTATTCCCTGCCACTTTGGTAAATTGGACAATAACATCCTACATATATAAATGCGAAAGTGTGTCTGTCTGTCTGTCTTTCTGTCCGCTAGCTTTTCACGGCCCAACCACTCTCTGTGGCCCAACAGTGGCACCGATTTTGATGTTTCGTACAGAGGTAGCTTACATCCCGGGGAAGGACATAGGCTAAAGAATCCAGGAAAATCAAAGAGTTCCCACGGGATTTTAAACACCCATCCCTTTTACCGATATGAAACTAGCTTATGCTCGCAATTTCGTCCACGTCCACGGGTTACACGAACTTCAAACCCCTATTTCACCCCCTTAGGAGTTGAATTTTCAAAAATCTTTTCTTAGCGAATGCTTACGTCATAATAACTATCGGCATGCTAAATTTCAGCCTGATCCGTCCAGTAGTATGAGCTGTGCGTTGATAGATCAGTCAGCCAGTCAGTCAGTCAGTCACTTTTTCCTTTTCCTTTTGTTTCCTTTTAGGCTAGCTTCTACATATTATGTAAATTATTGACAATATTCAAGAGATTCTAGTGAGTAGTTTCTAGCCATGTAGCACCTACAATTATTGTAAATAATGTTATGTTACATACTTAATTGAGCGATCATTTGTAAGTAATATCAAGACAAATTTTATTTAACTGATTAATCTATTTTATTTATTTAATACAATATGGATAAACAAAGATTATTCTATTAAATAAACTTAAATCTAAACTAAAAGTAAAATAAACAACATAAGATTAAACTAAAATAAATTAAATTAAATCTAAAACTAAATTAAGTCAGTCAGTCAGTCAGCTTTTCCTTTCATATATTAAGTATAGATACTCTACCAATCCGCACACGGCCAGCGTGGTAGACTATGGCCAAAACCCTTCTCACTCTGAGAAGAGACCCGTGCGGTGTAGTGAGGTTGTTGAGATGATGTTTTTGAGAGCATAAGCTAGTACGGTGTTGACAATTAAAGAAGTTTTGATATCATGCACTTTAAGTACTTATATTGCCGCTTCATCTTCTGAATTAGAAACAATTTAGTGAACGCTAATGTTAATAAGTTAAAAATTGTTTTACATTTTACCCTAAATTTAAATTATATTAAGTACATTACATAGTATACTTACAGTTAGTTTCAACAGATGAATCGAGAGGCTGGTTAATATATAGATAACTAGACTAGACTAGATGATGTCTGTGACTTGGTCCGCGTGGATTTAGGTTTATTAAAATCCTGTGGGAGCTCTTTAATTTTCTGGGATAAAAAGTAGCCTATGTCCTTGCCCGGGATGCCAGCTATCTCTGTATCAAATTTCATCAAAATCGGTTGAACGGTTGGGCCGTGCAAAGCTAGCAGACAGACAGACAGACACACTTTCGCATTTATAATATTATATAGTAAATATAGTATATAGTATGAATAATGTTAACAAGTCAAATAGTAATCTAAGTAACTACAGCTTACACAAAAATTGCACACAGTTTGGTCCTTTGATTTATAATATAAGTTTATGTATAACTAGCTTATGCTCGTGACTTTCTTCGGGATTGAATTTTCAAAAATCCTTTCTTAGCGGAGATCCACGTCATAATAGCTATCTGCATGCCAAATTTCTGCCGGATTCATCCAGTGGTTTGAGCTATGCGTTGATAGATCAGTCAGTCAGCTTTTCTTTTTATATATATTTAGATAATATGTACAATATTCTAATAATCCCACTCTCCCAAAAGCTAAATCTAATGAATTCTCTTTGTAGAGTTTCACATTACAACAATACTGAAGACTTCTTTAGTACAGTTGTTCTTCAAAAACAAAATGACTTAATTGTTAGAAAACCAACTTTCACTCGTCCATACTAGCACATTAGGATGTGTAACGTGTGTTGTATGCTACACAATAAGTATAGGCAATTATAAACATACCACAACTACAAAAACCTAAATGATGATAATTAGCCGATTAACATATGACCATGTGTTTTAATTTATGTATAGAGTAAATGGTAGACTTCCAATTAGAAGTCGTGTTTATACAAATTGATTAGCTAGTAACTACCACACGGTGAGAGCGATAAATGTGGATTTAACTAAGTACCTACCAGGAAACATGCGAAATGCGAATGGAATAATTGCACATGCACTGACGTTTCTGTTAAGAATGTAAAGGAATCAAAGGGGATCATACCAGGGTGTCCTGGTCGCCGAGCTCTCGATAGTACGACTCGCTGCTGCCTCGTCTGCTACTTATACACATGGCTCTACGCATCAATCCCGACAGCATTGAGCATAATCCACATTTTTGCATAGTTCTATTTTGTGTACGAAAACAAAATAAAC
Organism: Maniola hyperantus; assembly: GCF_902806685.2. Taxonomy (NCBI): domain Eukaryota; kingdom Metazoa; phylum Arthropoda; class Insecta; order Lepidoptera; family Nymphalidae; genus Maniola; species Maniola hyperantus. The sequence continues at coordinate 3,336,858 of NC_048564.1, forward strand.
GATCCGAGCAACTTCAAAAGTAAAAACTTAAACTCCGCGAACACACATGCACAGCGACCGATTTATTTCTTTACACCGCTAAAAAGCACACTGGATATCCGAAACTCTTTACATTTTGAAACCGTGGACCGATCGGAACCGCCGAGCGGAGCTAGCGGCTCATTTTGTATGTCATGGTTTTACCGAAAATAATAGTTTAGTTGTGATGTACCGTGATAGTTGCAGACGCACGCGGCAATCGTAATGATAGCTAAATGACAACTACAGTGAACTCACAGCAGCTCACGCGGCCAGCTGCGAGCTGCCGTACGGCACGGCAAACGGCGGCCCGCGTGGTGCGGTGTACATTTGTGCAGGCGCGCGACTGCTTCAGTCACGGAACAGTTCTGTTCCGTGGCTTCAGTCGAGTCGCCAGTCACATAAACAGCGCGTAGCGTGCTTACTAAACTGACCTAATAAAAAAAAAAAAAAAAAAAGAAAAAACTGATTAGGAATAATAATTTAGGATGCATCATGGTCAGGTGAGAGCGCAATCCCGATCAAGCGCGAGTCAGATTCGCACACGAATCCTCTAGTAATCTGTGATTATGGTACCACCTTCGTACAAGATTAAGCAAGTAGGTACCTAGTTACTTGTTACTTTTTTTTTTACAACCCGTCGGAAATATCTGCACACCTCGCTGGAATGCGCTTGCCCTCGCGCTTCCCCGCAGCTCGCCCATTTCGCCTATCCAGTATCTTTCAGCGGCCTGTCTGTCCGTCCTACGTAGGACGGACAGACAGACGGACAGCGGAGGCTTAGGAAGGGTCTCGTTGGCACTCTTCGCGTACGGAAACCCACAGAGTACATTGGTGGCGGAAACCTAATCGGCCGATCGAATACTGAAACTTAGGTACCTAGTTCATACCTATATAATAGGTATTAATGATTAATTATGAGCGCATTAAAATTCTCCTATTATAGTACTACAACACTAGTACTACATACTTCAACTCTTTTAGAACAGAAAATTATTATAAATAAAAACTCGTAATATTCGCAATTAATTAATAACACAGACTTGTTGGGCACAAGTTATTATTATTTTAATATCAAGTCCATCTTGATTATTTGTCTGAGATTTCGAAGAAATACTGATTTTTTCGAAAATTGAACAAAAATTTTCTAAAAAATGATTTAAAATGTACGTTCATACCCTGTAGAATTATTGTAGATTGGTTCGAAAGTTAATAAACTTCCCAGACAGTATTACAACTGTCCACAAGTAATACTACATCGACCTTTAGAAGAAGATAGCAGATTTGTAGAGCATTGTCTCCGTCGTTGAGACTGACAAAACGTCATATATGTAGGTACCCATGAGTGGCAGAGACAACGCTCTACAAAGCCGAAATATCATTTTAAAGGCCGATGTACCACATTACTTTCGGCCGCGTACTAAACTAACTATGATAACTTTGAATTATTTGGTAAAATCAAAGCTCCGCAATCGAATGAGCCATAAAACATTGTCTCAGTATCCGGTTAAAAAATCGTCATTTATTTTGAACTAGCTGCGATTCTTTTTTTGAATTTCTCTCTCTGTAAGAACCTCAGATAAGAACCATCCTCGTACTTAAAGGAATATTATAAAAATTATATAATTAGCGAAATCGGTTTAGCTGTTCTCGAGATTTGCGATCAGCAACACATTCAGCGATTCATTTTTATATAGAAGAGATAAGTTTTCTATTCAGTGTCTCCTAGCGACTTTTTAGATTTTTACATTTCTACAGCGACTTGGCGACTTTCCGACAGCGTCATAGCGACAAACAGTTTTAAAGAGTTGGCAACACTGAAAGCATAGAGTATAGTGCCGGCTCCACACAGTCGTCCAACAGTCAACACTCCAACAACCAACAAACGTCGATAGTGTGGAGTCGATCAAAACAGACTCTCCACATAGCCGAAACGCCATCATCGCCGACCGTAGGTATACCTAACGTTCGGCGTTCCAACCTCATTCACTATGGAGGACGTTAAAGTGATAGGTGCTTCTGCGCTATACCTTAAGCCATGTCTCCTGCGCCATGTTATGTTATGTTTGCTAACACATAACATGTAGGTAATTATAACCAAGGCCATGCTATTTGCGTGGCCTACCTGTTTTGTTCGTATTTTTGTTTGCCGAGTCGGATGGAAAACATCCCCGCGTTCGCCTGCGGAGAGGCCGGGGGACATTCTAATTCATTCCATATTTGTGCTCGCCAGAAACACTTTCCGTCAAATCTTTTTATTTTTTGTTTAGTTAAAGGCTGAGTCAGCCTGTTGTAGACCACGCTCTCCACCGGCGGTCTTCAACTGCTGGACATATTATAGGTCTCTTATAGGAACTTTCACACACCACGGTCTTGCGCTGCCTGAATCCAGCGGCTCCCTGTGACTCGCTCGATGTCGTTCATCCACATTGTGGGTGGTCTTCCAACGATGAGCTTTCCGGTGCGACGTCGCCATTCCAGCACCTTGGGACCCGAACGTCAATCGGTTTTTCGAACTATGTACCTACCCTGCTCATTGCCACTTCAGCTTCACCACCCGCTGAGCTATGTCAGTACATGTCCAGAGTAACAAGTAGGTAATAAGTTTATAACCGACGTATAACCAAAACACCACGGCGAAAACAAAAATGGTGGTTGCTAACTGCTAAGTAGGTATAGTATAGTAAAGCACAGATTCTCCGTCGAATATAACCCCAAAAACAAAAGTACGGTATCGTTACTCCTCTCTGTCATGATAATAACAATTTGGCGCGAAATAGTTTTCAGCTGGGGTCGCAGTATACATCTTGCACACGTCTGCCTCTCCTGAGTGAAGCGACTACAATGATGTGTTACTGTGGGTCTGTTAGTGTGAGTTGGCAAACACCTTTCATCCATTTACAATTTTACCACCATCCAAGCGATCACGCGCCAACACGATCTGACATCGTTGAACATGACGTACGAAATATCTCCACACGTGGAAGGTTGGACGAACAGTTGGAGTGTTGGCCGACTGTGTGAAGCCTGCATAAGACTATGCTAGAAAGTCATTGAAAAAACGTCAAGGATGTATTACTTATTTACTTTACTCTATGCAGTCAGGTCAAGGAGGTCAAGGACAGCCGTCAGTCAAATTCAAATTGTGGTGGTGGGTGGTGTTGGTTAAAACGTGGTCGTAACCAACGTCTATCCCTAGAACTCAAAAAAGTAAAAAAACGTTTATGTAATCAATACCTACGTTTTAAGAGAAGGGATTTTCATACAAAACTGAAAAAAACTAAAATGTATGAAATAGATGCAATGCTTAAATACCAACATTCCGACACTAACACTGATAGAAATGTAGTACTGCCAACATAACCAATCAACCTCAAATGACACCGATCACAAGTCACAAATGACAAATGTCACAGTCAACAAGATGTCAACAATATTGCAATCTTTTAGTGATTGCAATTTGTGGCTCTAGGTCTCAGATTGGGAACACCACTGTGCCATCAGCACAGATGTCCGTGTGGAAAAGAGGTTGATAAATTTGGAATCCACGGACTCTCTTGCCAAAGGAGCTCCGGTAGGCTGTTTAGGCATGGCTCTCTTAACGATACAATTAAAAGAGCTCTTGCCACCATAAATATTCCTGCGCTCATTGAGCCGGCAGGGATTAGTCGGGATGATGGCAAGAGACCTGATGGATTGACGCTGGTTCCCTGGGAACGGGGACGGGCGCTAATGTGGGACGCAACTTGCGTTGACACATTGGCCCCGTGTCATATCAGGAAGACAGCATCAAGACCGGGAGCCGCAGCAGAAACAGCTGAAAACGGCAAGCGGCGCAAGTATGCCTCTCTTATAGAGAGTTACATTTTTGTGCCGTTTGCCGTGGAGACCCTGGGGCCATGGAGTCTTAGTGCTAAAAATTTTTTACGAGACATTTCACCGCGATTAATAGCCTCAACTGGTGACAGAAGGGCTGGCTCATTTTTTGCGCAGCGGATCAGCCTAGCTGTCCAGCGCGGAAATGCAGCCAGTATTCTTGGCACCATTCCACGCGGTCATGATTTATATAGTAATTAGATAAGGCTAGCTTTAAGTTTTATTGTATTAAAAAAAAAAAAAATTTGACGTTGGAGGTTATATTTATGTCATTATTTTCCTATTTTCTAAATTAGCGGCTTGTAAATAGTTATTCTTCGTTCCTTGTTGTAAAGTACTTGCCAGTTGCCTATTATATTTTTTATCAATGCCGGGACCTAAAAGGATATTTCTTATTTGTGATGAAAATTATTTAAGATCAGTGAAACTTGGAGATGGAGATGGAGACCGCGTATCAGCAAGCGCAGTGTGGGACGACCTCTAACCCGGCCGCTGGACTGACGACCTGAATTGGAGACATGAAGGTAGCTGGTAGCGGGAAGTGGGTGGATGAGGAAGGCGGAGGATCGTGTGTGGTGTGTGATCATTTTGAGGAATTTTCCAAACATCCAGTGGACGTCTTACTAAAACTGCTGTTCCAACATTGAATTTGAATATTGGTAAGAGTCTATACTAAAATAAAAATCTACCTCATTATAGGTGTAATTTTCACTTCTCATACACAGTCCCTGTCTTACGATGTTGTTGAATATTCAGAACATCATTTTTACAAATTTTTCAAAACTTAAAATGTATTTAAAATTATTTTAGACTCACCAGAATAGAGGGTGCTCGCTACATACAGGATTACATTAAATATACAAAATCATATGATTTTCACTTTGAATAATTAGAGATACATTTTGTCATAGATTTACTATAGCTAAAGATGTATCAATGTATTTTCATTGGCATAGCTATGTGTATTTTACTTACAATATCACTGTTTCATTTCCTCACTATCAAAGTGAAAAGCAGAGTGTATAACTCTGCCATAAAATCCATTTTATTCTTGTTTTCATTTTATTAATATCTACCTTTCGGCTCAGGTGGATAAACACCTCAAAATGTAGAAACTTGTTGTAGTCTAGTTTTATTACCTTATCAATCAAAAAGTTGATTATAAGTCAATTATACAAGCTGAATATTATATTTCTGTACTTTTTAAAATCCTTTGGTAAAAAATAGTTCATTATAATTTCAATCCCCAGCAAGTATAATGTTGTAGCTTTTCAATTTCAATTTTCAATTATTCTTTATTTAAAGGTATAAACCCAATACAATATATAAACTTAAAACTAAAATACAATAAAATAAATAACTAAATGACAATAGGTGGTATATGGTAGCTCTGAACTTATCGTACACAAGATCTTAGTTCGAGGCAAACCAGTAGCTATCATTATATTACAGCAGGATGACATTAATACTACTCTACTACTCGGGCTAACGTCGACTAAACACGTGAGTACAGCCGTGACAGATATTATTTAAAATGTTAAAGCTATCAATTGAACACCTTGCACCTGTGCGAAGCCGGGGTGGGTCGCTAGTGTAACTATATCAATATTATACAGTGCGACAAAACTATCTTGGCGCATGGCGAAAATCGGAACTAACGTTGCCATCAAGTGTCCCCTTTGTTCTTGTTTGAATATTCTAAGCCTTTATTCTCCAACAGCGCCCCCCTGTCAATGTCATTCAAGTGCCAAGAGAGCCTTGTCACACTGTACTTTATTATGTTATACTTATTTTATTTCAGCAACAACATCAACAACTTAGCAATCCTCTGAAATTAGGGCTGCCATACGTCCCGGTTCACCGGGACATGTCCCGGTCTGAAGCGTTGTGTCCCGGTGTCCTGGTCAGTAAGTTAATTGTCCCGGTTTGGCGTTAGGACGTTTATCCACTGCACCGCCGCGCCGCCGTCAACGCGCCGTTAACGAAAAATGAGATAATAGAGTACCTACTAATTCTTTAATTTACAATTTTTTAATGTCAAAAATTTCACGCTCGCTTCGCTCGCGCTTTTATCTTGTATTGGTTAATGCCTGCAACGTCGTCCACATGGATTTAGTTTTTTTTTAAATCACGTGGGATCTCTTCCAGGAGGCCGTTTCCAATTGCAGACACACAGACTAACACTTTCGAATTTACAGTATCAGTATGCATATGGATGGATGTCCCGCTCGTCCTTTCAGTAATTATGGCAGCCCTATCTGAAATGGATGTGAGTTTATGCTCTGCTGAGCAAACTGAAGCATCTGATAATGCAAAATGCATTTCTGGACAAGGTAAATGTATAAAAATTATATTATTATAGCCTGTCTGTTTAGCAGACCTGACAGTCGTCCTGCCCAAATTTTCGTAATAAGCATTCACTGTTTTTTTTTCTGATAACTTTTTCATGACAATAAACAAAACAAAAAAATTATGCATATCCATCTTTTTGAATTGTAACGTGAGCAATTATTATGGTCTTGAGTTCATATAAAAAAAGGATGCCCAGTTTTTCCCGATTTTGAAAATTTTCCGGGAAACTTTTCCATTTTTCTCATCATAAAAACGTTAGTCAGACTTTGCGATTTTGAACAAACTGACCGTTGCACTTGAATAACTTGTAAACTAAGACCCAGTATGATGAAGCAGTCTATAATTATGCACTTTTTTCAACGGTTTCAACTCTTTTTACAACTCTGGGATGTACATATAACTACATATTGTAGCTAATTCCGTTGTACACAATCTCTTAACTAAACTAAATTGACATATCTAAATCCTGTGCTATCCCGTTCATAATGTTGCTTGCGGTACCATTGTAAATGATAGCACTAGACTTAGACCTGCTATTTTAGTTTAGTTTAGAGATTGTGTAGAAGAGAATCGGCCCCATTATCATACTATCATTTGAATTTGAGTTGTATTTAACAAGATAAAAATATTGCAACAACAATCACGAGTACTAATTTGTAATCATTGTTTGTTTCTTTTCAGATCATGATATTCTTCCTAAAGAGTGCCTGGGAGCAGTATATCGCATCGTTTGACCCTGATTGTGATGTACCGATACGAGACTGGTGCGAACACGTGGATAGAGCAAAGAATCACTGGAAATTGACTGATTATGAAGTATGCACGAAAATAGCTGGCTTGTTGCAAGGTCGAGCCAAAACTCTTGGAGATACGTGGTTAGTGAAATCTCCAGTATGGTCCGACATGCGAGAAGCATTAATACAAACATTTGAGCCTAAAACACGATATCCAAACGATATAGTGAAGTTACGTTACGTTAAGTTTTAAATTTGATATGGCAAGCCAAATCAATTACCAAAGCTTGGAATATCTGGAAACGAGTCATTAGTGGTGATAAAGACAAAGACGCTGTGGAAGCTGTAATTGGCTGTATAGATGGTGAAATTCTCCGGTTGAGTCTTCTATCCAGTAAGTGTTCCTCTGTTCCTGAATTAATTTCTATGGCAGCTACAATCAAACGGCGAGAACCTCGGCCAGGTAAACCACTTGCTAAACGGCCGAGACTAAGAAACAATAGGGATGACACTATGCTTTGTTTCAAATGTGGGAAACCTGCATCAATCATTATTACAATCTCAATTGTTCTGATTGGCGGAATTTGTGCGATTCATGTTGCAACAATGCATTGTAGCCAATAGTGAGCGATAGTCAACCAATCAGAGGTGATTGCGATCGTGACACTGTAGCTGTCATTCTCCCGCAATCGCGCAGCTGGTCACAATGTAATAAAATAAATAAAGTGTTTAAAAATATTTTAATGTCATATTTTTTTGTAGTAGGTATTGCACGCCACAAAGTGGCAAAGTATTTGAACTTTTTAAAACTATAGGTATAACATCTGAACATGTACACAGTTAATGCAATAAAATTTATTCTATTTTATTAAAAAGATTTATAAAAAGTGCCATGCATTACCGAATGCATTTAGTAAGCACAGTGCTTCTGAGTAATAAAGATTACATATTAGAAAGAGACATCACAATAAGATCACTAAATTATTATCCATCGTAGGCATTTTATGTGTTTGCATGATAATCCACACAGCTAAATGAGGAACCACAACAAAAATGTTTAAAGAGTAACAATAAAGCAAATAGCAAAAATGTATTTTTTGATTTATCACAGCTCTCATGCGTAACTCATAAGATGTACAGAATTTTCGTCAACAGATTAATAAAGGGCAAAATAAATATGTCATAATAATGCAACAAAAATACGTATTAAATATTAATTTATATTTAAACATAACGGAAGGAAATAAACTTTTCAAATATTAAATATTATTTCATTTCACTTATAGGATACCATCCATATTTCATTTAACATATAGATACCATCTCCAGCCCCCCTAGCATGGGCAGGAGACAAAAATTTTATCCCCCAATTATATCCACTGACGAGGGATAAAATTTACTTGTCCACCTCTCAAAGCACGGCAACAGGGGAGAGGAGAAGTTTATCCCTAATTCGGGGACAATTTTATCCTCGACATTAGACGTGGGTTTAAGTTTATTCTCATAGAACTTAAAAAATCAAAACATGTCTCGCGGTACCTGTTGGGTTTAGGTTATGTTTGGGTTGTGTTTGGGTTATGTTTGGGTTGTGTTTGTGTTATGTTTGGGTTGTGTTTGGGTTATGTTTGGAATATGGTTGGGAACCCCAACATAAACCCAACATAGGTCCCAAATACCAATTACCATTCACCCAATAAAGGTAAAGGAAAAGATCCAAAAACCGAAAAGTCCCCCGTTTTATTCACTGTGGATAATTATATCCACCCGTGAGCCCATGCTCGGAGAGTGGATAAAGCTGTCGGAGGGGATAAAGATTTTATCCTTTCCCCGGGGAGAAAATTATATCCCCGCCCATGCTAACCCTGCTGGGAAATAAAAAGCTCCCGCGGGATTTTTAAAGATCCACGCGGGCGAAGCCGCGGGCATCACCTAGTTCTGAACAAATTGAGATACTGTGTTAGGGCCGGGCCATCTATCTGCTTTACTCTGAACTACTTCGCAACTACTATGTAATTGTAGTTCCTCAACTACGAACCAGTAGGTACGTATTTTATCAATGTATCCCAACCACATCCCAACATAGTTCTTAGACATGAAACTAGATGGCGTTGACATAATTTATATTCATCAGAGTTGACGTGCCGAGTCACAGGTAACTTTTTATATACGGGAATAGAGTAATCTTGTACGGAACTCTTCGTGTGCGAGTCTGACTCCCACTTGGCCGAGTTTCTTGCTTGTTATTCTCGGTAGGAAAGGCATTCCAAACCAGTGGTAGATGCTGTTGACGATTAGAAATTAGAAAATAGGTAGGTACTTGTAAAAGTTTAATTGAATAAAAAATATTTTTATTTTATTTTATTTTAAAGCGGATGAAGCTGTTTGGTGTAGCTTTTTCGAAAAGTCCTATCACCAGCAGCTGCTGTGATGCATGCCAAGTTAAATAAAACAAATCATTTTTATTCGTTGTGCGCCCCAAACAAACGTGTCGTAGTTTGACTTTGAATACTAATCAATCAAACTCAATGTAATTATGTACAATAGATATGTTCTAGGGTACTAATATCTATGCCTGTGATCATCCAGATTTCCGCTTCAAAGTTACACGATCTCAAAAAACGAACATATGTTTTAATCCGTGTTAGGTACTTAAAAATTAGCAATTTTTACAGAATTCTGGTAAACTACAGACATGGATATTAGTTTCTTGGACGTGTCTACAAAATTACATCGAGTTTGACTGGTTAATATTCATATTATGAGAACCATACAGAGACGGAGAGACTACTGATAAAACAGGATTTAAAACAATATATTTTGTGTAAAACTGTTATTAAAAAAAAGTCTTAATAGTCTAATACATTTTTAAAATCTTAAAGATGCAAATGAATTTCAAACAAAAACAAAACGGATTCTTTGAACAGATTTTATTTCAATTAAGTAGATACAATTTACAAAACAAATCAAATTTACAAAATGCATAACACCAGCCCACAAACTACGTTTACATAGATAACAGTGCAATTAATAACAACACATACAACTATTTAAAATATAAATAATTATATATACCTAGATAGGTAGTAAATAATTTAATGCTTTAGAGACCCGAGGATGTAACTTTGAGGATGGATTAAACATACACATGTGCCTAATATCCGTATCGATAAAATTCTACATTTTTGTTTCGTTTTAGGAAAATCATAAGGCCCGATTATATATTATTTTGGTTGAATACATATTGCAATAAGTCACAATAAATAATCTAAACATATTATGATTAACTTAACTAAATCGAAATAAGGTATCTACTTAAAAATAAATAATAAATTAAAATAGATTGCTCTATATTTTTTAATGATAGGTACAATATAGTGCTGGAAAGTGGTTAGAAATGCTTGTTATTATTTTAAGCTTGCAAATAGGCCACTGCTAATACAATACTATGAAACGCAAAATAAACGGTTCCTGATTTGAATATTTTTAAACAGATATTATTTCCTGGTTTCATCAATCACTGTTTATTGTCCGGTGGATTGAAAAACTCCCAGTGATGGTGGTGTATCGTTCGACTATCGCTTAAACCGAACATAATCAATCCTGCAATCAAAACAAGGAATATGACCATTGCCATTTGAGCGTCCCTTTTATCTTCCGTTCTGCTGATGTAGGACATGAATGTATTGAAAATATTTCTAAAAGTTCTACTTATAGAATTTTGACATACACGAAGAAATTGGGCCCCTGCTTCGGTTATAGTTGGTTCATGAGCTCTGACCTGTGGTGGCATTCGTCTTGGTGAGGGTCTAGGTTTGTTTTCGTCAGAACTAGATTCACTGAATGGAACCGTTGGTTTCCTTTTTGATCGTCGAGATGGGGACGGTGGCATTTGAAATTGACTTTCGTGGAACTCCCCTATATGCCGTTCCCTGAACGAGCGACCTTGTTGTAAAGAACTTGATGGGATGGCAATGTCCTGTAAATATGAGTATAATAGCGGAGTTAAATCAGGAGGGGGAGGTCGTTGTGGAGGTACAGTAATATCTTCAATACTTTCAGTTACTGGTACGGATGGCGATGAAGCCTTGGTTTCGGCTGGTGGAGATTCTGTTTGAGTTTCTTCTTCTCTACTTATTGGTCTTGGAATGTCCACCATTTCTATTGTTTGTGTAATTTGCGGTGGTATAGTAGGAGTAGTGCTGGTCGATATTTCAGCAAATTTTTTGACAATTTCATCTATAACTGATTGTGAAAATTCAATCCCGCTCACTGAAATATGACCAGACTTAGAATCCAATTCATTTACATTTAATGTCATACCTTCGATATCTGATACAAGAATTTTCGTAGCCTGCAACTCAGAAACGTTTAATCGCCCCACGTCTAAGTCTTTAACTTGCAGTCTTTGTGTTATTAAATTGTCTACTTGTACATCTCTGCATGAATCAGAAACTCTTTTAATCGCTTGATCGTCTTTGTTAGATGGAACATTGGTCAATTCTGGAGTTCTTGTACTTTTACTTACTGATTTGGGCAGTGGTGGTATATCAGGTATCTGAGATTCATCTATATCAATATGTTTCACTGTCAGAGAAGCTTCAGTTAAGATTTCTTCTTTTTCATTAATTTTCGTTGGACTTGATACACGTTTTTCAACTAATATTACCGTTGGTGAAGTACGTCCAAGGATTGGTTTAGAATAATCAGATATTTTGGGATCTGACAATTTTAGAGACTTCTCCGACCTTGAAACAGACCGTGAAGGACGACGTGGTTTTGCAGGTTTATCATAAGCTTTACCTAATATAGATTCTTCATCTATGATATCTCTTAGTGAGCTGGTCATAGATATATCAAGATTTTCATCCATTCCTATTTCAAAGTCTATGTCATCTGGCAATGGATCTGTTTGTGTTGAAACTTCAATTTCAACTACATCTTGCTCTTCAGTTGTATCTGAATGAAACATAGGTGAAGTTGGCAACTGCGTCTCCGATTTAGATTTATAATACTCTGTTACATCATCAGATTTTTTACGTTTAGGCCCTCTCGGAGGACGTGGTGGTGGAGGTAAGGGTCGATCTTTCATTTTGCTTACAACTGCACCAGATTGTAAGGCTTTGTGCACCTCATCAAACTGAGGTTCATCTATTTCGTCGTACTGGGTAACATCTCCGGTGAAAGAATCTTTTCTAAAACTGTTTAAAGTCATTAGACTTGTTGACGATTTTTTTCTTGGTGGTCGGCTAGGAAAGACAGACTTTTTACCCGACACGGTGTAATACTTGCGTTCAGAACTATTACTTTTGCGTCTTGCGGGTGGGGTTTTACTTTTTGATCGTCTCGATGTTCTACCTGGTATGTAACTTTTATCAACTGTAGCATATCCTGGACTTTCTTGACGAATACCAGCTTCTAATTTGACATCCCCAGTGGTTGGTAAATGAGTATCAAGAATCAATGATTCGGCCCCATGTGAAGTTCGGTCATCGTCACAGACAGATGCCGTTCGAGAGCTCCTTGATCGATTACGTCTTGGAGGCAAAGGGCTTTGCTCGGCTATTGGTATATCACTTTGAGGAACAATGTATTCGTGTTCAGTTCTATACACGATGATCTGTAAAAGTGAAGTATTCATCAGTAAGATACATTAGTTTATTGCATAGACTGTGTAGGTACCTAATATACACGGTTTAGCCACGAATTGATTTTGGGGTTGATTTTATCATGTCTAAATTTTTTACCGAACCTATTCGTGAGCAAACATTCTTTGGTCTGACTTGGCGAGGTCCCTAGTTTGTAAAATTTTGTCTTTAATTAAAAATATTGGTGTTATATAATAGGCTAATACCAATAGGCCAATATACGTATTGGCCTATTGGTGTGGTTGTAACATTTTTGTTGTACCTAGTAGGTACAGAAAAAATCTTTTTAATACCGAAAGAAAAGTAAGTATAGCTATCTAGGAAAACAAAATGGTCCCGTGTACCAGTTAATTCCGAATTCGGCCGAATTCTTATTTTTTTGGAAAATTAGTTTTCATGCTCTCCTCTACAATTATTAGTGAAAGCGTACTTACGCGGTATTTAACCGTGTTAGTTACGCGGCATGGTAGTATCAACGACAATATGAAATTTATCTACTTATTTAAGTAAATCTTGTCAGTACCAGCCAGTATCTCTGATTTAAAGGTTTTATTTTTACAAACTCATAATATGGTCTGGTGAGTAGCCCTATCAGCAAAGCCGTACCTACCGCTAAGCGATTGAGTATTTTAATTTTCGTTTAAACTGGGTCAACAATCAAATGACTGCGGGCGTCTAAAAATACAATTCGAGTTTCGTCCAAAAGTATATCTATCTATTGGACAACTGCCAGTACCAATTGCCTCCACTGGATGCATCTCATAACCAATATTACGAGAATATTTTAAGACATTGTGTCCAGTTAAGTATACTATGAAAACACATTAACTATTCTATAATCAAAAGTTTACTTAACCCAGCTCACTCACACACATTATCGTTTTTCTCTGACTAAAAAAGTCTAAGTTATGAGTATTTATCATCCTGCGTGAAAACTCAAGATATTTTTTTTTCATGGACATCTACTCACATTATGTTATTGTCACCTAATAGCCCAGTCAAATTAAACATTCAATAGTACTGTAATTCGAATAGAGCTAAAAATTTGTATGAATGTTCGGAATACCATTATAAATGAAATGTGCAAAGTCCCCATCGATCCGACATTTGCAAAAAAAATATTCAAGGTTAAAGTTCACAAATGTGTTTTTTTGCGTTTTTCAGCCAAACGGTAAGTTTTATCATTAAATTATGTCAGACCATCAACAATATGTAGATCAAGCAATTATCTATAGAAATTGTCTTTACACTTTTTCTACTAAGATTAGCCGTTTCCGAGATAATATTACGATTAAAATAGTTGAAAAAGTCGTTTTCTTCATAATTTTCAAAAGTACCCTGTGTTTAAACACCACTGGAGCTATAATGAAAGTAAAAGTATTTTCATACTAGTCTGTTTATCTAGTACCTACATACAGACACAACAATTTATGAGTCCATATAAATTTCATATAAATTTTCAGGTCCATGCGAATTATTTTTGAGCTAAATTGACTGGGCCATAATCCAATTTGAAATGAAATGAAAGGAGATCATTATTTTTGGGCATTTTCTGAAAGTGCCGGCCAGCAAAAAAAAAATTGCACGTTTTATTAGAACCAGCCATTATTTTGTTTCCCAATACTTTCAGAAATCAATATAATGTATAAAAATAAAGAATCATCGAACTTGTATCACTTGGCTCAGAGCAATCTTACAACTTTGGTGCCATATTAACTATTGCTCCAAATGGTTAGTTCTAAAAAATGTACAATTTTTTTGTTGGTTGACACTTTCAGAAAAGACCCAAAAACGTATGGAGCTAGAATGATCTCCTTTAAAATTTACAATAGAAATTTAATAAAATTTTCTAAGTAATAAAAAAATGTTAATTAAGTATTCTTTTCTTGAGTGGTTAATACCTATTTAGTTTTGTTAATTCGTTTTTACTAATAAGTTATCCTTTCTACTTACATCTTCATTTGGATTTTTGGATGAATGCCATGTTTCTGGTATAGTAAACTTATTAAAATCATTCAATGACGAATGCTTATGATCCTTTTTAAAGGACTTTTTCTTTCTTTTTGGTGGCATTGGAAGAGTTTTTGACTGAATTGTAAGACCATCTGGGTATTCTATAACATCGTCATTTGCATATTCATGTATTGAATGAAGATCTGTGTTCGGTTTTATGTCAAAGTCGTTAGCCGAACTATTGAAATCGGCATCAACATCACCGTTTATTTGTTTGTTATCCAGTTGATACTCCGAGAGGCCTAAATCTACTTCGCTAAATTGCATGCTGGCATTCATACTATCATCAATAAATTTTATTGATTCGGTATCCTTTTTCTTTCGTTTAGCTCTAGAAGGCCTGACAGGTGGGAATGTGTAATATCCGTCATCTCTTTCATTTATATCCTCGGTCGAATATCTGGTTGGCTCATCATCAATCATAAACTCTGAATCAGCTTCTGGTTCGTTTGAATAAATATTTTTTATTCCCTGGGAACTTCCCATAACAGCAAGAACATTTTTGGGAATGTTAAATGCTTGTCGAATTTCATCGCTTAAGTATTCTCGAACTTGAATATTTTCACGAGAAATTCCTCTCGGTCGTACAAAAAATTCGTCATTATTTAATTCGTTTATATGTGTATATTCTTGATCAGACGGCGACACATCTTGTATTGAGCTAATGTTATCTTTTAGGATTTCTTGATTTTCCTCTTCATCTACGTATTCTTGGTCCAATTTATCAAAATCATATGTGGTGCTAAATTGTTTCCTTCCTTCAATTTCGGTTTCAAAGTTGACGTCATTATCAACAATACCATACTCTCGTGGTTGTTCTGAAGTTTCTGGTATATATGAGGAAGACTCTTCTTGGTTACTTTTTTTCATCCTTGTAAATGTAAATGTTGGTGGTGGTGTGTCTTCTCTATTTAGTATTGGGGATGAAGACGTTTTAGTTAAAGGAGTCTTTTTTTTTCTGCCAAATAATCGAGGATATGTTTTAGCTTCAAATTCTACAGATGCTACATTCTGTAAGTCAGATGTAGATTCTGATTTATTGCTACCAGTTTTCTTCTCTTTTTTTTTACCAAGACTGGGAAAGTTTATTAATTCAGGCATTTTAAATTTAGTGAATTCACCAACATTAAACTTAGGTCGATTCGTTAAACTAAACTTTTTTCGGTCACCAAACGATAATTTCTCAGATAAATTAATTTTTTTAAATTTAGGTCTTTCAGGCAAACTAAATTTTCTTCTGTCTGGAAGCGAAATTTTTGCCCGTTCTGGCATTTTAAACTTAGGCCTCTCTGGTAAACTAAACTGCTTATTTCTTATGTTATTTAATTTAGCTTTAAGTTTCCCAGCTTGTGATTTTAATTTGCCTGTTCCTTCTTTAAAACGCTGTTGTATTTTATTTTCGGTACCATCAGAATTTTTGTTCCGACTACTTCTTTTTAAAGGCAAATTTTCTAATGCAGATGAATCCTCGACCTGACTTGTACTAACTTCGCATTCGGTTCTCGATGCACTTGAAGGTGTATTTACAAAGAACCGTTCTTCAATATCTTTTTGTAGTGCTTCTGCAATTATCAAATCCTCGTTAGGTTTTTCTTCATTTGTCTGACCGGTATCATCCTCAATATGGTCTTCTTCATCAGACGTATGTTGTAAATATTTTCGTTCCAATGATGTTGTACTAGATAACTCGTCTTCAGTTTTAACCATGGTTTGTTTTTCGTCTGTATTTTCCGATGTATAAGTTATATTAGGAGGCGGTTTTTCGATTATTTCATATTCGTGATCACTGAAAAACGAAGAATTCTAAATAAAAAGTTTTTAAACATTTAAATGACATTGAATGGAAAAATACTTTCGCAAGATTTTTTTACCAATATTGTAGGTAATTCGCTATGCAATTAGTTAAGTTATTAATTTACGTATAAATTCGAAAACATAAGAAGCAAATCGCTGAATCACAAAAGTTTGAGTTTAAATTTAAATACACTCACACATGTTACAGCGTAACAATTAGGCCAACGGTTGACGCTCGTTTTAGCCGCAGCACTAGCAGTCGCCGGGCGAAAGACGATAGATAGTAAGACGACGTAGTTTCAGAATTTTGCAAGTCGTAATTTAAATCATAAAATACGCACGATTTTATTTAATTGTTCATAATAGTGTGGCTTACCTCACACTCGAAACTATATTGCTAGCTCGCGATGTTGGTCTAGTGCCGATTGGGTTTACTCTTTCCGGCAATAGCGAATCACATTGAAAAAATTGACATGCACACCGCACTTCCGGTGTATATAATTGGACACTTCCTTCTCTGGTTGGTAGTACAGCTTTCACTATTGGAGTCCCACCTTCGGATGTCCATCGACGGAGATTACTCATAACTATCGCCCAACCAATAAAGCCTTACACCCGAGGCATGTTTATTTATTAGTTACGTTAAGTTTTCGCTTAAATTTTTTATGAATTTTTCACGCAAATACAATTAGTCATTATGAGAATCTGTTTCAAAATCCCGCCAGTAAATGAACTAATCACTAGCGTGAAAGCAACTGCGAGCACTGATCACTGATGACAATTTTAAAGAGCTTACTCAATGTGCAGGAAGACGTACCGGTCAGGGCTATATTTATCAGATATATTATTATGAGCCAGCGCGTTCGCTTTGCGGTTGAGACTCGAATGTTTTGCATTATGCATGACAATGAAATACTAAAAAATAAGTTTCATAATAAAAACATTTACCTGTTGGGTATAGACCATTCTTTATCAACGGATTCCGCATCTTTTTGTTTCCGTTCAGTATTGCGAGGACTCGGGCTTGGTGATGTCTCAATAGGTATTGTTGTTAATTGCTCAATACTATTGTCATCATCAATTATTTCCGTAATAGTGATATTGGGAGAGTCATCACATTTTCGAGTATCATCTTTTTGATTTTGGAACACTTCGTCTACATTGGGTTCATCTGGGTCCATCTCATCATCTAAAAGTATAGCTTCTCTGTTTATGTCATCTTTTTTATATAACTTTTCCATTATATGATCATCAGCTTTTAAAGATAAGTTATCATCAGTTACTAAACTGGGGTCTTGAGAAGCATTAGATTTTATTTCTGCTATACTATCGTTCTCTTTGTTGTTATTATTGTTTTCATTGTACTGTTTTTGTAAATCAAATGAAAACTGTAATGATTTTTCTAAGTTGCCGTCCTTAGATTCATCAATATCTTCATATATGTGTTCTTTTTTCTTTCTCGAAGGAGGTGTATCTATACTCATAGTTTTGCTCATCTCATCTGAATCACCTAACTTAATAGCACTAAATTTTTGCCTTCGGACCGCTCCAGGTGAATTTTTTAACTGTCTAATTTCTTGGCCTTTTTCATTTTTCTTACGTTTTGACAAAGGTGACTTTTCATTTTCGGTCTTATCTAATTTATGTAATGTTTTATCGGCTAAGTGTTTTATTTTATTTACAAGCGGATGACAACATCTAGTTTTTTCCCGTGTTTCTGAAACACCTATGTATGGTGGTTCTGGTATACGTCGTTTCAAAATGCTTTTTGGGGAAACACTTTTAGGAATTTCTGATGGGGCCACTAAATGTGCACTCGGGTGACTTTCAGAAGATTTTGGTGCATTTGTACTGCCCGTTTTACTTAGAATATCATCATCTGAGTCTAAAGAAATTTCTTTTGAAAAATTTGGAATATGAACACCTTCATCTTCACCTTCCTCACCATGCTTTCTGCTGCTGCCCGGAGATGAATCAAGATTTAGTATTTTTTGGCTACCTCTGTCTACAGGTGAATGAGTCCGAGATTTTGAAAATTCTCGCGACATACTTCTTCTTGGCGTCGTTTCTCGGATTATATCTTCGGCGGTGATTTCACCTTCCAGCGGCACTTTTAAGAGATGTGTCCAAGGATATCCACCTGCCTCACGGTCTTTCCTCAAATCTTCCCATTGATAATCCTTTTTCGAGACTGTTGGTAATTTGTTTTCGCTATCTGGTGACAATTGAGATTCCATATGTTTAGTCAATATACAGTTTTAAAAAACAGATAAACATTAGTACGTGCCAGGTCGGATAACGTCCATAGTTCCCTTTTGACTTGTTTATCTCCTATTTTCACCTGGACCCAGCAAAAATTTCACCGTCAAACTAAAAACACAACATTTCGTTTCGAGAGGAGCTTCTGCTACTGAAAACACGTTGCGATTGCGTGGGTTAGTGTGAAAATAGGTGTGAATAAGTTGTATATTATGATCACTGGTTTATTTACAGATTATTTTTGACTAGTAACGTGGAATTACCTTGAAACGTTTCGACAACATTACTCTCGTCCCTGTTCCACCATACCTTTATTTATTGTTTTTATATTTACAATAATTAGCACTATGTTTTTTATCAGAAAACGATTTAGTGATCGGTATAAAATCTCCGTTCAACTGGTTGGCCCGTCGTGCTCCGAGCCAATGTGCTAAAAATAAGATCGAGCATGAATGTATTTTTGGTAACCTTCCCGCGTCATCAATGGAACTCCAAGGCAGTTTTTTTGATTGAAAGCCATTCAAATTGATATATAAGAATGTGTAATTAATAATCATTCTAATTAAGTAAGTAGGATCTCTTGCGGTAAAAGAGAATTAGAGAATTACTCACTACAGCTTGAATAGCGTCCAAACATTGTCCAAGACGATCTTTCTGTCGCATGTGTCGTGACATTACCATTTGAATTTCCCGATTATAATATACCTAACTAGAGTAGGCAGGGCAAGCTGTGATAGCCTTGGACTTCCGCCTTCTAATTGGAGGTCAGGGGTTCGATCCCGGGCACGCACCTCTAACTTTTCGGAGTTGTGAGCGTTTTAAGTAAGTAAATATCCAAGTGGGGTATTATATGAAACGGCTTTATCTGTAGGTACATCATAAGACAGGTTTTCTGTTTATTTTTATGCATAATAGTTTTTGATTTATCGTGCGAAATGACAAAAAAATACGGATGTAGTATGAAACCCTCGTTGCGCGGGTCTGACTTGCACTTGACGGGCTTTTTACGCATTAAACTCGTATATTGATAACATTCGCTCTCCTACGCTCTAGTGCAACTTCTTAAGTTAACGTTTACTGTGCGTAAAAACACGTCGTGAATTACCATCCTCAAAGAATATTGGCACAGCTAACGTTAACGCTCAGTTAACGTTGACCTGAAAAGTTTAAGTAGATTAGATTGGGAGAGAGCCAGCGCGTGCCAGACCTTCGTTATTTTATAATAGCTGAAAGTTTCTCTGCATATTTTCCCCAACCCTGGGAGGAACATTTGTTTGGATCATGGTGGCATCATATAAAGTCTTTTTTTATAAGAAAATCTAAAAAAAATACTTTAGACTTTGACGTAAGATTTTTTTACACTTTTATTACCTGTTATCTCCCAAAGCCACCATGATTCAAACAAACATCCAAACAAACGTTCCTCCCAGTGTTGGGGACACTACGCAGAGACATTTTCAGCTTTTATAAACTAACGAAAGTCTGGCACGCACTAACTCTTAGTCCAAGAGCCTTTAGTGGCAGAATTTTTAATCAATACATACTTACAATTAATTTAAAAGTTTGTCTGTCTGTAACCTGTTCAAGGTCTCTCAACAGATTTTGACGAAATTTGAAACGGAGACTGCTTGCTTCCCGAAAACGTACTTTATCTCGGGAAATCAAAAAGTTCGCACAGGATTTTTAAAAACGTGCGCGAACTAGCTCGCGTGACAACTGTCGTGGACATCATTTAGCAGTTTAGTACATTATAATGAAGTAAGTATAATACTTATAATATAATAAGTTGGTTGGCAAAAGTTGTTGTACTTGGTAATGGTACGATTACACCTACCGAGTAGTTAAGCGAGACAGTAAAATGACACTCGGCCGAGACTGTGTTGTGGCTGAGAAATTGGCGAAATTGCATTCGTTAAAGTGTTTATACCAACCGAGTACTCGGCCGAGGACACTGACTCGCCACTGTACTCGTTAGGTGTAATCGTACCATAATGTAGTGCAGATTTGATTATTGATTATGATTACATACCTATTATAAAAACCACACTTGGACTGTGGATATGGAAGGGGAAAGAAAAACGTAAACTTGCTTTTTATTAATATATATTTGAAGATACTACCTAGATACATAGGTAGATACATATATTAAACAATAAATTATATTAAATTAATCTCAATAAATAGTAAAACCAAATCTATTTTTTCTATGTGAATTTTCCTATAAGTACCGGTAGGTACTTATAGAAAAATTCACATAATAATTAGAACCAAAAATTATATCTATATATTATATTAAATTAATCTTAATAAATAGTAAAACCAAATCTATTTTTTTCTATGTGAATTTCCCTATAAGTTCCGGTAAGTACTTATAGAAAAATTCACATAATAATTAGAACCAAAAATTATATCTATATATTATATCTATGTATTATATTAAATTAATCTTAATAAATAGTAAAACCAAATCTATTTTTTTCTATGTGAATTTTTCTATAAGTACAGGTAGGTACCTACTTATAGAAAAATTCACATAATAATTAGAACCAAAAATTATATCTATATATAATATAAAAGGAAAAGCTGAGTGACCAATCGACTGACTGTCTGACTAACTGACTGACTGACTGATCTATCAACGCACATCTCAAACTATTGGATGGATAAGGCTGAAATTTGGCATGCAGATAACTATTAAAACATGGGCACCCGCTATGAAAGGATTTTTTGAAAATTCAACCTTTAAGTGGTTCGAAATTTGTGTAGTCCACGCGGATAAAGTCGCGGGCATAAGTTAGTTTTAGAATAAGAGCCATGAATTTTAATTTAAATAATAATCCGCAAAAATATCGCAGATATTTTTCGGCTTTTATAATAACAACGCATCTAGATATATAAAAGAAAAAGCTGACTGACTGATCTATCAACGCACAGGCTCAAACTACTTGACGATGCACGCTGAAATTTGGCATGTAGTTAGCCTTTATGACGTAGACATTCGATAAGAAAGGATCTTTGAAAATTCAACTCCTGAGGGAGTAAAATAAGGGTATGAAATTTGTGTAGTCCACGCGGACGAAGTCGCGTGCAAAAGCTAGTTTATTAATAAGTAATAAATTTTCAATCAACATCAAATCAAAGTAATTATTCAACAGAAAATTGTTAAATAGCTCAGCAATGATAGCTAGTCTATGGAGTCAGTAATTATTTCGAATTTATGGAATGAAAACATAATTAAAGTTATCCTTAGTTATTTATAGGAATTTCAAAATGTTTTAATTAATTTGGACATGCGATTATGTTTATTTTAATTATAATGAACTCATGGACTAAGAGCCAGCGCGTAAAGTTTAATAAATAGATAAAGTTCAAGGGGCGTCTGGCAGGGGGTTGCCATGGTTGCCACTACACTGAGTGTCTGGCAATGCATGACGTGATTTCTTATACTAATCTGAAGAAAATATAAAAAATTAGACTATACCTACTTGGGGATAATACGCACAGAAACTGTCAGCTTTTCAGCTGGCTCTTAATTAATTGGCTTAATTAATCTTGCCAATGCAATAAAGAGATTTGGAAGCTACATATTATTATAGTGATGTGTTTAATATTTTTATTGCATAGAACTGTATGGCAAATTAATAAGTATAAGAGAATTATAGATTATGAACTCGCATATTGTGAGCAAATTACGAATATGTATATTGATTGCATAATTTCTTCTTACTAAGCAAAATTTTTAGCTTCATATACATAATTTATTTAAGAGTAGGTACTACTTAAAAGCCATTTCCTTTAAAGCTCAATTTGAATAAAATATTTGCAAAAAACACATTTCTGAACTTTTAAATTGAGCCATTTTTAAGACCTAATTAATTTCATATCAATAATAATAATAATAATAAAACTATAATAAAGCAATCATGTCATCTAATCATCATCATCATCATCAACCTATCGCCAGCTCACTACTGAGAACGGGTCTTCTCTAAAAAAAGAAGGGTGTGGCCATAATCCATCATGCTGGCCAAGTGCAGATTGGTAGATTTAATTCACCTTTAAAACAATATAGAGAGCTCTCAGGTTTGTTCTTCACGATGTTTTCCTTCAGTGTTATTGCAAATGACATTTAATTGCTTAAGCCTTTTATGTGCGTTTTGAGAAATTAAATATCACTCGCTTTAACGGTGAAAGAAAACATCTTGAGGAAACCTGCATGCCTGAAAGTTCTCCATAATATGCTCAAAGGCGTCTGAAGTCTGCTAATCCGCACTTAGCCAGCGTGGTGGACTAAGGTCAAACTATTCTCATACGGAGAGAAGACCTGTGCTCTGTAGTGGGCCGGCGATGGGTTGATCATGATGATGATGACGATGACCTATCTATAGTACACTACTTAATATGGCAATCGGGGAGGGAACTCCATACCCACCCACACAGCCCCGCTCTAACCCGGTGCGGGCGAGCACGGGGGACGTGCGGGTATGCGTCGCCCGCCTCATACACCGATTGCCATCTCAACCTGTCGTGGAATATAGAGAGGTCGTGCCCGGCCTCGACCCTCCACATAGGAGGCCGACGTCTTAACCACCAAGCTATCGTCGTTCTTTTGAATGATTAATGTACACGATGTACTGTATATACAATGATGATGACATAATACCCATTATACTGTTGTAGGCAGTGGTCCGACCGCCGGCGAGAAAACGACTAACTATCAGCGATTTTCTCTCTCAAGAAACGTACAATAAATGTACATTCAGTGTAAACGAAAGAGATGCATATATCAAAAGTTGCTCTCTGAGTGTCAACACTGTCGGCGACGACTCGCTTTACTAGTTATGTCGCTGAGCGACGAGCTTTCAAAAATTAACTCGCTCAGCGATATTCGTTCAGCGATGCTCGCTTGCTTGAACACGTGTAACGCGCGCGCAGGTTTGAGCGACCGCGGGCGAATGGCGCGAGTAATCGCTCGTCGCACTTGCACACTCGCTTATAGCCCGGCGACAAAACTATCGAAGCTACACACTCGCTTCCCGCTGATCGCCAACTCGTTTAAGTTTCTAGTTCTACTCGTTTCTCGTTCATCGTCGGCGGACGAACCACTGCCTTAGTTTTATATCTAGATTACTAATTACTAATAACAAGATTACATAAAAACATTAAATTTCCTAACAACTGTCTATAAAATTAGAGAATACGAGTAAGTATTTACTTACAAAGTATAACTTAAATGTCTGATTAACATAACATTGAAAATACTGGGTAAGTATAATTTGTAATATACGTTGCTTTTCTCATTAAAGTTTAATCATTAGTCTGCAACGTCTGTCTAACATAATATTTTAATATACAATTTTTAAAATTGCAAGCAGCTATTCAAAGGAAACTAATTACAAGCTAACATAATGTAGGTACATAGATATAAAATCTCTTCTGTGCCGACAATCCTGTGTTAGTTTTTGTTATAAAAATATACTGCAAGGTATAAGTCCCGCAAATTGCTAATGCGCTGGAACCATTTCTCATCAACATTGAAATGACGTCAGTTTGTCGCATATTTAAGTAAAAATATACCATCAGCTTGAAACTTCAGTCTAGTGCTGATGTCACTAAAATGGCGGCCACGCTTTTAGCAATTTGCGGGACTTATATTGTTTCCTATTGCTCAACATCTTTTAGTTTTGCCATATAAAAATATTATTTAGCATGATAAAGCATTGCATATTGCTGTTTGATTATTCATCAAAAATATATTTTTTACTTTTTATATAATCTTTGTCCCTTTTAATAAAAAAATAGATGAACATTTTGCATTAGCTTCTAAATTTAGCAGGTACAACTCGGCCTTAATGTTAATAAAAATCTACACAATGCTTATAATATAAGCTTTAACACAAATGGTAGATTTAACTTGTTCAATCCACAAGTAAGTTGGTAAGTAGTGTGTAAACTTTTATTAAAGGCCCTATTTATCTCCTCATAGGTAGAGCAGGCCATAGGTATATTTCGCGTATTTGCGCTGTAATATTATGAAGCCCATTTCTCACCGTTTTTAAAATTAAAATATTGGTTAAAATAAAAAAGTATCATAGTTCCAATTATAATTCTTTTCGTCGTCTTTTAATATTTTTTTATAAGCAATAGATATAATCCATACTTATATTATAAATGCGAAAGTGTTATCCATCCGTTAAACCCATTTTGGCGAAATTTGGTTCTGAGATAGCTTGCATCCCGGTGAAGGACACGTATGCTACTTTTATTCCGGAAAGTCAAAGAGTTCCCTTGCGATTTAAGAAATCTAAACCCACGCGGATGAAGTCGCGGGCATCATCTAGTTAAAAATAAAATGATATACCAACATAAATACCAACCATGTAAATTTAAATGAAAATTAAGTATCCACTGTGCTTAATTTTCATTTCAATATTATTTACTCATATTTTAAATGTGATTATATTCGTGTAGTAGCGGTATGCAATTTAGGTTTCAATTTGAACGTGTCGTCTATTGAGTTAGTCCACAAACGTTCGCAATTAAAACAGTATTGCACTAAACCTTAAAACTTGTATCTGAACAGGTAAACAGATTTGTTTGCAGTGGCACAAACGACCTCCTATTTCGACACTATAGGCTCCACCTATTTACTTTACGCCTACGGCGATGACACGTTATTTGTTTGTATGTGCTCCATTTTAACAGAATCGTCGGTAATTAACAATTAAACAAATACAGAAGCGTTCCATGTCTCATAATGAAATTGATGCCAGGGTATTGATTGCACACGAGTGCTACATAGGCTAGAACCGCCTCTGAAAATACTATATACCTAACCTACTAAGGTGAATAGTCTCCAATTGCTTTATTCTTATGTTTTGAATTTAACTCAGTGAAGTTACAGTTTTTAAAAACGTATTAACATTAAAAACAAAATTTGTTCGATTTTGATGGCGGGCAAAGTAATCCAAACTTTTAGCCAACATTGCCCACATCGATTTTTCATCCAAATATAACTCTTAAAAATATAATTGAGTGGCAAAGTTGGCTAGTTACGTCTGAGACGTGTTATTTAGGAAGTTGGAATAAGCCCATTAGCGTTTTCTGGGTTCAAATCTCAGGCAACTATTAGAGCTAAAGCGCACCACAGCAAATTTCCGTACGTTTTTTTCTGCAAAATCTGTGAACTATAGAACTACTATAAGCGCGCGCACTGCGGAATTAATTCCGCTCCGGATTTTGATAGATTTAAATTCAAAGAGGAGGTACCTACCCAGTTTATCGTTGAGCTCGAAGATCCAACTCCTCAATCCTGATGCTGTAACGAATTGCATGCCTAAATCGTGGTGGATTTTTAAAGAATCATCCGTTTAAATGTTTTTACGAAATTTGGTACAGAGATACCTTGCATCCCGGGGACGGGCTACTACGGATAGGCTACTTTGTGTCCTGGAAAATCAAAAGATTCCACGGGATTTTTAAAATTTAAAACCACGCGGGGAAGCTGCGGGCGGTAGCTAATTGGAAATTTATCTTATACTTATTATTTAAAATATCAATGTTTGTCTACTTGTCTGTTCATTTAGATTTAATAAAGCCGGGTGGTCACTCACAGTAGTGTAATAATATTTGTGTGTAAATGGTAACCGCCCCCTATGAACTTTTGCAGCACTAGAGGAACCACCGATGCGTTGCCGGCCTTTCAGGAATTTTTGGTCCTTGAATATCCCCATGTTGTAATCTAGTGCATATTATTACCGATGGGAGTTGACTCCACAGTTTGCATGTGCGTGGAAAGAAGGGTCTGGCACAACGAGCGGTCGATGTGCACCAGAACCCTAGGTGGTGAGGTTGAATTTGCTTCTGGTGGCGCACGGTGCGGTTGTAGAAAAGGGAGGCTGGAATGAGGTCAAACAACAGCTCTTCAACGTATTCCCCAATATAAAGACGATAGAACGAGAAAAAGATAGACGAGATGAAAGAGCGTTTAGTGCTCCAGGCCTTCCAATGAGCCAGTTAGTTTGGGATCGTCCACAAGTGTCCACAAGAACAGCCTAGCCTTTGGATCCGATCAAAAGGAAGAACTTGGTACTGGAGTTCATCGGTCCAAAAGTATGAGCCATATGTGGGCGGACTTGCGCTTTATAAAGGAGCCTGTGCTCGGGTGCGAAGTACCGCTTTGTTCTGTTAAACATCCCCAAGCTTTTTGGAGGCTTATTTGGCTTTACCTTCCCCGATCCCAAAATTGGATGTCGCTCGAAATGTGAACTCCAAGAATCCCAATGCTGTTGTAAGGGGCGAGGGGAGTTTCCTGATAGAGAAGAGGAAGGCGAACGGGGTCTTCTTGACGGTAACTTGTGCCTTTGTCGGGTTAAATTGCACTAGGTTTTGTAAGTACTTGGGGAGGATTAAGGAGTTGGATCCAAAAGTTTTACTTTTTATTCTTTCTAGCCTAGTCAATAAAAAGTAGGTACTGCTCAAAATTATGTATTTATGTAATGTTTTTATTTGTTCAGCCAATCTTTGGTGACAAACCGATAGCAGCGCCACCTTCCGGGTCCAATTGTTTTTCCAAACCATCCAAGAACTCATTGAAATAAACGCACAAAATTTCATCAAAATGTTAAGGGGGAGGGGGACAAACATACGTATACCGAAGAACTATATACATTAAGAGGATTTTTTTGTTTTTTTTTTTGTTTTTTTTACAAAATCTACTAATGAAATTCTATCGAAGTGTAGTGTAAGTTTGCCTAAATAATTACTTACGAAAATTGGTATCGCGGCCGGTAGCTTTGTAAGACTAAGGCCCTTCTTACATTACGATACTTACAGACGACTAGTATCTACGCGAGTCTCGAAGATGAGTCGCTGAGTATTTCACATACATTTGTATGGTGAATGGTGATTCGCATACTTCGCTACCGCTCGCGATCGTCTCTTGCGAGTAACGCAATGTATGAAGGGCCATAGTATAACAAAACTTCGAAAATATTAAATTCATTAACAGTTTAATTTTTTGCTCTTTTGGGGTTTGCCGGTGTCAGGTGAAAAATAATTCATGTTGTTCATTCAAATAGTTCTGAAATGCATTAAAGCTTACCGGCCCCATGAACATCAATTTACGCTTTCAGTAATTATTATCGTTCAAACCAGTTTGCAAAATCATACATTGTAAGCGCATTGAAATATTAATTATGATGTTACCTACAGGATGTAATTACGGAAGTGTCGTCTGTTTTAATGAGTATGGTGGCTCTTTAAACTACGCAGGGCCATTAAGTAGGATAAATATTTATTTAAAGGTACTATATACAGAATACCTACGTGATAGAGAGGAACAAATACCGTGAAGGTGAAAGTGAAAATGAGATCTTAAATACGAACAAATGCATATTGCAATTAATCCAAAAATCTACATGCTAACATAAAGATTTTTTTTTTGATTTTTCTGAATTTTCTTGTAATGATGTTTCTTGATTATATCTAATATACGTAGTCCTTTATTAAATACATTCTCATGAATGTTGAGTTCGTATATTTTGTTGGTACAATTGTCTATGACTCCTTATACTTTGTCACATATTTTTA
This sequence comes from Maniola hyperantus, assembly GCF_902806685.2. Lineage (NCBI taxonomy): Eukaryota > Metazoa > Arthropoda > Insecta > Lepidoptera > Nymphalidae > Maniola > Maniola hyperantus. The sequence continues at coordinate 3,365,140 of NC_048564.1, forward strand.
GATTCCCTTCAGAACTTTAACAAGAAACACACTTTTTTAGTTCCTTTTTAACATTTCTGCTTTTCATGTTTTAATCACTATCACCTACACAATAAAGGCGATTTTTCACGTCTAGTCCGTTGTAGATGGGCCCGCCGCTAGGGGGTCAAAAAAGCAGGTCTTGATCTGAAAGAAAAAGAGAATTTTCAAATAAGTTAAGTACATCTTCATCAACTCATTGCCGGCCCACTGGTCTGCTCTCAGAATGAGAAGGATTTAAGGTCTTAGTCTACCATGCTGGCCAAGTGCGGATAGGCAGACTTCAAACATCTTTGGGAACATTAGGTATGCAAAACTATCAGGTATGCAAGTTTGTCACGGTGTTTTCCTTCACCATTAAAGGAAGTGATATATTTTAATTGGTCTTCTTCTCGAGTCATCGGTCACCTTAAATACGGGCAGCCCAAAAAGTCGCAACCGCGATAGCTCGGTCGGTAGCCTCGTGCTCCTCGTCCGTACAGGTTATTGGGCGCGCAAAGCACCCAGTCATGTGCGTAATAGTCTGTCTCAGATGACTGCAGATGCACTCCGTATCATGTCCCGAGATGAAGCCCCACTACGCTAGGTTTGCGCTAGACTTCCCCACCCCTGCTCTGAGGCGGTTAAACGACTTCCAGATAGGCCAGCTGAAGTTTTATCCCTCGGTTAGTCTCTCCTTTACGCTGATGTTTGAACCCTCGTCTTTTTTTTAGTGTGCTCATAACGCAAGTTACAGGACAAGTAGGCAACGTGTAGTTTGTATTACAGTCAGTTAAAGAGAAAAAACTTAGTACTCACCCCAATTAACTCAGTCATATTCAGGACCTTTGCAACCAGGGTCTCTTGCATGAACAATTCTTCAGGCAAGCATGGTACAGACCTTGGCAAATTTGTTCGTGAGCGAAAACTCTTATGCATCCGCAATGCGCATTCACAGAAGACGTATCGAAGTAATATCAGCCTTAGGTGTATATCACCCAAAAAGGCGTAGAACATGGGATCTGGAACAGTCAAGAGATTACACAGTTTACTAAAAATTGCGAGTGGTGTAATGTTAAAAATTATTGTCAAAAATACCTACAGTCACAAAGTAAATAAAAATGTTTGTTTCTACACGTATGTAGAAGACGTGTGAGTGTCGATTCCTAGTTTAAATTTTATATTATGCATCATTCTTTGCGGTGGACGGATGACATCAGACGAGTCGCAGGGAGCCGCTGGTTTCAGGCGGCGCAAGACCGTGGCGTGTGGAAATCCCTACAAGACACCTATGTCCAGCAGTGGATATCTATCGGTTGTTGATGATGATACTCTATTCTTGGTATTATGGTAGACTTTTCCTATCAACAGTTCCTGAATCTCACAGTTTAAGAGCACTGTACCATACAGCATCAGGATTAAAAAGTTCGATCTAGAAATTTGTATGGGACAATTTAGCTAACTTCCTTCAGTTAGTTAGAGTTATGCCGGAGTGTGCCGGGCTGCATTGCATTGGTTTCGGGAGAATGACTTTTAATACTATACTAGCTGATGCCCGCAACTCCGTACGCGTGGATTTAGGTTTTAAAATCCCGTGGAAACTCTTTGATTTTCCGGGATAAAATAAAATAAATAAAATAAAATAAAAATCTTTTTTATTCGAATAAACTTTTACAAGTACTTTCGAATAGTCGGATGCATCTACCACTGGTTCGGAATGCCTTAAAAAGAAAAAGTAGCCTATGTCCCTCTCCAGGTCTTAAACTATTCCCATGCGAAAAATCACGTCGATCCGTTGCTCCGTTGCAACGTGATTGAAGGACAAACCAACAAACTAACACACTTTCACATTTATAATAGGGGTAGTGATAGTATGAAGTCATTTTATCGAAATTGGTAAGTAAAGTAAAGTAAACCAAAACAATAGAAATATAACAACGATGTTTGCAAATACAATAGGCGACCTTATCGGTAAAATAGCGATCTCTTCCAGGCAACCTTAGGCCCGGTCTCCACCTAAGCGGAGCGGAGCGGAGATGTGTGCGGTCGGCCAATCAGATTTAAAAAAAAACCCGTGATAATTTTTTCAGGTCATAATTTATTATGAACCTAATTGGTTGACTGAACACATCTCCTCTCCTCTCTGCTTAGACCGGGCCTTAGGGTAGAGGATGTAATAAAAATGAAAGAAAGCGGAAGGGGTGTACTTATTAAATAAAGTAGTTCGGATTGAAAATGCCAGTTTCCGAAACAAGAACGTTTATTCACACACTGCACTAAAAGGCTACAAATACTAACACTGCACTAATTAGCACTGCTTAACACTTGCACTGAACACTTAGAATCACTTTCAAGTTTCAGTTGTCACTCACTTCGATCGCTTATATAACTGAACTGTACTGAACTTCTCTGGGTCGATCCGCGACATCATTTACATACGGAGTCCCCACCGCTTGTCGAATGTTCCTTTCAATTCGATACGAAGACGTAAACAACCTTGGATGTTTCGCTAATAGTCAAAACAAAACAATAAAGAAAGGTACCTACATACGCCAAAAACTGTACCTAAACAACGGAATGTGCTCGAAACCAACAAGAACAATGAGGTAGGTAATTGTCTCAAAAAGGTATAACTGTGTCATATAGTTATATACTTATATAGTTACCTATATATATAGTTATATCTGTGTTTTGAACCCAAACACGTAGGTACTTGAAACTTCCAGACGTGGTATTTGTAACAATATCAATTCACTATCAAAAAGTCCAATTTTCACGGCTTAGAAATACAGGACTCTGAAGCATCAGGATTGAAGAGTTGAAATTCAAACAGGGAGAAAAAAGTAGAATAGAAAAAAGAATATAGAGCATGAAAAGTTTTAGGTACCTACATAATCCTAATCCTAATCTTCTATAATATAAAAATGAATCACCAAATGTGTGGGTCATCGCAAATCTCGAGAACCGCTCAACCGATTTCGCTAATTCTTTTTTTATAATATTCCTTGAAGTACGAGGATGGTTCTTACGGAGAGAAAAATTTAAAAATTTGAATCGACTGTTAGGCGGAACGAAGTTCGCTAGGGCAGCTAGTAATATTATAAATGTGGATGTTTAGATGTTTGTTACTCAATCACGCAAAAACTACTAGACGGATTTGGCTTAAACTTGGAATAGAGATAGATTTTAGCCTGGAGAGTGACATAGGCTTTTTATCCTGGAAAATTAAAAAGATTCCGCGGGATTTTGAAAAACGTAAATCCACGCGGACGAAGTCGCGCGCATCAGCTAGTATTATCTAATTCAACTTACCTATTCGTACTCTCATCAGTAATTTGGTAGCTTCTTTCATGAACGTATCGCGCAGCGGGACGCAGCGCTGCCAAGTTGTTACATCAACGGTGTATACATCGCAAGAGTTGCACAGTCCAGCGATGGGGTTGTGTAGGAACAGAGTGAATATGCTCCCTTGGTTTTTCCTATCTGTAAAAGGTAGTACTCAAAGTTTAATGAAATAAAATTGGAGAAATCCCAGCCCACAAGTTTTCATCATCATCATGATCAACCCATCGCCGGCTCACTACAGAGCACGGGTCTCCTCTCAGAGTGAGAAGGGTTTTGGCTACCACGCTGGCCATGTGCGGATGGGTAGACTTCACACACCCTATGACTTATGAGAACTCTCAGGCATGCAGGTTTCCTCACGATGTTTACCTTCACCGTTAAATCAAGTGACATTAAATTACTTAAAACGCACATAACTCCGAAAAGTTAGAGGTGCGTGTCCGGCATCGAACCCCCGATCTCCGATTAGAAGGCGGACATCCTAACTTGGCTATCACAGCTACAACAGGTTTAGTTAGGTAGAATGAATACCATGTGGCTACTCAGAGACGCTAATCTTTACTTAAGATTAAGTTAAAACGAGACAGACTTATGTGAGAGATTTGGTTAAGTAACGATTAAGCGATTCTGAATACGGCTGTATGTATATTAAATTAAATTAACTAATCAAGCTAATGGTTCCTTGCATATTACAGAATAAATATGAGCGTTAACTTACCGATAAGGCTAGAGGGTACCGATAGGGGCGACATCAAAATAACTAAAGGTTGGCCAAAAATCCTAGGGATATGTTGATAAGCATAAGAATTGTCAGAATCCACAATGACAAAAAGGGGCTTCCTTGTGAATGGATGCAAGTCCCCAGGATACAGGATCTGCGGTTCTTTGCCTTTGAGACTGGGTCCTTTTGTTTCTTTGTTGTATTCTCTGTATATGTCAGATTTTGAAGAGGTTATGACACCTCCGATGTCGTAGCCATCTGTGTGATTTCAAAAACAACTAGGTATTTTCATATTATATACTTATTAAAGGTAGAGTTCCCAACGGGTGCTAATAGAGGACTATAGGGTCCCGTTTAGTGCTGAAATAGGTAAATAGTAATAGTACTATTTGCCTATTGTTGCATAAAACCGATTAGAGGTAGGTATGGGTTGCTATACCTCTTCCATGTTAGGCCGCTTCCATCTTACAGCCGTACTCAGAGTCGCTTAATCGTTACTTAAGTTTAGTTAAAATGAGACAGAGCCATATCTCTCACATAAATCTGTCTCGTTTTAACTCAATCTTAAGTAACGATTAGCGACTCTGAGTACGGCTGTGAGACTCTATCATCGCTAATCACCACGTGAGATTACAGTAAAAGCTTGACTTTATCAACGAAGGTTATACTAACTCAGTAGTCGATTATAGTTAAAAAATCGGCAGTCAGTGGGAACTGCTGACGGAAATTAAAACTTAAATCTATGAAATAACTGTGATTTTTTGTGATTGTAGTACCTACTTATCAAAAATTAAATTTTCATAAATTGTAGGTAAATGGAATCCATTAATATTAGTTTAATTTTTACATCTATCGGCACTGCGAGCACTATTATCACTAGAATATCGGTGACGCGACCTTGAAGTTTTTTCCCATCCCAAAATCGCCCAGCGCGCCTAAAGAAGTTTCACTTCAATAAGTCAGACGTAAGTGTACTCACAGTCTTCAATATGTTTATTCTGTTGTGGAGGATGGCCGTTAGCTGAAATATAGACAAGTAGGGCCCCATTGGGCGGTAGATCATTGCAGCAGCTCGCCAAGTAAATTAACACTTGATTCGCAGATGGCTTGAATAAAAGGAATTTATGCGGATTTACGTGCCTCGACTCGTCTTCAACCGTAACTCCTGAAACAAATATTCATATTACAGAGGCACATTTACGCTTGATAGCAGCATCGTCATAATAATATTCAATTTTTCCAGAATATGGTACACGGGTACATGCATATTATTTGCATTAATTATCCACATATCCTGCCAAGCATGGCATGTAAAAGCATGCAAGCTCTAATATGTACGAGTAAAATGTGGGATTTTATTAATTGTTGGCTGGAGTGGATACGCTCGGTAACCGTTGATGTGGTTTAGGCCCTAATATACAGCCTGAAACTTTAATGGCTGTTTTACCACAACAGAGCGATTGGTCCTCAGCAGTACTATAGCTACATAGGGATTAACATTTAAAAATGTTTGTGTTTCGAAATAAAAATAATAAATACAAAATATTCATCAACTCGCAAGCGTGAAAACAACAGTATTCACTAGACGTAACGTATAGTATAAAGAATTTAAAAACAAAATGTTAAATGAAGAGAGAAAATAAAAGGCTTATTTATTATTATTTATTAACGTATAGTAACGTATAGTGGAAATGGCAATCGGGGTATGAGGCGGGTGGTGGGTGTGCGGGTGTGCGGGGCGTCCCCACCCTAATTGCCACCTCGACCTTTCGGGTACTTCGAATCGGAGGTGCTGTCGATAAAGTGAAAATGCAAAATAAGCTCTCACGCGTACTAATAGGCACACACACGGCTGACTGACTGACTTACTGATCGATCAACGAACAGCTCTAACTACTGGATGCATCGGGCGGAAAGGCATGGAGATAGCTATTAAAACGTAGGCATCCGCTAAGAAAGGATATTTGAAAATTAAACCCCTAAGGGGGTAAAATACGGGCTTGAAATTGTTGTAGCCCATGCGGACGAAGTCGCGGGCGTAAGCTAGTAGCTAATAAGTCCTTTTATTGCATCATGATTCATAAAATTTATATTTGGGTAGGTATATTTAGTTTGTAGCAATATGGTAAAAGGATCATTAAAACGAAAAAATACATAGTTCGCAAAATCACATATAAATCGCATCGCTGCGCTTAAATTATAAAAGTACGCAGAAATAAATAATATAATACCTTTCGCCTAAAGTTAATTGTTCAAAAATAATTTCTAAAATACGCTTTCTTATAAACTAGATGTTAGTAAGTAACAGCCACGATACATACAAAACCACGATACAAATTCGCAACGCTTAAAACTGTGCTGTGCAATTTCGCGCCGCAGAATATCAAAAGAAAACCGTCTTTTTTGAGACGCGAAAAATTTCGCGAGTTCATGCAAAGCGTCGAGAGAGCTAGCAGGTTTTGATGATGAGACACTGCGTCGCAGTTTAGAGTAGGTATAGGCACATTTAATGGAACAAAAATCGCGTTCTATAAGCTGTTAATATAATACCATACCGTATATCAAGTAAGCAAATACCATCATTATCATCATCATCAAGATCAATCGCCGGCTTACTACCAGGGGACGGATCTTCTCTCAGTATAAAAAGGGTTTGGCCATAGTTCACCACGCTGGCCAAGTGCGGAGTTCATCACACATTTGAGAACATTACAACACTTCCAATGTTTTCCTTCACCGTTAAAGCAAGATATATTTAATTGCTTAAAATGCACATTACTGTAAAATGGGATCAAACTCTCGGCCGCCCGAATAGAAGGTGCACTTCCTAACCACAAACAAGTTATAAAAAGAAAACAAGTTTGGTTATAGCCTGCAAAAAATTCTGTTCCCGGTGATTCGTCTAGTGCGTAGGTACAGTATATGTCTAGTAATAGTATGAATGCGGAGCGAACGGTTCGCAACAAATTAATCGAAAATCTAACTCAATTGCGCATTTCGCATTCGAATTTCGATTGATTTGTTACAGATCCGTGGTTAGTAACCATTGAACAATCGATAAGAATCGATGGTTTTTCGGTTTGTTACACAATCGATTGTGTTTTGATTGTTTAAAATCGAAAACGATTGACTGTTTTTCGATTATTTAATTATTGTCGAATAATAACGATAATCAAAAATATATCGATATGTTTTTTGTGTGAATCGCCCATTGCTGGTGCGTGCTACTACATATAGAGGTCGAAGGATCTTTTACCCGTAGTACAGTTCAGTTGTCCGGTCAACCGGACTATGACTAAAAGAAATTATCTATGGTACAGTTAACCGGATATGGAACATTTTTTTAAATCCATAGTACAGTTGACCAGACAACGGAAGATCTAGTGCTCAAGCTAGAGGTTTAGGCACTAAAAATAATTAGTTACATTGCATATTTTGGGATTACAAAACGAGGTGAACCTTATAATATACCTAGATGTTTCAACAAAATTCACATACAAGCTCGATTCAATCTATACTAATCTATACTAATATTATAAAGAGGTAATGTCGTTAAGTTTGTTTGTAGGGGGTTATCTCTGGAACTACTGAACCGATTTTGAAAATTCTTACACCAATAGAAAGCTACATTATTCCTGAGTGATATAGGTTATATAAATACATATAATATAGCCTATATGCGGGCGAAGCCGCCGGGATCAGCTAGTTCAACATAACTTACCTCGACAATACGATGCACTTTTTAGCTCGCACGCCATGCCACTTCTCTGTTTCTCTTTCGGCGATCCTCCAGATGAATTCCTGGAAGGTAAATTAACTTCCCACTCCAAGTTTTGTACCATCCGGAACATGTCTATCGTGAGCTCAGAGAATTTCACAAGCTGTGTACCGCTACCAATTATAATTGCATCTTGTAAAGTCAAATACATTTGGGAAGTTCGTTCCAACGGCGGCACGGTTAGGTTATTGATTCGCCCGCTTGAAAAAAAAAGTTATCTGTGGTTATTATTTAATGCATTTTTACTGCTATTTAATCAACAATGTGCACATAGAACACCACCATAAATCCATCGCCGGCTCACTGCGGAGCACGGATCTTCTCATATAATGTGAAAGATTTGACCATAGTCTACTACGCTGACTAAGTGCGGCAGACTTACACACCTTTGTGAACACTATGGAGAAATCCCAGACATGTAGATTTCCTCACGTGTTTTCCTTCACCGTGATATTTAATTGCTTAAAACGCACATAGCTCCGTAAAGTTTGAACCCCCAATGTTCCAAATAGAAAGCGGGCGTCTTAACCACTAGGCTATCACGGCTATAGGCAAAATGTATACACAAATCCGTTGCTTCAACTTACCCAATGGTGACAACTCTATTTCTATCGATAGGATCAATAACTGTGACACCTGGTTCAGCAACCAAAAATGCTTTAACTTCAGCCAAAACATTGAACCATTCCGCTTGGTCATTCGGATCATATACATGTCCATACGAAACTACTTGCTTATCCAGTTCCGAAACTAGTTCATCGATAATAACAGGCTGTTGCAAGAGTATAGCAACTACTATAAATCTTGCATAGAACCGTAATTTTTTCACCATTAGCTCGCATCTTATCTCTTTACTGGCTAGATGGTAATAGTGTCTCCCTCTTATTGCGGAATAGAACGAATATGATTCTACCAGGTATGTGGTGTCACTTGTACGTAAGCTGTAAAAATACAGTGTTCTTCATTTAGTACGTCAAATTAACAATTGAAGATTTTATTTTCACATTTAAAAACATTTAAAACTAAGTAAATAAACATTTAAAAAAGTAAATTAAAAATATACCCTTAACCACTGTAACGAGGCAGGGTGCCCGAACGCCACCGCTTGCATTAACTCGGTAAGTATTTATTATATTAATTTACAAAAATGTGTACAAAGTTTACAATTTTGGTGTAATTATAAACTCGTTTGAGTCTCCGTACAGCAGTACCGTCAACATAATATCATAATATTCCATAATATAGTGGTATAAGGCTTGACAAGGATTATCCAATATATGTATATATGTAGGAGTGTCGATGACAAAAGAGATCTTACTGTCATGGATTCCATTAAAAAGGAATGTTTTATAAAAAGTGATTTGGCAGGATTTGGCAATGATATGCATGAATGTCAATCAGCAATTTGCAATTTGATCATAATATTAGCGAGGCATAGCTAGGATTAGCTTAGAATAATAATTATTGAATATGGCCGCTAGCGTGATTAATATCGGTGTAGTTGTGATGGAATATCGATGGATTGGTACTGGAATGACCCAGTTTGTAAAGAATCATTGATGACTCTTGTGTAATGTTGAAATCATCGATATATTGAAATGGATTAGACAATGAGTTTTCCATGAGATCGAATAACTTACATTCTACCTGGTTTCTGTTTAGCTCAGGCTAGCTAGTTTAGAGTGAGATGAGGGGTCGCTGTGAGGGGTGATAAGAGGTGACCTAGGTAGGGTTAGGGTAGGTTTATCTAGTGATGTGCCGGATCATTAAAAATGTAGATCCGCGGATACGGATACGGATCTTAATTTTCTTACTCAATCAGTGTCGGTGTGCGTGACCTTGAAACGATAGTTGACGCCACTTGACGCTTTGCGTGGCCGGACAAGTTACGACTTGCATTGCGCGGGTCTTTCTTTTGTTCTTTAAATATATAAAAGAAAGAAAAAGAAGAAAGGAAAAGGTGACTGACTGAGCTATCAACGCACAGCTCAAACTACTGAACGGATTGGGCTGAAATTTGGCATGTAGGCATCCGGTAAGAAAGGATTTTTGAAAATTCAGCCCCTAAGGCGTGAAATAGGGGTTCGAAATTTGCGTAGTCCACGCGGACGAAGTCGCGAGCATAAGCTAGTTTGTTTATAATTTAGTGTTACACTGGGCAGCAATAAAGTTAGTATTTGTTTGTTGTTTGTTGTGGAATTAATTAGTTAATAGTATTTTATTGCTACCTAATCACCTAAAAATAGAATTTAATCTACGTACCTATTAAAAATTAATAAGGTAAAAGATCCGCCAAAAAAGTAACGGATGTGGATACTGATCTTTATTTTTCCGCGGATATCCGTGGATACGGATATCCGGAACATCACTACAAACCCGATTGTGCTACGTTAATGGTTTTCCCTGTGCGATACGTGAGAGTTACAATGATTGTAATTGAGGATAGTTCATGTAATTTGATGACACAAGAATATCGTTAGTTCACATATGCGGCCTAGTTCATGTAAGTAAATCGTGACTTATCCGATAGGTTGTTTAAAGTGATGAGAACAATTTTTTTTTTTTTTAAAGAATATTAGCCATGGTTAATGACTAATATTCCCCTTTACCGGTTGAGCTATTGAGGTTATTGTAAAGAACATTGATTCAAGTAGCTTCTGATAACAATTATCGGTCATCCTCCTCCTTCCTCCTCCTGCTTGCCGATATATAATAGTATATACATATATATATATATCAAGCATATACCCCTTAAAGTTTTTTCAAAGGACAAATCCATGCTAATATTATAAATGCGAAAGTGTATCTGTCTGTCTGTCCACTTGCTTATAACGGCCCATCTGCTTAACCAAATTTAATTTGGTACAGATATAGTTTGCATCCCAGGGAAGGACGTAGGCTACTTTTTATCCTATTTATTATACTATTTATCACTTTTTTATCCTGGAAAATCAAAGAGTTCCTGTGGGATTTTTGAAAACTTAAATCCACGTGGATGAAGTCGCGGGCATCATCTTGTTATCAATAAAATAAAATGTAGAAACAAAAAATAAGAGGTTTAAATCTTACTAATAATGATAATAAAGCTGTCCTATTTTGGAAGCTACTTCTCCGATCTGCCATCTCTTTAACCCATAACGAGTGTCGAGTAGTAGACGGTGTTGCTGCTGGTATTTCCATAACTTAGAGTATATGTCGAACGTACGGCCAAAATGGACGTGCCAATGCTTATGCCCGTATGGTGGCAGCTCTCTGTGTACAAAAACAACCAATTTAATTAGAAATCATCATCATCATCAGCCTGTGGAAGTCCACTGTTGGAGATAGGCCTTCCCTAAAGAGCGCCACCACGCCCGGTTCTTACACTTCCTGATTCTGTCTCTTAATCTATCGTCTGTCCATCGTGCTGGAGGGCGTCCCACACTACGCTTGCTAATACGCGGTCTACACTTTCGGACTTTCCGGTTCCAACAGCCATCACCTCTACGATAGGCATGGATGGCCTTTCCACTGCCACTTCAGCTTGCTAATGGTTTGGGCTATGTCAGTGAACTTGATTCTCCTGTGGATCTCCTCATTTCGGATCTTATCCCTGAGGGAAACTCCATAGTTTTCTGAGCGATTTTGAGTTTTTGTGACAAGGTCAGTTTTCGTTTTGTCAGTTTATTAAAAATACAAATTATTATTCATTAGTGATAACTGATATCATATATTTCACAATTATTATTTTTTTTTTTTAAAAGAATATTAGCCATATTAAATGACTAATATTCCCCTTTCCTCTCCAATTAAGCGTCAAGCTTCTGCTAGGAGTAGGTACGACAATAGTGCAACGGGCGGGGTTTGAACCGTCGACCTTTCGGTTTTCAGTCCACTCCTATACCGGTTGAGCTAAATGTTTCCCTTAAACAATGTTAGTATAATGGTTACAATTATGTAATAAACATTTACACTGTTAATAATGAGTGATTTATTGATGACGATTGACACAGCTCAGTGGGTTACGAAGCTGAAGTGGCAATGGGCAGGGCACATAGTCTGAAAAACCAATATATGTTGGGGTCCCAAAGTACTAGAATAAGGCACCTCGCACCGGAAAACGCAGCGTTGGAAGACCCTCCACAAGTAAGACAGATGACATCAAACGAGTCGCAGAGAGGCCGTTGGATTCAGGCAGGGCAAGGCCGTGGCGTGTGGAAGTCTCTACAAGAGATCTATGTCTGGCAGTGGACGTCTATCGATTATCTTTCCGTTTTGCTAGTATGTAAAAATATAAACAATATGCAAAAAAGAAACTGACTGACTGACATTTCGCTCGTAAGTTTTTTTCTATAACAAAGACATTGACTAAGAAAGGATTTCGAGACTATCAAACTAGAATGAACCAAAACAAACTTTAAGAAATAAAGTGTTTTTAAGATTTTATAGAACTCGAGAGTTAAACTAAACCATGACATATATTTTATTATTATTTGTAACCTGCCTTAAGCCGTTGAACAATTGCTTGGATTTTTCTAGCAAGTGACAAAATTCGATGATTATTTTTCGTTCTTGGTCAGTGACTGGAGTCATTTTATGTACCTATATACTTGTATTTTGGTTTTAAGTTAACCAAGTATTTGATGTTTTTCTTCAGATGCATACATCATTCACACATAACACGTTTGCTTGTAGTTACACTCATTAAATCTTCACGAGTGTTTTGAATTATATCCTCTTGAAGTAGAGTCTTGACTTAGTGACGGGAAAAATGGAAACCGAATAATCATTATATTCCAATAGAGCGTAGGTATAGCAAAATGAGAAAGCAAATCGTTGGTTCTTAATTCTCCGTTAATTCAGGAATTTCTGTGCGTACTTGATACGAATGAATCTGAAACAAATTTTAGACGGTCAAGTTCTTTGTGTCAATTTTTGAAATCTGTAAGTCTTTTTTACAGTTTATTATTGCTAGCAAATTGGCCTTGCTTTGCTCAACCCGATTGATATACATGCCGATATTGCTGCTTTATTCTAAATCTAGTGCTTCAAAATGTACCAAGACCCCGAGGAGGCCAAGCACTGTCTTTTATAGTACTTCTTGTTCCTGCACGTTCATTTGTTATTTCTTTATGATGGTGATGATCATCACTATCTGTATCAATGACGGCGACATTCAGAGTATTAGTTATTATAGTATGAATACTGTATGTGTTTACCTATAAAACTTTTTTGATGTTATTTTCGTCAGGTGGCAACCATTAGCGATGGTTTTGCTGCAGTGAGCCTTTGGTGTACTTTTTGATTTACTATTTGGTAGACTGTCGCTAGTTAGCTTTATAGATTCTAATTCGCATTTGTTATCATGGCAATTATTCCATATACACAAACAATAATCAAATGAAGTATGTTTATAGTAATTTGTGCATAGTTTGGATGCGGAGTCTGTTGATTGGCTACGAAATTTCTGGTCATTTCCTTTTTTGATGGTAGTTTTTTGTGTAGAAGGAAGTCTATAGTAGAAGGGTACTGAAACAAAATGAATTCGTTAGATTATTTCAGTATAATGTATTTGTCAATGAGGAAGTTTCAGGGCAACGTTCGATACAATTTTCATAGATGGCGCTTAAATACTAACACCACTAAAAACGAAAAATAATACCTATATATATGACCTATGCTTTAGGTCAAGTCAATCAACGTTTCTTCCCCGATGCAAAAATAATTAATTACTTACACATTATAGTTCACAGATTTTGAGGCGAAGAAACACAAGGAAAACTGCAGACACGACCTAAACATTAAAGCATAGATCATTATAGATATAGGTATTATTTTTCGTTTTTAGTGGTGTTAGTATTTAAGCCCCATCTATGAAAATTTTATCGAACGTTAGCTAGAAACTTCCTTATTGAGATCACTAAGTAGTCAAACTTAAATATTTATAAGAAGAAAAATTGGGAAATTGTAGAAGTGCCATTTTACCTTTCGGTAGCAGTAAAATATGCGCTATCCTAACGGCGGTTACGCATTCATCCGATCCGAGACCGTGAAATTACGTTCCGAATTTGTCATAGAACTATTTGTATGGTAGCTTATTACATATGACGTAGATGTTTTGTATATCCGTATTTTCACGGATTCGGATCGGATGAGTGCGTGATCGCTCTAAGGTGCCACTGCACGGACTAGAGAATCGCGGCGATAGTCTCGCCGTGTCACGAAATTCGTTGCAAACTCTATGGGCCAATCTCCACAGGGCGATACTATCGCGGCGATAGTTACCGAATTCGTCTCGCTGTGTGACAAATCACAGTGTCCGTGGAGACGACGCCTAACCGATCGGTCCGCTATGGAGATTTACTACCATAACGCAAATACTTGTAAATATAGGTTTGCAAAATCGGACACTACAATAAATTTCACCAGCTATTATGTAATCTGACATTGCATAGAATACCTAGGCATGCTATAGAATCAACATTCCGCAATGCATAAAATCTGAATATATAAAAGGAAAAGGTGACTGACTGACTGATCTGTCAACACACAGCTCAAACTACTGGACGGATAGGGCTGAAATTTGGCATGCAGATAGCTATTATGACGTAGGCATCCGCTATGAAAGGATTTTTGAAAATTCAATCCCTAAGGGGGTGAAATAGGGGTTTGAAATTTGTATAGTCCACGCGGACAAAGTCGCAGGCATAAGCTAGTATATAATACTAGCTTATTTTCAAAAATCCTTAGCGGATGCCTACGTCATAATAGCTATCTGCATGCCGAATTTCAGCGCGATCCATCCAGTAGTTTGAGCTGTGCGTTGATAGATCAGTCAGTCAGTCAGTCAGTCACCTTTTCCTTTTATATATATAAATTTCATATTTTGCCCAGACGTTCTATACAATTCATAAGCAATAGGAAATGTATGAAATCCTATATGAAACATGTCTCCAGGCGTGAATGCTCACGTATACAAGTGCGAACATGTTTGTTTGTCTGTCATCTAGTAATGCCTAAGGGTCAAATATGGTCCAGCATGAAATCTGAGCACCAAGACTCCACGCAGTCTTGTCTGTGGAGTGTTATTGTAAAGTGTTGAAACTGGCTGTAAACTAAATTTATATTTAATTAATATGTTCTTATTCTTATTTTTTCTAAGAGTTTTTTGTTTTACATTCGATTACATATTTACTTACTTCAAATATATATCTCAAACAGGACGTCTAAGTTTTTCTTTTTACTGATATTTTTCCTATAAAATCAAAATATCCCAACGCGTTATCAGCACGAAGCTCTAGGAGAGAATATTAATGGAAAAGTATCGATGGGAAAACTGGTGTTAATTGTCCATTGTTGCTGTATTTGTTGCGTACATCGATGGTTGTGAACAAGAATTTTTTTTTCCTACTTGGAAGTTTAAAATGCGGAATTATTTCCTACATGAGGACCTGCGGTCCGTGTTGATGGGTATCCAGAAGGAGATACGACCACACGAGTAGATATACGACCACTGCATCAATTGAGGTGATTCTGTTCGTCATGCTTTCGCCCTGCGGTGGACTATGCAGTGTACATAGTTGATTGTACTGTGAATATTCCAACTAAGATGATTAGTGAAGATATTGCGTACGAGGTGCACTCTGACCGTCTGAGCAGGTATCAGCTCTGGCATAATATGGTTAGGATACTTAATAGACATGAATCAATTGAACTTGAAGAACCATCAGGTAGTTTAGGTCTTAGTTCTTTCTCATGTTAATTTATTTTTTCTTGTTCCTGTGTGTTAATATTTTATGTTAAGTTTTTTTTGTAAGACAATTTATTTTATTTTTTATTTTATTTGTTTTTTGCAATCAACAGCGATATATACAATATAATTTTACATAATAACAGACTGAAAATAAGGCCAAATAGGATTACAATTTTTTACAGATTACTTAAATAGATATTAAATATAAATTTATAACAGTACGTTTGATAATTTAAACAAGCTTCACAATAATATAATAATATGAAAATATAAAAATCAATTAACTAGTAAAAATACCTAGTAGGTGATTCACAACATATGTATGTGTGTGTGTATGTGTGAGTGTATGTGTGTCTGTGTGTGTGGGTGTGTGTTTGTGTGTGGGAGAGAGAGTATGCGTGAGTGCGTGCTTGTGGGTTATGATATTATGCGGATTTATGTACTATTATAGATACTAGTATAATTATTATCAGTTACATATTATTATTTTTCCGATGCAGTTTAATTATTTCCTTTTTTAATTGCATTTTGGACAGGTGAAAAAGGTCGAAGTCTGAGTAAATTTTATTATAGGTTCGTGCCAGGCGTAAAATTATGGAATTTTGGGCGTAGGTTGTATTTGATTTCGGTACACACAATAGCTGAGGTTGTCGAGGCCTAAAGGAGGAAGCATTGAAAGAGAAAGCTGACAGGAGGCTAGTTTAAAGGGGGATGTTTGAACTGGCTGTAAACTAAATTGTTTATATTTAAATATGTTCTTATTCTTATTTTTTCTAAGAGTTTTTTGTTTTACATTCGATGACAATATATTCACTTACTTCAAATATATATCTCAAACAGGACATCCAAGTTTTTCTTTTACTGATATTTTTCCTATAAAATCAAAATATCCCAACATAAAGCACGAAGAAGGGAGCTCGCGAAGGAGGTCCTAAATGAAGCGAGCGAGAATATCAAATTCATAAATTTTTTAGCTTAGGCGGCTTAATTCTGGAAGGCTCACTTCCCCTTAAAAATATACGAATCCAATTTAGCACTAGTTTAATTTTATTTTGTCGCAGAATTGGAGTACTATTTTGGTATAGAACAGGTAGCACACCTGTGAGAATCCGGCGCAGGTCAGCGAGTAAAAATATATAAAATATAAATACAGCGAGTATGCCTGATAAAAAACCGCCCAAGTGCGAGTCAGGCCCGCGCAACTAAGGTTCCGTACTACAGTCTTATATTTTCGACATTTTGCACGATAATTCAAAAACTATGATGCATAAAAATAAATGAATCTGTTTAAGAATGCACAGGTGAAGGAAGCCCTTTCATATGGTACCCCACTTGATATAGCTCACTTACTTTGAAAATTGGAAAAACTAATTATTTATTAGTTCATGACCACAATTTTTTTTGTGTGATGTAACCACAAATTCACGGCTTTCAGTTTTTTCCCCATATATTTGCTATAAGACCTACTAGGTTAACGGTGCTATGCAGGTTTCTTGATAGTCAGACAGACAAAAAAGTGATCCTATAAGGGTTCCGTTTTGCCTTTTGAGGTACGGAACTGTAAAAACAATTTACAAACAATGTAGTTTAGAGACAGATTCAACAAGAGGCGAACTTCATACAAAATTTTATCTTGAATGCGTGGAATATGTAGGAAAAATATTAATACCACAGGGGGTCCATTACTTAAACATAATCACCAAGATTTTTCATTTCAGGATTCATCCAAAAAAAGATATTAATATTTTTATATTTTGAGATTATGAAAGTAACGTAGTGGTTACATAGACATACTCTTTGGTTGGTAGTATATGCAAGATTTATGCATTAATATTATCAAGTAAAAACACTTAAGAGTTGTGTGCCCAATTCCTGAGTCAGAGACTCTGACAAGTGACATTTGCAACTGCAAATGCACGAATCACGCGCATGCGCACAAACAGTAGCTAACGAACACAGCTAAGATACGCATCTACTAAACAATGGTCCTTTATATGCCATTGGCATTATAGCATTGTCTATAAAATATCTCTTTCAGTATTTAATATGATGTACTAGTCTGTGATTATAGTTTAGTTGTTATGCACGTAAACAGTTCCGATTTGACAATGGAACCAAGATCCCTATGAATCACGGATACTCGGTAACTACCTCTTCTAGAAAGGCAATATGCAACCAATCCGGAGCAAGGCTCTCATATTTTGATAGAGCCAAAACACACGAGTCGATAATAGATATAGATCAGAGAGGAAGCTTGTGATTAACTAAAGATAAACTAGAAACTGGAAAAAAAACTGCGAATACTACTGAAATACAAGTCTTGAAGTTGTTATTTAATTTGTAGGTATTATTGTAGGTTGTTGTGTACTATGTTTTATCCTTTAAGGTTTTATCTTTTTCAGATGCATATGCTATCTCTATGTTCAGACGACATTCCAATAGTTTTTATTCTTCTATTAAAAATCAGATATAAAACGTTTTTCATTTATTCTGCTTTAAACCCTCATTTTAAACAACAGTGATTATAAATACTTGTCAAGACTTTGTCAAGATGGCAATGGCAATAAGTGTTGCCATTAATTTTATTTTAATTACGACTTACAATATATAAGTTATTTAATAGCTCTTGGATAATGCTCTACAAAGAAAAGTAAATATTCAACTTTTTAGATGTCCAGTAAATTCAACACTAATATACAATAGGTACCTACGCGGCAGAAAATAATATACATCGACCTTTAGAAAGAGGTAGCTAGCGGTTTTGTAGAGCATTGCCTCTGTCATTGAGACAGACAAAACGTCACATAGGTATGAGTGACAGAAACAACGCTCTACAAAACCGAAATCTCATTCTAAAGGTTGATGTACATTATTTTCTGCCACGTACTGTAAATAAGCGCGATTATAGTTTATAAGCATTGATTTATAAACAGTTTTATTTATTCTCAATAATAACGAAATACCTACTTTAAAGGTAACTCTTTCTAAAGTGGCAACTCTGGTAATGTTTTGTCATTATAACCAACACCGGATATGAATTTAATCAAATAATAATTTATTAATTTAATAATTTTATCTACTATAAAGTCTTACAAAACTAACTAATTGAATTACTAAGTTTTGCATAGGTCACATTTCTAGACACTTCCTAAAACATTCAGATAATCCCATGCCGATGTTCTTTAATGTCTATGTTCAATCATAAAAACAAACAAGAACTTACTTCACCAACCTTCCCATAATAATAATAATCGGATAGTGACAGTTTCAAAGTCGTAGCAAACCGGTACGGATCTGTCTTAGCAATTGTAGTCTCAGCCCAAACGGGGATTTTGGGATTTACTCGAGCACGTCAAATTAACGCAAGGTAAGATAATTTTCACTTACATGTAGAAAAGTGTGCATTTCAATAATCTGACAATTTGAGCATGACATAAGGAAATGGGAGAGTCACAAAGTTTCAAAAATCGGCTATGACCTTTGGTTGCGTCCAAATTATCAGTCTTTTGAATAGGAGCTACTTGAGGGTTCAGTTAACATCCTTTTCAACATCTGATGCGGTCTATAAATATTTTTGGGTCCATTTTCTTTTTAGTTTCCCTTTTTTTTATTTATAGACTCGCGCTTGGCTGCAATTAGACCTGGTCGCAAGTGATGATGCAGCCTAAGATGGAGCGCCCCCTTTTACCCTTTTGTATGGCCACCCCCACCATGCAAACCGGCAAATTAATATTTTTCCGTTATCAGAAACACGTTTGGCGCATACACTATTAATATCTGAACCGCCTGAGTTCTTTGTGACTATTTTTTTACATTTTTGAAAACCTGTTAGGTTCCCCACCACTCAAAGGGTCATCTCATCATATACTTAACCTTTTAGGTTTCCGTACCTCAAAAGGAAAAACGGAACCCTTATGGGATCACTTTGTTGTCTGTCTGTCTGTCTGTCTGTCAAGAAACCTACAGGGTACTTCCCGTTGACCTAGAATCATGAAATTTGGCAGGTAGGTAGATCTCATAGCTGGCATTTGATAAATCTGAAAACCGTGAATTTAGGCTTACATCACACAAAAAAAATTTAAATTGTGGTCATGAACTAATAATTAGTATTTTCAATTTTCTAAATAAGATAACTATATCAAATGGGGTATCATATGAACGGTCTTCATCTGTGCATTCTAAAACAGATTTTTATTTATTTTTATATATAGTTTTTGAATTATCCTGCAAAATGTTGAAAAAATACGACTGTAGTACGGAACCCTCATTGCGCGAGCTTGACTCGCACTTGGCCGGTTTTTTTCTTTTGGCATCTAATCTTCACAATCCAATAGGTCCCCTCGACGCTCGAGTAAATACCTACTTAGCCTCTTTGGCTCTTCTGCTATAATTCGTAGCGATACGGATCTGCCGTAGCAATCCGTAGCAGTCTAGTTCTGTCCGTAGCCATTGGCTACAGCAGAACCACCTAAAAGATCGTAAGCGCACTTTTCACCATACTAGGGGACGATATAGTGTTTGGAATCTATGCGTGTTTGTTTGTTGGTGAATTGGTTACTAAGTATTATGTATATGACGGCACAGCCGTCGATAATAACTGTAAAAAGATAGCTCATTAACATTACGCAATCGTCCCCACCGTCATTTTGAGACAATAAAAGTGAATGCGGCGGTACGAGGAGATTATTATTCGTTTGGCTTCGGCCAGAGGCGCTTCTCAGTGGATACTATGTGTGTTGTACTGTAGGTTTTATTATTATCATTGTTGTTGTGACCTAATGTGGTTTGTTGTTAAAGGTTAAGTACTAGGTTGTGGAAAGTGATGTGATTGTGTGAATGATTGTATAGTGTGTGTTCACTAGCTGTTTATCTGGTAAGTCCTTTGTATCGTTCCAATTTGTATTAGACAAACGTGATTATTGTAGTTGATGTTAATTGAACTAAGTGTGGTGTGCTAGGTTAGCTGGTCGGTCTGGGACCGGTATGGGGACATGGTGGAGCCGGTCGCTAGGTAGGGACTTAGCCAGTGTTAGTTAGCATTGTCTAGTCTCATAGAAGACGTTGTTATCATGACTCATTATTATTGAGGGTATGTGCGAGAATATTGTTAGTGTACGCCTACGATGGCTCGGTTAATCTAATATGTTGTAATCCTGACTTATCCGTCTTAATCATTATCATCATTATCTTCTATCTAGGAAAGGCTTATCAGTTTCTTTCCTACATATATTATTACCATTGTTTGGGGATTGGTTTCAATCCTTCTGAAAGAGCACTGACTTTGTACCAATTTCATTGCGTTGTTGAAGCGTGTAGGGGTCCGTGGTAAAATGTCAAGACTAAATAAGCATTTCTGTCAAATTTGACAGCTATTACTTAACCAAGATGGCTGTTATATAAAGTTCAAGCGTCCCTGTTGGAAAACCTTTTATAAATTACAATTTCATACAATATTTATTTTATTCTATATTATTATTATTAATAATTTAATCCTATATTATATCTAACTAGCTGATGCCTGTAATTTCATCCGCGTGAATTTAGGTTTTTAAATAAAATAAAAATCCGGGTAAACTCTTTGATTTTCCGGGTTAACAAGTAGCCTATGTCACTCTTTAGGCCTTTAACTATACCCACTCAAATTAAATAATTCTATTGGGACCGGTCCATCATCACGGACAGGACTATTCTAGCGAATAAGCCTGACATCGTGGTGGTGGACCGGGCACAGTCGAGGGTGTTTTTGGTGGACATCACCATTCCGTATGACGAGAACCTCGTGAGAGCTGAGACGGAGAAAAAGCTCAAGTATCTCGATCTGGCTCACGAGGTTTCCGACATGTGAGTCCACTGAAATAATCCCAATCGTCATATCTGCGAATGGGTTGATCCCAGTCAGCCTCGCTCACCATCTGAGGCGACTGGGGTTCCGGGGCAGTTCGCTCGCAGCCAGGATGCAAAAAGCGGTCTTGCTGGACTCGGCTAGGATAGTCCGCCGATTTCTTCACCTGTCGCCCTGACCCCCGGCCGTTTGGTCTCCCCTGCCGGGGTGTAATCCTCCGCCCGGTACAAATATGTATGTATGTAATGTTTATGTAGGTTTATTTATTTTTATGTATGTAAATAGGTATATTATATCTCTTTTGGCTTTTATATGTGTAGGCGCGCTAGACACGTACATCAGAAATAGGAAGGAGAATGACCGATAATTATTATTATTAATCCTCAGCCGACATCAGAACATATCAGAACGTAGTAATTAACCACTAGGTACTTTAATCAATGATCTTTACAATTAGTTCTCAGCACTTTAAACAACCTATTGGATGAGTCGGGATTTACTTTCTTAAAAGGAACCAGGCCGCATATGTGAACTAACGATATTCTTGTGTTATCAAATTACATGGACTATCCTCAATTATTATCATGGAAACTCTCACGTATAGCACAGGGAAACTATCAACGCAAGGTAACGAGGTAAACCTAACCTAACCCTACCTAGGTCGCCTCCAACCACCCCTCACAGCGACCCCTCACCTCACTCTAACCTAATCTCAACATCATCATCATCATCATCATCATAGCATCATCATAGCATCATCGCATCATGTGATTAGGGCACAATTGCTATTGCAACCTCTGAATCAAATCACTAGCCATTTCTTTATCTGATCATCTAAAGACAATCTACCACTGGTTCGGAATGCTACAGCCTACCGCGAGAAGAGCCAGCAAGAAACTCGCGTGGCGACTAGCTCAATCATCAATCTCAACTTCATGAACACTCTTAAAATAATCATTGCATTGACACTCACTATCTAAACCAGATCATATTATTGACTCCTCTTTACTAACTCGCAATATCACAATAGCTCTACCTTATCCACTCTATGCGCGTCTACATACCGAATGCCATAGCATCGTGCGCTACGGCGCCTCGAACACTATTCATCCAGGCATGCAATCGCCACACTATACCTACCTACGCGAATCCCACTCAAGGGATCGCCAGCTTGTGCCCGGTTTCCTCGAAACCACCAGAATGCAAGCTATTCGATCTAATGGGAAACTCATTGTCTGATTACCCTACCTCTTGTGTAGGGTAGTGTCTACCCTACACAAGAGTCATCAATGATTCTTAACCAAACGGGTTATACGTTTCTAAAGCGGGTACTATCAAAGTTAACTGCAAATTACTATCACACTAAACTATCACTTTAAACTAATTATTATCTCAACTGCCGGTATATCTCCAATTACACTCTAAATTACTAGCGTTTGCAGAAATAACCTTAACGGATGTCATTATAATAATCTATCCACTGAGCCAACCGTTAACTCACGAATTACTCTAATATTCACCAATATAATTAATATTCCATATTCGTCTAACAACTACCCGAACATTATTAATAGTGCTTTGCAGACAAAGTCACCGGATAGCATTAAAGGTTAGAATTACTTTAAGGTTACGATTTAACACAAACATTCTACATTATCACAATCACAGAATTAAATATCACGATCATTATTATTCACGCTAAAAGCTACCTATCTCGAATTACCTAAGCTAATCTGAATTCTAATAAAAAGGCTAGAGTGAATTCTGAATCAGACAACCTACGCGTGTCTGTCAAAATCCAACTCTGCCGGCTAATCCAAGATGGCTTCTTTTCACAGAGTAAAGCTTCCTTCATGCAACGTTTCTTTTCACGGAATCTATGACAGTAAAACCTATTATAACATTGACACGCCTACACGGCCATTCTGACATGCGACCGTCCACGGGAGCTAGTAAGTATCAAGCACAAACAATTTCCAATCGTCAGAACATCCGCTCGTCCATCCTGACGATCAGCACAAGCACAAAAACTACATATTATAAAGCATGCATAACACAACCAAAGCATGTCACAACCAAATTACTTCGCAACCATAGCATGTCGCAACCATAACATGTCACCAACGCATGTCACAACAAAAGCGTGCAACCTGGACAAGACGAGCACATCTCTTCAAGCAACCCATAAGAATCTGGCACGGACGACACTGTCCATTCATCCAACACATCTGGAGCAAGCGCGTGCATCCCTTCAACCGACCTCTTCAGGTGCGGCCCGAACCATACACCTCAACCAGGGTCGAACATCATCTGGACTGAGCGAGTGCATCCCTCCAGCCAGGCTAGACTCCACAACATCTGGAAGAAGTGTGTCCCCTCAACCAACTCTTGCGAGTCTGGCCCGGACGACACTCTCTTACCAGGATAGACTCCACAACATCTGGAAGAAGTGTGTCCCCTCAACCAACTCTTGCGAGTCTGGCCCGGACGACACTCTCTTACCAGGATAGACTCCACATCTGGAAGAAGTGTGTCCCCTCAACCAACTCTTGCGAGTCTGGCCCGGACGACACTCTCTTACCAGGATAGACTCACAACATCTGGAAGGACACTTCCTTACCAGGATAGACTCACAACATCTGGAAGGACACTTCCTTACCAGGATAGACACAGGGACTTACTAAAACATAACATCTGCAAGCAGTGTGTTCCTTCAACCAAGTCCCACAACACACAAGCACATACATGGACCGAGAGTCCCTGATGTTTCACAACTTAAAGGTCATCCATTTAGTCATGATCTCAATGTCACATCTGTCCATTACGTCAACTAACAACATACTGAAGCGGACCGGACACATCCCGTCAGCGTCTCATCCATCAGTGTGGAATGTCGTAAGTTCACACGCTGCCACAAACGAAGTGATCTACAAGATCAATTCAGATTATTTCATTGATAATATGAAGTGAAACTGAAACATTTTCTGGGTAATAAATTAAGTAATTGCCATCAATACTTTCCAAAGTCCCATGGCTTAGGAGTGCAGCACTCTTGCAGCGTCAGGATTAAATAGTTGGATCCAAACATTTTTATGGTAACGACTCGCGAACTTCCTCTACTAATTAAAAAAAACTATGCAAATCGGTCAGAAACCTCGGAGAAATCGGTTTACAAAAACGCGCCGAATTGAGTACCTTCTCCTTTTGGAAAGCCGGTTAAAATTGCAAAACAAAAATGGCGGTGCAAGCTATCAGCTGTGAACTCGCTGTGAAGTCAAGTCGAATCCAAAATACTGTCGACAGTTATAGGTCCAGGTAGAGAAATCGTCTGTCACTGTCACACACAGCATTCAGTTCGTTCGCTGACTCTCTCTTTTCACTTTTTAATCAAGGGGCAGCCACACGTGCACGCTTTCATCTCGAAGTAAGGCTGGCATTGTTAAATCCAGGTAGCTCCATATTTATTAATAACGTTGTTAATACTACGTTGGTCCTGGAAGTAACTAGTCCAAGTGTAGCTTAGGATAATGCTTGAAGTAAGCATTTTTTATTAATAAGGGTGTTAGAGTTTAGACTATACACTTGCCACCCAGTTCACCATCAAAGTCATAATCATTGTCATAGTCAAACTGTAGTTTGATCCGGAACATCGACCCGCATAGGCCAGTCCCTCAATCAACTACACCACAGTCAACATTGTCATAGTCAAACCGTAGTCTGATTCAGAACATTGACTCGCATAGGCCAGTCCTGCGATCAACTACACCACACTTACCAGTATTCCATACCAGATAGATACCAACATGCACTGCATCACGGGGTTTACACAAAGCATCATTTCACACACCATTTACTACTCTTCACGTTCAGAGGCAGTGAGAGTCCAATCCGAAATATTAAGGATCTTTTAACTCTCAGATAAAACCCCGAAATCTTTTTCTGCAATTTTTTACAACAAAGCCTAATTGTGGGTATTAAAATTGGAAAACTTTTCTTCTTCTTTAAACAAATTAATATAATTTTTTCTCGTAACTTTATCCTTTTATAAACCAGGCTAATGTGGGCATTATTTGCAAAACTGTGGGCATAACTTTCAAAAATGTGGGCATGTGCTCATCCCACTTCTGATGTAGGCGCGCTAGACACGTACATCAGAAATAGGAAGGAGAATGACCGATAATTATTATTATTAATCCTCAGCCGACATCAGAACATATCAGAACGTAGTAATTAACCACTAGGTACTTTAATCAATGATCTTTACAATTAGTTCTCAGCACTTTAAACAACCTATTGGATGAGTCGGGATTTACTTTCTTAAAAGGAACCAGGCCGCATATGTGAACTAACGATATTCTTGTGTTATCAAATTACATGGACTATCCTCAATTATTATCATGGAAACTCTCACGTATAGCACAGGGAAACTATCAACGCAAGGTAACGAGGTAAACCTAACCTAACCCTACCTAGGTCGCCTCCAACCACCCCTCACAGCGACCCCTCACCTCACTCTAACCTAATCTCAACATCATCATCATCATCATCATCATAGCATCATCATAGCATCATCGCATCATGTGATTAGGGCACAATTGCTATTGCAACCTCTGAATCAAATCACTAGCCATTTCTTTATCTGATCATCTAAAGACAATCTACCACTGGTTCGGAATGCTACAGCCTACCGCGAGAAGAGCCAGCAAGAAACTCGCGTGGCGACTAGCTCAATCATCAATCTCAACTTCATGAACACTCTTAAAATAATCATTGCATTGACACTCACTATCTAAACCAGATCATATTATTGACTCCTCTTTACTAACTCGCAATATCACAATAGCTCTACCTTATCCACTCTATGCGCGTCTACATACCGAATGCCATAGCATCGTGCGCTACGGCGCCTCGAACACTATTCATCCAGGCATGCAATCGCCACACTATACCTACCTACGCGAATCCCACTCAAGGGATCGCCAGCTTGTGCCCGGTTTCCTCGAAACCACCAGAATGCAAGCTATTCGATCTAATGGGAAACTCATTGTCTGATTACCCTACCTCTTGTGTAGGGTAGTGTCTACCCTACACAAGAGTCATCAATGATTCTTAACCAAACGGGTTATACGTTTCTAAAGCGGGTACTATCAAAGTTAACTGCAAATTACTATCACACTAAACTATCACTTTAAACTAATTATTATCTCAACTGCCGGTATATCTCCAATTACACTCTAAATTACTAGCGTTTGCAGAAATAACCTTAACGGATGTCATTATAATAATCTATCCACTGAGCCAACCGTTAACTCACGAATTACTCTAATATTCACCAATATAATTAATATTCCATATTCGTCTAACAACTACCCGAACATTATTAATAGTGCTTTGCAGACAAAGTCACCGGATAGCATTAAAGGTTAGAATTACTTTAAGGTTACGATTTAACACAAACATTCTACATTATCACAATCACAGAATTAAATATCACGATCATTATTATTCACGCTAAAAGCTACCTATCTCGAATTACCTAAGCTAATCTGAATTCTAATAAAAAGGCTAGAGTGAATTCTGAATCAGACAACCTACGCGTGTCTGTCAAAATCCAACTCTGCCGGCTAATCCAAGATGGCTTCTTTTCACAGAGTAAAGCTTCCTTCATGCAACGTTTCTTTTCACGGAATCTATGACAGTAAAACCTATTATAACATTGACACGCCTACATATGTATCTATTTTGTACACGGGCGTGAGAGTAGATGTATATCCATAATAATAATAAAAAATATGTAGGTTCTTCACCAACCAAAAGGATGTGATTATGATGATATTGAGGACTAAAACCACTAACCGGTTTACCTTAGGTAATGGTTAACCAGATATGTCAGAATTACAGCCGTTAAATTAACCGAGTCTTCGTGGACGCACCAACAATATTCTCGGACACTACGACAGACAACACAAACTACCCTCAACTATAACTATAGCAACCCTCATTAATAATGAGTAATGACACCAACGTCTACTATAACTAGACAACACTAACTAACCCTAAGTCCCTGCCTAGACCGGCTCCTCCATCCCCATACCGGTCCCAGACTAACCAGCTAACCTAGCACACCACAACCTAGTACTATAACCTCAACCAACTGAAACCACATTAGGTTACAACAACAAGTCTAAAACCTACAGTACGACACCCATAGAGTCTACTGAGAAGTGCCCTCGGCAAGAGCCAAACGAGTAATGAATCGTGACGCACTACGCGTCTAATTTTATAGTCTTACAACGACGGTGGGGAAGATGACGTGATTTTCAATGAGTAAACTCTTTACAATTAAAAGACGGCACCGCCGTCATATATATACACATTACGCACTAACAAGACTGCGTCGCCTATTTAGCTGGATGCTAATTAGTCGGATAGTAATAACCAATCTTCGTATTCCAACTAATTATAGCTTCTTAGCTATAATATAGTGTATATTCAACAAGCCACCTTTCCAATTAAAAAAACCATCAAAAACGATTCATTTGTTTAGGCTCTATGATGCCACAGACAGATACACGGTTACAGAGATACACACGTCAAACTTATATCTTTTGGGTCGGGAGTCGAGAGAAAATTCAACCCGCAAGGTAGTAAAATAGGGGTTTATAACTTGTGTAGTCCACGCAGACGAAGTTGCAGGCGTAAGCTGGTTTAAAAAAAAAAATAGCCATCTTAAATGACTAATATTCCTCTTTCCTCACCAACTAAGCGTCAGGCTTGTGCTAGGAGTAGGTACGACAATAGTGCAACGGGCGGGGTTTGAACCGTCGACCTTTCGGTTTTCAGTCCACTCCTTTACCGGTTGAGCTATTGAGGCTTATATTATAGTAACTAGTATTTTGCTCGCTGCGCGAGCTGCTAAAGCAGCTCTCGAGATTTATAATCGCCATTTTGATTTTTTTCCAGCTCTCTGCCAATTTAAAAAAAAGTCATACAATTTCTATGAAAAAATAAATGCCGCCATTTTGATTTTTTTTTCTGTCCATCTAGGAGAACAATTATGTCAATGAGTGAGTCAGTGAGTCAGTGAGTGAGTGAGTGGTAATCGAGCTATGTATAGTATAATAATAATTTATAAGAAACAATGGTATTATCTGGTTCCTTTGTTTTGGTTTTTTAGTGGCAGGGGATTAGTTGTCAACCAATTTTGCAATCCAGTTTAATTTTTATAAGCTCCTAAATTACGATTTATTTATTTTAATTACGACGCACCTTTAATTGCTTAAATCGCACATAACTCTGATCTAGAGGTGCGTGTCCAATATCGAACCTGTGACCTTTTAAATAGAAGAGTTACATTTCAACCACTAGGCTATCACCTCATGGGTCTAAAACCTGGAGCTACTTTTTATCCCGGAAAATAAAAGTTCCCATGGGATATGAAAAAATGGAAACGCGAACGCAGTTGCGGGCATCAGCTATTGTTATAAAATAACAACTAACTTACATTTCGTTTTGTTCATTAAGTCTGCCGTTGAACCACACACACACAATATCCATTCACACACAAATAAACGTTTAGTTAACAACGTTTTTAGACCGGAGCCGGTGGCGACGGTGCCAGCGCTCTCTCACGCCGACGTTGCCACTCTCTTTCTCTTCGATATTCATACATTTTAGAAAAACCATAAGCCACTACGAATATTATCGTAAATTTTAGTACTAAATCAGCAAAAAACTCTACAGTCGGATCAGCCATTTTTAGCAAATATTCCCCGTTCCGTTTAAATAAGTTTCGGAGACTAAAGATACTAGACGGCTGACGCCTGCGTGCGTGCAAGCGCTAAATCTGACTGATGCTGTGATGCATTTATTCTAGGGGAATTATTCTAGGGGAAGGGGGGAAACACGACCAGTGTTGCATGGTATTATGTGGCGAATCGCACAAACATAACCGTTAGGTACCAAAGCTTTAAAAAGTTTTGAGGCTGCTGTACCACTGACTTCCGTAAAACACCTTTAAAAATCTAAGATTAGCATATAATCTTGAAAGCTCTAAGCAGATGGCGCTGATATGGTTGTAGGAAACTTAGTTTATTTTATGTAAATACTGAGTCTAATGGAGTCAAATTATTGTCTGCCACTCGGAAATTGCTTTACTTCGAGATTCGAGGTTCTCGAGATTTGCGATCAGCAACACATTCAGCGATTCATTTTTATATATAGAGATGTAGCGTATATGTACCTAAGCTATCTATCTATTTCGTGTGTGAAGATCCCTCGCGCAGGCGCGGTTGAAATGGCGCGCGAATTAAAAATAAAATAGACGTTTACATAAGTGCAATACAAGTTTTAAGTTGTTTAATAAATGAGTATTAACCTATTAGTATAACCTATTAGTTTATCGAAAAAAGAATTATTTACATTTGTACGTTTTACTTGGCAAAGTGTTCATTGTTCATTCATTTGATTTTTGTTTCCTCGCAAATGTAAGAAAATCACTATGGCCGAAATAGCAATTAATGACGTCGTTTAGTTTAAAAGGACTTTTACTTTAAAAGGAAAAATAAAGTAGATAAATACCAAGAGGTGCCCAAATATGATGCATCAATTAAGACAAGGATTATTTTAATGATAAAAAAGTTTGGGAATGAGTTGCCAAACAGCTTTGATAGTTCTAATGATTTTGTAGAGTGGTGATACTTAAAATAATATCCGGCTGAGTTTGTTGTGGGCTCTTCTCAGATCTGGGCGCATTTAAAACACTCGTAGCTTTAGTTTTAAGATAACGTAATTAATTATCACCATTGCATCAATAACTTACAAATTCAACAATGACAATCAAAAAGTGTACAGTACACAATTTCAATAAATGATTCGACTTTGACAAACACTCTACTTAACTCTTTTTGTATTGATAACTTGGAATCAGAATCAAAAATGGATGAACTTAAATCCTGTACTGGATTTGATAGTTATGAGCACATATGGCTTGTTTTTAATGTCCTAGGGCCTGCAGTAAACCATCTTTTGAATTATCCATCTGGTCGTGGAAAGACTGTTCACTTCCTAAGTCCACTTAATGAGTTTCTACATATAGTTGTATATTGCGAGACGAGACATTTCACCGCGGTTAAAAGCCACTATGGTGACAAAAGAGCTGACTCATTTTACACTCAAAGGATCAGCCTGGCTGCATTGACAGCCAGAATTCTTGGTACCATTCCACGTGAGCATTATTTGTACAGGAATACGGTATTTGACAACTAGTCAAATCAGTAACTTTTTATTAAACGTCAAAACGCGCGCTTAGTATGCGAGATTCTATGAAATACCGGTGTGTGACGTTACAATCATTTGACGTGCTTTTTTTAGTTTAATCCATAATTTAAAATGGTTAGTACACTTAAAACCAACAAAGGACGTGGATTTTACGTATTTTGGAAGACCATCTGTTTAATAATCACTGAGAAATAATTTATTTTTGATGTAGTCAATTATACCCAATTAGATCAGGCTAACTTTTAGTTTTATTGTAACATTTTCAAACTGTTGTAGAATTAAGACTAATAGGATAAATAAAGAGCTTTTAAATTTTATATCAGTGAAGCATTGCTTAGACGTATCTTGGATACGTACTTAACTTGGTTCAATTCTATGAACTGTCAGTTTAAAGGACTTAACATTTGGATACCACTCAAAACTGATAAACAAAATGCTATGTTCAAAGATCATAAATGTACCAGTACAGTGATTATTATTTACTGCACTGGGGTCAATTATTTTTGAATGTTTATATTTAAATAATATTGTATTTATTTCTATAATTAAATAATATTTTATTTATCATTCTGTATTGCAATCATTTTTAATAATGCTTACTAACCTAAAGATTTCTATATCTACTAGCCATGTAACAAAACACGATGATTGTGACTGCGCATTATACAATAAAAACTGAATTCAGCTGGGCTTGTGCATTTACACGAATTACACCAAAAAGAAGCGTATTGTTTAAAATAGACCAGCCCGGAAATTCCGTATCCCGACAATGTACTTATCAACGTACAAATATTGTAATCTACTGAAAGCATTAGTTGGTATGTCTACTTTTGTTTCTGATGTTTATGGAGACACCGTCAGTGACAGCTGTTTGTTTGACAAGTGTGGTTTGTCTAATTTACTTACTTGAAAAATATGACCAGATCGAGGTTTTCAGACATAATAGATATTTAAGCCTCTAAAGATGTTATTGTAGGTAAATAGGCCAGGTTTTCTGAAAAAAATGTCCGCTCAGCTAGAGCCCGAGTAGCTCCATTGTTCAATATTGTCATCAAACCGAATAAATATTGAGAGGATAATTAGTTTGGGTAAAACATATAGAATACTTTGCTATATTTCAAGTAATTTGATGCCTTAAATCAATAGAACAATATTTTTTGACTTTATGTTAGATCGGAGCAAGACTTTAAGATCATGAATTGAATGAAATAAATTTAAGTGATTTATTTCACTTAATTTGGAGGGATTTGCGTG
The DNA here is from genome assembly GCF_902806685.2 of Maniola hyperantus. Classification (NCBI taxonomy): domain Eukaryota; kingdom Metazoa; phylum Arthropoda; class Insecta; order Lepidoptera; family Nymphalidae; genus Maniola; species Maniola hyperantus. Next base: position 3,397,088 of record NC_048564.1, read on the forward strand.
ATCCGTGTTTATAAATTGATCTAATTTCTCTTTTTTGCAATACAAAACAGTTGGGATATTTTATGAGTGGTATACTAACTAAATCAGGCACTGTAATATTTGTCGCTAAAACTGGAACCATAAATTATACTTATCATAAAAATATCTAACCTTTAGAAGTATTTCACTAATAATAATACAATATATTTTATAAACAGAAATACATTTATATTTTTAGTTGGCCAAATGGCAAAGTCACAGAAGTTATGAGCAGTAACATAAATTTAAGTTTGCATTGGATAATAATAATTTGAATTAGTTTTCAAACTAAGTTCATTGTTTTTCATTTCTAAGTATGATAAGCTATCAAAACTTATTATAGAGTCATTTATTGAATATGTGTCAGTATTCTTAACTTCTAAAAGAGTCAGTGACCGTATAAGACTGTCAAGAGATGCAGTTAGTTAAGGATGATCTAGTGAAATAAAAAGTCCACAACTTACAATATGGTTAGAAGGGCTCTGGCTGAAAATGTTTAATCTCCTACAATTTCTGATATGCTAAAGTGCTCAGTATCTAAGAAGTTGCCTCCTCATAGGCATTGAATCTCGGAAAACGGAGGCTGCGTAGAAGACCTCTATACGAGTATATACTCGTATAAAAGGAACTGTACTGACTAACTGACTGACTAATTTATCAACGCACAGCTCAAACGACTGGATAGATCAAGCTGAAATTTGGCATGCAGATAGCTTTTATGACGTAAACATCCATTAAGAAAGGATTTTTGGAAATTCAACCTCTAAGGGGGTAAAATAGAGGTTGGAGATTTGTGCAGTCCACGCTGATGAAGTCACGCAAATTAGCTAGTTGATTTATAATTATAGAAGAAGTAAAGCGAAGTATGGCGATAGCAAGAATTGCGATGGACAGGCTGAAGAAAATATGGAAGAACAGAAACATTACAAAAGCTATGAAGATCCAACTCGTACGAACACTTGTATTTCCCATATTTTTATACGGGGTGCCATGGCGACGTTGCTGGCTACGTAGCCATGCCTACCTTAAGGTACCTACCGTAGCCAAATGAGGTTGCCAAATAAGTAGCACAACAACACAACAGAACCGAACACGAGCGCTTCCGTCCTGGGGGGCAATTCGCTAACTCAGCGCATTTGATATTGGTTGGTTCTACATTGCTGCTTCATTGAGTGATATTTAAAATAATTTTGTCGTAGAAAACCTTCAATGGATTACAAATAAACGTCAAAAGAGCTCGGTGGCTATCATTCAGTGTTAGACACTAATTTAGCGAATCAGTAGGCTGGTGATCAGTTGGCCACTGAGACTTATACAAAATACTGATATCTTGGCTACGTGACGCCATGTCGTCAGAGTATCTAGTCTCTACGTAGGGGCCGGTCGCTGTGGCTACGCTTCCAGAGTGGCGTTGTCGTAAGAAAGTAGATAATATGAATTGTTTGGATGCGCAGCCGGCGAGGTCGCCAGGGCGTCCCAGTGAATTAGCGCTTATTATTTCAGTCATTACGCAGCCATTCACAAAAAAACAAAATCATAATGTGAGGATAGGGCGGATTTATTATTTTATTATTATTATTATTTTACACTGGTATATCGAAAAGAAGTCCAGAATAAAATCCGATTCAAAATCGGTAGGACCACTTGAACAATTAAACCTTATTAATTAAAATTAATTTACCAAAAAAAATATTGATATCGATTACCCGGTATGTGATGAAATAGAAAATTGCTAGAAAATTGCCATGTCGACCAGTCTTTATTTTTTTTATTTTTATTATTTTTATATAGTCACGAACAATAGTAATAAAAATGTTAGTGTAAAAGGACTTATACCCCAACAACACCAGCGCCACCAAGCGGGAGCAAAGGCGAACACGCCTGCCAAATTAAATCCTGCCTGTCATCTTTGGAAAAGATACGAAAATAGGACCCAAGGTATGATATTTTGCGCACAAAATGACTTTGCACCAGCTATTTTAACTTTATATGATGTGGTGCTGGAGGCGAATGCTAGGAGTCTCATGGACCGAATTTCGTACCAACATCTCTATACTCCAAGAACTCGGCATTAAAAAGCGACTTTCGTCGATAGTACAGAGTCGCATATTAAAATTCTTCGGACACGTCTCCCGGCGTGAGAGTGACTCCATTGAGCGTCTTGTCGTGCAGGGCAAGGTGGAGAGCACCAGAGGGCGAGGAAGGTCACCCATGCGATGGACCGACCAAATTAAGTCTGCTGTGGGCGGTCCTTTGCACGGGTGTACCAGGCTGTCGGCCAGCAGGAAGAAATGGCGAATGCTCGTGAGGCATATAACATCTGCCCTCAAAGACGTTGCTTCGTGATGACCACGACCGCTCTGCCAAAGGGTGATACGACAAAGAGGAAGAAGATTTTAACTTTATGTCAAAGTATTTATGATTTTAACTTTATGTAAAATGATTATGTCAATTTGCAAGTCAAACGTGACAGCGGACCCCAAGAGTTCAAATGGCGTGCGAGTAGTCATTTTGTACGGATTAAACATACATGACCCAAAAAGTGCAGTTTCCCACTATTCTGGCACTAATATTTTCGCACTATTCTGGCAACACTGCTTGCGACCGCCTACTTCTGCCAGGTGGGAGGTCTCACTGAACTAGCTGCACCAATCACAGACCTTATGCTATATTTAAATTATTGATTTACTTCAAGTTTAACATACCTATAGTACCTAGTTACATAGAAGTTATAGACTATATAATTATAATTATTATACCTACGTTCTTTGTTCGTAAAATATTCAGAATCATTAATTCAGGTTTAAATTAATTTCTCTGGTGTGGTAAATATATCTTGTTTTCAATTCATTATCATCGTCACGATCAACCCATCACCGGCTCACTACTGAGAACGAGTCTCCTCTCAAAATGAGAGGGATTTGGCCGTAGTCTCTACTAGTGCGGATGACCGAGGTTGTAAAGACATCGGCCTTCCGCCTTCTATTCGCAAGGTCAGGGGTTCGATCCCGGGCACGAACCTCTAACTTTTTGAGTTATGCGCGTTTTAAGCAATTAAAATTAGTTTAAAAATTTACAAATAGTGGGTAGGTATAGTCCGCGACAGGTTGTGATGCCAATATGCTCATAACCCCATGAGGCGGGGGACGCCCCGCACCGGGCCAACCGCACGTCACCCGCGCTCGCCCGCTCTGGGTTAGCGTGGAGGCTGTGCGGGTATGCGGAGCGTTTCCTCTCCGATTGTCATCTCGATCTGTCGCGTACTTGATATGTTATACTATTTATATATAATATGTATGTAATAATGTATGAACGACTCACGCACCACCTATTGGACGTTGATGGTAGGTACATACTTATAGTATGTGAATGGTTTGGTACCTGGCGCAGTGATAAGTTCTGTGGTCTTATAAGTGGGAGGTCCCAGGTGCGATTCCTGGCAGGGCAAATTGGGAATTTATCTAAATCTATCTATATATATAAAATTCAAAGTCCTGACTGTCTGACTGACATATATACCTATCAACGCACAGCCTTAACCGCTGGTCCTAAAGACATGAAATTTGGAGGGTCTATTCTTTGTAAAGAGTACTTAGGTTTCCTCAAAGAAAGGATTTTTTGAAATTCCACCCCTAAGTGGGTTAAATGGGGGATGGAAGTTTGTATGAAACTCCGTCATTTTTCAAGTTATTTGCATGAAAATTGGTATTTGGGTTTGCGGTCACAAATGAAGAAATGCGTGTTTCAGGATTTTTGGAAATATCACCGTTAAGGGTGGTAAAATAGGGGATGAAAGTTTGTATGGGACAGTTTTAATTAATGATATTATTATTAACTTTAAATTTGGAAAGTAGGTTTTTTCTTGAGGTTAGGTGTCAGCTAAAGAAACTACTATGAGAAAATCCCCCCATAAAAGGGATGAAATGGGGGATGGAAGGTTAAGTATATGTGTTATTCGGTGCTGGTGCAGGGTGTGCGTCCTGATGTTATATTATCTAATGTTTGTTTCTGAAAAAAAAAATGCCAGTTGTTTCCTGTAGGCCACACGGGCGAAGCCGCAGGCAGAAGTTAGTATGTAGATGTATAAAATGAAAAGCCGACTGACTGACTGATCTATTTACGTACAGCTCAAACCACTGGACGGATTGGCTGAAATTTGGAATGCAGATAGCTATTATGAGTTATGACATAGACATCCGCTAAGAAAGGATTGAAAATTCAACTCCTAACGGGGTAAAATAGGGGTTTGAAATTTGTGTAGTCCACGCGGACGAAGTTGCGGGAATGAGCTAGTATTTTATAAATTGTCTCTGGTTCGGTCTGGTGCGAGGCTTCGGCTGTGGCTAGTTACCACCCTACCAACAAAGCTGTGTCGCCAAGCGATCTAGCGTTCCGGTACGGTGCCGTGTAGATACCGATCAAGGGTATGAGTTTAATGAAACTGTCATACCCTTTCCAAGTTAGCCCGCTTCCATCTTAGACTAACATCATCACTTACCATCAGGTGGGATCGCATTCAAGGGCTAACTTGTACCGGAATAAAATAAAGTCAAATACTGCAGTCCCAACAAGGTTTAATCGCAAGTTTTTAATCAAAGTTTATATGCAAGCGACATTTGTGCGTTTTCCTTACAAGTTCAAAACTACTTACACGCAATCTGCAGCTTACACGCAGTTCCCACTACTAAAGCTGCATGCAATTTGCATGTATACCTATACTTGCACGATGGTAACGCGGCTTAGAAAACAAGTAATTAAAAAAGTTTTCCAAAAAATCCTGCCTGCGGTTTGCTCTACGTATTTTTCAGCCCGCACTAATCAAAGCGCATAAAATATACCATTTTTTTTTTTTTTTAATTTCATGTAGGTACTCCTAGGTACTCAGTGACACTCGCGCCATCATGACTAATCTAATGACGTATTATTTATCAAAATATGATCAAAATCCAAGATCAAAATCGATTGAGCCGTTGCTGAGTAGTTACAAAAGAATATAGACGATTAATTATGTATTCCATTTTTTTTATATTAAAATTATATAGATAATTTAGTATTTTTTTTATTGTTTAATTTTAACGGTATTAAATTAATGTTTAATTAAATTAATAATTTATTTAATTTATTTTAGTTTTAATTTAATGTTGTTTTATTTTACTTTTAGATTGAAGTTTTTTAGTATATCTACTATATATTTAATACTGTTAAAATTCAACAATAAAGAATTAAATTAAATTGTTCTTATTATTTCAAAGAGCCTCGATAGCTCAACGGTTAAAGGAGCGGACTGAAAACCGAAAGGTCGCCGGTTCAAATCCCACCCGTTGCAAATTGTCGTACCTACTCCTAGCACAAGCTTTACGCTCAATTGGAGGGGAAAGGGGCAATCCTGAAACTGGTCTAAAGTTACTGGGATCCGACTTCTTTCCAGATTTATATATAGGGAAACCTCCTCATTGGCCTTTACCTAAATAATGCTTATTGCAATAAGCATTATTTAGGTAAAGGCCAATGAGGAAGTTTCAGAGCAACGTTCGAAATACTAACACCACTAAAAACGAAAAATAATACCCATATTATATACTTATACTAGCTTGTGCCCGCGGCTTCACCCGCGTGGCCCACAGGAAACAAATGGCATTGATTGACACGACCTAAACATTAAAGCATAGATCATTATAGATATAGGTATTATTTTTCGTTTTTAGAATTTAAGAGCCATCTATGAAAATTTTATCGAACGTTGGCTAGAAACTTCCTCATTGACAAGACGTGACGGGCACAAATAATAATCTTTTATACATTTGATAGTTTTCGTATTTATTCTGTCTATACCCGAACTGCAATTTGAATCAAAGATTATTTATTATTTGAATTACTTCTTCTACGGTCATCATCATCATCATCATTATCAACCGATAAACATCCACTCCTGACATAGACCTCTTGTAGGGACTTGCACACGCCACGGTCTTACGCCGCCTGAATCCAGCGGCGTTTTCTACGGTACACGATGTAAATTTAGGTACAACATTACTATTGTTAATGCTATACAAGATTATTTTTAAAAACTTGATTTGAATTGTAAGAAATGATATACAATTATTAATTTATCTAATGAAAGAGTTTGATAAAATATTTCACTCATTCGATGTAATGCGATCTGTTTCTAGAAGGCCAACTGGAGTAAAGGAAAAATATAAGGATGTTTTTAAGGTTTTATTTCAGTCTCCTTCCGAGATTTACTTAGGGCCATTATAGAATATTTTTGTTGTTTAGATCACGGAACTGGATAATTGGATGTTGCTATAGCAATCGCGCTCTGATTAATTAATTTATTTTGCCATTAGTTTTTTTAGATAAAAACTCTCGGATAATCTCTACGCGTCGAACCTGTGTTCTTCGCGTAGGTTTGGGAGGTCATTCCAATCAATCAATCAGCCTGTTTGTGTCCACTGCTGGACATAGGCCTTCCCTAGCGCTCGCCAACACATACGATCCTCTGCCTTCCTCATCCACTCACTTCCTGCTACCTTCTTAAGGTCGTCAGTCCAGCGGGTTGGAGGTCGTCCCACATTGCGCTTGCCTATACGCGGTCTTCACTCCAGAACACGTCTGCCCCAGCTTCTGTCATTCCAATAATTCCTTAAAAAATATTTAAATAACAAGTGCTTTTCTGAATGTCGCTTATACATTGTCATTAGCTGCATAAAGTTTAAATTCTTAGGTCACCCACTTTGTTAGAAATAGTTTTGGTGTTAGACTCTCATATTAATAACTAAAATCAACCATGGTGAAACAACGGACAGTCCTGTCGATTGCGCCTCTCAAAAGAGTTTTTGAACACAGGAATTATGGTTAAATGAACTTAATTGGATAAAAAGATAAAACATGTTTTGCTATTACTTATGTTGTAGACGAGTCGTAGGGAGCCGCTGCATTCAGGCGGCGCAAGACTGTGGCATGTGGAAGTCCTACAAGAGACCTATGTCCAGCAGTGGACGTCTATCAGTTGATGATGATGATGTAAAATATATTATTATGTAGCTTGATGTAAAAGTGATGTAAAGGACTGCCGCGAAAAAAATTTAAAAGTGTGAATAATTATGATCAAAAATTATTGTACAAAGACTTAATTTGACTTTTTAGTGATATTTAAATGCACGTAACTTTTACTTCGACAAGGAAGCTGACAGAAGAATACAGCTGGGCTGGGCTGCATTTGGTAAATTGCGTCAAGTCTTCAATTCGTCGATACCCCAAAGCCTAAAGACGAAAGTCTTTAATGAGTGTGTCCTACCTGTGATGACGTATGGCGCTGAGACGTGGACACTGACAGTTGGCCTTGTCCACAAGTTCAAAGTCGCTCAGCGGGCTATGGAGCGGGCTATGTTGGGTATCTCTCTGAGGGACAAAATCCGTAACGAGGAAATCCGTAGAAGAACCAGAGTGACCGACATAGCCCAACGAATTAGCCAGCTGAAGTGGCAGTGGGCAGGCCACGTCTGCCGCAGAACCGATGGCCGATGGGGCAGACGTGTTCTGGAGTGGAGACCGCGTATCAGCAAGCGCAGTGTGGGACGACCTCCAACCCGCTGGACTGACGACCTTAAGAAGATAGCGGGAAGTGGGTGGATGAGGAAGGCGGAGGATCGTGTGTGGTGGCGTGCTCTTGGGAAGGCCTACGTCCAGCAGTGGACGCAAATAGGCTGATTGATTGATTGATTGAACTTTTAAAAGATAGAGGTACGTGCCTGGGATCGAACTTCCAATCCCCCAATAGGGAATAGCCAACGTCTTAACCACTTGGTTAACTACGAAATTGATCGGTTTGATATGGATAGCTATGGTGAAAGGCACAAGTACCTATCTATTACATCTACACTAATATTATAAAGAGGAAAACTTTGTTTGTTTGTTTGTTTGTTTGTTTGTTTGTTTGTTTGTTTGTTTGTTTGTTTGTACTGAATAGGCTCAAAAACTACTGGACCGATTTTAAAAATTCTTTCACCATTCGAAAGCTACATTATCCACGAGTAACATAGGCTATATTTTATTTTGGAAAAAAATAGGGTTCCGTAAGATATTTGGGTTTTTCGGACACAAGGTGTAAAAAATCAACCAGAAAAGTTACTTATTTTGCGTACGCTGCCTAAACTATAAAAGATAGAACCATAAAATGTTCTAATTAATTGTAGATCTTATAAATATCTACAAAAAAGTCCGCGACACACTATACCCATCTATGTCGAGTGAGGCACAGCAACCATTTTTTTATTTAAAAATCTTGAATTTTTTTTGGACTACATTTAAACGCGTTTATTTTACTCATGCTATTAATCCTTATCAAAATAAATGATTTCATCACTAAGAACAGTTTATGGAGATAATATTTGGTCTTTGAATGATTAAAATTGGACGTTTGGTTTTGAAGTTATGGCGAAATTAAAATATTACGATTTCTGCTGCACGGCCCGTTGTTGTTGTATTATATAAAGAGGTAATGTCGTTAAGTTTGTTTGTAGGGGGTAACCTTTAGAACTACTGAACCGATTTTAAAAATTCTTTCACCAGTAGAAAGCTACATTATTCCTGAGTGACATAGGCTATACGGGATCTTTAAAAACCTAAATCTACGCGGGCGAAGCCGCGGGGATCAGCTAGTAATAAATAAAGTTGAAGTACGGTCTGTGGTTTCGAAATAGCTACGTTTTATCAAGCATCCAGTAATTAAATCACCCGCGGACTTTAGAAGTGCCATTAGCAAAATATGAAACAATTTTGGAACTGTACATCGGAACGCGCTTCACTATTTGCAGTCGCTTTGAAAGCAGATCATACAGCTCTTTATGCGGCCGCCGTTCCACTTGTTAGTTTGACTAACGTAAGAAGCTTACGTAATAAATTAACAACAGTACAGAAGTATACCCATGGATAGTGCTCTCACAAGAAGCAATGTACCTTAAATTTTTTATTTTTTTATTAAAGCTAAAATAAAAACATAATTTCTCAATAAGTATCTGTTTTGGGATTAAAAAGTCTGAAACTGACTGTTTTATAAGGCCTATAAAGACCCTTTTTTACTTTTTAGCTGAACCTAACCTCTCGACATTTTTTATCTTCTCTATACAGGGTGAAATTTTGTAATGCCACCTGAAGGCAAAGTACTCTTAATACTGTAGATAGAAAATTTTACTCAAAGAAAATATTCCTTTATTTTTGAATAGAAAGAAAACTGCATTCAAAGATTTTTGAAAATTCGCTCGCCACACCCGGGAATCGAACCGACTTAAATCTGAAAAATTACAACCTGTACTTTTATTGCATCGATCGTTAGGATCAATTATAAAGATGAAATCTCTCTAAGATACTTGATGAATTAAATGACACACAACTTTAACGTGGTGGTGAAGCCTATGGTCGCGGGCTTTGGTAAATTTGGTGATAACGTTGTGGACATATTCAATTTGAAGGTCCCGATGAATATCGTCATTTCTGATGTACCAGGTTTCATTTACAATATTCCTGAGTACTTTGTCTTGGAACCGTTGGATGATTTGGATGTTACTTTTTTGGTACAGCCCCACAGCTGTATGCCAAATGGGCATGGACTTGTCTGTACAAAAGAATCTTGTTGTGTATTGACAGCGTGGAATATCTACCAAGTAGCCAATACATCTGTTTATACTTTATATCAAGTTTTTCCTTTTTTTTTCTTGACATGGGCTTTTTAGCGCAACTTCACATCAAGTGTCATACCAAGGTAAGTATTTAGCTATATCCACGTAGGAGATTTTTTGGTCGTTTATGAAGACAGCGTGGTACTTTTTTGTTTTATATGTAAAATCTATATGAACCATTGATGTTGGAATCCCCCTTATGAACTGACTTTAATTCATTTAGCTTTATCCTCCACTTTTTAGTTTATTTATAGACGTTATTTAGCGCTATTTTTTATGTGCGCTATTTGTACATTACCCACTGACTCTGTAACTATTAACAGTATACACATTTAGTAATAAGGGTCCCGTTGGCTCCTTCGGGTGTGGAATCCTAAAAAGCGGCAACGTATCCAAGGTTCTTTTGTTATTAACTGTGACTATAAAAATTTCAAGCAGTTATTACGTGTTAACAACTGCTATTTTTATTGACCTCTTATTTTTGGTAGCTCAATTTTGAAAGATTTGGTGGGGTTTAGTAGTTTTTGGATACCATTACTTGTATTACTTGTATTAATATTACCATAAATATTGTATCTCGGTGGCTATCATTCAGTGTTGAACACTAAGTTAGCGGGTCACCCCGCTGATACAGTCTAATGTGGAATAACCTAGGTATAGGTTTTATCAAAATTATTACAAAAAAAGTTGTGACATTGCCTCGTTTTTGATTTTTCACTAGGTACTTGTTGGTTTTCGTTTATTCCAATTCTCTTAGACTGTTATTTCGATTGATAAAACAACCCGGAAAAAATCCCTTCCTTTCAACTGCTCGTTTTACAGGTCTGATGCATAATATTTATTCCGTTCTGTTTACTGTTAGGGCGATTCTCGAACAGTACCTACCTACGAAAAGTAACTGTTTTTTACTAATTTTTTTATGATACTAAATATTTTTTTTTAGATAGAAGACGGCAGCCATCCTAAATCGTCGTGGTTTCTATTCTAGGTATAGCAGAATTATACTTAATCATTCTTATTTTTTTATTTAGACACATGTTAGCCCTTGACTACAATCTCACCTGGTGGTAAGTTATGATGCAGTCTAAAATGGGAGCGGGCTGAAGAAGGGGTAGGTATGCCAGTTTTTATTATACCCATGCCCCTTTTGGTTTAATAAAAATGTTTATAAAAACAATAAAAAAAGGGGAAGGACAACCTCCATCACTGGGTCTTGGCAGTATGACGTGTGTTTTAAGCATTGATGTTGAAACCAATGGGTTTAAGCATTGATGTTGAAAACAATGGGTTTCAGCATTGATGTTGAAACCAATGGGTTTAAGCATTGATGTTGAAACAAATGGGTTTAAGCATTGATGTTGAAACCAATGGGTTTAAGCATTGATGTTGAAACTACTGGGTTTCAGCATTGATGTTGGAAACAATGGATTTCAGCATTGATGTTGAAACCAATGGGTGTAAGCATTGATGTTGAAACTAATGGGTGTAAGCATTGATGTTGAAACCAATGGGTTTAGCATTGATGTTGAAACCAATGGGTGTAAGCATTGGTGTTGAAACTAATGGGTGTAAGCATTGATGTTGAAACCAATGGGTTTAGCATTGATGTTGGAAACAATGGATTTCAGCATTGATGTTGAAACCAATGGGTTTAAGCGTTGATGTTGAAACCAATGGGTTTAAGTATTGATGTTGAAACCAATGGGTTTAAGTATTGATGTTGAAACCTGAAATCAAAATGTGTGACTTATTGACATTTGCCATACTTCATTCACGTAGATACCTACATCTTTACTTTACCATGTGCGTCGCATGGACGACACAGGAGCCCTGAAAAGTTGTTGGACAGCAAACCAGAGGGCCGTAGAGACCAAGAAAGACCTCGACGTCGGAGGATAGACGGAGTGGAGAAAGAGATGAGGGTTTTAGGGGTTCGGAGCTGGAAGGAAGCTGCTTCTGACGGGCGCCGATGGCTTAGTTTGCTTGACCAAGCCTACCGAGGGCTGTAGCGCTTTGTTGATGCTGATGATGATGACATCTTTAATATAGGTAGGTACTTAATAAAAATTGCTAGCAAAATAATGAAAAATAATGCTTTAAATTTCTTTTCCATTCAAGTAGAGTTCAGCCTGATTCACGGCCGATAAACCGAGAACGTTCGTTATCATTAATCCCTCACACTCGTGAAAGAGAGGTCACAGATTTGTTTGACCTCTCGTTTATTACTAAAAATCGATATTGGAATATTATTGGGATGCAAAATGAGGCATGTTTTACAGTGGAGGAGCGTAGGCGTGGTTTAATAAGGACAGCCCTCTAGTTCTCAGAAAACCTGTCATCCCTCCCACACGCTGAATTACGAGTGCTGCGCGTGTAAGTTGACCTTGAACTCTATCCAGGTCATAATATACCTATTGAACGCGACAGGTCGAGGTGGCAATAGGGGAGGGAATGCCCCGCATACCCGCACAGCCCCCGTAAACTACATTGTAAAAAAGGGTCAAGAGCGAGATGCCTGCGCCCTAGATGCGTAAGTAGGCATCAGCTAACAAGGTCTAGGGCTTAGAAGGAAATTCCATCCAAATCTGTAGTTTGTAGGATTTATAGTTCCTGAGATTTCGTGATTAGTCATCATCATCATCATCAACCAATAGACTTCTACTGCTGGACATAGGTCTCTTGTAGAGACTTCCACACGCAACGGTCTTGCGCCGCCTGGATCCAGCGGCTCCCTGCGACTCGTCTGATGTCGTCCGTCCACCTAGTGGGGGGTCTGCCAACGCTGCGTCTTCCGGTGCGAGGCCGCCATTCCAGCGCCTTGGGACCCCAACGTCTATTAAGTACTTATCGGTTGTACGAACTATGTGCCCTGCCCATTGCGACTTCAGCTTCGCAACCCGTTGAGCTATGTCGGTTACTCTAGTTCTCCTACGGATCTCCTCATTTCTGATTTGATCACGTAGAGAAACTCCAAGCATAGCTCTCTCCATCGCCCGCTGAGTGACTCTGAGCTTTCTTATGAGACCCATAGTTCTTGTCTCGGATCCATGTGTCATCACTGGCAACACGCACTGTTCGAAGACTTTCTGGTCTTCAAGCAATGAGGAATTTTGGACAAGAAGACATCTCGAAGCTTCCTGAACGCTGCCCAACCGAGTTGGATTCGGCGGCTGACCCCGTTTACATTAATATTATTGTCCTTTTTATTTTATTTTATTTTATTATAAAGGCACACAAAACAGGTTTCAGCTATAAATGGTCCAAATACAAAAACAATAGATTAAGATCTAAGCGGTAACATGTGTACACAACAATACTATTTTAGTGACTGACAAGTGGCATTGGGTAGGGCACATAGTTCGTAAAACCGATAGATGTTGGGGTCCCAAGTTGCTGGAATGGCGACCTCACAACGGAAGACGTAGCGTTGGAAGACCCTCCTCTAGGTGGACGGACGACATCAGACGAGTCGCAGGGAGCCGCTAGATTCAGGAGGTGCAAGACCTTGGTCTGCGGAAGTCCCTATAAGAGTCCTATGTCCAGCAGTGGACATCCATCGGTAGATGATGATGATGATGATGATAATGATGATGAAACGGGGTAGGTAGTATTTAAATGGAGCAACTAAAGAACTGGACACACAATATCTGTGACACAAAAGATTCTAATAAACCAGAAAGAACCTTCAACCTAGTTGCTTGGTAGAGATCGCTTCGCTAAGGCCGCTAATTGTATGTTCTTCTTTTATATGTTACTTTTTTGTGTCTTTTCTTTTTGGTGTACAATAAAGGATATTAAACTAAACTAAAGAACGAGTCGGACTCGCACACGTATGTAAGTAGGTTCGTTTGGTTTCGTACCATCTTACAATAAGTAATATAACACTTTTGTTGTTTTTGTTTACTTGTATGGCGGCCATTTCAACTAAATACCTATTATGATTCATGAGATGCAGCCTGCTGAAAGACAGGCGGTCGGATGGACAGACGGATTGACGGAGGCTTTGTAATACGGAAGCTTAAAACGGTTAAAGCTCTAACACACTACCTATAGCCTTAACCGTTCGTTGTTTCAGGCTACCCCTAAAATACTTGAAATTCCAGACCAGCCCGGACTTCATGCACAGTCCGCGACAGGTCGAGATGGCAATTGCGGTATGAGGTGGGGGTACGCCCCACACACCCGCACGTCACCCGCGCTCGCCCGCACCGAGTTAGCGCGGGGGCTGTGCGGGTGTGCGGGGCGATCTCTCCCCGTTTGCCATTTCGACCTGTCTAGGTATCTATTGTGTGTATTTGGTTTATTATGTACCTTCGTGTATTTACCAGATAATTAGCGTTGAAAAGTTACATTGGAGCCTCATAGGGCGGCGGTGTATTTAATGCGAACGCGTGCTTCTAATTTACAGATCAATTAAGAACGGAATGCGAGCCCTATGTTCTAAACAATCGAATCAATTACATGTGCAGGAACCGCTACCCGTCGAAGAGATGTCCGGAATGGAATAATAGTTATTTGTTATGCAAGGCTGCAGAGTTGTTATTTTGTCGCGAAAGTTTGTATTGAATTGCGAGTCAGCGAAGGATCATAACTTTCTAAGGTTGAACCACGAGCGAAGCGAGTTTAGTTATAACTGTCGTGAATGTGTTTAAGCTGCGAGGTTTGGAACCCTAATTGCTATTGCGCTGGAATCATGTCTCATTAACATCGAAATATAGTTGCTCCGTTACGACGTGATTGAAGGACAAACCAACAAACCAACAAACAAAAACACTTTCACATTTATAATAGGGTAGTGATTATACTTATATTATGATTTATTGAAACGAAACACAAAATATCATTCCCGAAATATGTTTTAATTGGGATATTACCTTTGTTGCTCTCATGAACGCAATGGACCATAAGCGAGTAGGTAGGTGCTTTTACCCTTTGAAATCATCGCTATAAAATGTACTTTAAAATACACTATTAATTTTATTTACAGACTGTGTTATTACTGCGTACTAATATTAAAATTGAGGAAGTAAGTCTGTTTTTCATGACTTAACCCATATATAATCGATCTTGACAAAATTTTGCACGCGGATTGCTTACATCCCAGAAACAGATATGATTGGAGTCAATGAAGCCATAAAACAGCCAATCTTCGGAAGTCCTCAGGAACAGCTCCCTTCTTTATCCAAAGTAAGCCACGTGCCTTACTTTTTAAAAATTAATTTTTGAAGAAACAAAATATACATATTTTTTCTGAAAAACGAGCCCTTTTTGCCTATAGGTGTTTAGAGGTCGTTTGATAGCGTTTGACCTCCTCTACAACTTCTCAAAGAGACCGTAAAGTTTTACTGGACTTCATAAATACTTATACATGATAATATGAAGAATAAATAAATAATTATTATATCGTACATATTATGGTTTAAAAAATCATAAAAATTATTTCCCCGTTTCAAAAGGTTTCTGATTTTAAATAAGTAATACCTATATAAAAAATAATTTAAAAAAAACATCAATATCGGAGGTGTTTCTGAAGACTTCCGACGAAAAGGCTTCATTGACACCACTATATAGAATTGTTCATAAAACATAAACAATATTGTAGACTATCATTCCTAACTATATGCTGGCATTACCAGCAGTTGCCTCTTCCACCACACCTTGCAACCAAAAAACGCATCTGTCAAAAACCTCTTTGTAAAATCCATAATCCATAATTCCATAAATAAATAAATAAATAATATTATAAATGCGAAAGTGTGTCTGTCTGTCTGTCTGTCTGCTAGCCTTTTACGGCCCATCCGTTCAACCGATTTTGACGAAATTTGGTACAGCTAATATAGCTTACACCCTGGGGAAGGACATAGGCTACTTTTTATCCCGGAAAATCGAAGAGTTCCCACGGGATTTTTAAAAACCTAAATTCACGCGTACGAAGTCGCGGGCATCATCTAGTAATTAATAACTCAGTAATTTAAACAATTCTGTGTTTCTTTTGGAACAAGAATACTTTTGATTCTGGAAACTCAATGATCTCAAATATCTCACGAAATTTTTAAAAACAAATCCATGCGGACGAATTCACGGAGATCAGTTAGTTGTTATTTAAATACGTTGCTTCAATGTTAAATTGCCTGAAATTTTAATATTATGCATTGAATAATGTCGGTGGCTCGTGCGGTAAGAACAATTTAACAAAGGACGGGTGATAATGTTATAGGTAAATATTATAGATATATTGCATATGGGTTTGCCTAAAAAAATTCTGTCCAGGATGATTAATTAATAATTTAAGAAAAACTTTTTTTTAATCATTTCACAAATTAGGCTTGTTCTTGTATTCAATGAAATATCAATAATAATATGTATAAGTATATCTATGAAAATGATAAATACATAGGGTATTTATCATTTTCATAGATATAGTATTTTATTAATGGTATTTTCATGGAGATAGTATACGGTATTTTCATATTTTACTTGTTGTTTTGACTCATTTTTGACTGTTATGAATATGTCAATTGCGCAAAACGTTCCGTTACTGCAAGATAACTTTTATTTTAATAAATTATAATAGTTTCTTTCTTTTGATTCCAATATCTTAGAGCCTTAATATTTTTTATATAAACATTGTATATACTTATGATTATAGTCAATATAAACTTTTGCTTGAACGAGTCTTCTTTAATTTTTAAATTATATGGGTCCATTCTCGCCAGCCTCCTTTGGTACAGAGATAGTTTTCATCTCGGGAAAGGACATAGGCTACATTTTTCCTAGAAAATAAAAGAGTTCCCACGGGATTTCTGAAAATCTATATCCACGCGAACTAAGTCGCGGGCATAATCTAGTACCTATATAATAATTGGTAAATACTCAATATTTGAATAAGTAGTCACACTATCATGTATTCCACATGAATGATTTTCATGTTTGAGCCAACCTGTAGCTTTGATTCTGTACAAATATTAAAATTGAATGTAAATGGTAATGTTTACCAATGTTTTTGCGGTTTGCCTTACATAAAATGTAACATTTTACATTTTTTATATCAGTGGACATCAAAGAAGAGTAGGATGCAACATAAAAAAAATGGTATTTGGTATTTTTGATCGTTTATTAGGGTTCCGTAACTCAAAAGGAGAAACGGAACCCTTATAGGATCACTTTGTTGTCTGTCTGTCTGTCTGTCGGTCTGTCAAGAAACCTACAGGGTATTTCCCGTTGACTTCGTCGTGAAAGGCAGGTAGGTAGGTCTTATAGCAGACATTCGGGGAAAAATCTGAAATTTGTAATTGATGGTTACATCACACAAAAAAAATTAATTATGGTCTGAACTAATAATTAGTATTTTCAATTATCAAAGTAAGATAACTATATCAAGTGGGGTATCATATGAAAGGGCTTTACTTGTGGATTCTGAAGCAGATTTTCATATATTTTTATCAATCATAGTTTTTGATTTATCGTGCAAAATGTCGAAAAAATACGACTGTACTAAGTACGGAACCCTCGGTGCGCGAGCCTGACTCGCACTTGGCCGGTTTGTTTTGGTACGAAATCTTGCTAAGCTATTTATTCTAAGTGATGAAAACATATACTTTAAAATTTTATTTATTAGTATAGATTATCCATAACTTGTAACATGTGATAGGCTTTAGGAGGAATTCTCGCGTAAACATACGTACTATTGTTCTGACGTTCGACATATTGATCATGGCCACGAGGGCCCCTTCGACACCATGCAAGCGTTCCTAACAATAGTTAGTAATTACTTACATACTTAGTATTCTGTGGTATGTAATTTGACGAGCGCTGCGGATGCCTGTAACATGGTCTGTTTTGGACAAGGGTTAAAAGTTATACCTACATTAAAATATACCCATTGTAATTTGTAGTAGTAGTATTCTGTTAATCTATGGCTATGTGTATGTTCTGGAAATTAGGCCCACTAAAAATAACTGTTATTTTGATTTATATATCATTAAGAGGTCCAGTATTTGCCGGGAAACAGACAATTATTGTACTGTATTTCAAAAATAAAATCTTCTGTAAATCAAATCTTCTTCTTGAAGTTTCTTTTTTTAAATTTTTTTTATTTAGATACAAGTTAGCCCTTGACTGTAAAATGTTCGTGATGTTTTGCGTACGTGACCCGTCCTCGCCTCGTACGTGGCCGCCACGTGTCAGCTTAAAAAATCATCCCGATCACTCATCCGAACTAACTAACCGGCTCGTTGGAAAGCCTGGAGCACCGCAGAGACGTTAGCTCTCTATGCGTGTTCTATCGCCTGTATAATGGGGAGTGCTCTGAAGAGCTTTTTGACCTCATTCCACCCTCTTTTTTCTACAACCGCACCGCGCGCCACCGTAAGGAATTTCACCCTCACCATCTGGGTGTCTGGTGCACTTCGACCGTCCGCTGCGCCAGATCCTTCTTTCCACGCACGTGCAAACTGTGGAACCAACTCCCATCGGCGGTGTTCCCACTAGATTATAACATGGGGTTATTCAAGGGGCGGACCAACAAATTCCTAAAAGGCCGGCAACGCATCGGCGGCTCCTCTGGTGCTGCAAATGTTCATGGGCGGCGGTAATCACTTAACATCAGGTGACCCGCCTGCTCGCTTGCTCGCTATATCTAATTTAAAAAAAAAAAAAAAATCCGATCCGAATCCGTAAAAATATGGATATAAAAATATCTACGATATATACGTTATAATACCTACAGATAGTTCTATGACAATTTCGGAACGTATTTTCACGGACTTGGATCGAATGAGTGCATAGCTGACTGGTCTGCTCAGAGTGACGTGAGGTGTTAGCAAAATTACTTGTAGATACCTACTTATATCGAGTTTGTTTTGACCACAGCACCAGGTTTTGATTAACTTGGAGACCACATTTAAATACCACTTTGGAGCGCAGATATAGGTATTAATAATCACGGAGTTTTTTTTTAAATTTATTATCAACATACAAAAAAATTAATATTAGGTAGCACACATTGAAAAAAAAACCATAGATGTTTGACCCTCAATGCGTACGTCTGCGCAGAATACCAGCGCTCAGGTTTTATTCTTAAAACCTGCAGCATTAATGCTGAGCTGGGGCCATTTCATCTTGTGCCAAGTGGGTGCAAGAACAAAGATTAGAATTAATTATTAAGTACTTCTTATTATCTACTAACTACTACCTACTAACCATTAATTTTAAGTTTGTTTGTACCTACTTTAGGCATAAGATGAATAAACTAGTTTTCTTTCTTTCTTTCTTCTTTCATTAAATCATGCCTACTTATCATAAAAAATATAAATGTACAATATTACTAGCTTAATTTTGAATACAAAGTTACGAAGCTGCTTAGCTTCTGTGCTAATAATAGTATAGAACAAGACAGCTTGATATAGCAATCGGGGTGAGGACGACATCCGCACAGCCCCCGCGCTTAGCCGGTGCGGTACAGCGCGGGTGACGTGCGGGACGCGGGTGTGCAGGGCGTCCCTCCACCTCATTTGCCGATTGCCATCACGACCTGTATGCTTGAAGAAAAAAACTTTTTTGGCAGGAATAAAAACGAAAATGTAGTTTGAATGCGTCAAATCAATTGATATTGATTTGATGTTTTAGATTACAAACCATTTCAAACACATGATTTGTCAAATAGATAGTACTTAAAATAAACAAATTATGCTTATCTTATTGTGGAAATCACACGGCTTAAGAAAGGATATTCAGTTATTGAGAAGAGTAAATAATAAGTGGTATGTCTCTATAATATAAAAATTTATCACCAAATGTGTTGCTCATCGCAAATCTCGAGAACAGCTGAACCGATTCCGCTAATTCTTTTTTTATAATATTCCTTGAAGTACGAGGATGGTTCTTACCGAGAGAAAAATTAAAAAAATTGCCTGGAAAGAATCGACTGTTAGGTGGTACGAAGTTCGCCGGGGCAGCTATCTGTTGAACAATAAAATCAATAGCTCGGAGCGAGACCAATAATTAATCTATGCAACAGCTGGTGGTGTCTTTGTGGCATTGACTTATATATTACTTCGTAAGGACAGGGCCATTGAACAAGCAAAATGGCACCGACTATTTGGTTCTAAAATGTTTATTTAGCACCAATGCAACCTCAGTGGCGTCTGGATTTGAAACGGGTAGTTCATTAGTATCTAAGAGGTGGCGGTTCCAAAACCGTGAAAAATTTTGTTCGCTTGACCACATCTTGTCATTTATATCGATGCTTTGTGGTGTTTTGTCTAATGCTCCAATCATCGGGTCCAATCGCTCATACGCTGCGCTGCGCGACACGACACGACATTTGCCCCCTAGAAAGAACCTAAGTTTCAGATTTCAAGTTAAAATAACAATAATTAAAGCTTACCTATCTATGCAAGCCCTTCCTCTATTTTACCACCCTTAAAGGGGGTTTTCAAGATGACTAATACAGATTTTAATGTTATTTTTTATTATTATTTATAGCTAATAACCTATGTCGATTTTCATGTCTCTAACTTCAAAAACATATAGGACTTGCATTCCAACCTTTAATATCATACAACCAAAGGGGGTGAAAGTGGGGGTCAAAGGTTGTATGAAAGTAATGATAGTCTCAAAACAGTTTCTTAGCTGACATTTACGTCCTAGAAAGAACCTACCTTCAAAATTTTCAAGTTTGTAAGCTTTATAGTTCCTGAGATTTCGTGATTCGTCAGTCCAGTCAGTCAGTCAGTGAATTTTATAATTCATTTTAAACATTTCATTTTTATCTGTTCTACAAAATATACTAACCGCACGAACCTGATGATGCCATGATGAATCCGACAGTGACGTCACATGGATTGAAGTTGTAATGTATTTCACTAAGGAACTGTCGCCGTATATCAATCCGTGTGACGTCATCACAGCACAGATGGCGGGTAGCGTTTTCGCGGCAAAATTTTTAATGCTAAATTTAAATGCATTTTATTGCACTTATCGATTGAGTATTATCACTTTAGGATCAAATTAAGACACTATTCAAAAAAGCGTTAAATACCGTATTGAGATTCTACGTTAAATGAAGTAATTATAGAAGGCGGTGGTATGTACCAAAAAATAATTTGTAAAGGACACCACAGCGCAGTGGTGTGTTTCAGTGATGCCGTTGACACATTTAAGCCCATAAGGAACAGTTTGTGCGACAATCACGAAATGGCCCCACAATACAGTTTCGTGATCATCTCACAAATAATTCTTAAGAACTTAAAATATGTTATGTCACGTAATAGTTTCACGAACATTAAACGGCCGAGCCATACTTTTTTCTAACCAATGATCGAATTAAGTAAATTAAATTACATTCAAACAAAAATTAATTAAAACAAAAAATCATAGATACAATGCTGCTTAGTATCTTGGCCTTCGTTTCTGGCGATAAGGCTAGATCAATTAAGACTCCAAATTTTTTATTACTTTATTATAAACTCTGATAAAAATAATGACGTAAACTGAAAAAAACTAATTAAATCGATCAAAAGTTATAAGCATTTAAATATTTCTGATTAGACAGAGATAGCGATACAGCAGTTTGACGTCACACCTACTAATGCCATAGTAGCTTCGTGTGGTTTCATACAAATTTTCGTTTTGCGAGAAAGGGATAGCAGACCCTCCCACTCCAAAATTAAAATGCCTGTAACTTTGTAAATCTTTGTTGGATTTTAATATTTTTTTCAGTGTACGTTATTATTTTTATCGTAGTTTATAATAAAGTAATAATATTTATCAAATTCAAAAGTAGGCAAATACCCAATTTAGAAGAAATTCTGGTAATTACCAAAATGAAAATTTGTTTCAGGCCCTGGTTTATTCCATCGTCAACACCTTTGGCCAGTAAGTCCGATGCTTACAAGAACCCATGTGGTGACGGCAGCGATCGATCAGGGAAAGCAAAGCATCAAATATCGTACAAGACTTACGAGCCTCTGGTATATACTTGTCACGATGCGAAGAACATGAAACTGAATCGGCCAATGTCACCGCATCTGACAATATACGCACCAACCTTGCCGGCTATGACCTCTATAGTGCAACGTGTTACTGGCAAGTATTTTTTTAAAAGATAAAGTCTTCGAACAGTGCGTGCTGCTCAAGCTCAGAGTCACTCAGCGGCCAGTAGAGAGAAATATACGTGGAGTCTCTCTATGTTATCAAATCAGAAGTGATCCGTAGGAGACCCAGAGTAACTGATATAACTCAACGGGTTCCGAAGCTGAAGAGGCAATGGGCAGGGAACATAGTTTCAAAAATGCAACTTCCGCAAATTCTTGTGCAAATGTTGACGTAGCGCCACGTGCAAGTGACTTACGAGAGCTGCAAGTTCTTCTTTTATTCCATTACAAGTTAGCGCTTGACTGTGATCACACCTGGTGCTAAGATGGAAGCGGGCTGACTTGGATGGGGTATGACAGTTTCATTAAACCATAATCCCCCTAATCGTTTACTACACGGCTTCAGAACGCTAAATCGCTTGGCGGGCGGGCACGGGTTTGTCACTAGGATGACAAATAGACACCACCCCCCCCCCCCCCCCTTTCAGAAAAAGTGCTAGTGAACACTTGGCATAGGCTAACTTAATAAAATGAAAAAAAAAAACCACTTCGTTGCAGGTTTGATTGTAACGGCATACGCTGTGCTGATGGCATTCGGCAGCCTGTTCCTCTCGAACGGCGTGGAAACTTACGTGTCAATAATCCAAAGCTTAGATCTTTCGCGGCCATCCATATTTGTGATAAAGATGATTTTAGGCGCGCCGTTTGTTTACCACTATTTCAACGGGATTCGTTTCTGCATGTGGAACGCTGGCAAGTGGTTGGACATGAAGGAAGTATATTCGACGGCGCGCACGAGTTTCATTGCGACGGCTGTCGTAACAGTGCTGTTCACTTTACTTTAAAGCTATTCGTTTATCCGATAGACATCAACTGCTGGACAAAGGCCATTTTCACATGCATACGGTAAAGTAGTAATGTATGGAGGTATTATGATGACAGCTTTCATATGGCAAGGCAACCGTGCCACAGTAATTCACGACAGTTACGGCGGTTACGCACTCATCCGATCCGAGTCCATGAAAACACGTACCTACAGAGAGAGAGTGCTGTAGTAACTATAATAAGTTAGTATAGCGCTGTCTCTGTTACATACCCATATAAATAATAGGGCCAAACAGAGAGAGCGCTATATTAACTTCATTCCGCGGATAGGGTAGGTAGGTATAGTAGGTCACACCTACCATAATGGGATCCTTATACTTTGTATGAAAATCTCCCCTTTCCTTCCCCATAGCATTGTATGGATGGACTCAATAATGTATTCTCACAATATGTTGTATGTAGTTGAGCTAATGATGCCAATACAATAGTACTAAGAGCGGTTACGCATTCATCCGATCCGAATCCGTGAAAATACGGATTTAAAAACCTCGGACCGATGCACGATGAGAGAAATTGGATGACGGAAGTCGGATTTAGTGCGTAAGCTAACATACACATAAGTAGTTCTATGACTACTTCGGAACGTATTTTCATGGATTTAGATAGGATGAGTATGTAACCGCCCTTATGCTTTGCTAAAATACGCTGGAAAATTAATTTATATTAACACTAGCTTATGCCCGCGACTTCGTCCGCGTGGAGTAAACAAAATTCAAACCCCTATTTTACACCCTTAGGGTTGATCTTTAACAATGAGATTTTAACATAATATGAGCTTAATAAAATATGGCATTAAAAATGCAACCCCTATGGGGGTGAAATAGGGATTTGAAGTTTGTATGAAAGTCTGTCAGTTTTGAAGTAAGAAAAATTTAGCCCCTAAGTAGAAAATTAAGGGGTTTGAAATTTGTATGAAAGTCTGTCAGTTTTAAAATTTAAATCAATATATTGAGTATGTAAATGTAAGTAGGTATATATTATAGAAAACAGATGACGTAGGCATCCACTTAAAAATAATTTTGGAAAACTAAACCCCTCAGGGCTTAAAATAGTGTCAATTTTCAAACCCCTATTTTAACCCCTGAGGGGTTTAGTTTTCCAAAATCCTTTCTAAGCGGATGCCTACGTCATCTGTTTTCTATAATATATACTTACATTTATATACTCGATATCTTGATTCAAATTTTAAAACTGACAGACTTTCATACAAATTTCAAACCCCTTAATTTTCTACTTAGGGGCTAAATTTTTCAAAAACCATGGATACACATTTTCTATGTTTATAACAATTTATAAAACTTTTATAAAAATTTCACGATTCTTACTTCAAAACTAACTGACTTTCATACAAACTTCAAACCCCTATTTCACCCCCTTAGGGGTTGAATTTTCAAAAATCCTTTCTTAGCGGATGCCTACGTCATAATAGCTATCTGCATGCCAAATTTCAGCCCGATACGTCCAGTAGTTTGAGCTGTGCGTTGATAGATCAGTCAGTCAGTCAGTCAGTCACCTTTTCCTTTTATATATATAGATATAAAATTTAATTATTAATATGAATGAAAGTTTTAATTACATTTTGCAAATGTTTGTGCTAAGCTTCTGTACTTTAAACACTATCAGAGTGAACCACACTATGCTCTATACCGGCAAACAAAGTCACAAGGTTTGATAATTTCAAAATTAAAATAAGTTAACCTGTCCTTTTCTTATCGCATAAAAAAGATTTGGTAGGTTTACTTTGTTTTTATCTGTAACACCAACAACAAATAAATGCATTTTCTTTATTTCTTTCTTTCTAAGAACTTTAGAAGAGAGAGCGGAAATAAAGGCGAGATGAAAGGTTTGTTGATTTGTAGCTCATTTCGTCTACGTGCTAGAGACCAGTGACATGCGTGCAAATAGACAGCCAGACAGCAGGGGCTTCGTTTTACCCTTTGGATACGGAAACCTAAAAAACGACGTCTGAAATCTCGTAATTCGACCAACGCTGCCGGGCGAACGTGAACCGTGCGGAAACAGGTTTCATTCAAAATTAAAATAAGTTAACCTGTCCTTTTCTTATCGCATAAAAAAGATTTGGTAGGTTTACTTTGTTTTTATCTGTAACACCAACAACAAATAAATGCATTTTCTTTATTTCTTTCTTTCTAAGAACTTTAGAAGAGAGAGCGGAAATAAAGGCGAGATGAAAGGTTTGTTGATTTGTAGCTCATTTCGTCTACGTGCTAGAGACCAGTGACATGCGTGCAAATAGACAGCCAGACAGCAGGGGCTTCGTTTTACCCTTTGGATACGGAAACCTAAAAAACGACGTCTGAAATCTCGTAATTCGACCAACGCTGCCGGGCGAACGTGAACCGTGCGGAAACAGTATAACGCGTAAAATTGAACTCGTCACGCGCCATTTTATCTTTTTGTGTCAAATTTCATGTTAAAAGTACGATTTTAGTCCTTATTTTAAAGGTGAAACGTACTTTTGACATGACAGTGGACTCATAGAGTTAAAATGGTACGTGAGTAGTAGTCATTTTTTACGAACTATACATATGAAAGAGCCAGCACGGCCGACCCGTTTGAAAGGCAATTGTATGTAGGTATGTATACGAAAAGGGCCAAAGCTCTATTACTAGAATCGCCTCTCCACCTCGTCCGCCCTATGGCGCGATGTTGCGCTTTTTGCTGCAACGTCCAGCGTCATTTAATTCACCATGGGACCTAAGCGTCTACTTACAACCCGTTTACTAAAAGATTGGACCTAGCGTCATTTAAAAATTAAAAACCCAGCAAGTGGCAGACAAAAATTCGTAGTGTATGTTCGCATCATTGTCACTGATGTCTCTGATACACGTACTACGAATTTTTGTCTGCCACTTGTTGAGTTTTTTTTTTTTTGATTTTTACTCGACGCCAGGTCCATTCTTTTAGTAAACGGGTTGTATTTACCCCATTTACTGTCATTTAATTGCACCGCACTGTCATCTGTATTCAGTGTGTTTTAGGTTTAATATTATGTATTTGAACATCAATTATAAAATTTAGAAAATTGTTTTGTTATTTTACAAAGACGATTGAATCTATAGGACGCGAGTCGACAGGTCGAGATGGTAATCGGGGAGGGAACGCCGCACACCCACACAGCCCTCGCGCTAACTCGTAACTCGGGTATGCGGGGCGTTCGCCCGCCTCATACCCCGATTGCCATCTCAACCTGTCGCGGACTAGTTATGTCAATTTCTTGACATGCAAATAATATGTGATTTGCATGCATTTCGTGTTAACTGTTTTTCCTAAATACCTATAATAGGTATAGTTACCTACGTGTGTGATTTTCATGTTTCATTTCTTTAATTTATATAAATTTCCGCGTTGGTAAGTAACTAAGTATACCTACTTATTTTTTCGTAACAAGCTACGAAATCAGTACGCTTATTATAAATGTGAAAGTGAGTTTGTTCGTTGGTTTGTCCTTCAATCATGTCGCAACAGTTAATGGGATTGCCGTGATTTTTTTGCATGGGTAATGATAAAAACCTGAAGAGTGACATAGGCTACTTTTTATACCGGAAAATCAAAGAGTTTCCACGGGATTTTAAAAAAATCCTAATTCCACGCGAACGAAGTTGCGGGCATCAGCTAGTAAGATTAATATTTGATCTTTTCGTAACTGGTCATTAATTATGAATATTTTATCCGGATTCGTAATTTTGTAACTGGTTACTAGTCAAGGGTACGCCGGTTCATAACTGACTACTTATAAATCATTGTCAAAGTAACAATTTAAAACTGGTTTTCTGTCAGTTGCGAAAAAATAGTTATCAGCGTGGATGGAAGAAAGGAAGGTTAAATCAGGTGTAAGTGTAACACACACCGGCAGAGTGTAAGTAGAAATAAATTAAAAAACCGGCCAAGTGCGAGTCAGGCTCGCGCAATGAGGGTTCCGTATTACAGTCGTATTTTTTCGACATTTTGCAGGATAATTCAAAAACTATGATACATAAAAATAAATAAAAATCTGTTTTAGAATGCACAGGTGAAGACCTTTCATATGATACCCCACTTGATATAGTCACTCACTTCGAAAGTTGAAAATACTAATTATTAGTTTATAACCACAATTTAATTTTTTTTCTGTGATCGAACCCTAAATTCACGGTTTTCAGATTTTTCCCCAATATCAGCTATAAGACTACCTACCTGCCAAATTTCATGATTCTAGGTCAACGGGAAGTACCCTGTAGGTTTCTTGACAGACAGACAGACAGACAGACAACAAAGTGATCCTATAAGGGTTCCGTTTTTCCTTTTGAGGTACGGACCCTAAAAAGAGGACCTTTATTAATAACTGCTCATCATATGGTAAATAAATTTTTTTTCATTTTCATTTTTTTTTTCATCATCACCATGATCAACTCATCGCCAGTCCACTACCACAGTTCACGATAATTAGGGAGCTTTTTAGGGCAAAACTAACAAAGCAACTCATCGCCGGCTCACTACAGAGCACGGATCTCCTCTCAGAGTGAGAAGATATTTCATCAGTTTTCCAGCACCTCAACGGCCATCCTGACATTCACGAAGGCTTTTGGTCATAGTCTCCCACGCTGGCCAAATGCGGATCATCAGACACACACCTTTGAGAACATTATGGAGAACTCTCAGGCATGCAGGTTTCCTCAAGATGTTTTCCTTCACCGTTAAAGCAAGTGATATTTAATTACTTAACACGCATATTAGGTAGTCTGAAAAGTTAGAGGTGGGTGCACGGGATCGAAGGCCCAACCTCCGATTAGGAGGCGGACGTCTTAACCACTACGATATCACAACTTGATAATAATCTATACTTCCATACTACTAAGTATCTATTATAAATGCGAAAGTGTGTCTGTCTGTCTGTCTGTCTGCTAGCTTTTCACGGCCCATCCGTTCAACCGTTTGATGAAATTTGGTACAGAGATAGCTTGCATCCCGGGGAAGGACATAGGCTACTCTTTATCCCGAAAATCGCGGACGAAGTCGCGGGCATCATCTAGTATATGTATGTTGTTGAAATATAATATTATTATATTATAATACAGCGCGGGGACTTGTATTGCGCTAGTATTCCGGGAATGAAATCGCAAAGTGGGAAGCCGGTGCGGAGGCGGGGAACCTCGCATACAGCTCTCAGTCGCAAAACGCGGGCCGGAAAATTCCGAGCATTGACGATTCGCGATTTTCGAGTCTGTAACGCATTGACGTGTAAGTAGGATAATAGTATCAAATCGCTGCTGGAATGATACGATGCGATGCGACGACCCCCAAGAACTTTTATTTCATATACTTACTAGGTGATGCCTTCGACTTAGTCCGCGTGGATTTAGGTTTTAAAAATTCCCTGGGAACTCTTTTCTTTTCCGGGATAAAAAGTAACTACCCTGTCCAGTGTCCATACCCGAGATGTAATATCGAAATGTAACTCTATACCTTTCAAACCAGGTTGAACTGTTGGGCCATGAAAAGCTACCAGACAGATAGACAGACAGACAAACAAACAGAAACACTTTCGCATCTATATTACTACTAGCGGCTTCACCCGCGTGGATTTAGGTTTTTTAAGAATCCCGTAGGAACTTTTGATTTTCCGGGATGAAAAGTAGCCTGTCTGTAGTAGCCTGTCCCCAGGATGAAAGGTATCTCTGTACTTACAGAATTTCGTAAAAAAAAATGAAACGGATGATTCTTTAAAAATCCCGTGGGATCACCACGATTTAGAAATGCAATTCCTTGCAGCATCAGGCTTGAGGAGTTGGGTTCTCAAGTTCAACGGTAAAGTCTTTACTTATCCTATACCTCCTTGGTACCTCCAATATCAATTATTAAAAAGTAAATATGCGTTCATATACGCTGCAAGTGCTTGCAACAGAGTTTCGGATTGACGGAATTTTTTGAGTGAGTATAATAATTATTGAAGCATTGTGCATCTGTGATACCCTAGTGGTTAGGAGTCCGCCTCCTAATCTGAGGTCGAGGGTTTAATCCCGGGCACGCACTTCTAAGTTTTCGGAGTTATGTGCGTTTTGAGTAATTAAATATCACTTGCTTAAGCGGCGAAGGAAAACATCGTAAGGAAACCTGTATGACTGAGAGTTCTCCATAATGTTCTCAAAGGTGTGTGAAGTCTGATGATCCGCACTTGGCCAGCGCGGCAAACTATGGTCAAAACTCTTCACACACTGAGAGGAGAGCAATGCTCTGTAGTGAGCGAGCGATGGGTTGATGATGATTATAATTAAAGACCTGTAGAATGACATAAGTTACATTTGATTTTGGGCAAGCAAACAGTTTTCGCGGAATAAAATGCAATTTTTTAAGCATTTGTCGTTTATTAATGCTGCAACGAAGTTACCTATTGACGTCCTAAGGATACTTAAATTTTCTATGAAAATCAGAAAATTTAATCATTCCACCTAAAATTATAGTAACATAACCTGAATTAATCCTTCCTTGAGCTACGCAAGCGAAGCCGCGGGTAATAGCTAAATAGTAAGGTTATATTCGCGCAATAACTTAATTCTCAATTAGCACTTAAGCCAATTAGTCATGTTCTAAAGTGTTGAAAATAGAAATTCAGGCCGAGAGTACAGCTAATGATCAAAGGGCTTAAATATAATGATTTAATAAGTACTTTAAGAGGGCTCAGGCGGTGCTTTATTCATACAAACGTAGGAGGGTAATTACTACATTAATTGAAACTGTACGCTCAAAACAAAGTATTACTTATATCGATTTATCTCGTCATTATCTAGGTTTATTGATATGTAAAACATTGAAAAAAATATTGATTTTAAAGTGATTTTACTCCTTATGACATCAGCTATCTGCATGTGAAGTCCCATTAAAATCAGTCCAGCCATTTTGTACATTAGCCGGAACAAACATACAGATGAGAGATAGATAGAGAAACATTAAAAATGCATTTTAGCATTTTAGCATTTATTTTTTATTTTTAAAGCTGGTATTTTACATACACTTTAGTTTTATTTATTTGTAAGTAGGTATAGATGAAATTCTTAAATATATTCCAAGAAACATATCAATTTTCGGCCATAGGTTTAAGTTTCCTGCTGATGTACCAACTAGTTTCCATTCAAGTTATTGAATTAATTTGGCCAACAATACCTATCATTTTGACAAAGAAGCTTGAATAGGTCGTATTAATTACGATTGAACAGTAAATTATTGGACATTAGGACATATTAAGCTGATTGAATTCAGTAAGTAATATGGTTTCTCCACTAATCAATGGATTGCATTCTGAATACAGTATAGTAATTAGTAATATTGGTTCCGACGCATTGAGCTATGAATCCTGATGCGATTAAGTGCATTGTAGTCCAGTGGTCACTCTCGTAGTCCCTCGAAGGCACCGCGGGTATTTTTAATCGACTTCCAAAAAGGAGGTGGTTCTCAATAAGGCCCGGTTTTTTTTTTTGACTTTTTTTAAATGTATGTACAATGTACATCGATTTTTTCCAGGTTTCTGGACCGATTTGCAAATTATTTTTTTAATCAACAGAGAATATTTCGGTGTGGTCCCATAAAAAATTCTGGATCCAACTCCTCAATCCTGATGCTGCAGGGTTACTGCCCGCCTAAGTTATCAAGGTTCAAGAAGTGTTCTTAGTGAATTAATGTTGTAGGTACCAAGCAACGACTTAATGCTTGAACTCCAAGTCCCAACTCCTCAACCCTGATGATGTAGGGTACATAATCAGCACGATCAGCCCATTACCGGCTCACTACAGAGCACGGGTCTCCCTCTCTGAGAGGGGTTTTGGCCATAGTCTACCGCGCTGGCCATGTGCGGATTGGTAGACTTCACACACCTTTGAGAACATTATGGAGAACTCACAGGCATGCAGGTTTCCTCAAGATGTTTTCCTTCACCGTTAAAGCAAGTGATATTTAAAATGCACATAACTCCGAAAAGTTACAGGTGCGTGACGGGGATCGAACCCCCGACCTCCGATTAGACGGCGGACGTCCTAACCACAAGGCTATCACAGCTTCCTGTAGGCTAAATGTAGGGTACAGCACTCCTAAACTATAGTGATTCAGGAACTGCGGATGACGCAATATTATTTTTGGTGCCAAAGCATACTACTAAACTCCAAAGCCGTGTGGATTTGGAAAGATTCGCTGCTGAATTGATATTTCAGGTACCAAGCGAGGTACGCAGGACGCTGATTTTCAGCTGTGACCCGGGTGACGTCAATAGTAAATTATAATATTGGAAGCCAGTTGTTTAGCCAGGAAATTATAATATTAGCCCACACTGATTAGAAAAACTCCGAAAAATCTTAAGAAATTCGTCCACACAAGATTTTCAGATTTTAAGTTTAAACAGATTGGAGTACAAAATCTGAATATCCATGTGGTCTTGAAATATAAATAGAAATGAAAAAGACTATTTTGAAACGTCCAATGCATCTAATTATCAATGGTTCACCTTCATAGCAAGAAGAAGCAGCAGGAATCCCGACTTGTCTTTCTTATAATTGTTTTTGTAAAGCGCAAAACCAGGAGCTCGCAAGGGAGGTCCTGAATGAAGCGAGCCTACGAGCTCGAGTGAAGCGAAGGGCAGGCGGCATACAGCATCTGTAGCTAAGTGAAGGTCGAGTAGGTGAAGCTGAATGAAGGGACGACGGAGTGAGACTTATGGCGTAAGTAGCCCATTTAGCGTACTCAGTGAGCGTTGAGAAACGTAGCTGTAATGTTCGCAACAGGTTGCTAGAGCAATCGGGGTATGAGGCAGGGGGACTTCCCGCACACCCGCACGTCACCAGCGCTCGCCCAGCTGTGTGGTTGTGTGGGCTTTCCATCCCCGATTGCCATATCTACCTGTCGCGCACTACGCATGGGTAAACGCCAAATGCAATATCTGTTAGGTATTTCATTCAATAGCTGACAACATGAAAAGACCTAGGCCTAGACCTAAGATGATGTAGCTATCCATTAATTTCGAAACCTCTCCTTAGAGCTGTCAGTTAACTAGCGCAACCGTCAATGCATAATATCATTTATATCAGCCAATTAGCGAGCTTACGACAGAGGAATGTGCAGACTCAGACAAGCTGCCAAGCGCTTACGAGCACAAAGGAAATCAGCAATTGTATTGTTATCTTTTGTTTTTGTGTACCTATATCTATATGATTTAGCCAGAATGTCAGCATTTTCGTTGCCAACTATTCCAGCATGCTGGTACCTAGCGTAGAACCACCCGGTATTGGGCCAGGGTGTCTCTGCGGTTTTCAACCAGTCTTGAGTTAACAAACTCAGAGGACAGAGCTGAAAGAGCTGCCTGGCTGTCTGTGTGTTTTATTGACGTTGTTGTTTTGCAGGATGTTTTACGTACAAATTATTATAGCGTAGGTACACCTTCGCTCGGAATTTTTTTTTCGTTTTTAGTGGGTGCAGTAAACAGCGCCATCTATGAATGATGAAATTTTACGGAACTTTCGCCCTGAAACTTCCTCATTGAAAATAATTTTTATGAAAGTCCGTCATTTTTCAAGTTTCATCTAAGAAATGTGGTGTTTGAGCTTTTTAGCAAAAATGAATAAGTACGTGTTTCAGGATTTTTGTAAATTCCACCCCCCACTAATCCCACTCGAGCGAAGCCGGCTCGGATCAGCTAGTTATTACATATATATAAGATTTTACAATATAAGCTCCGACATACCTTTTGAAGATGTCTCTCAAAAAATTCAAAGATTTTATAAAATGCAAACTTATTAAAAACCCAATTCCAATGTAAAAGACCATTTTTAATCGAAAGCTCGGAAATGAGTTGCTTTTACCAATATCCTACACCAATGTCTCTGACAGTTTTAATAAATTTTAAAAACATACCCCGCTGAGCTTGTATCGCCTTAGGGCGCGTTTGGAAACCTCGTATTCAGTTACCTAATTTTCTTTTTTTTCTATTGAAAATATTACAGTAAAACTTAAAGCTAGCCTTATCTAATTACTATACAAATCAAGCCTGTGTAGAATGGTGGCAAGAATACTAGCTACATTCCGCGTTGGACAGCCAGGCTGGTCCGTTGCGCAAAAAATGAGCCAGTCCAGAGCCACCAGATGAGGCGGCGGGATGAATCGCGGTGAAATGTCTCGTCAATTTTTTTAGCACTAAGACCCCATGGCCCCAGGGTCTCCACGGCAAATGGAACAATATGTAACTCTCGATAAGAGAAGCATACTTGCGCCGCTTGCCATTTTAGCCATTTCTGCTGCGGCTCCCGGTCTTGATGCTGTGTACCCGATATGACACGGGGCCAATTTGTCAAATCACGTTGCGCCCCACATTAGTGCCCATCTCCGTTTCCAGGGAACCAGCGTCAACCGATCAGGTCTCTTGCCATCATCTCAACTAATCCCTGCTGGCTCAATGAGCATAGGAGTGTCTATTGTGGCAAAAGCTCTTTTGATCATATCTATTATTATCTTACATATTCAACAATTGACATGCAAAACGTGTACAATGGTGCCTACTTTGAATTGGCTTTGACTTTGAATCCGTATGATAATTAATCTAAATTCTGTCTTAGGTCCCAAATATGCACGGTCCTTTTCAATCACATTTTCACAATGAACAAATTATTCTGATCATTCTACGATACATTGTGCACGTGGAAATCAAGCATATCTAGATTTTGATAGCTGCTATTGATTTTAAGTGAAAGCGCAGGTATCAAAGGCTCTGGACTGTACAGTGTCCGTAACAGGTCTTTCAGGGGACCTTTGACACTTGCGGGGATTCACGTACAAAAGCAAGAAGCAGCTCACAAAATGTTCCCGAGCGGGGGCTCAAAAACTTTGTGTAATAAAATTCTTTTACGTAACTTTCTACAAAGGAAAAAAACTGAAAAACTCTTTTAGTTTTTTTCTGAAAAAAACTAAAAGTTCCAGTTCGTTTTTAGAATGTTAATTTCCCACAAATTAGGATATAATATTTGCCAAATAAACTTGATTTGGCGTAGAGCAATAGGATCATCGCGATGTAAATGACTATGGGTTATTGTGAGATAGGTTTGCACTTGACGACAATCATGCCTGAGAAACAGAGCTATGACGAGGTCTACGTAGGAGAGCGCTTGCCTAGTAGATGCCTATTTACTCTTGCCCTGAAGGTATTCCAGTTATACTTGGCAGAAAACACGAACGCCGGAAAAGCATTTCATATCTTAGCGGTTTGTATCAGAAATGTTGAGCAGAAACGCTTCGTACGAGTAGATGGGATGTCGACGACATAAGGGTGCCAGCGTTCACGGTTTCTCGCTGTCGAAATTCTAAATCCGCTTGTAATTAGTAACACAAGGGCTGCTCGAGCATGAACAGTCATGATAGGGACCGTATAAATTGCCACATCGCTGCTTATTGTTTCCGCGAGCGGGCTGTGTGTGTGTAAATGCAGGCGTAACTAGTACCTATGACCCCCCGTTGTTACCTGCCTACCTTTCATGTGCGAGAGCAGGGTAGCGCTTCACGAAAACTAGTGTCCGGTTTCGTATGCAAGCCGAACGCCATTTATTAACAGGTATTGTACTAACGGCCGTTGGTGAAGCCTAACAACGGCCTATCTAGGATGGGTAGAGCCGGCGAGGGTGACTCCAGGCGAGACAGATGCAAAACACTCGGTTCCTTTCAGATGATGATTTACACGAAACGACATATACGAATTTCGATGACACGAAAGAGAGTTTATGTATAGAAGGTTCACGGGTAAAACTTACTGAAAGCAATTATACACTTATTGGTTTTATGTAAGCTGTGGTAGCCTAGTGGTAAGGACGTCCGCCTTCCAATCGGAAATCGGGGGTTCGATCCCGGGCACGCACTTCTAATTTTGTCGGAGTTATGTACGTTTATAAGTAATTAAAATATCACTTGCTTTAATGGTGAAGGAACAAATCGTGAGGACACATCGTGAGGAAACCTGCATGCCTGAGGGTTCTCCATAAATGTTCTCTAAGGTATGTGAAGTCTGCCAATCCGCACTTGGCCAGCGTGGTAGACTATGGCCAAAACCCTTCTCACTCTGAGGGGAGACCCGTGCTCTGTAGTGAGCCGGCGATGGGTTGATCTTGATGATGATTGGTTTTATATAAGCAAGTGACTTTCGCTTTTGGTCTAGTCTATTAATTTGACTTTCACACAAAAGTGTTATTGGTTTTATTGTCACTGATTGTCACTTTCACTTTTGGTCGTAGTGCCAAGGGGTAGTTTCTTGATGCACCGCGAGGTTAAGCTCCTAAGTGCTGCTGTACTTCGTACGTTGGAATTTGGAGTATTTGGTCAAAAAATCCGATGTAAACCAAAATAGTACCTATTACAAATATCAAGATAGGCAAATAATGCCACAATACCATCTTAGACAAACTCAAAAATTGCGTTACGCAATGAGCATTCAAATTTATAATAAACTAGCTTATGCTCGCGACTTCGTCCGCGTGGACTACAAAAATTTCAAACCCCTGTTTTACCCCCTTAGGAGTTGAATTTTCGGAAATCCTTTCTTAGCGGATGTCTACGTCATAATAGCTATCTGCATGCCAAATTTCAGCCCGATCCGTCCAGAAGTTTGAGCTGTGCGTTGATAGATCAGTCAGTCAGTCAGTCGGTCAGTCAGTCAGTCACCTTTTCCTTTTATATATTTAGACTAGCTTATTCCCGCGACCTTGTCCACGTGAACTACATAAATTTCAAACCCGAACAACATGAAACAGTTCATGTTGAATTTTCAAAACATGCATGCAAAATAATCATAATAGTTACCTGCATGCCAAAAGAGATCGAAACACTCCCATAGATACCTGGGCCCTGGCCACCCTGGTGATAACAAGATGAAAGTAGCACCATTTAAAAGCTTACATTTAAATAATCCATAATTGATAATTTGGCAAGATTTGTCAATCTAGGAGCTGAGCAATTCAAAAAGTAAAAATGAGGTTATGTCCTAAACTATATGCTGACACTTGATCTGTAGTAGGTTTATTAAATGCCTAGCTGCTAAGAATTTATCACATAGACTTATATTAGGTAAGCAATTAGAAGGCACAGGATGGTTTCAGGTGCACACTATTCACGAATTACAGACTGTCGTTTGGTCCGAAGGCGCGTTTGCTTATTGTATTACAGAGACCAGTCGCTATACCAATCAAAGATCTATTTTGTCAATATCCAATCGAGAGGCGTTGTGTCGTATTCCAAATAATAAGGCCAATTCTGTCGTGTAAGCAAGATTCTTGGAGTCCATTAACGAAGCAGGGGGTCAATAAAAAAAAGCAGAATCAGAAAGCACGCGAAAGACAACAACAAACGTGTGTCACACAATTAGAGTTGTCAACTATCGCTAAATTATCGATAGACTCGATAGTTGACGTCACATAAATAGTATTGATACTATCGATAGTATGATATAGGCCAATAGTATTGGTATTTATGCTATAATTGGGGAACAATACTATCGGCGGTAATTAAACTATAGATAATGTAATACTATCGATAGTATTAATACTATTTTTAATTTAACACAACGATTCTATCGATAATATCGATAGTACCGATAGTATTACATAAAAAAACGATACTATCGATACTATTGATAGTATTATTATGTAACAGTATCCATCCTATCGGTCGGCCTTAGTTTTGTCAGGAGGTTGGAGGGTTCGTTTTCACCTCTAACATTTTGTAGTTAGACTGTGCGTTATGC
This sequence comes from Maniola hyperantus, assembly GCF_902806685.2. NCBI lineage: Eukaryota > Metazoa > Arthropoda > Insecta > Lepidoptera > Nymphalidae > Maniola > Maniola hyperantus. The sequence goes on from NC_048564.1 coordinate 3,433,522, forward strand.
AATTAAATATCGCTTGCTTTAACTGTGAAGAAAAACGTCGTGAGGAAACCAGCATACCTGAGAGTTCTCCATAATGTTCTCAAAAATGTGTCAAGTCTGCCGATCCGCACTGGCGTTGCAGAATATGGCCCGAGCCCTTCGCATTCTGACAGGAGACCCGTGCTCAGTTGTGGGCCAGCGATGGGCTTATCGTCATGATACTGAAATTTGTTAAAGGAGTATCATCATCATCATAATCAACCCATCGCCAGCTCACTACAGACCACGGGTCTCCTCTTAAAGTGAGAAGGGTTTTGGCCATAGTCTACCACGCTGGCCACGTGCGGATTGGCAGACTTCACACACCTTTGAGAACATTATGGAGAACTCTCAGGTATGCAGGTTTCCTCACGCTGTTTTCCTTCACCGATAAAGCAAGTGACATTTAATTCCTTAAAACGCACACAACTCCGAAAGTTAAAGGTGCTTGTCCGGGAACGAAACTCCGACCTCCGATTAGAAGGCGGACGTCCTAATCACTAGACTAACAGCTTCAGCACAGAAAAGAGTATAAAGCTTTTTATTTTTTGTACACTGTTGTTAGAGTAGAGGCACTAATGCTCCGATGTGGTTTTTGTGGTTCCAATCAATCAAACAATTACAGCAGCACAGATACATACGATATGGGTTTTATTCAAAAACCAAGAATGGATTGTGATCGATAGGATAAGCTTAAAAAACTAAAACCCGACCGCCACCGAATGGTCCATTAAGTAATAAGTACTTAGTATTTTTAGCGTTCCGTACCTCAAAAGGAAAAACGGAACCCTTATAGGATCACTTTGTTGTCTGTCTGCATGTCTGTCTGTCGGTCTGTCGGTCTGTCAAGAAACCTACAGGGTACTTCCCGTTGACCTAGAATCATGAAATTTGGCAGATAGGTAGGTCTTGTAGCAGACATGCGGGGAAAAATCTGAAAACCGTGAATTTGTGGTCACATCACACAAAAAAAATTAAATTGTGGTCATGAAGTAATAATTAGTATTTTCAATTTTCGAAGTAAGAACACTATATCAAATAGGGTATAATATGAAAGGTCTTCACCTGTGCATTCTAAAACAGATTTATATATTTTTTATTGCATCATAGGTTTTGAATTATCGTGCAAAATGTCAAAAAAAATACGACTGTATGACGGAACCCTCGTTGCGCGAGCCTGACCGGTTTTTTTTAATATAGATAGTTAAGCAGTTGAACTTGTAAAACTTATAAATAGTTACATGAATACAATTTATACTTAGTGGAACTGTGCATCTCAAGTTAACTATGTGAAGCCGGGGTGGGTAGCTAGTTTATAGAAAAAACCGGCCAAGCGCGAGCCAGACTCCCGCACTGAGGGTTCAATACTATCATCATCATCATCATCATTGTCAACTGGTAGACGTCCACTGCTGGACATAGGTCACTTCCGCATGCCACGGTCTCACGCCGCCTGAATCCAGCGGCTCCCTACGACTTGTCTGATGTCGTCCATCCACCTAGTGGGGGTCTTCCAATGCTGCGCCTTCCGGTGCGAGGTTGCCATTCCAGCACCTTGGAACCCTAACGTCTATCGGTTTGTCAATCTATGTGCCCTGCCCATTGCCACTTCAGCCCTCAATTTCAGTAGGAACTATAGAGAAGTAAAACGGTAAGAACCACTTTAGTTAACGAACCACAAAATTAACTTTGTTTGTAAAAGTTTATTTTTAATATCAAAAAAACTATGATTGTTACAGTGTTGGTTTTATTTTTATCATCATCATTATTATTATTTCATCATAATTATTTCAGGTTTTTCAATCGGTAAACTTAGGAGATAAGATTGGGGGTAGTTTTTTTTACTTATCACTTAAATAGTCGAATTTTTTTTTGACATTTCCAGTGCAAACAGGATCGATATCTTACTTCGATCCATAGACTTATTACTGCTTCGAACATTGAAAATAGTATTTTTTTTAATGTTAATTTTTTTTTTGCAATGTAACCACAAATTCACGCTTTGCAAATTTCCCTTTGCTTGTGCTTTAAGACCTACCTAACTGCCAAATTTCATGATTCTAAGTCAACTAGAAGAAGCCTATAGGTTTCTTGACTGACACGACAGCCAGACAACGAAGTGATCCTATAAGGGTTCCTTTTTTCCTTTTGAGGTGCAGAAACCTCAATTCACCAAATACCGGAGGACGCTAGATCCTTTTTAATGACCTGTCACTCTCTCTCATGGAGCCCCTGGGTGACCGGAGGGTTGGCAGTTACCTTGGTCAGCATAGTCTGGCCATTCAACGAGGTAACGCAGCCAGCGTTCGGGTACCTTGCCTCGTTACAGAGATTTGGATGATATTTTTGTCTTGTAATTTATTTATTTTATTCCATTTGAAAGAAAGAAAGTAAATGCATTTATTTTTTGTTGATGTCACAGATAAAAACAAAGTACAGATGTAACATTTTCATCTGTGACACCACCCCAAATGGGTGTACAGCTCAGCATAATGTCTTGCATCATATGCGTTAACACACATAAGATGCAGGACGCTGATTTTCAGTTGTGACCCCGGCATTTTGTCCTAAGCCTTTGAATTCTAATAACAAAGTAATTTGGTAATAGCGCCAGTGTTTTGGGCACAATGCCCATAAATGACTATTTGGACGGCGTATATTTTTTGTAAATATAAAATTTTTAGTGATAAGTCTTTTCTATATGTATATAGTATATACTATACTAGCTTATGCCCGCGACTTCGTCCGCGTGGACTATACAAATTTTAAACCCCTATTTAACACCCTTAGGGTTGATCTTTAACTATGAGATTTTAACATAATGAGTTTAGTAAAACATATTATACTGCTAATTGCAAAAATATTTACTCCAAAAATTCTTTATAGACACTTCAAAATTGTCAGACTTTCATACAAAATTCAAACCCCTATTTTACCCCTTAAGGGGATGCCTTCGTCATAATAGCTATCTATATGCATGCCGAATTTCAACACGATCCGTCCAGTAGTTTGAGCTGTGCGTTGATAGATCAGTCAGTCAGTCAGTCACCTTTTCCTTTTATATATATAGATTAGTGTAAATTGCAAAATTTCGCGATTCTAACTTCAAAACTGATAAACTTTCATACAAACTCCAAACCCCTATTTTACCCCTTTAGGGGTTGAATTTTGAAAAGACGCCTACGTCATAATAGCTATCTGCATGCCGAATTTCAGCACGATCCGTCCAGTAGTTTAAGCTGTGCGTTGATAGATCAGTCAGCCAGTCAGTCACCTTTTCTTTTTATGTATATGGATATAGTATTTTTGTATTTAAGTTGTGATATTAATTTTATAATTATATGTAAAATGATTATGTAAAATGTTTACATTGATATACAAAACGCAATCAACAGGCGGGGGGAGATCGAAACTGCATCCCGTCGCCCCATTCCACGCCTGCTCCGAGCATAGTTCCCGTTCCTCCCAGCCTTGCATGAATTTATATGGCAGTATAGCTATACATCCTGCCGATGCAGTACGAAGTTTTGCTTTGCGGTTTAATCGGTAAGTTTTGTAGATTAGTTTTAAATAATAATTACTTCAGAGAACTACACTACAGGACTGGAAACTTTTCTTAAATTTTAGAGTTATATTAGATAAACACGACTGGGTCCGCGTGGATTTTCTCATTCATGATTTGAGATAAAAAAATCTAAATCGGTTAAGTAGATGGGCCGAAAGCAACAGACAGTTAAACATATAAACTTATACATTTTTGTATCTATAACATTAAGTGATACTTATGGAAAATGTGGATATTATACTGTTATCAATTATTCTTATAATTAATGAAAAGCGATATTTTTTCTGTTTTTCAATTACAGGAAGGAATAAAAATGTGTAAATTAATACGAAGACAAGAAACCTAACCTTGCGAAAGTTTCTTTATACTAACTTGTTAACAAAAATAAATTGTGGATTGTGGTGGATACTTATTATACTAATATTTAATCATTTAAAAGAACGATGGCTAAAATAGTCCTTTTTGTGGTTACTTACGAAATTAGTTGATATCGGTAAATAATTTATCAATAAAGTGGTTATGAACATAATCATCTTATTTATTAAAGGGATATAAATGCGAATAAAAAAAAGGTTGGCAACTGTTACTAGTATCACTAAACAGATTGGTGTCAAATTATGTTAATGGTACATTATGGTACAAGTGAGTAATGATGGTGAGTACTGCTGAGGCGCCATTGAGACGCGAGCCCTCAGGTGAGGGTCTTAAGGTAGCCGAGGACGGTAATCGTCAATATACACGTGTATCATACGACGTTATTCAACACACTTGTGAAGAATACATAGTTAGTTCTTATAGACATTTTAATTAATAAATAACTGTAATTTCAGCAATGAAAACGAGTTGTGAAAAATTTTTGCAATGGCGGGAAAGATTAATCAGTTTTCCAATGCGCGCGCATCGAGACAAAAGTATAAACAGAATAAATAAATTCAAACTAATCGGAGTAATGAAAAGCTATCTCATGGCTGGCATCTAAGGGCTATAAGAATAAGAATAAGAATAATTTATTTTGAATTTAGAATTTAGGCACAAGAAACAAGTTTCCTACCCTCTGCACTAGGAAAACCCTGTATTGCAGAAGGCAGTTACAAGTTTTTTAAAAACTAAGGACTTAATATATTATATCTAATATTATACTAAAATTATAGGTAAGAGAACGAGTTTCCTACCCTCTGCACTAGGAAAAAACCTGTGTTGCAGAAAGGCAGTTACAAGTTTCCTAAAAACTAACCTAATATTATACCTCACCTAATACTATACCTAATGTTATACTAAATTATAGATAAGAGTGAGTGTGTGTACGTGTGTTTTCTGTATGTGTGTGTGTATATATGTGTGTGAGCGTGTGTGTGAGCGTGTGTGTGTGTGTGTGTGTGTGTATGTGAGTGGGCGCGCGCGCATTATATTCTAATTTTTAAAATATTTTCTGTTTCTTCATAGCCTTTGGATGCCAGCCAGCTTTTAATTGCTTTGGTCAAATTGAATTTATTTATTTGGTATATTTTGATATCTTTGTTAGCCCTGCTAAATATATTATACGCCAATGATGAGCTAAATTCATATTGTGATCCAGCGAAACATGTATTTGCAGAGTGCGTAGGAAGTTTGATTACTCTTTTGCTATTGTCTATAGTGCTGGGATCGATTTCAGAGTGGAAGCGCAAAATTATTTAAAATAGGTATTGTTGCCGGACATTAAGTACATTACATCCTTTGTATAAGTCGTCAGTGGGATATCTAAATGGTTTTTCAAAAATAGTTTTAGTAGGGTTCTGTGGGCGCGTTCTAAACGCAACATAAAAGTTTTGCCAGTTTTGCTATGACGAAACAGAAAATATTTTAAAAATTAGGAAATAGTTAGGAGCACACACAGACACACACACACTCTTATCCATAATTTTAGGCTAGTCTAGATATATTAATACATACTATTAGACTATCGTGCTTGAATTAAGAAAACTTTTGTATCCCTGAGGAACTAAGTACGTTCTGCAATACAGGTCTTTCCTAATGCAGAGGGTAGGAAGCTCGTTCTTGTATTTAAGTTGCATATAAGTAAAATAAAATAAAAATAAAAATCTTTTTTATACGTCTATTGCGTACGTAAGTCTAAATTTAATAAATTTCTAAGTTTAAAATTCTGAATGTAATTTAAATTTAGATTAGATTATTTTTTTAAATTATAGACTAGCGCTTGGCTGCAATCAGACCTGGTGGCAAGTGATGATGTAGCCTAAGATAGACCGCGTTTGCCTAGAAGGTGCCTGTGTGGCATGTGTGGGTGTTGAGGTCGTCCCCCCACCTCATACCCCGCTTGCCATCTCGACCTGTCTCGTACTATACGTAATGCACTGTTTTTATTATTGTTTCTATTGTTATAATAGCGGAGGGATTTTAAAAAATCCCTAAAAATATTTGATTTAGCTTAAATTCTCACCACAGATGTTCCTTGGGTAATTCTAAGCATATCTAGTTCAGGAAAGAGGTAGAAATCGGGATCCTCCCAGTCAAAGAATTTTTAAGTTTGTACCCGCAAATTGCTAATGCGCGTGTTGGCCATTTTAGTGATGTCAGCACTAGTGACTAGATTAAAGTTTCGAGCTGATGGTATACTTTTATTTCAGCTGACGTCATAATGACGTCATTTCGATGTTAATAAGACATGGTTCAAGCGCAATAGCGATTTGCGGGACTAATAAGAATTATTACTTTCCAAATACATGCTCACAGCTCTTTAAAAAAAATTTACTAATAGGTACATATTGCCATTAATTATTAACGTTATTTTATTAAATCCAAATAGTAAATTTTCAAGAATTCTTGGTTGATGAGTTTTTAAAAATATTTTTTTTTACCTTATCTATATATATAAAATTCAAAGTCCTGAATGACTGACTGACTGACATATATATCAATGCACAGCCTAAGCCGCTGGTCCTATGACATGAAATTCGGAGGGTCTATTCTTTGTCAAGAGTAGGTATCCATTAAAAAAGGAATTTCCGAAATTCCACCCCTAAGTTGGTTAAATTGGGGATGGAAGTTTGTATGAAAGTCCGTCATTTTTCAAGTTATTTGCATGAAAATTGGTATTTGGGTTTTCGGTCACAAATGAAGAAATACATGTTTCAGGATTTTTGGAAAATTTGCCCATAAGGGTGGTAAAATAGGGGATGAAAGTTTGTATGTGAAATCAATGCACAGCCTAAACGGCTGGTCCTAAAGACGTGAAATTTGGAGGGTCTATTCTATTCTTTGTCAAGAGTAGGTATCTTTTAAGAAAGGAATTTTCGAAATTCCACCCTTAAGTGGGTTAAATGGGGGATGGAAGTTTGTATGAAAGTCGGTCATTTTTCAAGTTATTTGCATGAAAATTGGTATTTGGGTTTTCGGTCCCAAACGAAGAGATACATGTTTCAGGATTTTCGGAAAATTTGCCCATAAGGGTGGTAAAATAGGGGATGAAAGTTTGTATCTGAAATCAACGCACAGCCTAAACCGCTGGTCTTAAAGACATGAAATTTGGATTTACCATTATTCTGTTACAATTATATAATTATATCAATTACATGAATAAATAAATAAATAAAATAAAAATATCAATTAAACTTTTATAAGTATTTTTGAATCGTCACAGATGCATCTACCACTGGTAACGATAATGAACGATTGTTACGATAAACTGAAATCGAAAATTATTATTAACAAACAAAATGTTTACATTTAAGAAATGTAAACTCATCAAGAACATAATCACAAATTAATTTAATAAAATTTCTTAAAATAAATTACTAAGAAAATAAAATATCAATATTAAGCAGAAATAAAATATGAATATAGAAATTCATACCAACCAAAAATTTAAATTAATAAAGCTCGTAGCTTTAGTTTTAGGTTATTTTACAAGTTCAGCTAAGTATTTGCAATCAAAAAGTGTGCAATGCTTTGAGTTAATTTTTAACATTAATTAGGTAGGTATACATTGCATTGTGATAGTATTATATAATACGTAAACATAATAAGAACCCGCTCTATTATGTAACCGTAGGTACCTAATAGATATTCAATAAAGAGTCTATCCTAAAACTAAGACTTCCTTAGTAAATAATTAAGAAAAACATAGATATGGCCAGGTGCATGAAGTTGTATAGAATTTAGATAAGTATGACGAAGTGTTCGCTGTCCATTACGTAACAAGTTACGTCAAAAAAGCTTATCAAAACCTAAGCAAAAAACACTTTTTATATGCATCTATGTAACTAACCCTAATTCAAATACAGAATCTTAGGTATTTAAATGAATACCCTTCATTTAATAGGCGTAATATAAATTATTGAAGATAAGTTTAACGATCGAACACAGCGAGTTTAGAAAGAGATTATGCTGCAGCGTTATCGATTGCCGCTAGCGGCGAGTTAAGTTTGAGGTTATATTTTATATAAACATACCTTATAGTTGGCCGTCGACAGGGTATCCGATTCAAATCACACAGTAACTTACTTGTAACTAATCAAGGCACTGGCTATATCAATGAATACATCTTGCTCACTATAATATTTAAGGCTGGAATCATTAAATGACATGATCTTAATTCCTTTGAAATTCACCAATATCACTCTTTATTACTATTTTAAATGGTATTTGTATAGAACAAAATTTATAATAAAACTTATTATACCTCGCAAATTATTGCTTATAACTTATTGTCGGTGGGTGGACCACCAAACTAACATTAAGTTGGGCACTTGAGATACATCACTTGTGGAACTGTGGCTACTATATTGGAAGTCCCTTTGGATTTATAAGATTGTAACTTTGTCCGCAGCCAAAAATCATCTAGTTCACAAAAGCGTCTTTAAATAGCTACCCTAATTTTACAAGCATGCTTAACGCATGCGCGTTTAGTGTATCAAACCCCTCTAGTATACGCTTTATACGTTACAAACCGTCAATGGGTGACGTCACGACTTTGTAGTAATCAGCCGTACTTCTTGGTAGTAATCGCGAACTTTGTAGGAACACAGAAATAAATAGAATTGATAAAGATGACTGCTTTTGATCGCCTATTATTTATCATTTTATACCTATTAGGATGTTGTCCCACTCGCGCCCTCTTTTTTATCAGCTTGTCGCAGCGACAAGAGCTATCAAAGAAACATACACTCAAAGACGCTCTTTTGGGGGTAAAAACACTCGCGCAGTTTATGCGTTAATCGTTGTTAAAGTTAGTCAGGCGATTACTCACCCGTTGCACTCGCACACTTGTTCATAGCCTAGCGACGAAACTATCACAAGTACAAACTCGTGTCTCAACTATTTACTTAATCCTAAAACTATATCCAAGACAAACCTGATTAGTCACCACTCGCACCATATGACAATGGTTCACACCTGTCAAATATTTGTAGTGTACTGGCTATGTTCTATTCGCTGTGCGTGAGCCACTAGTACTTGCCGCACAACCTTATGAAAACAGTGGTAGTACCCATTGTGAAAAATAAGACTGGTGATTTGGCTGACAAAAGTAACTACAGGCCAATTTCCCTTGCCACTGTCATGGCCAAGGTTTTTGACGGTTTGCTTGATGCACAGTTGAACAAATATGTAGCACTTCATGACAACCAGTTTGGGTTTCGTCCTCAGCTGTCTACTGAAAGTCCTATACTGTGTCTTAAGCACACCGTGAAATATTACACAGACCGCAAGACACCAGTGTATGCGTGCTTCCTCGACTTATCCAAGGCTTTTGACATGGTGGCGTATGATCTACTGTGGGAAAAACTTAAGCGTGATGAATTACCACACGAACTTGTCAATATGTTTCAATATTGGTATGCGCATCAGTCAAACAGTATTCGTTGGGCGGGGCAATGTCGGATTCATATCAGGTCGAATGTGGTGTCAGGCAAGGTGGGTTAACGTCTCCAACTCTATTTAACCTGTATATGGATGAATTGATCGTCGCACTCAGCAAACAGCGTGTCGGTTGCCATGTTGACGGCGTTTGCGTCAGTAATTTAAGTTATGCAGATGACATGGTGCTGCTGAGTGCGTCGATTTGTGGACTGAGGAGACTAGTACAGACTTGTGAGGAAGACGCAGGTCGTCATGGCTTGAAATACAATGTTACAAAAAGTAAATGTATGTTCTTTGAGGCTGCCGGTACAAAACGTCCTCAGAATGTACCACCTGTGCTGCTCTCTGGCGTCTCTTTAGACACGGTGGAGCAGTTCAGGTACCTGGTGCAAGTGATTACTACCGACCTCAAGGATGATGCAGATGTTGAACGGGAACGGAGGGCTTTGTCGATAAGAGCAAACATGATAGCCCGCAGGTTTGCTCGTTGCTCCACTGGTGTTATGGTTACGCTCTTTAGAGCGTATTGTACGTCCTTATACAAGTGCAGCCTGTGGGTTTACTACACGAAGAAACGATACAGTGACCTCCGGGTCCTTTACAACAATGCGTTCAGAATGTTGTCTGGGGTTGCCCCAATTCTGCAGCGCCTCAGGCATGTTTGGGGACGCGCGCATCGACTGCTTCTATACTACTGTACGCAAGCGGTGCGCGTCGTTGGTGCGCAGAGTGCGGGACAGCCCCAACACCATTCTGCAAATGATTGCAGCCCGACACGACTGTCCTTATCTTCGGCATTGCTGTGAAAGACATGTTCCAGTACCAATGCCGGAGAGAAGGTACTAGACATTTAATTTTACTTTTATTTATTAATTATTTTATGTATTAGTATTTTATTTTTATTAATTTTGACTTGTTATTATCGGTATGTTAATCTGAAATAAATCAATTTTATTAATTATTTATTTATTTATACCCATTTGCATCCTGAATGCATTATTGAATTGAACAAGCAGAGCATTGTACTGTTTCTGCGTATAGTGAGTAGTCCACCCACAACCTGCTCGTGTAAAAAGAAGAGCAGTAAGCTCTAAAGAGCATTACTTTTACAGGGATAGAACAACGAGAAAACTTACGAGCGATCATGTTCGCTCTAACATACAATGACAGTAGAGCTAAATGCCCCTACCAGTGCATTGACATAAGGTTAAAGAGAGCTTAGGGGAAGTTAAACCTCCCTGTCATATCCCGCAGTCCAACCTATATGGCTGTGAATAAGTTTCAGACCATCGCACAGCCTAATTGACCTGGTTTTGATACCAATATTTAAAGATCCTAGTAACTTCTTCGAGCAGTCCGGTACTTTTCAATTTTTGCCATAGGATATCGTTATTCACCAGGTCAAACGCCTTGCTAAGGTATAGAAAAGAGGCATAAATAGGCGTTGATCTAATCGAATAGTACTTCACAGTTTGCTTCAAACACAATATGACAGCCACTGTTAACGAACTTGGTCTGGAGCCAAACTGATAGTCGAATAGGAGTATAATGTTTATCGAGTACTGGACGTTAAGAAAACTGTTTAGCATTTTCACAACTACCGCGGCAAGTGAGATATAGGCCTGTAGTCTATCAGATTTGTCCCCAGTTTTGTTCTTCACAGTTGGCACCACAACAGTTCTCATAAGTTATAAGACATGCACATGGAAATACTCTAGCTAAGTGAGGACCCGCATGCTTTACATAGAAGATATTACAGCATTATAAGCATCGTTAATATACGAATCATCATTTCCAAAATGATTATAGAAAAGAGATGGTAAAAAATCGATTCCCCAGTTAGCTCAACTGTGATAATGAAACGGAGGAGGAATTCCGCCTTATTGTCCAGCTCGTCAAGTCGGTTGCTTACCGTGAGAGTGCTAGACCAAGACTAAGCAATCGCCGAGACAACCAGGAATATTTTACATTCCATATTACTAGTTGTGACCTAGGCGAGATAAGCAAAGACGGCAGGCAGGAAAGAGTTTGATTTTACACTGTCAAGAATGCATAGAAGAAGCGATGTGACGAAGCCCGTTCATTATTTTAATTTAATTTAATTTAAAACAACTTTATTGTTACTAAAATTACAGAGAGTAAGAATACAGGATACACTTAAAAAACAAAGGGCGACCTTATCACTAAAGTGATCTCTTCCAGGCAACCCATACTTAAGAACTTATAGAACTGTAAGACGGGGAGTCGCAATGTAGTTATTATATATATATATATATATATATATATATATATATATATATATATATATATATAAATAGATATATAGGCATACATAAACATACATTCTAATAGGTACATACTATACAATATAATGTTATATAGTATAATATAATATAATATATACATATATATAAATAATATATAAAATCAATGTAATGTAATTAAACATTAATACATAGCTAACTGTACATATTCTTATCGCAGAAAATCTACAGTGACAGATAGTGTTTCTTAACACGGTTTTTAAAGATCGCCAGCGATTTGGAGCGTCTTATTTCGACCGGAAGTGCATTCCACAGCGAAGCTGCTTTTACAGTGAATGATTCCGCGTAGCTATGCGTATTACATTTGGTCGCTTTAAGCTTAAAGTCGTAACAGGAACGCAGGCCGCGATTACGTTCGAAGGAGCTAAAGAATTTATCTCGTATATCATTATCTACGTTCAAAGAAAATAACGTTTTCATCTCACTCGCTCGGAAGTGGTAATTTTGCTCCCTAGGGCACAAAGTACGAGTTGAAATTCGAACGTGACGAACTATGCGTCTATGGTTGCGTACCTACTTACTTTTTTCTTTAAATTAAAAAAAATACTACGTGATAATGAAACGTTCAGAAACGCGGTTCGTCCTTACTGTCTTTACTGTTTATTATTATTTACTAACTTGTTAAGTGACCTGTAGGAACTTTTATTCATTCATATAAAATGTAGCCTAGGTCACCCGGATCATAACAGCAAATCAATTGATACCTCTTTCATCAAAATCGGTTAAGAAGCTTAAGCGCTACGTTGAAAGACACAAAACAAAACAAACATACATACACGAAAACAAAATCTGCTACAACAAATTGCTAAAATCATAACCCTTCATTTTGACTTTGCCGTAGTCGGGTAAAAAGACTGACGTGGGTGGCGCCATACTGACAATATAATATCATACCAGTGATAGTAATAATTTATTACAAGAATAATTATTATTATGCTGTAGCTACGTTACGGCCACGTGGCTAATCTATCCGCTACGCCAACGCTACGGCCTACGCGTGTGGCGTAGTATATTACCCTTATTAGTTATTAGTATTAGAATAGAATAGAATAGAATGTTTTTTTATTCATGTAAACTTTTTACAACTACTTATGAATAGTCAGGTAGTTTTAATTTACCACTGGTTCGGAATGCCGTTCCTACCGAGAAGAACCAGCAAGAAACTCGGCGGTTGCTCTTTTTTATTTTTCAATTTACAATGTTATTATACCGTACTATACAAGCCATTGCAGCCCCAGCAGCAAACTAGAAACAAAAATAAGCTAGCTACTCCTGCGCTCCGCCTCTGAAAGATGGGAAAGTTATTTGTAGGAATGAGTGTAATATTTTATAATAAAATTCCACAAGCAATGAAAGCAAGTGATATTTATAACATAGAAAAGCGCATAATTAGGTAGATCAAACCGCCGACCTCCGATTAGGAGGCGGATGTCTTAACCACTAGGCTATCACATATGTGTATATATATATTATGATGTTATAATTCAGCTATACGTTAACTTGCGGGTATATCGAAAACTTATAAACTTTTTGTATCAATTTTTCAAAATAATTACTGTCAAAATGATTAGATATTTAAGTTTGTCACTATTACATGATCACTACTTTCAACAAAAATCAATTGTTGTGTTGTTGATGTATTGTAAAAGTTGTCTGAGAATTTACAAAATATAAAGTTTATTCATTCGAAGCTATGATTTTCGCTGCACGCGTACTGGTATCGTTTTTCATACTAGGTTTATTTTTACACGAATTCACAAAATGAGGAAAGTAAAGTTTTCAGTTTCAGGGCATTTTCAAAGTTCATTAATCACTACCCCTATTATAAATGTAAAAGTGTCTTTGTTTGTTGGTGTGTTGGTTTATTGGTTTGTTGGTTTGTTGGTTTGTCATTCAATCACGTCGCAACGGAGCAACGGATCGACGTGATTTTTTGCATGGGTATAGTTTAAGACCTGGAAAAGGACATTGGATACTTTTTATCCCGAAAAATCAAAGAGTTCCCAGGGGATTTTTAAAAACCTAATTCCACGCGGACGAAGTCGCGGGCATCAGCTAGTGGTCAATATATTAAATACCAAATCAAATTTATGTTTACAGGAAGGTTTCCGTATACTTATGAAGAATAATACCCGCCTGATTCTTAGTGGTATGTCTTAACTTTTAATGTCTTAGATCGGTTACCATCAAAATGAAAATGGGCAGACAGTTGACATGAGAAGTGTTTATCAGACCAATCAAATTATAGGTACTAGATGATGTGAAAAAGGATTTTAGAAGATTGTCTGGTGGGTCGGCCGTGGCTAGCTAGCACCCAACTGGCAAAGCCGTGGCACCAAGCTTAGCGTTCCTGAGCGAAACCAATAAGGGGTTTGGGTGTAATAAAAACTGCCACTGCCTTCCAAGCTTTGGCATAAACGCTCTCATACTTGACCATATTTTTGAGTTAACATCTCTTTGGAGATGCACGACCGGGATCAAACCCCCGACCTCCCGAAAAGGAGGCCAACGTCTTAACCACCAGGCATGACTGCTCATATATTACCAGGGGCAGATTATACCTAAGACAAACTAGGCACGTGCCTAGGGGCGCAAGGTTACGAAGGGGCGCGCGCGATCATGTAGAGTTCAATTACCTGGCCTACCTAATTATCCCTACTACGTAAATTATCTTGGAGTGACCGAAACTGCTTCTTCTTTAATATAGCAAAGTGTCATGACGTGATGTTCTTCACTCGTTCACATAAATAGTATAATCATTAATCACCAACAACCAGTTATGCAATGAGACGATTTCGCGTTCTTTTGAAATAAGTTAGTGAATTTTTTAATATGGCTTTATGGTGGGGCGTCGTATGAGGTGCTTGCCTAGGGCGCTCTCGACATTTGATCCGTCTGTGTATATTACTATTAATTTTATTAGTGTTACACAATGAATGAATATTTATTTACCGGAATTATTACATTTTGACTCAAATGGAGTCCTGGCCCCTAACCTAGGAGATCCCGTATCTTAGGGGCCAGTGCCTTCCCATACTGTATAGTGGTTGAATTTAAACTTAATTATGTAGTAACAAATACAACGGTTGTGTGTTTGTGTAAGTATGTGTGTGTGTGTACCTATGTGTGTTGCTATGTGTGTGCTAGTGAGCGTGTTCGTGCGTGCCTGTGTCTGTTTTAGGATCATGATATTTTGTGTAATGTATGTATTCAGTAGATTTTCTGTTTCCTCGTCATTATAATATTCAGATATGCGGTTTTTTAAAGATTTTTTAAGACCATGCTTCCTTAAATGCGAATAATAATGTAACAATGATAACGCAGTGCCAAGGCGGAATGGTTCATACACCATCACGCATCACCAACATGATTGCCTGGTGATAGGCGCAGGCGGCGCAGGCTTGCGCGCGGCCATCGGTCTCGCCCAGGAAAAATTCTCCGTTGCATTGGTCAGCAAATTGTTCCCTACTCGGTCGCATACTATTGCTGCGCAGGGTGGTATGAATGCTTCGATCGGTAAGATTTTCCCCTATTTTTAATTTTATTTTTTTATCTTACTAGCTTATGCTCGCGACTTCGTCCGCGTGGAATTTTCAAACCCCTATTTCACCTCTATAGGGGTTGAATTTTCAAAAATCCTTTCTTAGCGGATGCCTACGATATATGGATTGGATCTAGCATGCCAAATTTCAGCCTGATCCGTTCAGTAGTTTGAGCTGTGCGTTGATTGATCAGTCAATCTGATTTTTTTGATAAAAAGTAGCCTATGTCCTTCCTCGGGATGTAAGCTAACTTTGTTTCAAATTTCATCAATAATCAGACAGACACACTCGCATTTATAATAGTATGGATTTTATTTTTACACGTGACGAACACGCAACTGAAGCCATGTTTTTCAATACATAAAATTCCAATCGACAAACGCAGTAGATACGGGCTCATTAAAACTAATAAGTATGACAGCGTGGGTGTGATTCCCTGTACCATTGTACGACTCATTTTATACCCCGATTGTCAATTCAAATGTCATGTTATTTTGTACAAAAGTTTCCTTTTACACAGGTAGTATGCATGAAGATGATTGGCGATGGCACTTCTACGACACTGTCAAGGGCTCAGATTGGCTCGGCGATCAGGTAAGGAAGTAACTATTTTAATGATTACGTAATAACTGTCTAATATTACTTATCGATCTTCTTCTTCTTTGTCGTTACAACAAGTAATAGACACGTTATAATTTTCTTATGACTCTAACATCCAAATACATTGTATGAAGTACAAGCTTGCTGTTCTCTATCTACACTAATATTATAAAGAGGAAAACTTTGTTTGTTTGTTTGTACTGAATAGGCTCAAAAACTACTGGACCGATTTTAAAAATTCTTTCACCATTCGAAAGCTACATTATCCACGAGTAACATAGGCTATATTTTATTTTGAAAAAAAATAGGGTTCCGTAAGATATTTGGGTTTTTCGGACACAAGGTGTAAAAAATCAACCAGAAAAGTTACTTATTTTGCGTACGCTGCCTAAACTATAAAAGATAGAACCATAAAATGTTGTAATTAATTGTAGATCTTATAAATATCTACAAAAAAGTCCGCGACACCCTATACCCATCTATGTCGAGTGAGGCACAGCAACCATTTTTTTATTTAAAAATCTTGAATTTTTTTTGGACTACATTTAAACGCGTTTATTTTACTCATGCTATTAATCCTTATCAAAATATCAGATTTCATCACTAAGAACAGTTTATGGAGATAATATTTGGTCTTTGAATGATTAAAATTGGACGTTTGGTTTTGAAGTTATGGCGAAATTAAAATATTACGATTTCTGCTGCACGGCCCGTTGTATTTATTATATTATATAAAGAGGTAATGTCGTTAAGTTTGTTTGTAGGGGGTAATCTTTAGAACTACTGAACCGATTTTAAAAATTCTTTCACCAGTAGAAAGCTACATTATTCCTGAGTGACATAGGCTATACAGGATCTTTAAAAACCTAAATCTACGCGGGCGAAGCCGCGGGGATCAGCTAGTATTATATAAAAATGAATCGCTGAATGTGTTGCTTTTCTTTGAATTTTTCAAAACCGTTTCTTAGCTGACACCTAGGTCCTAGAAAGAACCTACCTTCCAAATTTCAAGTTTGTAGGCTTTATAGTTTCCGAGATTTCGTGATTAGTCAGTCAGTGAGTGGTATTTCTCTTTTATATATTATTTAGATTAAATTTTGATAAAATTTGTTAAAAAAAATTCATTATGACACTATTTTGATATGAAAAGATTGCAAAGTAATGTTATGAAATATTTTTTTTTCATTACGATACAGTTTTGACCTTTTCATGGCTCTGGATTCTGGATTTTCAAAGTTCAAACCATGTCGGAAAGTAAATAAATAATTTAAATAAGTTAGGAAATATGTTTAGATAAAGTAAGTAGTGTATACACATATAACTATATACATACATAATTAGGTATTAAAACACTTGTGTGATACTATCAAAAAACTCACACCTCGTGTTTTAATACCACCCATTATGCAACAGTTTAATAACTACTATAACGAACTGCTATACCTACAGTGGCGTGCACAGGAGTTCAAGCCAGGGTATGCATTTAGGTATGAACTTATTTTACGGCAGGTTATAATGAAAAATAAGCATTGATTTATTACAATGAGGGTAAGCAGTGCGTTTATGCTTCTATAAGCTGCACGCCACTGTATACCTACCTGTTATTCAAGGCTTGTTAGTGCGTGGTAGAAATTTAGAATACCCATTTTCATAAACCATTTGACAGGGTTGTTACATTAAGAAACAGAAAATGGCAAGATCGGGTCTAGATATTTTGGTAAATGTTAATTGGGCGTGTGCCAGAGGCGGATTAAAAGTTTAGAGCGCCATAGGCAAGCATTTCATAGGCGCCCCTCTAGCAGCCACATTAAAAAAAATAACTAACTAACTAACTTCGAAAGAACGATAAATCGTGTATAGTCCCCGACATGTTGAGATGGCAATCGGGGTATGAGGCGGGGGGACGCCCCGTTCACACTCAGCCGCACTGGGTTAGCGCGGGGACTGTGAGGGTGTTTGCGTTTCCTCCTCGAGTGCCATCTCGACCTGTAACGTATTATAATTGCAAAGCTGGTAGTTGGTGATTATACTAAGTGAACAACTGAAGACTTCACACTTTGCTATAATAGAGAAGCCTCTTCTCTCTCCCCAAGATTTTGCATGGAAACCTAACTCTACATGATCGCACGCGCCCCTTTAATTTTTTTAAAAATTCAGATACAAATTAGCCCTTGACTGCAATCTCACCTGGTGGTAAGTGATGATGCAGTCTAAGATGATAGCGGGCTAACCTGGAAGGGGTATGGCAGTTTTTATTAAACCCATACCCCTTTGGTTTCTACACGGCATCGTACCGGAACGCTAAATCGCTTGGTGGCACGGCTTTGCCGGTATGGTGATAACTAGCCACGACCGAAGCCTCCCACCAGACCAGACCATAAATTTAGAAATTATGAAATTCCAAACGCCTGCCAGGAATCGAACCCTCCCCCTATTGAGACCACAGCGCTCACCACTGCGCCAGGGAGGTCGTCGCCCCTTTGTAATCTCGCACCCCTAGGCACGTGCCTAGTTTGCCTTAGGGATAATCCGCCGCTGACTTGATCCCTAGACTTTTTGATGTGTGTTATCCGTACCAATATTATGTATAGTACGCGACATGTCGATATGGCAATCGCAGTGGCGTGCACAGGGTTTGAAGTTAGGGTAGGCATTAGTTAGGTGAAAACCTGTTTACTGGCAGGTCATAATGAAAAATATGCATTGAGCCATTACAACTGGGGTAAGCACTGCATTTATGCCTTTATGACCTGCACGCCACTGGGCAATCGGGGAGAGAACACCCCGCACACCCGCACTGCCCCCGCCCTAACCCGATGCTGTCGAGCGCGAGTGACGTGCAGGTTTGCGGAGCGACCCCCCGCCTTATACCCCGATAGGCCATCTCGACCTGTCGCGGACTGTAGGTACATCAGCGGTGATAGCCTAGACCCGTCCTCGCCCTTTATGCAATTTTGATGAAAGGAATAAGCTTATATCCGGGGATGGATATAGGCAATTTTTTCTCCCGAAAAAAAAGAGCTCTACGCGATTTTTATTAAAGCCAAATTCAGATGGATGATTTTGCGGGTCTCAATTATTATTTGATAGCTTTGATCCTCCATACAGGCTATTTTTAATCCAAAAAATGAAAAAGTTCTTACAGTCTGCTCTGTTGAGCTATCGAGGCTCTATTATATACCTATAGGGTGTAACCATAACGCTGGCAAAAACGGAGACAGGTGACAGTACCTACTGATAATTAGGTACTGATATGATACCACAAAAAACGTGAAAAATAATATTTAAAAATCCTATAATAATTATTGTGTAAAGGTTTACGTTATACTGCAAATAAAACATCTGACTGAGGTCAACAAAGATTAGTGAAATTTCACCTTTCGTATTGTCGGTAAAGTAGAATCCAACAGACAGACATAAACACTTGGTCAATACGGGAAGACACAAAAGAGCTTATATACAGAGAGCTCACAATTTACGAAATGAAAGACTTGTCACTTTCACCTTTAGTTAAAAGTGTTATTGGTTGCCAAGAAGTACTGTGTAGGTAAACCGGGATGGAGACGCACCGTTACCAAGTAGTACTCTGTCGGTAAACCGGGATGGAGACGCACCGTTACCAAGGAGTACTGTGTAGGTAAACCAGGATGGAGACGCACGGTTACCAAAGAGTACTGTGTAGGTAAACCGGGATGGAGACGCACCGTTACTAAGGAGTACTGTGTAGGTAAACCGGGATGGAGACGCACCGTTACCAAGGAGTACTGTGTAGGTAAACCAGGATGGAGATGCACGGTTACCAAAGAGTACTGTGTAGGTAAACTGGGATATAGACGTACCAGGGAGTAATGTGTAGGTAAACCGGGATATAGACGCACGGTTACCAGGGAGTACTGTGTGCTGGACTATAGTTTATGCTAGCGAGTAGCGACTAGTAATGTTTTCATTCAGGGATGCTGTTCCCTTTTATACTTTTGTTTTGGCATGGGTTCTCTAGGAAAGAGTAGATTTTTACCCACTTGGAGAAAGCAGATGGTCGTCCCGTTCGCAACGCTCGCCCATCGCAGGAATTCTAAAAAGTTTTGTGAATTCCGTTCCGAGTTTCCGGATTGTCTCTTCGGACAAAGCGAGTGCACGCTCACCCGTTATGCAGTGGATGTCCCAATCAATGGTACAAAATTTGAAAGCGGGCGAGCTTTTGTCATTGCAACGGGTTGTGCCTGGACCCTCGATTTTGTATAGTGTGACGCGCTGTAGAAGATTAAATTGTTACACGATGCGGAGCAGTGCGACCCGCCATAATGACATGTGTGAGCCTTTAGAATATTTGGGTACATTTACTTCAACTCATCTTGGCGCGCGGCTCTATGTGTGCGTGTTTTTGTAAATATGCAGCTTCTTTGCAGCTTTGATTTGTGCGACAGTGACACAGCAGATGTCGTCCTTGTCACGCACACGCAGTCACTGTATCTATACGAGCTTCACGCACACTTGGAGCCGCTCGCCAAGATGAGTAATTGAAGTATCTGTACCTACTTACTTTGAGTTATTTCTTGTTACCACTGGGCCCGGGCCTACTGGGCCTTAGGGCAATTCCGCCACTGCGTACAAAATGACTTCTCACGTGCCGACTTCTCAGGCGCCATTTCAACTCTATGGGTCAACTGTCACCTATAAACTGTCATAAAATAATATAAATAATTAAATATAAAAATAAGGACTAAAATCGTACTTTTACGTAAATTCCATATAACGCGTTAAATTTTACGGTTGCAAAAATTCTCTCAAATGAGAGAAATTTTGAAAATCCACCTCTAAGGAGGTCACATAGGAGATGAAAGTTTTATGAGAGTTTTCTTGTTTTTCATTTATCTTGAAAAATGACGAACTCTCGAATTTTTTTAATTTTTTTAAAGAATATTAGCCATGTTAAATGACCGATATTCCCCTTTCCTCTCCAACTAAGCGTGAGGTTTGTGCTAGGAGTAGGTACGACAATAGTGCAACGGGCGGGGTTTGAACCGTCGACCTTTCGGTTTTCAGGCCATTCCTTTACCGGTTGAGCAATTGAGGCTCTTTAAAATTGAAATTGACCTGCATACAGTCTGTTTACCTCTTGCCGTCGAGGGTGAACAGCAATTTTTATCATTTTAGAGAATGATAAGACGGACAGATAGAATCGATCTGTCTGTCCGTCTGTCGTGACTGTCAAGAAAACCTAAACCCCGTTGATCTATCATCATGAAATTTAGCAGGTAGGTCGGTCTTATAGCACAAGTAAAGAAAGAAATAAGTATATTCTTGAAAAAAAAAAAAAAAATTCCAATAACCGTAATTTGTGGTTAAATCACGTTAAGTGTCTGGAAATACTTACATGACATGATTTCTAAAACTATTCTGAAGAAAATATCCTGAGGTTAGGTCCTGATCTACTGACCTAATCAGATTTTTTGAACTTTTTTGTTCAGGATTCCATCCAGTACCTGACTCAGAACGCGCCCAACTGCGTTTTTGAGCTAGAAAACATGGGAATGCCCTTCTCAAGAACCAAAGATGGGAAGATCTATCAGAGATCCTTTGGAGGAGGTACTATTAAGAACGGGAAATCCATTGCAAAGCGGACCTGCGCTGTGGCTGATCGGTAAGTAGATACCTCTAAGTATAGTCCGCGACAGGTCGAGATGGCAATTGGGGTATGAGGTGGGGGGACGCACGTCACCCGCGTGTGCGGGGCGTTCCATCCCCGATTTTCATCTCGACCTGTCGCGTACTTTACCTGTAATTTAACTGCCTCCTTGGTCTAAACTATAAAATATGATACCTAAGCATATTGTTCGACTGCGGTTGACGAAGTCCCAAGTTCGATTCTCGGGTGGGGCCAAAAATAGGTAGGTGCAAAATTCTTATTATGAAGTTGGCGGTGTTTCACCCTCGTGCTTCGAAGAGCACGCAAAGACGTCGGCCATGCGCTTGATGTCTCTCCGGTTCCGTTGAGCTATGAGAGTGAGGGAATAGACAGTGCACCTGCGATTGCGCGCACACATTATCTTTTTTAGGGTTTCGTACCTCAAAAGGAAAAACGGAACCCTTATAGAATCACTTTGTTGTCTGTCTGTCTGTCTGTCTGTCTGTCGGTATGTCAAGAAACCTACAGGGTACTTCCCGTTGACCTAGAATCATGAAATTTGGCAGGTAGGTAGGTCTTATAGCCGACATTAGGGGAAAAATCTGAAAACCGTGAATTAGTGATTACCTCACACAAAAAAATTTAATTGTGGTCATGAACTAAATAAATAAAAAAATAACCTTTTATTTGGGACCATAGCGCACAGTACAAAACACAACAACACCAGACAAACGTACATAAACAAAACAAAACATAAAAACACAACAAAAAACTAAAAACTAACAACAAAAAATTAGTATTTTCCATTCCGAAGTAAGATAACTATATCAAGTGGGGTATCATATGAAAGGGCTTCACCTGTGCAATTCACGTGTGATTTTTATGCATCATAGTTTTTGAATTATCGTGCAAAATGTCGAAAAAACACGACTGTGGTTCGGAACCCTCGTTGCGCGAGCCTGACTCGCACTTGGCCGGTTTTTTTGGTTTACCGTATGTTAGGTAGGTAATAGTATCCGTAGAGTCAGGTGCATTGGCGACAATCAAACCTACTGGCAAGTTCTTACACAGGCTAAGGTGAAGCGTGTTTGCCTAGATTCTAGAGTGTCTCTTATACCTACCTACCAGCTATTCACACTTGATTTGAACCTACCAATATTCAAAGTGGACCGGAAAACCGAAGTTGGAACAGCATTCGGAAGTGTCAAATACTTACGTAAATTTATTCGCATCGTAAATTTGCACTGCCATCTGTTGTGAACTTTTGCAATAAGCATGTTTTTTCCTGGAACCCTAGTAGGTAGGTAGCAATGCGCCGCGCCGGTTCGTTTGAATTGCGAGGAGAGAATCAACCAGGAAAATACGCACTAGTACACTGAGCTGACGATAGATGGCGCTTGTAATATATTTCAGGGAACATCGCTTATTTTTCAGGAAAATACAAACTTACAAAATTACTAAATAACTTGATTGTTGTAACAATAATTGTACGTCAAGAAGCAGTTCATTATTTTCTTAAATACCCAACATTGATAAATTTTCATGCTGTCTCTCACTAGTAGTAGAATCAAAAAGCATTCGCATTTTTCTTCTTATACCCCTATGGACCCTATGGTAGCCTATTTCCGGCTAGCTAGCTCATTTAGTTTCTAATAGGTGGCGCTTTACATATTTTTGAACGTGTTGCAAAATGTCTTCATTCTTAGATTCATTTTTAACCGACTTCCAAAAAGGAGCTGGTCTCATTTCAGCCGGTTTTTTTTTAAATGATGAATACGTATATTCACCTAATAATAATTAATTATAGAATGAGAAACAAATTCACCAAAACGCCAACTCAAATCTTTTTCTCTAGAGGTAGGACTCAAGCGCCATCTCCACGGGCGAGGGAATATTACTATCGTCGGCGATAGTACCTATCGCCCTTCATCAGCGGGTCATCTCCGTTTGGTCGAATCGACCAGACGGGGGTACGGGCCTCGAGGCTTTGCCTCCTTACCCGGGGTGGAGATTGGCCGAGTTGTAACAAAATTTACGTGGAGATGGCGCCTCAAATACCTAATTAAATTCCGTCAAAAGCATGGCATGACCACAGCCGACACTGTTTCGATATTCGATCCCACTGCTGCCCCGCGCCGTACCTACCACATGGAACTCGTGTGGTAAGTCAGCAACAAAGCTAGGTATGCACCCGTCTAGGGTTGCCAGGTCGCCAAACCTAACAGCCGGACAGACCAGCCAGTTTGGCCGGACATTTGAGTAGAAAGGCCGGGCACCCTACATTATTGAGGATTTTGTGTCTTAGTATTAATAGGTACGACAAAAAAATTATATGTAAAATCAAGCTTATTTTATTATTGTCATAAATCTTGTTGTCAGGCAGCACTGCCGCCTGCGGGAGCGAGCGACAGTCGACTCGCCTGCGCTCGGCCACGGTCGTTTGCGAAATGTAAAAAGCCTAACAAAAGCCGGACAAGCCGGAAACCGTTTATTTTGGCCGGACACGCAATCAAAAAGCCTACCTATGTCCGGCTTTATCCGGACGCCTGGCAACCCTACACCCGTCCATAGTCACTTGTACTGGCGCCGTGGCGGGTACAATCCTCGCTGATGGCGGTAGGTAGTACCGCCCCTTCGTAACAGAATGAATATGGTTCTAATGCCCGTTTTACTCTTAAACTTTTGTTTATAGCTGCAGACGCGTGCCGTGTACCGACAGACGCCTTATTCACGTCTAAAGATAGCTATGTATACGAATGCTGATCGAGCACGGCCTGTCTGTTGGCGACTGCACGGGTAGCGACGGCCTACAATACTATATACCTCTAAATACGTTTATTTTAAATACACAGTGCACTCCAAACCATCGAAGCTTGGCTGATTATAATAAAATAATAATTTTTATTTATTTATTAATTATATAATAATTATTAAGATGTAGGTAATCATTCGCACCAGTATTTTTAACATAACTTGACAATAATTTTAATAGATGGCGCTGTTAATATTGTAAAACTGTCGGAAATATGTCGCCAGGTCGTAGTTCGGGGCGAACCACTAGTTATTTATCAAAAAAATATTTTGTCTGCCACGGCACCTGTCTGGTACAATCCAATGTCCATAGATATCTATAATCTAAGAACCTGAGCTGCCATACGCAGGCAGTTTGACTATTTGAGCAGCTCCTTATCAACTGCTCGCTCTCAAAGAAAAAAATCTTACAGAACGGGACACGCCCTTCTCCACACGCTATACGGGTATTGCACGAAGTATAAGAGCAACATTGATCTCTTCGACGAGTTTTTCGTGATAGATTTGCTGTTGCAAGAGGGAGCTGTGGTGGGTGCTCTCGCCATGGATATGGATGACAGTAGTCTGCACAGGTGTGATACTAAATTTTAAAAGATTTTAATTATTGTTGAAGATTTGTTCGTAATGTTGTCTTTCCAATTTTCGACCAAAGTATAGCAGGTACCTTCTAGGCGCTAGGACTTCGAGGTTGCGACTAACTGCACTTTCTCCAGGATGTGTCCAACGGGCGTCGCGAGAGAGGCACCGGCGTACGTTCTTTAGAGTTCCCGGAGCCTCTCAATAACGCGCTGAGGAGGGCCACCGAGGGGGTTTTAGTGGGTAAAAATCCCACATAACCCGATTGGGTATCTTTAGAAGATTTCCCCCTCGAAAAAAAAAAGGTACCTCCTAAAGGTCACCGTATCGTGCTAACTTTATTTATATAACTAGGAATATGACGGTACCATTCGGCCCAAATGAGTACAGGTACTGGAAACATGCAGAAAACTGGACAAAACTTGGACTCTCCCTCGTATTCTATATTCGGTAGCTGTATATAATATGTCCTATTGTACTGTTTTTTCTTATAAATACTTAATATTGTAAAGGAACAGGATAAGTATCAATAGGTTCCATCAACCAACGGGTTTGCTCGTTTGGCCCAAAGAACAATCATTATTTTCCTACTTTATATTTATGTAGGAAGGTGATGATAGCTCTTGGCTCAAATGAGTGCAGCTACTGGAAAAATGCAGAAAGCTGGACAAAACTTGGACTCTCCCTCGTATTCTATATTCGGTAGCTGTATATAATTATGTCCTTTTGTAATGTTTTTCTATATATACTTAATGTTGTATAGGAACAGGATAAGTATCAAAAGGTTCCATCAACCAGCGGGTTTGCTCGTTTGGCCCACTCAGCCATCATAACATTTCTACTTTATATTTATGTAGGAATGTGATGATAGCTCTCGGCTCAAATGAGTGCAGCTACTGGAAACATGCAGAAAGCTGGACAAAACTTGGACTCTCCCTCGTATTCTATATTCGGTAGCTGTATATATGTCCTATTGTACTGTTTTTCTTATAAATACTTAATATTGTAAAGGAACAGGATAAGTATCAATAGGTTCCATCAACCAACGGGTTTGCTCGTTTGGCCCAAAGAACAATCATTATTTTCCTACTTTATATTTATGTAGGAAGGTGATGATAGCTCTTGGCTCAAATGAGTGCAGCTACTGGAAAAATGCAGAAAGCTGGACAAAACTTGGACTCTCCCTCGTATTCTATATTCGGTAGCTGTACATAATTATGTCTTTTTCTACTTTTTTTCTTTTAAATACTTAATATTGTATAGGAACAGGATAAGTATCAATAGGTTCCATCAACCAACGGGTTTGCTCGTTTGGCCCCGATAGACATCATGACATACCTACTTTATATTTATGTAGGAATGTGATGATAGCTCTCGGCTCAAATGAGTGCAGCTACTGGAAACATGCAGAAAGCTGGACAAAACTTGGACTCTCCCTCGTATTCTATATTCGGTAGCTGTATATACGTCCTATTGTACTGTTTTTCTTATATATACTTAATGTTGTATAGGAACAGGATAAGTATCAATAGGTTCCATCAACCAACGGGTTTGCTCGTTTGGCCCAAAGAACAATCATTATTTTCCTACTTTATATTTATGTAGGAAGGTGATGATAGCTCTTGGCCCAAATGAGTGCAGCTACTGAAACATGCAGAAAGCTAGACAAAACTTGGACTCTCCCTCGTATTCTATATTCGGTAGCTGTATATAATTATGTCCTTTTGTAATGTTTTTCTATATATACTTAATGTTGTATAGGAACAGGATAAGTATCAAAAGGTTCCATCAACCAGCGGGTTTGCTCGTTTGGCCCACTCAGCCATCATTACATTTCTACTTTATATTTATGTAGGAATGTGATGATAGCTCTCGGCTCAAATGAGTGCAGCTACTGGAAACATGCAGAAAGCTGGACAAAACTTGGACTCTCCCTCGTATTCTATATTCGGTAGCTGTATATATGTCCTATTGTACTGTTTTTCTTATAAATACTTAATATTGTAAAGGAACAGGATAAGTATCAATAGGTTCCATCAACCAACGGGTTTGCTCGTTTGGCCCAAAGAACAATCATTATTTTCCTACTTTATATTTATGTAGGAAGGTGATGATAGCTCTTGGCTCAAATGAGTGCAGCTACTGGAAAAATGCAGAAAGCTGGACAAAACTTGGACTCTCCCTCGTATTCTATATTCGGTAGCTGTATATAATTATGTCTTTTTCTACTGTTTTTCTTTTAAATACTTAATATTGTATAGGAACAGGATAAGTATCAATAGGTTCCATCAACCAACGGGTTTGCTCGTTTGGCCCCGATAGACATCATGACATACCTACTTTATATTTATGTAGGAATGTGATGATAGCTCTCGGCTCAAATGAGTGCAGCTACTGGAAACATGCAGAAAGCTGGACAAAACTTAGACTCTCCCTCGTATTCTATATTCGGTAGCTGTATATAATTATGTCCTATTGTACTGTTTTTCTTTTAAATACTTAATATTGTATAGGAACAGGATAAGTATCAATAGGTTCCATCAACCAACGGGTTTGCTCGTTTGGCCCAAAGAACAATCATTATTTTCCTACTTTATATTTATGTAGGAATGTGATGATAGCTCTCGGCTCAAATGAGTGCAGCTACTGGAAACATGCAGAAAGCTGGACAAAACTTGGACTCTCCCTCGTATTCTATATTCGGTAGCTGTATATATGTCCTATTGTACTGTTTTTCTTATAAATACTTAATATTGTAAAGGAACAGGATAAGTATCAATAGGTTCCATCAACCAACGGGTTTGCTCGTTTGGCCCAAAGAACAATCATTATTTTCCTACTTTATATTTATGTAGGAAGGTGATGATAGCTCTTGGCTCAAATGAGTGCAGCTACTGGAAAAATGCAGAAAGCTGGACAAAACTTGGACTCTCCCTCGTATTCTATATTCGGTAGCTGTATATAATTATGTCTTTTTCTACTGTTTTTCTTTTAAATACTTAATATTGTATAGGAACAGGAATCAATCAACGGGTTTGCTCGTTTGGTTCAGTTTGTCATCATTACTTTCCTACTTAATATTTATGTAGGAAGGTGATGATAGCTCTCGGCCCAAATGAGTGCAGCTACTGGAAACATGCAGAAAGCTGGACAATCACTTGGACTTTCGCTCATATTCTATATTCGGTTGCTCTATAAATATCCTATTGTACTGTTTTTCTTATATATACTTAATTAATGTTGTATAGGAACAGGGTAAGTAATAGTATCAATAGGTTCCATCAATCAACGGGTTTGCTCGTTTGGTTCAGTTTGTCATCATTACTTTCCTACTTAATATTTATGTAGGAAGGTGATGATAGCTCTCGGCTCAAATGAGTGCAGGTACTGGAAACATGCAGAAAGCTGGACAACCACTTGGACTCTCGCTCATATTCTATATTCGGTTGCTCTATAAATATCCTATTGTACTGTTTTTCTTATATATACTTAACTAATGTTGTATAATAACAGGATAAGTATCAATAGGTTCCATCAATCAACGGTTTTGCTCGTTTGGTTCAGTTTGTCATCATCACTTTCCTACTTAATATTTATGTAGGAAGGTGATGATAGCTCTCGGCTCAAATGAGTGCAGCTACTGGAAACATGCAGAAAGCTGGACAACCACTTGGACTCTTGCTCATATTCTATATTCGGTTGCTCTATAAATATCCTATTGTACTGTTTTTCTTATATATACTTAATTAAAGTTGTATAGAAACAGGATAAGTATCAATAGGTTCCATCAACCAACGGGTTTGCTCGGTTGGTTCAGTTGTCATCATCACTTTCCTACTTAATATTTATGTAGGAAGGTGATGATAGCTCTCGGCTCAAATGAGTGCAGCTACTGGAAACATGCAAAAACTGTACAGAAGCTTGAAATCTCCCGCGTAAGATGTTGATCCAAGTCGGTAACTGGATGGGTGATCGATTTTGGAGGTCTAAATTTGGCATTTTCATTTTTTTCGTGCCTCCGAGAGCACATTAAGCCGTCGGTCCCGGTTATCATCACTAACATCATTCTGATAATATCTATTTGTAAAACCTAAGAAACGAAATATCGTTCTCTTAGTGAGTTGTATGTGGAAGGATCTGGGAACCCACCGCATTATTATCCTAAGAGAACTCCTGCCATTATGTGATTAATGGTAAGTACACACGACCCTCAGCAATGAAGAATCAGTACCTACCCTTATTATAAATGCGAAAGTGTGTTTGTTTGTTGGTTTGTCCTTCAATCACGCGCAACGGTGCAACGGATTGACGTGATTTTTTGCATGGGTAATGGGTATATATAAAGACCTGCAGAGTGACATAGGCTTTTTATTCCGGAAAATCAAAGAGCTTCTACGGGATTTTTATAAGCCTAAATTCACGCGGAAGAAGTGGCGGGCATCATCTAGTACGACTATAAAGAGAGAAGGTTTCCCGTTGTATGCACTGTGCACCCTTTGTGTGTCTGGGCAAGTGTGTATCCACCTTAATAGGTACTTTTGCATGGAGTGAGAAGTGTAATCTTAATTTGGTATTTCTTGTATAGATTTCAGGCTAAGAACACTGTGATAGCGACGGGCGGCTATCCGCGGATGTACTTTTCGTGTACAGCGGCTCACACTTGCACCGGCGACGGCGGCGCCATGTGCTCTCGAGTGGGCATCCCTCTTCAGGACCTCGAGTTCATACAGTTTCATCCTACTGGTAATATTAACCTCAATATATAAAACGAACCTAGCCTACCCTATGTGGTAGCCTAGAGAAGCTGTGGTAGCCTAGTGGTTAGGACGTCCGCCTTCCAATCGGAGGTCGGGGGTTCGCAAAGGTCGCGGGGGACACTGCCCGGCAAATCGTTTTGCAGGGCAGTGTCGGACTATCGAATTTGTCGGATTATAGAGTACTGCCTAAGACCCCTATAGTCCGGAATTTTTTACAAAAGAGTACCTTGTAATCCGACAAATTACGATTTAGGCGTCCTTAAATATCGCATTTTTCTTTAATTGTCAGTGTTTTGTGCTTTCGCTTCTGAGCTTGTGACGTCATTACTACTGTACGAATACATAATACACAATACATAAACAGAAAACAATGAACACACGCTAGACCACTCGGCTATCTTCTTCAAACTTCAAATTCAAACTAAGCAATCAGAATCGCATCGAGCACAATAGTGTAGAGTAGAGTAATAGTGTAGAGCACAAATGTTCAATCATGCATTAACGAAGATTGTCATGTCGGATTACAGGGGGTGCCGGATTAGACAGGGGCCGGATTACCGGGGGTCCACTGTATATAAGTCCACATATTATGTACATATTGTGACGGGCAAGTAGGTATGCATGGCCCGACACGCACTTGATCTTGATTCTATGTTGATGTGTGATTTGTAGGCATGTACGGTTCTGGCTGTCTCATGACGGAAGGTTGCCGGGGCGAAGGTGGCTACATCGTCAATAGCGAAGGTGTACGTTTCATGGAAAAGTACGCTCCCAAAGCCAAGGACCTTGCCAGTCGCGATGTCGTCTCCAGATCCATTGCTACGGAAATCCGTCAAGGTATTATATTAATTGTCTGCCAATCCGCACTTGGCCCCTTCTCACTCTCTGAGAAGAGACCTGTGCTCTGTAGTGAGCCGACGATGGGTTGACCATGATTATGTTGATGATGATGATATACTTATTGATTTTCACAGCTTTTTAGGGTTTCGTAGCCAAAAGGTGCCAACGGGACCCTATTATAAGCCTCCGCTGTAATTTGGCAGAAAGGTAGGTCTTATGGCAGACATGAAGGGAAAAATCTGAAAACCGTGAATTTGTGGCTACATCCCAAGAAAAAAATTAAAATATGTTCATGAACAAATATTGCTATTTTCAAAGTAAGATTACTTTATCAAATGGAGTATCACATGAAAGGGTTTTACTTGTACATTCTAAAACAGATTTATTTTTATTTTTAGACAATAGTTTTTGATTTATCGTGCAAAATGTCGATAAAATACGATTGTAGTACGGAACCCTCAGTGCGCGAGTCTGACTCGCACTTGCCCTTTTTTTTTAAATTCCAGGCAGAGGTGTAGGTCCGAAGAAAGATCACGTGTACCTACAACTACACCACCTCCCAGCGGAAGTGATAAGTGAGCGTCTACCTGGTATTGCAGAGACAGCGTGGACCTTTACTGGGGTTGATGTGTACACACAGCCTGTACCTATTGTGCCCACCGTCCATTATACTATGGGCGGCATACCCATTAATTGGAAAGGAGAGGTATACCATACCTACAACCCGTTTACTAAAAGATTGTACCTGGCGTCGATTAAAAATTAAAAACTCAACAAGTGACAGACAAAAATTCGTAGTACGTATGTTCGCATCTTTGTCACCTTAGATGAATCTCTATGTTTGTCTCTGATACACGTACTACGAATTTTTGTCTGCCACTTGTTGAGTTTTTAAGTAATTGTTTTAAATTTTTTTTTAATTTTTGATCGACGTCAGGTCCAATCTTTTAGTAAACGGGTTATAATTTTAGAGCCTCAATAGCTCAACCGGTATAGGAGTGGACTGAAAACCGAAAGGTCGACGGTTCAAATCCCGCCCGTTGCACTATTGTCGTACCTACTCCTAGCACAAGCCTGACGCTTAATTGGAGAGGAAAGGGGAACATTAGTCATTTAATATGGCTAATATTCTTTTAAAAAAAAAAAAAAAAAATTGGAATTTTATTATTCGATGATAATGTAAGCGTTTAAAGAAAAGCGAAAGCCAAAGAAAAATTCCATCGCTATATGGTAAAGAATTAATTAATAAAATAAAAATAAACTATAAACATAAGGCAGCCAAATTAAACCTTGAAATATAATGAAAGTATCTTAAATTTAACAGGTATTTTCTTTTATTTATCTTTTAATAACGCAAAACACCACAATTTTAATTAATCGCATACTGAGTTTATGGCGTTGTGCGTCCAAATGAGGATAAGGCTTGGATGAGGAGCGTTCTGCGCATGATTTAGGTTTTTAAAAATCCCGTGGGAACTCTTTAATTTTTCGGGATGGAATGTCACTCTCCAGGTTCTCAACTATACCCATGCAAATATCACGTCAATCCGTTGCTCCGTTGTAAAGTGATTGAACGACAAACCAATAAACCAACAATCAAACACACTTTCGCATTCATAATATTATTATGGGTAGTGATTTGTTAAAATGCATACCTATAACTCCGAAATGTTAAAGGTGCGTGCTCGAGATCGAACCTTTGACCTTCCGAATCAGAGGTGGACCTCTGAACCACTAGGCTAACACGAGCAAGGCAGTAGATAGCGAGTAAATTATATTTTATAAATTATGTCGTTTCAGGCACTTAGGTTCAACGGTTCAGATATCGTTATTAAAGGTCTCCACTCAGCTGGTGAAGCGGTCAGCAACTGCCATGGCGCGAATCGTCTTGGAGCAAATTCCATCCTTGATGTGGTCGTCTTCGGCAAATCTATTGGTCTTAACATCCCAAAAGTTGCCAAGCCGGGCGATAAACAACCAAAACTGAAGGATGTAAGTATATTTCGAATTGGGATGATGACTATGTCAAAATTAAATTATTTCTTAGGAACTATTAAATTCCAAAATTTGTAAATTCCACGATCGCTGTTATTTTTAACCGACTTCAAAAAAGGAGGAGGTTCTCAATTCGTCGGAATCTTTTTTTTTTTTTATGTATGTTCCCCGATTACTCGAAAACGCCTAGACCGATTTTGAAAATTCTTTTTTTGTTTGAAAGGGTATACTTCAAAGTTGGTCCCATTTCAATTTGGTGAAGATCTGATGAACATCTTCGAAGATAGATACTGGAACTCCTCAACGGATAAGAGTAAATTGCTCGCGATCAGTGTAATTAATAGCTTAGTAAACAGTAGACTTTTAACCAGTCATAGCATAATTCCATGGGGCCACTAAAAATTGTGAAATAAAAAAAAATTACAAAAAAAATAAAAACCGACTTCGTTACACAAACACTAAAAATTGAAAAATAATTTAATTTATTACCGAATATATTATGTATACAAGAGTTAATATAGTTCCATAATAATATTTTTTGGGGTCGGTGCCAATGCGGTGCCATGGTGGAGTCCCATAAAAATATGAAGTCTAGACGATTCGCGCTGCTAAAGCTAATTGGCACCGGCACCAAAAAGTATTATTATGGAACTATATTAACTCTTGTATATGTAATATATTCGGTAAAAAAAAAAAAAAAGATTCCGACGAATTGAGAACCTCCTCCTTTTTTTGAAGTCGGTTAATAAATTAAATTATTTTTCAATTTTTAGTGTTTGTGTAACGAAGTCGGTTTTTATTTTTTTTGTAAATTTTTTTAAGTTTGCTCACCCATAGAGATAGTATACATTCATCTAAGTTGCTAATCATTTTAAATTATCGATATAACTAAAAAAAGTACGTCAAAATGGGTTGAATAGGTATGACTTCTAAACTTTCGATTGCAAAGTCGTATTAATAAATTTCCGAACAAGCCGGATTCCGATAAGGCTTCAGTACCATAGATCACATCCATACGCTGCGGCAGGTTATTCAGAAGACTGAAGAGTATAATCGGCCACTTTGCTTGGCGTTCGTGGACTATGAGAAAGCTTTCGATTCGGTGGAAACTTGGGCTGTGTTGAGGTCTTTACAGAGATGCCGGATCGACTACCGGTACCTATATCCAAGCTCTGAAGTGTTTGTACGAAAACGCCACCATGTCAGCCCGTATACAGGACCAGACTACGAGACTAATCCAATTGCAACGGGGAGTTCGACAAGGAGATGTAATCTCCCCGAAGCTCTTTACTGCAGCTTTGGAAGTCATCTTTAAGCTTCTGGGTTGGAACGGACTTGGCATTAACATCAACGGCGAGTACATCACTCACCTTCGATTTGCCGATGGCATAGTCGTTATTGCAAAGACTCTGGAAGACCTAAATACAATTCTCAATGACCATAGCAGAGCTTCTCAGCAGGTGGGCCTAAAAACGAACATGAGTAAGACGAAAATCATGTCTAATGCTTATGTCCGGCCCCACCCAGTAATTGTTGAGAGCTCTGCACTCGAAATTGTAGATGAGACCTAGGACACACAATACAGTTGGGTAGGTCCAATTTCGAGAAAGAGGTCAGCCGCCGAATCCAACTAAGTTGGGCAGTCAAAGCAAGACCAAAGTCTTCGAACAGTGCGTGTTGCCAGTGATGACATATGGATCCGAGACATGATCGCTAACTATTGGGCCTCATAAGAAAGCTCAGAGTCACTCAACGGGCGATGGACAGAGCTATGCTTGGAGTTTCTCTACGTGATCAAATCAGAAATGAGGAGATCCGTAGGAGAAGTAGAGTAACCGACATAGCTCAACGGATTGCGTAGCTGAAGTGGCAATGGGCAGGGCACATAGTTCGTAAAACCGATAGACGTTGGGGTCCCAAGGTGCTAGAATGGCGACCTCGCACCGGAAGACGCAGTCGTGGACGTCTATCGGTTGATGATGATGATGATGATGATTAATAAATTTCAGAATATCTGTGATGAAAGCTTGGATAATCTGGAGACGGTGCGTTCAGCCAAGGGGTCGACGCCAGTTCACGAGCTGAGAGCCAAGATGCGGGCTACCATGCAGAACAAGTGCGGTGTCTTCAGAGACAAGAAGCTACTGTCCGAAGGTAAAGAAAGCCTAGGGGTTAAGATGTTGGCTTCCCATATTCGGGATTCGATCCTGGGCACTAACAACTCACAAACTGTCACTTTTTGTAATTAGGTAGGTATGTGCATTCATCATCGTCATCATCATCGTTATAAGGGTACTGATTCCATCCGAACAAAGCCTGGGTGGATCACTTGGTTATGACAAAATAATTGTATAAGTATAACTAACTAACTAGGTGCGGGTGAGCGCGGGTGACGTGGGATCGTGCGGGGCATCCCCCCGCCTTATACCCCGATTGCCATCTCAACCTGTCGCGAACTATACTTTTCTGATATTACAGCCAACACCGAAATCCAGAAATGGTACCAGTGTTTCAAAGACATCAGAATAACGGATCCGCGTAAGAACTGGAACAGCGACTTGGTCGAAGCGCTGGAACTGCAGAATATGCTGCTGACTGCTGTACAGGTGGTAGCTTGCGCTCTGAACAGGACAGAGAGCCGCGGAGCGCACTTTAGAGATGATTTCCCTAAGAGAGAAGATGAGATGGACTACAGCAAAGACACTAAGGGACAGGTAACCTATACTATCTTATACTATTTTTAGGGTTCCATACCTCAAAAGGAAAAACGGAACTCTTAGATCCACTTTGTTGTCTATCTGTCTGTCTTTCTGTCTGTCGGTCTGTCAAGAAACCTACAGGATACTTCCGTTTTCTACGTTGACCTAGAATCATGAAATTTGGTAGGTAGGTAGGTCTTATAGCAGACATTAGGTGGAAAAATCTGAAAACCGTGCGTTCATGATTACATCACACAAAAAAATTAAATTGTGGTCATAAACTAAAAATTATTATTTTCAGTAATCGAAGTAAGATAACTATATCAAGTGGGGTATCATAAGAAAGGGCTTCACCTGTGCATTCTAAATAGATTTTTATTTATTTTTATGCATCATAGTTTTCGAATTACCTATCGTGCAAAATGTCGAAAAAATACGACTGTAGCACGGAACCCTCGTTGCGCGAGCCTGGCTTGCACTTTTTATTTTTTTATTTTATTGAACCACCAACAGAATCATACAAAAAAATATTATAAGCGCGAAAGTGTTTATTTTTTGGTGTGTTAGATTAGTTTGTCTTTCAATCACGCCGCAACGGAGCAACGGATCAACGTGATTATTTGCATGGGTATAGTTCAAGATCTGGAGAGTGCATAGGTTACTTTTTATCCTGGAAAATCAAAGAGTTCCCACGGGAATGTCAAACACCTTAATCCACGCGAACTAAGTCGTAGGCATCATCAGGCAGGAAAATATGTGTTTGTTATCTGCTACATTTTCACGTCCCATCTGTTTTACCGATATTTCTGTATAAGTCCCGCAAATTGCTAATGCGCGTGGCCACTATTTTAATGACGTCAGCACTAGACTGAAGTTTCGAGCTGATGGTATATTTTTACTTAAATATTCATCAAATGACGTCAACATGACGTCATTTCGATGTTAATGAGACAAGGTTCCAGCGCAATAGCAATTTGCGGGACGTATACAGAAATATGTGTCAACTTTTGACAATCAAGGAATATATTGCGGTGACTCGTGTGTACCCCCTACACACGAGTCACCGCAAGTCAGCCAGGTCGCCAAACGTAATAGCCGGACAGACTAGCCAGTTTGGCCGGACATTTGGGTAGAAAGGCACCCTATACATTATTGAGGATTTTGTATTAACAGGTACGACAATTTTTTTTAATGTAAAATCAAGCTTTTTTTATTATTGTCATAAACCTTGTTGTCAGGCGGCACTGCCGCCTGCGGGAGCGACCGACAGTCGACTCGGCCACGCTCGTTTGCGAAATGTAAAAAGCCTAACAAAAGCCGGACACCGTTTATTTTGGCCGGACACGCAATCAAAAAGCCTACATATGTTCGGCTTTATCCGGATGCCTGGCAACCCTACTCGTGTGGTATCAGGATTACCGAATTCGGCCTACAGTAAATTGTTGATATTCCTTTGCAGACCGCAAAACCGATTGAAAAACATTGGAGAAAGCACAGTCTGTCTTCGGTAGACTTGAAGAGCGGAAAAGTGAGCATATCCTATCGGCCCGTCATAGACAAAACCCTGAATAATGAGGTGCAAACTATCCCACCCGTACCGAGAGTCTATTAAATTTGTTATTGTTAATGTGAATTTCTACTGTAATGCACTTTAGTTCTTTATAAGTAGAATACATTTTAAAAGTGATTTATCTATCTTTCCAATAGGTACTATCTACATTTAATAGGTACATTATACATGCCTCACACCCGGCTTTACTCACGTGTAACTTAGTCGATGTTAGCCCGACTAGTTAAATTTAATACAATACTAAAAGCTGGAGGTACTAAAAAGAAAGAAAGAAAGAAAAACGTTTATTTTTTCAAGCTGTACCACACATTACCAGTTAGACCTGGCGCCTCTAATACTTGAGTAGTAAAGTCAAAAGACCTCAAGTAGAAGAAGCGCCGGAATAAAGTATGTCATGTGTGGCACAACCCGAAAAAAAAGAGTATACTACTGAATAATGTACCTACCATTTTTTTTTATAGCCGTATAATTAAGGTGCAGGCTGCACGAGAGGCGGCTAAAGTGACTGTACGGTTGTGGTTAAACTTTGGCCATCACACACTAGAGGCACACGTCAGGATTTGTTAAATCTAACCTTAGGGCGGTTTCAGACTAGCGTATTATACGCGCGTATGAGCTCGTTTTTGGAAGCGCATGTAGGTTTCAGACTAGCGTATTATACGCGTGTTATATTACGATAAAATTGGACACATAATTATTATGCTAAAATTCATCTAATCATAAACTTGGGAGTCCGAAATGAATATTTGTTGTGATATTTAAAACAGAATCGTTATTCCGTTTCCGGATTCAATATCAATGTACGGAAAGAGTATGGTTTAAGTGGTCTTTTCTTGTATGTTGTTTAATTTAATATTTAGGAATGTGACAATACGATAAATAATATTATGTGAATTGTCAATACTGGTAACTAATTATTCATCGTAAATTAAATACTGTCAATGTACTAAGAGTGACATTATACTAAGCTATTGTCAACATGCAGTTGGCAATAGCTATTATGGGAAATAATAATGTTGTGTAAACTGACAATTTAAGTCGCTTATTATTATTGTAAATTATTAATACGTAGACCATCAATGTCACTGATTTTATTATTGTAAATTGGGTGTGTCAACATACCTTTTGTCAACAAACCTAAAATAAATAATGATTAATATTAAGATCATGTGATAGTCGATATCCGCCTTGTTTGCGATGGCAGTGTTATAAAAGTACCCTACCTCGACAGAGAGGGGACAGTCTTGTATGGACAGCCCAGAGCAAACACAGCGGACCTTACTGAAGTTAAGTATTCTTATATTGTATTATAATGTAATGTAATAATTTGCCTTTTATAGATTACCTGTTGTAACTGTGTACCAAATATGTACCTACTACTTTACTCAACGTTCTAATGTTTTAAAAGATGTGTGTTATGGAGTTTCTTTGCCCTTTCTTCTCCATGACTAAACACCTTAGCGAAATGGGTGGTAGATTCATTTTAATATAAATAGATCAATGCTGAACAAATACAATTCAGTTAATATTCGACTTGGTTGGTTTTACTTCTGTATTTATCACCTACCCTCTTCTGCTATTTATTTTATACATTGAGATAAAAGTAAACACTAGGTTGTTAGCTTCTAATTATTATAGAAGCCTGTTTAGATGATTAAGATTCTTACTTTGAAATAATACAGCAGATGCTTTGCTTGATTTTTAATTACTTAGTATTTGGCCTTACCTGACAAATAATTGATAAATGATAACTTTCATTAGTAATCATTGGATTTAATTTATCATCACTATTAAAGCCCACTGTCTTAACTTCTCTTCTTTTTATCTAAATTTGTCATCAGAAGTGGGATACGATATGGCTTTGCCTGATCATAATACTAATACTTTTCAAATGCTTTCAGCAATCGTGGATACGGCTTCTCCTCGAAGCGACAGGCTACCGCCTGTCGTCGGTGGCACTTGATGTTGGTGCCCGATGATCCCAAAGCGAGGGGCAACTCTGTTGTCAGTGGCACTTGGTGCTGGTGTGGCATCGCCGGTTGAAACGTCGCGTCGTTGAGCAAGCTAAGTACAATTTTTGTGCGTTGTGTGTGAAGAAAAGTGTAAATTTAAAACCACGATTTTGTGGTATAGTTTATATGAAAAAAGTTTCTGTGAGGTGAATCAGAGAAGATTTTTAATTAGTTAGATAAACCACGTGTTGTGGTATAATTTATTTAGATAAGAATAAATCTAGTTGGAGGTCAGATTAGCCGAACGGTTTTTGATAAAGTATATGTAAATGTGAAATCATTTAGAAAGTTATGATATACCGAAACAATAATAATAATCAAATCAGTAGGTTTGCTTTTGAGAAATTGCATCGTACTTACAACT
Organism: Maniola hyperantus; assembly: GCF_902806685.2. NCBI lineage: Eukaryota > Metazoa > Arthropoda > Insecta > Lepidoptera > Nymphalidae > Maniola > Maniola hyperantus. Next base: position 3,472,680 of record NC_048564.1, read on the forward strand.
CGAAACTTGAAGAAATTACCTTATTCTGATTTATGTAACTTAAACATAAACTATATTTATTTATTTATTTTGCTTCTTAAAATAACTCAACCATTTTTCTTCTCTTAAAACAACACAAAAGAGATGGTCCATTCAAGTAACTTTTATTATTTAACTAAATTACTTTTTTAGCAACGTAAGGCGGATTACCTGCTCAAGATTTTTTCTGTTTAGTAATGCTATCAGAACATTTTAATTTTATAAATACCTACGTTACGTGTTATCAATTTATTCTTGTTTTGAGTTGGTTTGATGTACATACACTACACTTGTTTATAAGACATAATCAACAAAAACATATTCTCTTCTACTCTAATTTTGGTCTGACGTCTAGCTATTCTAGTTTTTATGACAGTAACATTGACATTGAATCATTGAATATCGTTTTGTGAATGAAGCAATCTTATATTTTTTTATGTCGGTACTTTTGTTGCCGCTGTTCATTTAAGTTCACTGGCTGCATTTTTCTATTTTCCTATGTACTTCGGGAACGAAGTACTTATCAAGATGGCCGAATTGTAATAAAACATACTAATAATTTATGCTAAATGACAGAAGCAGAACAGAGAAAAAAAAAAAGAAAAAAAAGAAGAAAAAAAATTTTTGGCATATGATACAAAATGTTAAGACTCCCAATGGGACAAAATGTTAAGACTCACTATGTGACAAATGTTAAGACTCCCAATGGGACAAAATGTTAAGACTCACTATGTGACAAAATGTTAAGACTCCCAATGGGACAAAATGTTAAGACTCACTATGTGACAAAATGTTAAGACTCCCAATGGGACAAAATGTTAAGACTCACTATGTGACAAAATGTTAAGACTCCCAATGGGACAAAATGTTAAGACTCACTATGTGACAAATGTTAAGACTCCCAATGGGACAAAATGTTAAGACTCACTATGTGACAAAATGTTAAGACTCCCAATGGGACAATTTTTTTTTTTCTTTTCTTTCTGTTTTTACCTATGTACTTCGGGAGCGAAGTACTTGTCAGTATGGCCGTGTTATATTACGATAAAATTGGACACATAATTATTATGCTAAAATTCATCTAATCATAAACTTGGGAGTCCGAAATGAATATTTGTTGTGATATTTAAAACAGAATCGTTATTCCGTTTCCGGATTCAATATCAATGTACGGAAAGAGTATGGTTTAAGTGGTCTTTTCTTGTATGTTGTTTAATTTAATATTTAGGAATGTGACAATACGATAAATAATATTATGTGAATTGTCAATACTGGTAACTAATTATTCATCGTAAATTAAATACTGTCAATGTACTAAGAGTGACATTATACTAAGCTATTGTCAACATGCAGTTGGCAATAGCTATTATGGGAAATAATAATGTTGTGTAAACTGACAATTTAAGTCGCTTATTATTATTGTAAATTATTAATACGTAGACCATCAATGTCACTGATTTTATTATTGTAAATTGGGTGTGTCAACATACCTTTTGTCAACAAACCTAAAATAAATAATGATTAATATTAAGATCATGTGATAGTCGATATCCGCCTTGTTTGCGATGGCAGTGTTATAAAAGTACCCTACCTCGACAGAGAGGGGACAGTCTTGTATGGACAGCCCAGAGCAAACACAGCGGACCTTACTGAAGTTAAGTATTCTTATATTGTATTATAATGTAATGTAATAATTTGCCTTTTATAGATTACCTGTTGTAACTGTGTACCAAATATGTACCTACTACTTTACTCAACGTTCTAATGTTTTAAAAGATGTGTGTTATGGAGTTTCTTTGCCCTTTCTTCTCCATGACTAAACACCTTAGCGAAATGGGTGGTAGATTCATTTTAATATAAATAGATCAATGCTGAACAAATACAATTCAGTTAATATTCGACTTGGTTGGTTTTACTTCTGTATTTATCACCTACCCTCTTCTGCTATTTATTTTATACATTGAGATAAAAGTAAACACTAGGTTGTTAGCTTCTAATTATTATAGAAGCCTGTTTAGATGATTAAGATTCTTACTTTGAAATAATACAGCAGATGCTTTGCTTGATTTTTAATTACTTAGTATTTGGCCTTACCTGACAAATAATTGATAAATGATAACTTTCATTAGTAATCATTGGATTTAATTTATCATCACTATTAAAGCCCACTGTCTTAACTTCTCTTTTTATCTAAATTTGTCACGCGCGTATGAGCTCGTTTTTGGAAGCGCATGTAGGCGCGTATAGCCGTGCCTTTTGGCACACGCTCAACTCGTACGAGCGTTGACGCGCTTCTAAGCTCGTATAAGCGCGCGGCGCGAGACCACCACCCACCGGGTCACGCACCGGTTCGAGCATACACGCCGAAATATGCCCGTATACGCGCTTCTGGTTTTTTGAAGCGCGTATGTAGCGCGCGTGTAAGCGCGTATGCTGAAACGACCGTATACGCGCAAAAAAATACGCTAGTCTGAAACCGCCCTTATTAATGGCTGTATGAATACTGACTCGTATATGTCTCGCAAATTGCTATTGCGCTGGAACCATGTCTCATTAACATCGAAATGACGTCACCCTTAGGGTGTCTGGCAGGGTGTTACCATGTTTGGCAGGGGTGATTTCTCATTGGTACCTACTATTCCAAAGAAATTATTTAATAATTAGACTTTGTACTTTAACGTAACATTTTTTGCACCAATATTATAAGTTATAAGTCACGCAAATTGCTAATGCGCGTGGCTGCCAGGTCATTAGCCATGGCTAACAATATCCCCGAAGAGAGATTATTAGCCATGTTACCGGGGTGCACCGGCCCGAATACTGCTCTTCCCCTCGGATGCCCGATGCATCCAAAAGGGAACAGCAGCACCCAGGCACACTGGGAGGTTACCTGGCTGGCACCCCAAATAGTGGTAACCCTGAGCCATTAATGAACTCCCTAAGACAACCTTTTTTTGTTTCTTTTACTTTATCCTTTCAATTTTCAATTTTGACTGTTTACTTACCGAATTTCTGGAAGCAACTTAACATTTTCTTGAACCTAAAGCTCCTACTCTGCTCTCAATTGGTATTGAATTATGTAGTTTGGTTATAAGTAAGATGTGTGAATAAATCGAAAAACATATGTTAGTTAGGTAAGTATATACTTTAACTAGCTTATGCCCGCGACTTCATCCACGTGGACTACACAAATTTCAAACGTTGTACGATCTTAAACCAAAAAGGGTGCCTGTCTACTGAAGCGGAGCGGACCGGAGATGTGTTGAGCAGACCAATCAACCAATCAGTTTGTCGGTAAATAACGAGATAATTTTATATCGTCATCTGACAAAGGTCTGATTGGTCAACTATACACATCTTCGCTCTGCTCCGCTTCATTGGCCAGACACCCTAAATATTAATTTTTGAATCGATTCGTTACGCAGTAATAAGAATTGTTATTCAGTGTCAGATCGACAAAAGACATCCTAATATAGATTTTAAAAATAAGTTTCATCTCAAAAATCTAGAAATTGAACGACTCAATTTCTAGATTTTTCAATCGTAAAATTCGATGTACAAGATGTTTGGAGCAAATCGGACACCATCGCGCATCTCGCTTCTCTACTCTGGAACCTCGCCCTGTTAGGCTAACATGCGCACCACGAGAAAATTTTGTCTACGCATTTACTCGTCTTATTTGTATGAAGAAACACGAGATAATGCGTAGACAAAATTTTCTCGCGGGGCGCATGGACGTACTTAAGTAGTTATGCCTAACCGTGGCAACTCTTTGAATTTCCGTTCTAAAGTAGACTAAGTAGATATGTGCTGCCTACTTTTTTAATTTGTATGATTTTCAAATTTTTACTTTGTTTTAAAATTATTGTGATAGGTAGGTAGGTACTATGCTGATGCCCGCGTGGAATTAGATTTTTTTAAAAATCCCGTGGGAACTCTTTGATTTTCCGGGATTAAAAGTAGCCTATGTCTTTCTTTTATCTATACCTACCTACCCATGCAATAAATTACGTCAATCCGTTGCACCGTTGCGACGTGATTGAGGGACAAACCAACAAACCAACACACAAACACACTTTCGCATTTATAATAAGGGTAAGTACTGATTTACATATTTATGATGTTTTATCAACGTGTTTTGTTTAGGTATTTATATAATTTAACAAAATATTGGAATAAATTTTTAGACTGGCATAGCTTAGGTTTGAATTTTTTACTCGACAATAAAATACGAACCATAGTAAACGGCCTAAGTAGGTACCTACTCATTGTGCGGATGGATGGCATTCGGGAGGCTGGGTTCAAAGCCATGTCAGTTCCGCAATTTTGGACTTAAGTACCTACTTACCTATACGGTGTCATCATCATGATAAACCCATCATCGGCTCACTGCAGAGCACAGGTCTCCTCTCAGAGAGACAAAGGTTTGGCCATAGTCTGCCACGCTGGCCATGTGCGGATTGGTAGACTTCACACACCTTTGAGAAATAAGAATATTATAGGTACGGAACTCTCAGGCATGCAGGTTACCCCATCGATGTTTTCCTTCACCGTTAAAGCAAGTGATATTTAATTATTTAAAAGCACATAACTCCGAAAAGTTAAAGGTGCGTGCTCGGGATCAAACCCCCGACATCCGATTAGAAGGCGGACGTCCTAACCACTAGGCTATCACACCTATAACAGTCTACCTACGTAAAAAATAAAAAAAAATAAAAAAAAAAAAAGATTCCGACGAATTGAGAACCTCCTCCTTTTTTTGAAGTCGGTTAAAAACATTAGGATGTTCTGTGGTATTTTAACGGTAGCACGCCGATTATGGTCGAAATAATGGGCAACCTCACATAGTGGCTTATATTCTCCTGGATGGCCTGGAAAATAAAATAAATACCTACCTTTATATCAAAAAGTTACACAGGACTATGAAAACTCTCAAAACACTCAACTGCGCTCAATAGGCACAAAACTAAAGACCAAGACGGAGAAAACTCAAACAACTTATCTGAAGTAACGGAGGTAGGTACCTACTTTATCACTATCGAAATATTTTGTATCAAGAATAATAATGCCACTTCGGAGGAAGGAGTGAGTTATCTCAGAAATACCAGAGGCATTGTGGATGCTCCTTTGTTAGATGGCAAGAATCAGTCAGCGCATCGAAGGGGTGATAATCCCGCGCAGGCGAAGTGTGGCTCCGCCTAGGGGCGTGGCTTAAAACCACCCCCACCCCACCGTCTCCGGCGACCGGACGAGGCTTCGCTATTATCCTAGCTTCCTGTCCGCGAACGCTCGCCTGCTCCTCAGATATATCGATTTGTTTATTTTTTGCCGCGCGGGCAACCCCGTGTCTTCCGGACGTGACGTGACGTGTCCGGCGGCCGGCGCCGGACAGGCATGGACAGTGACGGTGCTCCGGTTCCCGTGTGATGCAGCCGATTCGAGGTAAGACTTTGACCGGCGAAGGTCATCTTTCACTGGGTTAAACTTTGTCACCCTTTCTTTTATTAAGTCTCTAATTATCGTTTATCAATCGTCTCTACATAAATTGTGACGAGTAATGTGAGCTTTGGTTCTGACTCCGTCGGCGCTTGTGACAATAGTTCATAGATACCATCCTATCCTAGGTATGTTTTGAACTGGCAGACCATTCGGTAACGACTTTCAGACATGCTACTTTAATAATTCAGGAACTACTAATAAGTATACTTACTTAAGTATATTATGGACACTACTAAATCTCTTTCCGGAAAAGCAAGGATCGGTTCATTGGTTTAGCTAACAAAACGTAATAGAAGAACATAGTGCGCATTTATGAATATTAATTAGTATAGGTAGGTAATAGCTGATGCAAACGACTTAATGCGCATGGATTTAGATTTTCAAAAATCCCGTGGAAACTCTTTAATTTTCCATGATAAAAAGTAGCCTATGTCACTCTCCAGTTCTTCAACTAGGTATATCCGTTGCTCCACTTAGGCGTGATTGTAGGACAAACCAATAAACAAAATACACTTTTGTGTTTATAATTGCCAGTGTGTTGGGCAGTGATTACAGAAATATGGATAGGTAGGTAGGTATTATGGATATGGATAAATATGTACCTACAGTACCTACGCGGCACTTTCGGTTTTGTAGAGCGTTGTCTCTGTCACTCATACCTATTTGACGTTTTGTCGGTCTCAACGACAGAGACAATGCTCTACAAATCTGCTATCTCCTTCTAAAGGTCGATGTACATTACTTTCTGCCGCGTATTGTTGGTATATAAATGTCAGGACGTCACGATCCATCAGTTTCCTATTACCTACACAAAATTGGCGAAAACATCTTGTTAGACGCGTTCGCCATTTTGATTTCTTGTTAGATGTTTATTACCTGACCCACATTAAATCTTCAAGGGCCCACTGCAGTGTATTGACTGGGCGACATATACCTAAGTACATAGTTAGATATTATCTAGGTATATTAAAATAGGACCTGTAAACTATCACTGGCAGCACGTTTGGGCTAGGTTTTTCCAAGCGAGCGCACCACATCCTGCTCTCAGCCTGCTCATTTAACCATTTCCCGTCAACCTTTTTTATAGTCAGCCCATCGCCATTTCTTGGCGGCTCTCCTCAGTAGAATCTTCTTTCCGAATCGATGATAGAGTCTTTAAATGTCAAATAAAAGGTGGTCAAGAAAAAATATATAAGTAGGTACCTAGAGTAGGTATAGCTTATCCCGGCTGTAGGTACGTACTTAGGTACATGGTTAGTCGGCGTAAGCCCGAGTAGTATTGAACCCATCCGGGGTCCTTTTACAGGGACTCAGCTCGCGTTGCGCCACTATAAGTAAGCTAATATTTATAATGGAAATCACGATAGTTTAAACGCTAAAATATACTTAGGTAGAGTTTTAAATTTTGAGTTCCTATAGTTACCTACCTTCTATGCTTATTTGTACCTACGTGGTCTCCAGTCGATACTTAACCGTTGCGGCTCTAATCAATATTAGGTATACTTCTGTGCCAGTCATTGCCTTCCCATTGGCAGTTTTTAGGGTTCCGTACCTCGAAAGGAAAAACGGAACCATTATTGGATCACTTTGTTGTCTGTCTGTCTGTCTGTCTGTCTGTCTGTCTGTCTGTCTGTCTGTCTGTCTGTCTGTCAAGAAACCTACAGGGTACTTCTCGTCGACCTAGAATCATGAAATTTGGCAGGTAGGTAGATCTTATAGCTGACATTTGGGGAAAAATCTGAAAACCGTGAATTTAGGGTTAGATCACACAAAAAAAATTAAATTGTGGTCATGAACTAATAATTAGTATTTCCAACTTTCGAAGTGAGTGACTATATCAAGTGGGGTATCATATGAAAGGTCTTTACCTGTACATTCTAAAACAGATTTTTTTTTATTTTTATCCATCACAGTTTTTGAATTATCGTGAAAAATGTCGAAAAAATACGACTGTAGTACGGAACCCTCATTGCGCGAGCCTGACTCGCACTTGGCCGGTTTTTTTAAAGAATATTAGTCAAGTTCATCATGATGACTAATATTCCCCTTTCCCCTCCAACTAAGCGTAAAGATTGTGCTAGGAGAAGGTACCTACGACAATAGGGCAACGGGTGGGATTTGAATCGGCAACCTTTCAGAATACAGTCCGCTCCTTTAACCGTTGAGAAGTTTACAAGCATGCATGCAGCAACATGCTGATGGTTTAAGCTATGTCAGGAACCTTGTTTGTTCTGGTGTTCACTTCATTTTGAATAAAATCTTTGAAGAAATTCCCGATATAGTACCTAGAACTCTCAATAGCCTTCTGAATGACTATCATCAAATAAATCATCAAATAGATCAATGATGATCAAGCATTAGGATATTATCCTTGTATTTGGGAACTATAATGATCCGATTCTGAAAATTCTTTCACTGATATTAGGTACACTGTCCTTGAGTACTATCTTCTATATAAAAAAAACCGGCCAAGTGCGAGTCAGACTCGCGCACTGAGGGTTCCGTACCAAAGTCGTATTTTTTCGACATTTTGCACGATAATTCAAAAACTATAATGCGTAAAAATAAATAAAAATCTGTTTTAGAATGCACAGGTCCTTTCATATGATACCCCACTTGATATAGTTATCTTACTTCGAATATTGAAAATACTTGTTATTAGTTCATGACCACATTTTTTTTTGTGTGATCTAACCCTAAATTCAGGGTTTTCAGATTTTCCCCCTAAAGCCAGCTATAAGACCCACCCTACCTGCCAAATTTCATGATTCTAGGTCGACGGGAAGTACCCTGTAGGTTTCTTGACAGACAGACAGACAACAAAGTGATCCCATAAGGGTTCCGTTTTTCCTTTTGAGGTACGGAACCCTAAAAAGCGCTGAATGTGTTGCTGATCGCAAATTACGAGGATAGCTGAACCGATTTCGCTAATTCTTTTTTTATAATATTCCTTGAAGTACGTGGATGGGTCTTACGGAGAGAAAAATTTAAAAAAAGTCCTGAAAAATAATCGACTGTTAGGCGGTACTTACGAAGTTCGCCGGGGCAGCTAGTAAGCTATAAATTACATCACGTGGACGAAGTCACGGGTAAAAGCTAGTGGTAAATAAAACACAATACATGTCATATCTGTAATGCATGCAAACATTACATATGTAAGACAGTTGGTAACATTAATTAATTCGTGTCTGATTTATTTGATTATTATTCAACTCCCATACAACAGCGCTGACTTGAAGCACGACTGAATTTATGCCTCTATGTTAATACAACTTGATACCAACTACAGTAAATTCACGTGGAGTCTAGGGACTGGAACTTTAGCTCTTACCGTATATTATTATAAAGTCTAAACTCAGTTGTTATGAATTTATAATATGGTATTAACTGCAGGACACGGTGCTATCTCTTGTTGGCCGTTTTAAATACCGTGTTTGGACATTTTTATGACGGCACAAGGTTATTAATAATGAGCCACTTTTATTGAAAACACCGAAGTTTTACTACGGGGAAACTCGACAATCTCTAGCTAGTTTGAAATAGAGTTCATACAAGGACCTAAATCAGGTAATACACACGCATTAGACACCTACATATTTAATTAATGTACTTAAGTTTAATTCAAAGACATCACATATTCTAAATATATAAAAGCGAAATACCACTCACTCACTCACTCACTCACTCACTGACTGACTGACTAATCACGAAATCTCAGAAACTAAACTTGAAATTTGAAAGGTATGTTCTGTATAGAACGTAGGTGTCAGCTAAGAAACGGTTTTGATAAATTCCCCCTAAGGGTATGAATGGGGGGGTCGAAGGTTGTATTGTTATTTTTACTTGAAATTTGAAACGTAGGTTCTTTTTTAGGGGGTAGGTATCAGATAAGAAAGGATCTAACTAAATTCTCCCCCTAAGGGGGTGAAATGGGGGTATAAAAGTTATATGAAAATCCTGTTTTTGAAGTTAGAGATATGAAAATTGGCATTTAGGTATTCTGGGTTCCGTGCGTTAAGGTGAGACTGAGTGAGTAGGTAAGTGCGGCCGCACTGCAAAACAGCGGGAAAATTTCAGATCTCATGAGAAACCAGAAATTTTACGCGGACGAAGTCGCGGGCGACTGCTAGTATCACATATAACAAGACCGGGTTAGGTATTCCGATTCCGTTTTTTTCATTAATTTTTACTACATTATTTGGAATTATGCGTAAATATAGCTATAGGTACGCTTTAGCGATACATGATTTGGAATTTCGTGTACCTATGTAGCACTAAGTATATTTTTGGCATTCTATGAGTGCGGACCTACAATTTTTTTTGTCATTTAGGAATTTGCGGTTTTTTCGGCGTAGGTACGTCTATACACAACGCGTATTTAACAACAGCGTGCTAAGAACTCATTCAGGCATAACAATATATTATGACAATACAATCCAATCCAATCTATCAGCCTGTTTGCGTCCACTGCTGGACATAGAGTCTTTCCACCTTTCCAACAGCGCGCTACCAAACACGGTCCTCCGCCTTCCTCATCCACCCGCTCCCCACCACCTTACCGTAATCGGGAATAGCAGGGCTGCCGGGAACTGGGGGCCTTTGTCTGTTGGCGCTGCTCATTAGAAGTTATGCCCATATTGACCTTGCCCATGCAATACCTACAAGTTCTTTACTAATTCTTAAATTTCAATTTTATACTCGCAAAAGGCAAAATAACAAAACCAACTTGTACGATCCGTAACAAATGCCCGTACTATTTCACGTTAATGTCAGCAAAATGCATCAACGCAATATAAACAACCGCTGATGCCTCCATTTGGCACACGCACATAATATAAAAGCATTCATCAACAATAATTATATTATTACCAGATAATGCCCGCGACTTCGTTTGCGTGGATTTAGGTTTTTTAATAATGCTGTTACAGAGAGAGCGAGCGCGTGCCAGACCTTCGTTATTTTATAAAAGCTGAAAGTTTCTCTGCGTATTCTCCCCAACACTAGGAGTAACGTTTTTTTGGATAATTGTGGCTTTGGGAGTTAACAGGTAATAAAGGTGTAAAAAATCTTACGTCAAAGTATAAAGCCTATTTTTTATATTTTCTTCAGAATAGTATTAAAAATCGCGTCATGCATTGCTAGACACTTAAGTGGCATCAGGCAACCCTCTGCCAGACACCCTTAAAAATTTATGTCTTTAGCTTTTATAAATTAACGAAGGTCTGGCACGCGCTGGCTCTTGGTCCATTATATTATTACCAGTTAATGCCCACGACTTCGTCTGCGTGGATTTGGATTCTTAATGATGCTGTGGGACCACTTTTATTTTCCGAAATAAAACAAAACCTCTGATGTCTCGGAAAATCAAAGAGTTCCCAAGGGATTTTGAAAACCTATATCAATATGTACGAAGCCGTGCTAGTCTAAATATATAGATAGACTATAGCTGATGCTCGTAACTTCATCCGCGTGGACTACACAAATTTGAAACCCCTACTTTACTCCCTTTAGGGGTTTTTCTAATTTGAGCTGTGCGTTGATATTTAGATCAGTCAATCAGTCAGCTTTTCCTTTTATATATTTAGAAAAAGGTGACTAATTGACTGACTGATCTATCAACCCACAGCTGAAACTTCTAGGCGGTTTGGCTATTATGACGTAGACATCCCCTAAGAAAGGATTTTCGAAAATTCAACAACAATTATAAGGGGGTAAAATAGGGATTTGAAATTTATGTAGTACACGGGGACGAAGTCACGGGCATAAGCTAGTCACTACTCACTACCCATATTATAAATGCAAAACTGTGTTTGTTTGTTGGTTTGTCCTTCAATCACGTCGCAATGGAGCAACGGATCTACGTGATTATTTGCATGGATATACTTTAAGATCTGGAGTGACAAATACTTAGGCTACTTTTTATCCCGGAAAATCAAAAAGCTTCCACGGGATTTTAAAAACCTAAATCCACGGGCACACAAAGTCGCGGGCATCAGCTAGTATTATGTAAAAACTAAACACAGAACCCTCTCGTAGTCGTGCAAAAACTGATTCACTGAAGCGTGTAGCAAGTAGCTTCTCGTAGCAAAGTTTCAGCCCCTTGCCATAATGCCAGTCCAACGTCGATTTTACTCTCCATTTGGCACGTGATAAGTGACCGCCGATATCTTTTCTTTGCTTGTTTTAGTTATGTTTAAAACGAGAATATCTACAGCGTGTTTAGGGTCCATCAACTATATAAGACAGGTCGAGATGGCAATCGGGGTATGAGGCGGGGGACGCCCCGCACATCCGCACGTTACCCGCGCTATCCTGCACCGGGTTAGCGCGGGGATTATGTGGGCCATAAGTGGATTGCCGTCTCGAGCTGTCGCGTACTTTAAGTACAGTGGGGTCGATTCTCCTGTACACAATCTCTAAACTAAGTAAATTAAATTAAGAGTTCTTAATCTAGTGCTATCCTTTTCCGCAGGCAACATTATAAAAGGGATAGCAATAGATTTAGACGTGTCATTTTATTTTAGTTTAGAGATTGTGTACAACGGAATTAGTCACAGTATAAAATTAGTCTCTACTATAATTTCGGGTTTAATCCCGGATATGCAACTCTACTTTTTAGGGACAGTTACCTATGTACGTATTCAATTAAATATTTCGCTTAAATGGTGAAGAAAAATATCTCGAGGAAACCAGCATGTCGGAGAGCTCTCCATAATGGTTTCAAAGGTGTGTAAATTCTGCCGCCCCAATTCGCCAGCGGGGTAGACTATGGCGACTCTGAGAGGAAACCGGTGCTTGTAAAGAGCCAGCAATGAATTGATCAGATGATGAGATTATAAAAAAACCAGCCAAGTGCGAGTCAGGCTCGGGCAAAGATGGTTCCGTACTATAGTCGTATTTTATCGACATTTGGCACGATAATTCAAAAATCTGTTTTAGAATGCACAGGTGAAGTCCTTTCATATGATACCCCACTTGATATAGTTATCTTACTTCGAAAATTGAAAATACTAATTACTTATTAGTTTATGACCACAATTTAATTTTTTGTGTGATGTAACCACAAATTCACGGTTTTCAGATTTTTCCCCTAATGTCAGCTATAAGACCTACCTACCTGCCAAATTTGATGATTCTAGGTCAACGGGACGTACCCTGTAGGTTTCTTGACAGACAGACAGACAACAAAGTGATCCTATAAGGGTTCCGTTATCCCTTTTGAGGTACGGAACCGTAAAAAAAAGCTTTTTCAATCATGCTAATAAGCATGCTTTAAAATAAGCATGTGTGTAAGTATTTTAAGGTGAAGGCCGCTAGCCGATACGGGCAAGGCGAGACAATATACATGCATGACTAGCGGACGACGTTTTGTCGGATATAATAAGGTAATGTGGCGACTTCCTGCGGCAAAGTGGCCCAGCGCAGCGCCCACACGATCAGCCCGTGCCGGCTGCCGAGTGCCGACCGAATTGTGCACTACCACTCGCTATACCTACTACTTATATCATACTGAACTAGGCTTACGCTAGTGGCGCTAGTTTTACGTGGAAAAACGGAAATCTTATACTTAGGATCACTTTGTTGTCCGTCTGTGTCTGTAGGTCTGTCAAGAAACCTACAGGGTACTTGACATTGATTTTGACATGAAATTTGGCAGGTAGCTGTAGGTCTTTCGAAGTAAGATAACTATATCAAGTGGGGTATCATTATATGAAAGGGCTTCACCTGTGCATTCTAAAACAGATTTTTATGATTCATAGTTTTTGAGTTACTTATCGTGCAAAATGTAGAAAAAATACGATTGTAGTAAGGAGCCCTCCTTGCGCGAGCCTGACTCGCACTTGGCCAGTTTAAAAAAAACATAAACTGAGTTTTCTTATCAGGCCCATAGTTATTAGCGATCACTGTCCACTCCAACCTTTCTTCTGTCTTTTAGAACCTATTTCATCTCTTGCAACACGCACTGTTCAAAGATTTTGGTCTACAGGTGCTGGTACGTACCTAATATATATATATTTTTTTTTTATTCCATTAATATTTATTCATATTTAGTATCTTTTCTTTTAAATCTAATCTATGTTCAGGTTAGTCATGGCATAGGGCTGCGTGTCTCAGAAAATAGTGTCTAAGACACTATTCACAGACTATTATAGCCTAGTCTTTCTTATCAGGCACATAGGTGATCATACTCGGTAAGTAGACAGTAAAAAATCAGGGCTATGCTCACGTGTAAAGTACAGTTCAATTTGAAAAGTTTCCGCAACTCTGTGGTCAAACTGAACGGCAAATATAAATTGGTTATACGACACATTTCCCTTACGCCGGATGCAATCAATTTGAATGCTATGGCGCGGCGCAAGCGCTGTACAGTCGTCGGAAGGACATCATAACGGTATCATCATATCCTTTTCTGGGAATTAAAAAAATCTATTTAAGATGTTTATCCGTTCGTGTAAATTGATAAAATTATGTAGACTACCTGAAACTAAATGTGGTGAAATTTAGTGAGCGAATGGTGACCGTTTATTTAAACTCTTGGTGCTTTAGTGCTGCAATCCGTTATAATGTTCAATGGTTCTTGATAAGAATATATAAGGGAGATCCTGAGCATCCTGTATTGTGTTGGGTTTATGTATTGGCAAGTGGTATCACTGAAATGTGATACCACCTGTAAGACGCCACCACGGAAAATAATAAGAAAGACGAAAAGCGACCTAAACGTAAAAGAATTTCCGACATGAGGTAAGATTGTAAGGCTGCCTGTCCACTGTTGCGGAGCTAGGTAACGGAGCGGAGCAAGAAAGTGATGCGACACGGTTACGGACTGTGTCCGTCCATAGACGCGTAGCTAAGTAGCAGAGCGAGGCGAGAAAATAAAGGTATCATTCCGAAGCTGTCACCAGCTGTCACAGCGCTGTCGCGGCACTACTGGTCCCCATACAATCTCTATAAGCTATGTCGCGGCAGCAATATAGCGGAACATTGCTGCCTAGCTCAGAATGTAATGTCATATAAGCTTATAGAGATTGTATGGGAACCGCGACAGGACTGTGACAGCTGGTGACACCACTGTTGCGGCAGCACTGCTGCGTGCAGCGTGGTTCGAAATCATACCTTAATGCGGAGCGGAGTTGCGAGCACGCGACAAGTTCTGCCCGAAATTACCGCTTTCCCAATCCACTTCTCCACTCCGCTTCCCCGCTCTGGGTTAAAATGTTTGATGTTTTAAACTAATCCGCAAATCCTTGTCCACTGAAGTGCAGCGGGAGTTTTATGCAATTCTATTGGTTAATATTTGTACAACTCCGCTCCGGTCCTCTCTTTTTCGCACCACTGGACAGGCAGTCTTAAAAGCCTGCTTTTGCCTACTACACAGCACATCATGAATCTTTCAAAGGTCATGTCACATACAATGCGCAACAAACCCGTGGCAAACGCGGCTTGTAACTTTTCTTTGCCGATTACCTACCGAATTGGAAAACTGCAAAACTCCTACCAAAATCAGGAAAAAAGGCACATTTACAGAATGAAGCGTGCTAGAAGAAATGCTGTTGTAGTTGTAGTTGCGTTGACACAAATTATCGCAATCTACGATGTAATTTGCTAAAAAAAGTTTTTCGTATCAAAAATTTAGCACGCGTATGCGCGCATTCAGTGTTCTACCAAGTTACTGTTTTTGCGCTTTGTTTGCGAATTGGTCTGGTGAAAGTAGTAATCAGTACCCTTATTATAAATGCGAATGTGTATTTGTTTGTTGGTTTGTCCTTCACGTCGCAACGAAACGACGGATTGACGTGATTTTTTGCATAGATATAGTAAAAGACCTGGAGAGTGACATAGGCTACTTTTTATCCTGGAAAATCAAGATTTCCCACGGGATTTTTAAAAAACATAATTCCACGCGTACGAAGTGGCGGGCATCAGCTAGTAGGTACATCATAAAAATACTGACAACATGTTGATTATCAAGGTAACATGAGATCGTTTAGCGGTACATCCGCGATATGTTCAATTTATACTAATATTAAAAATACCAAAGTGTGTTTGTCTCCAAAAAAGAGCAACCGCCGAGTTTCTTTCTGGTTCTTTTCGATAGGAAAGGCATTCCGGACCAGTGGTAGATGCAGCTGACGATTCAAAAATACATACTTGCAAAAGTTTAATTGAATAAAAATATTTTTTAGTTTTATTTTATTTTAGCTGTCTGTTACATTTTCACAGTCGTTTTGACGGCTTAACTTTTTACGTTAGGTACAGATAGATAGCTTGCATCCTACAGACGGATATGACATATAGGCTACTTTAAAATCAAAGTTCCAATGAGACTTATAAAAAACCTAAATTCATGGCGATGAATTAGTCTGGACGTCATATACCTTTCACTATCACACTACCGATCCTTATTTAGGTTATTATATCTTCTTCTTCTTCAAGTGCCATGTCCTACCGGAGGTTGGCAATCATTAAGGCTAACGTGTTAAACCACTGGCGAAGGTTCTTGAGCCAGGATATTCGTCTACGGCCAGGTCTATACGTCTGCCTTTTATCTTGCCCTGTATTATAAGCTGCAGTAGATCGTATTTTGGGTTGCGCATAACATGGCCCAGATATTCGAGCTTTCTCCTTTGCACACATTTGAGTAACTCAGTGGACTTCCCCATTCTTTGCAGCACGGTGGTATTGCGTACATGATCTCTCCATTATAGGTTATTATATAGGTAGGTTTATTCTTTGAGCATTTGCCAATGTAACTTTTTTATTTCAGGATCGACATACGTGGAGTAAAATTGGCCACGGCACTCCGTAACGGAGTCAAAGCCGCGATGTATGAAAGTAGCTGCTCATACGGAGGAGGTCTTGAACTCAAACGAAGTGCATTGAAGGAAGACCCCTGGCCCACAGCAGAATGGCCGCCGTATTGTTTACCACAGTCCACATTCGAGCAGCTGAAACAGAGTGTAGAAAAGGCAAAGGCAGCTTTACAGGACAGATCAGGTCTCTTGGGTACTGCGACGGCGTTCGGTGACTTTTATGGGGGACAGTTGGGGCAAGACACGACCAGCGCGAACCTAGGCTTCATACGGGCGAGGAAAGATGACTCCATGATAGGATCTGTAGATAAAACCAAAGGACTAGGTAAGAAAGCCTTCTGTACATTTTGTGTTTTCCATAGAAATAGTTTGCTTGGGCGGAATTTTTTTCGGCGGTTCCGTACCTCAAAAGGAAAAACGGAACCCTTATAGGATCACTTTGTTGTCTGTCTGTCTGTTTGTCTGTCTGTCCGTCTGTCTGTCAAGAAACCTACAGGGTACTTCCCGTTGACCTAGAATAATGAAATTTGGCAGGTAGGTAGATCTTATAGCTGACATTTGGGGATAAATCTGAAAACCGTAAATTTAGGGTTAGATCACACAAAAAAAATTAAATTGTGGTCATGAACTAATAATTAGTATTTTCAACTTTCGAAGTGAGATAACTATATCTAGTGGGGTATCATATGAAAGGTCTTCACCTGTATATTCTAAAATAGATTTTTATTTATTTTTATGCATCATAGTTTTTGAATTATCGTACAAAATGTCGAAAAAATACGACGGTAGTACGGAACCCTCATTGCGCGAGCCTGACTCGCACTTTGTCGGTTTTTTTTAAAACTACAATACTTATAGGCTTGCGCTTGACTGCAATCACACCAAAAAGTAGGAGATGATGCAGCATAAGGTGGAACGCGTGGCGCGCCTGCCTAGGTGTTTATTCACTTTGGAAGTGGTCCTCACGGGAAGTGGTCATATCGGGAAGTGGTCATAACGGGTTGTGGTCATACGGGGAATGGACAAACCGGGAAGTGGTCATACTGGGAAGTGGTCATATTGGGAAATGGTCGTAACTGACCCAAACGTTTTGAAGGTACCAATATTATAGCTAGCTTGTTTAGTGGGGGGTCTATGTTATAGTGAAATCCCAGATTCTTTATACAGCGCTTTGAGCTATGCGTTGGTATTTATCAGTCAGTCAGTTCCTCCATTTGCATTACAAAGAAGATGAAGAACTCTCAGGGCAACGAACGAAAGTTAGCGTACGAAAACAATCCGCACCTGCCAGCGTGGTCGACTAAGGTCTAAATCTCATTCTGAGAGAAGACCAGCGAGGGGTTAATAATAATATGATGATGATATTTTATTTATTTATTCAGATAAAAGTTAGCCCTTGACTGCAATCTCACCTGGTGGTAAGTGATGGTACAATCTAAGATGGATGCGGGCTAACCTGGAAGGGCTATGGCAGTTATTATTAAAGCCATACCCCTTTGGTTTCTACACGGCATCGTACCGGAACGCTAAATAGCTTGGCGGCACGGCTTTGCCGGTAGGGTGGTATCTAGCCACGGCCGAAGCCTCCCACCAGATGATCTTCTTGAGGTGATAAACAATTTAACATAGATAAATCGTTGTACAAACTCAAACTAGGATTGTAATTCTGTATGCAATATTCCAGTCATTAATGCAAAATACAAAAAGTTTTATTTACAAGACAATGAAATGTCTGTCGTACCCGTCGCACCTATTAACAGAGATAATATTTGTTCACATCGTACAGAATTGAATCGATTGTTTTGCTGCCAACGTTATAAGAGACTTTATACCTATGAGATAGGGTTGAGTTTCGGTTAGCCGGTAGTTAAACTCTTTCAGATTAAGGCTAGGGAGGCTGTAGGTACAGGAGGCAAGGTGGGGAATTTCTTGTAGAGATAACAATCACTCTCAAGGGAGCGAGGGGGCGTGCAGGATTTACCCTGCGGTTGCCATGGCAACGCGCCCGCCCACTTGCCCTGGATCATCGCGAAGCCTTATAAATACAAGTTGCGAAAATAAAATTTTATTATCTCCATTCAGTTCATTACTTCGAAGCCTACCTTCCTACCAAGGGGGTCGTTCCTCGGACCTTAAGGACGGCGATGGGACTTTGGTTTAAGGAGCTGATTCTCATCGATGCATTTCAAAGGGCTTAAGGCGCTGTGGGGCGCTGTGGTGCCGTGATTAACTAATCAGTTTCCGTCTCTCTCGCACATTCTAACATTTTCAATGATTGTGAAAGAATCAGTAGGTACACTTCTAACAAAATCTGGCTCAGCCAAGTCCTAAAAAATACTACTACGTTCATTTTAGACATATCATTATCGTAATAATATATCTAGTTTTGATAGAGAAAAATGACGAGTTGGCAATCGGGGTATGAGGCGGAGGGACGGACGCCCCGCACACCTGCACATCACCTGCGCTATCCCACACCGGGTTGGCGCGGGGGCTGTGGGGAGCAGGTGTGCAGAGCGTTCCCACCCCGATTGCCATGTAGACCTGTCGCGTACTATATATGTCTGTAAAGAAAAGTTGACGACACTTTGCCCCGGTAATAAAGAACAGCAGCAGAATCATTATTACCTTAGAATTCTATTGTAGCTTCCCGCAAGTTTCAACAATAAAGTTTCAACTTTGAATGAACGATGTGCGAATGCACGGGTAATGAATAGATAGATAGATAGGAAATATTATTATTTATATAAAAAGTCAACCGACAGTAATAACTTTTTTACGAGTTCACCATTGTGCGGTTTTATTTTTGTAAAATAATTCGAAATAATATAAAAAAACCCAAAGATAAAAACTCTTTCATTCGCCCAGTTAAATAGCTCTCGTTTCTATGTCAATTAAAAATATATACATAATAATTTTGTTTAAATTTTAATGGTCTGAGAGCCCATAGGCAAGTTTGATGAGGTGCTTGAGATAAAGCTGAGGTAGCCTTTCTGTGTTGGTTGACTTTTGTAACAGCGACTTGCCAAACGTTTGGAAGTTTTGAATTAGGCATAGTTGGAACTGTCAGATATAAGTCTCTTTAATCACCTGCTATTGTTACAAAAATAAAGCAGGTTTGTTAAGTTTTGATTGCAGCCAAGTGCTAGTCTCAATAGAATCATTAACATCTTGTAGCTATAAAACAGCGCACACCCCTATTTAATATTCTCCATTTCCTCTGTATTGAGGAGAAGAATTACAAGTGGTATGCATATGGTTCGCAACATATACCAGCATTAGGTAGAATATTTTTTTTTACCAGGTAATACCCAGAGGCATTGAGCTATTTAAACTGCGGAAAACAGTGCTCGTGTGCCTTCATGACTTTGCTCATCGAGACAGATCTCTAAATACTTATAGCAGAAGTGAAATCAAAGTACTATCTTAGCCTAATAACCACCCTTCAAGCTTTGAGCTTTCCCAAGCAACTTTACAAAATTTGCTACTTGCTCTTAGACCTTTACGTTGAATAAAAGGAAAATCTTTTATGCTAAAATGTGAAAGGTCTAAGTGACAAAAGGGTTGCGAGACAGTAAAACCCGAAGCAAGAAAACAATGAACTGAAAATCTTTTTTAATGTAAATTTTCGCGAGACGCCATTTTCGTCACGAACAATGTAGAATGTTCAATATTTTGGAGTATTTTTATATTCGTATTTTTGTGGAATCGAATTATCTTTATGGAGGTTTTTATTAAACCTATATAAACATAGACTACCCCATTAACCACCCATTAACGATAAATCCCTTTGACAGTGATATTCTATTATAATAACTAACAAACAAGTATTAATCACTACTTCAACAGTAAACCCTTCATAATTACCTTTATAAAAGCTAGATCCTTTTTTAAGGACCTTTCATCCCGTCTCGCGGAATCCACGGGGGACCGGAGGGCTGGCAGTTACCTCGGTCAGCATATTAGTCTGGCCATTCAACGAGGTAACGCTGCCAGCGTTCTGGGCACCCTGCCTCGTTGCGGTGGTTTAGATGATATTTTCGTTATAAGTTATAAGTTTGGTATTTTTGTTTTTGTATTAAAAATTATTGTTTATTATTGTCAAATAAATAATACTTTATAAAAACAATCCCAATTTTTAGAGTTCCAAACTGAAGGGTGCCAACCTCCGCTGTCCGTCCGTCTGTCTGTCGACGGTCAGTATCTCATGAACCGTAATAGATAAACAGTTGAAATTTTATTATCAATAAGTATTACCGCTATAACAAAAAATAATAAAGAAATCAAAATGGCTGGCATGCAAATAAAAAATAAGTATTATATAAAAAATAAAAATAAGTATAAAAAAATAAATATAATATAACTCTTGTACGATGGTATGGAACACTTAATGTGCGAGTCCGACTCGCACGTGGCCGGTTTTTGCTATTTCAACAACTCTACCTAATTGTATATCTATTCTTAGGTGGTATCGTAATTTCTTTGTATCGCGAGCGTCTTTTTATAGCGAGCAACGGTTTGATAAACACGAATTCAGAATAACAAACAAGGAAGCGAACCGAGCGAAACTTATTTACATAATATTCAAATAAGTGCAAAAATCTACGCGCCTCGGTCGTGTTCGACCCTAATCTTATAGTCATTAAGAGCAACATATTAAAATTTATAAGCCCCGGAGGGCTAACTAAAGAGTTGTTAACACGAAAATGATTACGGCACGCCCTTACGCCCTCGGGAACTCAAAACGTTTGTTTCATTCGCTCTCGATCTGTACGCTTAGTACAAGTTTGCATATCTCGACAACGTGTGAATCAGCGGTGCGAATAAAAATAAAGAAGAGTGAATAGGTACCTTGGCTAGCGTGCTCTATCTTACGCTGCATCATCACCTGCTTTGGTGTGATGATGACTATTTACTCAAAAAAAGACGAGTTCAATAAATGACTATTTACTTTAAAAAATATGGGTTCAATAAAAACTGCCGTATCCCTCCAAGTTACTCTGCTTCCACCTTAGAATGCATCATCATGCACCGGTGAGATTGCAACCAGTGCCAACTTGTAATGGAATAAAAAACACTCATACTAAAGCTATGTTAGTACGTCCGCTCTCGATCGCTAATCTCCTAGAATCGTCATCAATTATGATGCCGTACTTTAGATCGGTATCGCGATAAAATATATTTCAATAAATCACGTTGCAACTGGTCTGATACGCGTATATTGATTTTTTTAATGTTTATAGCGTAAAGGGCTGGGGTTCGTTGTTTTGTAATTTATATTCATTAGCGAACGGGGCTCGGTCCCGGGCTAACTACATAGTCGTTCACGTATCCGATATACTGATTTCAATCGTTCCTATGATATTACTCCAAAATTGGATTGAATCACCTTGGCTTTTGCATAGGTAGCCTTAGAGTACACTAAGGGTGTGTTTCTACTGAAGTGTGTTCTTTGGACCAATCTGTTTATTGTTAGATAACATTTTTCCTCGGAAAAATTTCTAAGTTATGGTGAAAGTTGTATTGAAATCCAATCAAAAGTTTATTAAAGCCAAGCAAACACGGATTACGACTTTGTACTATTTCTGTTTTTCTCAACGGTGTGTGAAGCCTGCCAATCCGCACTTGGTGGTGGTTGGTGAACTCTTCGCATTCTAAGAAAAGACCCGTTCTCAGATAGTGGGGCATATAGAGTAGATTCCTTCTGCATCAATGGAGCCATCGATGGGTTGAGATGATGATGGTATGTTAGATAGTTTCTTATAATATGATGATGAATGGCAAAACAATTTACTAGTGAAATTCAGAATATTACCAATAAGTACAGAACTGCAGAGGCAGGAAACAGAATGAAAATTAAAATGTTGAGTACGAGTTATAAGATAATAATATTATTACAGCTGTGATAGCCTAGTGGTTAGGACGTCCGTCTTCTAATCGGAGGTCGGGGGTTCGATCCCGGGCACGCACCTCTAACTTTTCAGAGTTATGTGCGTTTTTATTAATTAAATATTACTTGCTTTAACGGTGAAGGAAAACATCGTGAGGAAACCTGCATGCCTGAGAGTTCTCCATAATGTTCTCAAAGGTGTGTGAAGTCTACCAATCCGCAAATGGCCAGCGTGGTAGACTATGGCCAAAACCCTTCTCACTCTGAGAGGAGACCCGTTCTCTGTAGTGAGCCGGTGATGGGCTGATCGAACAGTGTGTGTTGCCAGTGATGACATATGGATCCGAGACATGGTCGCTAACTATGGGTCTCATAAGAAAGCTCAGATTCACTCAGCGGGCGATGGAGAGAGCTATGTTTGGAGTTTCTCTACGTGATCAAATTAGAAATGAGGAGATCCGTAGGAGAACTAGAGTAACCGACATAGCTCAACGGGTTGCGAAGCTGAACTGACAATGGGCAGGGCACATAGTTCGTAAAACCGATAGACGTTGGGGTCCCGAGGTGACCTCGCACCGGAAGACGCAGTGTCGGAAGACCCCCCACTAGGTGGACGGACGACATCAGGACGAGTCGCAGGGAGCCGCTGACCGTGGCGTGTGGAAGTCCCTACAAGAGCCCTTGTCCAGCAGTGGACGTCTATCGGTTGATGATAATGATGATGAATATTATTATTAGGTATAGGTTACAAGCATAAAGAGCGAATAAAGGGTGGTCTAAAATCAAAAAGCACAATTAAAAATGTTAACACCACTAAGCCAATAAAACCATCCGCAAACGAAAGCTCTCACAAGCATCCCCCGGATTATAGCTACAAACAAACAATTATTGTACAATCAATAGCCACTCGCGCGTGAAGTATAAATCAGGGACGATAATGGGTCAGATTGAGTGACATCATTTCTAGTTCCATATCCTCACAATAGATGGCGCACGACTATGATGCGCGCGCGCACCGCGTTTGTTATGTCAGCTATTTCATGGGAACCGTGGCGAGGACAATGAGCCCTTAATTGCGCGAAAGGAACACCAGTAATGATTCTCCATCCCCCTCGCTGAAGATTTATGTGTTCTGCTCGACCCACGAAGTGCCTCAGCATATTTATACAATAAATAAGTAGTTGCAAAACATATTGCGCCGAGTGATGCCGATTCGGGGATGATGCATTAACTTTTTATACGCGTGGGAGAGTTCGAGTTCATTTCGTTTTTGAAAATAATGACTTGTTTATTTGCAACTCAATTATCTTAAAATAAGTGAAAAACTTGTTTACTTTGGTAAACTAATTTTTTTGTCTTGATCTACGAGTAAACTTTTTACAAAATTAATGATGTTATTAAGTAGGCAGGATCATTTAAATAGTGGTCTTTTTTTCATAATATTTACAACTAGCTGATGCCCAAGATTTGGTTCGCGTGGATTTGGGTTTTTTAAAATCCCGTGGGAGCATATTGATTTTCCAGGAAAATGACCTGTGTCACTGTCACCCTAAAAATCTTTATCTATACCCATACAAAAAACCACGTCAATCCGTTGCTTTGCTACGATGTGATTAAAAGACAAACCAACCCAGAAACACACTTTTACATTTGTAACATGTATTAATAGTGTATTCCAATCAAAACCAATCCATCAGCCTGTTTGCGTCCACTGCTGGACATAGGCCTTTCCAAGAGCACGCCACCAAACACGGTACTCAGCCTTCCTCATCCACCCGCTCCCCACCACCTTACCGTAATCGGGAATAGCAGGGCTGCCGGGAACTGGGGGCCTTTGTCTGTTGGCGCTGCTCATTAGAAGTAATGCCCATACTGACCACGCTGCTGGGCAGGCGGGTTGGTCAGCGCAGGGCTGTAGGCCATTTCGCACCAGTGACGCTGCTGCCCGTCTCTGGCCTGTGTTATTTAAAGCCAAGCCATTTGGAATGGTTATCCGCCATTCTTCGGTCGTCATATCCTCGTTCGCTGATTCGCAGGGGGCACCGCGTGCAGGTGAGGTTGACATTTGGGGTGTTAAGATGTTAGTACACCCCCTTACCCCCCTAGTGTATAGTAATAGTGTATTATCACTATGATAATGTTACGTATTTTCTAAAATGAACGCACCTGCTCGTTTGCTCGCTATCTCTAATAAAAAAAATTAAGACGGCCGCCATGAAAATTGAAAAACTTAAAAAGTGTTATTTCTTGCATTCGGAACTCTGTGTGTGAATCCGACTCGTCTTTGACCGGTTTTTAAATACTTTATGTTTGAAACTTTATTATACATAGAAAATGTTTCAGGTTCAGAAAAACTATCAGGTGGATTGACGAAAGGATATTCATCATCTTCAGCCTTGTCCGATACGCTGAGGTCTACAAAATGTGCAGGTCAGTAATAAAATAAGTCATTTTTCTTTTAAAATTTGAAGCCAATAAAATGTATACTTTGTGATGATTCGTCCTTTTGGCAAGTGATAAAAATCTACTCAAAAGCTTAAGGTTTATAATGTACTAGCTTATGCTCGCGACTTCATCCACGTGGACTATGTTTCAAACCCCTGTTTTACCCCGTTAGGGGTTAAATTTCCAAAAATTCTTTCTTAGCGGACGTCTCCGTCATAATAGCTAATTATCTGCATGCCAAATCTTAGCACGACCCGACCAGTAATTTGAGCTGTGCGTTGATAGATCAGTCAGTCAGTCAGTCAGTGAGTCAGTCAGTCACTTATATATTCTTTTTATATATTTAGATTAAATCTTAAACCTCATCACCACGGAATCGAACCCCCGACCTCCGATTAGAAGGTGGACGTCCTAACCACTAAGATATCACAGCTTCAGAAAACATTATTCATTATTAATTTACTCTATGAAACCTAAACACTTGCAAAAGTTTATTTGAATAAAAATATGTATATTATATTCTATGTTAGATATCTAGGCAGGTACTTAGCTTAAAATATCCACCCAGGTTAGTACGTGACAGGTCGAGATGACAATCGGGGTATGAGGCGGGGGGACACCCGCATACCCGCACGTCATTCATGTTATCCCGCACGGAGTGCACCCGCACAGCCCCCGATTTGTATCTCGAATTGTCGCGTACTATGGATAGTTATTGATTTGGATCTAAGAAATAGTTTTGTTGTGTTCTGTTTTTATTTGAAAATAGGAAATCTCAGTTCAAACATTAAAATCAAAGTAGCTATTCTCCGATATTTTTGATATAGTATACCTAGATAAATATAATAAATATAAAATATTCATCCATAATACCTTTATGGCGCATTTTCCCATAAAACGAGCGAGTGCCAAAGTTATCTCTTTATCGCGTAATTTATTTCTATGATGTTACCGAGTATTCCACATGCGGGTAAAATCCTACCTTATCACGATAAACTAACAGTCCATTATCCAATGAAATATCATTTCTACCTACAGTGCCATCTTCTATGTAAATACCCCTCCCCGTTAGTTATCTCGCCTCGGTGACGTCAACGCACCCTTATTAATGACGTCACGCCCCACCGAACATGGTTTTCCAAATAGTGACACCATGTCTTCATGATCATCCTTCACTTCTATAGATTCGTGATTTTATTTCCTTCTCTGATGAATCAAGTAGGAGGTACCTACGAAAATAATTATCACGAAAAATATTTGAGAAATCTTAATAACATATTCTGGGAGAAACCTTGAAAATTAAATCGACTCTGGTCTGATGACATACTTTGAATATAGCTAGTAACTACTAACAAAGACACAACATGGCTACATAAAACTGTAGATGTAGGTTGAATTCAACATCCTCTATTTAGTTTTTCGCACTAGAGCCATCAAGTTCCATATTTCAAAAGGAAAAAAGGAACCCTCATTTCGTTGTCTGTCTGGCAAGAAACCTACAGGCATCGACTTATATATTACATCGTATGGACAGGGTTATTGAACAAACAAAATGGCACCAACTCATTGGTGCTATAGCACCAATGCAACCTCGGTGACGTCTGGATTTCAAACGGGTCGTTCATTAGTATCTAGGACTAGGATCTAGACTAGGAAAGACTGGCTTCCCATAGCACAGGGAATCCTAGTTTGGGGGCCTTGCTACTACCAGGGTTATGTACTTATATATACCTTATAAATTTTTATCAAATAAAGATTATATTATATTATATTATAGGAGGTGGCGCTGATTTTTTAGTTTCTAAACGGTGCAAAATTTTGTACGCCTGGGCATATTTTGTCATTTATATCGATGCCTACAACATTTGTTAAGGTTATACATCTATCGGCACTCCAAGGTTTATTAACATAAGCATATATATACCTAGGTACCTTGAAGTTTTTACCTCTCCCACAATCGGCCTACGTGCCTAAATAAGTTTTCTTCAAAAAAATTGTTGGAAACGGCGATCAGTGAATTGTAGCGTACAGAAACACAAGGATCAAAGTTGCGTCGATTTTGAATTCGAGATATGAAATTACGCAAAACGATTGCTACAATTATTAGATGAGAAGCCAAAGTACTAACCGGAGCATGAATTCAAAGCGAGCACGGCAATTAAAAGTTACCGGAGCCCTGTCAAAGCGGGCGTTAGTTCGCTTGATGGCTCGGTTAAATAGGAGCTAGGTATCTTTGCATACAGGCAGTTCACGATTCCTTTCATCTGTCGCGTTACAATGGGTTTGAATTTAATGTTGCATTAGCCATTTATGCGCGTGGCTGCCATTTTAGTGACGTCAGCACTAGACTGAAGATTCGAGCTGATGGTATATTTTATTTCATTTGACGTCAAAATGACGTCACTTCGATGTTAATGAGACATGGTTTGCGGGACTTATAACGCGTAGACATCTGGCGTAGACCCTGTGTAGCGTAGGCCGTAGGACTCGACAAGGATCCCACATTATAAAAGTGCACTACAAAAACAAAACCATTGCCGCCACTTTTATGATTGTAAAAAAAGTTGTGAATTTGTATCGTGGAATACTCAGAAGTTTCTTACGCATTGTATATCAAATTTTGTACTCTGTCTCGCTCACTTTCATGGGCTTATAATTGGATACATACTGCCCAGCCAATGAAATGCATTTCATCGCCGCATTCGTTTTGTTTCAATTTTTGCGAGTCGTGCGATATTGCAGCATGCCACAAAGCCGCATGTTTATTAGTTTAAAATTCAATTGTCAGCCGACTGCCATGCCATAATATTGCAATTCTACCATATGATTTAACCGCCTGCCGCATGCTGTCCGGAAAGTTTCATTTCAGTTTGTGCCGTATTGTCGTAAATTGTTGCTCCGACTTAAGCAATTTTGATGTAATTAATTATGTAATTTTTTGTATGTTTGTAAGTGCATTAACTTTTAACATTAATAACGACTCGCTATTTTATCATCATCATCATTAACCGATAGACGTCCACTGCTGCAAATAGGTCTCTTGTATAGGGCCCTCCATACGCCACTTTCTTGCGCCGCCTGAATCTAGCGGCTCCCTGCGACTCGTCTGAAGTTTTCCGTCCACCTACTAGGGGGTCTTCCGTTGCTACGTCTTCCGGTGCGAGGTCGCCATTCCAGCACCTTGGGACCCCAACGTCTATCGGTTTTACGAACTATGTAACATTCCCTTTAGGTCGTCAGCTTTGTTATCCGTTGAGCTATGTCGGTTACTCTAGTTCTCCTAAAGAGCTCCTCATTTCTGATTTGATCACGTAGAGACTAAACTAGCGGCACGCTATGATGGCCGGTTTGACGTTTGTCCGCTCATGAAGTTCCGTATTAATTGATAACGACTTTGAAGGAAATAATTGTATTACTTTATTGACGATAGTGATGTGCAGAGATTCATAAATTTTATCGAATGTAGTTTTAGGTTTAGGACTCAAAATTTATTTATTAAATTGATTTCTTAAATGTATACAAGTGTAGAAAAATCAGTTTGCACCATTTAAGGGGTGAATGTACTTGTGAATATGAACAATTTTCACTATGTGGACAAACCTCTGAAATCGCAAAAAAATATCAATAAATTTTTAAAAATGGAATCTAATACGATCGTCACATAGGATCGCTGGCTAGCACAACTACTACCTCCGGCAAACTCGCGTCAATGCTCAATGCAAAACAAAGCAGTTTCGAATTGACGTTGCTTCGAAAAGTATAAACTGTCAGTGCAATGCGATTGTGATATAGTTTTGACCTGGCTTTGGATTTCAAATATTGATACTGCATTACTGTTGACCCTTGCTCGTTAATTTGGACTCTGTTCAAGCCCTTTGTTGTGGATTTCGTCGATATGACCGAACGTACGCAGAGAACTGTTCTAAATAGTCAGACACGTGAGTTCCTAATACGCCTTCGTAACTATTTCGATCGTGAAGCTCAAAATGGAGGGCCAATTTTACCTATAACGTCAGTGGTTGAACGCGTAGCTGATGCGCTTAATATTGGACAACGAACTGTTAGACGGATAACTAAAAAAAAATATGGCGAGACTGGCACAGAAGAAAATAAACTTCACACACCAAAAAAGAGAAAACGAGCAAAACCAGTCGTAGGCATCGATAGCTTTGATGCCGATGCTATCCGAAGACATGTTTACGGCTACTATTTACAGAAGGAGTATCCAACAAGAAAAAAGTTGGTGCATTCACTGAAGGAAGCTGGATTATTCTTCGGTGGGGAAAGTTCTTTAACGAAGATTTTGAAGACCATTGGATTTCGATACAAAAAATGTAACAAACGCAAAATATTGATGGAAAGATTTGATATAGCGATGGCAAGGTATACTTTTTTACGGCAAGTGAAAGAAATCAAAAATTGGCAAAATGTTGTGTTCTTGGATGAAACATGGCTTAATGCTAACCATACTGTAGGCCGTTCTTGGAACGATGACACAGCAGCATCTACTTCCAAAGTTCCTGTAGGAAAAGGATCGCGACTTATAATTTGTCACGCCGGAACCATCAACGGGTTTGTCGAAGGTTCTCTCATGGCTTTTGCGTCAAAAACCACTGGAGACTATCATGAAGACATGAATGGAGAAAAGTTTACTGAATGGTTTACCTCAATGTTGTGTAGCCTCCCTGAACCATCTATTATAATTATGGACAACGCCCCATACCACTCGATGCAAATTGACAAGCCACCTGCCCAATCCCAAAAGAAAGCTGATATCGTCGCATGGCTTCGTAAAAATGGCGTAGATGCAAACATGAATATGTTAAAAGCGGAATTAGTACGTCT
The DNA here is from genome assembly GCF_902806685.2 of Maniola hyperantus. Classification (NCBI taxonomy): domain Eukaryota; kingdom Metazoa; phylum Arthropoda; class Insecta; order Lepidoptera; family Nymphalidae; genus Maniola; species Maniola hyperantus. The sequence continues at coordinate 3,502,188 of NC_048564.1, forward strand.
TTTAAAAGAAAACAAACCAACCAAGATCCGATACGTCATTGACGAAATAGCATTAGAACATGGGCACAGAGTTATACGGTTACCGCCTTACCATTGTGAGTATAATGCGATTGAGTTGGTGTGGGCTCAAATTAAGGGATATGCTGCAAGACACAATACAGAACCCCCATTTACCACAAAAAAAATGCTAAAATTATTAGAAGAAGCTTGTGAACATGTGACTAAAGGAGACTGGGAAAAGGTTGTGAATAGAACTGTTAAATTAATAAGGGAAGATTATGAAAGAGATGTGAAAATAGATAATATTATAGAAAACGAACATATAATTATTAATGTATGTGATGATAGCAGTGACGACAGTGAAAATAGTAGTATGGACGAATCTGATTAATTATGGCCTTTTGTGGCACCTTTTTCGGTATCTTTTGTATTCATATGTTTCTTGTGTGCATATAAAGTATGTATATTCATTTTCGTTCAAATATTCAGTTCGTTCAAATAAATTAAATAAACATATACATTTTTGTTTTATTAAACCTATTTAATCAGGTACAAAAACAAAACTTAATTGTTTTTTGTTCGAGAATAAATTGACATTCCACATCACTATTGTAATGTGTCAAACCGGCCATCATAGCGTGCCGCTAGTGTAGTTACTTATTTTATATATCTATAAAATATTTTTGATTGTTACAAAATTAAGCAAAAACCCTAAAATTGGGTAGTCTCTCGTATTCACCACCGCGCCGGTCGTTCAGACCCGTAACTAAACAGGGACACGCGCCGTCACATGTTGCTTGGTAATTAAGAGCTCTCCAGATTTGAGTGCATTACATTATTCTATTCGATACGTTGTTGAATGCTCTTTTTAGAAAAGCTGTGTTCAAAAGTATACTCGTTCGTCGTCGTTAAAAATAATAGACGGTCAGATTCTTTGATAAATAATTACACTACTTAGATATTATATCATTACCTGGAAGAGATCACATGGTAGTGATAAGGTCGTCCTTTGTTTTAAAGCATATCCTGTATTTTTTAATCTTTGTCATAGTATTAAGCAATAGAGATGTTTTAAATTAAATTATGTCATATACAAAATTTTACAGAAAAAGTAACCGCTTCGAGTTTATTTTGTTAACAGCAAATCCAAAAAACATATTAGCACAAAAATGCGGTTCCCTCCAAACAATTTTTAAGAAAGTGTTTTTACGTACACTTCAAGGAAATTTCTGAATACTTTTCTTCTTGTATGCTTTTTAAAAGACACAGATAGCCAAAAAACTTTGTTCGTAAGATTTTTGCCATAAATTACTACACGATCATTTAAAATACGTAAAGGTTTAAAAAGTCGGGTCGAAGTCGGGCTTTCATTTTAAAATTTCATTTGGTGTCAAAATAATAAATAAGTGAGTAGTCACCTTTTTCGTTTATATATTTAGATTAGTATTCGCAAGATAATAATATATAAAGTAGGTATACAAAAATATGTAGATACTAGACTGTTCCTTGTACAGAACATCATCACTATGTTGGTGGTTAAATAACAAACATTTCAGATCATAATCACTTCTCTATCTACACAGAATGGAATGGGGTCTAATGGGCACCACCGCGCGTATCAGATTCGACGCGTGCTCGCATATCGCAAATTTACGGTGACAGGCGTGCATCGTTGAGATTTTTTCTCAGCGAGTGCGGTACAAAAGACACACGCAAATATTTTAGGGTTGACTTAATTCAGTAATTGTTATACGCGCTTCCTTATTCCTTTTTAGGGTTCCGTATCTACAGAGAAAAAAACAGTTAAGTGCAAGTCAGACTCGCTTGCCGAGGGTTCCGTATTACAGTCATATATTTTTTTTTACATTTGGCAAAGACACATGCAATATTTAAGGGTTGACTTAATTCAGTAATTGTTATACGCGCTTCCTTATTCCTTTTTAGGGTTCCGTATCTACAGAGAAAAACCAGTTAAGTGCAAGTCAGACTCGCGCACCGGGAGTTCCGTACTACAGTCATATTTTTTTTACATTTTGCACGATAAATCAAAAACTATTAAATAAAAAAAATATAGAAATCTGTTTTAGAATGTACAGGTACAGAAGCCCTTTCATAATATGATACCCCACTTGGTATATAGGTACTTATTAATCTTACTTTGAAAGTTGAAGATACTAATTATTTGTTCATGAACATATTTTTTTTGTGATGTAAGTGTGGATCATGTGTGGACATAAGTTTTTAAAAGATTCCCTCTGGAATGCTTTGATTTTTCGGGGTGAAAAGTAACCTATGTAGATACTTATTCATTGAGGGGGTATAAGATATCTCCATTATTATATTGCAAACTAGCTGACCCGGGTAACTTCGTAGCGCCTAAAAGTCGATTCTTTAATTTTTAAAATTTTTCTCCCCGTAAGAACCATCCTCGTACTTCAAGGAATATTATTAAAAAATAATTTAGCGAAATCGATTCAGCTGATGTTTTCGAGATTTGTGCTTGGCAACACATTCAGTGATCATTTTTATATATAGAGACTAGCGTATGCTCGCGACTTCGCGCGTGGATTACACAAATTTCAAACCCCTATTTCCGCCCCTTAAAGGTTGAATTTTCGAAAATCCTTTCTTAGAGGATGCATACGTCATAATAGCTATCTGCATGCAAAATTTCAACTTGATCCGTCCAGTAAGTTGAGCTGTATTGATAGATCAGTCAGTCAGTCAGTCAGTCACCTTTTCTTTTTATATATTTAGATTACAATGCAGTAATATCCTAATACCAATTTGACTGAATACTGTATAGGTACAGTAATTAACATTGCCCATTTCGGCTAGATTTCAGATATTAGACAAGGCAAGATAATAATATAGATAGACAATTCGGTCAATCCCGTCTTTATTGTTCAGTCAATCATTATGTCGTTCGGTTCCGCTACTCCAGACTCTAACTGGATGGGTGGAGCCGTGTCTAATTTGTCACAAGTCCTGATTTAACACGCTTTGGATAACATCATCATCGCACCGTGAGAAATTACTCTCCATTGCTGGCTCTCTGTTGATTCGTTTTCATTATTGTTGTTATAAAGAGTGATTCCATCGAGCATATGTAGTGCAGGGTAAGATGGAGGTCACCAGAGAGCAAAGACGGTCAACCATGGGATGCTGGATCGACCAAATGAGACTGCTGTTGTCCCTTGCACGAGTGTACCAGGCTGTCAGCCAGAGAGGAGAAATGCCGATGCTCGCGAATCTATTTTCCAGTTTTATTTATTTCGGCTGTAAGTGGAGAGGCAATTCACGGCAATTCTGTAAACAAATACAATAATATTAAAATGTAATGTTTGGTAATGATTAAAATGGGAAAGGCAATCGCCACCAAGCATTTAGTTTACAAACTAATATCATGATCCCTTTTAACCCTCCCCAAACCAGCTTTATTGCCCGAGACAGAGTTAACAAAATTAATGGCTAAATTTTCTACACCCGAAATGAATACATCGTAGGGATACTGAATAAATCATTGTTACGTTGCATTTCGGACGTTGCTGTTTTGATTCGTACTCCTCAATTAGTAAGCGTGGGCGTGGGCTTTCGTAGTAAAAAACTTAGTATTTCCACTTTCAGTGATCTAAATAGGTATATAAAAAAACCGGTCAAATGCGAGTCAGACTCGCGCACTGAGGGTTCCGTAGTACAGTCGCAGTTTTTCGACATTTTGCATGATAAATCAAAAACTATGATTCATAAAAATATATAAAAATCTGTTTTAGAATCCACAAATGAAGCCCTTCCATATGATACCTCATTTGATATAGTTATCTTACTTTGATAATTGAAAATACTAAATTATTAGTTCATGACCACAATTTAATTTTTTTTGTGTGATGTAATCACAAATTCACAGTTTTCAGATTTTTCCCCTGATGTCAGCTATAAGACCTACCTATCTGCCAAATTTCATGATTCTAGGTCAACGGGAAGTAACCTGTAGGTTTCTTGACAGACAGACAGACAGATAACAAAGTGATACTAAGTATAAGGGTTCCGTTTTTCCTTTTGAGGTACGGGACCCTAAAAAACCGGTCAAGGATGAGTTCGACTCGCACACGTTCTATCATACAAGAAATAACACTTTTTTTTAAAGCATGGCAGCTATTTTGAAATGTTTATATTTGTTGTTGCAACAGAAATACACACTCTGAGAAAATTTTAAGTCTCTACCATACTCTCCATATGGCCGGCTGACAAACGGACGGACAGACGAACACACGAAAGGATGGATTGACAGACGAACGGACAGCGAAGGCTTGGTAGTGAAAATCCCGTTCGCACCCTTCGGGTATGAAACCTTAAAAAGTAAATATGTTAGGTACATAATATTGTGTATCAAAAGTGAAAGCATAAAAGTTTTTTAGATTTTTGTTTAATTTTGATATCTTGATATGAATCGCTAAATGTGTTGCTGATCGCAAATCTCGAGAACAGCTGAGCCGATTTCGCTAATTCTTTTTTTATAATATTCCTTGAAGTACGAGGATGGTTCTTACGGAGAGAAAAGTTTTAAAAAATCCTGAAATAAAATAGACTGTTAGCCGATACGAAGTTTGCCGGGGCAGCTAGTTCTTTATGATATCCGTTCTCTCTACAGTAAAATCAAAGATATCTAGTCGTTTCATAACCTACCTAGCGTCGAATCAAATGTCGGTAACATTTGACGCCTGCCAGTGTAGGTGAAACCTCAACGTTTTGTTACAAGTTTCCTAACTAACGTGAACCTTGTCAATGTTATAAAAGTTGAAAAAAATCATAATAATCAATACTAATATTATAAATGCGAAAGTGTGTCTGTCTGCCTGCTAGCTTTTCATGGTCCAACAATCAAACAGATTTTGATGAAATTTAGTACAGAGTTAGCTTACATTCCGGGGAAGGACATTTTATCCCGGCAAATAAAGTTGCCACGGGATTTTTAAAAAACCTAAATCCATGCCAACGAAGTCGCGGGCATCATCTAGTGGTATAAAAATCGCTACCGCTCGTCAGTTGAACCGCTGGCAGAAAAGTGGCACGCGTCATAGTCCGGAAGCGAGAGACGAGCGCGTGCACCGATTCTAATGTTCAATGGAACGTACGGAGGCACACTTGAAACATTTTTATTGTAACCAGCACTGAGGGCCACACCGGCATTGTTAGTCCCCCCACGTTTTAAAGAAAAAGATCTAAGAAATAAATTGCTCGGGAGATTTTGCTAACTACGAGTAATACCTACAAAGCTAGGCCCCGTTCAAAATCTATACTTTCGAAAATACACACTCGATGCGAGTTTCATAGTTCATTCTCGTATTTGTATCCACACAGCATCCACACATTCGAATTTGCAAGAATGAACTTAATTAACAACTCGCAATGTCTAGTCTAGCATATATAAGTCCCGCTAATTGCTACTGCGCGTGGCCGCCATTTTAGTGACGTCAGCACTAGACTGAAGTTTCGAGCTGATGGTATATTTTTATTTCAGCTGATGTCATAATGACGTCATTTCGATGTTAATGAGACATGGTTTCAGCGCAATAGCAATTTGCGGGACTTATACCTAGGTATATTGTGACTTTACATAGAGTAGATTACACTCATCATCATTAAAATTCAGGATTGGCAAACTTGACACACCTTTGGGAACACCATACAGATTTTCTCACGATGTTTTTCTTCACCGTGAAACAAGTGATATTTAACTGCTTAAAACGCACATAACTCTGAAAAGTTAAAAGTGCGTGCCCGAGAACAACCAACCTCCCAAACAGGGGGCCGACGTCTTAACCACTAGGCCATCACATCTCTTTGATAGATTTAGTAGATTGCACTACTTATGTATTTTTATCCCATTCCACGTCACAATTCTTACTGCCTTATTAAAATAATGCCTAATTCTAAGCTGCTAATGAAACAAAATATGATACTTAATAAGCTAAACTGATTCCTAGTTCTATGTACCTAATTGCTAGACTAATTGCTGTACGTTGCTTAGGGTGTAAAAAACTTTATATAATCTAATGTATTTAAATTATAAATATTATTAGCAAGCACTTATAAGTAAAAACTTCTTAATTCGTATTGGTACTAAATATTTATTGTTCTGCTCTCTGTCAAAGTTGTCTCAAAAAATTACCAAATTACCATATTGGATTCATCATGGATTCATCGATCAGGGCTATTTAATTTTGATATTTCTTATCTATTGATTTCTTAGTAGTTGCACCTATATTATTATGTTTTTATAAATGTGAATATTGGATATGATAAATTTATAGATTAGAGGCGAGACTATCGTTTTAACGTATCTTTAAAAAGTAAAACCAATTCATAATGTCTAATAAAACTTATTACGAACAATGGCTCAAAATTAAAAAGAAGCTAGAGGAGGCTATATCTGACGATGGACGTATACAAGATTTAGCAGTCGCATTTGTAGGAATCAAGCCTCAAGCAACTGCAGTTGAAATTGTTGCTCGAGCCTATTGTAAATATTGTGAACTATATAATAAATTGTGTGACTGTTACGATCAAATGGAACAAGTGCAGAGGCGACCTTTCATACGAAATTTAATTGATGCAATAACGTGTCGACTCCTTGAACTTAAATGTACTTTAGAAGAAGTAGAAGTTTTTGAATATACCTATCCTGATAATGCTCTACAACAACTGTTTATGGTTCCTCAGGACATACAAATACTTTGCCCATTTCATTATCCATTCGAAATAAGGCAGGAGGAAATGCAATATATAATAGATCAAATTTTTTCCGGTAACCGAATAGGAGATCCGACACCATCACCATCTGAAATTGAACGCCGTGAACAAGAAAAAATAAAGGAGGAAGAAAGAATACGCGTGGAAAAAGATGCGGAAATAAAAAGGAAATTAGCCATGGGTGAAGATATAAATTCTGAATCCCAATCTGTCCAATTATCACCCGAAGAATTAGAAAAATTGAGTTTGCTACAAGAATATAATAATCACATATGGAATATTCAAAGAATGGAACGATCAAGATCTACTATTAGAGAAAAAACACGTTTATTCAATAAAAACAATAATTTATATCTTGAACTTGCTGGAATTAAAGTGCCACCGGCTAGCGAATATCTAAGAAAAAAGGCAGCAATACTAATACAAACCATATATAGACGTTTTCAAGAACTTAAACGAGAACATTTAAAAGAAAATAAAGTGAAATATAAACTTGGTATGATTATACCATCATGTCCTGAACCATCTGCAGAAGTGCAACTAGAAAAAGTAAAAGAGGTGCGCCGCAATTTTAGACGTAAGTATTATGAAAATTGGTTGCAGGAAAATCTAAAAGAAAATAGTCGCGTATTTAAGTTAAGAGAAGGAGATATCATGGAGGATATATCCACAGAAATTAGGGATTGGCTACAAAGTTGGTATCAAGAAGTACGTGTTTTTGATGAATTCCCTTACCCCGAAGAAGGAGGTTCTATTCTAATAGTAAAAGGTGAAACATTTACATTAGATGAGTATATTGAGTGGCGGTCAGCGGAAGAAAAGAGATTAAAAGCAATGGAAGGGCAACAAAAATCTAAAGAGGAAATTAAAGCTGAAAAAATAGCAGCTCGTGAAGAAGAAAAGAGATTGAAACTTGAAGCTAAAAGAAGAGAAGAAAAACTTTTACTTGATTATAAAAAACAACGGCTTAATCCAGATAAAGATCCTGGAGTTTACTTTAAAATCGGTAAACATTTTGAACCTATTCGTGAGACTTGGAATAAATATGAGAATCAATGGAAAAATATAGACAAAAAAGATGCACCGTTAGATGTAATAAAAGGATTTATAATGAATATTATTACTGAAAATGCATACCAAGATATACAACTTAAACTCCGTCCAATTGTTGATGAATTAATGAGGATTGAATTAAAAATTCTTAAGGCCGCTCTGAAAAAGGACTACCAAGAAGCTGGTGTAAGCCTACCTTTGATTAAAAAAAGGAAAAAACCCAAAAAGGCCAAACCACCTAAGCCAGAAAAAATACCACCAGCTACTATGTTTCAAGCATTAGTAGATCAAGGTATCGTAAGAAAATATCCCCACACAACACTTGATGATTTCTGGGCGGACCGAAATTATGCTGCAGCTGATACACGTGCTATACCTTGGACACCCAGTTTTCCTCCACCTTGTTTAGGTGATGTCAAAGAACAAGTCAGAATTCGGTGTCTTCTCACACTTGGATCTTCATGTCCCAATGCAGTCAGAAATCAACTCATAGTTGGACCAAAAGCCTCCGGTAAAAGAACCCTGATATATGCATTAGCAACAGAAACAAACTCCATTCTAATTGACTTATCTCCTATGAATGTATATAATAAGTTTCCTGGTCCTAAAAATTTAAAAACTATGTTTAATTATGTTAACAAAATTAGCAGATTAATGCAACCTAGCATTATTTTTGTTGACAATGCTGATAAGATTTTTTGTAAAAAAGTTCCGAAAGAAGAGAAGGCTTTCGATCCTAAGCGACTTCAAAAAGATTTTTTCAAACAAATAATTAAACCCATAAGTCCCAGTAACGATAAAATTTTGGTTTTGGGTACAGCTGCAGAGCCATGGTTGGCAAATGGTCGACAAATGTATAAAGCGTTCCCTTCGTTGATTCTTATGCCTAGATCTGACTATGGTAGTATATCGTACATTCTAACAAAAACTCTAATGAAGTATCATGGCGTGAATCGTGACTTCAATGTTCATAGTTTGGCTCAGGTTTTAAGAGGATATGATATAAATAGCATCAAGAAATCTATAGAATCTTTAATGTCCAGCGACCGTATAGCTAAACTCCCTTACAAACCTCTAGAGCCAAAGGAAGTTATCGACGCAGTTTTGGAAAATCCAGCCACCTTGTTTACTGACCAGAACGACTACAACATGACGTACAAACAGTGGTACGAGTCATACTCGCCATGGGGTCAAAAGTATCTGGATTATCTATTTATGTTAGAATCTCAGCTCAATTACAAACTAAAAGCAGAGAAAAGGAAAAATTAATCCCGTAATAAAATCACTTTAACAACTTTTCAAAGTATTATTACAAGTTGTTTTTTTTATTGATGGATTCATATAAGCGTTGATAGCCTTTGATCCCGGATCCGTTATTGCTCAAAAATTTTGAAGCTATGTACGTTTCAGGGGTGACGGAAAACATTGTGAGGAAACCAGCATGCCTGAGAGTTCTACATAATATTCTCAAAGGTGTGTGGAAATCACTCACGGTTAAACGCTAAAATATTTAGATGTACTATAAATACAATTTTTTTTTATCTGATATTCTATCTATCTGCTAGATTTTCAGGGCTCATCCGTTAAACGGATTGTAACGAAATTTGGTACAGTGGCATTCCGGGGAAGGGCATACGCTACTTTTATTCCGGAAAATCAAAGAGTTCTTACGGGATATTTAAAATACCTAAATTGACGCCGGCCAACTCGTGGGTATGATATATTTGGTACAGGGACGGATTGCATAATATATCAGAAGAGAGGAATTTATAAATTTAGGCAACATTTTCGAGGAGTTGTTTGATCTCATTCCACCCTCCTTTTTCTACAACCGCACCGCACGCCACCGCAATCAATTCCACCCTCACCACCTGGGTTTCTGGAGCACTTCGACCACCCGTTGTGCCAGATCCTTTTCTCCACGCACATGCGAACTGTGGAATCAGCTCCCTTCGGCGGTGTTCCCTTTAGATTACAACATGGGGTTATTCAAGGGGCGGACCAACAAATTCCTAAAAGGCCGGCAACGCATCGGCGGTTCTTCTGGTGCTGCAAATGTTTATGGGCGGCGGTAATCACTTAACTTCAGGTGACCCGCCTGCTCGTTTGCTCGCTATTGCTATTAAAAATAAAATATATCCCCGAAAATCAAAGAGGTCCCACGGGATTTTTGAAAACATGAAACTTACGCGGACGGAGTCGACGGTATCATCTAGTAACCAACTCAATGCTCCGCCCTTCGCGCACTTGGTTCGAGTAGAATACTTTTATGGTTGGGTCGTTCCAGAGAACCCGCGAAAAAAATCTTAGCTGTTGATAATAAGCCAGTTTTCTCCTTTTCTATACTGACCTATTTGATTTGGAGGAGGACATTTTAACTTGGCCTGAATGCGGGAAATGCATAGAATTATTATGTGCCTAGTACACCCCATAACTTCCTAATTTCAAGGGGAAAATACTTGGAAACTAGAAACAAACCATGCTGGCACGATCAAGTTACTCACGATTACGACAGAGGGCACTGAGTGTAAAACTTTCACTTAATACAATGGAATTTTACTAGGTGGCGCTTTGTTTTTTGTTAGGGGATGAAAGATGGCGCCATTTGACTTTCAATTTTCAAACTTCGAATATTATTACCTATGTGTTGCATCTTTGCAAGATTCGCGCGCCACCTGTACTTTTCTCTTCGCGAATCAAAAATATATTAATTTTATTTCTATTTGATCATCCACTGTTAGACTAGGGCTTCCCTAAAGAGCGCCACCACACCTCAGCCTTATTCTATTTTGATACTTGACTAATTTTAGTATGTGCTCCGTTGGGGGCCATTGCTTTTTATAATTTTTTTGTGAATAAAAAGTGAATAATATGTGCAGTCATTCAGAAGTTTGAGGTTCTGACAGACAGACGGACAACTAAGGAGAAACTGACCAACTATAGGTACTTACTTACTCAATATATCAACATAACTTCAGTTCAAACGGATGGGTCTTACTAAACATTTTTTATTTTCTGTATCAGTAGATACCCTTATTATAAATGCGAAAGTGTGTTTGTTTGTGGGTTTGTTGGTTTATTGGTTTGTTGGTTTGTCCTTCAATCATGTCGCAACGGTGCAACGGATAGACATGATTTTTTGCATGGGTATGGTTAAAGACCTGGAGAGTGACGTAGGCTAGAAAGACCTGGAAAAGGACATTGGATACTTTTTATCCCGGAAAATCAACGAGTTCCCACGGGATTTTTAACAACATAATTCCACGCGGACGAAGTCGTGGGCATCAGCTAGTAACTAATAAGATTAAAAAATCTCTGTAACGTAAAACGTCACTAAGAACGAATTTTCAGAAATTCGACCTAAATGAAGCTAGTTCCTACCTTTCTAAGAAGACAAACAAACAAACCTTATGATGTGTGACGAATTAAACTTATACCATTCACAAAGGTAAATCTTGTATAGAACTCACACTCTCCCGTCACTTTGCAATAGTGCATTGTAAGGTCTACATCTCCTGAGGATGCTCCGGTGTCGGGGCGAAACGTGCGTCGAGTGTGTTTGGGATTTGAGTGGTGCTGCGTGGTGGTGGTGCGTATTGCTTGCCTGGTGGCTCCTTCTTCCTGCATGTTTAGCAGTGGGAGGGTGGGCGGTGCATTTCGCATGCTGCATGTTGCACCATACAGAATCGACCTGTTTCAGCGGATTATAGCAAATTAGGCTTTTGGTTCATTGTATTCACAAAGGTAGTTTAAATCACATTATCAGCAGCTAGATTAGCGGTAGGAAGATATAAAGGGGCCATTGTAGTTGCGGGCGCGCTCGGAAGCCGGCCCCTCCCCGCCTGCCGGTGCGGAAATGGCGGCGGGGAGCGGAGACACTGACTTCCGGAGGTGAAGTTAGCGGGAGTAGGTGCAACAGAGCTATTGTTCGGACAATCTACGGAACCAAATTTAAAGTGTTAATGGTACCGGGCCTCTGTCACTCGTCCGCGCCTGCTGAGTTAAGTAGGAGCACAGTTCACAACAGTTAGGGAACTTCTAACAAAACATCGAGGCTTCCATGTCACTGGCAGGCGTCACATATAGAGTGTAACCAAAACGCTAGCAAAAACTTAGCGTTATTGTTATATTAACTTAACACAAACCAATAGGTATACCAATAACCATTTGCTACATTTGGTAGTTTTAGTGATTTAGTACTTTTCAAAACCGCAAAAAATAGCGTAAAACTCAGGTCAATGCCCCATCTACGACGTGGGATTGACACCAAATGACCTTGTTACGCAACGTTCGTTGACTTCTAGCGTCAGTCCTGTTTTATTTGTAATATACCTGTTATCGTAAACTTTTACAAAATATAAGTAGATTTTTAAAATATATTTCGCGTTTTTTTGTGGTATCATATTCGTAATCATCAGTACCTACTATCACCTGTCTTCGTTTTTGTTAGCGTTCTGGTTACACCCTGTATAATAGGAAGGGGGTGTACAGGGCTTGGTTACCCGAAAATGGACGATCCCAACGTTTTGAGTGCGTACCTACCACATACCTACTGGGCTGGAGCTTGAACAGCGCTTCATCTCATCTTATCACCGTCCCACTACTGAGCACGGGCCTCTTCTCAGAATGAGAAGGGTTATTAGCAGATTGGCAGACTTTACAACGTTTGAGAACATTATGGGAAACTATTAGGCATGCAGATTTTCTCACAGTTGTTTTTCTTCTTTTTTCTTTAGCCTATTTTTTATCCTACCTATTCCACACAAGACGAAGCCACAGACCAAATATATTTAGTCTACTATTACTACTTATTTAGTAAGTGTGTTTTTGTTTTTGTATCATCTCCACTGTTTACCCAGATTCGCAATAAATAAATTTGTATTTGAAAGTGCAAACCCGTGCAACAAAACCCAGATTCACAAACAGATCAGACGATAAGATAATTAAGTAGGTATATAGGTAATAGAAATAACCTCAACTCATAAAAACAAAGTTTATTCCTTTATTTCAATTTCCAATGCTTAACAAACAACATGGTCTATACTTCTATACTACCTATTATTATAAATGCGAAACTTCAGCTTTAGTTGTTCTAACTACTTATTAACTTCTTGAAAACAATAATATAATGCCAATCTTTCCTGCTATGCAATCATAGTACGCGACAGGTCCAGATGGCAATTGGGGTGGGGACGGCCCGCGCACCAACACAGCCCCCACGCTAAAATTGTGCGGAAAAGCGCGGGCGACGTGCGGGTGTGCGGGGTGGGGTGTGCTTCTTTCCCCGATTGCCAACTCGACTTGACGTGTACTATAGGTACCTTCTCTTTTCCCTGCTCGCCATTTTTCATCTGTCTTCTCACATTCCATATTTAAAAAGACCTCCCTCAAACACACCAGCACCCCCAAAATGCTTAGTGATAAGCTACGCTGCGCTGATCTATAGCTCCATGCCTTTTTTTAAATAACTGATTACACAAATAGGATTCTAGCATTTTGATCTGATACTGATATCACTTATTTTACTGTACATAATTTGACTATTCCTTAGCAGTTGTCGTTTTTTAGGGTACCGTACCTCAAAAGGAAAAAGGAATCCTTATAGGATTAGTTTGTTGTTTGTTTGTCTGTCTGCAAGAAAGCGACTTCCCGTTGACCTAGAATCATGAAATTTACTAGGTAGGTCAGTCTTATAGCACAGCACGCATAAGTGGAAAAAATCTGAAAACCGTGAATTTTTGGTTACATAATTAAAAAAATAAAAATGTGTTCATGAACAAATAATTAGTTTTTTCAACTTTCAACGTAAGATAACTACATCAAGTGGAGTATGAAATGAAATGAAAGGACTTTACCTGTAAATTCTAAAACAGATTTTTATTTCTTTTTAGGCTTAACAGTTTTTTTTATTTATCGTGCAAAATGTCTAAAAAATACCCTAGCATGGAACCCTCGGTGCGCGAGTCTGACTCGCACTAGGCTGGTTTTTATTTATTAACTGAGCAAAGGCAATGTCGCTTACATTATGTCACACACCGATTCTAAGCAAAGTCTAAAGAAATTTTGGTTTTCTGTGAGCGAGTAGGTACGAGCCCTGATGGGAGGGTGGTTTTCTGTGCCTCCTCACCCGGCACCCTGTAAACTAATTTTACCGTCCACGGACAAAGTTTTTCAATAAGATTCTCGCTATTGCTAGTACTCTGCCATGAAAAGGAATGTTTCACTTTGAATAATTTTGGAAAACGGAGTTGTATAATGTACCTACCTTAATTTATAAAAGGAAAATGTGACTGACTAAATGACTGACTGACTGATCTATCAACGCACAGCTCAAACTACTAGACGGATTATGCTGAAATTTGGTATGCAGCTATCTATTATGACGTAGGCATCCAATAAGAAAGGATTTTTGAAAATTCAACCCACAACAAGTGAAATAGGGGTTTGAAATTTGTGTAGTCCACGCGGACGAAGTAGCGAGCATAAGCTAGTTTTATATAAAAATCAAAGTCCTATGACTGACTTATATGTACCTACTATATGAACGCACAGCCTAAACTGGTCTGAGAGACATGAAATTTGGAGAGAGTGTTCTTTGTAAAGAGTAGATATTCATTAAGAAAGGATTTATCTCGCGCACCGAGAATTTGACTCGCTCCAGCAATGCACGGGGCTGCAATGGCTTGTATAGTATGGTATAATAACATTGTAAATTGTAAAATTAAAACTGAAAAGAGCAACCGCCGAGTTTCTTGCTGGTTCTTCTCGGTAGGAACGGCATTCCGAACCAGTGGTAAATTAAAACTACCCGACTATTCGAAAGCGCTTGTAAAAAGTCTACTTGAATAAAAACATATTCTATTCTATTCTATTCTATCGAAATTCCACCCTAAGTGGCTTAAATGGGGTTTAAAATTTAATTCAAGCGCAGGAATTTTGAACGAGAAGATATATCAAAGCTTGAACGCTGCCCAGCTGTAGGTATAGATGCTTATATCAGTTCGAGTTTATGCAAACAAAATTCGCAAACATCCAGCAGGCTAAAGCTACAGACCCCTGGATACGCCGGGACTAATTCAAAACCGGCCAACTCCACCCCTCACCCTTTACCCCTCGCTCTAAGCTCATTTCCTGCGCGCCGCCTGCCTGAATTAATTTTAAATTAAGTGCGGATAAAGCTCGTAGCTGTCGAACGAATAAGTAAATACTTGAAATACTTAATATACTTAAATATGGAACTTTGGTATTTATGAACAATCCTTGAAGTGAAAACTTCTTTAGGTGCCTTGGGCGATCTGAATTGTTTGGATTGGAAAACTATGGATGCAATAAATAATACTTATCTAATCTAAAAACTTCAAGGTTGCGTCACTGACAATTTAGTGACATGCATATGCGCTTTCCGGTGCGTCATTCCATCATTCCTAACACCTTGGGACCCCAACGTCTATCGGTTTTTCGAAATAGGTATCTATGTACCCTGCCTATTGCCATTTCAGCTTTGCAACCCGTTGAGCTATGTCGGTTACTCTAGTACTCCTACGGATGTCCTCATTTGTGATATGATCACATAGAGAAACTCCAAGCAAAGCGCTCTCCATTGCCCGCTGAGTGACTCTGAGCTTTCTTCTGAGTCCACTAGGTGGACAGATATCATCAAACAAGTCACAGGGAGCCACTGGATTCAGGCGGCGCAAGAATGTGGTATGGAAGTTCCTACTAGAGACCTATGTCCAGCAGCGGGCGTCTATCGGTTGATAATGATGATGAATGATGATGATGATGATGATAGTGCTTGGAGTCTCAAAGTGCCTATAGATCTTTGATCTGTAAGTTTTATTCACGTAAGTAACTGATTTATAAGGGTATCGGAGTTTTATTAAAACCACATCGGTTTCTACACGTGTAAAAATCTGTAAATTCTCTACACAAGAAAAATGTGTCAAAAGTTTAATAGTTACACGAACTCAAATATTTGTATGTAAATTTTTGAGCCCATGTAACGTTAACAGAAATCTGAGTAACCACAGGCACATATTGTTTCAATTCATAGAACACTAAGTAGCTGATGCACGCGACTTCGTCCGCGTGGAATTAGGTTTTTTAAAAATCCGGTGGGTACCTACTCTTTGATTTTCCGAGATTAAAAGTAGCCTATGTCACTCTCCAGATCTTTATCTATACAAAAAATCACGTCAATCTGTTGCACCGTTGTGACGTGATTGAAGGACAAACCAACGAACCAACAAACAAACACACTTTCGCATATATAATAAGGGTACTGATGTCTACGAAATTTCATCGAGTTTGATTGGTTACCCTCTGGTTGGAACCTCCTCCTTTTTTTGAAGTCGGTTAAAAATAAGCTATTTACGTATGAGTAGGTAGGTACGTAGCGCAGCTGACTCGTAAATACGGGTGGCAGCGTCGTTACTGCATCGATCATGCTACGCACACATAGGCACGTGTATATACGTCACGTGTATACAATATACATGCATAAGCAATGAATACCCACACGCACGGCAAATTTCTTCACGCCTTGAGGTATGTCTGTTCAGGTCATGTTCATTATACAATGACCTTTGAGGGTGTCAGACGGCGCGGGGGTTGATATAAAAAGGCATATACAAACTGCTGATATAACATTTCATTATTTTTAATGCACTTCGGTCTTTGTCTCTTAGTAAACCTTGGATTTCTTATTAAGGTCACGTCTTTTCAATAAGTATAGTACCAGTTATTTGAATGTTCGTAGGTATATTTATTGATTAATTAATTAGGTAGATTAGACACCACCTACAGTCTGTTTTTCCTCATATTTTCCTATTCTTTGGGTTGCCTGGTAGAGATCGCTAATTAGCGATAAGGCCGTCTTTTGTATCCTCCTTTTGTTTGTTTTTTTGTTATTTTACTGTAATCCTAATTGTGGTGGAACAAATAAAGTGTATAATAACCTATCCACCAATAGGGTCTTGGACTGCACTCACTGCAGTAATAAAATGAAGTAATTTTTAAATACATACTTAGCGCTAGTTTATGGGGCCAGAAAATAATTTAATTCATTATTAAAGAAAATAATTTAAAAAAATCTTGAGTTTTATTTATTTCAACATAAAAGTCTTAAGGGGGTAAAAATAGAGGTTTGAAATTTATGTAATCTACGCCGACGAAGTCGCAGGCTTAAGCTAGTATCACTTGAATTACAAACAACGTGGTATAACGTGGTAATTAGTCATCAACATCCATTTGTTATTATGTTAGCTCATAGTAAACATTTCAGCTAGAGAATTGATATCAGATTCGTAAAAAGAGAGAAAGAAAAAGAGAGCTGTCAAAGAGAGCCTTTTTCATTAAGTCCAGTTTCTCATTGCGGAGCAATCTGATTCACGATTCATTCGATATACCCTCAGGCTAATACCGTCTAGTAGGTATAAGTCTACTTATTGCTATTGTGCTGGAACCATAAATCTCATTAACATTGAAATGACGTCATTTTGACGCCATTTGACGTATATTTAAGTAAAAATGTACTATCAGCTCGAAACTTCAGTCTAGTGCTGACGTCACTAAAATGGCGGCCACGCGCATTACCAATTTGCAGGACTTATACTAGTCCTTTTACACAACTTTATTTTTTATTCAGATACATGTTAGCCCTTGACTGCAATCTAACCTGGTGGTACTTACGTGATGATGCAATCTAAGATGGATGCGGGCCAACCTGGAAGGGGTATGGCAGTTTTTATTAAACCCATATCCCCTTTGCTTTCTACACGGCATCGTACCGGACAGCTAAATCGCTTGGCGGTACGGCTTTGCTGGTAGGGTGGTAACTAGCCACAGCCGAAGCCTCCTACCAGAAAACAGGAGCTTAGTCTATGCATGTGCGTATATGTGTTTGTTAGTGTATCGGTAACTTTACTTAAAAATTACACTACAACATTAAGGCACATTTTACTACTCCATGGTCTAACTCCATGATACGGGTGTCAAGGGGGATGGCGCTTGTAACGGTGTTGCGTATTAAACTCCATGCAAACATCGTGAGGGGATCGCTTCAACTTTACGAGATTTTCAGGGTGTATGTAATCTTATATCAGTGTTTGATAAAAAGTATCTTACGCTTTTGGAATAATAATAAGAATCGATTCCTTTTGTACTTTTTTTTCGTTGAAGTAGTAGGTCGTAGATTAGTAATAAGATGTTTTGGGGATCCTTTCGGAGTTGATGTGCCTTATAAGCAGATAAATACCACTAGCTTTAAACGGTAAAGAAAAACAGTCTGAGAAAATCTGCATGCCCGAGAGTTCTCCATAATGTTCTTAAAGGCGTGCGAAATCTGCCAATCTGCATTTGGCTAACGAGGTGGACTTTGGCTTAAACGATTAACATTCAAAGATTGCTTCCTAAAACAATAATCTAAATATATAAAAGAGAAATACCACTCACTCACTCACTCACTCACTCACTCACTGACTAATCACGAAATCTCAGGAACTATAAAGCCTGCAAACTTGGAATTTGGAAGGTAGGTTCCTTCTAGGATGTAGGTGTCAGCTAAGAAACGGTTTTGAGAACATCCCTCCCTAAGGGGGTGAAATGGCGGTTGAAAGGTTATATGAAAATCCTATGTTTTTGAAGTTAGAGATATGAAAATTGGCATTTATAGGTATTCTGGGTTCCGAGCCTTAAGGTGAGACTGAGTGAGTAGGTGAAGTGAGGCCTTTTGCAGCGGGAAAATTTCAGATCTCATGAGAAACCAGAAATTTTGCGCGGACGAAGTCGCGGGCTTCTGCTAGTATTATGTATAACTAATAGAGCCAAATCCCTAGCTGAGCTTCGATTTGTGCTGCTCGTGAGGCCTGTTACAAGTCCAAAGTATCTCTCTCTCTCTCTCTCTCTCTTAAGTGTTCTTAATGTACCTACCACATTATTTATTATAACAATAAATAACAAATAACTCTACTTATAAACTCTCACTCTACAAACCCTACCATCTTGGTAAAAAGTATGGCTTGGCCGTGTAATGTTCGTGAAACTATTACGTGACGTAACATATTTTAAGTCAATTTAGATACGTATCTAGCTATGAAACATAAATATCTACCAACTTCTTTTTTGGTATCTATTTATTACTAGCTGATGCCCGCGACTATTCGTCTGCGTGGAATTAGGTTTTTTAAAAATCCCGTAGGAACTCTTTTATTTTCCGGGATAAAAAGTAGCCTATGTCACTGTGCAGGTCTTTATCTATACCCATGCAAAAAATCACGTCAATCCGTTGCACCGTTGCGACGTGATTGAAGGACAAACCAACAAACCAATAAACCAACAAACAAACACACTTTCGCATTTATAATAAGGGTACTGATTAGTCTCTTTGCTGAACGATGGGCCGTATTGTTTTCATGCTCTTTAATTTTTCGTATTCGAAATTCTATAGGTACAACAATGCCCGGCCGAATTGTGTAAGCTTTATTTTTTATAAATTGCGCCACTGTGTCCCCTATCTTGATGATTGTCCATATAATTGGTTGAATTTTAGACGTATTGTTCACATTCGCCTTTTCACGGTCCGTTTTCGAATTTTTGAATGTTCACTCATAAAATGTTTCAGACAAACGGTGTTCAAAATCGTGTTTTTATTCTTTTCTTATTTTCTAATGACATGAATAACAAATTGGGGTTTTCTTAGAAAAACCAAAAAATACTGCTGATTTTTTTAAAATCATTTAACAAAATGGTTTTTAAAAAATTCAGCAGGAAAGTCACCTACCTCACTTTTTTTCAACTCAATCTTCCATTCTTTCTCTTGCAATCACATCGTATCTACCTTCTACGAGCTATTTAATAGGTTGTACTTATTTGAATACTCATAGCACACTTTAGGTAAAAAACATTTTACAACATTATAGTGGTGTGTGGAAGTCCCTAAGTCCAGCAGTGGACGTCTTTCGAATGATTTTGATGATGATGATGATCACATGCCATACCTAACTGCTAAAGTTATACAATTCTTTTAAAATTTAAGTCCTACCTATGCCTACTTACTTATATAGGTAGGTATACGTGACATTTTAGTATCTGGGATTAAAAAAATAGGCTGTAGTCTAAAAATGAAATGAATTCTATTTTATGAAAAACTTATTAAAACACGCTTCTGTATAGATACGCAAAAAGGTAGAAATGAATACCTAGTTAGATTTAATGTACTTACCTACGATTTCCCTACTCCAGAATCAAAATCTATACCTACTAAAATACCTAACGCTATTACAGGATAGTTATCACAATATCACCAAAGAAGTCATTGAGAAAAGTAAAGCGAACCCAAATTGTAGTTCCGCCTCCATCATCATAATTTACCAGCTTGACACAAGTTCAATCGTCGCGCCATGGGAAATGGTGTTTTTTTTAAATATTAGGTATTAGCCAAAGTTTATCATGCTAACTAATATTCCCCATTCCCCTCCAATTAAGCGTAAAGCTTGCGCTAGGAGTAGGCACGACAATAGTGCAACGGGTGGGGTTTTTGAACCGGTGAAACGTTAGATGCAAAACTTCAATGGGGCTCTCATATAAATAACTTATCGAACAGACTTAGTTCTGCCGCATATATGCGGTAAAAAAGATTCGCCAGTTGACAGACATAGAAACTGCGAGACTAGTATATTTTAGTTACTTTCACAGCATTATGTCATATGGTATATTATTATGGGGTAATGCTGCTGATATTAATTCTATTTTTGTGCTGCAGAAAAGGGCTGTTCGAGCCATATACAGTATGGGGCCACGAGAGTCGCTGAGAACTAAATTTAGGGAAGTTAAAATTATGACAGTGCATAATCAATATATTTTTGAAAATTTACTGTACGTACATAAAAACATAAATAAATTTAAAAAAAAAAGTGACTGTCATAATATAAATACTAGAAATAAAAATAAACTTGTAATTCCCGCCTCTAGGCTCAGTAAAGTTAGCAATTCATTTGCTCGTAATTCCATACGTTTCTATAATAAGCTTCCAGAAGACATATTGGAGATGTCTCTCAACAAGTTCAAAGTTTTCATAAAACGTAAACTAATTGAAAAATCCTATTACAATGTAAAGGATTATTTAAATGATAAGCAAGCTTGGGAATGAGTTGCTTAACGACTTTGTGATAGTTCTAATAAGTTTCAATAATTTTGTAAAGTGGTGATAATAAAAAGAATACCCGGCTGAGTTTGTTGTGGGCTCTTCTCAGACCTGGGCGCGTTTGGAACCCTCGTAGCTTTAGTTTTAAGTTTGCGTTATAATTATCACCACTATATTATCTTACAAATCTAACACTATACCAGACAATCAATAAGAGTAATTTATTACCTATTTTGAATAAATCATTTGACTTTGACTTTGGTGACCTTTCGGTTTTCAGTCCGCTCCTTTAACCGTTGAGCTATCGAGGCTCTAAGTGGGTATAAGTGGATAGATTCTCTTGCATTGTTACAAAGTTACTGGCGAACATAATATGAAGCGTATGATAGAAATGGAATAGTACCGCACGTTCATAGTAGGTATGCCAATAGGAGATTCCAATCTATTTCCCAGTCAGTCTTCCATTGAATTATTCTCCTCCGACGACGAGGTGTTGCAAGCGCAACGTATACCAAGCTTTAAAATTATAAAGGCATGCCAACTTCGACTCTCCTCGGCGTAATATCGCGAACAAAAAGCTGAAAGCGACACAAAGCATTCAATTTTCGCCAAACCATCGTCGGATAAGCTCGCTAACAGGCTGTCGCGGGCCACAAAGCGCAGTGATTACCAGCGCCGTCGAAGCACCTCGTCATTATCTCCCACCCTGTTTATTTTTCTCTGATAAAGATTAGCCAGAGTGTTTCCCTATTGGCGAGGCGTGTAGCTAGGGCCCGAGGGGCGGATCGGGGGCGGGTTCCCGGGCCCCGCCTCTGTCGGGAGACGCCGAGTCGTTCCCTGGTCTCCGAGGCTTTCGGTGGGCCATGTGTACCCGTGCGATGCGTCCGTCTTGATCGCGCCATGCTCGACATCAAAGGCTCCGCCGACTACCTCAGTCGGACGGGCACCTTTACCAACTTCTCGATGCTTTTCGCCGGTGAATATTTACATAATATGCCTATTTTTCGTGTGATTGTGGTGTGCAGTGCTGCTTCAGTGCCCACGGTCTGATTTTTATGAAATTGTTTTTTTATTTATTAAATCGATTAATTTCCCGTAAGTACAGTTTTCTTATAATCGTCAGCGTATTTCAACCGAGATAGAGTCTGTATTTGAAGAGATTTTACGAGTGTTAAGTAGGTACCATGAAGCTACCGAGAAGTTAATAGTCGCATTGATGGGGTATATCGATCCACTCGTTTCCTAAAGGCGGAACAAATTTTGATGAGGTTTCTTACACATTCATCTTATTAATATATTATTTTTATATAAAGAATCTTCGATGTATTAGCAGGGTCCTAATAAGTTCTGGTCATTTGGTTCACCAAAACTAAGCCGTTATGGTCCACCGATAGCTATATGCATCGTGTGTGAATTAATTATAATTTTAAATAATTTGACTCAAAAAAGGATTGAAATAAAAGAACAAAATCCCTTGGTAAGCGATTAGGCCATCTTTTTAGTCGCATAAAGACTGTGTTTAATCTTCCAAGCGTGAAGCAATGCTGTGAAAACGTTACCTAAGTAGTCGTAACCTAATTTTAATGACAATGTTTTTTTTTTCTTTTTATTTATTTATTCAGATACAAGTTAGCCCTTGACTGCAATCTCACCTGATGGTAAGTGATGATGCAGTCTAAGATGACAGCGGGCTAACCTGGAAGGGGTATGGCAGTTTTTATTAAATCCATACCCCTTTGGTTTCTACACGGCATCGTACCGGAACGCTAAATCGCTTGGCGTCACGGCTTTGCCGGTAGGGTGGTAACTAGCCACGGCCGAACCCTCCCACCAGACCATACCAGAAATTTAGAAATTATAAAATTCCAAACCCCTGCCAGGAATCGAACCCGGGACCTCCCAATAATAAGACCACAGCGCTCACCACTGCGCCAGGGAGGTTTGGCAAAATAAAAAGACAAACTTTGAAGTTTGATAACGTGCATACTGCATAGTAAAAGGTTATATGCTTAATAAAAGGTAGTTATTATAAAACTATAGAAAAACATTTCAATTTTATTTATTTAGATTATAAACATAGCATATTTAAAAAGGTCATAAAATATAATGAATAAGTAATATATAAATATATTCAACTTCTATAGAATCAATTACATCATAATATTACCTAAGTATTACCTTTTCTGTCCCTTTACTAAATCGAAAAAACTTTCAAATACGTACTTTTACTGAGTAAAACAACTACGAAGAAACGAAGTAAAACAAGTGCGTATAGGTATAATAATATAATAGGCTACGGCTACGAGGCCATATTATGTAGGGTGAAAGGTCCGCCGCGCCGCGTAGGTTAAACCGATTTCGGCCAAACTAATATCAGGTTTTACTTTATAAAACACTCTTATTAATTATTATTAATTAATAATATCAATAATTAATAATAATTTACACACTAATAATTAATAAATAATGTACACACTATTCATACGTAGCTTATGATCATATTATAGTTATGTATACACTACTAGCAGTTGTCCACGACTTCCACCGCGTAAAATTTCTGGTTTCTCATGAGATCAGAAATTTTTGTTACAAACGGCCTCACTAATCTACTCCGTCTCGCATTAAGGCACGGAACCCAGAATACCTGAACGCCGATTTTCATATCTCTAACTTCAAAAACATACCTAGGACTTATGACTTATCCCAGAATAGTTAGAACCTAGTTAGGACTGTTTATGTTTTCGTTTAAGCTCAGAATACATAATAGTTTATTGTATTATAGTGTTTAACAGGTGTTTATTCGTAGTGTACTCCAAACAAACGCAGTTTGGCTTCCATTTGAGTCGTAACTCCTCCCTGGCGCAGTGACGACCTCCCTGGCGCAGTGGTAAGCGCTGTGGTCTTATTAGGGGGAGGTCCCGGGTTCGATTCCTGGCAGGGATTTGGAATTTTATAATTTCTAAATTTCTGGTCTGGTCTGGTGGGAGGCCTCGGCCGTGGCTACTTACCACCCTACCGGCAAAGCCGTGCCGCCAAGCAATTTAGCGTTCCGGTACGATGCCGTGTAGAAACCAAAGGTGTATGGGTTTAATAAAAACTGCCATACTCCTTCCAGGTTAGCCCGTTCCCACCTTAGACTGCATCGTCACTTACCATCAGGTGAGATTGCAGTCAAGGGCTAACTTGTATGTGAATAAAAAAAAACCAAACTCTATGAAATTTTGTAGATAGGTACGTTGTTCCAACTAATATAATATGTGTCTGTGGTTTCCCACATTTCCGTTAAAATATTTGATTGATTGGTTTATATTCAATGGGAACCAAACTACAGTAGCCTGTGATAGCCTAGTGGTTAGGACATCCGCCTTTCAAGCGGAGGTCGGGGGTACGATCCCGGGCACGCACCTCTAACTTTTCTGAGTTATGTGCGTTTTGATTTATTAAATATCGAAAACATCGTGAGGTAACCTGCATGCCTGAGAGTTCTCCATAATGTTCTCAAAGGTGTGTGAAGTCTACCAATCCGCACATGGTCAGCGTGGTAGACTATGGCCAAAACCCATCTCACTCTGAGTGGACACCCGTGCTCTGTAGTGAGCTGGTGATGGGTTGATAATGATGATGAAACTACAGTACGCGGCCGAAAGTAATGTACATCGGTCTTTGAATGACATTTCGGCTTTGTATCTCTGTCACTCATACCTATATGACATTTTGTCGGTCTCAACGACGGAGACAATGCTCTACAAATCTGCTATCTCCTTCTAAAGTCGATGTACATTAGGTACTTATCTGCCGCGTACCGTAGTTTGGCTTCCATTTGAGTAGTTACCAATCAAACTCAATGAAATTTTGTAGATATGTTCTTAGAACGAATAGGTATGTGTGGTTCTGGTTTCCAAGATTTCCCTTAAATTTTTTTTTGATTGGTTTATATTTAATAGGAACCAAACTACGTTTGTACAGAGCGAGTGACGGAAAGACGTCCTTTATTCACACCGTTATATTCATCACACGTTTCGTCAAAACACAAACCCTCTTACAAAGCGACACCCTTACCAACTTTACAGCTTATAGCACTTTAAGAGAGCTTAATGATGCTGTTATAGCTTCATCCTTTAATCACTGTCTCTTCACTCCTCCCTTGCAACTCTAGGGCGTTTCACCGTGACTAGCCATTGTTGTACGCTATTTATTAACCAACTGAGAAAAAGGGGTAAGGGAAGTATCCGTGCATAATGTTTTTTGTAATATTTTTTAATATTCCAAAATTAAAGAACGATAGGTACTTACACGGTGTCAGTTGGTCTGTTAGATACATCGATGTACACACATACTAGATTGCCAACAAACCAACAAACCAATAAACAAATAAACCAACAAACCAACAAACCAAGGATTAAGGCTTATAAATAAATAAATGAAAAAAATATTTTTTACTCAATTAAACTTTTAAAAGTACTTTTAAATCGTGAAATGCCACTACTCATGTCAATTCTACCACTGACTCGGAATGCCTGTCCTACCGAGAAGAACCAGTAAGAAACTCGGCGGTTGCTCTTTTCAAAGATTTGATATACTTAAGTGCAATAATAATATGCCATAAAAGTATTGCAGTCCCGCGCACGGCTGGAACAAGCGTCAGGACAAAATGCACGCTCTTTTATCATTTACATAATCTTCGATATGCGTTTTTCAGGAGCATACTTTTAATAGATTTTTTAAACTTGTGTAAAAGCAAGTCCACAATAGATAGCGGATTTTTTATATAAAAGGTTATACCCATTCACACAAATGACTTTTGGACTTTCCTGAGGCGGAGCGTAGGAGTCGCAAGCTTATTACGGCTTATAATATACTGGCCAAGTGCGGATTGGCAGACCTCACACACCTTTTAGAACATTACGGAAAATTCTTAGGCATGAAGGTTTCCTCATGCCTAAGAATGAATCATGATGTTTTCCTTCAGCGTTAAAGCAATTTCTATTTAATTGCTTGAAAAATGGAAATATCGATAATATTTATTCGAATTTTCAGATGCCTCATACAAATCAACTTCATCGTGGTCTTCACACTCGAGCGCTCAAGGTGCCTCAGGTGAGTCACTTTTTTATTACTTTGTACGCATCATACTAAATACCTATCATAGATTAGGAGTCAGAAAAGACACATTTAAACTATTGCTTTGGCGTAATTCGAAAAAGAGTTTAGTCGCCGAATCTAATTTAGCTGGGCAGAGTTAGGGAAGCTTCAAGATGTCTTCTCGTCCAAAAATTTTTAGTGCTTCACGACCAAAGTCTTATATAACCCGTCACACATCATTCATCACACACACCAACACACACACACGTCAACAATCATTGTCTCACAGCGCGCTCGAACGCATTGTCTTTCAAACTGTGCGTGTTGCCAGTGATAACATATGGATCCGATACATAGTCTCTAACTATGAACCTCATATAAAAGCTCAGATTCATGCAGCAGGCGATGAACAGAGCTATGCTTGCAGAGTCTCTATGCGTGACCAAATTGAAAATGAGGAGATACTTAGGATAACCAGAGTAACCAAGATAGCCCAACGTGTTACGAATCTGAAGTGGTAATGCCCAGAGTTTTGGTAGACCCCCACTAGGTGGACAGGCGACATCAAACGAGTCCCAGGGAGCCGCCGCAGTCGACGTCTATCGGATAATGATGATGATACTTTTTCCTAAAAATGGTTCAACTGTGCCCTGTGCATGAAACAAAATGTATAATAATTTTTTGAATAAAATGATTAATGGAGTAATTAAAGAAAGAAAACAAGAAATCCAAAATTTCTGATGGCAATAATTGGCTGTAAAAACGAATAGCGTCTCATACAAAAATGTGCAACGGGCTATTATGTAACAGAAAATAGTAGGTACAAACAACATTTGTGCCCTTACAACAGCTTAATTAGCCTATTTCCAGAACTATTTCAATTAACATGTAAACATTACGTTTCAACTTGGGAATTCGATCGCGTGCTAATATTTGCCGCACTGTATTGCGTTACGTACATTTTTTACTCCTCAAAATCAAAACAAAACAATGCCGCCCTAAAATAAAAGTACCCAGTACGTAGCATGTCGCGAAATTGTGAAATGGAAGGGATCGGGCGACGCGCGTTCGCCACGCGCCGTCCGACGGTCGACAATGCAAACTTAATTCTTTGATTGACACTTACAATATTTCGGTAAGTGATGCAATATTGTGATGATTATCGTCATGCCGTTATGCCGCGCAGCGAGATGCGAGGGATCGGGGATTATTATCATAGCCACGCTTCACTGCGCCTCTTCGGCGTTGCGAAGCCGATCTCTCGACAATGTGATGTGCTAATATCAAACAATTTTGATTTCGCGGATCGCTATAGGCCGCGTTTTCAATAAACAAAGTGGCTTACATGCAAGTTACATGCAGTTTGCTGCTTTGTTGGTGTAGTTGTCGACTGTGGATGACGGGGTTCTCTGGTTGGGCCAAATTAATAAGCAAACAATTTTTATAGATAACTAGATGATGCCCGCGACTTCGTCCGCGTGGATTTAGGTTATTGAAAATCCCGTAGGAACTCTCTAATCTAATTTTCCAGGATATAAAGTAGACTACGTCCTTCCCCGGGATGTAAGCTAACTATGTACCATATTTCATCAAAATCGGTTAAACTGTTAAGCCGTCAAAAGCTAGCAGACAGACAGACAGACGGACAGATAGACAGACATACACTTTTTCCCATTTATAATATTAGTATGGATAAATAAATAAAATCATTCTATCCCGGAAAATTATAGTTCCCTCGGGATTTTTAAAAACCTAAATCCACGCGGACGATGTCGCGGGAATCATTTATTTATTTATTTGTCGATAATTGTAGTTATGAGTAGAGGAGTAGGTAATTAATTTTCAGATAAAATCTTTGAATATTTCTAGCCGGCCTATTATCGGGTGGTATGATAATAGGGGGTGAATATTACTCCCTGGGGTGAGTTTAAATCGTTTGTAACTATTGTCCGGGGGCATTAAGTCGTCACGGCGGCGGCGACGCGCGACGCGACTGACGCAACTGTAGATATTATGTTGCTTAGGCATACGCCTATACAATCCACTGTATTAGGCAGTGGTCCGACCGCCGACGATGAACGAGAAACGAGTAGACTAGAAACTATAAACGAGTTGGCGATCAGCGGGAAGCGAGTGTGTAGTTTCGATAGTTTTGTCGCCGGGCTATAAACGAGTGTGCAAGTGCGACGAGCGATTACTCGCGCCATTCGCCCGCGGGCGCTCAGTCCTGTGCAAACCTGCGCGCGCATTACGTGTTCAAGCGAGCGAGCATCGCTGAACGAATATCGCTGAGCGAGTTTATTTTTGAAAGCTCGTCGCTCAGCCACAAAACTAGTAAAGCGAGTCGATACGTGACGACGAGCTAAGATTAATCCGTTTTTGAAGTAAAAAACCGTATACAAATCGGTTCATCTGTTTGAGCACTACTATGCCACAGACAAACAAATACAGGGGTCAAAATTATAGCACCATTCGTAATATCGCACACCATTTATTGAACGGTATTCAATAACCCCATGACCTCCACCCTAGCGTCCCTAGCGACTGTTTCCAAATGAATTATAAATAGCTAACCTACAACTTTATTTAAAGTGAACGGTATTCATTAAGCGAGATTTGTGAGGTGACGCCCCTAATCGGCCCCTTAATTCGTAATGCTTATTAATAACTCTCATTTGCATAGTTTAGAAGTCGATTTGTCCAACCATAGATTAAATTTTTTATTTTAAAGTTAAAACAATTTTTGATTTGCTTTAAATTTTTTAGGGTTCCGTACCTCAAAAGGAAAAAAGGAACCCTTATATCATCACTTTGTTGTCTATCTGTCCATCTGTTCATCGTGTCTGTCAAGAAAACCTATAGGGTACTTCCCGTTGATCTAGAATCATGAAATTTGGCAGGTAGCTACGTAGGTCTTATAGCACAAGTATAAGGAATAAATCCAAAAACCGTGAATTTGTGGTTACATCACAAAAAAAAAATTAAATGTCATGAACAAATATTAGTATTTTCAATTTTCAAAGTTAGATAACTATACCAAGTGAAAGGGTTTTACTTATACATTCTAAAACAGATTTATTTTTATTTTTATGGATAGTAGTTTTTATTTATCATACAAAATATCGAAAAAATACGCCTGTAATACGGAACACTCGGTGCGCGAATCTGACTCGCACTCGCGGTTTTTATTTTACGAATACATAGTAGGCATAGCTGACTCTAAATTGGTATACCTACTGATTTCCATGACGCCGAATTACCAAATTTGTTCCAAAATGACAAAATGGTGAATCGAGCTACAGCTACGGACACCTAATATTGAAAAGAAAACGTTTCTTTGCGATAAATTCAATAAAGGAGACGGATTAATAAGATTCCTTTACGCTCTGAGCAAAAGATTGGAGCACGAAGTTGAAGACATTTCAAAAAATAAACCGATACTTTACTTTTAAGCGGGGTGTGTTGAAATGAGACGAAGCTAGCGGCGGCTCCGAAAATTAACTGAGAGTGGTATTTGCCTTTCATTTCTATTTGGCGTAATGTGAAACAAGTGTGAGAGAGACGGAAAACGGTGGAAAACTCGCTTTGGGCGAGGGAAACCAGAAGCGCCCTATTGTTTTGCGTGCCGTGAAGCGAAAACGAACGCTATACGTATTCTGAGTATATACCTACTATTAGACGCATGATTGAAATTTGAAATGAAAATGTTTTCGTCGCTTGGATATAAATAGTTATTTGGAAATAAAATCCTAAATGATACCTTTAATAATTTTAAGTGGATATGATGTTATCACGTAGAAACTGTCTACGAGTAACTTCTGTCTACGGGTATCATGTCCAGCTGAGTTTGTTATGGGCTAGATTTTTGGGAATAAGTAAAAGTAAAGTAGTTAAATAGGCGATAAAATTCTTGAAAGATAGTGATTTTTCAATCATTCATATTATCATTATAAATAGGTTTTTAACTAGCTATTAAACTTAATATTTTTCTGGCAAAAATGGAAAAGGGCAAATTTCAGATTTTTGAAAATTCCACTCCCTCGTCGATATTCAAAAATTTAACTTTGGCGAAGCCGCGCTTGGTCAGCTATATAGGTTTACTCATATTTCTTGGTATTTTTGGAAAGCTAGTTTTACTGAGAAGAGCTGATAAAATATTCAGCTACTTTACTATTTTCAAAATAATGTACCTAATGTTTTTTTCAAAGTAATAATGTAACGTTTTTTTCTACTTGTGTTCAAAAAAACTTGTATACCTAGTAGTATGAGTAGGTAAGTATATTGGGCTAGTGGCTTGAGAAACGATAGACTCGAATATCGTGTTTCTAGTGATTGATGCCGACGGCTATAGTGCGCGATGTACAAACAAGGGACAGAAAATAAAATACACTCATAATATATTATAACACTAGTTCATACATGTGGCTTGAAATACGAGTTTTTGATCAAACAATCATTCATATTAATGTGAAAGATTTTTGTACCAAAATTAAACAATTTCGTTTCGACTTGATATGCCAGCTATACCAGCCTATGTCAATGGATGCCAGCATTATGAAGAATTTTAAATACAGGCCAAGTGCAAGTCTGACTCGCGCACCGAGGGTTCTGTAGTACAGAAGAAGTAAAACGGCAAGAATCACTTTCGTTTTGTTTGCAGAGGTTTATATATGTTAATATCAAAAAACTGTGTTAGTTAGATCGTTGGTTTTATTTTTCCGTAAAATATACATAAACTTCTATTAATCATAGTTATTTCAGATTTTTGGTTTGTAAACTTTGATGATAAGGGGGAGGGACGGTATTTTATTCGACATTTTGCACGATAAATCGAAAACTAATATGCATAAAAATAAATAAAAATCTGTTTCATAATATACTGGTAAAGCCCTTTCATATGATACCCCCATTTAGGTACCATATACCTAGGTACCATAACTAGGAAGTAGCTAATAATAGATATTATATCAAATAGTACTTAATAGAGAAGTTATCATCATCTATCGTTATTAACTATCACTACTGAACACGGAATTCCTGTCAGAATTAGAAGAGTTTGGCCATAGTCTACCATGCTGGCCAAGTGTGGATTATGATTGGACTCCTTTGAGAACATTATGGAGAACCCCCCGTATGCAGGGTGTTTTTCTTCACCGTTGAAGCAAGTGATACTTAATTGCTAAAAACGCACATAACGCCGAAAAGTGTTATGGCCAAAATAGAGAAGTAGGTGCGGCAGGCAAAATCCCAACTATTTTGAAACGAGAGAATTTCAGCCTGTGCCGTGATAAAACATCCCCTAACAATGTCACTACCAGCGCCCCAAAAATCAAAGAGCCGTAGAACATGGAATCAAAAATATACCCGAAATCAAAAGGAGTTTCCACAATGTTGCTCTAACACTAACAACGCGTGAAATCCTATTGAGAGCTTCAAAGAGACTATAATCCTTGATCTGGACCGTTCAATTGAAAATGGAATCTAATACATGATAAATAGGGTTTATTTCAAAATGGCATTTTCAAATGGATGGATCATCTCTCGTGGGGAAAATAAGCAATATTATCTTCACAGATTTGACGCCCTCAGGCTTGCTGATGAGGTGGTGGCTCTAATTATAAATAAGTTGGTGTAAACCTTTTGTTCTTCATGAATGACCGAACATCTGAGTAATATATTTATAATTGATTGTATAGCACGCGACAGGTTGAAATAGCAGTCGGCGGCGTGGGGACACGCCGCCCACCCGCACAGCCGCACAGCTAAATTTTTTATTTTTTTCCAGGCTATGGCGGAAACACTTTATCGGCGATGGCAAAGTCGCCTTTAGAAGCTCACACACACCTTCGACAACCAGGTGAGTGCATTTTTCCGTTTTTAGGGTTCCGTACCTCAAAAGGGAAAACGGAACCCTTACAGAATCACTTTGTTGTCTGTCTGTCTGTCTGTCGGTCTGTCAAGAAACCCGTTGACCGGTACTTCCCGTTGACCTAGAATCATGAAATTTGGCAGGTAGGTAGGTCTTATAGCAGACATTAGGGGGAAAATCTGAAAACCGTGAATTTGTGGTTACATTACACAAAAAAATTAAATTGTGGTCATGAACTAAAAATTAGTACCTACCTATTTTCAATTTTCGAAGTTAGATAACTATATCAAGTGGGGTATCATATGAAAGGGCTTCACCTGTGCATTCTAAAACAGATTTTTAATTATTTTTATGCATCATAGTTTTTGGTTTATCGTGCAAAATGTCGAAAAAATACGACCGTAGTACGGAACCCTCGGTGCGCGAGCCTGACTCGCACTTAGTTGGTTTTTAAAAATAATATGATGACGTCATATTATGAAAATCATGTTGATCGAATTGATCGATAATGATTTTCATATCAATCGATTAATCAGTCCGTTTGCGTTCACGGACATAGGCCTTTCCAAAAAACAAAAACAACAGCTGAAAATCAGCGTCCTGCATCTTATGTGTGTTAACGCATATGATGCAAGACATTATGCTGAGCTGTACACCCATTTGGGGTGGTGTCACAGATGAAAATGTTACATCTGTACTTTGTTTTTATCTGTGACACCAACAACAAATAAATGCATTTCTTCCTTCTTCTTTCTTCTTTCCAAGAGCGCGCCACCAAACACGGTCCTCCGCCTTACACTTACTAATACTCATTGTTTATTTAATCCTTATATAATACAGGAGTTAAAGTGTCTGTCTTTCTATTTTTTATGCGTTAAACCAATTAAGTTGAAAATTGGTTAAGCTATTGTAGGCACTTGCAGGAAGATTTCCAACATAGTTCCATTATCGTACAATAGTTGGCTCGCGTGTCACATTGAAACACACGCCAGGCATCAGGTTAGTCAATAAAAAAATTGGCGAATTGAATCAAAAGAAGTAAAGAGAGGAATAAAAGAATTGTCTAATGAACTAAAATATTTTCTTTCATACATTTGCAAGAGTCCCCGGCAAACACTCGGACTGTTTATCGTCCACGGTCAGTTACCCTGGAAGGACATTTATTTGTTCCCCGGACCCGTATGTGTCCAAACATATTCTTTGGAGGGTAGCGTATAGAATGGGCTGTTTAAATAAAATCTGTTCTCTATATATCGCTCTCGCTTATACATTTAACACAACATTTAGTACTCTCTAAAATACAAAAAAACCGAATAAATGAAAATATATTTTAAACCTGATTGTAGTAGCATTCGCGGAAAATCAAACAGCTCGCGCGGAATTTTTAAAATAAATACTTATATCGACGCGGATGAAGTCGGCGGCATCAGCTTGTTTATAATAACAATATTATGGATATGGATGGCTGTGATAGCCTAATATAGCTGTGATATTAGTATTCGGTATTAGTATTAGGTATAAGTAATATATTAAAAAAAAAAAAAAAAACATTTTATTTCAAGTCTGGGACCCATATAAAAACATGTTGATGATTAAAAATGAAAATGTGTATAAAATATTTAGCTAAAATCATTTAAAAAAGGAATAGTCATTTTGCGTTCGGTGTACCCTTTGCCAGTGTTTATAGAACACATTGTCAGGGGATGCCTGAGCGACGACTTTAATCATTTTATTATTAGAATTACGGACGGTTTCCCAGAAACCCGCAATTCTATTTCGTATAACGGCGTAGTAGTCCGGGACTCCAGCGTCGGCGAACATGCCCGACGCGCTACAATAACTCGGCATTTTTAATAAAATGCGAAGGGCATCATTATATTAGGTACTGGCTGATTCCTGCGACTTCGCGTGGATTTACGTTTTTTAAAATCCCGCGGGAACTCTTTGATTTTTCGGGATTGTTGTCGTTGCTTGGTACCTACAATATGAATTCACTATGAACACAACAACTCAGTAGTCATTTTAACCATTGGGAACCATGCTGAATTTCGGGATAAAAAGTATCCTATATTCTTCCTCATAGTATGACCTCAAATCGTACCAAGTTTCATTGGAATCCATTCAGTAGTTTCAGCGTGATGCGCGGCCGTGATACAGACAGACAGACAGACAGACAAAAATGAAAAAAAATAGTTTTGGGTTCAGTATCGATTATAGAGTGCCCTCGAAAAAAAATTTTCAAAATATCTTCAATGTACAGAATTTGACCTGTTACAGTTTTATTATAAGTATTGATTAGTAATATATTAGATATTAGTAATATATTAGATATTAGTAATATATTAGATATTAGTATTAGAACATCCGCCTCCTATTCGGAGGTCGGGGATCGTGAGGAAAGCATGCCTGAGAGTTCTCCATAATGTTCTCAAAGGTGTATGATGTCTGTCAATCCGCACTTGGCCAGCGTGGTAGACTATAGCCAAAACCCTTCTCACTCTGAGAGGAGACCCGTGCTCTGTAGTAAGCAGGCGATGGGTTGATCATGAATGAATGAAATGGATATGGATATTGGATATCGCCGAGAAACCATTTTAGTTTTGACAATATACAGTGATAGACCCCTGTAATTCTACATTTCATAGCAAATCTATGTGATGCGCGTGGCAGCCGCGTGACGCTTAACAGCGAGGTCGGATTTTATGCGGTCAAACTTTAAAGCGGTCACGGACTCATCCGATCCGAATCCGTGATCCGAGGCCGTAGATTTTGCCACTTTGTAACATAGAGTAACATAGACATATTGTCCTAGCTTACTCTCAGCCTTTTCATTTAATGCTCAACCTTTAAGAACGCGTCACACGCGCCTTCTAAATGTTCCCAAATCTAACTCAAATTATGCGCGAAATTCTATAATTCCACGCTTGGTACGTACTTATAACAATCAGTTCGCTGAGTTTGACTTATTTTACCTATCAAACAATAAATTTAAAAAGGAATTAAGAAACTATTATCGTAAAAAAAAGTAGCTAACATCTAAATATGCATGCAATCACACACTCTCACTTACACACACACACACATGCACACACGCACACACACACATAAGCACACACTCACACACGCATACACACACACACACACAAGCATACACACACTGTTGTAATTTTATTTTATTTTATTATTGTATATAACTACATTTATTCTAAATCTATTCTGTTAAAATAGTTTAATAATAATTTTAAGTAATCTCTTTTGGCCTTCTGTTATACCTAGATTTAAATTTAAATAATAATTATGTATTTACGCTGTTGATTACTTTCAAATAAACAAAATAAATAAAAATAAAAAATAGACACTTCTACGTTACGATAACGCAGAAGTGACGCGAAAGTAATACTAAGTCTTGTAAAACTGATAACCGACTTTAAAAATTTTGATTTACTACTGGTCCACCATTTTTATTTTTCTTCAAAATACCAGCCACGCATAAAAAGAGGAAGAAGAAAGGAGAAGACAAAAGCAGATATGCTTTTGTCTTCTCCTTTCTGTACCAAACTACTAGCTGATGTCCACGACTTCGTTCGCGTGGATTTAAATCCCGAAGGAACTTTCCGGGATAAAAAGATAAATAAGTAGGTACCTAAAAGTACTCAAGATTAGTAAAATACTTTGATATCCCTCGCGTATATTTAACAAATCGTGAAACGAATCAATAAAGCTTTGTATTAATATTCATGACCGGGAGTAAACATGAAACCAAGGCGCCTAGGAATTCTGTTCACAAGACAATATCAACCACGCGACATTTTGTCACGCAACTGCGAAGTGCCAAGGTATTGCTAACCGAACAAATCCATACTTTCATACTAATACTAGCTGATGCCAGCGATTTCGTCCGCGTGGAATTAGGTTTTTTAACAATCCCGAGGGAACTTTTTGATTTTCCCCAGGATGTCACTCTCCAGGTCTTTATCTATACCCATGCAAAAAATCACGTCAATCCATTGCACCGTTGCGACGTGATTGAAGGACAAACTAACAAACCAACAAACAAACACACTTTCGCATTTATAATAAGGGTACTGATTACACTAATATTATAAAGGCGAAAGTTTGTGTCTGTATGTTTGTTACTCTTTCACGCAAAAACTACTGGATGGATTTCGATGTAATTTGGAATAGAGTAAGATTGTGTCTTGGATTAACACATAGGTTGCTTTTTATCCCCTAAAATATGTATTTCCATTGGCGTTATAACTACAAATGATACGAATTTCGAAAAAACCGCCATGAAAATTAAAAAATCATCAAAAACCGGTCAAGTGCGAGTGAGGCTCGCGCACCGAGGGTTCCGTACCTACATCAAAAACTATTATGTAAAGCCCTTTCATATGATACCCCACTATTCACTAACCACTTGGTATAGTAATCTTACTTTATAAGTTGAAAATACTGATTATTTGTTCAAAACACTTTTTTTTTTGTATATTATGTGGCCATAAATTCACGGTTTTCAGATTTTTCCCTATTATGTCTGCTATAAGATTACCTACCTGCCAAACATGATTCTATGTCAACGGGAAGTACCGTAAGTAAGAAGTAGGTTTCTTGACAGACAGACAGACGGACAGACTACAAACTGATCCTATAAGGGTTCCCTTTTTCCTTTTGAGGTACGGAACCCTAAAAATGTTATTTCTTGTAAGATGGTACGGAATCCGTCGTGTGCGAGTCCGGCTCGCACTTGACCGATTTTTAGACTTTATTGGCTTTGAATTCAGGTTAATAAATTTTCATACCTACCATCAATTTATACGCCATTAAGTTGACGCGCAATCAGTGACGTCACGTGTCAGCGAGATGTGTTCCGTGACATGCGTTTAATTGTGCCCCAATAAAACAATGTTATTACAGGGTGTTTGTTCGACGTTTGATCGGTCCCACCCAAAGACAAACCGCGTTACTCAAACACGCTTTGCAAACAGGGGGTAAACTTATAAAAAAGTCGAGCAAACATAAAACTCGACTAGCCTTTTTTGTTTGCTAGGGAAAACGGTGTTCTTAAAACACTCCTTCTTATGGATGCTTTAGTATCTTTATCTACACCGATGCTTTAAATCCTCTGTAAAAGATTCTGAAACAGTTAGTTTATTGCCAACATTAAAACACCCAATATCTTAATAACCATTAAAGCATCCAAACGAGTGTTATAATGTTGTACTGAATTTCATTATAACACTCCTGTAAAAAAGAGACAGCGCTATACTGCTGGCATAACGAGACAGATTTATGCCAGCAGTATAGCGCTGTCTCTTTTTCACAGGAGTGTTATAATGAAATTCAGTACAACATTATAACACTCGCTTGGATGCTTTAATGGTTATTAAGATATTGAGTGTTTTAATGTTGGCAATAAGCTAACTGTTTCAGAATCTTTTATAGAGGATTCATAATATGGGTGTAGATAAAGTCTTGTATGCAACTGTTGATAATTAGGTATTAAAACACTCAAGTCATACTAATATATTATCACATTCGGTTTCGCCTCGTGTGATTAGCCGACTTTCGTGTTTTAATGCCCCTCTTTATACAACAGTTGAATAAATAACAATTACAGATCTATGTTAGTTAAAACAATATTAGAACTTGTAGAGGTTTCTCTACTATTTTTTTTTGCGCCGATCGTTACAATTTTCTAATCATATTATTAGGGCGGTTACGCACTCATCCAACCCGAGTCTGTGAATTTATGTGATCGACGGTAAAAATACGTTCCGAAGTAGTCATGGAACTATTATGGTAGTATTTCTTAGAAATTATTGCAATCTGCGGAATAAAATGATAAATGATTCCGGTAAAAAACTGCTTGATGTTAAATTATCCCCAAGACGATCCGAAGCAATCACCAACCAATAATCGTCGATGTCTTAACAAATAGAAATGTTAAAATTTATCTGCAGGGCGAGCTTTATTGAATCCGAGATTGGGGCTGGAATTGCAATCAAACGGCTAATAGTAGAGGGTCCTTTACTGGACTCTGTACAGGCATTTTCTCGTGACCCGTAACCACCTAAGCATAAGGATAATAATAAAGCAAACACGCGCTCTCTGGAATTGCTACTTCCCTATCTTCAACTGCACGGTAATGCAGTGAAATGGAGTAATTATCCATTTATTATTATTTTATTGCCGCTACGGACGCTGGTCTTTTGTCTAGGATCACATATTTTATTCGGAGCAACATCTCGAGGGAAAAAACACTGAATTTTATTTGTGGAATATAGACATATACTTTCTTCTTATGCCTCTACAAATTAAGTAGGTACTTGGCTTCATTAATATTACTTGAGCAGCTAGCAAACAAAACGGTGTAATTACAGTTCTGATGAAAATACTATTTTTAAAGTCTTTCTATTCTCTCTATTGTCTCTCTCTCTCTGTTGTATTGGGAAGTCTATCTATTGTATCGGGTGCACCCAAAATTCTCTTCGCCTTTGTCGTCGTCTTTTCTAGCGACAGTAGAGGGGTCCACGCACAAGAAATCACTTTGACATCAATTTCAGAACCGAGCCAGAAGCGTACTCAAACGCCGTGCTGTGCTCGGTGTATTTACGTTACCATTTACCAACGAGCGCTGGACGCAACGCCAAGCGCCCAATGTTACTAGCTCTTTAAATGACCAACAATATTGATCGACGGGTGTCTGTGGCGTCATAATTGGAATACAAATTTCTTCTTTGACGCCGTGGCCACGTCGGGAGGGTCGTGATTTGGTCTTTTGTGCGTCACGCATTAACTCCTTCGAGCCTCTGGCTACACCCTACTCTGTACATCTTGTGTCCGTCAAATGTACGCCTTATTTCATTGATTTCAAGATTTATATTTCTTTGCTGTTACGCATGATCAACGAATTTAGGTTTACTGCTAAAGCAATAAGAACTGTTTTGGGTTTCTAAAAAAATACCTTCGACTACTAGCCAATTGAAGAAAATTGGTCGTAGTACCGTTTGGTTAGGGTCGAATTTTGATTAATCTTGATGCACAGTGGTAGAAAGATTAGTGTTGGTAATGGGTGCGTAATTACAGTAGAAAAGCGGACATTACGAGGTTCATTTGGCGAGCAGCGATCGTTCGAAGGGGTTCCGAGTGCTTTGGGAATTAGCCTCGCACTGATTTCATTAAACTGCAAACATCGTACGTGACACTAGAGGTGCTCTTCCAGAAGCACTTGTCGGTGATTCTGAGCAATTAAGCCTGCTCACTTTAATTTTTTCCTTATTTTATTGCAGGGAACATTAAATTGTACTTTTACACTTTATGTACGAATAAATCGTAAGGCAGGGAATTTACAAACAATTACTCAAATTGGCACATAGGTACAAGTACTCTGGAACTTGGAAGAGTTGTGCCATACAAAAAGTTTTTTATTTTTTGGTAGGTACTCTTTGTGCCAAATCGAAGCGGCCCACTGAGCGTATAGTTACATATCGGGCGTAAGTATTCTAATATATCAAACTCTAAAAATATTTAGTAACTATGTCCGTTATAGACTTTGAAACTATCCAACAGATGTGCCCCAAACCAGCGAGAACGGATTTCGTATCTACGCCATGTAATATACGTACAAGTATAAGTCCCGTAAATAGCTAATGCGCGTGGCCGCCATTTTTGTGACGTCAGCACTAGACTGAAGTTTCGAGCTGATGGTATATTTTTATTTCGGCTCACGTCATAATGACGTCATTTTGATGTTAAAAAGACATGATTCCAGCGCAATAGCAATTTGCGGGACTTATAACATATTATTATTGTTTTGGTTAAAAGTAATTGATATAATACTAACATGGATGCTTTTTCCTAAAGCAGCCTACACGTTACAAAATCTCTCACCTGCATCCAAAACGAAGTTATACACCAAATAGAATTGTCAAACTAGATTACATTTTCCATTTGCGACGAATTGGTGGGCCGACCTGTGCCCCGGACTGTTTGTGATTGTCTCGTTATACGATTTCATATTTGCTTGATTGGAAATCGAATTTCGGGAGAAATTCGGTTTGTTTGTGTGATATGCTTTTGGTCTTATAAAACACTACACTCCTTACCTATCCATGATTTATGCTCATCAATTAATGTATGAGAAATGTGTAGATATATTACATTTAAGTACGTTATAATATGTAGGTATTCATGCGCGTGAATATAAGGTTTCTAAAAATCCTGTGGGAACTCTTTAATTTTTCGGGATAAAAAGTTGCCGATGTCGATTTCCGGAATGCAAGCTCCCTCTGTACCAAATTTCATACAAAGCGGTTAAACGGATGGGCCTTTAACAATCCCGATGGAACTATTTGATTTTCCGGGATAAAATGTAGCCCCTTGTCCTTCCCTAGGATGTAAGCTAACTAACGAAGTACCAACCAAATTATA
Organism: Maniola hyperantus; assembly: GCF_902806685.2. Classification (NCBI taxonomy): domain Eukaryota; kingdom Metazoa; phylum Arthropoda; class Insecta; order Lepidoptera; family Nymphalidae; genus Maniola; species Maniola hyperantus. Next base: position 3,542,519 of record NC_048564.1, read on the forward strand.
TCAAAATCGGTTCAATTGTTTGACCATGAAAAGCAAGCAGACAGATAGACAGACACACTTTCGCGTTGATAATATTAAATATGGAGTATGGATTACTATGGATCACAAGCTTATTCCAGTGACTTCGTCCGCGTGCACTACACAATATGATATTAATTTTAACTTACTAGTTGATATACCATAACTCGGTGATACCTTGATACCTCCCACCCGACAGACTGACAGATAGAGAGACAGACAGACAGACTAGCAATGACGTGATCCTGGAAAGGTTCTTTTTTCCCTTTGAGGTACGGAACCCTAAACAAATGTATTTCGCAAGCATCGATATGGCGATAAAATAGAACAAGATTGTGAGAAGGTTTTCGTAGTTAAGGGACAATATGTGTCCCCTGCGGTGCTGACAGCCGCTCTGACGCTCTCCCGCGACGGTCAACAACACATTGTCGGCGCAAACAAACCATCCCCTATATGAAGTTTATTGAGCCACTGCAGATAAATGGATCGCTATACCGATAGAGCTTTGATTTAGATTATTTTTTGTGTCTAACTTTTCTTATGTGCGTTTTGCTCTCATCATCATCGCGTGCATTCTTCAAAACGAAGTATAGAGGTCATCATACGAAAAGCTTCTCTATTCAAAGCCGCATCTTTTAACTTTGGTAACTAAGCCCTGTCCGCCCCCTTATATCGTCCAACCATTTGCGTCTTGCCGTTTTTGCCTTCAATTCTTCCTCCCATATTATTTTATTTACTATAATTATTTTATTTCAATTACTGTGTTTTTTTAATGGATTTAAAAAGGGGTAGACATTTATATTTAAAAAACTTAAATCTAAATTAATAGTAAAATAAAACAAAATTAAATTAAAAGTAGAATAAATGAAAGTAGGTAAATCTAAAACCTCATCGAGACCACCGCAGCGAGGCATAGTATCCAAGATGCTGGCAGCATTACCCCTTGGCCCGAGTACCCCCCTGATGGCCAAAGTAATTCTTTGACCAAGGTAGCTGCCAGCTCTCGGGTCCCCGGTTGACTCGATAACCCTTTTCGAAATTTCTTAAAAAAGAGCTCGAGCCTCCTGGCCCCACGGCCCAAAGGTATCCACACCCAAAGGCACACATATGAAGCTCCCATCGAGGTTTTCATGCTTGCGTCTCTTGGCCTGTTCGGCGCTGATGGCCGCTGCAACCGCCATAGGAGGTCGTGTGACCTGTGGAATGTGTGATGCAGCTAAAGTGTCTGCACACGTTGCATCCCAAACAAGCGACCTGCCCAGATGGGCAGATTCCACGGTATACCATCAGGTCTCTTGCCATCGCTACGTGCCAAACCAATAAGTTCCAGTACAGCTGGCACACGGTCGTCGTTAAGGGTACTATGGCGGGAGAAGAGACCAGCGCTTCTCGAACAAGAGAGCCCATGGTGACCAATTTATTTTATCACAATCAACTCTTTATCTATACATATAAAGCAAATAGGTGACTGACTGACTGACTAACTGACTGATCTATCAACGCGCAGCTCAAACTACTGGACGGATCGGGCTGTACAGCCCTAGTACGTACCTAGGCATCCGCTAAGAAAGGATTTTTTAAAATTCAACCCCTAAGGGGGTGTAACAGGGGTTTGAAATTTGTGTAGTCCACGCGGACGAAGTCGCGAGCTTGCTAGTTATAAATATAAATTAATAAACAATCTTAGGGTGTTTATTCTCCCCTAATCAATATTATTCTACGAGTTACAAAATAATATTATATCAGATACAGTTAATAATTCAAACGCCACCAGGGGGCCCTGCTAACATTACAGGAACTTATTCAATTAATATTACTTAACGTTTAAAGTTACAATTAGTTATGAACCTGGTATTGAATAGTCTGGTGAAATTCACTTTTAGTAGTTAAGAAAATCGCAGACCACGAAATAGTTTTGATAAGTAAAATAGGGCTAGGATCGTACCAGCTAATATTACCTTTTTTTTTTAAATTACCAACATAAAGAATGTTTAACAAATCCAATTTAGACACAGCAAAAAACCACGAAGGTTTAAAAAGTGTGTCAGTCCGTCTACTTCTAGTGCTTCTATAAACAATTTACATTGTTTATAGAAACCCTTATTACATTAAATTTCATACAAAACTGGGGATCATTACAATTTGTTAATATAACAGGATTTTAGCTTATATTTTAAATTAAATCTAGTTAGTTCATTTCTAAATTTGTTATCTAAAGTATTTATTATACCTATGCCTAGCTGGTCTAACAGCCATAGCATCCGTATATAAGCAACTAGCTTATGCTCGCGACTTCATCCGCGTGGACTACACGAATTTCAAACCCCTATTTTTTTTCAAATTCAAATTCAAATTTCTTTATTGCGAATATGGGTAAACAGTGCAGATATTACAAAACAAAAAGGTACAGCCAATTATTTCACCCCCTTAGGGGTTGAATTTTCAAAATTCTTTCCTTAGCGGATGCCAGTTAGCATTTCCTTTTTTATATGTACTTGGAAAATAATGGTTTCTGTAAATCTATCTATGCTGATGGAAAGTGCAATGAAACGTTGGTAAATCATAACCAGTCTGGGAATCGACCCGCAATACAAGTAGTCATTTATCATAATCATCTCGATTATATCGCGCCTCGCCCTACAAGGGGCGCTTAACTACCCTCCATTTAACAGTTATTTTCAACGTTTTTTATTCGGAACGTGCCTTTTGTTGTTGCTTAGTCACCTAGGTTGGCTGCGAGCTGTGATTCATTCATCTCTATAAAATCCCTGATGAAATTGGGATGGTGAATAATTAAAAATTATTCCTTAGTCTTCTAAATATATAAAAGGAAAAGGTGACTGACTGACTGACTGATCTATCAACGTGCAGCTCAAACTACTGGACGGATCGGGCTGAAATTTGGCATGCAGATAGCTATTATGACGTAGGCATCCGCTCAGTAAGGATTTTCGAAAATTCAACCTCCAAGGGGGTGAAATAGGGGTTTGAAATTTGTGTGGTCCACGCGGACGAAGTCGCGAGCATAAGCTAGTACATAATTAATGTTGTTGTAAAAAGCTGTGACAGCCTAGTGGTTAGCACGTCCGCCTCCTAATCCGAGGTCGAGGGTTCGATCCCTCATCCCGGGCATGCTCCTCTAATTTTTCAGATTTATGTGCGTTTTTAAGTAGGTAGGTAATTGAAATATCACTTGCTTTAACGGTGAAGGAAAACATCGCTAGGAAACCAGCAACCACTTTACGTGGCATTGTAACACATGCCAGGTATAGGTGGTTTTATATAAAAAATCTCAAATATTTATGATGTCACATATATGTATTTCATACAAGCTCCCATTGCAAGCAAGCAAGCTTTGACGTTTTATAAAAAGTGTCTGATTTGAGTGACTAAGTAGTTAGCACCATTCCTATTATTGAAATGTAATTTGTCTATCGATACAAACATTCCGGTATTTGACAACTAGTCAAATCAGTAACTTTTTATCAAACGTCAAAACGCGCGCTTTGACACAATCATTTGACGTGCTTTTTTTAGTTTAATCGATAATTTAATTTTTTTAGAGTAATCGATAAATTAAAGTTTGTCACACATAAAACTAACAAAGGATGTGGAAGTAAGAAAGAAGAAGGAAGAAGAAAGGAAAGAAGAAGAAGGAAACTAACTGTCGGAGTCAAACATGCCCCAGCTTAAGGAGCTGCTGTGGGATGATAAAACTCGAAGTTGAAGTCAAGTGGCATATTTAAGCTGTGGTGTAAATAGAACTCATGTATCTCATATCTGTTGATCGTGTTAAGCATCAGTACGAAGACGGTCCCTTGACAGTAGTAAAGAGGGAGGCGACTCTTCTGAAAAAGGAACTTCTGCGGCGTAAAAGTTTTCATAATTATGCACTGCATTTCATAATTTATCGTGTGTTTTTTTGCCAACAACTGTAAGAAAATAAACTTTTGTAAGTCAAGATTGTTTTAAAGAGCATAAATATCTCCGGCTCACCCGGCTTTACTCACGTGTATAGTCGACGTAAGCCCGACTAGTTTCGAACCCATCCGGGGCCCTTTTTCAATACTTACATAAAGATATTGAGCTTGAGTCGACTGCCATGTCGGTAACGTGAAGTTGACTGATTTTCGGAAAAATTGTGGTCTTACAACATCACGTTCGCAATTACCAAATTTGTAAATAAAATTTAACTTGTCTGGAAACAAATACTATTGCTTATGATAAAACATCTTAATTATTAATGAGGAAATAATATACATTTGAATTTAGTTCCACGCAAACAGCCTAAGAAGTGTGCTAAAATTGAGCCCAAAGTCCATGATTTCGATTAAGTACTGTATAGAAACTTGAACTAATTTTTAAGTAAAACTGTGCCAAATCTGAGTCCAAAGTTCGTGGTTTCGATAAAAACAGTGCAATTACAGTTTCAACAGCTTCCAGTCTTCATATACAATTTAATTTCGTGCAATTACACCCTCACCACCTGGGTGTCTGGTGCACTTTGACCGCCCGTTGTGCCAGATCCTTTTTTCCACGCACATGCAAACTGTGGAATCAACTCTCTTCGGCGGTGTTCCCATTAGATTACAAGATAGGGGTTTAATTACTCATCATGATCAACCCATCACCGGCTCACTACAGAGCACGGGTCTCCTCTCAGAATGAGAAGGATTTTGGCCGTAGTCTACCACGCTAGCCATGTGCGGATTGGTAGACTTCACACACCTTTGAGAACATTATGGAGAACTCTCAGGCATGCAGGTTTCCTCACGATGTTTTCCTTCACCGCTAAGCAAGTGATATTTAATTAATTAAAACGCATATAACTCCGAAAAGTTAGAGGTGCGTGCCCGGGATCGAACCCCCAACCTCTGATTAGAAGGCGGATGTCCTAACCACTAGGCTATCACAGTTTAGGGGCGTTTAAGTATTATTACCAAATTCCTAAAAGGCCGGCAACGCATTGGTGGTTCCTCTGGTACTTCAAATGTTGATGGGCGGCGGTAATGACTTAACATCTGGTGACCCACCTGCTCGTCAGTTCGCATTTTTATAAAATTAAAAATAAAATTACTTAGGTACGCTGTTTTTTTGCCAGGTCCTCATATCCTACAAAACTATTATTAGCACAAAGCTCTACGCATAAGTATAATATCAAAGGCAAAGCGGAAATTTAGTCATGTTCATATAGGACGGTAATTTTTACTAATAAGTAATATAATATACCTAAATGAGAAATGTGTCTATCTGTCTGTTACCTTTTTAACAAAAGATGAGAATTTAAGAAATAAATAAAACTGGTCAAGTGCGAGTCGGACTCGCACACGAAGGGTTCCGTACCATCGTACAAGAAATAATACTAATTTTTTTTAAATTTTCATTTTGAAATTGTTGTAATAGCGGCAAAATAAATAGAAATTCTGTGAAAATTTCAACTCTTTATCTATTACGGTTCACGAAATATAATCCGCCGACGGACAGACATACAGATGGACAGACGGACGGACGAATAAACGGACAGCGGAGGCTTAGGCCGAGGATCTATATAGCGCACTTTATACGACGAGACAGATTTATATGTCTTAAGTCTAAGCAAAGTCAGAGTGCAGTCTATAGATCTCACCCTTAGTAATAGCCTTTACTAAGCCTCCGCTCTCTGTGTGTTTTACCTATCCTATTACTATGGTCCCTATATGGGTACACAGCACTAAGAACTAAGTGTAAAAAATAATTGCACAGTCTGCTTTAATTACCTCGAGGCAATTCCATATCAGATTTATGTTGGCTTTCCATATCGCTTGTCTCTGCTTCCTTAATTTTATCAGCTATATTAGAAGCCCTCAGTGCATACATCGCCTGGTTGGCGGGTATAGCTTTCCAACCGCCACATAAGGCAACTGAAAAATATATGAAAAATATACATTATACGGCGAGATATACATATGGGTTGAATTTTCAAAAATCCTTTTTTAGCAGATAGCTATTACATCATAATAATAGCTATCTGCATGCCGAATTTCAGCCCGACCCGACCTAGTTTGAGCGTTGATAGATCAGTCAGTCAATCAGTCAATCAGTCACCTCTTCGTGTTAGGTATATTTTTAAATAAAAATAAAAATTACAACTTACCGTAACACAATATTATCAAGATAACATTTTTGGAATTATGTACCATTTTTAGAAATTCTTATCAGAAAATGATTGGAGCACTTTAGAACCAGTACCTACTACTAAGCAATGCCGTTGGAAAAATATTATAACGAGTCCAGCCCGCACTTGTTTACCAAATCGCAACGATTGTTATTTCAATTTTGTCACCCGTTTGCGATCACAAAAGCTGTTTATTTTGGAGCTGATATCCTCAATAGTTGAAATATCTAAGCCGAAAAACAATAGATTATAGAAAATGAAATGTAGTGCTAAATATACTTTTTATTTGAATAATATTTATTTGATTGGTGATAATTTGGTCTGGTGGGAGGCTACAGACAGACAATCTTGGTCCGATCACAAGCACTAAAATTAGGAGATATTTTGTGCTTTTTAATCAATTAAATATCACTTGCTTTAACGGCGAAAGAAAATATCGTGAGGAAACTTGGATATCTGAAAGTTCCCCATAATGTTCTCAAAGGTCCACTAAGTTTGCAAATTCGCACTTGGCAAACGTAGTGGACAATGGCCAAACCCTTCTTATTCTGAGAGGAGACCCATGCTGAGTAGTACTCGATGAGTTGATCATAATGATGATTAATCAAGCTGTTTTCGATTCAGTTAGGAATTTCCTGAATCACAGGTTGGCGAGATATTGACTATTATAAGAGCCTTTACACAAGAACACGTCAACACGCAACCTGATCTGGAGTCAGAAGCATGTATGAATCACTGATTAATAGACCCTCTCTTCTTCTTAGTCGAGAAATGCTGTGGCGTGCTTGACTATTTGTCCTCCATAGGCTCAAAAGGGCAAGTACCCAGAGCCGTAAAGCCAGTTTAAAATTTACCTCTTACAGCTAGCTTTTTCACGCACTAATGTAAGAAAACCTTCATCGCAGTCGTGAACGTCAGGATGGCTGGACCACCAGAGAATTTGGAAGTTTGGCTTAAACTGCTAGGATTTAGTACCTATTTGGTACCTGGATCTCACTAATGGATCTGTCCATCAACTGCGCGTAAGAAAGTCTTCGTCTGTAAAGGCTCTCAGCTCTTGATTTTGCTATTGTATTCTTGATTATTATAAACAAGAAGATAAAAAAACAAGTATTGTTACATTTGTAATCAGTTGAACTGTGTAACTGTGACACACAATACTTACGTGGGCAGCTACTTATTCAATAAAATTAAAATAAATATTTAAATGAAATGTTTCGTTATATTCTAATACATTTGATCATATTTTTTAATGTTCTAGGTAAATATTTTAATAACCCGATTCTCACGACTTCTGTGTTAGTATTCACGCACACACATCATCTCAACCCACCGGCCCACAAGTGAACACATCTTCTCTCTCAAAAGGCCATAGTCAACCTCGCTGGTCAAGTGCGGATTCGTTTACACACCTTTGAGAGCACTACAGTGAACTGTCTTGGCATGCCAAGATTGCCTCACAATGTTTTCCTTCATAGTTCAACAAGTGATATTTATTTAAATCGCACATTACCAGTACCTCAGTAAAGTTAGAGATGCGTGACATCGAATTCCGGACCCCCTCGAATAAGATTATAGTCTCCTAGGCTATCACAGCTTATTACTCACTAGTCACCACTAATTACTTTTATGATTGCGCGCCGTCATCCCATCGGCATCACGTGCTGCAGTGTTACATAAACCTGTAGAACTTGCAGTTGATATAAATCATGCACTAGTACGCGCGCGTTCTTTGTAGCGTCCTTCCGCACGTTGTTGTTGTTTCGGCTTTAACATTTTACACAAATCTTTTGCAGTTATAGAAGTATGTTGCTGGCAATATTTTACGCGCCTAGAAGAGTTGACTCTACATGGCTCTCAACCTGCCCCAGGTATTATTACGATAGGGGACTTGGTCCGGGCACCACTTTAAAACTCTAGGAGCCTCCAGGCACAAGACAGCCTGGTTGTGCTCCCATAGTGCCGGCCGTTACTTACACGATGGCACCGCTTTAATTCCTATAGAAATTAGGAATTTCTAATAATACAAGGTGTAACCAGAACTCTAGCAAAAACAATACAAACGAAACTTTATAATGGGAGTGCTCTGAAGAGCTTTTTGACGTCATTCTCCCCTCCTTTTTCTAGCAAGCAATTTCACCCTCACCATGTGTCTGGTGCACTTCGACTGTCCGTTGTGCCAGATCCTTCCACGCACATGCAAACTGTGGAATCAACTCCCATCCGCGGTGTTCCCACTAGATTACAACTTGGGGTTATTCAAGGGGTGGACCAACAAATTCCTAAAAGGCCGGCAATGCATCGGTAGTTTCTCTGGTGCTGCAAAGGTGATCTCGCTATCTCTATTTAAAAAAAACTTTGTTATAGATAGGTAGTTTCATTCGGAATTGCTTTATATTTTTTAGAAGTGATACACAGCGAATACATGTACGGTTACTGCAAGCCTATGAAGCCTGGTACAATATTCTATACACACGTACATTTGGACCATATGGAAGTTGTCGGGAAAATTATAATTAGAGTAAGTTTTTCTTAATAAACTCTCTTTTTAAGCTTTTTAACCGACTTCAAAAACGAAAGAGGTTCTCAATTCGATTGTATGTTTGTTTTGGTTTGTTTGTTACGCAATTACTTTGTCAATTATGAACCGATTTTGATAATTCTCTCATTGTTTTGTAGGACATACTTCAAAGGTGGTCCCATTTCATTTTGATAAAGATCTGATGAATTACTTCGCAGATGGAGATCGGAATTTCTCAATGGATAAGAGTAAATTGCTCGCAATCAGTGTAATAGCTTAGTAAACAGTAAGTTTTTAACCAAGAATATCTACTTTAATACAATGGGGCCACTAAAAATTTTAAAAATAATTGGTCTTCCTCTCCTCTTTTTCTTCCACATGCAAATTTAACTTTCTTCTAGTAATCTGATGCTTTTCCTTCCGCGTTTTATGCCCCTACCGCGCCAGTCTATTACCCCTCATCTTTTCTACCACTGGCGCTACTTTCAAACTTTTCTTTATATATTCATTCCATATCCTTATCCATTCTTGTCACACCACACATCCATCTCAACATTAGCATTTCAGTCTCATGTACTCGTCTTTCATCCGACCCTTTAACGGCCAACCTTCTGAACTATACAATGCATGTAACAGGTCTAAGACTGAACAACGACACCTCTACTTAGGTTTTTTAATACCCCGTAGAAGCTATTTAGTTTTTGGTACAATAAACAGCTTAGTTCCTAGATTAGGAACTTGTTGCATAATCATTCTATTTTTTTTAGGGTTCCGTACCTCAAAAGAAAAAAAGAAACCCTTAGGACCACGTCGCTGTTTGTCTATATATCTGTCTGTCTGTCGTGACTGGAAAGAAACCTATACCTAACCTAGAATCATAAAATTTGGCAGGTAGGTAGATCTTATAGCACACGTAAGGGGAAAAATCTGAAAACCACAAATTTGTGGTTACATCACAAAAAAAAATGTGATCACGAACAAATAATTTGTATTTTCAATTTTCAAAGTAATATAGCTATAGGTACCAAATGGGGTATCATATGAAAGGGCTTTAACCGTACATTCTAAAACAGATTTTTATTTATTTCTATGCACAACCGTTTTTGAATTATCGTGCAAAATGTCGAAAAAAATACCCGGTTACGGAACCCTCGGTGCGCGAGTCTGACTTGCACTTGGCCGGTTTTTTTCTACTGAACAACCAATGAGTTATAGAAAGTGTGGGAGCTATGTAGTGGATTTTTGATATTATAAAAGAACATTCATCCATTCATTAGTCTAGTTCTTTTCAGGGTTGGCTAAAAATACCTAGAATACCAACATGCATTATATTAAGAGCTACTTCCTACGAAGAGGATATGTTCCGCAGCACGGCATACGCCTTCCAAATATGCGTACCTCGAATAACATACTGTCATACACAAAAGAGATTCAAGTATTACTACTACGAATGGTATTTACCGGACGATATGACTGGTGGTATGAATTGGGACATTTATTTCTACGGTCCCAGCAAGGTGACTTGGGACTAAAAATATATACCTACACCTAATAAAGAACATAGCTTCAAGATTTGTTTTATTTTTGGGGTTTTGTACCAAAAGGGTGCTATTGTGTAATACCTACTAAGCCTTCGCTGTCCGTCCGTCTGTCAGCGGGCTGTATCTCATAAACCGTAATAGGTAAAGAATTGAAATTTTCACAGTGTGTATTTCTATTGCCACTTTATCAACAAATAATAAGAAACCAATATGGCGAATTTAAAAGCAGGCCACCACCAACCGGGCCAAATCCATACTAATATTATAAATGCGAAAGTGTGTCTGTCTTTCTGTCTGTCTGTCTGTTTGTCTGTCTGCTAGCTTTTCACGGCCCATCCGTTTAAACGATTTTGACGAAATTTGGTATAGAGATAGCTTGCATCCCGGGGAAGGACATAGGCTACTTTTTATCCCGGAAAATAAAAGAGTTCCCACGGGAATTTTAAAAATCAAAACTCACGCGGACGAAGTCGCGGGTATCACCTAGTTAAAATAAATAAAAAGTATTATCATTCACGATGGTATGGAGACCTTCGTGTGTGGAACTCAACTATATCGCCTAAAAAATTATGGTTTACATAAGTTTAGTTTAGTTTGATATTCTTTATTGTACACCAAAAAGAAAAGACACAAAAAGAAACATGTAAAAGAAGAACATACAATAAGCATTATGGGACATCACTAAAATTTTAACGAAAGTACAAAATCACTGTTCGAGCGTAGTAGGTACAAAACTTCAAGACATTAGACACTATGGTCTATGGGATACTAATACGGGACAGCGTCCACCAGGCGGGCCGGGTTGCAAAACAAAAATCTGCCTGCTATAGGTATTAAATTTTACATTATGAAACTGCGTCAACTAGAGGCGCATCGAGTGGACGCAGTACAGAGACACAATAATAAACAATTTTATTATTATTATTTGAAAATAATGATTTTGGTATTAAGTACACTAGCACTAGCAAAATCACGAAATTTCGTGGATTATTAAAATATGGATGACTTGCATACAAACTTTTACAATTTTAACTTTGAATTTTCAAAATTGTGAAAATCACTTTAAAGAGAAAGCCCAGAAATCAAATTTCATTGATATTGCTTCAAAAATGATGGAATTTCAAACAAATTTTCATCCCTTGTTTAAAACTCTTTGGAGGGTGGAATTTTTAAAAATTGTGAAACACGTTCTTTATTTTTAACTACAAGCCAGAATACCAAGTTTCGTAGATACAACTTGAAAATTATCCTAAAAAATTGAGAACTTTTATGCAAACTTCCATCCGCTATTTAACACCCTTAAGGGTTAAATTTCCAAAAATCTTTTCTAAGTGGATGCCTACGTTATCAGAGGAATCTATCTTCAAAGTTTCATGTTTCAAAACCACAGGGGTTTAGGCTTTGCGTTGATAGATCAGTCTGTCAGTCATGACTCATGACTAGTGTACTGTGTAGGTATGCTATTGATATTATAAATTTAACATAGATTTATTGGGCCTGTATAAGGCCGTAAAAATGTGATGTTTTAGTAATGTATTATGCTGTGGTATTATGACAATTAATAGGATTATTATTACTAACTTATCTATATATACATTTATACCTAATATGTACAGCCTAATTCTAATTTAGCGAAGAGAATGTTATTAGTCATATTATCCGTTCGTTGGAATAAGAATGATAACGTGATTATATTAAGCGCTAGCGACATCTGTTGACGCGTTTATCAAGATGACACTAATCAATATTTCATTAGTTCGAAGTTTGATTTCCGCAGAATATTTTGATTTTTATTTTATTTAACTAACATAAAAAATTTAAAAGATTTCCAAAAAGTAGGTGGTTCCCAACTCAGCCCGTTTTTAATTATTTTGTATTATATATCGAGGTTTCTGGACCATTTTGCAATTTGTTTTAATCAACTCAAATCAACCACGGAAACTTCTTGTAGTTTCCGTGGTTGTCTCATAAAACTAATGGATCCAACTCCTTAATCCTGATGCTGCAGGGTTACTACCTAAGTTCTCAACATTCAGGAAGTGTGCATAGTAAATTAGTATTGTAGGTACCAAACGACGACTTCATGCTTGGACTCCAAGCCCCAACTCCTCAACCCTGATGATGTAAAGTGCAGCACTTCTAAACTATAGTGATTAAAAAGCTACGGATGGTGCAATATTAATTTAGGCACCAAACATAGACTACCTACATCAATGAACTTTGGATCCCAACTCCTCAATCCTGATTCTGCATGGTTCAGTAGAACTCCTAACCCGTGGGGATTCGGGAATTTCTGTTATGAATTGATATTTTAGGCATCAAACAACAGTTTCATGATTACACTCCAAGTCCAATACCCCAATTGCCATCTCGACCTGTCGCATACTATAGCTACCTGCTAAATCAAAGTCAAAGTCAAAGTCAAATGATTTATTCAAAATAGGTAATAAATTACTCTTATTGATTGTCTGGTATAGTGTTAGATTTGTAAGATATAGTGGTGATAATTATAACGCAAACTTAAAACTAAAGCTACGAGGGTTCCAAACGCGCCCAGGTCTGAGAAGAGCCCACAACAAACTCAAATTTTTTGATTCTATGTTAACGGGAATACCCATTGACAGACACTACAGAGTACAGACAGACAGACATCGAAGTGATAATATAAGGGTTCATTTATTTCTTTTGAGGTCATCATCATCATCATGATCAACCCATCGCCGGCTCACTACAGAGCACGGGTCTCCTCTCAGAGTAAGAAGGGTTTTGGCCATAGTCTACCACGCTGGCCAAGTGCGGATTGGCAGACTTCACACACCTTTGAGAACATTATGGAGAACTCTCAGGCATGCAGGTTTCCTCACGATGGTTTCCTTCACCGTTAAAGCAAGTGATATTTTAATTACTTAAAAACGCACATAACTCCGAAAAGTTAGAGGTGCGTGCCTGGGATTGAACCCCCGACCTCCGATTGGAAGGTGGACGTCCTAACCACTAGGCTACCACGGCTTGAGGTACGGAACCATTAAAAAATACAGTTTGTCAGTTGAGGAAACAGCTACGGACCTTATTGTTATGGGGTAGATTCGTCACAGCTCCCTGCTTTATAACCCGACATATTAACTCGAGTGTCATTAACAATTATTATTACTCGATTATAATATTAACAAAGCCGCGAAAAGAGGGCGCCTTTGTTTCAATTTATATGAGGCGACTATAGCTACAAGTTTCGTTATATTCAGATATGGGATTCTAACATTTATTCCAGAGAAGATGGGACTAAATTTGCGTCAAACGTTCCTACGAATTATGTGGTGATGCACTTGAGAGTTATTACGATAATTTGCATAGCTACCTACTGTCGATGCCATGGAAATGGGTCTTTGAAAACGTAACGAACGGGAGAGTAATTTTATTGTTGAAATTGTACTATAGAAATCACTAAATACAATTTCAATTCTTGATATTAAGTAAGTACCTACTCACTTAGTTACATAAATGTCTTACTTAATGCAAACCGACTATCAAAAAACCGGCCAAGTGCTCGCATAACGAGGGTTCCGTACTCCAGTCCTATTTTTTCGACATTTTGCAGTATAACTCAAAAACTATGATGCATAAAAATAAATAAAAATCTGTTTTAGAATGCACAGGTGCAGCCCTTTCATATGATACCCCACTTGATATAGTTATCTAACTTCGAAAATTGAAAATACAAATTATTAATTTATGACTACAATTTAATTCTTTTTTGTGATGTAACCACAAATTCACGGTTTTCAGATTTTTCCCCTAATACCAGCTATAAGACAAACCAATGAACCAACAAACAAACACACTTTCGCATATTTAATATAAATAACTAGATGATGCCCACGACTTTGTCCGCGTGGATTTAGGTTTTTGAAAATCCCGGGGGAACTCTTTGATTTTCCGGGATAAAAAGTAGCCTATGTCCTTCCCCGGGATGCAAACTATAGGTAGCTGTAGCAAATTTCGTCAAAATCGGTTGAACGGATGGGCCGTGAATGGCTAACAGACAGACAGACAGACGGACAGACAGACAGACAGACACACTTACTTTCGCATTTTTAATAGGTATTAAGTATGGATAAGGGTACTGATTTATTTTTTACACCCAATACGATCATCGGCAAACTACTAAGGGTAGCCAGTTATCTATGCTAATTCCGAAAGGTGCACGTCCGCCTCATTACGCCTGCTTTAAATGCAATCTATGCACTAAATCTGATTTTTTTCGGTATTGTTGTTGACCTGTCGTCATGGATACAACTATCTACAGTCTAGGCGAACCTTGAATACAGCTATTTAAGGTGACGCAGGATGCTCGACCGAAATTGGCGGCGCACGTGGGGAACCTGTTTGCTTTTCACCTGACACTGTACTTATAGGAAAGGCGAGAGGCACGATGATTTTCCGAAATCAAACGCGCGAAAAGGGTTCACGAAAAATGACTGAGAAAAAATACTAAATGTGGATATTTCAACTAATAGATACATAAACTATGTTAAATTATTTTAGAATTTTCATACTCTTATTTACGCCCAAAGTTGTCATAAATTTAGTGAACAGGAATATTTCAGGGCTCGTAACTTTAAAATTAATATTTTTTCAATGTTTTATATATCAATAAGCCTACATAATAGCAAGACAAACCGATATAATACTTAGTTTTGAGCGTACAATGTCAAATAATGTAGTAATTACCCTCCTATGTTTGTATATGAAGAAAGCACCGAACTCCGCCCTCTGAAGAGTGCTCTCCATGGGTGATAGGTACACTACCAATTTCCATACTCCAGGCTAGCACCTATTTTTGGCCCAACCCGGCAATCGAACCCAAGACCTCATCATCCGCAGTCAAATATGCTAACCGCTAGACCAACGAGGCACACCAACAGCTGAGAATAGTCATGTACCTACCAACATAGCCGTAAGATGAATCGAGGTTGCTATAATATTTGACCGCCGATCTCTCCCCAAATCCGCAAGAAAACAATGGCGGATTGTACTTATACCTACTATCCAGTAGCCCGCTTAGGCTAGTGGATATAATATATGAAAGGAAAAGCTGACTGACTGACTGACTGATCCATCAATGCACAGCTCAAAGTACTGGACGGATTGCGCTGAAATTTGGCACGCAGATAACTATTATGACGTAGACATCCGCTAAGAAAGGATTTTTGAAAATTCAACCTCTGAGGGAGTAATATAGGGGTTTAAAATTTGTGTAGTCCACGCGGACGATGTCGCGAGCATAAGCTAGTTACAATATATAGAACGCGACAGTGCAGGGTCGAGACGGCAATCGGGGAGGGAACGCCCCGCACACCCGCAAAGCCCCCGCACTATCCCCGTGACGCGCGGTTGTGCGGGGCGTCCCCCCCGCCTCATACTCCGATTGCCATCTCAACCTGTCGCGAACTATAGTATACATATTTACAATGTACCTAATAGATAGGTATCTACAGTGGGAGGTGGATATAATATTATGTATATTGTGTAAAATAAATAAAATAAAACGTCTGTATCGACACAAAATATACAATAGTAGGCACTAGTATCAATTACAGACTGTGAAGCTATGGGTTGACGAGGTAGGTACCTACTTATAGTAAAACCCGTTCAAGTGCGAGTCAGACTCGCACACGAAGGGTTCCGTGCCATCGTACAAATAACTATGTACTTACCTTTTAATTTTTTTTAATGCAGGCAGCAATTTCAAAATTCACCATCTTGATTTTTATTATTTGTTGTCATAGCGGCAATAGTCTATCAAAATTTCAACTTTCTACCCATTATGGTTTATGAGATACAGCCTGCTGACAGACAGATGGACGGACAGATGGACAGACAGCGGAGGCTTGGTAATAGGGTTTCATTGGTATCCTTCGGGTAAGTTACTCTAAAAACTGAAACATTTATTATACTTATGATAATATCACACCTATACTAGTTGTGTGACGCAGATGTGATTATCTATTCCAGAGATATAATATTCATCATCATCATCATCATCATCTTCAACCGATAGACGTCTACTACTGGACAAAGGTCTCTTATTATGGTCAAGTGGGAGAAAAAGTATTTTTTCTATGTTTAAGTAGTTTCCTTTATAAGGGAATGATTTATGCTAATACGTGGCGTGCGCGAGCCATGCCAACGAGGCGCGGACGAGGCACAGATTCAAAACATCATGAACATTATAAAATGTGCGTGAAGTTTTGAATGTACTGACCGACGTGCACGGCCGCCACACGTTGAAGCATAAACTACTTCATATAAAATGCTTGAATCCGTGCCTCGTCCGCGCCTCGTACGTGGCACGGCCATTAATCATCCATACATCCGTCTTGTAAAAATATACCTACGTCAACCATGATTCTTTTGTTTCAGACCCATACCAGATGTTCGGCCCGACCAGCAGTCGTCTCGCTAATTCAGGTATGTACAGGTACCTAATAGCAAAGTACATTAAAAAAAGTAACGCCGACTAATAAAAATAAGTGGATTTGTTGGTCGTAGTTTTGGAGAAAAAGTTACCTTTATCGTCCGTGATATGTCCCAAAGAATTCCAAAAAAACAACAAAAAATATTTTATTTTGATATTATAATAGGTACGCCATAGTTACAAACTTAAAACTTAAAATCACTTCTGGAAACTTTATGGTCCTCAAGAGGTTAACCTCTAGTGACTAGGATGACTAGGCTATCAGGGCTCAGACGTCAGTAGACACTTGGTGCTAATATAACGCCACTCCACATCGATATTATCGTGTGGGAAAGTTAGAGTTCACGGGAGTGGAGTACATTACGTGTACCTATTATCTGTCTGATCGACCCCTCGGTTGGTAAGTCGAAAAGTTAATGCTCTAACAACGCTAGGTCGAAAAGGGTCACGCGGCACGCCACTCACTTATCACGGCACCTGGGGGTTAAAAACATTGATCTTTTCTTTTTTTATTTAGGTTTTTTTCTAGTTGTTTTCAAAATTTATGGTTTTCCTTCCTTACTCATATAACGATCTATTATAGTACGCGACAAGTTGAAATGGCAATCAGGGAGGGAACGCCCCCCCCCCCCCGCACACCCGCATAGCCCCCGCGCTAACCTGGTGCAGGCGAGCGCGAGTGATGACCTGTCGTGGACTAAATTTAATTTTAAAAACACTGATATATATACGTATATATACAAGCACGTTGGAAGACATGCAAATTAATTTACTTTTAGTTATTTTTTGCCCAATTTGAAATTGTTTTTTTTTAGCCAATTTGAATAGAGAGAGCCAGCGCGTGCCATACCTTCCTTATTTTCACTCAGGCACGCAGGTTTCCTCACGATGTTTTCCTTCATCGTTAAAACAAGTGATATTTAATTACTTAAAACGCACATAACTCCGAAAAGTTAAAGGTGCCTGAGATCGAACCCTCGACCTCCGATTAGAAGGTGGACGTCCTAACCATTAGGCAAGCATTAGGCTATTACAGCTTCGGCTACGGAACCCTAAAATTGATAAACTGACATATCAAAGTACAGAGCAATTTGCTGCGTTCGGCCTAGAAACTTGAGCCTTTGTTTATCCTACTAATATTATAAATATGAAAGTGTGGATGTTTGGACGTTTGGATGTTTGTTACTCAATCACGCAAAAACGGCTGAACAGATTTGGATGAAACGAACGAATTTGGAATGGAGATAGATTACACCCTGGATTAACACATAGGATACTTTTTATACCGGAAAATCAAAGAGTTCCCGCGGGATTTTGAAAATTATAAATCCACGGGGACAAAGTCGCGGGAATCAGCTAGTAATTATTTATAAATTCCAAACATGGAACAGTAAATTAAAATAAATTACCTAGCCCAATGTTACACCTTTAAATCATAGCATATAATTACGTAACATTACGAAATGGCGCGTGCCCGCGTGCCGTTTGCAAGACAGTCACGGCACGTGGCACGTGGCCCGGTCGTAATTACGCGTATACTACTTTCAGTTCACACGCCTAACTCACCTGTGGGCTGTGACCCACTACTGTACCTATCGACTGTGAACTGGTGAACTGGCAACATGTCCTATCGCCGTGCCGCCAAGCGATTTAGCGTTCCGGTACGATGCCGTGTAAAAACCAAAGGGGTATGGGTTTAATAGAAACTGCCATACCCCTTCCAGGTCAGCCCGCATCCTTGTTCTCATCATCACTTACCACCAGGCAGTGGCGTGCACAGGGTTTAAAGCCAGGGTAGGCATTAGTTAGGTAGGAACCTGTTTACTGGCAGGTCATAATGAAAAATATGCATTGAGCTTACAACTGGGGTAAGCAGTGCATTTATGCCTCTATGACCTGCACGCTACTGCCACCAGGTGAGATTGCAGTCAAGGGCTAACTTGTATCTGAATAAATAAAAATCTCTTGATGATTTTACTTTATACCATTTAGTACCTACTCCACAGTGTCACAGTTCACGACAGTTAGGTAGGTATCTATTTTGGAACAAAAATTTGATAAAGTACACAACACAAGTGAAGATTCAGCTACACTGGCAGGCTATAAACCACTATTTAGCTAAACGAAATAAGTTTTTAAAAAAAGTTGTGGTACAGTTCTTGCAATTCACGAAGGCGAGTGGACTTTACTTGTGGTTACGTCGGATATACGGGCATTGCGTAAGTGTGCGTGCATGTCGGACCAATTAGTCGCGAGCAAGCGCTCACAAACGCACACATTCAGTGTACGTTACTTATACCGATACAACTTAAACACAAGCATGAGCCACTCGCCTTCGTGAATTGCAAGAACTGTAAATTAATGTCGTCAAACTATAAAATAAGCTTATTATCATTGGGACACTTAACATTTACGAAATTCACAAAGTGTAATTATAATTTACAGCTGGGTAGATTACGCTTCTAGGGTTTAATAGTTGCAGTGATCGGCGATTAATCAAGAGTCGTAAAACCGATGAGGCATAACAGACAATGCCCCAAGCATCCCAACAGGGTGAGACAGGCGCAACGTTATGACTCCAACATAATCGATTGCGGATAAATCACGAGATGCCACGCTTGTAACGTGTGCGCTGGCCTTTTTACAAGTAGGGTCGCCAAAAACATGGGAAATATAAGTCCCCCAAAATTGCTATTGCGCTGGCTGGAACCATGTCTCATTAACATCGAAATGACGTCATTTTGACTAATAATGACAAATAAAAATATAACATCAGCTCGAAACTTCAGTCTAGTGCTGACGACACTAAAATGGCGGCCACGCGCAATAGCAATTTGCGGGACTTACACCACGATAACTTTTCAAAAGATTATTTCATGACTACCCAACAAAAAGAGTGTAATGTTTACAGGGTTCATGTATGTGAGTTTTTTCATTCCACCACTAGCTGATGCCCGCGACTACGTCTGCGTGGATTTAGGTTTTTTTTAAAATCCCGTGGGAACTCGTTGATATTCCGGGTTAAAAAATAGCATATGTTGCTCTCCTTCCTTTCGATTAGCTTTATGCCAAAAATCAAGTCAAATAGTTGCTTAGTTAGTCCGTGAAGGACAAACAAACAAACACACTTTCGCATTTATATTATTAAGTTTAGATAATTTCTAAATGCCTGAACTGATTACAATGTTTTGGGGTATCGTTAGAAGTCTTACATCATACCGAGTGACACTGGCTCTAGTACTAAAAATTATAATATCTATAATATTATGTCTGTGCTTTGCCACATTTCCGTAAAAATATCTACTTACTTACATGTATAATTACACGGGTTCGAAGATTTTAATTTAAATATCGTGTAACTTTGAAACTATAATTTTAACGGAAATCTGGAAAACCACAGACAAAATTTCATAGAGTTTGATTGGTTAAAATACAAATGAGGACCAACCTACGTTTGTTTGGAGTACACTACGACCAAACCAAAATTGTAACTTGTCGTGCTAACGGTACTTGGTTACAGACGGGCGCATTCGACTCAAGTCGTGCGTGTTCGTAACACAGCCGCCCAATATCACAACATGTGGGAACGACCCTGCCCATTATTCCTTACGCTACACCCCTCACACATAGATGGATAGGCGTCGAATTATTTCTACTTCCATGGCTCCGCTCTTGGACATCTTATTTTTTAAGACTGCCACATTGAAATAAATGTACTGAAGGACTACTGCGCATAAAATCGTACGTCGATCTTAATCGTAAATCGTAAAGTTTTAATTAGTACTAGCTGCCCTGGCGAACTGCGTTCCGCCTAACAGTCGATTCAAATTTTTTAAATTTTTCTCTCCGTAAGAACCATCCTCTTCAAGGAATATTATAAAAAAGAATTAGCGAAATCGGCTCTCGAGATTTGCGATGCAACACATATGGTGATTAATTTTTATATTATAGAGAAGATGACACTGACCCTGGCCCATATTTTGTCCTAAAGTAGTAACATGTAGGTAAAAGGTATTTTTGAGATTCGATTCGATGAGCATCCTTGATCCTATAATATATAGTTGAAACTCGATTAACCGGATTAGTTGTTGTCCGGATTATCGAATGTATGAAGAAAAGCGGGTTTTGTGCATATTATGTAGATCAACTATAATAGTATTTTCAATTTTCAAAGTAAGATAACTATACCAAGTGGGATATCATATGAAAGGGCTTTTCCTGTACATTCTAAAACAGATTTTTATTTATTTTTATGCACAATAGTTTTTGATTTATCGTACAAAATGGCGGAAAAAATACCCGAGTATGGAACCCTTGGTGCGCGAGTCTGACTCGCACTTGGCCAAACAATTTTCGGTTGGTAGTCCGGATAGTCGCGAATCCGTATAACTGAGAGCCGGATAATCGAGTTTCTACTGTACCTACTATTATACAGACATTAAACCCTATCTTCCAGGTTCAGGACAGATACAACTGTGGCAGTTCCTTCTAGAGTTGCTGAGTGACTCCAGTAATGCTGGTTGCATTACCTGGGAGGGCACCAACGGCGAGTTCAAGCTTACAGACCCTGACGAGGTTGCTCGGCGTTGGGGCGAAAGGAAGTCCAAGCCAAATATGAATTATGACAAACTCAGCAGAGCTTTGAGGTAACATTGGTCAAATGCTGAGTTTTACACCGCATTGCGAAATATGGGTACCCATTTTGCTTTGCGAAGCCGTGGCGAAAAAATTATTACCTGTTTGTGAATTTTTAGATCCATTTCACGCAAGGAGTATTATACTTGGAATTATTAAAGTTGTGGTGTATATTTAAGAGTATTTTTTCTCAACTAAATGCTGCATATAATCTAATGCAGTTCTTAGAGATGCCAAGTATTATTCCTTGCGTTATGTGTGTTCTACAATTCTGTTTTTTTATTTTATTTCTTTGGTACAGACTACAGCTTTCATAAAATACCGACTAAAAGGAATGGGACTTAAAGTTTTAACATACAAAACTATAGAGTTGGAAGTATTGAAATAGGTATTAGTAAATTGGTATTTAATTATTATTTATTGGCACAGATACTACTACGACAAAAATATAATGACGAAGGTGCATGGAAAAAGATACGCGTACAAATTCGACTTTCAAGGGCTAGCTGCTGCCACGCAGCCTGCCGCCAGCGATCCCGCATATAAATATCAGAGCGACCTCTTCATGAGCTCATATCACCATTCGGCCAAGCTCTCATCTTTCATGGCCCCACATGCAGCTATGCCAACGTCTACAGGTAATAATCTTCATTTTATTATTTACTATACTCTTTGGTTTTCCTTAGCTAACTTGAAAGATAAACAAATCACAGAAACCTTCTCGGTAAAACTGGTAAGGGACGTGATTTTTCCGGCGCTCTAGAAATTTTGGTAACAACAGAACTGATTTTGTTTGCGGTACAGTTCTTGCAATTCACGAAGGCGAGTGGACTTTACTTGTGGTGACGTCGGCAGTGGCGTGCACAGGATTTCAAGCCAGGGTATGCATTTAGGTATGAACTTATTTTCCGGCAGGTTTTAATGAAAAATAAGCATTGATTTATTACAACGAGGGTAAGCAGTGCGTTTATGTCTCTATCAGCTGCACGCCACTGCGTGCAGGTCATAGAGACATAAAAGCACTGCTTACCCAAGTTGAAATAGATCAATGATCATTTTTCATCATGACTGCCTATAAATAGGTAACCTAACTGACTAATGCCTACCCTATCTCAGAATCCTATGCACGCCACTGAAAGTGGGATATATGGGCATTGCGTAAGTGTGCGTGCATGTCGGACCAATCAGTCGCGAGCAAGCGCTCGCAAACGCACACATTCAGTGTACGTTATTTATACCGATACGACAAACACAATGTGTTTGTCGTATCGGTATAAATAATAACACAAGCATGAGCGAGTTCGCCTTCGGGAATAATTGCAAGAACTGTAACAGAAGAGCTGCGTACTTGTAGTGCGCCTCTTAACGTATTTCAGCGAGAAGCCACCTGTTTACCTTTTAAGTTGGTTAAGGAAAAATGAATAATATCGAACTGCTTACATTGATGCGAAGGTTGTGTAACATTTTATTAGTATTTATTCTGCTGCTGTTCAACTGGTTAGCCATCATTCCTTAGCTTTGAATTTCTTTCGCATTGTAGAATAATACCTACTACGGTACCTATCATCGAAATGAGAGCAAGTCTAAATAATTAATAAACACGACTGCCATGCCAAGAAACAAACAAAAAAAATAATTGAAAATATTAATTTTTTTTCGAAAAATCTGTTCAGGCATTTAAAAGTAATGGTTGTATAAAGAAACTCACATACCTATACATACTGCATCCTTAAAACATTGCACGCCTTATTTTTGGCAGTCATGCAATAATAATTATTATTGATCGGTTAGGCACTAAATGACGCCATAAAACAATAGTAAAAAAGTAGGTATAGATCGCCGTGCCGGTTAGTATTATTGTAAAAACAGCACAAAATGTTACCTAAACAATTAAGGCATGCAGACTATTTGCTGAGTATAATTTAGGTCGGTTTGGTAACTATACACCTACAATACAATACAATTATTGTTTATTTGCATAATGTGTGTAGGTAGTATTAAATATAAAACCACTTTGATATAGGTACTTAATTAGACTTTTATTTAACTGTTCGCACAATTATTCATTATACAAATCGAGAACAATCGACTATTCCATCCTCTTAAGCGTTACCAGAGAGTCTAGTGTCTACCCGAACCATAGACTCTTGGACAAAGTCATAGGGACACAGACTATTTAACCAATCCCACCTATCAATAGGTATAAGTCCCGCAAATTGCTAATGCGCGTGGCCGCCATTTTAGTGACGTCAGCACTAGACTGAAGTTTCGAGCTGATGGTATATTTTTTTTCGGCTGACGTCAAAATGACGTCATTTCTATTTTAAATGAGAAATGGTTCCAGCGTAATAGCAATTTGCGGGACTTATACATAAGATGTTAAATCTTAGAAACAGAGTCAAGAACATAAGCCATAATGGCGTACAAATATTATAGAAACTAGGTGACGCAAATCGATTCTGAATCGCGTTCAAGATATACTTAAGTACGCGACAGGTCGAGATAGCGATCGGGGTGAGAACGCCCCGCACACCCGCACATCCCCACGCTAACCCGGTGTGGTATAGGGCGGGCTACGTGCGGATGTGCGGAGTGTCCGCCGGCTTCATACTCGTACATGGATTGCCATCTTGACCTGTTGCGTACTATATTGCCACAAAAAGTCGCCGTGGGCGATGTCTCCATTGTGTAGAATTTCCACCCGAGTAAAACCGGGGTATAGTTCGTACAACCGATAGACGTTGGGGTCCCAAGGTGCTAGAATGGCGACCTCGCACCGGAAGACGCAGCGTTGGAAGACCCCCCACTAGGTGGACGGAAGACATCAGACGAGTCGCAGGGAGCCGCTGGATCCAGGCGGCGCAATACCGTGGCGTGTGTCCCTACTAGAGACCTATGTCCAGCAGTGGACGTCTATTGGTTGATGATGATGACGATGATGAAAGCCGGGGTGGGTCAGCTAGTAGTACATATTAGCTAATATCATGCACCCTTCACGCGCAGAGCAAAGTGTAATCTGCATCCACTTTCTGATCAAACATTTACTCAGTACTCGAGGTGGGATGTCACCGGCAAGGCTCGCTCACGCTCTTGACTTAATGGAATAAACATTCATTCTCGCAAACTGCCTGTTCGATAAAGCCTGTTATAAGCTAGAGGATGCCCGCCACTTCGTCCGCGTGGACTTTTTTAAAAATCCCGTGGTAACTCTTTCAATTTCGGGATGCAAGCTACCTTTGTACTAAATTTCATATAAATCGGATAAACAGCCTTTAAGAATCCCGTGGGAACTCTTTGATTTTCCGGGATAAAAAGTAAAAAAACACCCTATGTCAAATGTTAAATTGTTTTAGATTTCCATACTCCTAATCTTATTTATTTACGCCCAAAGTTGTCATAAATTTAGTGAAATAGGAAATAGGAATATTTCGAGGCTCGTAACTTTAAAAAAAAATATTTTTTCAATGTTTTATATATCAATAAACCTAGATAATAGCAAGACAAACCGAGGCAATACTTAGTTTTTGAGCGTACAATATCAAAATAATCTAGTAATTACCCTCCTACGTTGCTATGAAGAAAGCACCGAACTGCGCCCTCTTAATCTAGGTAAGTATACAGTCTTGAAAATTATTCAAGACTGATGGTTAAACCTTGTTAAACCAAAATTAACATAACAATGGTTACCGTGGTTACACCATTCCACCTACATCAATAGGTTACACCATACTTAGTTGAACGCAGCAGAATTTTAATCGAACTAATAATTCAATTCATTAGGAAATTGAATCGATGGAAACTATGAATTAGTGAATAAAAATGCATTTGCGAATGTTATTCAATAAATATAAAAAATATTAAACTATACATCGAATAACAAGTCTAGAAATTATTCTAGACTTGTTATTCGATGATGAATATTGAAGAAGTAGGTGCAGGTAGGTACCTATTGATAAGATTTTTATAAAACTTGGAATTTGGTGTTTGTATTGGAAAACTTCAGATTCTTGCCGGCTTTTCCCAATAGAATCTGCGTTTCGTAGTCTTGATGCTATAAGAGTCTTGTTGTCTTGAGCCACAATTTAGCCTACCGGTTATACCTTCTGCAGACCTGTGTTATTTCAGTTTTGAAGAATTATGGTTTTTGTAAGGTTGTCTCGTAATACAATCTAATTACAAGTAAATTATTCATTATTTCTTTACCAATCGGTAATCCAAATAACCATGGACTGTATAGAAATATTATAGTTTACAGCTAGAGTGTTCTAGTGAATCCATAAATTTGAATTTAAATGTATCAAAATCCGGTGCGGAATTAATTCCGCGTTGCGTGCGCGGGTGATTTTGCTAGAAAAAAACATACGGAAATTTACCGTGGGAACCTAATTGTAAAAGCAATTAATTCTTGTAAGTAATCCTAATGGATTACTTACAAGAATTGCATTTTTTGTGCTCTAAAACTGATCACATCTAGTAGAAATCTAGATATTGCATTTTCAAAATTATTAATTCACTAGATGATGCCTACGACTTCGTCCGCGTGGATTTAGGTTTTTTAAAAATCCCATGGGAACTCTGATTTTCCCTGATAAAAAGTAGCCTATGTTTTTTTACTCTGTACCAAATTTCATCAAAATCGATTTGACTGTTGGGCCGTGAAAAGCTAGCAGACAGACGGAGACACACGGACAAACAAACTTTCGCATTTATAATATTAGTATGGATTGCACATTTTGTTATACAAAGTCATAGTGGCTTAGTTTAAAGCACCTTAATAAGAAAGGTGGTCTCAAAACAACAGTTCTGTTTGGCAATTTTGTTTAGTATTATAAGTACTGAAATGATATCCAAATTACTCTCAAGTCGCGCCTGAAGAAGTTTGAATTCAATAATATAATATTAGGTGCTGATATTCTTCTCGGTTTATTTACGATTTATTTATATTAACTTAGGTTAGCAAACCACTTTGTTACAGCATCAATATTCCCGTCACCATCATGGAGTAATTGGGGAGGGGGTGGGGGTAACCTCTACTCCCCCCATTCCATGGCTCCTCCCCACGTGACATCACACTTGGGCTCCTACCCGCACTACGCATGACCGGCCTACTGAGCGCCGGAACATCCACAATACAATATTGTCGGAGAAGTTGAACTCGGCAACGCGGCGGACGTATCAAGAACACGATATTACGATGTTATTACTTACCCAGTCATAATATGATTACTGGGTCGCGAGTTATAGCTGCGTATCCTCTTTGTTCGCAACTGTGATCCATGCATCTGCAGTTGATTGTTCTAACAGTGAATACACGCACCGATCTGATGCAAGTTTCTTCTCAAAAACACGGCCACTGTTAGAACAGCATCTGATGTAGATGCGCGTAGCAGAGTTGGTATCCAAACAGTGACTAGCAGCTTTACAGAACGTTCCCACTTGTCCGTTGTCGGGCCTGGATTTTAATGGGATGTTGCAATGGCACAACATTTTATATGATTTCTTGTCGGCGCTGACACAAAATCGGCTTCAGACAAATGTGAACAGCTTCATTTAAAATGTTCTGCCAGCTGCCGGACATCCGATTAAAATCCAGGCCCGACAACCAAGTGGGAACGGGCTTATAGGCATTCTAATCATTATAATATTAAGGTGTATTTACACATTCGCGAAAGGGAGTTCGCTGAGAAGGGACGCCAATTACCTTTTCACACATTCGGCTCCAGTTTCGTCTTGCAACCCCGCATGTGGCGAGGTTATGCATGACATGTCGGTGACATTAACGGCGAATATGTAAATGCAGGTTAATCAATCTCAAATCTTCTTGAGCTCTGGCGAGCGCAGTACCTCAAGGCTACAGCACACACCGCAAAGCAGTCTAAAAATTAGGTTTCTGCGCAAGTTTATCATGTTACTACGCAATACGGTAGTAACTAGCGATGGGTATGATTGCTAATTTTAAATAATTTTTCATTGGGGAAATCATTATTATTCTTCAGTGATTTCGCAAGAAATTTTTCACGGAAGGTGAATTTCAATTTCCACACTTACAATCGTTTGCTCTATTAATCTAACTAGAAATTATGATCAAGATCAAATAACGCTAATATTTCAGAGGGAAAGTGATTTTTCGCACTTAAGATTGTAATTAGGCGAAAATTCGTTATTAATTCTATTAGATACTAGCTTATGCTCGTGACTTCGTTCGCGTGGACTACACAAACTTCAAACCCCTATTTCACCCCCTCAGCGGTAGAATTTTCAAAAATTCTTTCTTAGCGGATGCCTACGTCATAGCTATCTGCATGCCAAATTTCAGCCCGATCCGTCCAGTAGTTTGAGCTGTCCGTCAGTCAGTCATCTTTTTTCTTTTATATATTTAGATTTTCCCCTTTCTAGCACGCAGGAATACGAGTGTTTTCGCTCGCACACTTTTTAGCTCGGGTTGATGACCGTGCGCGCGCGAAATTTAAATTACAAAGCGGGATTAAATGTATTAATTTTTAAACTTTGTATCATTTTGCTTCTTAAGTATAGACATGCTACCATAAGGAAGCTAGCGAGTGTTAGATATTATAAAAAGTGGTCCATCTCTAACAGTGGCTTACGTTTATGGGCTCCCCAGAGCACAAGTTTTGCGATGATTATACCTACCTACTTGACTATGCACGAAATGCGTTTCATGACCCCTACTTGAGACCCCCTTTAACGAACTGTTAAGAGCGGCCATACATGGATAGCTTGAGCAGTTGATCGTTAAATAACTTACATGGATCGCTCGAAAAGTTGTTGTCAACTGATGAGTCCACTGCTCGAAGCGATCGCGATTGCAGTCAGACCAGACCAGCAGACCAGCTATTATGGTTATAAAAGGAAGACAGTTTGCTATGTAGTTGCAGTTTGAAAGTTGCAGACTATTTCAAGCTGCCCATATATGGCTGCTCTAAGTTTGATTCTACAAATTGCAAACGAAAGAGTTTTCGTCCAACTCTAGTAATGGCATTCGGACCACTCGGTCCGAGAGAGTCCATACTCTTGACTGCATGTCTGCTGTATTGTGGCGTCTTAGAGACAGGCACCCGAAGTGAACTAGCAGTACGCTGCGTTTTGGGCATTTACAGTGAAGCCACACGATACGATGCGTCGGCGGTGCGACGCCTGAGCGGTGCCGCTGCGTCAACCTACACATGCCACACGATGCGTTACGACGTCGCGCGGCACCGCACCGCACGCGCTGTTGTTTGAGGAGGTATTGGGTGCCACATGGACACTGTGTTACTCTCCGCCTGGTCTCTCTGGTCCCAAGTCCGTGGTGCGTGCGGCGCCACACGACGCCGACATCAAAACGCAACGTATAGTGATTCTAGAGGCACCGCTCGCCGCATCGCCAACTCAACGCATTGTGTGGCTACTCTTTAGTAGGCGCCCGAAACGCAAAGCACTAGGCGCCCGACTCGGGCTTATGTTAAAACTTAAAACGGCTAGTTCTTTAGCTAGGTGTCTAACAAAAGCTGATAGTGCATTTTTAGAAAGCTGCAAAACTGGAAATTGTCTCTTGTTGTTTTTAAAACGTCTCCTCACCGCTGGTTTTGATACTAGCGAAATAAAATTCTGCATTATTTATTATTAAGTAGCCCGAGTCTATCAGTACAACAGTTTTGAATGTGAAATCGAATTACGAGTAATACAGCGAATAGAAATTTTTCGTAAAAAAATATAATATTATATTGATATTAGAGTCCAATTTAAAATCCTAAAGTGGATCCACACCTGCGCACTCGCACAAACCGTGCACATAATGCAAGAGCATTGAGAGCCTTGGTTTTACATCAACTATCCATAATGTAACTTTAGCTTTACTTTTCTTTAATCGCATTGTATCAAAACGATAGATTTGGAACGATAATAATATGCAGTCTGGGTCCCGCTTGTAGTACCGTGAAACGTGACAGTTTTGTAAAGCCCGCTCGTTCGCGTGTGAATCTGGGCGCGGAACAACAGTGAGAATGGTTATTTGTTTGTTGGCGGTCGAGACTGTTGCTGCATTCGCACGTGAGTGAAGAGTGGACATAACAAGAAGATGTATAGGTATCTATTAAGTATTGACTCTTAAAATGCATTAAACGCATCGTTACGTCACTCCTGATATGCCTAGTTGCCAACGAGCCACGATAGTCTGGTTTCTAATTCGGTGGAATTTTGACAGATGTTATTGTATACATCGAGTGGGTTATTTGTATGAAAAGCAGGGCACAAAATAAAATAAAAAAGCGTTAATTAATATTAAGGCTATCTTTAAAAGTACAAATTAATAACAGTAATAGAAAACAATAGAAGCACATTCAAACAGTGAAATTCGTGGCATGATAACAAGTTGATATTTTATCGTGATATATATATCGCGGTCTATTAATTAACTATTTAATACAAACTTACTCCTTTATTTTAATTTTTATCATTCATATTATCGTTTCTATTTAAAATTTTATTTGAATAATTTGTTATCCTTTTTTGTGAAAATTTTATTATCACTGATAAAATTAAGAAACGTCAGAATTTCACGGATTTAGAAAACAGACTATAGGGCACCCACCATTTATTTTTTAAATTATATATACTGTTCTAATACCTTAAGATAATATAGTTATACCTTTTAAACACAGATCACGTGATGTAACCTGTGCAGTAAAGAAGACTCAGATATCTACCAAATCTAGGTAAAAAATCACGTCATATTGTACTAACTTCTTTTAATATTAATTTAAATTCTGTTATTAAGTTGAACATAAAATGCAGTATCAC
Source organism: Maniola hyperantus (assembly GCF_902806685.2). NCBI lineage: Eukaryota > Metazoa > Arthropoda > Insecta > Lepidoptera > Nymphalidae > Maniola > Maniola hyperantus. Next base: position 3,572,662 of record NC_048564.1, read on the forward strand.
ATTAAGGTTTCAAATTTTTTTACAAAACGAGATAATCGTCAATAGCATTTAGGGCTTCATGAAAAAGGGCTATAGACAAATAATGTGCAGTTTTAGGCAGGATAAAAATGTGAATTATAAACCAAAAATGGCTGCTACGCTTTGGAGCCCGTTCTGTTCTATCTATTGCAGAATAATGAGAACTGACATTTTTGCGTATGTTTGTACGCCCTTTTGTTATGAAGCCCTTAATATATTTCTAAGAAGACCTACGTAATATAATTGTGACACGAGACTAGTCTTTTATCAAAAGAATGTAAATAATAGTCATTAATTAAGTAGAATGTATTATTTACTTAGGATATCAAATACCTATTGAAATTTTATTCATTGTACAATGTAATCAAAATAATATTTAAAAAAACTATATGATAAGAACTCTTTTAAAAAGTCATATAAATAGCTAGGGTCTATTTTTTTTCTTATTATAAAGTAGGAAACAATAAAAATATAAAAAAATTGTTTGTAATATTATATTCATTACAGTGAATTCAAGTACCTATTTTTTAAATGACTTCAAAAAAGAGGAGATCAGACGTAATTTTTTTGGCAGTCATGGTACTCTATTCGAAACTGGCTCAAATCTGAACCGATTTCGGTACCTATTAGTTTTAGTAAATTTAGCAAAGATCGCAAAAATGGAGCTGGTGAATAAAACTCTTCAACTGATAACGGCAAATCACATGCGTTCAGTGAATACTTTTCCACCACAAAATACTTTTCATAATACAAATAAAATTTAAAAAACCTTTTAAAAACCAAGTCTTATTTTCTGAACCGACTACTATGTCGTGTTGATATCATAAATTATTATTATTATTATTATTATATCAACTCCTCAAATGACTAAAGCCTCAGAAAACGTGATGAATATTTCAGTATTATTTGTATAGAAATTTAAATAAGTTGTAGTAAATGTAAGACGATGCGGTTTTAAATTCTGTGAAATATAAAACAAGACTGCAAATAAAATTAATTTGTAATTTAGTTTGAGAGTTATTTGCACAATTTAATAAGATAAATGTAGAATCCTGCGCATTCTTTGAAGCATTATAAGTACAAGTTTTAAACACTTATTAACAAAAATCGCATTTATGCTTCAACTTCAAGCATCATCTCAGAATGCGCAACCAAAGGGACTACGAAGCAGAAACGTCAGCCGGGCACCGAGCTACGTGACTACTACAGTCGCGTAGGAGTGCATTGTACACGTACAGATTCGTATTAGACGCTCCCGCTTCGCGTCCCACATCCCGCGTTTATGACGCGCAGGTGTAGCCGTAGCTTAAGAGCAGAATGTGAAAATTAATTTTGTTTTTGACAGTCTTATGACTGATAAGAAATATGTAAGAAATGCATAAACTGGCGATTATAAACAAACACCGCCCTGAGCGCGGTCCGCTGCGTTTAGCTTGCCCAAGTGTGTGTGAGCCTTAATGTCTGTAAATCTATTTTCCCCTTAGCTGACTTAAATAATAAATGTAAACAATAACATGTAAGCGACGCTCTTCGCTCGATATTTTAGAAGTTCTACGCATTTGTTTGGTTTTTAGGGTTCCGTATCCAAAGTGTGCCAAACGGAACCATACCTATTGGGTACTATCTAAACCACCGTTGTCTATCTTTGTCAGTCCGTCCGTCCATCTGTAACAGGGGTCTATAGCTTCGATCGTAATAGATAGCCTGTTGAGATTTTCGAAGAATACCTACGTCTTGTTACTATGGTTTCTATCACGGAAATTGAAATTTAAAAAATTTAGGTCCCAAGGAAGTCCCAAGAAGTGAAAAAACTGGTTGTAACGTATATACAAAATATTACAACTATAAAATGTCTAAATATAAAAATAATAGATCAGTGGCCCTACCGCGGTTGTTTGACAGCTACAATGTCACGATCGCAATCATCTCTGATTGGTTAATGCTCGCTCACTATTGGCCACAATGCATTGTTGCAACAAGAATCGCACAAATTCAGCCAATCAGAACCATTGAGATTGTAATAATGATTGATGCAGGTTTAAGACAATCGCCCTACAGGATCTAAGCAGCAACCTGCAGCAACAAATAAGTGTACACCTGAACCCCCACTCCGCAAATAATGAGCCAGCCAGGTGGATCAACAAATTGCTGAATCATCATTCATCCCCATTTTACTACCCGATTTCCCAACATAAACGTATGTAAGTCAGTCAGTCAGTCAGTCAGGACTTTGAATTGTATATTTATTAAAAAAAACATCCGCGAATAGCGCCTATATCACACTTTTTGAAGCGATTTGTTTACCATAAGACAGCTATGAGAAAAATAGATATCTAATATAAATATGTACTATCGAATACATAATGTTTGCGAGGGTTTGTATATACTTTGTAATTTGTAGTTGTTATTTTTAAAGTGCAATCTAACTATATTATTATCTATAAAAAATTTAGAAAATATAATTAGATAATGGAATTTCCTGTGCATAGTTTATAATTAAGTAAAATAATTTATCCTACCCTACTATTTATTACTATGATTACTATTTATTTTTGTTAGGTCATAATAACTGCGATTTTCATGAAAATAATATAATGGTGAGACTGAAACTTGAGATAAAATATTACCTACTCAAAAACATCTGTTATAATAATATTATACCTAATACAATGGATCCTAATTTTTTGGTCTTTATTCTGTTTTAAACTACTTAGGTATCACTCAGGGAGGCTTGAAAACTGTGATAATTTTAGATAAAGTGACTGATTGGACGTACCTACCTATTAAGATCGGCTTCGATGATTGCTTATAATCCACAGGAAGGCCGTATTTGCCGTAATTGTAACGTACATTTTCCAGTATTAAAAAATGTAAATGGCAGGCCTAGAGATCATAATACTTTTTCAAGTAAACTAACTTATCTAACGTAGACAGTATTCTTCCACCAGAGCCGCCATTTTGGTACCTACTTAAGTAACACTGGTACGTTGCCGTAACTATCATTTAGTATCGAAGGGCAAAGGACAACCACTACTTTCTATATCGAGAAATATTTGGTCTATTGTGACTTTATTTTTGACATAATATAATTTTTTAATATAATTTTTAGATGGAATCGGACTAAGCTGTAGATACGTGGTAGGTAGATAAAGCAGTTCACGCGGCAACTTAGCTAGCACTTCACGCTCTGATGATGCACTCGGGCGCAGCACTGGGCGAGGGAGAAGTACCTCTACACATGCTTGAGTACCTCAGTTGCTGACAAACCGTTGAAGATGGTTTGATAAGCAAAAAGTGGCTACTACAACAGCTTTATGCGCGCCTGCTCATTACAATTATGTGCGAAAATATATGAAATCTATAGGTGAATTAGCTATAAGGGTCCAATCCAATATCAACCTGCACCTTAGACGATTTGTCGGCGACTGAGATAGGAGATAGTAGATACCCGAACGTGTATTTCTCCGCTCAGAGACTCGCCTCAGCGTCACTCGCAGAGTACAGCGCCCGAGTGCCACATTGGAGCGTGAAATGCTAGCTTTTAGTGACACTGCTTTGTGGTTGTAGTTGTTACTTGCCACGGGCGATGCCTAACAACAAATTAAATAATTAAGATACTTATAAAATCCCAAAATACTTCAGCAGGTCCTCCCACTTATCAAACCACAGTGCTCACCACTCAGGGCAGTCGCCAAATTGCGGATTTGTAGTATTTTTAACTCATGTTACAAAAATAGTTATTTAATTCGTACCAATGGCAAATAAATTAGCCAATCACGTCTATTTAATTCGCATAATTTATATGTTTTTGAATTAGGTATTCAAAATAAAAATATTTTTGTAATTTTTTTCTTCCAATGAACCTATCTAATCATAATAATTAATTACCTACCACCCTAGTTACCAAATCAGTGATGTTAGATTTTATTTTAAAAGAAAAGTTTTTATTTAAACAATTAATAGAATATATTAATACCTATTTACACCAATGTTGTTTTACTTATTTTAGTTTGTTTATTTTATGCATGAGGAGGAAATATAAATCCATTTAGTCGTAGACCATTGTATAGATGTTATTGTATTTGAAGGAATAAACCATACGAAAAGATATTCATGTTTTTCATTGTACCCTTGGTATTTTTACTGTTGATCTATAACGTAATAATAGGTATATAAGTAGGTATACAGCTGCGATCAGGCAATCAGGTGATCAAGTTCCCGTGCAGCATCAGGATTGAGAAGTTGGGATCCATTTTTTTAAGGAACAATCTTCCAAAGTTTCTCTATCGATTAAAAAAGAAACTACGCAAATCGGTTCAGTAATCTCGGAGATTTCGGTCTACATAGGTAGAAAAACCCAACTCCTCCTTTTTTGAAAATCGGTTAAAAAAGTAGCCGATTATGAGGACTAAAATCTTACTTTTGACATGAAATACGCGTTATACTTCCTACATCCATAGCACTTTATTATAAAAAAAGTCAAACAAGCATAGTTCAAAAGGTTCAAACTTTTATTATTTTGTGAAAAAGTAGTAAAGACGTCAATTTACAATCAAACTAGAAATTACATAAAAAAATAACTTAATGTCAGAAAACCGTTGGAAACCCCCAAACAAGCTTTCCGGAGAAAACGAATCCTAAGGAAAAGAATAAAAAGAAATGCTTCGTTTTCGTGGATTTCGTCCATTGATTATCAGCGGCTTACGCAGTCGGAATTCTCTTGATCGCCATCAAAGAAACGCCAATTTTTATCACTATGACGAACCGACACAACCGTTTGATACCTTACCCTTTAAAGTGAGAAGCAGGTAAAGATTACATTAGAGTTGGCGCCATCGATATAAATGACGTTTTTTATTCACGGAAATAGTGAGTCCCAAGTAAAATCCCAGTAGGTACTTCTGTCAACAAAACCAATCAATAAAACTATCTGGGAATGAAGGCTCGTACCTAAATATTCGCAGCACACCGCTCTAATCTCCACTGTATTGTTCTCAAAAAATGAAGATGTCTCTCTTCTACGCTCATTTCCGCCTGTATGGATACCGGGCCTTATAGTACCTAATCATTTTTGTTTCAGATATACGCTAACTTTAGCGTTTTCAATTTTTTTTGGAGTGGGTTTGTGGGCACCCTTTCTAATTGTATGGTACTCAATGGCCAAGAGAACTATGTAGATGTATAAAAAATTATGTAATAAAAAAATGAACACAAACGGAGTTTGATTTTGCAGCGAACCCGATGGTGGGTATACCTATAGTACGCAACAGGTCGAGATGGCAATCGGGGTGGAGACGCCCCACACACCCGCACATCCCCGGTTTAACCCAGTGCGGGATAGCGCAGGTGACGTGTGGGTGTGCGGGGCATCCCCATGCCTCAAACCCCAATTGTCATCTCGACTTGTCGTGTACTAAACCTCGATTTATTTTGGTGGATCCACACACGCCTCCATGAAAATTATGTAAAAACTTAACGAAAATCTAGTAGCGTTATGGAGCAATGCTGGTTCAAAAAATATGCTTATATGGAGCCCAAAAGAGTAGTTGAATGGATATGGCTGTTGATGGTGAAATAAGTAAACACTAGTTATGTGCATGTCAACCATATAACGGCTGATTTAAATTTTGGTCGTATTTTTGTAGCTATACCCGTCCAAACATACCTATTGCTAAAATAAAGATGATAAGGAATATGGCTGCTGATGGTATAGAAAGCAAGTACTAGGCTTCACTCATACGAATAATGTAAAAGAAACAGAAATTTGGTAGCGTTTTGGAGCAATGCTGGTTGCTGGGAGCCCAAAAAAGCTTGATGAATGAAGCTACTATAGTGTTAATTTTAGATCAATATTCATCCCGCCCTGTCACGGTCGCGTAGCTCAAAGCCCTACCCAATACCCATGGTCCTACATAATATGACGGGAATTAAAACTTCCAAGTATTTTATTAATTTTTTTATTAATTTGGAGAGTACAAATTGCTTATGATAAAAAATATGGTAGAAAATATGGGGAAGGTTCCATTTGTTCAACAGAACTTGACGTCATCGGACAAAATGAGACAATTTTATCCTAATTTGTTACATAGAACAATTGAGATTTTTCTTTCTTTAATTATTGTTCTAAAGAACAAAGTAAACACACTTTTATTTTTCTTGGCGGAATGTCATCATGATCATTTCTAGGGCTCCATTGGCACCATTCAGGTACGGAACCCTAAAAATGATCATGATGACATTCCGACACGAAAAAAGAAAAGTTTGTTATGACGTCAAAGAAAAGCAAGTTTTATGGAACAAATTAGGGTGAAATTGTCTCATTTTGTCCAATGACGTCAAGTACTACGGAACAAATGGGACTTACCCAAAATATTTACCTATATATTTGCTACTAAACATTTTGTGAAGTATACTTATACCTAAATTAATGTAGCATCATAGCACAATGAAATATTATAATAATATAAGAAACGCTAAATATTACTAGCTGATGCCCGCGACTTCATCCGCGTGGATTTAGGTTTATAAAAATCCCGTGGGAACTCTTTGATTTTCCGGGATAAAAGTAGCCTATGCCACTCTCCAGTCTCCAGATCTTAGACTTGGCGAGGCACCCCTCGCGCCTCTCCAAGTCTCTACCCGCCTTCTCCACTCCTGTCCCGCTGGCAAGTAACATACCGATTTCAAAGCCCAATGCAAATAGGAATGCTAGTAGGATTTGGAAGCAAGCGGCATCGCGTCGGTTTAATTATTCCTTTTTCTAACCGACGTAGTAGGCCAGTTTAGATTTAGGAACGCAATTCCTTACAGCATCAGGGTTGAAGAGTCGGGTCCTCAAGTTCAACGATAGTATTTTCTTAGCAGGTACCTTCAATGTCAATTTATAACCGACAATATGTCTAAATCCCATCAGTTTAGGTGGACAGGTCCCGTGCACGGTGCAGCATCAGGATTGAGGAGCTGGAATCCAAGTTTTTTATGGTGGATCCACACACGCCTGACAAACAACATTGACGCAAAATTTCTTTATCAATTAAAAAAAAAACATTTTGGCTTTGTAGAGCGTTGTCTCTGTCACTCATACCTATATGACGTTTTGTCGGTCTCAACGACAGAGACAATGCTCTACAAATCTGCTATCTCCTTCTAAAAGTCGATGTACATCACATTCTGCCGCATACATGTACCTACTTTAGCGATGACATATTATCCATAATAGAGAGAGGGAGAGCTCTTAGTACTACTAGTCTTCATAAAATGGTTGGAGCAGCTTCTCGCCCACACGTGTTTTGGTCGTTCGGATGTGGTCCAAATGGTTATTACATCTGCAAGTGTCTGGACATATAAGCAGCTCACTTGCAGCATGCTCGAGAGGCGTAGTGTTATTTGCTCGATGTCGGCCGGCTTAACCCTTTTCACTACTGCTGCGACGCAGCCTCCCGCGAGATGAAAAGTTCGCACCCGCTTGAGACCTGCACACCAGAACTCAGCTTCTTTAGTGGCCCATACGCAAACGACTGCAAAACAACATGTGACTTTTTTTTCGTACACTAGATGATTAATTTTACTATTAAATGGCAGATATATCATCTGTGTACATTCTGAGGCACGCCTCCATACAATTTTTGTCCATCTCCTTTTAAATAACAAAAGGTGGTGATAGCCTAGGCTTCTATTCGGGAAGTCGGGGGTTCGATTCCGGATACGCAGCTCTAAAACTTTTGGAGTCATCGTGTGAGCAAAGACAAATTCCTCAACGAATTGACATTGTGTGATTTTTGCATGGGTATAGATAAAGACCTGGAGAGTGACATGGCCTACTTTTTATCCCGGAACATAAAAGGGTTCCCATGGGATTTTTATGAAACCTAATTCCACGCAGACGAAGTCGCGGGCATCAGCTAGTGAACAAATAATTTTCAAAGTAAGATAACTATAGCAAGTGGGATATCATATGAAAGGGAAGGAAATCATATCATATTTACCTGTACATTCTAAAACAGATTTTTATTTATTTTTATGCATAATAGTGCAAAATTCACTCTTGCCTTGAAGGTAGGTACGCCCTGCTGGACGGGATCGTTTGTGAGGAAGAGGGTCCGGCTTACTACAAGGACCTCGTTGCCTCGGCGGGAAACTTCAGCAACCCAGGCGGAACAGCTCGGACCGTGATCGTGGACCAGTGGGCGTTTGAGGAAGGATCCGGACCGCGGGGCACGCGGGATCTGCGTTTTAGTGCACGTCTGCCCCAGAAAGTGGAGAAAGACTAAAAGGGACGAGGAAAGGATAGAAAGAATTTGTAGGGAGTCAAGAAAGCGCCTCGGGAAAGAGCCACCGAGCAAATACCGAACGGGCGCCCTCCCGCGTTTCGGCCCATATAACCGCGATGTTGGTTGGGCGGTGGTGGTGGCGGGTTGCCTTGAAGGTAGGTAGGTATTCGAGTTACTACTTACTTGGCAGGAAACACGGATGCCAGAAGGGCATCCACACCTTCACACTTTAGCGGTTCGTATCAGAAACGTCGAGCAAAAACGCTCCGTATGAGTACGAGCTTTGCAGTAGTCGGCAATAAACGAAAGTATTGAACTCTTACCGTCCGGCATACAACGAGGCTCAATGAGCCAGCGCACTTCAAACTCCAGATCTCGTCTGCGGAGCTCTGCCACATGTACTACTTGGTAGACTTCTTTAAACATTGTAGGTTCTATTCCTACTTCTTCGGCCAAAAGTTGGGCCATTTCACTGCTAGTGAATAAAGGTAACTGGTACCCTGGAAACAGAATTCTAAATCAATATTAAGATAGGTAACTCTGATCACTGCTCTTTTTATCTATTAACTACAAGTTAGGAGGTAATTTCTGGAACTACTGAACCGATTTTTAAAAAAATCATCAGTAAAAAGCTACATTATTCCTGCATGACATAGGCTATATTTTATTTTCAAAAAGTAGAGACCCTAAGAAATTGTAATAAGCTACCCGTGCAAAGCCGGGGCGCGTCGCTAGTATATATATAAGTAGTATAAGGAGGATTACCCATCCTTTTAAATATTTCCCTCTCTGTAGACATTATATCTTGTAGGGTATACTTCTGTCCGAGGAAACGGTGTATCTCTTTAGGGCGGACACGAGCAGTTTGTTTAAGTGTTTTTGTTGCAAGCTGGGCGCAGCAGGCAAAATATAGGATCAACCGCTGTTTGACGTGCATCAAGACGCTTTGGTGGGTGTTACCTGGAAACAAAATTATTTGAGAGCGTAGCGAGCGCATTATTAAGTACGCAACTTATTTTTTTACTAGTAAATAATAGTAGTATTAGTGTTACGAGTTTCCCTGAGAGATAAGATCCGAGATGAGGAGATCCGCAGGAGAACCAAGGTCACTGACATAGCCCAAACTTTTCGAAAGCTGAAGTGGCAGTGGGCAGGTCATGCCTGTCGTAGAGGCGATCGCCGTCGGAGCCGGAAAGTCCTTGAGTGGAGACCGCGTGGTGTGGGACGCCCTCCAGCACGATGGACCGACGATATAAAGAGGCTGGCGGGAAGTGGCAGGATAAGGAAGGCTGAGGACTGGGTGTGGTGGCGCTCTTTAGGGAAGTCCTATGTCGAACAGTGGACGTCCACAGGCTGATGATGATGGTGACGATTAGGATGATGAAATATTAGTAGTAAGTACTTAGTATTTTTTATACATTAGATCTACAACTCGCAGAATAAGTCTTTCGATTGGTGAAAGGTACAATTCCAAAAACACAAACTATTCACAATGAAACAAAGTCTTTAATCTAAAAACAATTACAATAAATTTTCAATTCAGTTTGGATCCACCAAGATAAAGCTAGAGTCCTAGCCTAAATAAGACAGAAAATATTAAGTGATCTTAGTGTTTCCGATCTCCAAGATAGATGCAATATGCATGTCTGAGGACATGAAATCAGCCTCTGCATAGAAAAATTTCACGCAGCATCGTACTTCTCACAGAAAAAAACCAAACGAGGGGAGTTCATATATTAACCTGCAAAGGGAATGATTCTGATAATATAAAAAGTCTACATGGTATCGCACAGACAGAAGTCAGGATTACAACCTTTTAGATTAAACGAACATTCCTGGGTACTTGCGATACTCTAGCACTACGACTAAACATGAACTAACTACCCTCAAATACAATCATGATAACTCTGACTTATCGCACGTAATAACTACCAGCATAGGGTAACTAGATAAGCCTAATCTACCCTACCTAGGTCGCCTCCACATCACCCCATATAGCGACTCCCGGACCGACCATCTAACCTAGCTACTACAACATCAACTAGTCCAACAAATAGGAACCACATTAGGTTACCACAACAATTATAAAACTCTAATTATGAAATGACTATGCACAGTGTACACCTCACAGTGTAATCGTGGCTGTTAGCCACAGCTTACGGATGCGTCCCATAGTTTGTTTCACGCTTTATCCTACTCGTGAATTCTGATGCTCTGCATTCGCCTCATTCTCTCAAAGTACCTACAGTTTTCTGAAGGTTTCACTTTTACCGCGAGTGAACCGCACACTTGCTTTATTATTATATACAATTACTATCTTCAGCTTCACAATCCGTTGAGCTATGTCGGTTACTCTGGTTCGCCTACGGATCTCCTGATTTCTGGTTTGATCACGAAGAGAAACTCCAAGCATAGCTTTCTATATCCAGCTGAGTGACTCTGAGCAAAGTAGTATGTACCATGTAGTAGTTCTTATTACCATGTAATCTGAGTCGTATCGCACCCGCCAAGTAGCGTTCAAATATGCGCACCGCTAGGTGCGTGGCACCCAGGTTGTGGCAGCGAAACGATTTGCAGATTGAGTATAACACTGCCCGGCCTTTTTCTCCTAACGTGCATTCTCCATATACTTGGGCGTCCATCCCTGGCAAAAAAATGTAAGTACCTAAGTTTATTTTTTAAATAGATATATCGAGCAAACGAGCAGGCGGGTCACCTGATGTTAAGTGATTACCGCCGCCCATGAACATTTGCAGCACCAGAGGAGCCGCCGATGCGTCGCCGGCCTAAAAAAGTACTATACTATAAAGAGTGTCCTACAATAAAGTGCAACCCTGAAAGAAGACGAAACTACTTAAAGTAGTGTTATTATCTGGCTGCAGACTCGGCCAATCATAAGCGGACTAGGGATGTGCGCTAGTTGCGCGCGCGCAAGGCCGTTTTCGATAACGGAATCATCAAGATTACTACGTAAACATACTGCATTCATTAAGTATGCAGGGTAACTAACCTAACTAACTAACTAAGGTAACAGATACACAGAATACATTCACTCCAATTTGTAGAGCGTTGTCCCTGTCATTGAGACCGACAAAACGTCATATTGGTATGAGTGACAGAGACAACGCTCTACAAAGCCGAAATATCATTCTAAAGGCCGATGTACATTACTTACTTTACTACCGCGTACTGTACCTACTATTTAAATGAAATTCAATGAAAATCACTTTTACGTAGGCAGGCTACTAGTAAGGTAGGTAATTGCCTGTCTGTCCGTACGTCCGTCTGTCTGTCTGTCTGTATGTCTGTCTGTATGTCTGCCTGTCTGTCTGTCTGTCAGTCTGTCAAGAAGCTTAGGTACTAGGTTAGGTACTTCCCGTTGACCTAGAATCATGGAAGTTGGTACCTACTGTAGCCTGTAGGTAGGTCTTATTATATCAGGTCAGAAGTCAGAATCATGTCGGAATATTTAATAGGCGCTTGTGTTTTAAACTTGGAACGCTTTGCTGTTGAATCACGTTGAATAGCTTTTGAAATGTATGAAGTTCTGTCAATCAAATTCCTCCATTTTGAATGTTATGAACTTTTGTCTTTTGTAATTAGAGACACGTTAGGTATTACATTATTAATTATTATAATATACCTAGGTATTCAGTATTCTGTGGTATTACGTAAAGAAGAAATTACGAATCAGTATCACTATCATGGTTAATATTCATTTCGTGCTACATTGGTAACATCTAAAATAAACAATAAATAGATCATAAAAAACCAGACAAAAATTACTTACTCTCACGTGTTGAGTCCTCACGTAAAATGTCTAACCACCCCGGCTCGTTATTGTCTCCATTTCCATCCATGTTATTAGAGTTAAATTATTTTCAGCGCAAAATTTGGTACCTACAAATTAATTAAACAACAGCTACCTACAGCAATGTAACTAAAGTACTTAACCTTTACTTAACGAATATATATATTTTTGTTCTAAGATATTATTTAAATTTGAATTCTGAGCGCACCCGAAAAGAACTTTATTCATCAGAATCTTCTTGAATTCGAACCTCCTTCACGACTTGATTTGCGCATTATATAGGAACTTCTTATTGAAACCTCCACGGTACTGGCTTTTCTTGTATCAAGCATCTAGCCTTTTCCCCGCTGTAGTGTGAAATGAAAAGTTGTGTGTTTCGCACGGCTGCAATTTTTTTGAAATCGAGCTTTTGAATCCCTCGCTACGCTCAGGATTCAATTTTTGAACCAGTGTCTTCGCTCGTGGTTCAACCATAGAATCGCAGGCTCGAAATACAATACAAACCTTGCATAACAATTAACTATTATTTAAATATTATGTAGGTATTAATGTTTACGCTTTTATTAACTTGCTTTCTTATACCTAGGTCTGTTTGTTTGTCTGTTCGATAAAAACTTTTCAATCGATTTTAAACTAACTTCTCGGCGAGCTACAGGTTTGTTAGTTCTAAACCAACGTTTAAGTAAAACCGAGTAAAACGTGTTCACGCAATTAGTGATGATGCAGTCTAGATGGTAGCGAGCTTACTTGAAAGGGGTTTTCTATTATTGGCGGCACTGCTTTGCCGGTAGAGTGGTAAGTCCGTATCTTACTCTATGGTCCGTTCATCGTTCATCGCTTGACGCCTGAGCACGCGCGCGTGAGTAAATGTTGGCACGATTGCTTGTTTTTATTCGTGTTTTGTGCATCTGTGATTTGCAATGGTGCCAACATATTACTCAATACCACGTCAAGCGTAGATAGAGTAATAAAAGTAGATACAGGAACGTTTGCTTTCTCATTCACACTAAAAAGAGAGCACAGATAAAGTTACTAATGTGATAAACAGAGACGCAGCTAACCTATTTTTTGTCCCTTATCGTGTAACTGGTTTTTTTCAAGAATACATACAAGGAACGCAAAGGCTACTTGACTCATATCTAATCTCGTCCAATAAATGATTATTTATTATAGTATTTTGCTTAAGACAACGAAATATATCAATAACAATTATTAAAAACGCAGGATGGATAAATAAATCCAATTTAAAAAAATGCAGTTTTTATTTTTATTTGAAACTCAGAAAACGCTGTCAGCCATGATGTGACGTCATTAAATATGTAAACAAACAAATGTCATCCCTATTGACTAACGTAGTATCCATATATATAAAATTTCAAGTCCTGACTAACTTATATATCAACTCACAGCCTAAACATCTAAACAGCTGGTCCTAGATACATGAAATTTGGTGGGTGTGTTCTTTGTAGGTAAAGAGAAGGTATCCACTAGGAAAGGATTTTTTGAAATTCCACCCCTGAGTGGGTTAAATGGGGGTTTGAAATTTATGAAGTCCACGAGGGCGAAGTCACGAGCATAAGCTAGTTTTTATATATTTCTAAAAACTCATAGTAAACGTAAAAAAATATCGTTTTCTCTTTATAAATTGAATAAGTTATTAAGTAAGACTTACAACAAAGTGATCTTTGCAAAAATAAATTTGGGTTGCAGTCGTTAGTGATATAGAATCCCTTTAAGCAAGTCTTCACGTGTTACGTATATTTATTTCACTGGGCACTCTAATCCACAACTTTCCTGTGGCCTTTATCGATGCGTTTTTACATTCTCGGATGATACAATAACGATAATTACTATATTTTTCATGTAAACTAGTATAGAAGTCATGTTTATTAAACTTTGGGAGGTTATGCTGTTGTTTACAAATGCATGACGTCAGAGCACAGATAATCTATCGGCCAAACATGGCCGACAGTGTTTTCACCTGTCTAAGAAAACTATATTTTTAAATTAAAGTTTTACGGTTTTTAGGGCGCAAAAAAATATAGTGTTAATTTTTTTGATCTAATAGGACGAATATTAACCATTTAAGACCTACTTAAAACAAAGTGTCAACTAGCCTATTTTGTATTTCTCATTAGTTATTTACTTGTTTTCACATAAAAAAGGTTTAATACAAATATTGTTGATCGGTTAATACAAATATTGACTACTAAACAATGGTAATAATTGTCGTGTTATTCATCGTTACGTCGTGCTATCGCTATCTCATACGCGGTTACACAGTACTTACATCTACCTATTATTCTATCTACGAGGTGGTAGGAGCAGGTAGGAGTCTCGTAGATAATATAGTCCACAGTCAATAGTGTTCTGTCATTTAGGGATGGCGATTCTTTACGAAAAAGATCGATTTTTGAATCGATTCGAATCGTAGTCTAATGAATCGATTCATGAAAAAATCGAGGCCTACAAAATCGATTCTTAAAAAATGGATCTTCTTTTCAAGTTTGCGTTTACAATGTAAATTTGTATCAATTTTACTAAAAACAAGATTAATATTGCAATTAACGATATCTTATCAATAAAATCAGTGAATTCAAAATTAACAATTATTTTTATTACCGTATCAAACTATAAGATCAACTATAAAAAAAAAGTATTTATATACTGACTGAAATTTTCTAATTTGAACGTCACACTTGACACTGACTTCTGTCAAACTATTCTTCCTTGTTCCTTCCCTTAGAGTCGTAGATAGAGTAATAAAGATAGATGTAGAAACGCTTGCTTTCTCATTCACACTATAAAAGGGAGCACAGATAGAGTTACTAATGTGATAAACAGAGACGCAGCTAACCTATTTTTTGTTCCTTATCGTGTGACTGGTTTTTTTCAAGAATACATGCAACTTCCATACAAGGCATGCAAAGAATATCGGCAAAGTTCATACAAAATTTTACCTTGAAATAATCAACTAAATGCAAATAATTGTAAGGTTTATACCAAAACAGAAAAAATCGAATGTCGATTTTCAAGGGTGATATATCGATTCAGTGAATCGACACAGTACTTCATATCGATTTAAAAAATCGATATTTTCTGCTCGAAAAATCGATTCTTCGATTAATCGATCTCAGATCGCCATCCCTACTGTCATTACTACGTGTGGCATAAATGGCATTTGGCAACGCTGGGCTGTGGGCATAGCATAGTGCACAGAGTACATTATATGCATAGTGTTCTGTGGTTCTGTGATTGTGCTGTAGTGTGAATGTGGTTTTTGGGGTTTTAATTCGAAAATAGTTATGTAGATTAACTTTAATATAGTATTTCAAATAGAAAAAATGTTGTACGTGGAGTAATTCGTTAGTGCAACAAAAATTAGAAAAACTGATGTCGGATAAATATTTTTGTTTTATAAATGAGACTGTAGTCACTGAGACGCCACACCTGCAATCTTTGTTGATTTTGAGCTCTCGTTGAGAAAGAGAATTTTGAGCAAAGATAATAATGAAATAACCAGTGATTTTTAGCATGTCGAGATATTTTATTGTTCTATGGACTGTCGAAATGACTCCGAGCTATTTTCTTAGAAAATTTATTCAGCGACGCTTAAGCTGATTGCGATTGGTAATTAAATTAGTTGTGTGAAATTGTTTAAAATGGAACTATTGTGTATATTGTGTCTCGTTTCTTTGGGACTGGCTTTCGATAAAGGTAAGTTCTATAGAGGCAGTAATAGTTCTTAACCTAATTATGTTATGAATTTTGTGTAAGGTTATAAAAGATTTGTTTATTTTAGCGTCGTTCTATGGTGCCAGCTATATTTCCTATCCCCTACAAGAAGCCAAAGGTGTTACGGACATAAGCTTTAGCTTTCGTACTCACTTATCAGATGCACTTTTGTTACTTGCTGCGGGCAAAACAGATTACTGTATGGTACGTATTCTAATGAGTGTACTATATATTAGTACCTAGTACAGTAGAAACTCGATTATCCGGCCCTCAGTTATACGGATTCGCGATCATCCGGACTACCAACCGAAAATTGTTCGGCCAAGTGCGAGTCAGTCTCGCGCACCGAGGGTTCCATACTCGGGTATTTATTCCGCCATTTAGACGATAAATCAAAAACTATTATGCATAAAAATAAATAAAAACTTGTTTTAGAATTTTCATGCAAAGCTCTTACATATGATATCCCACTTGGTATAGTTATCTTACTTTGAAAATTGAAAATACTATTATGGTGAACTACATAATATGCACAAAACCCGCTTTTCTGCATACATTTGATTATCCGAATCGACAACAATTAGTCCGGGTAATCCAGTTTCCACTGTAGTACTTAATTAATATTAACTAATATCTCTCGCTCATCTTAAAATATAGGCTTTAAGTATCTGGACAGCAAATCACTTGCAACAATGACTATTTCCTACTAAATACAATGGCCAAGAGACAAATGTTGAAAAACACCACAAATACCATCATCGTCATGATGATAATTCCATTACCAGCTCAGTACTAAGTGCTGGTCTCTTAGAATAAGAAGTGTTCAGGCCATAGTCCGCCATGCTGGCTTAGTGCAGATTGGCAGACTTCACTCACTTATGACTAGACTCTATCACATTAAGGTTTTTTAATATGAAAAAATTGCCTACATAAATCTTTGAGATAAAAGCTATCTCTGTTCCAAACATGAGAATTGATTGAGCGAATAGGCAGGGAAAATCTAACAGACTCAACTCTCTCATTTTATGCTTATTATTTTTATTTATTTTACTAGCTGATGCCCCCGACTTCTTACGCGTGGATTTATGTTTTCTTAAATCCTGTGGGAACTCTTTGATTTTCCGGCATAAAAAGTAGCCTATGTCACTTTCCAGGTCTTAACTATACTCATGCAAAAAATCACGTCAATCGGTTGCTCTGTTGCAACGTGATTGAAGGACAAACCAACAAACAAACACACTTTCACATTTATAATTGGGGTAGTGATTTCTCAGACTTTTTATAATAGCTAGTACAGATGTATTAAAATCCAACAAAGTAGTATAAATATTGTACTATTTTAGATACGACTTGAAAGTGGTAGATTGAAACTTCACATTAACCTCGGCGCTGGGGAGAGTGAATTATCATCTTCAAAAGGCACTAATCTTAATGATACCCAATGGCATCATGTCAGTATCATCAGAAGAGAAGCAAATCTTACTATGAAGGTATGTAAATAAATTATTAAAATATATGTGGCACTGCTGCGCGATTGCGGTAGAATGACAGCTACAATGTCACAATAGCAATCACCTCTGATTGGTTGACGCTCTCTCACTGTTGGCTACAATGCATTGTTGCAACAAGAATAGCACAAATTCAGCCAATCACAGCAATTGAGATTGTAATAATGATTGATGCAGGTTTTATGAAATCGCCCTACAGGAGCATTAAAATTTATCAATTGAATTTAATATTCATCCAATCAAAATAATGTACATGTATTATTTCAATACTTGGTGACTGACGTCAGAGATTTAAAGTCTTTTGCAGTCCCATGCTCTAGTGTGTGCACCATTGGGCCTTCTGCAGAGTGAATTGATAACAGTCTCATCTAAATCAGCCTGTGCTGTCCCACGTTTGGGCAAAGGCCTCCCTTCGATCCTTCCACCATTTCCTATTTCGTGCCTCTTCAGGCCACGTAACTGTAAAGTTATGTAATTCATCACGCCAACGTGACCTCGGCCGACCACGCTGGCGTTGATGATTTTGGGGCGTGCAAAAAGAAGCAGATTTTGCCCATAACTCATCTGGCATATGGCACACATGACCTGCCCAGTCCCATTTGAGTAAAGCGGCTGCAAGGCCAGTCTCATCTCTTTTAAAATTAACAACTCAAAGCTTAATTTTGACTTATCAGTGGCGATTCGATGCGTGATGTGTTCTTTGGTTCTGCTCCGTATTTTTCTTTATACTAACTTCAACTATATGTCATAAAATTAAGTAAAATTAATGATTAGATATCTTTATTTTATCAAATTCAATAATGTTAGAGTTCCATGTTGTTTTAGAAAAATATAGGCAAAGTCATCAGCTCTGCTCTATTCTGCAGGTGTGTGTAATAGTAATTTAATAGTCACCAACCCAATGGGTAACCCTAGGGGACCCTTTTACTAATCCTCCACTGTATGTCTGTCCATCTGTCTGTCAACAGGTCGTATCTCATGAACCGTAATAGGTAGAGTTGCAAACTGAGAATCACAGAGTGTATTTCTATTGCCGCTATAACAACAAATAATAAGAATTTCAAAATGGCTGCCATGTGAATAAAAAAATAAACAGTATTATAATCTTATACGATAGTACCGAATCCTTCGTATTCGAATCCAACTCGCACTTACCAGTTTTTTAGAAAATAATATGCATTATGAGTTATAATACTCGTTATATTATATGCCACACGAATTTTACCTGATCTACATGAACAATATTAAGTTTTGGGGGTTTGCCAAGTTCTATTCAAGTCGAGTACGTGCGTCCGCATTAATCTTGGGTTTTAAATTTTCTCCGCCTTATATGATTTGAATTTGCGTAACCTACTATTAATCTTTATATTCGAAGTTAATTTATTCAGTCATACTTAGTTATTTTATGTGCAGATGTAATCGTTTTGACGAATTGTATTAATTAAACCCCGTTTTGGTTTATTAATGGTTTTAACGAATCGTTCTTAATAATAGCGAATCGTCAGTAATGTGTGTGGACAGGCCAGTAAGCAAAGCTTAAAGCTACCACGAGTAGTAATTGCAGCTTTTATCATCATCATCATCATCATCAGCCTGTGGACGTCCACTGTTGGACATAGGCCTTCCCTAAAGAGCGCCACCACACCCGGTCCTAAGCCGTCCTCATCCAGCCACTTCCCGCCAGCCTTTTTATATCGCCTTTTATCAATGACCTTAAAATTCCCTACGGCATTTCGGGCTATGTATAATACAAGTTTTCAAGTGTATGAGTCAGCTGACACAGTTGGTTGATTATGTCAATGACTTGCCTCATTATTTTTAGGTTGACGACAACGTAGTGAAGAAGAGATTGCCGGGACGCTTCTTCGAGCTAAACATCCACTTTGGTGTGTTTCTTGGAGGGCAAGGCGGGTTTTCGGAACTTTTTCTTGGTCTTATGGAAAACTTCCGCGGATGTATGGAAGATGTACGTAAGATTTTATGAAAACTAAACAGCAGTTTAAAATTGATTGTTGTTAAAATTCAATGTCACTTGATGTAAGAGAAAATAATGCACATGATCTAAAATTTAGCTGTCATCAGAATCAGTACCAATGAGGCCCTAATAAAGATCTCGTATTCAGGTGTACTACAATGGCGTAAAAATAATTGAGAAAGCACGAAGCCGCAGTGGTTCCGTCCACGTCGAGGGGGTCACGTGGAATTGTGCTCCGGAGTTCGATGCTGATGTCAATTCTGAAATTAGTTTCATTGATGAAGGCGCCTATATGATCCTTCCCAAAATTAACTCCAGAGCGGGAGGAAGGTACGTATTTACAGAATAATAAAATTGTGTAAATAATCGCAAACGAAATCGCCTTCAAAAACGAAGACGATTCTATTGAGAGTATTCTGTTTAGAGTCCCGTACCCGAACGGTGCGAACGTGACCCTATTACTAAAGCTCCACCGTCCGTCCATCAGTCTGTCTGTCAGCTGACTATATCTTATGAACCGTTAAAGTAGACTGTCATCATCATCATCAACATCAACCCATCACCGGCTCACTACAGAGCGCGGGTCTCCTCTCAGAGTGAGAAGGGTTTTGGCAATAGTCTACCACGCTGGCCAAGTGCGGATTGGCAGACTTCACACACCTTTGAGAACATTATGGAGAACTCTCAGGCATGCAGGTTTCCTCACGATGTTTTCCTTCACCGTTAAAGCAAGTGATATTTTAATTACTTAAAAACGCACATAACTCCGAAAAG
Organism: Maniola hyperantus; assembly: GCF_902806685.2. Classification (NCBI taxonomy): domain Eukaryota; kingdom Metazoa; phylum Arthropoda; class Insecta; order Lepidoptera; family Nymphalidae; genus Maniola; species Maniola hyperantus. Next base: position 3,592,753 of record NC_048564.1, read on the forward strand.
TTAGAGGTGTGTGCCCGGGATCGAACCCCCGACCTTCGATTGGAAGGCGGACGCCCTATCCATTAGGCTACCACAGCTTCCTAGCAGCAGCCAGCTTCAAAGTAGTCTGTAGAGAATATAAATTTTCACAGAGTTTGGATAAGGTTGCGGACCGAGTGTCTTTAGGGAAGGGTTCAGCAGTTGACTCTTGCAGGCTAAAATTATGATGATAATGAAATGTGCATATTAATTTTAGATGGCAGATAGAGTTCAAAACGATAACGCCAAATTCAATCATCTTGTACAACCCTGGTGGTGGTCGGGGCTCAGACTATTTGGCGGTTGAGATCTTGGATGGATCTGTGAGGGTCAAGATGGCGCGTGGACAGATTGTTCACACGGAGCGAGTCAACGACGGCCAGTGGCATAAAATGCACCTCCTCTTTAATCCTTCTCTTATTGAGGTATTTATTTATACCTTTTTGTAAGAATTATTAGGAAAGATTTGTGTTCATGTACGCTTTGTGTATTTAATATTGTAACTAATTAAGGTTGACATCCGCTGCGCGATTGCGGGAGATTGACAGCTACAATGTCACGATCGCTATCACCTCTGATTGGTAGACGCTCGCTCACTATGACGTATCTTGCTTGGCGAAATTGAGAGGGTTGTAACTAGCAACTCTGCTAACCCCATGTTGCTTTGTACTATTAAATAGACAAAAGATATTTGCGTTTTTTTTTGCATATTATGTACTCAATTTTTTTACTGAATAAAACTTACTTAATTTAAAGCTTTGAATTGTACGTTTTATCTCTGGTATAGTTTCATCAAAGTCGATTGTGTTAAATTAATTTGTTTTAAAAATTCTCTATTTGTCCATAAATTATAAACTAGCTTATGCTCGCGACTTCTTCAGCTTCAGCCCAATCCGCCCAGTAGTTTGCGTTGATAGATCAATCAGTAAGTCAGTCAGCATATCTTACTTCTTTACTAGTTTATGCTCGCGACTTCGTCCGCGTGGACTACACAAACTTCAAACCCCTATTTAGGGGTTGAATTTTCAAAAATCCCTGCTTAGCGGACGCCTACGTCATAATAGCTATCTGCATGCCAAATTTCAGCCCGATCCGTCCAGTAGTTTGAGCTGTGCGTTGATAGATCACTCTGTCAGTCAGTCACCTTTTCCTTTTATATATTTAGAAGATACAAGAAAATTTAAACGTGTGCGCTTTTTTAATGCGAATCTTCATGTGAACTCATTGATTTTTGGTATCAGAAGTTGCATATGTTCTATCCCGGAATGCAAGCTATCTCTGCGCCTTTTATTCAAGCATGCAGCGAGGTCGCGATTCGAAATCTAATAGTTTCCATTGAAATGTCTAACACATTGCTTTTGGCTAACTTTATTTTTGTATCGACACTCGAGATAATATGATGCTGGGTTATGAAACTGTATTACTTTTTAAAATTGGTATCCCATTTTGTTATTCGTAAATGTTTTGTTTTGCGAAGTCTTTTTCATAATAGAATAGTAAAAGTATCATCACATAAAATTAATGTCTCTTGTTTTGCAAAAGCGGCTTAAGAAGGATAGATGACAAATTTTGCTGAGACTACTTATAATTAAAAAGAGACAGAGTTATGTTTCTGTCTAAATTTGTCTCGTTTTAACTCCCAGTAAAGGCTGAGCAAAGTTATAGTAAGCTCTATAGGTCTCAGCCTAATACGGGATACGCTACCTGCAAAAAATGGTGAATTTATAATATATAGCTACAATCTACATATTATATACCTAACCTTTTTATTTTTTATTGAAAATGTTACAATAAAACTGAAACTTAAAAATTAACATTTCCAAAAAATCATACCATTCTTTTCTGCATCGAACATTCTCTAATTAGTATATATAATATATGCCCTGTAAAATGATAGGTATAGATATTTATTAAACAGGGTACATTCGAGCATACACTCTATAAAACCGAATCATGATCTTACAATGCGAAACAAGAACCGAAGTTACAACACTGATGTAAATATCTTTATAAAATAACTATGCATTTCTTATTTTATACTTCCAGCTTTCTATAGACAACATAGCGATGAGCACTCGCATAGAAAGCGGCGCTACTAGATACCTCGATCTACACGACTCCTTCTATCTTGGTGGCATAGAGAATGAGAAACGACAAAGGGCTTTTTCTAAAGGAATCAAGGCTGCTGATTCTAGTATTATGGTAAGTCTAAGTATGTGATGACCCTCATGGTAGTTCGCGTAAGTACAACAGCCTTGTGAACAAGAGCTGGCACATACAACACATTCACATATTGCGCTAAGTGTGTTGTCTATAATAAGCGTATGTGTCATGAAAAAGTCTCTGTCTCTCTCGCACGTGCTCAGCTAATGACCGTGATAGAAAAATATGTTGTTTTGTTTTTACGACTATTATGAAAAAGCTTGGATGCGACCTCGGTAAAGTAATATAAATCGTTTTTTTAGTATTATACTTGTATACTTCTTGCATTTCACGAAGGCCACTGACTCATGCTTGTGTTTAAGTCGTACCGGTATACGTAAGGTACAATAAATGTGTGCGTTTGACAGCGCTTGCTCGCGACTGATTGGTCCGACATGCACGCACACTTACGCAATGTCCATGTAAACGACGTTACCACAAGTAAAGTTCAGTAGCCTTCGTGAATTGCAAGAACTGTAATAAAATCGCGTTTGTATGAGTATGTACTGTGAATGTTCCAGCTCTCGCTAACCGGCCTGTTACTTATCTTTTAGTATGGGCGCCTAAAAAGCAATCAAATTTAGCAACGAAAATCTTAGTATTTGATAAAAAGTTTTATTTTTACAACAAACGTAGTTTTGACATTAATCTTCTTCTCCTTAGGGCTGTATCAAACCCATCGAGGTGGACGACAAAATAATAGGGTTGCCAAACGCATTGGTGACGTATGGAGTGAGCCCGAGGTGCGTGTGGTGGTACCCTTGCCACGCCGGGTTGAGCCCACCCTGTGTGCCTCGCGCCACTTGCGAGCAACACGGCGTTGATCACTTCACTTGCAAGTGCGACACTGATCTGTGTATTAACCCAGACTACGCTGAGAAGTACAAGGTTAATAACATTTTTATATTAAAAAAAAACAATTAAACGTTCAATAGCAACGTGTACAGCCCTTTCGTCACAATAAGTGACGAAAGGGCTTTGAAGATTTTGTCCGTCTTTTTACTGTTTAGGGTTCCGTACCTCAAAAGGAAAAACGGAACCCTTATAGGATCACTTTGTTGTCTGTCTGTCAAGAAACCTACAGGGTACTTCCTGTTGACCTAGAATCATAAAATTTGGCAGGTAGGTAGATCTTACAGCTGACATTTGGGGAAAAATCTGAAAACCGTAAATTTGTGGTTAGAACACACAAAAAAAATTAAATTGTGGTCATAAACTAATAATTAGTATTTTCCATTTTCGAAGGAAGGATATCTATATCAAGTATTATATGAAAGGGCTTCACTTGTGAATTCTAAAACAGATTTTTATTTATTTTTATGAATCATAGTTTTTGATTTATCGTGAAAAATGCGACTGTATTACGGAACCCTCGGTGAGCGAGCCTGACTCGAACTTGGCCGGTTTTTTTTTTATAAAATAGCGGCCACGCGTAAAACCTATATTAATCAATAGCTGGCGTCAATACAAACAAGTATTGTATGAGACAAAATCTTCCTAAGCATCACGTTTCCGAGATAATGTGGCTAATTCCTTTGTACACAATCTCTAAACTAAACTAAAATATCACGTCTAAATCTATTGCTATCCCTTTCATAATGTTGCTTGCGGAAAAGGAAAGCACTAGATTTAGACCTGTTAATTTAGTTTAGTTTAGAGATTGTGTACTAGAGAATCGGCCCCAATAAGCTACCAAAGTTGTTCATCAGTACCACAATCTAGACGCTACATAAAAGACGCAAGTTGTCCTGTCCTACATCAGTATTAATATAAATGCGAAAGTGTGTTTGTTTGTTGGTTTATTGGTATGTTGGTTTGTCCTTCAATCACGTCGCAACGGTACAACGGATTGACGTGATTTTTTGCATGGGTATAGATAAAGACCTGGCGAGTGACATATGCTACTTTTTATCCCAGATAAACAAAGAGTTCCCACGGGATTTTTAGGCTAGTGAAATAAATAAATTTTGATATTTTTTGATTTTTTGATCAGGTCTTTTCAAAATCGAGCAGCGAATTGGAGCTCGTGTCTTTGTACCCTTTGACGGTGCAAGAAGGCGGTGTAGCGGTTATAACCACACAAAATATTGACGTGGTGTTAGACCACCACAAGTATGGAGTTCGACCGACGGGAGTTCTACTCCATGTAGCACAGTCGCCGCAGCACGGCAGGATTGCCGTGGACCTATCGCTCCAGAGAAATCTGCCGCAGTACACGAATTACGTCGAAGGCGAGAAGTCTAAACAGTTCTTTACGTTGATGGACTTGTCTCGAGATAAGGTATGTATTTTTTACTACATTTGTTACGGTACAGCCATTTTGACATCACTACACATGCGAAAGTGTGCTTTTTTGTTGGTTTGCCCTTCAATCACGTTGCAACGGAGCAACGGATTGACGTGATTTTTTGCATGGGTATGTTAAAGACATGGAGAGTGACATAGGCTACTTTTTATCCCGAAAAATCAAAGAGATCCCATGGGATTTTCAAAACCTAAATCTAAGCGGACAAGATCGTGGGCATGATATTCAAACTATTTAATTTGTCTTATGAGTCTTTTTAAAAGAAGAAGAAGTAAAATTTTATATAGTTCTCTATGTGATCAAATCAGACATGAGGGGATCCGCAGGAGAGCCAGAGTAACTAACATAGCTCAGCGGGTTGCGAAGCTGAAGTGGCATTCGGCAAGGAACATAGTTTGATAGACGTTGGAAGACCCCTTACTAGATGGACACATTACATGAAACGCGTCGCCAGGGAGCCGCTGGATGGCAGAGTCGTAAGACCGTGGTGTGTGAAAGTTCTTACAAGAGACGATGTCCAGCAGTGGACGTCTATTAGTTGATAATGATGATGAAGCTGTGCTAGCCTAGTGGTTAGGACATCCGCCTTATAATCGGAGGTCGGGGGTTCGATCCCGGGTACGCACCTCAAACTTTTTGAAGTTACGTGCGTTTTAAGTAATAAAATATCACTTGCTTTAACGGTGAAGGAAAATATCGTGAGGAAACCTGCATGCCTGAGAGTTCTCCATAATGTTCTCAAAGGTGTGTAAAGTCTACCAATCCACACATGGCCAGCGTGGTAGACTATGGCTAAACCCTTCTCACTCTGAGAGGAGACCCGTGCTCTGCAGTGAGCCGGCGAAAGGTTGATCATGATGATGAGAGATTATTTAATTTTTTTTTACAGGTCCGATACGTCCACGATGGGTCAGAGAACCACCAAGATGCGATAGTGATAGAAATGGAACTGATCACGGAGACTAAGTTCACGCTCCCCAGTTATCTTCAAGGACGAAACACGTTCGTCCTTCATGTCAATGTAACTCCAGTGAATGACCCGCCTGTACTCAATCTACTTCCAGGGAAAGTCCTGAGGCTTACTCAGGTAAGTCTTGAAATATTTTGAAGCCTCAACAAACTGACCCACTCATTCCATTTCAAAATTATATAAAAAAATCTATTAAAGGTATGTTCTTAAAAAAAGCATAATATACAGTGGAAGACTATGTAAATGATAAGAAAGCTTGGATTTGACTCGCTCCAGCAATGCACGGGGCTGCAATTGCTTGTACAGTATGGTATAATAATATTATAAATTGATGACTTGAAAAGAGCAACCGCCGAGTTTCTTGCTGGTTCTTCTCGGTAGGAACGGCATTCCGAACCAGTGGTAAATTAAACTAGTTAACGATTCAAAAGCACTAGTAATAAGTCTACTTGAATAAAATAAATTCTATTCTATTCTACTCAATCAAATAGGAGTGATGAGTTCGCTTATAGTGCCTAGAAGCGATGATGATACCCTTCCACGATATGTGTTTTCTACCAATTATAACCCGGGTATCTTTAAAACAAGAGTGAATAGGCATCTTCTAGGTAAACGCGTCCCATCTTAGGCCGCATCATCACTTCCCATCAGGTGTGATTGTGGTCAAGCGTTTGTCTATAATGAAATATAAAAAAAACCTAGTGGTTAAAATGTTTAAAATGCCATGGTGAAATCCTGGGCTCTAACCCTTCGGAGTACATTTTGAGCAATTAAATATCACTTGCTTCAACAGTGTAGGAAAATGTCGTGAAGAAACCTGCATGCTTAAGAGTTTTCTATAATGTTCTTAATGTAGTGTGCAGTCTGCCAAGCTGCACTTGGTGGAGTATGGCCTAAGCCTTCCCTCGCTAGGAGGATACCTGTGCTCTCAACTTATAGCTGTGGCTCGGCCATGTGTTGAGATGATGATGATGATGATGACTAACTGGTCTACAAATAGACTTTAAAAGCATGTAAAAATATTAGTATTAGTGTAAATCCACAGGGTGTCATATAATATTCCAGCAAGTTGAGGTTAGGACCGATGTGTAGATTATACCAAGAAAATAATGAGCCTTATAGCGTGATACCCTGTGGGAGATATGAGAACTTAAAAAAATATTTAAAACTCCTTAGAGTATTTAAACTAATAGAGAGAAAATACCTACGGTTTTACTGTGTATTTTTTGGCACAGAAAATGGCGGCGCTTTTTCATAGTATCAGCTAATCAGCTGTCATAACAAAAGATTAGGTTATTTATTTACAAGAAAAACAGGTACTTGCGCTGGCACAGCAAATGGCGGATTGTGCCGAAACCCTGTTTTTATAGTTATGTTGAAAATATGTAGTGTTGTCTCTTACACACTTATGAAAATTTCGATAAGTTTGAGCTAGTTTCCGATCCGCTATTTTCTATAGGACATTAGGGCAACTCTTTATATCTCTATGTAAAACTCCAATGCAACAACCCTACAAAAGCTGATCGCGGAAATGAACTCGTAAAGTTTCTGTAAACTCGGAGGACCGTTTAAACGTTTGTCAAGTAGCGAACAATCAACAACGAAAGAATCTATGGCACCAACTATTTGGTACTACAGTGCGACAAGGCTCTTTTAACGCGTGGCGAAAATCGGAACTAACATTGTCGTCAAGTGTCCCCTTTGTTCTTGTTTGAACAGTCTAAGCCTTTGTTATCCAACAGCGCCCCCCTGTCAATGTCATTCAAGTGCCAAAAGAGCCTTGTCGCACTGTACTTACCTCATTTATCATGTTATATGATTTATCAAACACGCTGTATACTGTTAGGCCAATTTGCTTGGGCCAACACGCATGAAGACATACTACCTGAAAAGACCTGGGCGCATTTGAAACCCTCGTAGCTTTAGTTTTAAGTTTGCGTAATAATTATCACCACTATATCTTACAAATCTAACACCATACCAGACCATCAATAAGAGTAATTTATTACCTATTTTGAATAAATCATTTGACTTTGACTTTGACTTTGAAAAGCGGGCCCAGTACATAGGCCCAACATAAACCAAGCCCGTTAAAGGTTTTTTTGTTTTATTTCATTATTGTTTATGTTTTGTTTCTTTTCAGAGTGACCTATATACTTCAGTTATTGTTTTTGAGTTGCTTTTGAGTAGTTTGCATGCTAATTTGGCACGCGAATAACCTGAGCATAAGAAATGTATTAGTGTGAGTACCTATAACAATCTAGATAATGCTAAAACTTTCCCGGCCATACTAGCCACTCACCTCTATCGCACGCCCCGCTAAAAAATCGTTAGAATCAACGTTGGTAGAAATCACATAATGATTCTAGGTTATATGCAATTAACCTATACTTGTGAAAGTAATAAAAACATCCGCAAGTTTAAAAACACAATTTTTAATTTTTAAGTGGTTATTTAATACTAGGATAATTATCCTTAATTTATATTGTGTGTAAATTTGTGGGTCAGGATCTGTCATTCTCCTTTCAGCCTGATCCGTCCAGTAGTTTGAGCTGTGCGTTGATAGACCAGTCAGTCAGTCAGTCAAATTTAGATGAATTTTGGTACAGAGTTAGCTTACATCCTGGGGGAGGACATAGGCTTCTTTTTATCCCGGAAAATTAAAGAGTTCCCAAGCGATTTTTAAAAACCTAAATCGAATTGCGGGCGTCATCTAGTTCTTAATAAAGACAGAAAAATAAGAAACAATACTAAACATGTATTTAAATTGGATTCAAGTGTGGAGACTTGCAAGTCTGCCCGGGCCACATAACTAGTTTCTTCAGCTTAAAATGTCTCAAAAATACAAAATTGGATTATTATATTGTTTGCATGTTATTTTATTAAAACGCATGCCATTAAAAATAATGAAAACAGCGGGTTAATCAGTTGGTCTCACTTACACAGTATAACTGTGTATAGTGTGTAAGTAAGACAGAATAATTAGCACCGCTTTGTTTCGATTCGTTTTTTTAGTTCAAAGACTTACAAATTTTTTGTTTGCACCTTCGAATGAAGACGATAATACTAATCCTAATATAATATTATAAATGTGAAAGTGTTGTGTGTGTAAAAGGATGCTTGGATGTTTGTTGCTCAATCACGCGAACGGACTACTGGACGGATTTGGCTGAAATTTGGAATGGAGATAGTTTATTCCCTGGATTAACACATGGCTACTTTTTATATATTATATAATGCTTACCTATAAGCGTATATAAATGATAAATATTTATACAATAGCTGGTGTCTAAATATTTATCCTTTCATAGGGGATGTCTACGTCGTAGTAGCTATCTGCATGCCAATTTTCAGTCCAATAGATCCAGTAGTTTGAGCTGTGCATTGATAGATCAGTCAGTCAGTCGGCTTTTCATTTTATATATTTAGATGGCAGAGATGACGCGCTAAAATGCTGAAGGTGTCGATTTTCTCTTTCTAAACCTCAATGTCTAATATTTACTGACGGGTATTGTACGAATTTATCAAGGGTTTTTGGTTTCCTATTGCATTTTTTTGTGGGCTGTAATGTAATGTGTTACAATTTATAGGGTACAAGAAAAGTCATCACTTCTGATATACTGAAGGCGGAAGACCCAGACACTCCACCGGAAGATCTTCTGTACACAATATTGCACGGAAAAAATGAAGCTAACAGGTATATAGCATTTATTTAACGTTCTTTCATTGCTAATCGTCATGAGGTAATAGCAAATATCATGAAAAAAAATAATTCTGTAAAAACAGAACTAGTATCTTTTGTATCTCTACATAGTATAAAATAAAGTCGCTTCTCGCATCTGTATGTCTGTATGAACGCGTAGATCTTTTAAACTACACAACGGATCTTAAAGCGGTTTTCACCAATAGATAGAGTAATTCAAGAGGAAGATTTATAAGTATAGTTTTATTCTCAAAAAATTAGATATCCCTAGGGAAATTGAAATAATGTGAATTAAGTCGGAAAAAATCCTCTCATTTGAGAGTTTCCGAGGCGTGCGCTGCCTAAATGGTCAAAGTTACACGAAAACAATGTATTACACCACATTAGTATCTACATTGCACCCATGCGAAGCGGGGGCGGGTCGCTAGTAATGCATAAATAGGAAGATTGGGAACATTTTGCTATCTAATTCACATGCTTGCACGTGCGCTCCGGTGCCGCACCGGACTTGCTACCACCGAGACGAGGCGGGGAGGGGTGAATGCGTTGCGACGTCGGAGCGGCAGCGCTCAGTTGTTTTTATAAACAGACTGTCCAACGCTGCTGCGGCGCCGCTGAGGGCACACGATGCGTTGCGGCGCCGCATCGCAAAAATTTCATCGTATCAGTGGGCACACGAGCGGTGCGGCGCTGCAACGTTATGTCGCAGCGGCGCCGTAGCAGCGTTGGAAAGTCTGTTAATAAAAACAACTGAGCGGTGCCGCTCCGACGTCGCAACGCATTCACCCCTCCCCGCCTCTTCTCAGTGGTTGCAAGTCCGGTGCGGCGCCGGAGCGCATCGTGTGACATGCCACAGATATTTCTATGTAAGACGACGCAGCGAAATCGCTCCGGCGCCGCACGGCCGCCGCAACGCATCGTGTGCCCCCGCTCTAAGTCTTACTTGTAGAACTGGTCACAGGTCGAAAACTCATTCAACCCGAGATAGAGTTCGTGTTCACCCTGAACGTGAATTCAGTCATTTTATATTACACTAGTAATAATCTGATGTTTTTTTTAACAGTGGCCATGTAGAAATGTCCGGGCAGCCAGTAGACTCGTTCACGCAACAGGATATAGACGCTGGTGTCATATCATACGTCCACGGCACCAATAGTGATAAGCAGCTCAACAAAACTTCTCTGCGTCTCACTCTACAGGTACAGCCCCGGGTGTTTGTTGCAAGTTTCAGAACTGTCGTGAGCTGTAGCGCTAGGCTATAAATTAAAAAAAAACTGCTTCAATGTTTACACACACAACAAAACATTGTACTTGCCTGCAGGTATCAGACGGCATAGAAACCAGTGGTCCAGGCATACTCCGAATTTCAGTAGTACCGTTACAAGTCCGCCTGGTCAACAACACCGGTGTCTTTCTAGTACACAACTCGTATGCGTTAATCACCGCAGAAAACCTCACTTTCGCGACTAACGCCGATGAAACGAACGTACATGTCAAGTGAGTATATTTTTAACGAAAACTTCTTTACGATTTTTCACAACCATAGTAGATCGGACTCGTTGCGATTCCTTCGCCAGTGGAGATGGCGCCTAAGAGATCAAAATCCAAGACTCCTCAGACTAAAGAAAATTTATTTGCAGGTATGACATAGTGAAGCCACCGCAGTTTGGCGTGGTAGAACGTCTCCGAGTGTTAGATGGCACTTGGCAGACGGTTGATTCGTTTACCAGCGAAATGGTTAACTTTGGCCGTGTACGATACATGCATATACTTGGAAACCCTACGCATGATGAGTTTAAGGTGAATTTTTAAAACATAAACATCGACAAACGAGCAAGCGGGTCACCCGAGGTTTTTAGGGTTCCGTACCTCAAAAGGAAAAACGGAACCCTTATAGGATCACTTTGTTGTCTGTCTGTCTGAAACCTACAGAGTACTTCCCGTTGACTTAGAATCATGGAATTTGGCAGGGAGGTAGGTCTTATAGCAGACATTCGGGGAAAAATCTGAAAACTGTGACTTTAGGGTTAGATCACACAAAAAAATTTAATTGTGGTCATGAACTAATAATTAGTATTTTCAATTTTCGAAGTAAAATAACTATATCAAGTGGGGTGTCATATGAAAGGGATTTACCTGCGCATTCTAAAACAAATTTTTATATATTTTTATGCATCAAAGTTTTTGAATTATCGTGCAAAATGTTGAAAAATACGACTGTAGTATGGAACCCTCAGTGTGCGAGCCTCTGACTCGCACTTGGCCGGTTTTTTTTAGAATAGAATAGAAAAGTTTTTTATTCAAATGAACTTTTATACGTACTTTTGAATCGTCAAATGCATCTATCACTGGTTTGGAAAGCCTTTCCGACCGAGAAGAACCAGCAAAAAAATCGGCGATTGCTAGTATCAAAGAGTCAATTAAGTTTAGTGATTCCTCCTGCCCAGGAACATTTTCAGCACCAGAGGAACTGTGCCAGCGCATTGTTGCTGGCCTTTCAGGAACTTGTTGGTCCGCCCCTTTCGAACATTTGTCGCATAGCCTCGCTTTAGGAGTTAGGTTTTCTTGCATGACCAGTTAAAGATAGTTTCGGTTAAACTTTGACTACCAGTATAGACCAAAGTAGACATATCCTGACTTGTGTATACCATTTGCTTATATTGTTGGTTAAAGTTATTGTACTCCTCAGAAAACTGCCAGTAGCAATTTTTCGATAAGTTACTATTTATCTTTCTACCTTGTTAGTAAAATTTTCTTCAAATAGGTTTTCTATAGAATGTTTTATTTTTACAGTTCAAGGCCTCCGTGGGGACTGTACGAACGAACACGCTTTACGACTTTCGACTCACCTTTATCAAACTCGAATTGTACCAATATACGAATGAAGAGTTAGTGCTAAACAATACAAGAGAAGCCTTCATATCGTCTCAACACCTCAGGTTTAAAACGAGGCCGCTGGCTTTAACCGGCGATCGCATACTCTTCACGTTGTTGAAACCTCCAAAATACGGCATTCTACATTTATCCTCAGGAAAACATCACTTGCAAATGCACAGCACTTTCACACAACATGATATAGACTTGGATCAACTATGGTACAGATTACATAGACGAGCATATTCCCACATACAAGATGAATTCACATTTGTTGTCGGAGCCACTGAATGCGAAAACATTACTGGTGTCATGACAATAAGACATGTGCCGGGGTCTTTTACCTCCGACCGCTTATCAGGTCGAGTTCACACTACTTTGGAAAGGTTACAAGTGATAGAAGGTTCCAGAATGGCAATACCTGCAACGCATCTGAATTTTCGAACAGACGTCATCACGAATCTTGTATTCAATATCACACATTTACCCAAACACGGGAAGATTGAAGTTATCAGTGACAATTTGAAGATACTTAGAGATAACACCACATACTTTACGCTGCAAGAATTAAATTCTGATAGAGTGTACTATTCGCATGACGATTCAGAGAGTAGACACGATTCGTTTCATTTTATGGCACTTAGCCCTGAGCCGGAAGATTTTCAGTATGTTGGAGTGTTCCACATAGACATCATACTGAAAAATGATAACAGTCCAGTGCGGACAAGTGAAAAGGTCTTCCACATAGTTCACGGAGGTGCAAGGCTTATAACTGCTCGAGATTTGAGTTACACGGATGCAGATTTGGATACTAAGCCGTCAGACATAATATATACCGTGCAAAGATATACCAAAGACCCTCCGAATGGGGGTATATTCAGAGCTGACAATCCGTCTGAACAAATTGCTCAATTCACGCAAGACGATATCAATAAGAACCTCGTACTTTTCAAACACCAAGGCAAAGAGTATGGGAAGATGGCGTTTTGGATTTCGGATGGCTTGTTCGATGTAAATGGCAATTTGGAAATACAAGCGTCACCACCATTCATAAGAATGTATCCAACGAATGGTTCAATTGTTGAAAATGGCAAAGCGGTCGTTATTACTACCAGAGACATGCAAGTAAGTAAACTAAATTTTGGTTATATATTTATCTATCTAGGTTATATAAAGTCTGTTTTTGGCATTGACCAGATGTTCTGTTTGGCGGCGAAATTTTAAGCGAAAATAACTTTTTAACGTTATTTCTGTCCGAAAAAACATTTAAGTTACACTTAAGTTTTTCCTTAAGGCCCAAGAGACATGGGTCTGCCTGCGAAATTCAAATTTAATTTGATTTTTCACAATTTGTAAACTAATGCGACAAAGTAGACTTATGGCATTATGGCTTATGAGTTTGCCGTGAGCTACTCACAAATTAGTCATTATTTTGACTAATTTCTTAAACTGGACACTTTCAAGTAAAGATTTTTATATAAACCTGTGAAGATGATATTGCTAGGGGCGAAATTTGAATGCCATAAGTCTACTTTGTCGTATTAGTTTACAAATTGCGAAAAACCAAATTAAATTTGAGTTTCGCGGGCTGACCTTTTCTTCCACCTTAACAAGTTTTACTTCATAAAATTAATAAAGTCATTAAACCTAGGTGGACACAAACATGAACTGTCTAGAAGAGGACATTCGCTATGAAGTGACGCAAGAGCCAAAACACGGTTCTATAGAGGTTGGTGAGGGCCAAGGTGCGGTCACCTTCACACAATTAGACATTGCTGCAGGCAGAGTTGCATACCGACATAGGGAGCCGAAGACTCCCACTGATCTATTCAGGTAACGATCATCATCATGATCAACCCATAGCCGGCTCACTACAGAGTACGGCGGGGTGATTACATATCTTGCGACAGGCGTATATCGCGATCATTGCTGTCAAACGTCCGGCTAGAGAGAGACAGCAATAGCCACAAAGCAAAATAAAAAGAAGAAGAGAGACAGCAAATGAACTGTCGGAGGATTGCTACTGCTGTCGCGTTGCTGTCGCTACTGCAACGTTTTACGTAATCACCCCGCAAGTCTCCTCTGAGAGTGAGAAGAGTTTTGGCCATAGTCTACCACGCTGGCCATGTACGGATTGGTAGACTTCACACACCTTTGAGAACATTATGGAGAACTCTCAGGCATGCAGGTTTCCTCACGATGTTTTCTTCACCGTTAAAGCAAGTGATATTTAATTAATTAATTATCATATAACCTGAAAGAGATAGGGGTTTTGTAATCGTTGTCTCTGTCATATGAGTGATAGAGACAACGCTCTACAAAGCCCAAATCTCATTCTAAAGGTCGATGTACATTATTTTCTGCCGCATAGTGTACGTTTAGTTTTTGAGTAGGTAGTGTAAAATGTAGATTAAATTAACTTAATGTTATTTTGTTTTGTTAGGTTTAAAGTGATGTGTTTGGAGGCATGGGGTGAAGGCATCTATCCCATAAGAATATTCCCATCGAGTTACTGGGAACCCTTGAGGATTACTACCAATAAACCACTCATTGTTGAAGAGTCAACCAGTGTTAACATTACCAAAGACATTTTGGAGGCAAGTATTTATACTAATATACTTATCATAGAGCATCATCATCATCATCATCATCATGATCAACCCATCACCGACTCACTATAGAGCACGGGTCTCCTCTCAGAGTGAGGGTTTTGGCAATAGTCTACCACGCTGGCTATGTGCGGATTGGTAGACTTCACACACCTTTGAGAACATTATGGAGAACTCTCAGGCATGCAGGTTTCCTCACGATGTTTTCCTTCACCGTTAAAGCAAGTGATATTTAATTAATTAATTATCAAAGGTACTTTTGAGTTATAATTCCTAAATCGTCTACAAGGAAACATGGTAGAACTTAACTTATAGAAAGAAATTGATTTTTTTTAAATAAATTATTTCTAATACTATCTTGTTTGTACATTTTTTTTCTCGCTTGGTTTACGGTATTTTACAATGAAACGATTTTCATTTGTTCATTTGTTCTAGGTTATGCATCCTCAAATCGAGCCTTCATATATAGTTTATCAAGTAATCGAAGGCCCCTACCATGGGTGGCTTGAAATTTCTTCAACACCGGGCACAATTGAGGTTGAAAACTACGAAGAACCCATCCACACTAAAATGTTCGACCAATCCATTATAAACTTGAATCGTTTAGTGTACGTCCAATCCGGGGTTAATAGGACGAGAGATAAAATCAAAATGGACGTCACAAATGGAATAGTTTGGCTTAGAAGTCTCGAGTTAACAGTGATAATTATACCTGAACATTTCTACGTGGTCTCCTCAAATCTGACAGTTGTTGAAGGTGAATCGGTCAGTGTGAAACAGGATCTGTTTAGGATAGTGACAGATTATTATCGCGGTAAAGTGATTTCTTACAAAGTGCTACAGAAACCGAAGTATGGTAAAATTGTGATGGCTGACCAGGAGCTCAGTTTGTTGCCCGTTTTGAAACTGAATTCGGGCAATATAATGGTAAGTCCTTGAAATTTGTAAAAGTTAGAATGCCTGGAATCAAACCCTGGGACTCACGAATAGGAATCCTAACCCTTCATCACTAGGCTATCACCAGATACTAGGCTAAGCTGGGGCTACAAAGTCTTTCATAAAAAATATTCAAATCATAAAGAGGAAAGAGAAACTCATTTGTACAAAACGTTTTTATAGTAGACATTATAATCTACTAGCTTATGCTCGCGACTTCGTCCGCGTGGACTACACAAATTTCAACCCCCTATTTCACCCCCTTAGGAATGAATTTTTAACAATCCTTAGCGGATGCCTATGTCATAATAGCTATATGCATGTCAAATTTCAGCCCGATCCGTCCTGTAATTTGAGGTATGCGTTAATAGTTCACTCAGGCAGTTAGCCACCTTTTCCTTTTATATATTTAGATTATATTATTATCTTGCTGGAGGGTGCCCCACACTAGGTTTACTTGTTCACTGTCTTTACTCTAAAACTATGACAGCCGCACTCAGAGTCGCTAATCGTTACTTAAGATTGAGTTAAAACGAGACAGATTTATGTGAGAGATAATATAACTCTGTCTCGTTTTAACTAAACTTAAGTAACGGTTAAGCTACTCTGAGTGCGGCAGTGACCATCAGCATAGGAAACATAAGAATAGCATTTTTTAAACTATCTTTACCTATGAATGTATTGTTTTTATTTTAGTATGTGAACGATGGTTCGGAGGAATCTTCGGACTCAATAAAACTATCAGCACTAACTGAGGGCGGTAAGGAAAGTGAGCCGTTCTATGTGAGAATAAACATTGTTCCTGTCAATGACGAACCTCCCATAGTTGCGGCAAATACTGGCCTCTGTGTATGGGAAGGTGGAACATTTACTTTTACCAGGAACGAACTCTGTAAGTATTCATCATCATGATCAACCCATCGCCGCGCGCCGACTCACTGCAGAGCACGGCGGGGTGATTACGCGACAGGCGTGAATCTCGCGATCATCCGGCTAGAGAGAATACATACATTGCACAAAATATCATCTGAAGGGGACACAGGCACTCGCGTACACGGTCTCTAGCACACACATAGCAACTCACACACACATACATACATACACAAACTTACTCAAACCCACAATCTTTGTATTTGTTATTAATTAATTTTAAGTAAAACCACTATGTATGGGAAAGCACTGGCTCCTATAATACAGGATCTCCTAGTTTTGGGGCCAGGACTCCATTTAAGTCAAATGTATTTTTTTTAGTAATAAATAAATATTCATACATTCATTTAAAAAAAAAGAATGTTAGCCATGTTCAATGACTAATATTCCCCTTTCCTCTCCAACTAAGCGTCAGGCTTGTGCTAGGAGTAGGTACGACAATAGTGCAACGGGCGGGGTTTGAACCGTCGACCTTTCGGTTTTCAGTCCACTCCTTTACCGGTTGAGCTATTGAGGCTATATTCATATTCATTTCATTCATTCATTCATTATACCTGAAAGATCAGGGAATAAGTGGTGTATTTCCATACATTTTAAGGTATACTTTCAAAACTTACATTTTGTTTCATGTTACAGATGTTAACGATATAGACACTCCACTCAAGAATGTCACAATCAGAGTCGTGGATATAGTTTCTGGTTACATTGCCATAAAAGGTGATGTTGACAATCCGATCGATCATTTCACACAAGCTGATATCGATAGTAGACAAGTCATTTTCGTTCATAAAAGTGAGTATTTCTAAATTTAGCGTTTAAACTACCTTGAGTGATTGCCATTCTAAATAATATCTGTCCCGGCTGTACTCACGTGTTTAGTCGACGTTAGCCCGACTAGTTTCGAACCCATCCGTCCATCCATACTTGAATAAAAATGTATTCTATTCTATTCTAAAAAAAAAAGTAAGTGCATTAGTTCAATATTAGTGCCTTTACACAAAAGAAAGAGTGAATGGGCATCTTCCCCTCTTACACACACTCACATCTGATTCAATGTGAAAATGTGGCCACATTTTCACATTGAATCAGATGTGAGTGTGGTCAAAGATGTGCCTATCTATCTATTAAAAAATATTGTTTGTCCGTTCGTTACCTATGCATTCGCACGCAACCTTGTACAGTTGTTGTTGGGACTTGCGGGAATGTTTCTGACAGTATCATCAACGTACAATAGGTAATACACGCATCGTCCAAACAAAAGAGCCATTGGAATTATATCTAGTAGTGAATAAAATAAGGATGATTACTTAATAGTAAAGGCAACAGATCTAACGATCTCTTGGTTTATAAAAATGTGTATGACCGAATAGACACCACTATTTCGTTTTTATTCCATACTTAATCAGTTATTGTCAAAAAAATGCATTTTAAGATGAAAATGTTTCCACAGATGGCTCCAAAGGCAAGATGATATTCAACGTCACAGATGGTCTTCACGAACTATCTAAAATAACGTTTCTTATTAGTACAAAATCAGTGTCGCTGAAGTTGGTGAGGAAGCATACCCTGCGCGTTTTCCCTTTGATGAGGGAGCCGCTTAACAACTACCATCTTATGTCGAAATGTTCAGACTACACGAGGAATATAGTATACAAAATTGATAGAGCCCCAGCGCTGGGTAGAATTATAATGCTTAACGGCGAAAACCATCACAGGTCAATAAAGCAGTTCACACAACAAGACATAAACAATACGATAGTGTATTACGAACACACGCATCCTTTCTCCGACTTACACACTAATGACTCGTTCATATTTACCGTGGAAACCGCATTAGCCAAACCCATAGCCGATCAAATATTTAATATTGACATATCCGTATCATCCGGTGGTCTAGCCAAATACGTGCACGTCCCAGTTACAAAAGTTCAGGAGGGTGATAAAATTCCGATAAGAGTAAACGTTACGAACGTTATAACGTATTTGGAAACCCAAGCGGGTGTCAGGCAACCTCAAATTGAAGCGCAATGGTCTCAACCGTCACACGGCGAACTTAAACCATACTTATCTTCCCTTACACAAGCTCAGTTAGAAGATGGTGTTGTGACGTATGAACACGATGACTCCGATACCTTACAGGACAAAATCGATATGGCCCTTTATTTACTACCAGACTACGTTCTCCTCTGCAATGTAACCATAACAATCAACATCATACCAGTGAACGATCAACCATTCAGATTGCTCACCGATACGCCTCAGATACAAGTCGTTCAAGGAGAAAACTATACACTGACAAAGAATGATTTACTCACTGAAGATGCAGATACAGCCCCATCTGGTATTTTATACGATATAATCAGTGGACCCACACAAGGTAGACTTGTTATTTGGGAGAAAAACCAAACAATAGATGAGGCTCAATCGATAAACAAGTTTACTCAGGAAGATATAAATAATGGGAAAATTATATATGAACATTCGGGTCTACTCCAAACAGCGACTTTTTATTTTAGAGTATGGGATGGTCAATTCAAACCGACATACACAGTTTTCACTATAGACGTTTTACCTGTCATATTAAATGCTACTTCATTACACCCGATATACTTGCAACAGGGTTCTAATGTAGCCACGATGACGACCGATCAAATATATATAGAAACCAATGCTAAGAAGTCGAAAGTTTGGTACAATATAACGGGACAACCAGTACATGGAGTGATTTATCTAGGCAGGAATCTTGCCACATACTTTTCTCATAAGGATTTGATGGATAAGGTTGTTATTTATATGCAAAATGATATGAACGCCGCGAATGACAGTTTCGATCTCATAGCTTACGTGCACAACAGTAATTCGACCATGCCCTTCAAAATAGAAGTTATAGTACAGCCGCTGATGATACTAGGCGACTTGAAGGTGGAAGCAGAAAAAGCAAAACTAACACTTTCGAACTTAGATGCCACTGAATTGGCTAAGCTTACGTCCAGTGTTCCTGTGTACACGTTAATCAAGAAACCAAAATATGGAATTTTGAAAAAGATCATTCGGAGTTCGGGTGAAAAAACGAGCGCGAGGGAGCGAGAGGTTGCTTATTTCACACACGAAGATGTCAAAGCTGGCGTCATATATTATGTGCCAAAGAAGAAACTTAGTGATTTGAACGGGTTGGAGGATAGTTTTAGATTTTTGCTAGCAGCTACATTATTTCAGCCAGCCGTAGGTGATTTTAAAATTTTTATTGGCAGCGGGAAGAAGAAAAATCTACCGGGGCCTAATGACCCTGAAAGTCATGAGGGTATTCCGGTAAGACTTTTTAATATTTGTGATACAGTTACATAAGGCTCTAGTTATTTTAAAATTAATGATCTAATTAATTACTGACCCGTATCTATGTGTTGTGGGTTTTTTTGAATTCTGAATATCAGTTTCAATGATTCTTGTTAGTTAAGATAAGTTATATAATATGTATTATGTAACCACAAAAATCAGACAATTTTCGGAGTTTTCTCTTTACTCGTGCTATAAGACATTGCTACCTGATTTTTTTTCCTCTGGTATTGGCAGGCAGACATACAAAACTACATAGATCATAAGTGATCTTATAAGAATCCCTTTTTTCCCCTGGAGGTACCCTAAAAAGAAAAAACTTTTTTACCAACCAGGTGGCCAATGGTGAATCGGCGTCCTACTACATGATGGTCGTAATGGCACTACTAGGAACTGTTTTAGCGATCATAGTGATATTTGGCCTGCTGAAATGTCGTCGGTACCTCATGCGGGAACAGAATGCGCTGGTCAAGATCCACGGACAAAGCCAGGGCGCTGTTGCTCCCATACCGCTGCCTCGTCCACCAGATCATTTAATGCCTTCACCTACTCAAGCAACACCGCCTATTAAAAGGTATTGGAAAATATTAGTTTACTATAGTCGACGCATTTTAAACTGAGTCGTCGAGTTATCTATCTGTTTCAGACAGATAACTCGACGACTCAGTTTAAAATGCGTCGACTATAGATGATGCCAGAGTTTCGACCACGATAATTTAGGTTTTTTTTAAATTTCGTTGGAACTTAAATAAAGTTCTTTAACCGTAACTTTTCGGATTTCCGGAATACTTAAAAAGTAGGTCCAACATGCAAGCTTTCTTTGTATCAAATTTCCTCAAAATCGGTTTAACGGATGGGCCGTGAAAAAGTCAGACCCGCATTTCCAAGTTTAGTATGGATTAGCCAAGTTTCTTGTGCTCATGTTCCTTATAGACTAGTAATAAACTAGAAAGGGTACTCCGAACCAGTAGTAGATTCACTTGTCGATTTAAAAGCACTTTATAAAGTTAAGTTTGAATCATCATCATCATCATCATCAGCCTGTGGACGTCCACTGTTGGACATAGGCCTTCCCTAAAGAGCGCCACCACACCCGGTCCTCAGCCTTCCTCATCCAGCCACTTCCCGCCAGCCTCTTTATATCGTCGGTCCATCGTGCTGTAGGGCGTCCCACACTACGCTTGCTTAAACGCGGTCTCCACTCAAGGACTTTCCGGCTCCAACGGTCATCGCCTCTACGACAGGCATGACCTGCCCACTGCCACTTCAGCTTGCTAATAGTTTGGGCTATGTCAGTTTGAATAAAAAACTTAAAATATAATGGTTACATTATGGTCAATGTGAATTTAAGTATCCCTTGAAAACTTGATTTTTTCAAAAGCGAAAGGCCGTAATGGACTGACACACACTTTCGTATTTCTAAAACTAGGAGGATTTGTATGAGAAAAATATTATTTACATCAGTTTGTGTGGAGTAAGGCGCTCCCGCGTCGCGTCGCGTCACGCAGCTCAGCGCAAATAAGTTTGGACCTTAAGTTGTCACTTCTGTCGGCAGTTTCCCTGACTGCTTTTTATTTACAGTATTACATTGTCAGTATTTTCACTTCCTGAACACAGATACGTATCATCGGAGCAGTCGGTGCACACGGGCGCAAGTACACCCCTACCTTCTGGAGGAAGCGTGGCGTGTAAAGTGACTCCCTTGGCAGACGCCGGTCTGCCGGACCTGAACGCGCGGTACCCATACGGCGCTGAAGACCATACTGACGTGAGTTCCATCCCCTACTACTTAAAAATGCACGACAAATTTGCTTCTCACCGTAAATTATGATGACACTGAACAGGCCGTTAGATACTACCTTAGGTACCAGAAACCTACTTTATGTAAGCACCCTAAGCGCGTTTGTGCAATCATTATTCGATTCGTATTCGTTTTCGTAAAAATACGAGTAGTGGCCGTTACACAAAATGTACATGTAACGCGTAAAATTTAACTCCTCACGCGCCGTTTTAATTTTTTGTGTCAGAATTCATGTCAAAAGTAGGATTTAAAGCCTTATTTTTAAAAGTGAACCGTACTTTTAACATGACAGTTGACCCATTCATTTTTTTACGGACTATACATTAGATCGTATTTACGTATGACGGACCCGTCAAAATACGTAGGCATCAGTTAGAACACCCTGGCTTGAAGAACCTTCACCATTGGTTCAACATGAGTACAAGGTCACTGTTTAGGGTAGCGGTGAACAAAATCCAGTTAGCCTTAATGATTGCCAACCTCCAGTTTGAGATGGCACTAGAAGAGAAAGAAGAAGAAGAAGTTAAAATACGAATCAATTGAGCGCATACATACGTTTTGTATGACGGCCACTTCGGATCGTATTTTTACGAAAACAAATACGAATGAGTGCGCGAACGCCCTAACAGTTCGTTCAATTTCGACGCTTGCTAGAAATCCTCGGCATCGGCGAAACTTTTGCTCATTTTGGCCGAAGCCGAATTGGCTGAAGGTGCTTTTTATGGTTTAAGCCGAAGGTTCGGTTGGACAACCCTCCACGTCCCATGGCCCCACCAACCTCTCGGTTATATGGACCGAATTGCGCGAGGGCGCCCTTTCGATACTTGCTCTTGGCGTTTTCCATATTTTTTTTACTGGGACAACCCTCCACCTCGGTTGGACACTAATAAATATTAAATACTAACCAAGTATCATGTTGAAGGCTGAAGACTGGAGCAGCTACGAAGCGAGTGAATCCGCGTACCCTATCCGAGCGCCGGGCGCGGCGCCTGCGAATCCAATGCTAAGACGCAACCAATACTGGGTCTGACCCGCGGACACCGTTACCCTGCCCAGGGTGCCTAGACAAGGTAACACTGCTCAAATAACTTATAGTCCGTACAAAATGACTTTTCACGCGCCATTTCAACTCTATGGGTAGTACTCAATCGTAGTTTCGACATGAAATATTTCATATAATTTTTAAAATGGCTTTTGAATATTTTAAGCCTTTGTTCTCCAACAGCGCCCCCCTGTCAACGCGATTCAAGTGCCAAGAGAGCCTTGTCGCACTGTATAATCTTTTATTTTCCAGTTACCCTAATGACCCATGAGAACTTCGTGACTCTTAACCGTCGACCGAAAAGACGCGGTATGGACTTCGTCCCAACGCCCTTCCTACTAAGCAACTACAAGGTGAAAAAATACGCAAATTGCGAAGTTACACTTTAGGTACGTTTCATACAAGGAATTGTTTGATAAGCATATTGTTAGTATATTTGGGACTATACCGTACATGTAAATCGGATAGTCCGATGTTGTAACGAACGCAGTACAGTACTCTGCAGGAAAAAATACACACCACGTAAGTCACAGTAGCAACTTTACAGGAGAACGAAAACACGAAAACACATGCTATTTCAAATAATTCAAACTGTTTCCCGAATTACGCGTCTCTCGAATCTCTAGCGAATAACTTCGATAGTAAAAACCACCAAAAAATGACTTACCTACGAGTTAGAATTTAAGCGACGGCAGCAAACTTTAGAAAGTAACGGTTGTTTAAATTTTGTATAATATCCAAAGTTTAAAAAAAACATTTTTGTACACATTTTTGTCCTGTTTGTAACAAACAGTTTGACTGTGTTGATTTACGCCTCGAACAATGTAAGAATCGCAGCGAATTTTAGTGCATCTGGTGCGCTACAACTGCGCGTGTAAAAGTCGCCGAGTTCAAATTTTCCTCAGAATTCTGTGACATGGAAATTGTATAAAGCCGTTCGCGCGAATTTTTCATCGCGAGTACGCGCGGCTCTATACAATTTTCAAATTTTACAGAATGGGCTTACCCTTTAAGTAACCATACGACGTACCACCATTCTTATGAGATTATTATCAACTATTAAACTAAGCAAATACATACGTCCACTGAACACGTTATGCTAATTTTAAAGTACCAACCCAAGCTTTTTAGACTACGAAAGTAAAATGAAATCTAGTCCGTATAAAATGACTCATCACGCGCCATTTTAACTCTATGGGTCAACTTTCATGTCAAAAGTGTGGGTCTCCTTTAAAATAAGGACTAAAATCGTACTTTGGACATGAAATTTGACACGAAAAGTTAAAATGACGTGTGAGGAGTTAAATTTTACGCGTTATAAAAACGTTTGCTTAATTTAACTAGAAACATAGCATAGCGGGCCCAGCGGACGTCAGTTTCAACGTGGGTTGTTTAGATTATGGTACTTTTAATTTATACGCTAGAGGGAATGATTTTATCGCAAGCATGAAGCCATAAGCACATTATTGTGTTGTGACGCAGCCTGGCGTGACGAGCGACCAAATAGGCTTGGTACAAATTAACACATGTCCTGGACGTTGAAAGATTTCGAGTCTCAAAACTATAATGTTACGTCAAAGTTAAATGGATCTAAGCTGCCTTGTTTTAAGGCTCGAGTTCATTCGTACGTCCACAACAGCGCTCCAAGTGTAAACATTGATTGATAAAAATCCAATTTACGAAATGTACGACTTAAGAGAGGTTTCACGGCCATTTTACTCTAAGGGCGGTTACGCACTCATCCGATCCGAGTCCATGAAAATGCGTTACGAAATAGTTATAGAACTATTTGTATGGTCCATAGCTTATGATGATGACGTTGGTAGATATTTTTTATATCCGACTGTTCACGGATTCGGATCGGATGATTGCGTGATCGCTCTTACGATATAATTTTTCGACTAAAGGTCCAAACACACTAACGCTGGGCTGCGCGACGCGACGTGCATTTTTTATGGAAAATGTTACTGGCACTATAGAAATTACATACGTACAATTTTGTTTGTGTCATCAGATAGATTCTTGTTTAACTATTGCCTGCTCTCTCGCACACCACAACACAAAAATGTGTTTGTATCTGGATAGGTTTACGTGCTAATGGCGCCGATTCTCTTGTCTTTCTCTTAACTAAATTGAGTAACTGCATCTTTTTCTTTTTAATATTGCTAAAAAAGGACGGAACATGAATGTTGAATGAAACAAGACTCTAAATTTTAGTGCACGCTACAAATCTAAACCATAAGCTCGCGACTGGCAGCTAAAGTCACGAGGTTTGACGGCTCTAGATTAAATTTAAAACTGTCAAACTGTGGCTGTCTTTTTCATATTGTATCAGCAAGAAGAGGATGCAAATACTCTAAATTTTAGGTGTGCTCAGAATCAGCACCAATGTCACATGATAATAATATAAAATGTTTGCCTAGCAACTTAATAATCATGTGGAAACGTTATTCAGTTTGATTTTTTCAAGTTGTTTTTTGATAGGCGGTTATCTAATGTAATTAAGTTAGGCACCCGAAAGATAACGAGTAAGATATTTTATTCATAACAACAACAATAATAATATAATTTAGGATAATGTTGATGATATCATCGTAAGGTATACTTAATTACTAATGTTAGGCTAGGACTAATTACATGTTAGGTTAATTATTTCATAGGGAAAAGAAAAGGCTTGAGAAAAATAGAAAAATTATTGTTTTATTGTGAAACGTTTAGTAATTTTTTCGTGCATTTCTTTTACATTTTCCAAGTGCCGATTTCACCAACGCCGAGTGCCGTTTAACCAAGGAATAAATTGGGTGTAATGACAGTTTTTGTATTGAAAACCTGCCAAAATATCAATGGT
This sequence comes from Maniola hyperantus, assembly GCF_902806685.2. NCBI lineage: Eukaryota > Metazoa > Arthropoda > Insecta > Lepidoptera > Nymphalidae > Maniola > Maniola hyperantus. The sequence goes on from NC_048564.1 coordinate 3,618,324, forward strand.
TTTATGAGAGTTTCCTTGATCAGGAGGTCGCGTGTTCATATCAGGTCGGGGTCACCAGTTTATGAGAGTTTATGAGATGGTGGTAGCTCTAAATTAGGGCTGCCTACCAACCAATAGTGCGGTGTTCCTTTGTCATTCTATCGGAATAAAAAACACAAAAGTTCACCCATTCGTTACTGTTTTAATAATTTCTTTGACTCCAAGTTATAAACACAAATACAAGACAAAATAAGATAGGACCAGTGCACGCGGTGGTCGAGGAACAACTGCTGGTCCGCGCTAAGTTTTACAAGGCCAATATGGCAAAACGCTATTCGTCAGCAGTCCCCCACAACGCTCGGATAAGACTTATTTTGTGTTGGTGAAATCAGCCCTTAATAGTAATATTTCAATTGTTAAAACGCTATAAAATACAAATTAGTACCGAATCTCGTGCCATACATAGTGCCAAAGTATGATAATTTATAGTTTCGAAGTTATTTTTCATCAACAGCTGATTACCACCGATATTATTACTTAAAGAATGTTTAAATTACAAAAAAGATATTTATCGAAATTCATGCCAATAGATAGTACCGAATATTATGTATATCCATACTAATATTATAAATGCGAAAGTGTCTGTCTGTCTGTCTGCTAGCTTTTACGGCAGTTTAACCAATTTCGATGAAATTTGGTACAGATTTAGCTTACATTTCGGGGAAGGACATAGGCTACTTTTTATCCCGGAATATCAAAGAGTTCCCACGGGTTTCTTAAAGGCCCATCCGTTTAACCGATTTGTATGCAATTTTGTACAGAGGTAGCTTTCATCCCGGAAATGGATATAGGCATCTCTTATCCCGGAAAATCAAAGAGTTTATAAAACCTAAATCCACGCGGACCAAGTCGCGGGCGTCATCAAGTCATCATCATTTCATTTAGAATTTTATGACGTCATATTATCGAAATGCCTAGTATTTATTCAAATATTTTAATTCATTACTTGTTCTGTATTATTTATTTTTTGTGTAATAGAATTCACATTGAGAACTAGTGCCAAAGTAATGTAAATACTGTTTCGAGATTCAAATTTTTACATTAGTTAGCAATAATATTATTATGCTAGTGACACAATAGTCTGAAATATTTATACAGATTTAGCATTCTTTATGTTTTAATACTAAGTTGAATATGTAATGTTATATTTATGCATAGTCTTTGATATTATTGTTAGGAAAGGTGACTCGTTTAAATTAAGACACTAGTGCTATAAATAGTTAGTTATCGAATCATTTTAACTCAAAAGAGGTCATTTTGACAATAAATAATACACAAGTTTCATCAGTTACAGATTTACCGCTATTTCTAGTTTTTTCATAAAACATCACCGTTGTACTTAACAGTAATAATAATGTTTTAAGTTGATTATCTTTTTAGAATCTTAAGTTTTTTTCATCGTGTAGTATATATAATGAATTTGAAATAGCACTTGTAATAAGGAATTGATTCATAGAAATAAGTGTACGTCGATACGTAAGCTTACTGGAATGTTTTTAAAAATGTTTTTTCTAATATAAACGTTAAAATCACTGTTAACTAATGTAGCGGCTTCTTACATGTTAACTTGTTGGAAATTCCGTTAATATAAATAAAATGGTCGCGCAAATATGCCATAGATAAATAATTCATGTTTCTTTTACGCTCAAGGCACATTGTGGCAAAATCGAAATGCGGCTACACTTCTCTAAAATGTTTTTAAAGTAAACTGAACTTTTACTCCACTACGTAATGTACCAACCTGTGTGGAACAAATTTAAATTATAGTTTTTTTACATACATTCGTACGTAACATAGTGGAAGTTTAATTTACTTTGTAAAAGAGAGACGTACAAGCTTACGCACGTACGCTTCGTATGGCAATGTTCTTTGAGTCTTATAATAGACAAACGTTATGATTTTTTTAGTAGTAGGTACTTAGGGACACTTATTTATATATAGAGAGCATTTCCAGTAATGTTAAAATTTATAAAGTCGATTTTTATATTCATTTGAAAAAAAAGTAAATTAAGATGGTAGACTTTGACAAGAGTAAGCCTCAGTGCGCAAATCCACTGCAGCAGAGTGAAGCGGAGACGTCTTCAACCGACCAATCAATTTACACAGAATTGTTACTAAAATTAACACGTTTTCCATGAACAATCTGATTTGTCTAAACATGTCGCAGGTCCAATGGGTAGTCAGGTAGGTCAATACTTTCGAGAAGTTATTTAATGTTCCATTTACAGACTTAAAAAAATGCATATTTTAAAAATAGTCTTTTTTCGTTTTGCTTCACGAAAATTCGCATACAGAACACAGTGGAGATAAAGTTAATTTTACGTAAGAATTTGTACTATATATATTTTTTCTTTGTATTATAAAAAATAGTGCGAATTTTGTAAAGTGTGTAGGCGGAGGGTAATATCCGGAACTATTGCAAAAAAAGAATTCACTCGAATGATAAAACATACTTAGTATTAGTATTGTAATGATTGTAAAACGTCGCGTCGCTTCTTATTCACTCAGCTGCAATGCCCCTAGAGGTTAAGTTATGAGTGTCCATTGGCGCTACAATCAAACTATAGAGTAGGCCGACTGGTCTTAAGTCTAAAAGTAGCGTACATAAGGTTACGTAGTTTGATCACAATATTTAAAAAAAATCTGCCTCACTACATTTCTAATAACTATTTTAATTTTGTAGTAAAGCAATATCACTTTCTACTTTATATATTATTAAATTATGATTAATAATTGATTTTAATATAATTTTAGGCAAAGTTAAATAGGTACAATTATTATGTCATGTAGAATAATTTAAATATATCTTGATTTTTTTAAATACTTAATAACTGACGATTTTAACAGCAGTTTCTACATTTTTCTAAACCAAAGAGCTTTAAATGTAATATATACTAATTGACAGAATCGCAAGCACATTTTAGTGATTAGTGAACTAATATTTAATAAGTTATACTAGACGTGGTAATATTGAAACTTTGTAATCGAATTAATCTTTTATTTCACCGTTGTTGTTGTCATTGAATGCCGTTTTCGTAGAAATGTTTAAGATTTTCTGGAATTCATTTTTGATACTATAGCGAGCGATATATATATATAAAATTTTCAATCGTGTCAGTTTTTTTTTGAAAGGAGGCATTTTTGTCTCTGGCAACATTTTCGTCTCCGTTCTTGGGCACTGTAGAATCTGTTTTCTGAACCGGTGGCGGTGGTAGTCTTGACAAGATGAACACCTATAAGGTAGCCAATACATGTGAATTATTTTTATATTGATTATGGAAGTTTTTCTGAATGTGTGCTACTGTAATCTTGGTAAAGGTAGATAGTTCAATCCATGATGACGCGCCCCACTCTTTGCCCCAATCGTTTACAGTGCAAGTGACGCACTATTAAAGCAAGTTATATCATAATACACCGATTAGCAATGTGGGCACACACACAGACAAAGATAAATTGGGTAAAAATTACTCCCCGCACCCCGTAGTTTCCCTGCACACAAAATATTGGGGCGCGTCTTCGTGGATTGAACTATCTCAAAGAAACTGTTGCGGAGACAAAAGTTGCTCGTTTATGCTGGTTTTTACAAGGTAGCGATATATTGTTGGTTAACTCGTTAAAATTTAAGGTTTTTTCTTGGAAAAATTCCGTTTTTCATAGAGATACAAAATAGAATAGAACAATTTACAGAAAATAGTTCAGGTGACAATCCTGGTAGCTCTGCTAGGCTTTTTCATAGGAATGTAGGTGCTAGTAATAAATCATTTAAAGAGCTTAGTTTTACTGTATTTACACACATACCTATTATTTGTTTAAAAAATACAGCCGTTCTATGATTCTAATTCTTAATATTTCTCTGAATTGTTTTGTAATTAAAAGAGTAAAAGTATTTGTGGAAAAACAACAACTTGCAATCAAAAATTTTGAAGGTGCCTGCACTTTGAAGCGGAGTGGAGTGGAGCGGAGATGTGTTCACTAAGATATCAGATAACGTACCTAATAAAAATATTCTTATGATACGATTACACCTATCGAGTACAGTGGCGAGTCAGTGTCCTCGGCCGAGTACTACGTTGGTATAAACACTTTAACGAGTGCAATTTTGCCGCAATTTCTCAGCCACAGCACTGTCTCGGCCGAGTGACATTTTACTGTCTCGCTTCACTACTCGGTAGGTGTAATCGTACCATTACGACTGAATAGCTGCCACGGCGGCCAATCTCCATAGAGATTAGCCAACTGTGCGGGAGATATTATTATAGTGCACAAGTGTGTGTTCGAATACAGGCACACTCTCTATCCCCTCGCCTAATGCTACTCTAGCCTGACTTGGAATCCGACACGATCGGAGAGAGATCAGGCGCAGGACCGACGGCTTTACGTGCTCTCCGAGGCACGAGGGTGAAGCACCGCCAACTTTCTAACTTCGGGCTGAGTTTCTTAACAGAAATATCCGATGGGTACATTGACTTATATATTACTTCGTAAGGACAGGGCCATTGAACAGGCAAAATGGGACCGACTCATTGGTCCTAAAATGTTTATTTAGCACCAATGCAACCTCAGTGACGGATTTCAAAGGGGTTGTTCATTAGTATCTAAGAGGTGGCGCTAATTTATCTTGTCATTTATATCGATGGACAGGTACCTAACTATATTTTTCCCGTATTGAAAATTGAACCCAGGACCTCGGCATCCGCAGTCGAAATGCTAACCACTAGTCCAACGAGGCAGTCACGAGGCAATGACGTAATAAAATTGTCTCTCAAAAAGATAGACTCGACTGAACGCATCTCTCAAAAATTCATTCACAATTCATCAGATTGATATACTGAATATATCTCCGCTCCGCTAAGCGTCAGTGGACAACCACCCTTAGGACGTGCTGATTTGATAACTTGGTTACAGTACGCGGTAGAAAATAATGTAAATCGGCCTTTAGAAAGAGCGGTTTTATAGAGCATTCATTGTCTTTGTCATTGAGACCGACAAAACGTCACATAGGTATGAGTGACAGAGACAACTCTCTACAAAGCCAAAATCTCATTTTAAAGGTTTTTTTTTTTAGTAGCGGTTTTTTTTTTTTTTTTTTAATACAATAAAACTTAAAGCTAGCCTTATCTAATTACTATATAAATCATGACCGCGTGGAATGGTGCCAAGTATACTGGCTGCATTTCCGCGCTGGACAGCAGGAAGGTTGATGTACATTATTTTCTGCCGCGTACTGTAAATATTTTTAATAGTTGCGTGTCTCATTTAACAAATTTAATGAATGAAGAATGAAAATTGAAACAATACTTAGTAGACTATGTACTAATTGTTCCTATTGTTTTGTTGTTAAAAATACCGAGTTGTATGATTCATCGCTTGTCGATGTCGTGAAATTGTTTTGGAAATATCCTAGGTATTGATTTAACGACAAAGTTCCTAAAGATGCCAAAATGATGGATGTTTTCGTGTTGTATAGAAGCAGGCGTTACTTTGCGGAAGTCCATGATATGCAATGAACCAAAAACTTAATTTGCTGTAATCCGCTGAAACAGGTCGAATCTGTATGATAGTTAGGGAGGCGAATAGGGGAATTTTCGGTAATACTCGAGCGTGGCAGTTTAAGATATGAGAGATACCTTAGACCTAATAGAACAACCTTGTAAAGTATTTAGCTCTATATGTAGTGACGCGCGCCTAGGATAGACGATCAGATTAGTAAAAAAAAATCGATAGTCTGAAATACTCGAGCGCGTCAGATTAAGATATTGGGGGTTGATTTTAGTGTTTTAAGACTAAATTTAACTAATCTGACGATAAGTCCTTGACGCCGCCGAGTTATAGGGTCGCGAACTTGTAAAAAAAAACGTTAAACCGGCATTCTCGAGCGCGATTTTTATTTTTTTTATTTTGAAGAATATAACCTTTAGATTTCCTGCATGGTTAGCAGTGGGAGGGCGGGTGGTGCATTTCGCATGCTGCATGTTGCATCATACAGATTCGACCTGTTTCAGCGGATTACAGCAAATTAAGTTTTTGGTTCATTGGATGTTTTCGTTATATAAGTCATGGTAAGCGAGCGTACACACAGTTCATTTATTTTACTTTTTGAATTGGGCCATAGAGATAGTATACATTCATCTAAGAATTGGGCGCATTTGGCCGATTTTGGGATGGGTAAAAACTTCAAAGTCGCGTCACCGACATGCTAATGCTAATAGAGCCGAAGTGGCAATAGATGTAAAGCTAAACAACTGTTAATGGTTTTAATTTACAAGTTATGAAATTTTAAGATAATTTTAAGTTGATAACTAACTACTACAATTAACTTTAAAATCCAAAAAAAAAACCACTGTTATTTCATATCGTTTCATGTAGGCGTGATGAAACCCGCTTGTCTGAGAGTTTTCCATAATGTTCTCAAAAGTATCTGAAGTCTGCCAATCCGCTTTTGGCCACCATGATGGATAAACTACCCTAACCTCTTATTGTTCTGAGAGAAGAGAGCCCATCCTCAGTAGTATATTGCCACAAGCCGTATTATCTCACGTGTACGCTCACTTCAACCATTAAGTTAGCTAGTGCCTAAGCAGTATTCTAAAGTAGTCCCAGAGACAGGCTAAAGGTTTCCTATTTGTTGGATACATTAAAGCAATTTGATACTCGGACGTGGTGGTTACTTTTGCAGATGAAGCATCTAACCATAGGAAATCTTGCATCGTCTCTTACTCAAGGCAAGCCAAACTTCCTACGTGCCGCCATACATTGTATAAACTGTGACGTTGGTAAAATATTTGTACGATTCTTTGTTTGATAAGTGAAAGTGTGGAACGTTAGGTAGAAAACGAGTTTTAATAAATAACTTATCAAAATTAAGGAATTTTAATTGTTTTTGGACAACCACCTCTAGATAAAATGCGTACAAAATGATTTCTCAGGCGCCATTTTAGCTTTGTTCAAATGCAAAAGTACGACTTTAGTCTTTGGCGGTGGATTAAGAATAAAGGGTCCAAATTAAACTGCTGAGTTTTCATGTAATACTCACATATTTAGATTAACACTGAGATAAGTTGCACATATTGTCCGCGAAGACCGTGGATAACTAGGATTAATTTTATTAAGACGAGACATAAAAGAGATGTGGAAATGACATGTCATGTCATCCAAAACGCGCCAAACAATGGCACGTCAATGTCAGTTCAGCTGCGTTGAGGAATGGACGCAGACGCCACGAGTCCTGATTTTATAGGTGAACTACTTTCAACATGACAGTTGACACATAAAGTTAAAGTGGCGCATGAGAACTTATTTTGTACGGACTATATGTACTATTATGCACTAGAATCTAGATGGTCATTTCATACAAAAACCATGTTCGGTTAAACTAAATGGTCAATACACGGCCTGCGCAGACGAGCGAATATCCCTCGTCTGTGCAGACCCTAGAGATCTATATAGCGCACTTTGACTTTGCTCAGACTTACGATTGAGTTAAATCGAGACAGATTTATGTGAGTGATTTACATCTGTCTCGTTTTAACTCTGACTTAAGTCTAAGAGTGCGCTATATGAATTTCAGTATATTGTCACTGTCGTGGCCATCAAGTTAAGGAAAAGCGTGATCAGCCCACCAACATTTTTGTTCGGAATGATTCGTATAGTGCATGGTACACAGGGCTCGATTTTTTCATACATTTAAATACTCTAAGCTTCATACTCCTAATTTTAGGTACGTGGCATCGAACCGGATTGCTAAATCACTCGGTGGCACTGATTTGTTGGTGAGATCCCTAGTAATTTAGCCTAGTACCTAGCTACTGGCGAAACCTTCAAAGTTTTTCAGACCGAAATTTAACTATGTCATTTAAAACGAGTGTGGAACTTAGATTCTTAAATTATTGATAAATCTAGGAATCGAACCTGAGACCGTCACAGGTAGGTCGTCAAAAATTTAGTTATAAAAAAACTGCATATTTAATTTGTGGTAAAGTATTTATTTTTAACCCTTTAAAGCCTTTACAGAATCTTAAAAATAATAATTATTATTATCACAAGTTTTAATATCATTGTTAGGTATAATGCACTTAGGTACCTACTATTTCCAAGTCTTGCATATTATTATGGTTATGGTCCAGCAGCCGCCGCCTGTTTTTTCGTGAGTAGGTTCGGTTCGACGAGACGCCCAAGTTTTCCTTTGTGAAAATTATATTGAAATGCACAGGTAAAACATGACGATTCGAATCGGTGCGGTGGGGTGTCGAATCTGAATAACAGTAAGTTTTATATTTGAACTAGCTTATGCTCGCGACTTCGTCCGCGTGGACTACACAAATTTCGAACGTCGTTTTATGAGTTATATGATCCAAATTTGAAATATTAAAATTTCACAATAAGTAGGTCTCTACAATAATAAAATTTCGAAATACGTATCTATAGTTCTAAAGGTGCGAACTATGTTACACAATATGGAAGTGTTATTTATGCAATATTTTTATAACATGTTACATTGCCTGGACGAAGCTTTTAATTCAAACTCTAAAAAACTAATTATCTAACGACCTAAAGCTACAGTCAGACCGTGCGTGTATTAACTTTGTCATTTACTAATTCCCCGTTACAGAAACATAGGTGGTCTGCTTGATTATTCTTAAGGTCCATTGGATACCTACTACCTAAATTTGAAATGAGAGTCCCATCTCCTTTTTCTACTGTTTAAACATTTAAAATATTATAAGCCGTTTGTCGCAATTTCATCCGCTTGGATATAGATTTTCATAAATGTATCCTTATTTTAGTGGGATGAAAAATATGTACCTAATTAGATAATATTATAAGAGCTTATGGTAGTATGGGACGCCCTCCAGCACGATGGACCGACGATATAAAGAGGCTAGCAGGAAGCGGCTGGATGAGGAAGTGAGGACCGGGTTTGAAGGCGCTCTTTAGGAAAGGCCTTTAGGAACAGTGGACGTACACAGGCTGATGATGATGATGGTGATGATGATTATGATAGTATGTAGGGAGTAATCTCTTTGGTGATAGATATTGTTCTCAAGTGCTATAAGCTAATAGGTAGGTAAATTATATCAGGCGGATGAAATCGCGGTTAACAGCTAGTGTAAATAAAATGTATTTGTTCTTGTCCAGGTTGTGTCCACTGAAATCGTATACTTGGTTCTGGAGTAACGTAGTACCTAATAAACTGACACTTACAGATTTATAATACTAATAATACGGCTATTATTTAGGCCAGTTGGATTCAAATTTATTGGCGGCTGTGAAATTAGTCACAGGTCGCATCGCAATAACATAATAATAGTATTATGATACAATCAATATACATTAGATCCATTTATTAATGCTAATTGCTAACTTCTCAGCCCCCAAAAAGATTGAATCGAACATCTATACTAGGTAACTAGCTTAATAATTAACGCATCAGTCGACCTCTAGTTTTCTAAAGTTGCCCGTGAGTCCTCTCATAGCATCCCCTACAGCATCGACGCCTGCGCAGGTGTTGGCACCAGCACGTAACGCCGAAACGGCGCCCTCTCGAGCAGCTTCACTGTACATCTCTAGGCGGACAGATATCTTATCGTTTAGCAGTAAGATATCACGTTTGGTTGCCAACTCAGCTTTCCATAGTTCTGTAGGCAAAGGTAAGGCGTATGGATTATCAATTAGTGCGATTCTTTATTCATTTGATGAAAGAAAATGGGTCTCAGGGTCTCCTCTCAGGATGAGATTGATTTTTGCCAAAGTCTACCACGCTGGCTAAGTGCGGATTGGCAGACTTCACACACCTTTGAAAACACTCAGGCATGCTGGTTTCTTCATAATTTTTCCTTCACGTTAACGCAAGTGATAATTAATTGCTTAAAACGCACATAACTCCAAGTTAGAGGTGCCCAGGATAGAGCCGCTGATCCCCCGAATAGGAGGCCGATGTTTTAACTGCTAGGCTATCACAGCTGTAATAATTAGTAAAATATAAAATGTTTACTACAACGCGCCCACGACGTTCAGTCAAGTTTTAAGTTTAAAAAAATTGATCAACTCACGAATCATTTCCTTCATAGGCATCACACCACCGTACTCCTGAGGCAGGAGTTTCTTATCGATCTCAACATCTTCAATAGACGTGTAAAGTTTCACTCGTTTCCTGATCTTCTCGGAGATGAGACCCATACCGAAGTCTAGAGCGAACTTGATGGTGGGATGAACGTTAACTCCGTAAATTTCTTTGTGTCTTAGCGGGAGTGTGCGCTGGAATATGAACAAATAGGTAATCATGATTAATGGCGAGAAGCTTCGAGATGACTTCTTGTCCAATTCCTCGGTGCTTGAAGGGCAAAGTTTTCGAACAGTGCGTTGCCAGTGATGATTGGATCATAGAGAATATGGTCCCACTAGCTCGTCACTAACGGACGATGGAGAGAGCTGTTATTTGATCACGTTGAAACTCCAAGTTTCTGTACGTGACCAGTTCAGAAGTTCCTGAGTACTAACTGTGAACTGAGTATTAACCGACATACCGACGACGATCGTTAGCGGGTCGCTTAGCTGAAGTGACAATGGGCAGGGCATAATATTGCTTGCAAAACGTTGGAGTCCAAGGTACAAAGGAATGGCGAGTTTGCAACGGAAAGCACAGCGTTGGGAAACCCCCACTTAGCAGAACAAAACATGTCGTAGTTTTGTCGCTGGGCTATTCAAGTGTGCGAGTACGTCGAGTGAGTAATCGCCCGTGTACGGTGCAGGTGTACATTAATTAATCTCTGCGCAAAATGTTCGAGTGTTTTGACTGGCAAGAGCGTCGCTGAGCGAGTTCTTGGATAGCTTTTGTCGCTGCGATAAACTAAAAAGTTCTCCATTTCTTAAGTGTTTATGTGTCAGTATGTCTGACTATTGACCTGCATTCAAGAAGTGATTCAGCTGGGTACTTTTTACGAGGTTTCTTAAAAACTATAGAAGCTAGTGTCTAATAAATCTTACCTCTCCATTTTTAACTATTCTCACAGCCTCCTTTGGAGTGAAGAGTGTGAGGTGTGGGAAGCTGACTCCTGAACCGTCTGCGTAGTGCACCAGTCCACGAACCTGGGTTTCTTCATCCTCCATCAGAGTCTCGTAGCACGTTGCCATGACTCGGCACATATCCTGATTTGTGTACTTGTACGGATCGAAAACACCTATAGGGAATTTATTAAATGTAAAAAATTAAATATAAAATACTACTTTTATTTATTTTTTAATATAATAAAAATTAAGGATATTAAAGATATTCTTTAGGAATTACGAGACCCAAAACATGATTGCACAATTTGGCTCGATATCAAAAAAATCGCGATGTTTCCCCAAAATACGCATTTTTACACGACCATTAGAAGAAAAAAAAGTTTTATTTGATTGATATAAAATCAATTTCAATAAAATTTCGTATTTACGTTCAACTTTTAATGTACTAAGGAATTACGGTATTATTTTATGGTAATAGAGCACATAGATTTTTATATAAATATTTATAAAAAATGTGCAACAAATTTGCGGTCGGGCGGCCCAGACTACCGTTCCCGTACCCCGTCAGTCGCCCGCAACGCGTCTTAGAGAGCACCCGTGTACAACTTCACAGTGCTCATTCTTTCTTGCGTAAGGCTTGAACTTGATGATAATATTAAAGTTATACGTACCAGGTCGGTATATAACTACTCGCCGTCCCATTTTATCCTTGTAAGGGCTCACGAATATGTATCTGAAAGGCAAGAAAATTTTATAGAAAATGGTATAAATTAAAATTCGGAGTGTCTCGTTATGCTTTAATAACGAATTTTAAATCGAATAAAATTGTACCTAACCCATGCAATATTTCTAATAAGGATTTCGAATAAAATGAGAGTGCTTTCCTTAGACAAGAATTCTTTGCGTTTACGGTTGTGTAGGCATACAGAGCGCAATTTATTTAGCAATTAAATGCGTTTACATTTTTTTTAATAAAAATAAAAATAGCGAGCAAACGATCTGGCTGATGTTAAGTGATTACCGCTGTCCATCGACATTTGCAGTACCAGAGGGAACCGCCAATGCGTTGCCGGCCTTTTAGAAATTTGTTGGTCCCGTTGAACAACCTTAACGACTAAATTAAATGAACAAAGAAGCTTTTGCGGTTGAATTATTGCAGGAATTTTAATGTTGACGACAAAAAAAATCCTTTTATGCGAGAGCGCAACGGACGAGTGTTTAGGTAGGTAGCGCATGAAAATTTCCGCGTCGTCATTAACCGCGGTCTCAGGGTGAGATCTATAGAGCGCACTTTGACTTTGCTCAGACTTAAGATTGAGTTAAAACGAGACAGATTTATGTGAGAGATAAAACTAACTCTGTTTCGTTTTAACTCTGTCTTAAGTCTAAGCTAAGTCAGAGTGCGCTCTATAGATCTCACCCTCACTCACCCTAAGTCGATGATCTCTGTCATAACGGGCAGCATATAGTCGAGCTGGTTGAACGCGATGCCCCAAGATTGTCGGAGCAGCATATACCGCTCGATCGCTTCTTGAGCCATGGGTACACTAAATTTCCTCGTCCTGAGGAAACGAAGCAGGTAGGCAGCATCTGTGAATATTATATGGACTTTTTTTTTAACGAAAATATTGGACATTTGATAATTCTTTAGGTACTTTATTTAAACAAGCAATCCTTCTTTATAATGCGTAAAATTTTACTGCTCACGCGCCATTTTAACTTTATGTGTCAAATTTAATGTCAACCCATCGATATAGAAAGTAATAATTATTCTTAGTTATACTAAGAATTTGGGTGAACCATACTTTATACTTTTGACATGACAGTTGACCCATAGATTTAAAATGGCGCGTGAGGAGTTAAATTTTAAGCGATCAATTACTGATTTTAAATTTAGACACATATACAAAAATACTTTAGATAACTTTTATACATGCTGCAAAAACTAAGTAAGTACCTACTTCATATGCAGTTTGATTGTATATTTCGGTAGAGGCATTGATATAGAATTTGTAGTAGGTACTTTTTGTCGGAGGGTAGGGCTTAAGGCTAGTTAGGCTAGTTAGAGCGTTTTCAGATACTAAAGTGTTTTTTTTTGCGCGTATAATATTCCTATAGGTATATGCACCTTTGGCCTAGTTTTAGTATGCGTGTTTACGCAAGCCTCCCTTGAGATCGAAATTGCAGGGACTTTAATTCTAGGTACATAGGTACATCTTTGTTTTTAAGTATACGTTCAGGTACGTCCTAAAGTGGACAGTAATAATTAACTAATATAAAATAACTTGATAATAATTTTATACATTTATTTTACTTAGTTATTTTTGTTTAAATTAACTTATTATAATTTTTTTTATTTAAACATCACAATATTTGAAACTTTTTGCCACGCTGCCTGTGGTCCACGCCAAAAAAAATACCGTTTTAACTAAGTTTTTATGGACTACTAAATTTAAATTTTTAGGTAAGTTAAAATAAAATAAAAACTTGTGCCAGAGTAGGTATAAAGCCTCGCTTGTATACTTATAAACCTTTGTTTTTTTTCTCCAAGTGGAATAAAAAGTCTTCGCACATTACACATACTCGACGCCGACTCCACTCAGACTCGACTCACAGTTAGGTAAAACATAGAAATGTGAGTTTTATATCAATTTTCAATATTATTTAATTGAAAGAATTGTACGATGCATGGACTACGCGTTAAACACACATCGTGCACTTGAATTTCACATTGCAGTTTGAAAATTCCATCGTAAGGAATTACGATAAATACGATATACTTAAAGCTCATATTACCATGCTTTACTGTAAGTCGAGTCGGAGTGGAGTCGGCTTGGAGTTTGTGTAATGTGCGAAGACCTTAGCTGTCGTTAACTATGGTGTTCTGACGGTTTGTGTCTTTTACTTAATGTTCTGTTGAGCAGTTGCCCGAATGTTTCGTCAGAAAACCTTAAACGGCTATTTACGACATGTAAACGGAAACACCATTGTATGGCCAAGGTCGTTTCTGTGGACTTTAAACAACTGTCGAAGGAAGAGCATTTCCTTTCTGGAGCTGCGAATTCACTTATTTTATAATGACTTTTACTGCCTCTCTGGCTCAGAAGTAAGTATTATAGTCTTTCAAGTGCGAGGTTCCGGATACGACACATGGAAAAGCCACTTTACGAGTTTATTATTTCTAAATTTGCTAGTAAGTAGTTGGTCAGCCGAAAGGCTTTGGTTGCAGTTAGTTTCCAGTCTATCGGATAGGATATGCCACCAACCCTTTCCAGGTTAGGCTCCTTGCATCGACATTTTCCTATAGATTAGTAAAAAAAGCTGTGATAGCCTTGTGGTTAGAACGTCCGCCTTCTAATCGGAGGTCGGGGGTTAGATCCCGGGCACACACCTCTAACGTTTTAAGTAATTAAAACTTGCTTTAACGGTGAAGGAAAACATCGTGAGGAAACCTGCCTGAGAGTTCTTCATAATGTTCTCAAAGGTGTGTGAAGTCTACCAATCCGCACATGGCCGGCGTGCTATAGACTATGGCCAAACCCCTTCTCACTCTGAGAGGAGACCCGTGCTCTGTAGTGAGCCGGCGATGGGTTGATCATGCTGATAATGATGATGAGTAAAAAGGCTTACCCATTCTAACCGCCAAAAACTTAGGATTCTGTTCCATCCAATTCCTCAAGGCATCAAGGGCTTGACATCTAGAACTTTCAGTTTCTCGGAGTTCAGCTTCCGCTATTGCTTGTGTTTCTTCTGAGAGTGGACATTTGTATTCATCAGCTGGTGTCAAGAACCTCTTTGTGAGCCTTCGCGACATGGTTCTAAAAAAAAGGGAAAAATAAATGCGGTCAATTGCATAAGTTAGTACATTTTATTATTATGATACCAATTTCCCCTCCGTAAATAACATAATAAAGACATATACCTAGTAGTCATTATTATAGGTATATATTTTATTTATGCTGGACATAAATATCTAATAGGAGATGATACTTGATCTCCCGTTGGTAAGACTACGTTTTCTCTTTCTGGAATGACTCTATTAAGTGCAATATTTGTATTTCTAGAGTATCATTATCCATAGTAATATTATAAATGCGATAGTGTGTCTGTCTGTCTCCTAGCTTTTCACGGCCCAACAGCTTAACCGATTTTGATGAAATTTGGTACAGAGTTAGCTTACCTACATCCCGGGGAAGGGCATAGGCTACTTTTTATCCCGAAAAATTGAAGAGTTCCCACGGGGTTTTTAAAAACCTAAATCTTGATTTTTTAGTGGGTAATAGTTTTTAGTAAATTTTTGTACTTGTAATGTCTTTAGAGTAATAAGTATTTACGGAGGGGAAATTTCCTAATGT
Source organism: Maniola hyperantus (assembly GCF_902806685.2). Taxonomy (NCBI): domain Eukaryota; kingdom Metazoa; phylum Arthropoda; class Insecta; order Lepidoptera; family Nymphalidae; genus Maniola; species Maniola hyperantus. Next base: position 3,633,722 of record NC_048564.1, read on the forward strand.
TATGTAATTATTGATACCACTTAATCTGACTCTGCGGCTACCTATACCTTTAATGCATTTGCGTCTGCTGTGTATTATTTATTTATTTTATTATAAAGGCACACAAAACAGGTTTCAGCTATAAATGGTCCAAATAAAAATAAAAAACAATAGATTAAATCTAAGCGGTAACCCTAAATATGTGTACACAACAATTCTTAAATAAATATATGCACTAACTAACTGATAAGATACAATTTATAAAAACACAGAAAAAAGAAATACAAGAAAATTAACTATGAAAAATATACTTAAAGTGGAGAAGATGCAAAATGTTGATTAATATGTGTTTTAAATGTGTTCAAATTATTATTAAAAATGTCAATATTACGGTTAGCTGTGAAAAGATCATTATACAGGCGACACATACGGACAACGGGATTGTAAAAGGAAGTATTGTTCTTATATACACTAAGGGCAAAAGTTCTAGGGTTTCTAAATCGGACATTATAATTAATATTAATCAACGACAGCAATACGGGAGAATCTATTTTGGAGTGAATAATCCTATGTAGAGATATTGATATTCGAGAACATAGCTTAACTATAAACTAATCACCGGCCATTTTGTTGGTTGGATTTGTCTACTCAATAACTCAAAACCCATAGTCTAGTTAGGTTAAAAAGAGTGTTGGATCGGAGCTGGCGAGAAAACTCCCAGCAGAGCCAGTATTTTTTTATAACCACACAGAAACAACTTCGTCACAACAGATAAGTACGTAGGTAGTAGGTACACAAAAAGCGCACCAATGTTGAAATCCTAAAAGTTACAAAATCGTTATCAGTACCCTTATTATAAATGCGAAAGTGTCTTTGTTTGTTGGTTTGTCCTTCAAACACGTCGCAACGGTGCAACGGATAGACGTGATTTTTTGCATGGGTATAGATAAAGACCTGGAGAGTGACATAGGCTACTTTTTATCCCGGAAAATCAAAGAGTGTCCACGGGATTTTTAAAAAACCTAATTACACGCGGACGAAGTCGCAGGCATCAGCTAGTTGATTTCATAAACGAGAATGTCACACATTTGCATTGTGGTTACCAGTAAAGTGAACAGTGCTGCAAGCTGCAACTCATCTCTGACAATCGCGCAATTAGTACCCACCTACCCATTCTTGTATTGTGAGCAAACCTGCCATATTGCACTTTCGACCTATGCGTAGACGTATGCGATAGATAAATGCTCCTCTCCTATTTCATAAGGTATTAGTATTACATATCGCACTTGCAAAATGCTTATTTACGCCTGAATCTGTGGAGCAAGAAGCAAGCGAGAAATATCAGATACATAAAGCATCTTTAGATGTGCCAACAAGTTGACGGCCGAGTGCCGACACGTTCTAATCTAGTTAATAAAATCACTACCCATATTATTATAAAGTCGAATGGAATATAAATTTATCATGTCGCAACTCGCAATGGAAAACGGATTGTCGTGTTTTTTGCATGGGTTTAGTTTAAAAGACCTGGAGAGTGACACAGGCTACTTTTTATCCCGAGAAATCAAAGAGTTCCCATGGGATTTTTAAAAACCTCAATCCATGCGTACGAAGTCACGGGCATCAGCTAGTATATATTATATTATAAATACAAAAGAGTGTTTGTTTGTTGGTTTATCTTTCAATCACGTCACAATGGAGCAACGGATTTTCGTGATTTTTTACATGGGTATTAAAGACCTGGAGAGTGAGATAGGCTAATTTATTGAGTTCCTACGGGATTTTTAGAAAACTAAATCTACGCGGACTAAGTCTTGGATATCAGCTGGTAAATAATAATTACAGAGGACAGTTGTTGGACTACCTTGTCAATGTGGCTTAAGTTAAAGTCGGGAAGGGTCGCGATTTATACCTAGTTTATATAATCATCATCATCGCCAACCAATAGACATCCACTGTTGGACATAGGTCTATTGTAGAAAATTCCTCATGCAACGGTCTTGCACCGCCTGAATCCAACGGCTTCCTGTGACTCATTTGATGTCGTCTGTCCACCTAGTGGGGGAACTTCCAACACTGGGCCTTTCAGTGCGAGTTCACCATTTCAGCACATTGGGACCCCAATGTCTATCACTTTTTCGATACTGTAATAGTACGCGCAAAGCAAACAATTTAATCTGAACTCGAATTGTATGATTGGGTATTGTAAAAAAACTGATCTCAATAATTGGGCTTCTTTATTTAATCCTTAGTCTATGTTCTTGCGCAAACCATCATATTCCGATTGGGTTCTACCTACTTGCTTTGCGTTAAAGAAAGTGATATTTAACTGCTTAAATTGCACATAACTATGAAAAGTTAGAGGTGCGTGCCCGGAATCTAACATTGGACCCCTGACTAGGAGTCCGACGTCTCATAACCCCTAGATAATTTCCGCTTCAAACCATACTTTTATACATACTTACTATCGACTTTTAAAGTCGGTATGTATGGAGAGGCTACCTAAAGTAAGCTTTGTGCCTGTGTCTCACGCAATGTTGGGCAACAGAGCGCCACATTGGATGCTTGGGCAACGCTATAATTTTTCATTATTACATAAGCAATATTCGGTGTAATAGCGAGATGCCAATTACGAGGGCAAATTAGATCGAAATGAAAAGGTCATATTGTGCAAAAAATCTATTTTGAATATAATATCAAAAGACTAGTCCTGAGTGACTGACATACTGATCTACTACAACGCACAGCCTAAACCGCTCGGGTTAGAAACATGAAACTTTGAAAGTAGATTCATTTTATAACGTGAGCATAAGAAAGAACTTTTGGAAATTTCAGCCCCTAAGGCGGTTAAATAGGGGATGGAAGTTTGTATGAAAGTCCGTCATTTTAAAAGTTACATAGATTAAAATTGGTACTCAGGAATTTTCAGTTAAAAATAAAAAAAACAATATTTTATGATTAAAATTTTACCCCTAAAAGTGAAATAGGGAATGAAAGACTGTACAAAAGTTCTCAATTTTTAAAGATAATTTTCAAGTTATACCCATGAAACTTGATATTTTGGCTATCGCTATCGGTTAGTAATAAAGAAGTACAAGTTTCACAATTTTTCAAAATTCCATCCCAAAGGGGGAACAGGGGATGAAAGTCCCTCATTTTTCAAGTTATTTGACTTCAAAGTCAAAGTCACTTCGAGGGTATACTGTTGGGACATCATCGCGCTGGAGGTCGTTCCACACTGCGCTTGCTGGCACACGGTCCACACTCGATATAGTATAGTAGTTTATTCACTTGTAAATAGTTTTTAGGTTATAGTAGTTTATAGTTTATCATGATTGTAAGTACTTATACATTAAAATGGTACAAATAACCACAGTCAAGCAACGCTCTCTGCCAGTCAAGCGTATAAATGTCTCCGATTAAATCTCGAGTTGAATAAGAATGAAGTAACCAAACCACACTATCACTCATGGACTAAGAGCCAGCGCGTGCCATACCACCTTTATTTTATAAAAGTTGAAAGTTTCTCTGCGTATTGTCCCCACAAGAAGGAACGATCAGCGACTGTAGTGTCGTGATAACCCTCTGCCAGACGCCCTTAAAGTTTAACAATTTGTTAGTTCAAGGATATCTGGCAGGAGGTTGCCACGAATCACGATACCAAAGCCACCATGATCCAAACTTCGTTTCTCCCTGTATTGGGACAAGACACAGAGAAACTTTCAGTTTTTTCATAAAATAACGAAGGTCTGGCACGCGCTGGCTCTCTCTCTATCAAGACTCAGCAGCCCGAGCACAGTCAGTGTGACATCTCTCTCGCCGGCTTTTGCATCGCTTTGTCACTAAAAAGACGCGAGAAAGCAACTGTCACATTGATAGTGCTAGGGCTGTTGCTCTGATTGGATTCAATGATAGCAGAGTTAACTAGTGATAGTAAATTGATTGTGTTTTGTCTATTTTGCAAGACAGGTTTTGGCTCATTATACTTTCAAAAAGAGTCTATCGAGAAATCGATTCTACAGTTCGATTCTTCGAACAGTGGTCCAAGAACTAATTACTTATCTAACAAATTAATCGTTGCAGGGGAATCGGGGAAGTGTCTTTGATTATTTTGCTGCTGATGCCCGCGACTTCATCCGCATGGATTTATATATTATTCAAAAATCCTGGGATTGGGTAGGTACCTGGACAGACAAAAGTCCGAACCCAAGACCAAAAGAAAATTGGGCAAAATGAGCTGCCCTCCTATTTGGGAAGTAGGCACGCACCTCTAACTATTCGGAACTATTTGCGTTTTCAGTAATTAAATATCAAAAACATCGTGAGGAAACCTGCATGCCTGAGAGTTCTCCATAATGCCATAATGTTCCAAAGATGTGTGAAGTCTACCAATCCGCACATGGCCAGCACGGTAGACTATGGCCAAAACCCTTCTCACTCTGAGAGGAGACCCGTGCTCTGTAGTGAACCAGTGATTGGTTTATCATGATGATGAAATTGAAGTGAAGTTTTCTTGAGTGCGGTAGGCGAAAATTGTTGTTGTGAAACTTAAAAGGTGAAAAAAGTCAACCGTTGTGCTCTCACTGACCTTGGTTAGTAATGGACACCTCACGCCACATACTTGATGTCTATTTTGTAACTTCTTATTTTATTGATAATTAATTTTGGCACCAAAAATTGCCTCATCTACCGATTGCAGCTGATGTAAAGAGCTACTTAATAGTTAATACCTACTTTAAACAACCATGAACCACGTAAGTATACAGTGTGTTTTTAGGGTTCCGTACCTCAAAAGGAAAAACGGAACCCTTATAGGATCACTTTGTTGTCTGTCTGTCTGTCTGTCTGTCTGTCAAGAAACCTACAGGGCACTTCCTGTTGACCTAGAATCATGAAATTTGGCAGGTAGGTAGATCTTATAGCTGACATTTGGGGAAAAATCTGAAAACCATGAATTTGGGGTTAGATCACACAAAAAAAATTAAATTGTGGTCATGAACTAACAATTAGTATTTTCAACTTTCAAAGTGAGTGACTATATCAAGTGGGGTATCATATGAAAGGTCTTCACCTGTACATTCTAAAACAGATTTTTATTTATTTTTATGCATTATAGTTTTTGAATTATCATGCAAAATGTCGAAAAAATACGACTGTATTACGGAACCCTCATTGCGCGAGCCTGACTCGCACTTGGCCGGTTTTTTTAACTGGAACAGTATGAGGAAATCCAAAACCATAGGAGATACCTAAAGGTACTTTAGTATGGGAACCATACCCGCGGCGGCGGACACAAGCAAAATTATTTAAAGTATGTATTCAAATACGGCTCTGATCTACACTGACATAGGTTGCCTTGTTTCGGGTCATGGGAATCACGAAAAAAATCAAATGTTTTTTGTACCATGAAAGAAAACCCTATCGATTTATACTCTTTTAACTTTTCCCCCATCAATAATTTTGAATCAAACCAGTACCCATATTATAAATGCGAAAGTGTGTTTGTTTGTTTGTCCTTCAATCACGTCACAACGGAGCAACGGATCGACGTGATTTTTTGCATGGGTATATTTTAAGACCTGTAGAGTGACATAGGCTACTTTTTATCCCAGGAAATCAAAGAGTTCCCACGGGATTTTTAAAGACCTAAATCCACGCGTACGAAGTCGCTGGCATCAGCTAGTAGGTATTTATAGATACAGAAAAGTTACAGTATTATCTTTGAATTAAAACTATTTTGGTTCATACCCGAAAAGCGGGTCAGAAAAATTACTTTTGGCATAGTAAATTTTTTAGTCAAGCGTGAATTATTGTCCATAAAATAAATAAAATTGACTATTTTTAAAATGCTGATTGACTTGTTTTGGCTGTATCAATACTGTTCCAGCACAAGTGAATACAGAGTGTATTGAAATCCTCATACAAAAATACCATTCGAATTTCCTGTAGATTTTACAAGAAAACTCTTCCATACAATCCTTGCCCTGACAATTATTACAAACGCAACAAAAAAATCCCCCAATTCGGTCGAGCCGTTCTGTATAGGTAGATGGATCTTTCAAACATTTTTATTTTTATGGAAAAAAAAAGATTTTTAAAAAATGTCACAAAATAAAATACACACCGTTGTCTAGGTAATAGGTACTTAGTTATAGTCAATTGAATATTTTTGAAAAAAAAAATCAAATTTTTCTACCAAAGCAAGCACAAAATCGCTAAGCTGAACTTAACAATAACTTAACCACATTAATATTCTTCGCACAGCTTGTAATAAATATTAACTAACCTCGCGGTCATAGACAATAATAAACAAACTCACGTGTCAGTAAGTTTCCTCCAAAAAAGTGTACCAAAAACGCCTTCACTTCACAACGAGCCGGGCTACACTGCGAGCTTGAGAAATGGCTCGCCTTCTTTTGCTCCGTCTCTTAGATGATGAAGGCACTCCAAAGTTACTCCTTGACTATTACATTACAGTAACAAGTTAAGACACTGCCAGTGAGTGGATGCAGAGTTTGGCAACATTTTGTGTAAAATTAAACCTCTCTTTTTCCCCGACCTCAAAAAGTAGAGGTTTTTAATTTGATCCGAATATGTAAGTATATTTACACTATTTACCTATGTGTATTTGTGTATGTATGAAGGTATATCAGTTTGCTTACCTATATTTATTTTAATTGACACGCTTAGAATGAATTGCAAAATAATACATAATGTGTTCCAATTAAAAGTAATATTTACTGTACTGTATTGTAATTTCCACCAACATAAATATTGAATTACTAGTGACTTCATCGACGTAAGTTTCGGGTTTTGAAAATTCCGTTGGAACTCTTAGATTTTTCGGGATAAAAAGTAGCCTTTGTTTGTTTCCGGTATGCAAGCTATCTCTGTATCAAACAGACAAAGCCCGCGTGGATTTAAGTTTTTAAAAATCCCAAGAGAACTCTTTAATTTTACAGGACAAAATGGAGCCTATGTTCGTATCGGGATGCAAGTTACTTGTGTATCGAATTTCGTTAATATCGGTTAGACGGATGGGCCGTTAAAGCTAACAGACAGACAGATACACTTTCACATTTATAATATTACTTACTTAGTATGGATATGAATAAGCATAAATCATAAGAAAAAATACGTACTACGTCAAAGTATTGTGCATAAAATCAGATTATTGGGTTATTTGATGTTAAAGTAAGCAATAATGTTAAAAATAGTTGCAATGTATTCGTACTCTATTCTACTCTACTCGAGCTATAGTAAGAGCTATGCTGGGAGTATAACTTCGGAAGCTGCAGTGACATTTGGCTGCGGCTCTTATTATGATTATGAAGAATTGACAGGCGTTGGGGTTCGAATGGTGCTCAAAATGGCGGCCTCGCACCGGGAAGCGCAGTGGAAGACTCCCATACAAATACTTTGCTCCCACCTTTAAAATAAAGACTAAAATCGTACTTTTGATATGAAATTTGACACAAAAAGTTAAAAGGACTCGTGAGGAGTTAAATTTTACGCATTATATTTTTCTCGAAATATGTAAAACGGCGCCTTCCTAATAAATATTTACTTAATTAACCTATTACTCTACGTTTATCTAGAGGCGAAAATGCTGCAGCCGTAATGTTTATGCAATTTACTTGCATGTTAATAATAGTAATAAGTTACTAATTGCTTTTACATAGGTATTCTTAGGGCCTGCAATTACTTAGGTAAGATAAATAAAACTTGCTGACACATGGATTTGCGTAAGTAGGTACCTACCTATATAAATATAATTTTCTATTTTATACGTTCTTTAAATAAAAATAGCGAGCAAACGAGCAGGTAAGTCACCTGATGGTAAGTGATTACCGCCACCCATGAACATTTGCAGTAGCAGAGGAATCGCCAATTCGTTGCCAGCCTTTCAGTAATTTGTTGGTCCGCCCCTTGAATAATCCCATGTTGTAATCTAATGGGAACACCGCCGAAGGGAGTTGATTCCACAGTTTGCATGTGCGTGGAAAAAAGGGTCTGGCACAATGGGTGGTTGAAGTGCATCATTCACCAGGTGGTGAGGGTGAAATTGCTTGCGGTGGCGTGTGGTGCGATTGTAGAAAAAACCGGCCAAGTGCGAATCAGACTCGCGCACTGAGGGTTCCGTAGTACAATCGTATGTTATCGACATTTTGCAACGATAAATCAAAAACTACTTACTAGATCTCGTTCAAACCAATTTTCGGTGGAAGTTTGCATGGTAATGTACATAAATTTTTTTTTTAGTTTATCACTCTCTTATTTTAGAAGTTACAGGGACACACACACACATTTTACCGCTTTGGAAGTGACTCTCGCGCAAACTATTCAGTTTAGAAAAAAATGATATTAGAAACCTCAATATCATTTTTGAAGACCTATCCATAAAAACCCCACACATATGGGTTTGATGAAAAAAATAATTTGAGTTTCAGTTCTAAGTATGGGGAACCCCAAAATTTATTGTTTTAATGCTTTTTTTCTATTTTTGTGTAAAAATCTTAATGCGGTTCACAGAATACATCTACTTACCAAGTTTCAACAGTATAGCACTTATAGTTTCGGAAAAAAGTGGCTGTGACATACACACAGACAGACAGATGGACTGACGTGACGAATCTATAAGGGTTCCGTTTTTTTGCCATTCGAGAGAACATTATTTGAGAACATTATGGATAATTCTCAAGCATGCAAGTTTGGTCACAATGGTTTCCTTTACCGTCAAAACAATTAATGATACTTAATTTCATAAACATGATCCCGAACCGGGATTGAACCCCCTAGCTTCCCAAATAGGAGGTAGATGTCTTAACCACCAGACTATCATGGCTACGCTACTTATGTTAAAACTGAAGCTTCTCAAAGAAAATCCGCAAGGTTCAAAGAAAATCCGCAAGGTTTGTTACAACTGAATTTTCTGTAGTTACTGTGACCGTTACATAAATCAAATTATAGTAGTCATTGCGAATAAGATTAAGGTCGGTGCTATTTGAATCAAATTTAGTTGAATACTTGTTGCAAATGTTAGATAATAATGGTTTCCGTACAGCCCTAGTGGGACAACGGTAGAATTAATAGCATGGCGCCATTCATTAAAAGCTTTATATTAGTTTCACTTGTTTCATATGTTGTCATTTCGTCGAAATTGTTACTCACGCGCCATTTTAATTTTAAGTGTCAAATTTCATGTATAAAGTACCTTCAGTCCTTATTTTAACCGTACTTTTGACATGACAGTTGACGTATAGAGTTAAAATGGCGCATGAGAAGTCATTTTGTACGAACTCATCATCATCATCATCAACCAATAGACGTCCACTGCTGGACATAGGTCTCTTGTAGGGACTTCCACACGCCACGGTCTTGCGCCGCCTGGATCCAGCGGCTCCCTGCGACTCGTCTGATGTCGTCCGTCCACCTAGTGGGGGGTCTTCCAACGCTGCGTCTTCCGGTGCGAGGTCGCCATTCCAGCACCTTGGGACCCCAACGTCTATCGAACTATAACTAGATTTTTCGCTTACTTCCAAGTTGAAATTTTGCAGATACGTGTGGTTTGCATGATAATGGATGATTATGGTACCATGGGTCGTCTTTGATGACGAAGATGGGAGGTGACATTAAAACTGTCTGATGGTATGGTGGGCCCGTCGAAATTGGATTTGTTATCATGAGGAGTTATTTTAAATGTATTAGTCCCACGTGAAATTCAGTAATAAAAGTCGACGAAAATGATAAGTAAGATAAACATGTTGCAAAGTCACGCAAACAGTACGCTTAGTATAAGATTTTACGTCTCACCAAACGTTTCTAGAATACGAGAGTCGAAACACATTACCGTCAAAGTAAAATGGACCTAAAGACCCTTGAATTAAAGTCAAAAATTCAATGCCACTGATTTTAATTTCGCAACGTGTCCGCTTGGAGCCCTGGCTGTAGACATGTAGACAAACTTGAGCTTTAAAACAAGGTTCATAGTTAAGATCCAGTTTACTATAATGCGGAGGGTTTTCGACACTCGAATACTATCAACGTTGGTAAGACGCACGTTTGCGCAGTCTTAGTGGAACGACAATATTCAGCTGGTACGCGATAGAGCGAGCAAGGTGGGCATTGCAACATTACTTGCCTCATATTATTTGAAAGACCGCCGACCGGCGACCTAGTATTTTGTCGTTTTATTTTTTCATAGGCACTTTATTAAATAACATTGTTATAGTTACTTCAAACTGTTTACAAAACTTGCTATTATGTATTACATTCAAGTTACATTACAAAGAGATTGTTGGCTAGATACCGAGCTTTGCTATAAGTAAATATACTGATCCATAAAGCTTATTTCACTCTACGGGATATAAACTATAAATTAGAATTCGAAACATTGACAGTTTTTCTAGTATAGTTCTTGAATCTAGAGATTTAACAGATATTCAAAAACTTTATTTTGGTATTAAATATTTCATTAACAATTCTTAATTTACTAAAAAGTGGTGGTGGTGGTGGTGGTATAGGTGTCCTCCACTCCTCCACCTCCAACTTTTCGGAATTAATACATATTATGTGTGTTTTAAGCAAGTAAATAATTATATCACTTGCTTTAACGGTGACGGAAAACATCGTGGGGAAACCTGCATGTTTGAGTTCTCCATAATGTTCTTAAAGCTAGACCCTACTCATTCTAATAAGACACTCGTGATCAGTAGTAAGCCAGCGACGATATAGATACTCGGCCAGTAAACGCTTTATTTCAGACCTGGAATGTATTGTACTATTAATGTCACTCAGTGAAGCAGCAATGTAAAATCAATGTCAAATGAGTTTGATGGCTATCATTTAGAGTTGATCACTGAGTTAGCGAATCACCCCGCAGGACAGCGTATTCCGTTTTCAGGGTTCCGTACCTGAAGTCTGCCAACGGGACCCTATTACTAAGACTCCGCTGTTCATCCGTCTGTCCGTCTGTCTGTACGTCCACCCGTCCGTGTGTCTGTCTATCAGCGGGCTGTATCTTGTGAACCATAATAGGTAGAGACCTGAAATTTTCACAGAATGTGTATTTCTGTTGCTGTTATAACAACAAATACTTACTAAAAATTAAAAAATTGCCGCCATGAAAATTTAAACAAAATTAAAAAGAGTTATTTATGTTAGATTTTACGGAACCCTTCCTGTGCAAGTCTGACTCTCACTTGACCAATTTTTTCACTTTCAGAGCACTAACCCCCCGTCCCCACTTGTCGTTTGTCGCTTGATATTTCAGTGGCAAGTAGGTACATTTTGACACAAAATCGGCTTCCGACAAGTGTCGGCTTTAATAAAATGTGCTGCCACTGAAACATCCGATTTAAATCCAGGCCGACAGACGACAAGTGGAAAGAAGAAGTGAGTCGAAGTTATTATTTCCATCGTCATTACTTACAAAACACTTCCTTATTTCAACGTAGACAGCACACGCCCTTTAGATACACGCAACCTTGGCCCGTCAGCTCCTTTCATCTCAAGCCGTTGACTCATAATGTCATCTTAGTAGGTAATGTCGACACCGCGGGACACCTGCAATACTCAATATAGTTAGGGAGGCGAGGTAGCTAAATGGCGTAATTCAACGGCGCCGTCGAGACCTATCAAAATCGAAAGATAAAATAATTTCGAAAAGAAAAGCTAGTATGGTAAAAACCATTTTAGCGGTGGGTTTGGCGTGTACGGTTTTTCAAAAATGTTTAAAAAAACAGTTACTTGGGCATTCTCGAGCGCGTCAGATATTCATACTACGTATGCCCCAAGTGCCTCTGATAACAACGGTATACTAATCTGCCGGTTTGCGTGGTGGGGGTAGGCATATAAAGTAGTCAAAAATGCAAAAAAAAAAATTTACTCGAGCGCGTCAGATTTTCGGAAGGGGTGTTGAATAGGCCCCAAGGAAGCTCCCTTTAAAAAAACTGACGATTTCGGCGCGACGATAAGTTACGATGAATTTTTGAAAATGCAAAAAAAAAAATTTTTTTCGAAATACTCGAGCGCGTCAGATTTTCATAGGGGAGGTTTATCTCGGTATCCTGAAAACATATTTTCTTAATCTGACAAAAATGTTGGTGGGTTCTCTTAATCTGACCGAAAAAGGTTTTTTGGTTTCTTTTTTTTCCTTTCTTTCTCCTTGATAATTGAAATTAAGGAAAAATACTGGTAGGACGGCATATAAGCGCTCAGTCTGTATTATATGTTTATGGCAAATTCCTCTTTTTTGCTTCAATTCTTCACTTCGTTTTGCTTACGGTTCGTCCAAATAACAATTTGAGGATCAACAGGCTATTGAATAATATACATACATGAAACTGTACATGTTAATGATACTTTTGTATACAGATACGCGTAACTTTTTCCGAGTCCACGAAATTGACGAGAAGCTTTAGAAAAAAAAATTTGAGATATAATAAAAGTCACATAATTTAATTATCGTTATTTCATATCAATTTTTTTAACACCCTCAGTTTTCGAGATACTCAAAAAACCGGGAGTTTGAGTTTTTAAGATGCTTCAAGTCAAAAAGTTTTAACTTTGGACAAAAATGTAAAGAGACCTTTTCTGTGTAAAATAAAATTACCTTTTTTGTTTATTTAAACTTTTTTTTGGTAAAATGTATCGTTCGCGACTTATATGCCGCAACGCGTTTTTCGGAAGACGAAATGGCTCCTCCACACTTCCGGTCATGCGGAAACCGGCAGATTTTGTATTTTTAGTAAGTTTTAGATTATATTCTTCAAAATAAAAAAATAAAAAATCGCGCTCGAGAATGCCGGATTAACGTTTTTTTTTTACAAGTTCGCGACCCTATAACTCGGCGGCGTCAAGGACTTATCGTCAGATTAGTTAAATTTAGTCTTAAAACACTAAAATCAACCCCCAATATTTTAATCTGACGCGCTCGAGTATTTCAGACTATCGATTTTTTTTTACTAATCTGATCGTCTATCCTCGGCGCGCGTCACTACATATAGAGCTAAATACTTTACAAGGTTGTTTTATTAGGTCTAAGGTATCTCTCATATCTTAAACTGCCACGCTCGAGTATTACCGAAAATTCCCCTATTCGCCTCCCTAACTAATAGTAAAACCAGTAGTAGACACTAGGTAGGTATAATCACTAATCATATTATAAATGCTAAAGCGTTTTTTGTTGGTTGGTCCTTCAATCACGTCGCAACGAAGCAACAAATCGACGTGATTTTTAGGGTTCCGTACCTCAAAAGGAAAAATGGAACCCTTATAGGATCACTTTGTTGTCTGTCTGTCGGTCTGTCAAGAACCGTACAGGGTAGGTACTTCCCGTTGACTTAGAATCATGAAATTTGGCAGGTAGGTAGGTCTTATAGCAGACATAAGGAAAAAAAAATCTGAAAACCGTGAATTTAGGGTTAAATCGCACAAAAAAATGAAATTGTGGTCATGAACTAATAATTAGTATTTTCAATTTTCGAAGTAAGATAACTATATCAAGTGGGGTATCATATGAAAGGGCTTTACCTGTGCATTCTAAAACAATTTTTTATTTATTTTTATGCATCTTAGTTTTTGAATTAATTACAGGTAAAGGAGTGGACTGAAAACCGAAAAAAAAAACGGTTCAAACCCCGCCCGTTGCACTATTGTCGTACCTACTCCTAGCACAAGCCTTACGCTTAGTTGGAGAGGAAATGGGAATATTAGTCGTTTAACATGGCTAATATTCTTTAAAAAAATATATCCTGCAAAATGTCGGAAAAATAGGACTGTAGTACGGAACCCTAGGTGCGGGAGCCTGACTCGCACTTGGCCGGTTTTTTCTAACGCAGAACCGCGGGTCTGGTAAAAAATGCACCTTTAGTTGGATTAAACGAGTACCTACTCATCTATCGAGGTGTGTAATCATCAGTCTGCGTACAACAAACAGAAACTGGTTTGATACAAAATGTACAACTGCGACCTTCACCTACCTTTAGATCCTTTGTCGCACTGTGACCGCGATGTCATAAACTTGAGAACAGGTGGCATCATCATCATCATCGTCGTTGTCAACCGATAGACATCCAATGCTGGACATGGGTCTCGTGTAGGAGCTTCCAGCGTTCCACACGCCACGGAATGCAGCGGCTCCCTGCAACTCGTCTGATGTCGTCCGTCCACGTATAGCGGGATGTCCTCCAACGCTGCGCTTGCCAGTGCGAAGTTGCCATTCCAGCATCTTGGGACCACAACGCGTATCGGTATTTCGAACTATGTGCCATGCACGTTGCCACTTCAGCTTCACCACCCGCTGAGCTATGTCCATCATGATTATCATCAACCCATCGCCGGCTCACTACAGACCAAGAGTATCCTCTCAGTATGAGAAGAGTTTGGCCATAGTCTACCACGCTGGCCGAGTGCGTATTGGCAGACTTCTCACACCGTTGAGAACATTATAGAAACTCTCAAGCATTTCTCAAGTTTCCTCATGGTGTTTTACTTCACCGTTAAAGCATGTGATACCTACCTTAAGTAATTGCTTAAAACACAAATAGGTATAGATAATTACTTAAATATAATACTTACTTATAAAGCTTAAAACACAAATCAGTACCCTTATTATAAATGCGAAAACGTGTTTGTTTGTTGGGTTGTTGGTTTCTGTTGTGTCCTTCAATCACGTCGCAACGGTGCAACGGATTGACGTGATTTTTTGTATGGGTATAGTTAAAGACCTGGAGAGTGACATAGGCTACTTTTTATCCCGGAAAATCAACGAGTTCCCACGGGATTTTAAAAAACCTAATTCCACGCGGACGAAGTCGCGGGCATCAGCTACCTAGTAAAATAAATATATTTAAAGGCAGATACGAAAGAATCGGTGTAACATAAACAATCTACATTAGAATCATTGTAGAATCATCTACATTAGAATCATTGTATGCCGTACAAAATAATTGCATTTAGGTAAGTAGAAAGAGTTACAGAACACCTATTAAAACAACGCCGAAGTTTCTCAATTTATAAATAACTTACTTTATATAACACAAGACGTGCCGCTTTGTCTTGGTGTTGCATGTGTTTTTATTTAGATACTTAAGTAATTATTTTCTGCTCACAACCGCGCGCGTCTTAGCACGGCAAAAACATAAATCCTCTTTATTTGAGAATTGGAAATCGGGAATTCATAGGGCACGGTCCTGCACTTGCATGGTTAGCGTTTAAATCAGTACCCTTATTATAAATGCGAAAGTGTGTTTGTTTGTTGGTTTGTTGGTTTGTCCTTCAATCACGTCGCAACGGTGCAATGGATTGACGTGATTTTTTGCATAAAGACCTGGAGAGCGACATAGGCTACTTTTTATCCCGGAAAATCAAAGAGTTCCCACGGGATTTTTAAAAACCTAATTCCACGCGGACGAAGCCACGGGCATCAGTATAATAATATATTCATCCCTAACAAAACACAAGGTCACTAGATAATCGACACGATTGTACTTAATCGGTTATAGGGAAAGTCGTCAAAATGCTATCAAATAACCCATAACATATTTGGGCAGAAATAGACAATTTTTGAGTAAATTACATTTATATATACAATAATGGAAAACTGCGGATTTTCACTTTAAAATTAAACCAATGCATATTGCCAACTTTCACTCATCAGAAATAGTTTCTTTTTGTCTGAAGGTTTGAGAGGTAATTAGATAGCATTTAATCTCCCCTACAACCCATTTATGTACAAGGAATTTAAGATTTCACCAATGAACGTGTACTTATAAACAATTAATTAACAATCAAGCTCTTACCTCGCCTCTAGGAGCGCAAAAATAGAGAATAGATAATGTGACATGTTTGAGACAAAAAGATGAGGACGAACGTAAAAAAAACACAGAAACACACTATCTCGAGAAGGTCGAAATCCACACAGAAAGCTGACTTTAGTAAAAAATCTCCGCCCATAGACGTCGCCGGTTCAGCAGCTAGAATAAAAGGTTAACATAAAACAGGAGAAGTGATTAAGTTGACAAATAATCACTTTTATATTTTCATATTATTATATTGTAAAGCTTGTTTAAATTATCAAACGTACCTACTGTTATAAATTTATAATTAATAACTATTTAAGTAATCTGTAAAAAAATATTGTAATCCTATTTGGCCTTATTTTCAGTCTGTTATTATGTAAAATTATATTGTATGTATCGCTGTTGATTGCAAATAAACGAATAAAATAAAACAAATATATCTCCAATCAAACCTGTTTGATTCGAGATAGATAAAGATAAGTGACCATATTAGGTAATATATAATTATTTTGTTTTTTATATTATTCATCTATTTAGATATTAATAACTATAGAGAGAGAGAGCCAGCGCGTGGCAGACCTTCGTTATTTTATAAAAGCTGAAAGTTTCTCTACGTACCGTCCCACTATTTACTATTTATATTATACTACAATTTTATCAAATAAAGCACTAAGTAAGTGTACTGTAAATTATTAAAATACTAGCTGCCCCGACGAACTTCATACCGCCTAACAGTCGATTCTTTTTCAGGAATTTTTCAAATTTTTCTCTCCGTAAGAACCATCCCCGTATTTCAAGGAATATTGTGAACAAAAAAAAACCCGGTCAAGTGCGAGTCAGGCTCGCGCAATGAGGGTTCCGTACTACAGTCGTATTTTTTCGACATTTTGCAGGATAATTCAAAAACTATGATACATAAAGAAATAAAAATCTGTTTTAGAATGCATAGGTGAAGACCTTTCATATTATGATACCCCACTTGATATAGTTATCTTACTTAGAAAATTGAAAATACAAATTATTAGTTCATGTCAACAATTTAATTTTTTTTGTGTGATGTAACCACAAATTCACGGTTTTCAGATTTTTCCCCAAATTTCAGCTATAAGATCTACCTACCTGCCAAATTTCATGATTCTAGGTCAACGGGAAGTACCCTGTAGGTTTCTTGACAGACCGACAGACAAACAGACAGACTGACAGACAGACAACAAACTGACCCTATAAGGGTTCCGTTTTTCCTTTTGAGGTACGGAACCCTAAAAATTAGCGAAATCGGTTCAGCTGTTCTCGAGATTTGCGATCAGCAACACATTTAGCGATTCATTTTCATATTATATAGAGAGAAGATTAGTATGTAAAGATATACTAATATTATATATAATAATACACGTTAAACTCTGTGCTACAGTCTATTCATAGTATAAATAACTATTTATACCTCTTATTGTTTTCATAACAGCATCGCAGTGACTTTTATTACGTTACTAGCTGATGCCCGCGACTTCGTAGTTCGTACGCGTGGATTTAGGTTTTTAAAAATCCCGTGGGAACTCATCAATTTTCCGGGATGAAAAGTAGTCTATGTCCTTCCCCGGGATATAAGCTAACTCTGTACAAAATTTCATCAAAATCGGTTGAACGGTTGGGCCGTGAAAAGCTAGCAGACAGACAGACAGACAGACACACTTTCGCATTTATAATATTAGTGTGCATTAATTAATTGCGTATTTATTTACGTTACTAATTTACGAAATATAGGTACAAGGTTATTCGTAAAGGGCGTCCCAAAACGGGGTCACTGTACTCAACTTTGCAAGCAAGTTATACACTAGGGCAGATTGCGAAAAACAAAATCTGCTGTTTCGTACACCTCGTTGGCAGTGGCGTGCACGGGAGTTCAAGCCAGGGTATGCATTTAGGTATGAACTTATTTTACGGCAGGTTAAAATGAAAAATAAGCATTGACTTATTACAATGAGGGTAAGCAGTGCGTTTATGCCTCTATGAGCTGCACGCCACTGCTCGTTGGTATATGGACATTTGTATGGAACGGCTTAAAGTGACTCCATCAACGTGGACTACACAAATTAAAACCCCTGTTTTACCCCTTTAGGGATTATATTTTCAGGAATCATGTGTACGTCACAATAGCTATCTACATGTCAACTTTCAGCTCGATCCGTCCAGTACTTTGAGCTGTGCGTTGATAGATCAGTCAGTCAAGTTTTATATATGTACTTAATTAGTTGATTAACAGTTTAGGTAGAAAAACAAACCTGTTTCCATTGTTCTAATCAGGAAGAGATGATGGGACTGGTTTCCGAAAATAATAATTATTGCAAAGTTAAAAATAACCAATGTATCATTTATATCAAATTTTGTGTAAGTACTTATAACACATATTTGAGTGAGAATTCGGTAGCCATAGTTCAATCTGTAATTGAAAACTTTTGTCAGTAGCTGAGCAAGAAAGGGTACAATTGCAAGCGCGACACAGGCCACAACGGCTTCCGTAAGGCAAAAAATACGTACGACCCCAAAGATCAAATCATGACCCACAACAAATCCTCTTTTGTAGGGCAATATACATTTTCAACCTTTTCACAGCGTCTTAACTCTTAGGCGAAGTAAATGCCCCTGGTTTTTGGACTCACGCCACGGTCTCTGGCGCGTACGGGACTAGTTAGGTTCAACTGACCAACGTGTCCCAATATTGGTTAGTCGAAACTCTAAGCCATGGGCTGAGCATCGCAACAGATTCCCTTAGAAAGACGGCCTTAGAAAGAGACCATTAAATTGACGTTGTCCCCATTCTTGTTGAGCTCTAGAGTTCACACCCAGGTTGATCTTCATGTTCACCTGACCAAACCCCTCTGTGATAATAAAGCGGCCAGTAGGTAGTACTGGAAAGGAAATTCCGTGATCTTATAGTTAAGATTTTTTTTTAAATTGCTGAATAGGCTTGCGTTTGACGACAATCATGCTTTAAAGAAAGCAATAATGAGGTCTAACTGTGCGCTTGCCTAGAAGATACTTCTCCACTCTCGCTTTGAAGGTACTTGAAAGTTATACGTGGCAGGAAACACGGATGCTGGGAGGGCATTCCACATATTAGCGGTTCTTATCAGAAACGTTGAGCAAATACGTTTTAAAATTAATTTAATCTAAGGACTACAAAATAAATGATAAAATTTTGAGAAGAATAGCAAACCTTATTCAATTTTTCTAGCAATTCATAAATCCAGAATTGATAATGCGGCTGGCTTGCGAAAGCATGATAAGGAGGAAGGTAAAAGCAACACAGACAAACACAATCTCGACGAGGTCAAATTTTGCGCAGGGTGTTAAATTTCCACCCATAGTCTTCTATCTGGAAATGGAAGTTGTGTATAAGCTAATATGAAGCATATTTTTCGGGTTCCGTACCTCAAAAGGAAAAACGGAACCCTTGTAGTATCACTTTGTTGTCTGTCTGTCTGCCTGTCGGTCTGTCAAGAAACCTACAGGGTACTTCCCGCTGACCTCGAATCATGAAATTCGGCAGGTAGGTAGTTCTTAAAGCAAACATTAGGGGACAAAACTGATAACCGTGAATTTGTGGTTACATCACACAATAATAACTATATCAAGTGGGGTATCTATCATAGGAAAGGGCTTTACCTGTGCATTCTAAATCAGATTTTTATTTATTTTTATGCATCATAGTTTTTGAATTATCATGTAAAATGTCAAAAAATACGACTGTATTACGGAATCCTCGTTGCGCGAGTCTGACTCGCAGTTGCCCGGTTTTTTATGGACACGTTACTCCCACTCAACTAGATATGAGCTAATAAATAAAGCAATAATGATTAAAGAGTTGGCGACGTTGAAATCTTAATGTAGGTATTTACCTAGCTTATATTTCACTAGCTTATACTCTACATGGTTTTCAATATCTTTTATATGAACAACTTACATATTATCATCTAATTTACCTACGCTGATGGTTCTATATCAGAAACCTTCCCGTAAGTCCCAACACAACTGTACAGACTTTCATTGCGATCAGATGATTGGTATAGAAACGCATGATACGGAAACATCAAAAATACATTCATTTCCATACATGGACTAAGGAAATCCCGTGGGAACTCTTTGATTTTCCATGATAAAAAGCAGTCTATGTCCGTCTTTAGGATGCAAGTTATCTGTGTACCAAGCATAGTACCCGCAACTCCGTCTATGGGCAATTCGTTATTTTAATCTTGTGGTAACTCTTTAATTTTCTGGTATCAAAAGTAGCCCACCTCCCCGGGAAGCTACCTTTGTACTAAATTTCATCAAAATCGATTAAACGGTTGGGCCATGAATATCTAAGCAGACAGACAGATAGTTACACTTTCACGTTTGTACTAATGTTTGTACGATTATGTATACATTAGGACAGCTAAAGGTACACTATAATAATAATATGTACCTAAAGCTACACTATCACACTGTTTATTAGATCTAGATACAATCAAGTTGTATAACTAACGGTTAACTGTTTCCATGCATACTGATGTAGGTTGCAACTGTATTGAAAGTAGTTCAGTTAACTTATTGCTTTTTTGTAGGTGTTAGTGGCTGTAAAACGGAAAGTTTTATACAGAAATGTATGAAATGGAATAATAAAATATATAAAATTTTAGTGCAGCTTACCTAGTGTTTATGAAACGAGAAGGAACATGTTTTTTTATTGAGGATGTTATTGGGTTATACTTTGTTCCTATGGCATATTGTTTGATTTTTATAATTTTTCACAAACACAATTTTTTCCCAAACCATAAACACTTTTTGATGTTAAAATGTCAAATGGTTGACAACGAGGTTGACAATGAAGGGAAGCATCATTTTTTTGTCATTTTTAAAGCCGCTTTTTTGCGTTTAAGGCTGCCCCACACAGGCGCGTTATTATAGGTCGATAATATCGCATGCGTTATTGCGATATCTGTTTTCAGTACATTTTGTATTAGGATGGTCATGTAGTTACACACTGCAGCGATAATAACGCCGCAATGGAAGTAGGATGTATTATCGCAGCAGTGTGTAACTACATGACCATCCTAATACAAAATGTACTGAAAACAGATATCGCAATAACGCATGCGATATTATCGACCTATAATAACGCGCCTGTGTGGGGGAGCCTTTATATCTTGGTTTATATTATGTTTATTATCCATGGATCATGTGGACCTATTTTATATAAGTACCATATTATTTTGTTTGTTTTTAAGTTTGTCCATTTTGGTCAGATAAGTTTTATTATGATTGTAAAATTACTTGAGAAAGTGACAATAATTATAGTTATGTTTTCAAAGATAATAATCATTTGACGAAATCTCGATGAAATAAATTATTATTATTGTTATTTAAAATTAAGCTCTAATAAGAGCATCTCTCTCTAGCGGTAGGAAGACGATTTAATTGGTCTTTGATAGACAAGTCCGTAGTTCTTGCAATCACTGAGTTTACTTTTCTACATCTAGTTTATTGTTGTAGCAACAGATGGCGCTTTGAGTTTCAAGATTTAAAATACATTTTCAAATTCTATTTTTCCCCCATGTTTAGTCAGCTATTTAAAATAAAGTGCTGTGCTATTGCAAACCCTGAATAAAATACTGATAGTGATAGAATTTGTTTGGTAGATAGGGATTCTAAAATCTTTCCTTCAAGCCGGCAGGTGTGTGCAACTGATTCAGAGTTTGAGAGTTCACACTTCACACACGTACCTTTAGTATAATGTTTACTCCGACGGTTCTCGGTCGTGTAGACTTTTACAACTTTATACCTGATTCAATTTATCCGTCAATGAACTTGTGTTTGAAAACACCGGCGCCGGTTTCGAATTCATCATGTTTTCGCAGTCTCAAGACACGTTAGACTATGAATTCGGGAGACCAGTCGAATCTATTATGCGATGTGAGGATTTCAAAAGCAATTTTGCGAGGAGGCTTTCCAACAGATACATCTCCAGATCCTCGATATCTGGACCGAGGCAGGATAATGTTTTGAAATTGCGCCCAACAGCTGACAAACAAGAAATGCTGAATAATGTGAGTATTTACTATTTGCTCTTACTAATTTAAATAAATAGTTTTATATTCTTTTAGATGATACCTGTGACTTCATTCGCTCCTTAATTTTCCGGGATAAAAAGTAGCTGATGTGTTAATTATGGGTACCTTTAACCTATCTTCATTCAAAGATTGCTAAATTCAAACAGAGAGCCGAATTTGTTCAGTCGTTGTGGTGTTAAGGAGTAGGTAATAAACATCCAAACTTTCTCATTTATAATGTTACTAAATTATTAGGGGTTATTTTTTTTAATGTTTAATACGTAGGTAAACAGTAAGTGGCATGATAACCTTTTAACTAGGATTACCTACATTATTTTGAAGTTAATTTTTGTGTAACAAGTCGAGAACTAAACGAGAATGGGTACCTATTACTAGTGTCAGTGAAAGTGCTAAGCACCTAAGTATTTATAATAATAATTAATAGTTAGCACATTAAACTACATTATTATAAGCCGTGGTGAAGACATTTTTTAATTAAGTATATAATTTAATACTTGTCTACTTACTAATCTTAAACACCTTTTGTTTTGTTATGTTTCGTAGTTACCCACTTATTGCAGTGATGATCAATGAATATTAATATGCAAGTTGCAATCTTCGTAATATGGCGCACTCCATTGAAATATTAATTTGTTTTGCAGCCTGTGATTTGTAGGTGACTTAATTATCACATATTTTGGTAATGCTAATAAGACAACATATTATGGTTTATAGTATGTTGTATAAGTAACGATATTATGGTATTTAACTTTTTTCTAGCATATACCTAATTGTTACCATCGAATTAAGTAATGTATAAATAATACATTATATTATATTACTCAATGTTGTTATACAAAGCTGTCGTTTTTATCTTCTACCTAGTTACCTACTTACTAGTTACTTCCATAACTGGCTACTTACTTCCATAACAATATTAGGTATGCACATAAATTCATGTAAATCTTTGGATTTAGAGACTTTTTATGTAGAATTATTTAAATTTTTATTATTTTAATCATGTAAAACCGTGGTTTATACTCCTTCTAATTATTTTGTTGGGTTACCTACTTTGAATATTTTACTGACATACCTAACTATTCATCATCATCATTATTCATCGATAGTTCATAGGTCTCTTCCACACGCCACGGTCTTGCGCCGCCTAAATTCAGCGGCTCGTTGCGACCTAACTACTCATCAAAGAGAATTAATCATCATATTTAAATGACTTAGGCAGTAGTTTTTTGTTAGAATTTCACACAGCGTATGATCGACTAATTGTTGTAGGTATTTGGTATCTGCGAATGTCTACGTAGGTACAATAATTACGTGATTTGACGGTATTATATTATCGGCAAGTAAATAAATGTTGCGGAATAATTTATAACACAACGGATATTAACTCACTCTTTATTTATTACAATTTTGTATGAATGAAAGTCGTAAAACTAGATTGTAGGTAACAACTAATATTAAGGAACAGTGACCAGTTCATAACATTAGTTTTACCGTTTCCTTTTCCCGTTTAAATAAAAGTAATATAATTAATTTATTATTCTAAAATGGATATGTGGTAAACTCAAAATCCTGACTATCACTGTTATGTAAGACAATGCTTGATAAGTTACTTCCGCAGGTAAAATTGTCTCATAGTTTTCGTTAGATGTAATTTGATTAAAATAGTAAAAATAAATCCCAAAATATCCCAAATAGATAGCAATAATTGGTCAAAGTATTGAGTTCGCATCGTGCAGCGTTGAAATGACGTTTCGTTACTTATAGCGTACAGTACGCGGCCGAAAGTAATGTACATCGATCTTTAGTAGGAGATAGCAGATTTGTAGAGCGTTGTCTCTGTCATTGAAACCGATAAAACGTCATATAGGAATGAGTGACAGAGATAACGCTCTACAAGGCCGAAATGTCATTCTAAAGGCTGATATACATTACTTTCTGCCGCGTACTGTAAATATAGTATGCGACAGGTTGAAATGGCAATCGGGAAAGAACGCCACGCACTCGCGCAGTCACCGCGCTAACCCAGTGCGGGTGACTGGATAGGTATATAAGGTATATATCAGTACCCTTATTATATGTTAATGCGAAAGTGTGTTTGTTTGTTGGTTTGTTGGTTTGTCCTTCAATCACGTCGCAACACGGTGCAATTGATTGACGTGATTTTTTGCATGGATATTGATAAAGACCTGGAGAGTGACATAGGCTACTTTTTATCCCGGAAAATCAAAGAGTTCCCACGGGATTTTTAAAAAACCTAATCAGCTAGTTATACAATAATTGTTAGTTGAAAATATAGGATACTCGTACTTATACGTACAAAGCTGGGCTAGTGATATCTCTAAATTTTATCTTCACAAAAATGTCAATAGTAGGTATATAGGTAATATGATAAAAAATTCCGTGTGAATCTCAAAAAATTATAGACGGATTGATAGTCAAACGATGCCTTATCAAACATTTAAACTTGCCAGGTAGGTTTATGTATCAATATTATAATATAGAGATCAGGAACGAACCATTCGTAACACAGAGCAATGAGTTTGTGTAGTAAGTACCTACAAAGTGCATCATCACTTGCCACCAGGCCTGATGCAGCCAAGCGCTAGTCTATAAAAAAAAAAAAACAACGTACTTAGCGTTTTTATGGTACGAGTATTTTCATACTACATTTATATATGGGTATCGATCGTCTTCTTTTATTTTATTAGCAGACTAGCTTATGCTCGCGGCTTCGTCTGCGTGAACTACGCAAATTTCAAACCCCTACTTCATCCCTTTAGGCGTTGAATGTTCAAAAATCCTTTCTTAGCGGATGCCTACGTCATACTATCTTTATGCCAAATTTCAGCTCGATCCGTCTATTCGTTTGAGCTGTGCGTTGATAGATCAGTGGTATGGGCATTACTCTCAATGAACAGTACCAACTACGAGTACCAACATTGCCCTGCTACCCTTATTCCCCTATACACCCTGCTATTCCCGACTCTGGTAGCAGTTGTGGAGGTAGCGAATGAGGAAGGCGGAAGACCGTGTGTGAAACGCGCTCTTGGCAAGGCCTATATCCAGCAGTGGACGCAAACAGGCTGATTTCATCATCATCATCATCAATCGATAGACGTCCACTGCTGGACATAGGTCTCTTGTAGGGACTTCCACACGCCACCATCTTGCGCCGCCTGAATCTAGCGACTCCCGGCGACTCGTCTGACATCGTTGCTGCGTCTTCCGGTGCGAGGTCGCCATTCCAGCACCTTGAGACCCCAACGTCTATCGGTTTCACGACTATATGCCCTGCCCATTGCCACTAGCGGATTTATTACTACTGAAATAGAAAAGGACTATAATATGTAGTTATTTTGCGAAACAAAATTTTCCTAATAACTTAAAATCATTAGCGCTAACAAAAGACTTATTATTGGTATAAAAGAGACTACTGATTGCTGAAAGAGATGACAATAATTTGTAATAAGTATGAGACTAAAAAATGTTCCAGAACACAGAATTCAGAGAATTGGCTAAAATTATACAAGTGTTGCGCATGAGTTGGCCGATATAAAATAAGGTTACTCTACTCATAGCTGTTAGGTATAATATATTCATATAATAGGTATTATAATACTGAACGTATTATAATCGAGGAGTGTTAGAGAAATGTGGATACTACCGAGTTCTTGAATGAACAGATAATTTTACGTACTTGTGTATTTTTTAAAATAATTTTATGAAAAATTGAAAAATGAACAGAAATATTTATATTATACTTAAGATAATCTTATAATTAAAAGTTAATGTTTGTATGTTAGTGTGAAGTTTTGTTGAGTTGTTGTTGAGACTTGCGAGACAATTTCTGACATAGTAGTATGCGGGGCATTACCGTATCTGTATAAGATAGAACAACTGACAAAATTACGATTTACTATTCTAGACCGCCTGCGGCTTCAATCTCACGTGGTGGTAATTGATGATGCATTCTAAGATGGAAGCGGGCTAACCTGGAAGGGGTATGGCAGTTTTTATTAAACCCATGTCCCTTTGGTTTCTACACGGCATCGTACCGGAACGCTAAATCGCTTGGCGGCACGGTTTTTCCGGTAGGGTGGTCACTAGCTAACTAACTAGTCACGGCCGTAGCCTTCCACCAGACCAGACCAGGTATTTAGAAATTATAAAATTCCAAACCCCTGCCAGGATTCAAACCCGGGAACTCCCACTAATAAGAAAGAAAAGAAAGAAAGAAGAAAGAAAGAAAAACGTTTATTTTTTAAGGCTGTACCACACATTACCAGCTAGACCTGGTTAGGTTATCCCGGCGCCTCTAATACTTGAGTAGTAAAGTCAAAAGACCTCAAGTAGAAGAAGCGCCGGAATAAAGTATGTCATGTGTGGCACAACCCGAAAAAAAAAGGTCCCTACTCAGCATAAATGCCATATGTCTTGCACAAGTACAAAACATACAGCGCTGGTTTTCAGTAGGAACCCTGATTCGGGTGGCGCCACGGAATTATTTTAATTGTACTTATCTCATCTATCTATTCTATATGTTAATAATATATACAAATTCACACATATTATACTTACTTATATATATAATTGGACACATCTATGTACATGTATACGGTATACCTATGATGTAGCCTAAATCTTGTTACAAAAAAGAGTACTCCGCCACATGATCCTGAAATTCTACCTGTTTATCCAAGAGGAATTTTTTCAATTTAGTTTTGAATGAAAATTTACTTTTTAAATTCCTTATTGGAGGGGGGATATTATTCCAACATTTAGTGGCGGAGTACGTAAATGAACCTCTAAATGCGGCAGTGCGATGGAATGGAATACGAATACGTATAATAAGACCACAGTGCTTACTTCTGAAACTGAAAAGGCGATGCTATACCATTGATGTTGGAATCCCCCGCACTATTTGCAAGTCAACTTTAGAGTATTGCAATTAAATTGCCGTCCAATTTGAAACTATGGTCACAACGTCGCGCCGTAACCCCTGCATTTGACATTTACTCCCGGATGTTGCGTAACGCTTGACTAGCCTTCAAACGATGTGCCCTTCCCCATTATGCAGGGAGTACCTACCTGTGTTTTATCTGTTTCCATTGTCCCTTTACCGTGTGTACTGGCGCGCTCTTGGGAAGGCTTATATTATCTAGCAGTGGATTCAAACAGGCTGATTGATTGATTGTCGATTTGATGACCTCCTTCGCGCAGTGGTAAGCGCTGTTGTCTTATTAATTTCTAAATTTCTGGTCTGGTCTGGTGGGAAGTTTCGGCTGCAGCTAGTTACCACCCTACCGGCAAAACCGTGCCGTAGCGATGCCGTGTAGAAACCAAAGGCGTGGGGATTTAATAAAAACAGCCATTTCCCTTCCAGGTTAACCCGCTTCCATCTTAGACTGCATCAGAGGGCCTAACATGCGCCCCGCGAGAAAATTTTGTCTACCCATTATCGCGTGTTTCTTCATAGAAATAAGACGAGTAAATGCGTAGACAAAATTTTCTCGCAGGTGAGACTGAAGTCAATGGCTAACTTGTATCTGAAAAAATAAATGTTCCTTTAAAATATATCCAGCAGCTACCGTAAAGTAAGAGCCTGAATTACCTTTCAGATTTCTTTGATTCATATCGTAACTACTGCCAGGGAGCAGCAGTTTAAAATTGATTTCTTGCTGCACTATGTCAAATCCAACCACCATCACTATAGCCGGCCTACTGCCGAGCACAGGTCTCCTTCAGAATGAGAAAGGTTAGCCATAGGCCACGACGCAAGCCAAGTGCGGATTGGCAAGTCTCACGTACCTTTATAAAGAACTCTCACGCATGCACTCTCTCGATGTTTTCCTTGAGTGTCAAGCTGTTTACCTAAAATAAGCGATATTTAATTGCTCAAAAGCACATAACTCCGAAAAGTTACAGGCGGCCAAATCCTAATCCAGTTCAAATCCAACAGGTCAAATCTCAGGTTTGGCTTGATGGAATTTTTAATCAGGGCATGTTAATTGTATTATTTCACACAAAAGCATATTTAGACGTTTGAAAATGTCATGTACCTACTCTTTTATAAAATGAGCGTGTTACACATACGCGTATTATTTCAAAAAATTTCCACTAATGCGGTTTCTTTCAAGTTGTAGTTCATTATCAGGAAGCTATACGGCTTAACCAGACTACATTTTACGAGGTATAAGGCAAAATTATAACTCGCGGCCTCATAGAAAATACAGTCTAACTTACTGCAATATGTGCCTTGAGGGTAAAGTTCCAATAAAAACATTTGAAGAACCCCTTAAATGGTTTTAAATACTGGTATCTTAAATTTATTCCTTGTATAAAGAACCAGTCAGCGATTTCACTGTAGTTATGTCCGGCAAAACGCGTCCTAGGTCTGAAAGCTATGGTTAGGCAATGCAAACGAGCTCCAACGCGGGAAGTACTTTTATAATATACCTTTCGACCCATCGCCTGCACACCTGTCTACCGACATGGGAAAATAAGCAAAGCGATTCAAAACTTACTTCCTTTTAAGATAATAATTATGCAGCGTTTTCTCTTCAATTGGAAAGCTTTTACCTTAATGTGCATAATACTTTAGGCATCGTTTTCATCTTCCGCGACTGTTTAGAAAATCCTGGTAGAAAAATCTACTTAGTTGTTTTTGTGCTACCTGAGCTTGCCTTCGATGCAAATGTGCTGGGACAGTTAGCAGAATAATTGTCGTCGTGTAAAAAAAAACGTATTATTAAACTAGCTTATGCTCGCAGCTTTGTCCGCGTGGACAACGCAAATTTCAACCCCCTAATTCACCCCTTTAGGGGTTGAATTTTCAAAAATCCTTTCTTAACGGATGCTTACGTCATAATAGCTAGCTGCATGCCAAATTTCAGCCCGATACGTCTAGTATTTCGAGCTGTGCGTTGATAGATCAGTCAGTCAGTCAGTCACCTTGTCATTTTATATATTAAGGTTTTCGAAACTTTTAATACATGTATACAATCATGTATAGGTGTACTACAGGTATATGATTGTGTTCGATTCTCACGTAAGCTAACAGTCAAGGAGATACGAAGACCAGGGAACAATGGGGTGTCCTTATCTGCCTTTCATATCAGCGTTTCCACTCACAATGCTATGCTGGTATACTTCCGCCAGGTACTGCGTATGTTTAATTAACACCCTGTATCACGGTCTGTGAGCACGCTCCATTGTGTTCTATCAATATTCAGTCAATTTTAGTACCACGAGTTTGTTCATCCCGAAAGCTTTGATGGTTTTTGTAAGCATAAAATATTTTAATTTTTTTAATCTAAATATATAAAAGGAAAAGGTGACTGACTGGCTGACTGATCTATCACGCACAGCTTAAACTACTGGACGGATCGAGGTGAAATTTGGTAAGTATGCAGATAGCTATTATGACGTAGGCATCCACTAAGAAAGGATTTTTGAAAATTCAAGTCCTAAGGGGGTGAAATAGGGGTTTGAAATTTGTGTGGTCCACGTGGATGAAGTCACGAGCATAAGCTAGTTTCTAATAAATGCTCTTCCCTAAGATGCCTGGAAGAGATCGCTATTTTAGCGATAAGGCCGCCTGTTTTATAAACTTTTACTTCACTTTAACATCAAAACCGGCATTTCTGTCTTCTGCATTCTCGAATACCAAGTTACTCAGTTTAGGCTTCCTCTCAGACCAAGGCACGTTTTCTTGCTTCAGTTTATTAGATACTAGCGACCACTCACGACTTGGCTTAGCGGAAATGTAAGTCGTTTCACTTTCCTAGCCCATGGAGATTTTGAAAAATCCGGCCTTATTTCTTGGTTAAAGTACAAATAGAATCAACTTTATAGGTCCAAGAGTTTGGGGTCAGGATTTTCTTATCATGGTATCATTATCATCATCAGCCTGTGGACGTCCACTGTTGGACATAGGCCTTCCCTAAAGGGCGCCACCACACCCGGTCCTCAGCCTTCCTCATCCAGCCACTTCCCGCCAGCCTCTTTATATCGTCGGTCCATCGTGCTGGAGGGCGTCCTACACTACGCTTGCTTAAACGCGTCATGTATCAGACTGATTAAAATAGCTGCTATCGTAAAAAATATTTTTGGCATTCAAAGAAAGCTTTGCCTTTAAAAGTTTTAAAACATAGAGAAAAAAGATAACGTAGGAATACGTGGTTCTCTTGAATTATTTTGCAACGATTTTTATAGTTAAACTCTAAAGTAAGTTAGATTTATGGCCCTACCTTGGAGGTGATGTTTAACAAGAATGCCCGTCGCGCCTTATCGAGCTCTAGACTCAAGTCTCTTGTTCATCTTGACCTGCAGAGGTAGCAAGTGGTATGCCCGTATATGGTATAAGAACTGTGATAGTCACGTATAGTACGCGACAGGTCGAGATGGCAATCGGGGAGGGAACGCCCCGCATACCCGCACAGCCCTCGCGCTAACCCGGTCTAGCGCGGGTGACGTGCGGGTGCGTGTGCGGGGCGTCCCCACGCCTCACACCTCGATTGCCACCTTGACGTGTCGCGGATTAAACATACCCAGTAAAATATGATAATAGCAGGCAGTGGCGTGCACAGGGTTTGAAGCCAGGGTAAGCATTAGTTAGGTAGGAACCTGTTTACTGGCAGGTCATAATGAAAAATATGCATTGAGCTATTACAACTGGAGTAAGCAGTGCATTCATGCCTCTATGCACGCCACTGATAGCAGGCAATCTCTCATATTATACTTGTTAAGGTTCCTGAAGGGACCGACGGGATCCTTATACCTATACTAAGCTTCCACTGTCCGTCTATCTGTCTGTCTTTCTGTCCGCGGGCTGTATCTCATAAACCGTAATAGGTAGAGAGTTGAAACTTTCACAGTGTTATTTTTATTGCCGTTATAGCAACATAATAATTATAATAAAAATTTCAAAATAGCCGCCATATAAATTAAAAAACCAGCCAAGTGCAAGTCAGACTCTCACACCGAGGGTTCCGTACTCGGGGGTTTTTTTTTCGATATTTTGCACGATATAACAAAAACTATTAGGATACCAAAAACTATTATGCATAGAATAAATGAAAATCTGTTTTAGAATTTAGACTATACATGCACCTAACTAAAACCCTTTCATATCATACGCAACTTGGTATAGGTAGTTATCTTACTTTGAAAATTGAAAATACTAATTATTTTGTTCATTAACATTTTAATTGATTGGGTGATGTAACCAAAAATCCACGGTTTTCGGATTTATTCCTTTACTTGTGCTATAAGACCTACCTACCTGCTTAATTTCACGATTGGAGGTCAACGGGAAGTATATAGGTAACCTTATAGGTTTTCTTAGGTACGGACAGACGGACAGATGGAGAGACGGACAGACGGGCAGACAGACAGATAGAAGACAGATAACGAAGTGATCCTGTAAGGCTTCATTTTATTAAAAGCTTTTATCCTTTTGAGGTACGGAACCCCAAAAAGTAATTGTACATAATCTTGTACGATAGTACGGAGTCCTTCGTGTGCGAGACCGACTCGTACTTGACCGTACCGGTTATTTTTAACATGTTGATTAATATTTTTATTTTTAAGTTGTCCCAATTCAAATGAATCTTGATCCACCCTATCACATCCTTACATTCTTCTAGTAAAGCAATTTACGATCACATAGCTATAAGTCCCGCAAATTGCTAATGCGCGTGGCCACCATTTTAGTGACGTCGGCACTAGACTGAAGTTTCGAGCTGATGGTATATTTTTATTTCGGCTGACGTCAAAATGACATTATCGATGTAAATGAGACATGGTTCCAGCACAATAGCAATTTGCGGCACTTATAGTAGGTAGGATAGAGTTAATGAGTTATTAGTTAGAAGAGCTTGATATCATCTTGATATTTTGCATGAAAGCTTTCTCTATGACGTAGACCACCAACTAAGACAGGATTCTCAGAAATTCCACCTAAGCAAAGCTGGAAAGGCAACAATTACAATTAAAGCAGTAATTAAACCCGATATAAGTAACTATATCTTGAGATTTCTCCGAAACTGTGTTGAAAATAAAGATAATGTGAATACGCTGACGCAGTTATAGCCTGCGACAGGTTGAGATGGCAACCGGGATGGGGACGCCACGCACACCCGCACAGCTCCTACGCCAACCCGTTGCGGGCGAGCGCGGGGGACATGCGGGTGATCGGGCTGTCCCCCCCGCGTCATACTAACCCCGATTGTCATCTCAACCTGTCGCGTACCTACTTATAGATACTGTGCCATTGCGCAGAGGTAAGCGAAAAATAATTATGATGTGACGTCACATTTCAGTATTTCATAGAATATCGCATAAGTACTAAGTGCGCGTTTTGACGTTTGATAAAAAGCAACTGATTTGACTAATTGTCGAATACTGTATTATGTGTATTGGTGGTTCAATTGAAACTTCAAATATGTGTAAAATATTCTATTATATTTTATTATTATACAGATTACATATAAAAAGAGATAGGTAGATTGCGTTACTTATACGTCTAAAGTGAAAACTTAAACCTACCACATTTGGGTCATTTTCGTTGATACTTATCTCTTCTACTCTCGTGCGTTTATCTCCTATCTTACTCATTAGCGAGAACGGATTTTATACGCCATATGATATGAATGCAACATAATATGGTATACTTACTTAATAAACTCTTTGTAACGGAGGCGTCACAAAACTTTGTGACAGTATTCAGGAAAAGAAACTTTGATTTTAATTCTACACTAGCTTATGCTCGCGACTTCGTCCGCGTGAACTACACTTTCAAACCCCTATTGCACCCCCTTGGGGCTTGAATTTCCAAAAATCCTTTCTTAGCGGATGCCTACGTCATAATAGCTATCTGCATGACAAATTTCAGCCCGATCCGTCCAGTAGTTTGAGCTGTGCGTTGATAGATCAGTCAGTCAGTCAGTCAGTCAGTCACCCTTTCCTTTTATATCGTATTAGGTATTAGGTATATAGAATTCTTTTGAATAGCACCACTCGATGGGGTGGGATCGATCTTGAACCTGAAGACGGACAGGAACCCTAAGTATGCTGGAGTAACGTCACAGTGATCTCAAGAGTCCAAAAGTGGCAGACAGATTTCAGTCTCGACTTACGGCAAAACAATCATTTTTTTAAAAATAAAAACCGACTTCGTTACACAAACACTAAAAATTGAAAAATAATTTAATTTATTACCGATTATATTATGTATACAAGAGTTAATATAGTTCCATAATAATACTTTTTGGTGCCGGTGCCAATTAGCTTTAGCTGCGCGAATCGTCTAGACTTCATATTTTTATGGGACTCCACAATGGCACCTCATTGGCACCGACCCCAAAAAATATTATTATGGAACTATATTAACTCTTGTATACATAATATAATCGGTAATAAATTAAATTATTTTTCAATTTTTAGTGTTTGTGTAACGAAGTCGGTTTTTATTTTTTTTGTAAAAATTTTTTATTTCACAATTTTTAGTGGCCCCATAGAATTATGCTATGACTGGTTAAAAATCTACTGTTTACTAAGCTATTACACTGATCGCGAGCAATTTACTCTTATCCGTTGAGGAGTTCCAGTATCTATCTTCGAAGATGTTCATCAGATCTTCACCAAATTGAAATGGGACCAACTTTGAAGTATACCCTTTCAAACAAAAAAAGAATTTTCAAAATCGGTCCAGGCGTTTTCGAGTAATCGGGGAACATACATAAAAAAAAAAAAAAAAAAAAAAGATTCCGACGAATTGAGAACCTCCTCCTTTTTTTGAAGTCGGTTAAAAATCAGATACAAGTTAGCCCTTGACTGCAATCTCACCTGATGGTAAGTGATGATGCAGTCTAAGATGATAGCGGGCTCACCTGAAAGGGGTATGGCAGTTTTTATTAAACCCATACCCCTTTGATTTCTACACGGCATCGTACCGGAACGCTAAATCGCTTGGCGGCACGGCTTTGCCGGTAGGGTGGTAACTAGCCACGGCCGAAGCCTCCCACCAGACAAAAGGATTAATGATCCATGGAGGAGATTGCGTATGTCGAGCTGTAGAAGTTTTTAGGCTGGTATAAGGAATGAAAAATATACCCTTGATTTTTTTCTACTTGGACTAATCCTCCCCCCTCCAACTAAGCGAAAAGCTTGTGCTAGGAGTATGGTACGACAATAGTGCAACAAGTGAGGTTTGAATCGGAAACTTTTCGGAATTCAGTCCGCTCCTTAACCGTTGAGCTATTGAGGCGCCTT
Organism: Maniola hyperantus; assembly: GCF_902806685.2. Classification (NCBI taxonomy): domain Eukaryota; kingdom Metazoa; phylum Arthropoda; class Insecta; order Lepidoptera; family Nymphalidae; genus Maniola; species Maniola hyperantus. The sequence continues at coordinate 3,667,884 of NC_048564.1, forward strand.
GATTGTTTAGGCCTTGGGAATTTCAAGGTCTGAGGAATTTAAATACCTACGCACGATTTAACCATGCGGGTGGAACTATAATGTTCCGAGTTGGTGATAAAGCTTATCAGCAATTTGACTTAACGAATTACAAGGTTGGATTCTTTCTAAAAAAAGCATATTATACAGTCGCAGACTATGTAAACGATAAAAAAGCTTGGATTTGACTCGCTCCAGCAATGCACGGGGCTGCAATGGCTTGTATAGTACGGTATAATAACATTGTAAATTGAAAAATTAAAAAGAGCAACCGCCGAGTTTCTTGCTGGTTCTTCTCGGTAGGAACGGCATTCCGAACCAGTGGTAAATTAAACCTGACTATTCATAAGCACTTTTAAAAAGTTTACATGAATAAAAAAAACATTCTATTCTGTTCTTCTATTCTATTATAATGTAGTGCATTTTTTTAAATGATGATTATCATCTAAATATATAAAATGAAAAGGTGACTGACTGACTGACTGACTGATCTATCAAAACAGCTCAAAACACTGCACGGATCGGGCTGAAATTTGGCATGCAGATAGCCTATAATGACGCGGACGTAGGCATCCGCTAAGAAACGATTTTTGAAAATTCAACCCCTAAGAGGGTAAACACCTAAGTTTAAAATTTGTGCAGTCCACGCGGACAAAGTCGCGAGCGAAGCTAGTTGATTTATATAATAACTGGATCTTGACTTCGACGATGACAAAACAATCTTTTGAATAATCGTATATATATCGTATATATAATCGTAATAACTTAGTTGGTTGAATTTGGATCGGTTGCGAAACTGAGCTCGCAGAATCTCTATTTTAGGTGGAGGTTAACGGAAATAGTTTAATGTAGCTATTATTTTTCACTGAACTGATTCTGAAGAAAAAATAATAGTAACTATTATTTTTATCTTTGTTTTTCAAAACTGAAACTGGGTAACTGGTCCCTGACAGTCAAATAAAATGGCGATACAGTCAGTATTAATCTATTTATATGCGTAAGAAGAGAACTGACTGACTATTATAGCTTTAACAATGCGATAGATCTGTATACTAAACTGATAGATTTGGATTCTTGAGTAAATTCCACTATTCCACTTCTTGATACGCCTTACTATCAACCTTGAATGGGAAGCTGGAAGAAATCTCTGTTTAGAGATAAGCATTTCCAATGTAACTTAATTTATTATTACTTTGTAGCTACAATTTTGGGTACATGAATAATAAAAATAAATAAATAAATTCAAGTATGTATTCTCCATAACGTAGATATCCACTTAAGATTTCCAGAAGGTCAACCCGAAAAAGCCTTGACTTTCTTAGCTCGCACTGAAAAACGACAATTTTGGCATTGTTACACCGCCCACTGGGTGGACAGATATGACATCAAAAGAGTCGCAGGGAGCCATTAGTTTCAAGCGGTATAGGATAGTGGTGTGCAGAAGTTCCTACAAGAGACCTATGCCCAGCAGTGGATATCTATCAGTTGACGAACGCCTGGGCTAGTGTTAGATATTCGTAAAGTTGATAACACACAAGTACAGAATTATCGTGATATTTTATTTAATGAAACGAACCTCAAGGCTCAAAGGAGGACAAAAATGATAGTTGAAGATTCTACCTCTGATTCGAAAAGCAGTTTATACTAAGAACTAGCTCATTCCCGCGACTTTGTCCGCGTGGAGTACTCAAATTTCGAACCCTTATTTCACCCACTTAGGGGTTGAATTCTCAAAAATCCTCTTTTAGCGGATGTCTTCGTCATAATAGCTATCTATCTGCATGCCAAATTTCAGCTCGATCCATCCAGTAGTTGACCTGTGCGTTGATAGATCAGTCAGTCAGTCACCTTTTCCTTTTATATATTTAGATATCAGCACAAACTCTATCTATTAGGGAGAATTCACACGTACTACAACCACACCACATCGCAGCGACAAGAGGTCAAACATGGTTACGTGTGAATTGTGTCGCTGTAGCTTCTTGCAGTTGCGTTGTGGTAACTATACAAAATGTCGATGTGGTTGCGTTATCGCCTGTAGTAACTATCTGGTTACGCTGTGACTACTGTTTGCAGACAGACGTTGTGTTCGCGATGTGGTCGGCCACTAGTGCGCGTTGTTGCTGGTGGTTGCGTTATGGTTGTGATGTGGTTGATATCACCCACACGGTTGAACTTGGCGACAAAATGTGGTCCGTGTGAATTAAATTATTTATTTTAATACAAATTAGTGCCCTACGTGTTGTGGTTCTTGTAAAGGTTGATTTGAATAAAAATATATTATTTTCTATATTATATTCTATTATATTCTACAGTTATTGTAAAATGATTACCTAAAAAAGCGAAAACGAATTACAATGTCAGAGGCCTCTGCAGTTGACTTGCCTACTTTACATTAGAAAGTACGAAAGAATAACATTTCATAGGAGCACAGCAATTTAGGATATCATTATTTCTATGAATAATAGGTAAAAAACAAACACTATATGTGTTTATAACTTCTTTTTTTTCTGTGAGTTCCTATGCGGTTATCATGGCAAGTCACGAGGAAGGAAATCTACTTATATAGGTACATAATCACTTCAACAGCATCAATTATTATTGTTATAGTAGATCATTATTAATTTTTCTTTCCTTGTACACAGAGGGTTGGTTACGGTGAAAATCAGTAAAATCATCCTCTCATAATGAACTCTAATAAAAATACCATCATTATTATAAGTAGGCTACTGGTGCCACTGACCAACGATATGTCTATCGCTGGACTACTATTAATCATGGGTCTCTTCTTAGAATGAGAAGGGGTTAGGTTACAGTCTACCACGCTGTCCTAGTGCAGATTAGCAGAACATTATATGGAGGACACTCAATCATGCAGGTTCCCTCACAAAGTTTTTCTTTACCGTTAAAGCAAGTGATTTATAATTGCTTAAAAACTCAGTACAAAATGCTTAAAACACACTTAACTCCAAAAAATTAGAGGTAAGGTCTCATCAAAAATATAATTTTACTTAATTATTATTATTTATATTTTATGAAAATTACAATAAAACTTAACGCTAGTCTTATCTAATTACTATACAAATCATACCCGCGTGGAATGGTGCCAAGAATACTGGCTGCATTTCCGCGCTGGACAGCCAGGCTGATCCGTTGCGCGAAAAATGGTCCAGACTTTCTGTGACCAGATGCCGCTATTATAAGATGTTAGGTACATTTTATTTCTCAGGAACATGAAAACAATGCCAGTGATGCCATGAACATGAAAACAATGCCAATGTCCATTAAATAATGGACTTTCGAGAATTGCGATTTTATAATTTAATTTTATAACTTGATTGTGGTATCATAACAATTAGGTAAATTCAAACTGGATATTGTTTTAATTAACTTTAACGACATATCATAAATGTGACAAATGAAATGCTTTCTAAATAGCAGGCTACTGGCATTTCGTCAACGTTTTTTTTTCTTTGAAATTGAACTTTCAATTAAAGCGGGAAAAGTCAAGTTTAATTCGAATAAACTTTAATATTTTTAACCTACTTATATTTCATTAATTAATTTACACTTGTTGGCATTTAATTTACACACAAACAGCCCAGAAAAAGCTGAAAACAATTAATTTTTATGGTTCCATACCTCAAAAGGAAAAAAGGAACCCTTATAGGATCACTTTTTGTGTCTGTTAAGAAAACCTATAGGGTACTTCCCGATGACCTAGAATCATGAAATTTGGCAGGTAGGTAGGTCTTAAAGTAAAAGTAAAGGAAAAATATGAAAACAGTGGTTACATAAAAAAAATCGAAATGTGTTCACGAAAAAATAATCACATATGGATGGCACTGTCCGTCATTAACTTGCAGTGTTCTATATAAAAGTGCTAGGTATGTCTTGTACGATGGTACGGAACCCTTGGTGTGCGAGTCAGACTTGCACTTAACTGACTTTTTTCTAAAACATTTCGCAATTATAAGGCGACCTACAAACACATTGATTAATAATAATAATAATATATATCTTTATTTGCAAAAAAGATTTGACACATAAGACTTTGACCACTGGCTCCCAGAGAAGTAGAAACTGTGTCATGGGAGCCAGTGCCTTCCCTGTTACATAAGCTTTTTTAATTTACAAAACAATTATTGAGTAGGTATCTAACTATTACTTAATAATAAAATCTAATAAAACAATAAAATAAGTTAAATACGTAAAATAAAATAGAATAAAATAAAAATTCACATGGCGTGTGTATATGCGTATGTGGGTGGGTGTATGGTTGTGTGGGTGTGTGTGTGTGTGTGTGTGTGTGGGTGTGGGTGTGTTTGTAAGTAAGTGTGTATATCATTTTTACGTAGAAATGTGGTGTGCGCTTAATAGTTCTTCAATACTCACATAACTAAGGTTCTTGAGGTAGGAAATTATTTTTGTTTTTGCCGAGTAGTTGTTAATATTATTAATTGTGGTTTTCCTATCAATCGCTTTATATAATAAAGGTGCTAAGAAGGCAAAGTGGCGTTGAGCCAGCGCAGTTTTTACTGTTGGTGTTGGGTATCTAGTAACTCTTTTAGTGTTTGCTGGTAGCAATGGAACAGTCTCGTTGTGATATTATCTTAAAATGCTTTTGTATATAAACAATTTTCTAACACTAAGAACCTCAGCTTCAGCTTAATAGGCACATACTACACTTGTAGTCGGGTAAAAATGGCCAATTGCGTCCGACATTTCAATAATTGTATCACAGTTATTCGTGTTGGTACAACGAACAATGGTGAATGGTACCGTTGCGGTGTGGGAGGAGGATCGTATACCATATAAAGTGTTCATTTGTATACGGAGCACGATAGATCATGGTGTACGGAGCTATCGCGCGTTTGTGGGAATCGAGACATAGATCAGATATGCAAAGATATCTATGTAATATCGGCCAGCATGCGTCCGGCATGCGTTGCGATGTGGATAACTCTGTTGTATACAATCACTAAAATGACAGGTCACGTTTTGACGACCTCCCTGGCGCAGTGGTGAGCGCTGTGGTCTTAGTAGTTTGAGGTCCCGGGTTCGATTCCTGGCAGCGGTTTGGAATTTTATAATTTCTTAATTTCTGGTCTGGTCTGGTGGGAGGCTTCGGCCGTGGCTAGTTACCACCCTACCGGCAAAGCCGTGCCGCCAAGCGATTTAGCGTTCCGGTACGATGCCGTGTAGAAACCAAGGGGTATGGGTTTAATAAAAACTGCCATACCCCTTCCAGGTTAGCCCGCTATCATCTTAGACTGCATCATCACTTACCACCAGGTGAGATTGCAGTCAAGGGCTAACTTGTATCTGAATAAAAAAAAAAAAAGGTATTGCTATTCTTTTTATAATGCTCCCTGCGGAAAAAGATTTAGACCTCTTAATCAGTACCCTTATTATAAATGCGAAAGTGTGTTTGTTTGTTGGTTTATTGATTCGTTGGTTTGTCCTTCAATCACGTCGCAACGGTGCAACGGATTGACGTGACTTTTTGCATGGGTATAGATAAAGACCTAGAGAGTGACATAGGCTACATTTTATCCCGGAAAATCAAAGATTTCCCACGGGATTTAAAAAAAACCAAATTCCACGCGGACGAAGTCGCGGGCATCAGCTAGTTATTAATAAATTACAGATTGAGTAGGTACGACAGAATTAGCCAAAATGTCTCTTTTGTTTGAATGACTAGGTACTTATCAGTTGACCAGATGTCAGTGATAAAGACGTCGAGTAAACGAAAACGATTCCTCATTTTATTACGGAACCCCAAAAATGACAGACAACAAAGGCAAAAAATTGTTTGCACGTAAGTTTTATTTTCCAAAACTGTTTCATCTCATACCTATTATTATCTCCGCTTTTGTTTTAAAGTCTGTTTGATACTAGACCTAGATAGATAGATTTTTTCGATAAAAGTTCGTATATATAAATCATCACATTGATAAAATAACTAATATAAGTAGTTTTTAAGATTACATCGAAGTTATTGTTACTTTCTGCAAATTAATGTAAATAGGGTTGTTTATTCTCGGCAAGAAAAGCATTTTTTTTATTATTAGAGGTGCAACCCGGGGTCGAACCCCGGTTCCCCTAAATAGGAGGCTGACGTGTTAACCACTAGTATATCACCACAATTTGAAATGTCTAATCCATACTTTACTAACAATATAAATGTAGCTCCTCACGGTCCATTCGCTTAACCGATTCTGACGGACCAGAAATAGCTCGCAAACCGAAAAAGGACATAGGTATTAGGTACTTAGGCAACTTTTCATTCCAGAAAATCAAAGAATTCCCATGGCATTTTCAACACCTAAATCCACGTGGATATCAACTTCTATATATTTAAAAGGAAAAGCTGACTGACTAACTGACTGATCTATCAACGCACAGCTCAAACTACTGGACCATTTTGCATGCTGTTATAACGTAGACTTCCGCTAAAGAAATTTTGAAAATTCAACCCCTGAGGGGGTAAAATAGGAGTTTGAACTTAAATAGTCCACGCGGACAAAGTCGTGGGCTAGTCTAGTAATAAAAAATTTCGGGTATACAGAGTTGCGCAAGATGCATCGTGTGAAAATGGCGTAACAATCAAGTCGTTATAATATATTATAGCATTTTGTTTGTATTTTTTAACGCTACGCTTAGCATAAGATTTTACGTCTGACCAAACGTTGCTATAATTAGAGAGTCGAAACACAATACCGTTAAAGTAAAATAGACCTAAAGAGCCTTGAATTGAATTGAAGTCAAAAATTCAATGCCACTGATTTTAATTTCGCAACGTTTCCGCTTGGAGCGCTGGCTGTAGGTAGTCAGATGCGTAGGTAACAAGGTATATGACGAATTACTGCAAAACTAATCATACCTACCTATTTAATACATGACCTCAATTGCACGACCGACACTATATTTGCATATCCTATTTGTATGTTTAGACTTTAGACCAAAGAATTTTTAAATACCTACTAATACTTATGTAAGTTATAAGAATTATTACTTCTAAATCCATGCTTCAGACTATGTTGTACTTACTATAACCTGTTAATTTAAGTTTAATATGACATTCTTACTGATAATCGAAACTATTTTATATTAACATACTTGTACCTACTTAATATTACTAAATTATTAACAAAGAAGAAACTAATTGACATTATAACAAACTTAATTGATTAGTGCGATCAATAAATAAAAATAATTTCGATTCAAATGAATGCCCTATATAATTACATGATAAAATCTATTATAAAATAATGTAACACGTAGTTTGCATGTAATTGTATAATAATTATATATTTAGCATGTATGTATTGTTAATGTACCTAACTTTGCAATGCCCTAACGGGGCTTCATGTAACCATGAAAGCAAATGAATGAATAAATAAATAAATATTTAAGATCCAGTTTAGTATCATGCGAAAGGTTTTCGACACTCGAATACTATCAACGTTGGTTGATAGTTGGTTCAACAATAAAATCTCGTACTAAGGATACAGAGAGAGTTTGTTACGAATAAACATTAGGTAGTGGATGAATGAAGCAATTTAAAGCGAAGCCATGAAAAATATTAATAGACTCGTATATTATGCACATTTGTGCGGGCTTTCGCAATTTAGCATTGTTTGTTTCCAGTTCAATGAAGTCTGCTCTTTTTTGAACAAGAGTCTGAACCGCTTATGTGTCTGTACTTTACTAGTTTCTGGCTCTGGCAGCGGTTATGGTAACGGCGGGGCAGGGGGTGCGAAGAATCTCCAACTGCCCCACTAGGTGGACGGATGACACCAGACGAGTTGCAGGGAGCCGCTGGATTCAGGCGGCGCAAGACTGTGGCGTGTGGAAGTCCCTACAAGAGACCTATGTCCAGCCGTGGACGTCTAGCGGTTGATGATGATGATGATGACTTTACTAGTTACTCATTGTAGTTACAATTTTGTACCTCTGTGGTTACAGTTGAAGAAATTGCGTAATAACTCCACTCTGCATGGCATAAAAAATACATTTGACTCATCCTGTCCGGATCCCGGCAATTTGAAGTAAATACACACTTGGCTACACAACGGGCACCCAACCGTGGTGTGCTTGGCCGAGGCGGGGATAAAGAAATTGTATAGCTTCTTATACGTATCTATGTACCTATCTACATTCATTAATTTCCATAATATTGCCGTTTTTTGTTTTCGTTTAGTCCTCATTAAAGCTCCCTCACTTTCCATCTTAAGATAAATAACCCTAGCCATTGACTTATATATTACTTCGTATGAACAGAGTTATTAAACAGACAAAACGGCACCGACTCATGCCACTTCAGTGACGTCTGGATTTCAAACGGGTAGTTCATTAATATCTAAGAGGTGGCGATGATTTATCTGGTTTCTAAACCGTGAAAAATTTTGTTCGCTTGACCATATCTTGATAATTATATCAATGCCTAGCGCTTACTAGTTACCAGCACTTTCCGTACAAGCGTAGTTTGATTTTCATTTGAATTTTAAGTATTAGCCATCGACTCGGCTCGGCGCGGCGAGCCAACTGAACGATAGCCTTTATGACACGATCGTCTGCTTACAATTCTTACTATGTATTTGTATTTTATGAAGATGAAGAAAGTTCTTTGTGGTCGCCAACTTTCTCTAAAACTCCGTATCAGACTCCAATGCTACATTTGGCCCGTAGTTCTATATGGTTGCGAGGCATGGACCCTAGTGGAGGACTTGCGGAAAAAGATCGAAGCCTTCGAAATGTGGACGTATCGCAGGATGCTCCGCATAAGCTGGACGGCTAAAGTATCCAACGCTGAGGTTCTTGCCCGGATGCAGAAAAAGACCGAGTTAGTTAAAACCATCAAGCATCGTAAGATCTCGTACCTGGGCCATATTTTGCGACACAATAGGTACCGCCTGCTGCAGACAATCATGATGGGTAAAATAGCTGGGAAAAGAGGGATGGGAAGAAGAAAGAAGTCATGGCTACGTAACATCAGGGAGTGGACTGGCATAAAAACAGTCGGAGAACTATTCCGCCTAGCCATGGACAGGGAGAAGTTTAAAAACTGACTGCTGACCTTCAGTAATGGAGAGGCACTAGAAGAAGAAGAAGATTTGTATTTTGTATTTATTTATTCGATTAAGACCTATATAAACGCTTACAAAAGTCAGATCGTCATAGTACTATACAATAATAAAATAATTGTACAAAATAGGATCTAGATAATATCTACTTGTTAAAAATGGCATAAAAATTACTAAGTTTCCCAAGCAAGTCATTTAGAACAAACTACTAGCTGATGCTTACGGCTTCGCCCGCGTGAAATTAAAAATCCCGCGGGAACTCTTTGATTTTCCGGGATAAAAAGTAGCCTATGTCACTCTCCAGGTATTTATCTATACCCATGCAAATCACGTCAATTCGTTGCACCGTTGCGACGTGATTGAAGGACAAACCAACAAGCCAACATAGTAACAAATAAACACACTTTCGCATTTATAATAAGAAGTACTGATATCAGGCGGCCCTGTAGCATGCCGCAATGTCGCTCTATGTTGCTCTGGCGTAAATGAAGCTTTACCGTAAGTTTACACACAGGTAACTTTGCACCTGACTCATTCCTCCTGGGTCAAACCAATTTAAGTAAAATGTACGGTTCGCTTCACAAGGGGCACCCAACCGTGGTGGTGCTTATCTCTGAAGGGAATAATAAAGTTGCGTTTGGCTTCTTCCTTCTATTTGCTATTAGGCATGCCTACTGTGTTAATAGTTTTTAGGGTCCCGTAGCCGAATGGCAAAAAACGGAACCCTTATAGATTCGTCATGTCTGTCTGTCTGTCTGTCCGTCCGTATGTCACAGCCACTTATGTAGATGCACCACGTAAGTAGATGTGTGTTATGTGAACAGCATTAAGGTTTTCACACAAAAATAGAAAAAAAAACAATAAATTTAGGGGGTTCCCCAACTTACTTAGAACTGAAACTCAAATTTTTTTTTCATCAAACCCATACGTGTGGGGATATCTATGGATAGGTCTTCAAAAATGATATTGAGGTTTCGAATATCATTTTTTTCTAAACTGAATAGTTTGCGCGAGAGACACTTCCAAAGTGGTAAAATATGTCCCCCCCCCCCCCCCCCTGTAACTTCTAAAATAAGAGAATGATAAAACTAAAAAAAATATTTGATGTACATTACCATGCAAACTTCCACCAAAAATTGGTTTGAACGAGAACTAGTACCTAAGCAGTTTTTGATTTATCGTGCGAAATGTCGATAAAATACGATTGTAGTACGGAACCCTCAGTGCGCGAGTCTGATTCGCACTTGGCCGGTTTTTCATTTATGTAACTAATGTTGACTTCGTTACTGATACCAGTTACATCATGAGCTTAATATTACAATAAAATTATGTATCTGTACTAAATGTATGCAAAGCTCTCATTCATATGGGAATATCATTTGTTATAACATAACAAAATAAAAATCTTTTGTTATATTTAGGGTTCCGTACCTCAAAAGGAAAAAAGAACTCTTATAGGATCACTTCATTGTCTGTCTGTCTGTCATGTCTTTCTTGTCTGTCAAGAAACCTACAGAGTACTTCCCGTTGACCTAAAATCATGAATTTTGGCAGGTAGGTAGGTCTTATTCGAGTTATAAGTAGTCACGATTCTAGGTCAACGGGATAGCCCTATAGGTTTTCTTGACAGACACGACGGACAGACAGATACTTATACAATAAAATAATCTTGTAAGGGTTCCTTTTTTCTTTTTGCGGCGTGGAACCCTAAAAATGAAAGTTTTTTTACTGAAGTAAACTGATACTTATTACTAGTGCCAAACTTTCAAAATTCATAAACGGCATTCCGAACAGATTATTTTGACGATTCAACAGCAGTCTTGTCAAAGTTTATTAGAATAAAAATATATTCTTTTCTATTCTACCATCATCGTCAAGTCAACCGATAGACGTCCTCTGCTGGACAAAGATCTCTTGTAAGCACTTCCATACGTCACGGACTTGTGCGTCCTAATAGAAGACTCTCGGAAAATCAGATAGTTCCCATTGGAATTTAAAAAAAAAAAACCGGCCAAGTGCGAGTCAGTCTCGCGCACTGAGGGTTCCGTAGTACAATCGTATTTTGTCGACATTTTGCACGATAATTCAAAAACTATGATGCATAAAAATAAATAAAAATCTGTTTTAGAATGTACTAGGTGAAGACCTTTCATATTATGATACCCCACTCAATATAGTTATCTCACTTCGAAAGTTGAAAATACTAATTATTAGTTCATGACCACAATTTAATTTTTTTTGTGTGATCTAACCCTAAATTTACGGTTTTCAGATTTTTCCCCAAATGTCAGCTATAAGATGTACCTACCTGCCAAATTTCATGATTCTAGGTCAACGGGAAGTACCCTGTAGGTTTCTTGACAGACAGACAGACAACAAAGTCCTATAAGGGTTTCGTTTTTCCTTTTGAGGTACGGAACCCTAAAAATCTTATTATTATTATACACGCGGATGAAGTCACGGCCATCATCTAGTATAAGTAGCATTACTTATATTGCTACTTATTACTATAGGCTCTTATGATTCTATGATTATACTAGCTTATGCACGCGACTTCGTCCGCGTGGACTACACAAATTTAGAACCCCAGTTTTACCCCCTAAGGGTTGAATTTTCAAAAGTCCTTTCTTAGCAGATGTATACGTCATAATAGCTATCTGCATGCCAAATTTCAGCCCGATCCATCCAGTAGTTGGAGCTGTGCGTTGATATATCAGTCAGTCAGTCAGTCAGTCACCTTCTTTATACATTTAGATTAGAGTCTCTTTATCCCATTTTTTTCATTTCATGCCAAGTCTTCTAGTTTAAGTAACTTTTGGTTGTTTTACTTATCAGTTATCATCTAAGTAGGTATTACTTGCCTTTCGAGACTCTTGGGGAAAAAATTTAAGATTTTTACATTGTTTTTGTTATAAATAACATCGATGTAAATAACTATTTAAAATACCATAACATCAGTCACAGCTAAAGTGGACCGTCTAACTAAAGATACGTCCATAAGTAGTTGTAATTTGGTATGAAACGCTCCATTGGTCTGCCAGTCTTTCATCTCAAGCAAAAAATACGATTTTTAGTGGCACTTTTTATTGCACTTTCCATTTTTCAACTCTAAGGTTCAACGCACATTGCAACATAAACGGAGCGCAGCAACGCGTTATCTGTCTGTCTGTCTGCCAACCTTTCACGGCTCATCCGTTCAACCGATTTTGACGAAATTTGGTACAAATATAGCTAGCATACCGGAATAGGACATAGGCTGCGTTTTAATCCGGAAAACCAAAGAGTTCCCACTTCTACCATCTTCTAGTAGGTAGGTAATAAAAAGAGTACCTACTGCTGTGGCCTGAGTTTCTTGGCGGCTATGGTAGAGTCTGTTTTCCGTTATCTTTTGACTTTTTCGGCTGAAATTTCTGTGAAAAGTGTGATATGGTTAGACCCTTACATGATTCGGTTAGGTAGAGTTTTAGATTAGTTATAGATAAGGTATAGCTCGAGCATATCAGTTGTTTAAGTGTACATTGATATGTCAGTCATTCAGTGTATCATTTTACATAATATTATATAGAGATTTCATTCCATGTACGAATTTGTGTAGAGTAAATTTCCCACGTATATACTTACTGCGTGCCTACGTGTTCACTTTTTCATGTTTTTAACACATAATACAGCTGGATTTCAGTTTACTTTGTAACATTTTAGAAAAATGCGTAACTGCGTTTCGTCTGCCACAATGTGCTTTGAGCCTAAGGAGGCTTTCATTAGTTCTGATTATATGACAATAATGTCTGTTACACTTTTTAAATTCCTATGTGAAAATAATACAAGAAAACTATTTAGCAGACTTTTTATTATAAATAAACTCTACAATACAAGTTTTTATGAGATTTTTTGAATCAATTTCTATTAAGTAATTAGGTAATTAGTAGTACCAACAGTTAGATATTAACTGCCCCAGCTTCGCCCCTACCATAAGTTATCCTAATCTTTCCTTGGGCCTGAATTCCTGCTACGTTAATATCGGACATAGTTCAACGGGTTGCGAAGCTGAAGTGGCAATGGGCAGGGCACATAGTTCGTACAACCGATAGATGTTGGGGTCCCAAGGTGCTGGAATGGCGACCTCGCACCGGAAGACGCAGCGTTGGAAGACCCCCCACTAGGTGGACGGATGACATCAGGCGAGTCGCAGGGAGTCGCTGGATCCAGGCGGCGCGGCGCAAGACCGTAGCGTGTGGACGTCTTTTGGTTGATGATGATGGTGATGAAGTCAATCGCACATAGAGTACGTAGTAGATGTACGTAGAGTTTAGAAGAGCCTGTGTATTTTTATAAAATGTTAAGTCACACTTCATACTAAGTTACATACACACATCGCTGTAGTAGTTCCGTCACCCTTATGTCCGCGACGCACCGTTAATACGAATCAAGTACCGGATTTAATGAACTAAGAGCCAGCGCTTGCCAAGCCTTCGTTATTTTATAAAGCTGAAAGTTTCTCGACGTATTGTCCCCAATACTTGGAGTATAGACAATTACGTTTGTTTGTATGTTTGTTTGGATCATGGTGGCTTTGGGAGATAATAGGTAAGAAAAATTTAAAAATCTTACGACAAAGTAGGTATGAAGTCAAATACAAACGCAATTTTTGATATTATGTATTTAATATTATTTAGTAATTTCCTTGAAGTGTAGGTAAAACACTAAAAAATTATAAAAAATGAAGTCAAATTTTTTATATTAGAAATCACGTCATGCATTACCAGACACTTGGTATCATAGCAACCCCCTGCCAGACACCCTTAAAGTTTAAAAGTCTGGCAGGGGGTCGCCACGACACATCTGGCTGTCTATTCCGAAGAAAATATAAAAAAATTGACTTCTTACTTTCACGTAAGATTTTTAAGTACACCTTTATTGCCTGTTACCTCCCAAAGCCAGCATAATCCAAACAAATATCCAAACAAATCGTTCAGTCCTGCCAGTGTCGGGGACAATACGCAGATAAACTTTCAGCTTTTATAAAATATTGAAGGTCTGGCACGCGCTTTCTCTCTTTCTATAATGTAAGTAGATAAACCACAACCGACACGAACTCGCGACGTGACGAAAATCCACGCGTTAAAGCAACTTTTACATGTTGTTAAACTGAACAAGTTGAAAGGTTATTGTCCTTTACGATATTTGAAATTAATTTGATTTGAGTCCTCGAGTTTATCGCTTTTTAAATATTCCACCATATTCCCGAGGTGTTAATTGTTATATTTCATTTACGTGTGTGCGCAATTTATGTTCACGAGCAAAGCGAAGTCTTCGAGTTCATTTGGTCGAAGCTTTACTCCTGAGTAAATTAATAAGTAGCTTATGTGTTAATTCGTTGTATAATCTATCTCCATTTCAAATTTCAACCAAATCCGTCCATCAGTTTTTGTGTGACAAACATAATATACACACAAACACACATACATTCAAACTTTCGCCTTTATTATATTATTCTAGTGTCAAGTGTGACACACGCAAAAGAGCGCGCCACGCTGGCGCTGCCTTCATGTGTTGTGTTTGTCTCAGGTTTTATTGATATTGTACAAGCATCCTAATACGTTACGTAAGTAGACATAAACAGGCGAGCCGTGGACTGCATTTGAATTTCTAACAACATTGGTCTTTGGAAAACACTGATTGTGTTCTTGGTTTATAAGAAATGTTTTAGTAAACATTATCAATATATTAATAGTAAACCTAGGTATTGTAAGCATTGCGCTAGTAACCACAAACACAACGCAATAGGTAATCTAAATAAATAATTTATATAAAAGGAAAAGGTGACTGACTGACTGATTTATCAACGCTCAAACTACTGAACGGATCGGGTTCAAATTTGGCATACAGATAGCTATTATGACGTAGGCATCCACTAAGAAACGATTTTTGAAAATTGAAGCATAAGCTACTTATTAATATTTTTAAGAAAGGTGTTGAATTAAGTTACAAAAACTTGGCCAGACAAACTATTAAATAAATAAATAGAAATTTATTTCAAGTAACTGAGATCTACACTGGAAATAAAACCCTAATTAGTAATTAGCAATGTAGGCTTTTATTTTGATCATTATAAGTACTTACGTCGTTTTATGTTGTCATAAACGGTTTTAACTAGGTACCTACTCTACCTAATTTAATTTATGTTTTTATAAAGGTTTGACGACCTCCCTGGCGCAGTGGTGAGCGCTGTGGTCTTAATAGTGGGAGGTCCCGGGTTCGATTCCTGGCAGCGGTTTGGAATTTTATAATTTCTAAATTTCTGGTCTGGTCTGGTGGGAGGCTTCGGCCGTGGCTAGTTACCACCCTACCGGCAAAAGCCGTGCCGCCAAGCGATTTAGCGTTCCGGTACGATGCCGTGTAGAAACCAAAGGGGTATAGGTTTAATAAAAACTGCCATACCCCTTCCAGGTTAGCCCGCTATCATCTTAGACTGCATCATCACTTACCACCAGGTGAGATTGCAGTCAAGGGCTAAAGGGCTAACTTGTATCTGAATAAAAAAAAAAAGGTGATTCTAAAATAGCTTTATAAGAGGTTACAGCCTGGTTAAGAAGGTGGCCTCCTATTTGGGAAGTCGGAGATTCGATCCTAGGCACGCACCTCTATCTTTTCGCAGTTATTTGCATTTTAAACAATTAAATATCACTTTGGGTGAAGGAAAACATCATGAGGAAACCTGCATACCTGAGACAATTTTCTCAAAGGTGTGTGAAGTCTGCTAATCTGCAGTTAGCCAACGTGGTGGACTATGGCCAAGACCTTTCTTATTCCGAGAGGAGACCTGTGCTCTCACAATGGGTCGATGATGATGATGATGAATTCTATAGGTACCTACCAATTAAGTTCAATGGTTCGATGAGATTGTAAAAATAATAATAGCTATAGTTATTGTTGAAAAAAGTAGTTAACCTTCAAGTCCGCGACATGTATTCGCTTGGAAGCAGTGGCGTGCACAGGAGTTCAAGCCAGGGTATGCATTTAGGTATGAACTTATTTTACGGCAGGTTAAAATGAAAAATAAGCATTGGTTTATTACAATGAGGGTAAGCAGTGCGTTTATGCCTCTATGAGCTGCACGCCACTGCTTGGAAGCCATTTCAACTTAACGGGTTTATAGTGGTCCCCAATAAAAAACGATTTATGTTTTTTGTATTGATTAATTAGGTAGATACGTACAAACATTTCGGTATTTACTGCAAATCTAAACTGAAATGCGTTCCCGTACGATGCCGTGTAGAAACCATATGGGTTTAATAAAAAACTGCCATACACGTCCAGGTTTAACCTGCCTAATGGCTAATAGCCCGCATCCATCTTAGATTGCATCATCACTTACCACCAGGTGAGATTGCAGGCAAGGGCTTTTTTTTTAATTATTCAGATACAAGTTGTATCTGAATAATTAAAAAAAAACTGTACACCGATTGATCACTGTGGTCTGTGCAATAATTTAAAAGGGAAATGTCTTCAATATGAAGTATACCTACCTACAACTAGGCCTACTCGTTGTCGCGTCAAAACAACAGGTAGGTAGCTACCTGTTTACAAAATAACGTATTCAAACCGCATATTGGCGTGACTTGTTCATAAGTCGCGCGACACACCTGCGTAAATTGTGACGCCGAAAGTTCGGCGGCTGAATTTTCAATCGTAGTGTTCGGTTGGCATTACACGCCTTTGTGAAACATGTGCGGAAAATTATGTGACGGAACTTCACGCAGAGTCTTTTCAGCACGCTCCACGACGGAATGTGGTGGGGGTGTACCGATATATATCTGAATAAAAAAAAAAAAAAAAAAAAAAAACTCGACAGTTAGGTGCGCCGGACTTTTGGTTGTGTGTCGCTTGCTACGAAAAATCGAAGGAATCCGCGGAAGGTACGGTGCTACTTAGTAAAAATCGGTCAAATACGATACGTGGACTCGCACACGCCTTGGGTTCCTACTATCGTACAAGAATACTTTTTTTTTCTTGGCGGCCGTTTTGAAATTTTTATTATTTTTTGTTGTTATAGTGGCAATAGAAATATTATACTTTTGAAAATTTCAACTTTCTACCTATCACGAGATACAACAGCCAGCTGACAGACAGACGGACAGACGGACGGACGGACGGACAGCTGAGTCTTAGTAATTCCGTTGGAACCGTTCGGGTACCGAGCCGTAGAAAAGACTGCGAGCGTATTCAACCGAACCACACACAGTTCACGACAGTTAGAAAACTTCTTACAAAACGGCATCAACACTAACAAAACGGCTTCGACGTTACTGGCAGGCGTCAAATGTTAGCACATTACACACACAGTAGCCTTAAGTAGTCCTATTCTTATTTTATTTTCCTTTACCATATCCAAATAATATATTTGTCATATCGTCGATTCAGCTTCAAACCGAGAATTTCCTCACTCTCGTTCACTCTGACCGAACTATCAGTGACGTAGTTTAAACGCAGGTGTGTCGCGACACTTAGTGCACTTGTCAGGACGCGGGCTGGGCGCCTGCTTCCGAGGGTTCGGGCCGGATGCTCGCGTCACGCGCCGCCGCGTCGACGGGCTTGCCTCACGCCAACCGCCTGTACTAACCCCCCTCTACAAACCAGCTTTTGTTTACTACGAACGACACGATGTCGTTTCAGCTATACTAAAGTCATTTCAAATGTGTCATAAATCATAAGGGTTGTGAAGCTGTGATAGCCTAGTGGTTCCGCCGTCCGCCTTCTAATCGGAGGTCGGGGGTTCGATCCCTGTCACGCACCTCTAACTTTTCGGAGTTATGTGCGTTTTAAGTAATTAAATATCACTTGCTCTAACGGTGAAGGAAACATCGTGAGGAAACCTGCATGCCTGAGAGTTCTCCATAATGTTCTCAGAGGTGTGTGAAGTCTACCAATCCGCACATGGCCAAAACCCTTCTCACTCTGAAAGGAGACCCGTGCTCTGTAGTGAGCCGGCGATGGGTTGATCATGATGATGATGGTATAATTTCACCGAGGTTACTTAAAATGAGTCATGGCTAGCTTGTACATAGAAGTCGTTAATTATTGTACCTATAAAGGTATGATTCCGAACCACGCTGCACGCAGCAGTGCTGCCGCAATAATGCTGTCATCAGCTGTCACAGTTCTGTCGCGGCACTACTGGTCCCCATACAATCTCTATAAGCTTATATGACATTACATTCCGAGCTAGGCTGCAATGTTCCGCTACGTTGCTGCCGCGACATTGCCTAGCTCGGAATGTAATGTCATATAAGCTTAGAGAGATTGTATGGGGACCAGTAGTGCCGCGACAGGACTGTGACAGCTGGTGACAGCACTGTTGCGGCAGCGCTGCTACGTGCAGCGTGGTTCGGAATCATACCTTCACAGTCAAGACAATGCATCGTATCGGCTGTACTGGATAAGAGACTTAATTCAAACTTAACTACCATCCCAATTCACAAGCTAGCCATGACTCATTTTAAGTAACCTCGGTGAAATTATACATTACACTTCAATTACCATTGACCGATTTCATTGTAACCCAATCTTAGCCTACTAGCCTTGGTCCGTGGTTCCGTCCTGATGCATCTATGCACTGATACCCGAGAATCGTAACCAAGTAGGTACTTTGGAACTTGACACTATGTAAATAATATACACTAACTGGCAATATAGGTTAGCTAAGTTGCTGGAACGTGTACTTAAACTTGTACGTAAAAAAATACTTTTCACGCACCCTTTTAAATATGTGTCTTTCATGTCAAAAGTATGATTTTAGCAAATAAATTTTAAGTACTGATTCTTGAGAATTATTATTAGGGTTCCGTACCTCAAAAGTAAAAACGGGACCCTTATAGGATCACTTTGTTGTCTGTCTGTCTGTCGGTCTGTCAAGAAACCTACAGGGTACTTCCCGTTGACCTAGAATCATGAAGTTTGGCAGGTAGGTAGATCTTATAGCAGACATTCGGGGAAAAAATCTGAAAACCGTGATTTGTGGTTACATCACACAAAAAAATTATGGTCATGAACTAATAATAATTAGTATTTTCAATTTTCGAAGTAAAATAGCTACACCAAGTTGGGTATCATATGAAAGGTGTTTTAGATAATTACCGTTAGTTACATCTATTACCCAGTATTAGCTTGTTTATTGGTCTATTGTTGTTTTTATTTTATGCCAATTCAATTGTGAACCACCATGTCAACGGATGTTGCTCAGTGGTTTAGTTTGTAATATCAACGTTCACATTGTAGGTCACTAATTATCGCCGCGATAAAATTTCTTTAGCCATAAATTTAGGCCTCGATTGATAAGAATTTTCGTTGTTTGTATGAATGAGAAATTTCTTATTCTGATACCTTAATTCCTTGCTTATATTATGCCCAATTCTATTGTACCTGTACACAATATCTAAACTGAAATGTCAATTTTCTGTTATTCAATTATCTATAATCTGTCTATACGAGTAGGTAACGTAGCAACCTTGCTATTTTATCAAAAATTGTATGATCTTTTTTTGCAATTAATAGCGTTGCTAAGTAACATATTATCGAAAGATTACGGATAGATTGATTTTATTATTAACTAGATGATGCCCGCGACTTTGTCCGCGTGGATTAAGCTTATTAAAAATCCCGTGGGAAGTCTTTAATTTTCCGGGATAAAGGGGTTTTCCGGGTCCTTCCCCAGGATGTAAGTTAACTCTGTACCAAAATTCATCAAAATCGGTTAAACTGTTGTGCCGTGAAGAGCTAGCAGACAGACAGCCAGACACACTTTCGCATTTATAATATCACTATGGATTTCGAGCGTTAATCTAGTGACTAGTGAGTGTGTCCTTTTCAGCAGGGAACATTTTGAAAGGGATAGCAATAGGCGTGCAATTTTTGCTAAGTTTAGAGATTGTGTTCAACAGAATTAGCCAGATTATCGTTAAAGTGAAATTATTATGTGAAAGCTTGCTCTGCGTTACTCTTTAACCATTAGACCATCCTAACCTCCATATGCATAATGTATGTAAGTAGAACGTTAGGTAACTGATATACCTACATAGAGACATCTTCAATTTACTTTAAGTTCTTACTTAACTGTCGATTATTCCAATAACAATCAGAAATTAGAGTATTTTAAACTAGTTAATGCCTGCGACTTTGTCCGCGTGCATTTAGGCTTTAAAAATCTCGTGGGAACTCTTTGATTTTCCGGGATAAAAAGTAGCCTATGTCCTTCCCCAGGATGCGAGTTATCTCTGTACCAAATTTCGTCAAAATCGGCTGGGCGGTTGGGCCGTGAAAGGCTAGCAGACAGAAAGACACACTTTCGCATTTATGATATTAGTGTGGATTTTCCACGTTTCATTTTACTTATTTAAATACAAAAAACCACATAATAGGGGTTTCCTTAAGGAACTAGCCAAGGCAAGGAGGTTACGGTAGATGGATATTATATTGTGTAAGTAACTATAAGTATAATTTGAAGGTGTAAGGCGTTAGCTAGCTATTCTCTTGTTATTGCATAATATATCCGCCCTAAGAAGGACATTTAACGCGCAGAACCTGTTGTCTATTAGTAACAGAAGAATCAAGCACCAAAAAATCCAAACTAGTGTTATATTAATATAAAATGTAGGTAGGTATCTATCCGTCTGTTACTTTTTCACGGCCCATCCGTTGGATCACTTTGACAAAATTTTGTATCGTAGACTCTAGAGATAGCTTGACCCAGTGAAGACATGGGCATACTTTTTAGGATGTTAATGAGACATGGTTCCAGCGCAATAGTAATATGCGGGACTTACACAAAATATATATGATCTATAGAGTTTCCATTCTTAGATTAACATAGTGACATAGTTCATATAGCAGATTCTAATATAAGAAACAATTACTAGGTAATCAAGTGATGACAATCAAGTTCTTCATAATTTTAACGTTAGGTCAGAGAATTATAAACAACAGCGTGGGATGTCTTTGACAGTTCAAAAGTTCAGAGTGTTAACTGTCTAGCATTAGGTCCCAGGTTTTTGCCGCGTGTCAACAACAAACACCATGATGCGTGGATTCCGTTACTTGATCTGTTTTTGTAAGCCATATTCTGTTATATAAACCAATTGCTTTAATATCTCACGGTGCACAAAGCATACTAGATCCATTGTAGATGCTTAATGACGCGAAAATTGCAAGTTAAATAAAAACCAGTCAAGTGCAAGTCGGACTCGTACACAAGGGTTCCGTATCATCGTACCGAACTCTGTGTAGGTATAGTATGCGACAAGTCGAGATGGGCAATTTAGGAACCTTACCGCACACCCACACAGCTCTCACGCTAACCCGGAGCGGGTGACGTGTGCGGGGCGTCTACCCTACTACTACACCTACTTTTTGATCTTTTTGAATTTTCATGTTTGCAGCCATTTTGTAATTCGCTACCTTAGTTTTTAAGCGGCAATAGAAATACACACTCTGTTAACATTTCGATTCGCTACTTATTACGGTTCATAAGATACAGCCTGCTGACATACAGACAGACGGACAGGTGGACGGACATCAGAGGCTTACTAATAGGGTTCCGTTGGCACACTTGGCTAGGGTACGGAACTCTAAAAATGCCTCTCAATATACTCAATGCGGTAAATTGCGTTGCCATAAAATTATTTTTTCTTTCGTCTATAGACATATTGATGTTGATAAGAAAGTAGGAAGCGATTGAGCTTCCGACTTTCAAAAGACCGTTCTCATTATTAGTGAAGCGATTTGGAAAATGATGCATGGACAATTTTAACAAAATCTTTATATACATTTATATTATAATGATTAGGTCAAAGTTTTTAAGTTTGAATGTAGGAGGTAATTTTTGAAACTACTTATCTGATTCCAAAAATTCTTTCACCATTTCATATGTAGGTAGGTACATTTTTTTAGATGGACAAAGAGCCTATATATTTTGTAGGAATGTAAATTTTTCAACACGGGTGAAGTCGGGGCGAAGGTTATGTAGTCTTCGGAACCACTGCCCCTATTTGAAAAATTTAATGATAACTTTGTTACTAACTAGAAACAAATCGCTGGCTCACTATAGAGTACGAGTCTCCTCTCGGAGTTAGACGGGGCCAAGTGTGGATCAGCAGGCTTTACACACCTTTTAGAACATGGAGAACTCTCACGCGCCGTCCTATTGTCATCGCTCGCGCGATGATGCGATGCGATTTCATCGTGCGATGAAATACAATATGAACGTGCTAGATTAGCCTCAGAAGTATAGAGATGATAGAGTCAGGAATCACCTACTGAGAGCCTAAACCTTAGTTCGTTATCAAAAAGCTAGGGCGTGGTTGAAGGTAGAAAACAAAATAAAAGATTGTATAAGGAAATAAACTGTTTTATTCAGGGAAAAGTCCCTCCAAATCAAAGTTTATCTTTACCATTAATTATTGCTTTATCATTATATAATTTATTATTTCCTTTAAGAAAAATCTACCGCCAGTTCGAAAAAGCATATCTACCGAGAGAAAGAACTGGCAAGAAAAAACTCGGCGGTGTCTATTCACAATTATTGAAAAATAGATACAACTATGGTATTACCATAACATATCCAACCCACATCGGGTATAAGCATAAACTATTACAAAGGAATACCAGTTGAATAACAAATTACACATTAAACAACATACATAGTATAACAATAGAAATATAAAATCAACAATATTCGTACCTGTAGGTATGTCACAGCTTCTTATTAAAAATAGGAAAATTAATGATTTCTACCGTCAAAGCAGAGCCATTTATAGGCTGGGATTAACTCCCACCCTCTGTATAAAAATATAGTGATACCATGTAAAGATTAAATTCAATAGAGTCAATAGAGTTTAAACTCTACTAAATTTATATACTTTAAATACCACATTATACTCTATTTAAATCTACAATTACTTTATTTCTAAAATATAATAAAATCTTTATTATGTTTTGCCATGTAAGTACCATAGATTTGCCATTTATAATCTGTTAATTGTTCTGTCACGTCTGTAGTATTTTGTCTATCATTTTGACGTGCCTCTGTTTACAAATATAATATCTATGGTTTAGAATTAATTCTTAAGCAAAATCTAAAGAGTTTAGTAGCAATTTCAAGAAATAAATAGCAACTCTAACCATTTATCTTATAAACGCATCGCATGATCGCGCGATCTTCAATAGGTCATTCAGTACAACACAGTTTGTTTGAACGCACGGGACGCGCGATCATTTTCGTCGGACGCACGCATCATCGCACGAGCGATGACAATAGGACGGCGCCTCAAGGCATGCAGGTTTCCTCAAAACGTTTTGTTTCACCGTCATAACTCCAAAAAGTTAGAGGTCCGAACCCCTGACCTCCAATTAGGAGGCGGATGTCCTAACCTATCACAGTTAAGGCTATCACAGTTCATAACTTGGCAAATATGTTTCAAAAATATTAAATTCTGCATTAAACTTGTTTCAGGTTCCAGGAAGTATTGATCAGTGCCCTCAACTTTCGAAGAATAATAATTTAGAGCAGAATGGAGAAAATGTGAAACCACCTGATATGACAGCGAAGAACAACGCTGACATGCGCCATACTGAAGTAAATGCCCTAAACATGGAGGTGGAGACTTTACGTTGGCAACTTTCCCAGGTAAATATAAACTTTTAATTTAATAAATAAAGATGGGCAGAATAGTTCTCATTGCGGCCACTTCCGAAACTAATTTAGATCGATAGATTAATTTAATTAATTTATTTTTATGGAAACAAACAGTAATAATTACATGGATAGTTACTACATATAATATAATACTAGGACTAGCTGATGCCCGCGCCTTCGTCGGCGTGGAATTAGGTTTTTCAAAAATCCCGTGGGAACTCTTTGACTGTCCGGGATAAAAAGCCTATGTCACTCTCTTATCTATAACCATGCAAAAAAAGACGTCCACCGTTGCGACGTGATTGAAGAAAAAACCAACAAACCAATAAACGAACAAGCCAAAAAACAAACAAACTTTCGCATTTATAATAAGGGTACTGATAAGTTAAAGCTTTTAAAGCTTTAAAACTTTTTAAAAAATATATAAAAATAATATTTCTGAAGTGACCGCTCTGAGGACCAAGTCCTTGTATTTTGATCAAAATTTGATATCTCTAATTAATTGGTGCACCAATATACTATACCAAAACTGTGTTTTGTTAAATGTAGGGCATTGCGAAATGCTCAGCTCAATTATTTTTTGATTCTTGCTCTAAGCGAATTATATATAATAAGTATTGGTTTTTGCTATGCGTATTACGATATTATTATTAACTTGAGAAATGTCAATTTTAGCGTGATTATTTTCAGACAGAGGCCAACAGGCAGATGCACATAGCTTTACTTCAGCAAATAGTAACATTTTTGAATAGAGTCAAAGAGCACATAGAAAACCAGAAAACTGATCCAGCAGTGCAACTAGATACTACGTCACCGATAGTGTTCCCAAAGTCTTTAAATATAACTGACTTGCCTCGATCCCGGTCTGTTTTTCATGTCAGCAGAAACCTTGATTATTCTCTGAGTCCTTCTAAGAAAATTAGTACAAGGAAAATCAGCAAATCGATTAGTAATGTTAACGGATATAAAGATTGCAGCAGTTTTTGGTGAGTGGATTTGCACAATATTTAACGATGAAGGTTAATTTAATTGTACAATATAATTAGGTGTTCTTTGACGAACCTTTATTGACGATCCAAGTCGAGATTGCCTACCAGCATTGTTGAGACAGGCAAGGTATTGCCCAGGCTCAGAGGCCCATTTAATAAGGAGCCCAGACGGGTTAGAAACTAGTTGGGCATATTCCGACAAACTAGTAAGTTTAACCGGCCATACATATAATATTATATTTATATTTATAGTGATCTATATCTAATCAAAATATTAATTATAACATTTTCTGATTTCAGGAGTCAGCCAAAACTGTCTTTAGTATCTGAGAATGAAACTGGCCAAAAGTTAACAGAAGAGATGTCGAGACTTATAACTCTTGCCAATACTGTACTTAGCACCAAACTTCCAGATCTCGTATGTTCCTGTGTTGGTGGACGAATGGAGTCAACTTTGCCACTAGCTGAAGAGAAAAATGATCAGACAAGTGCACAAATTGTATCCAAGTCATTGGATTTAATTGAAGAAAATGTTACTGATACTGTTGTGTTCAACACAAACGTCGGTAAAGAAACTTACAATGGTACAACTAACGGACTCGAGGACTTAAACAATAGAATTTTAAGCGACTTTATTGTATCGCAATCACCGCTTGGCTGCGGATTGGAAAATGAGTTTTCTGGAATAAAATTATATGACCAAGAGCATCCTAGTTCGGAAAACGGGTTCGTCGCATCGTGTGGAAAAGTGGTACAGAAACTTGACAAAATAAATGAATACAACGTGTCATCTCATTTCATAGAAGATGAAAGTGGGTTTTCATCGATGAGTTCTTTTCAGGAGATTGGTATACCTATCATTAGCATTATACCACCGTCACCATGTAAAGAAGTAGAAAGTTTTGAAGAGACTTCTAACGAAACTGAGAAGTGGAAAGTGGATGCCATTGAACTGGACCAGCAAAGTGTCAAAGTGTTCTGGGTTTGATTCCCCAACGATGTATTGCATAATATGCGTGTGTTTTAAGTGCCGATATAATTTGTTTTTAGCCATTATGTTCGTCATCAGTTAATTATTAAGTCGAGTAGTATGTTAACGTACCGCGGCAGTTCATATTTATAAATAAAGAAAAGAAATTGTAACCATGTTTTTATTACATAACATGATATTTGAATTAGTGTCTATCTATAAATGGGCTGGGCAAGTCAAGTCAAATTGCGTGAAGTTTTCAATTCGTACTCAAAAGTAAGTCGAAAGCCTCCTACTTGTGGATCTGAATCGTGGCCACTCACAATAGGGTATTTTATCTTAGCAATGAAAAATCTCAAAATGTATAAACAAGATTGTAAAATTATAGTATTGTAATGTCTTTAAAATGGGTTACAAAATACTAACCCATAAAAGATATTAATTTTTATCTGTTCTACAAATATTCAAAACTCTTTAATTTTCCGGGATAAATTTTTTTATCTGTTCTACAAATATTCAAAACTCTTTAATTTTCCGGGAAAGAGGTTTTGTCACTTTCCAGGTCTTTAGCTATATCCATGTAAAAATCACGTCGATCCGTAGCTCCGTTGCAGTGTGATTGAAGGACAAACCAACAAATAAACATACTTTCGCATTTATAATATGGGTAGTGATTAACTTATTCAAACCTTATTTAATCCCCTCTGTATTTACTGGTCACACCTTTCAAACAAAAATTCCAAAATGTCATTTTAGTCATTTTAAACTTGTACAACAAAATTTATAAAAAAATTATTTTTTAGATCTCAAAATTCCTGTAATATATTAATTTTATGTAGGTAGTAAATATTTAAATTATTAATTAAAAATAGCAAATTTGTGGTAGAGATTTTTTTGTGGTTTTAAACAATGTCTGAAGAAGCCGACGAAAAAGCAAGCGGAGACACTGTCTCAATAGTTAAAGCAGAATCTGAGATTGTACTACCAAAAGTTCCAGATGTAGAGTTGATAGTAGATGGGTTCGGTTTTATGCCAGAAGATAATGCAACTCAGTTTAAGTCTAGGAGTAAAATGACCGCAGCAGAACAAAAGAAATCTTCAAAATCTGTAAAAGAAAACAAATCAGCATCATCCAGCCAAAGTCCTTGTGCATCAAGCACAAATATTGACATTGTTAGAAGATATACTTGGAAGACAAAAAATAGAATGACAGTGCAGGTAATTTTGTTATGCTTATGGTGTCCTTTCTTACGACTTTTACTCACAACAGCTGATAGAATAATAATATTCTCGGCAGCAAAAACATTATAGAAAACTATCTAGTCTTTTCCTATAGGATATAATTATTCTCTTTAGTAATGAATTCTAGCCCCATAAATTACCTCTATACAAAACATCACACTATTTCATTACTACAGCCCAAGACCCTAATATTTATTTTGCATAGATTATAACGTTTGGCGCTACCATAACAACAATTCAAGTTCCTGATAAAAAAGGAGTTCCTGATGATGTGATAGCTGGATTTGATACATTAGAAGGTAAGCTGTTTTGTACACTTATGTTGGAATTATTTTCTGAATAGGTATTGAAGCTGATACTTATGAGAAAAATAAGTCTCTTTCTGTTTTAATTATAACTAGCTTATGCTCGCGACTTTGTTCGCGTGGACTACACAAACTTCAAACCCCTATTTCACCCCCTTAGGGGTTGAATTTTCAAAAATCCTTTCTTAGCGGATGCCTACGTCATAACAACTATCTGCATGCCAAATTTCAGCCCGATCCGTCAAGTAGTTTGAGCTGTGCGTTGATAGATCAGTAAGTCATTCAGTCAGTCAGTCAGTGAGTGAGTGGTATATCTCTTTTATATATTTAGATATAGATTATTATAAAAACTTAATAAATATTTGAATACAGAATATTTTCAACCAAACAACCCATATTTCGGTGCCACCATAGGACGTTACGCAAACTATATCCGTGACGGAACTATAGTAGTTAAACCTTCCGGAAGAATGTACATGCTTAGTAACAACCGGGGCCACAATCACTATAATGGAGGATATGTTGGATTTGATAAGGTATTAAAAGTTTCATCATAAAAAAATATTCAGCAACTTTTTCCTCAGCTCTCTTCTACAATTTCACAAACATGATAGTAGCTGAAACGTAAAAAATACACTATCAATTGAAATCCAGTGTTAGCATCAAATATTAACCTGATATTATTTAGCGAGTTTTAGAGAAGCTTTACCTTTAGAATGAGACTAGCATTAAGCTCGCGACTTCGTCCGCGTGATCTACACAAATTTCAAACCCCTATTTCACCCCCTTAGGGGTTTAATTTTCAAAAATTCTTTCTTAGCGGATACTTACGTCATAATAGCTATCTACATGCCAAATGTCAGCCCGATCTATCCAGTAGTTTGAGCTGTGCGTTCATAGATTAGCCAGTCAGTCAGTCAGTCACCTTTTCCTTTTATATATTAAGATTTCGGCTTTGTAGAGCGTTGTTTCTGTCACTCATACCTATATGACGTTTTGTCGATATAAATGGTAGAGACAATGCTCTACAAAACCGCTATCTCTTTCTAAAAGTCGATCAACTATTTTTCCTAGGTTAATTGGCGGTCCTACGTGAATGGAAATAAAGTGGTAATGAGTCATATTTCTGAGAGATTTCATGAAGGCTACCCTGGCACTGTGATGGCACAGGTCACCTTTGAAGTCACTTGCGACAATACTCTCAAAATCGAAATGAGGTGCACTACCAGTGAACCTACTATCGTGAACTTAAGTAGTTCTCCCTACTTTAATTTGGCTGGTCATGTGAGTTTAATTATACATTTAAGATCAGAGTAGGTATAATTATTTCTTATTATACAGGAAGAAAATTATTCCTCATTGGTTAAATCTAGTCCCCAATCTTAATCTTAATGATGTTTATAAGATCATTACAAATCTATGAAATTCAAAACATTAGTAAAAGGCTTATAATTAAAATATGGTTTTTTTTGCAGCACGCAGGTCCTGAACAAATGTATGAACACATTATTAGTATTAATGCTGATAAGTACACTGTCGTGGATGACAATGGGCTTGTTACAGGTAATTATAGTATGGCTTCTAGCCTTAAAGGAATTTAGTGTTTCAGTTTTATCAATTGAGAGAAGAAAACGTCATTTAATAAGCCCAATACCACTCGATCGAGATAATCACGATAATTACTAAATAAATAAATAAAATAAAAATATTTTTTATTCAATTAAACTTTTACAAGTATTTTGGAATCGTTAGATGCATCTACCACTGGTTGGACTTTATATCACCAACTAGTATCTTGGAAACAAGATTAACTTATCGCTAGAACCAGAATATTTTATGATTGGATTGCAATTTGCAGTATAAAGTTATCCTTCATTGTGGAAATAATATGTTTTTCAATAATTTTATGTTTTTATGAATATCTGTTACATATCGTTCAAATATTTCATAAGATATCGTGGATCGATTTCAGGAGAGAAGAATGTCGTAGGAGGTACAGCTTTCGACTTCAGAGTGCCGCGAATTTTGCGTGCTATGCTGCCCCGGATACCTATGGGAGGATATGACGTCAACTATTGTATTACGCAAGGCACTGAACAAGATTTATCTTTCCAAGCCAGGTCAGTATTAACAAAATACAAATACTTACTCGTAGTATAGATAAATTATTAAATGAGATAAAAAATAGTACAATTTCAAAGGGGCTATAAGAACTGCCTACATTAGAAGTGTAAACCAGCTGCAAAATTGTAGTCTCATCTTCAAACTGAATTTTGGTGATCAGCAGTAGAAAACTTTTGCAGTTCTCTCCTATCTTTTTCATTTCTGGATGAGTACTTAATTACGTCAGGTCCACGCATTTACACTTCCTTCTTTGTATCTCAGATGCCCTTAAGTCAGTTAACTTACCTTCATGGATCAACCTTATAGAGGAATCCTCTTTATAGGTGTTGGCAATGCCAACAAAGCTTAATCTGTAACGTAAGACAATCAATCAGTTAGTCATTCTTTTTCACTCTGTTGGATTCGGATTGTCACAGTCTGTGTACGTACCTATACCTGTACCTATCTTTTTCCATAATTAGTAAAAACTTCAGTGTGTGCCGCAATTAACTTCGTGTTTCTATTGATCACATCTCTGAAGCACCTAATTGACGCACATAATGTACCTTCCATAATATGGTCCTTCGAACCGGATTATGTGAAGTATTTTATGTTGGTGCAGTTAAGTAACCGAAAAAAAATACCCTTCCTCCGTAAGACGCTACCAATACCAAGCTTAGAGAATACCCTTAATATAATTATGGTCTCAAGTATTATAGTATCCAGTAGATTGCCAGATTTACAGTTTGGATGATTTATGGTTCCTATTGTCTATAAATCATGTTTCTTTATTTGCAGAGCACTCCATCCTTTCACCGGGAGGGTTGTCGAAGTGTACAGCAACCAACCAGGCTTACAGTTCTACACGGGTAACCTTCTGCCGGATCCGGATAAAATTGTCGAGGTAGACACAATTCACATTAACTGACATAAGTAAAAATATAGAAACATTCAAGCTTTTGCAACAATTTTATTGTAAGTAGGTTTACAAATTCACATCTTTAATTCAGTTTTGTCTAGTTAAAAATGTTCTTTGGTACTAGTAAAGGTATGTCTGTTGGTATTTGTAGGAACCAGCAGAAGAAGAAGCGAATGAAAAAGCAAATGAAGAAGAAGTGAAGGTGGAGTCTGACAGTGGAAGCGAAAGCGAAAGCAGTGAGGAGTCGAGTGTAAAAGGCGAAGATGAGGCTGACGAGGAAAGCAAGGTGAATGAAATTACTGTTATTAACCTAGAAGGATGAGTATATTGATGTGAATTGTTCATGTCTACTTGTCTACGTAGGTTTTTTTGTAGCGGCAGAAAAATTAGTTAACAACGTGGTTGGAAAAGATTATTTTTCTGGCATAGTATGTAAGTGAGGAACTGCAAATGCGGTGAAGGACATGAACAAAGAAGCAATTTTTTTTGTATTACCTAAGTAGTCTTTTTAATTTATATAGTTTTTATGTAGTCTTTTTAATTTGTAGTAGTATTTTTTAATTAGCGCTTTGTTGTTGATAAGTGATGATGCAGCCTAAGATAGAGCACGCTTGCTTAGACGATTCTAGTCACTCTTGACTTAAAGGTGGTAAACTGACGATGGAATAGCATTCTGTATCCTAGCGGTTCGAATCAGAATTGCGCATTTAAAGCCTGTGAGATCGTAGTTAATGGCGATGACAAAGTGACAATTAAATAACTTGTAGAGAGGAATAGGTTAGGAAGAATGCTGGTTGGTGAATGTAAACATGAAAAAATAACTTACATAGCAGTTGTTATAAAAACTTGTCATAATAGCTCCTGAAGTTTTCTTTTGCTAAATAGCTGACGATAAAATACGAATTTGGATAAGAAATTAACGCGTAGGTAACCTGAAACAATCTTTAATAATAAGTCTTATTCTAATGTCACTCACTGTCTTTTCCAGGGCAAGAGAAGCTATGGCTACATACCACTAATAGGAAAACAAGGGGCCCATTACAAGAAGCATGGTCTTTTCTGCCTAATGCCGCAAAACTATCCGGATGCAATAAATCATGTAAATAGATGTTTTTCTAGGCACCGATTCTAAGCATAACCTAATTTTAGAGTATTTGCACCCTCTTCTTACTATTGTAATATGAAAAGGACAGAAGCAGTTTGACACGCGTCATTTTAATGCTGTGTCAACTGTCATGTTAAAAAAGTAAGGTTTACCTTTAAAATAAGAGCTACAAATGTACTTTTTACATGACAGTTTTGATACATAAATATAAACATAAAGAACTCATTTTGTACCGATTATATCTCATAGAACATAATATTAGCAAAAAATCCCACTTTATACCTCGTTTTTGTATAGCAATTTTATGCACATTTACTATCAGTCAAATTCAAATCTCTGTTGTTATTGCTGATAATTTGCTGAAGTCTAGGGTATAGGTAATTTCTGTTATCGTGTAAGCACAGTTCCCGACAGTTAGGGAACTTCTAACAAAACTTTGAGGCACGCAGGCACTTACATATTTTCAGGCAGCTGGCCCTAAAGTAAAAATATAGTGCTCTATTTTTCAATGATTTCACGTCACCATAGCCTAATATTTGACATAATATCATCGATTCAGGATCAAACCGAGAGTTTCCTCACTCTAGTTCACTCTAGTGATAGTATTAACGACATCATTATCAATTCCATAATAATATACTATGCACACGAATAAAAAAAACATTGGCAGGTGAAGTTGTCAAAGCTAAAGGACAAAGACCTTTGCAAAATAATAATAATAAAATGTTATAAATACTATCTGTCCCGGCTTACACACGTGAGTAAAGCCGGGACAGATAGTATTTATAATGGAAATCACTCACGGTAGTTTAAACGCTAAAATAATAAAATGCTTATCTCCTCTTTTCAGAAAAACTTCCCGAACTCTATATTGAATCCAGGCGAGGTGTACGTTCATAAAATTCAGTACAAATTTGGTCTACTGCTAGGAAAATATTTATGATTAGGAAAGTTGCTTGTAATTTGGTGAAATAAAAAATTAGTAATCGTCGAAAATACATGGCGTAGTTCATTTACTCCTATAATAGTAAAGAGAGTCTGAACGTCAGGGTGGAAATGATAGCTAATATGCAAAGAGGATAAGTTTCTCAACAGATATTTTTAAACTTGAAGCTAAAATTGATACTAGCCTAGACAGTAAAATATCTATCAAGCTCATTTCACACTAGGGGATACAAATTACTGGTGTTCCCAACATTGGTACCAATTTTAGCTCAATGCGAATTATCGTAACCTAGTCTATTTTGACCGGACTATAATACATATTATTTACCGTAGTGTTAAATGAGCTTTACAGCTTAATTTTGATATCTACTAATATTAATAAACTAGCTGTTGCCCGCAGCTTCACCCGCGAGGATTTAGGTTTTTAAAAATCCCGTGGGAACTTTTGATTTTCCAGGACGAAAAGTAGCCTATTAACTGATGCAAGGTATATCTGTACCAAATTACGTGGGATCACCACGATTTAGGAATGCAATTCCTTACGTAAGTCGTTTGGTAGGTATATCCAACATCAGTATACAACTGACAGTTTCTAAATGCTATCAGTTTTGGTGGCCAGGTTCCTAGCAGCATCAGGATTGAGAAATTTTAATCAAATTTTTTATGTGACAATGTAGCAAAGTTTCTTTATCGATTAAAACAAAATTACGCAAATCGGTTCAGAAATCTCGGAGATTTTTAAAAACCTTTAGAAAAACCATGTTGAAAACTATGTTAGATATTTGATTTGCCTTTGCATTGTTGTATCCTTAGATAGGATAGGATCCTTAGATAGGAAGCTTTGAAAGCCTAGTGGTTAGAACGTCTACCTTCTAATTGGAGGTCGGGGGTTCCTGCATCCCGGGTACGCACCTCCAACTTTTCGGAGGTGCATTTTGATTAATTAAATATCACTTGCTTTAACGGTGAAGGAAAACATCGTGAAGAAACCTGCATGCCTGAGAGTTCTCCATAATGTCTTCAAAGGTGTGTGGAGTCTACCAATCCGCACAAGGCCAGCGTTGTAGACTGTGGCCAAAACCCTTCACACTCTGACAGGAGACCCGTGCTCTGTAGTGAGCCAGTGATGGGTTGATCATTATCATGATGATGATCCTTAAATAAGGAAATTTGTTGAAGATGAACTTGTTTGATATTTCAATGGAATCTTGAAAGTCGGAGTATTTATCCGATTTTCTGCAATGAGTTTCCGCACGACGACTTATTTGTATAATAATATGTTTTTTGGTGCAAACGGTTTATGTTACAATAGCTCTTGTTAGCTCCAATACAAATGCTATTAGAAGTTCTGTAGGCGATACATTTTCTTATTATATAGAGATACTAGATGTTGCCCGCGACTTCGTCCGCGTGGATTTAGGTTTATGAAAATCCCGTGAGAACTCTTTAATTTTCCGGGACAAAAAGTAGCCTATGTCCTTCCCCGGGATGCAAACTTTCTCTGTACTAAATTTCGTCAAAATCAGTTGAACGGTTGAGCTGTGATAAGCGAGCAGACAGACAGACAGACACACTTTCGCATTTATAATATAAATATGGAAATGTGGATTATCAAAAAATTGCTTGCTGCATACGTAAGCGCCCTCTACCAGCCACCACTGCTTTCTTCACTTGAAGTAAGTAACTGTTTCCAAGTTGTTTATTAGATGGCGCTGAAGTATAATAAAATAATATGATTCATGTTGACCATGACCCCCGTTCCCACTTGTCGTTTGTCGGGCACGGATTTTATTCGGATGTTCCAGTGGCAGTACATTTTCACACAAAATTGGTTTTAGACAAGTGCGAATAGCTTCATATAGAATGTTCTGCCACCAGTGGCAGAACATTTTATATGAAGCTATTGCCTATTATAATAACCGATCCTAATTCGGGTCCGACAAACGACAAGTGCGAACGGGGTTTAGGCACCTAAACCAACAATACGTGTTATCAGCAGTCAAGTTGTGAGCTCATTGATTAAGATACCATGTCTATCAAAGTTGCATGGTACCTAACTAAGTAGGATGAATATGAGAGCGGTAGTGACATATATGTATGTCTATATATAAAAATGAATCGCTGAATGTGTTGCTGATCGCAAATCTCGAGAACAGCTGAACGGATTTCGCTAATATTCTTTTTTTATAATTAGTAGGTATTCCTTGAAGTACGAGGATGGTTTTTACAGGTTTTTACGGAGAGAAAAATTAAAAAAAAATCCTGAAAAAGAATCGACTGTAGGCGGTACAAAGTTCGCCGGGGCAGCTAGTATTATAATATAACCTACAATATATAATACAGCTCCACAGCAAGAGTTCTATGTGGTAATACATGACAGCCTAATTCGCTATAGGGTAATTAATGTACACAATTTTTTTTTTTTTTTTTACAATTAAACTTTTGCAAGTACCTACTTTTGAATTGTCAAATGCATCAACCACTATTTTAAAATGCCTATCCTATCCAGAAAAAAACAGCAAGAAACTCGGCGGTTGCTCTTTTCAAAGATTTGATATAGGTACTTACAATATTTTGCCAAGTAATAAACATATTATTAACAATGATTATTATCCATATACTTATTATTAATATTGTAAATGCGAAAGTGTGTCTGTCTGTCTGTCTGTCTATCTGCTAGATTTTCACAGCCCACCCGTTCAACAGATTTGATGGGTACAGAGATTACTCCCATCGTGGGGAAGTACATGGACTACTTTTTATCTTGGAAAATCTAGGTTTCCGAGGGATTAAAAAACCTATGTCCACGCGGATGAAGTCGCGGGTATCATCTAGTAATAGATACTTGAAAAGCATTGGTTATTATTCTGTTCAATGCAGTACATCATAAAGCGTGCTGGAATGTGACCTAAGCCCTTCTTATTCTGAGAGGAGAGCTATGCTCAGTAGTGAGCCGGTGATGAGTTTATTACGACAGTTTCAATTGGACCTGGGTAAGATTTTTTACTTGGTACTCAATAAACAAATTTAAATTACGTGTCTTAGCTGGCGCTGCAAAGGAGTTGGGCGCGACGAGTAGGTAAATAAATTTTATCATCCTTTGAATCACGATTTTCTTGAGAAACTATTTACTGTGTTAAGTGCGGGTGCTAAGACTGAATTTTCAGAAACACAAAACTTCAGTTACGCCTTTACAGTTACGGCGTATTCTCGCGATAAGCGCAAGAGACGGGTCATGGAACTTTGCGGGGCTGAGGCTCGACTGGGAAGGAAGAGGAGAGAAAGAGATGCAATACTTTTCTTACAGCCTAGTTTCCGTTGGTATGCAAGATTATGCATGATGCTAAAAATATGAACTAGGCCTTCTAACTTGAGCGAAAACCGCGGACTAGGAAAATAATTACAGGTACTTATATTAAGCTGATGTTCGCGACTTCGTCCACGTGGATTTACGTTTTTAAAAATCCCGTGGGAACTCTTTGATTTTCCGGAATACAATGTTACTCTCCAGGTATTTAATTACATCTATCCATGCACAAAATTACGTCGAGCAACCAAACCGACAAACTAATATACTTTCGCATTTATAATAATGGGTATTGGGTAGTGTGATTTATGATGGACGATGGTAGATAAAGACTAGATGGTAGATGAAAATCATCAAACCCAGTTATGAGAAAAAAAACATTAGGTAGGTAACTACTTAATTTGTTATGTACTCCTAAAATAGGTCAATTTATCGAATCCATGCTAATATTATAAATGTGAAAGTGTGTGTCTATCCGTCTGTTTGCTAACCTTTCACGGCCCATCCGTTAAACCGATTTTGACGAAATTTGGTACAGATATAGCTTGCATCCCGGGGAAGGAAATAGGCTACTTTTTATCCCGGAAAATCCGGAGTTCCCACGCACGGGATTTTTAAAAAGCTAAATCCACGACGACGAAGTCGCGGGCATCTTCTAGTTTTGAATAATATAGAGATGCATCATAGTCATATTCCTCATTGCTGAGGGTCGTGACCCCTTTCCATTAATCACATAATGGTAGGAGGTTTTTTGGTATGGTAATGCAGTGGGTTCCCAGATCCTTCCGCATACAAATCACTACAAGAACGAGATTTCGATTCATAGGTTTGACAGTAATTATTATTATCAGATATTAGTGATAATAACCAGGACGACGGCTTAACGTGCTCGCAGAGGCACGGAGGAGACGAAAAGGCCAAATTTGGACGTCCAAAGTCGGACTCCCATCCAGTTACTGACTTGAGTTAAGGTTGCTTAACAATCGCATATGCATTGTCACAACTAGGTCACACGTCCCTTTGGAATCGCATCATAAGGTACCTACGTCTATACATTTAAGACATTATGAATATGGGATTTTTAAGAAAAGAATGTACTTACCTATTTATATCCAGTCAGTATCAGTTTTGAATATATTATATTGCTTGGATAAAGTAGGTATTAGAATGATGAGCACAAGAAGTTTTTTTTTTCAGAAAACATTTTCTATGGCCCTCGGTTGATGGTAACCCGCTATTGTAGTACCTAGTTGTATTGTAAACGCACTATTGCCCCTAGACAGTAAGCAATGAACACAAGAAGAAAATTATTTTTCTCTTCTGACTTTAAAAGTATAGCCCAGTGGTTAAGACCTCTTATTTGAAGAGTCCGAGGTTCGATCCCAGGCATCTCTCACTTTTCGGAGTTAGGTGCATTTTAAGCAATCAAATATTACCTGAAGTAGGTACTTGTAACGGTGAAGGAATAAGTAGGTACATCGTGAGGAAACCTGAAAGTTCTCCATAATGTTTTCGAAGGTATGTGAAGTCTGCCAATCTTCATTTGGCCAGTATGGTGGTGGTGACCAATAGACTTAAAGTCAATCTTAGAGGAGGATGACTAGCTTATGGTCGCGACTTCTTCCGCGTGGACTACACAAATTTCAAACCCCTATTTCAACCCCTTGGGGGTTGGATTTTCAAACATCCTTTCTTGGCGGATGCCTACGTTATAATAGCTATCTGCATGGCAAATTCCAGTCCGATCCGTCCAGTAGTTTGAGCTGTGCGTTGATAGATCAGTCAGTCAGTCAGTCACCTTTTAATTTTATATATTTAGATGTAGGCGCGTTTTGTTCGAAGAAATGTTGTTTATAAAAAGTTTAGCCCTTACAAAGCGCATGCCCGTCGCGTAGGCCGAGCCGAATGCAAGATGTAAGCGATGCGTGCACTTCCAAAGTTGTGACGAAAAGTTGTTGAGAGCGAGCTCGGCGATTCAGAACCATTCGCGGTTCGACGTTAGCGAGGCCCGGTTGGTGCCTGCGCGTTTGCCGCCGGTCGGACTTTACTTTACACCATCATAACTAAACTCAAGAAAACACCATGAGGGTCCCAGCGACTCTCCTACTCATACTCGTCACTCTCCTTACCAAGGTAAGTGATTAAAGTTTTGCCATTATGCGAATGCGCTAATTTTACTTTTAAAAACTGAAAACATGAAAACATTTAGTTTTTACATTCTATAACTACCTAATATATTTATATGCCTCATTGAATTTAAAAATAATCCAAAGCAGTTTTGAGTTGCTGAACTTTTTTCGCGTATCGAAAATAAATAACACCAAACCCTAAAGCCGGTTTCTGCAAGGGAATGAGCGCTTACTATTCCAACTCAGCTAAAGTTTCTTCTACGATATTGTTTAAAAATTTTGTATCAGCTGTAATGTTCAAAAATTTAAGTGTTTTTAATGAATTAGTATGTTCTGCCATTTTCGCGAGTGGGTATGTTCCGTCTCTGCCTAAGGTAGAGACCTTAAACCAAAAAGTTTTAAGGCCACTTTAACTTCTAATGTGCAATAGATAAAGTAATACTTATTTAATAACGCCAATAATATAGAAAAGCATAGAAAATTTATTACCTACAATAAATAATTTTTGTTTGTTAATTCTGTTTAACTGAGACTTGAGAGGCATAGAGTAAGGAGCTGTGGGAAAATCGGAGGGAGACCTTTGCCCAGTCGTGGGACAGCATAGGCTAATTTAAATAAGATGGAATAATTAATTATGTTTTTGTCGTATATTTATAGAGTTGTTCCCACCTGATAATACCTAGCACTGGATAATATACCTAGTTATAATTAAATTCAATATTTTAAACTGTTGTTTTTACAAGTTAACACACATACATACCTAAGGTACTTAACCATCTATTATGTTAAAAACTTGTTTTGATATAATAGACGTAAAATCGTATAGTTCGTATAGATTAAATTAAAAAAATATATGATTTACAAAGTAGTCGTCGAAATCAACGGCACGAGTTTTATATTACTTTGAAATTAAGCAAAATACCTATGTAGGTATACTTATACACATGTATTAAAAAGCGCGTGCAAGCGAAATTAGATATAAATATTTTATAAATTTACAGAAGCAATATAACTACGTTGGCAGTTCAGGCTTCAATGAATAACTGCAAAGGCTTATATCACGTCCTCATTTACAATCGTATAACGATAATAAAACAATTAGGTTTATTCACGTAAAAGTTTCTGAGGTAAATTAATTTATAAATGAATAATTTTAGTACTAAATGTTTGATTATTTTGAACTTGCTATAATAGAGACGGTAGTAATGATAAACGGTAATAGTGATTTTTTGTATAGCGACAGTTTATGGGTCTAGAATTCCTTATTGAAGAAAATAATTTTAAAAAATCATGATTTTAATTTATTTTTAATATAATTAATTATTACCGTCACGCTGTACCAAAACCGATTAATGACGTCACAAGGCGTAAATGACAAATATTAATATTTTTTTTGAACATAAAAAATATTTTTTCGCTGAAATTACTCTAGTTTTATGTTGAAAAATTGAAAAACTTTTGTCGTTTACGGATTGTGATGTCATTATTCACCTTCCGTACAGTGTGACGTTGATGTTAGAAGTAAATAAAAATCATGTTTTTTTAATTATTCTCTTTAAGGTGATTTGACAGACTCAGCCGCGAAAATTCAAATTTTAGTTAGTTTTTGAAAATAGTACACTAATCATGCATCGAAAGCTTATGGTAATGCGTTTTGCGCGCATAACATTTATGCATCTACATGTGCAAATCTGAGAAAATTCAGAAAAATATCTTTCAGGAACAAATATGAAGTAAATGAGTATTTTTGACCAAAGTTTTATGGAAAAACATGTAGATTTACCATAAGCCTTCGATGTATGATTAGTCTACTATTTTCGAAAAACTAACTAAAATTTGAATTTTCGCGACTGGGTCTAGCAAATCACCCTAATAATGAATTCCAGCCCCACAAAATACCGCTACTTATAAAAAAATCACATAATTTGACATACAGTCCGAGGCCCTAATTATATAGCTCTATCACTCTCTACACGTTTTAAGAGAAGTAACCTTAGCGCTCCATCTAACGCTTTCCATACAAACGTAGTCTCGTTCTCAAACTCAATTACATTTTGTAGAGACGTTCTAGAAATAAATGATATTTGTGTCTGTGGTTTTTTTGATTTTAGCAAAAATGTGTACAGTAGTTTTAAAGTTACACGGATTCAAAGCTTTACAAACAAATTTTTGAGTCGGACGAACTTTTAAAGATAGCAAACTAAAATACACGGGATCTTTATGATAAAGCTCTGAAAGTAGAGCAAAGGGTATCGAAGTAGCAAAAGCTACAGCCATGTTTGTGGTAAATTTTTTCCGGTTTAAAACTTTAAGTTCTGTTTTTACTTTTTTCTTATTTTCGTTTTCGCTTTGAAGTTTACTTCTTTTAGTAATATGAAACTTGTTGCACTTAAGTATATTTATAAATTTTAACATTAAGATATTATTCTATCAAAAATAACCTCTCCATTTAAAAAAATCGAATTTTCCATACATGCTCTATAATGCTTATTTCGCTGTATCTACATAATTATACACTTTGTGTTTGAAAATTGACGAATAAATTACTAATAAACGCCTTTGTGCTTATACGGAGTGGTCGGTAACTCTATAATCTCTCTAACAGCCTCTTTAAATGAAATGAAATATATTTACTGACATAAATCTATCCTTCTTCCCGAATGATGTAGCATAATATTATAATTATACGTAGTAGTGTGTATTTCACAGGTGATGTTCTTCATAACAATTTTTTTTATAGAAAATAATTAGCCTTATCTAATTACTATACAAATTATGCCCGCGTGCAACGGTGCCAAGAATACTGGCTGCATTTCCACGCTGGACAGCCAGGCTTATCCGTTGCGCAAAAAATGACCTAGCCCTTCTGTCACCATGGTGAGGCTTTTAACCGCGGTGAAATGTCTCGTAATTTTTTTTGCACTAAGACTCCATGGCCCCAGGGTCTCCTCGGCAAACGGAACAAAAATAATATATCTCTCGATAGGAGAGGCATACTTGCGCCTAACATATTTATTATACCTAAGAAAACTATATGATTACAATATTTATGTATTGCTATTATAGTAATATTAATGTTACATTGTCTTAACTCTGACTGGCAAATGCTTCCAGTTGACTGTACATAGTACCTACAAAGAAAACTTTTGAAAAAATGAATAGGGCTAAATAATAGCATAGTTTTAGTGTACCTCATTTCTACTGAAGTCTTTCTATTAAAATGTCTTTCAGGTTTTACTGTCTTAAAGTCCATAGGTGTTTAAAATATCATGTTAATTTTATCATCTAAAAGTCACACAAAACTTGCAGGAATGCATATCTACTCAAAAAAGTCATCCTTGATTCTACTTAACGTTGCTATTTGATAATGATCGTTTCGGAGAAGTCTGATATTTTTGCTAGATCTTTTTTGTGACTCTTAATACACCATTAAAATATTTTTTCACAGTAATAAGAAAATAACAGTATGTTAGTTCAAATGGTTTAATAACGGTCAGATTAGTTGTAGGTACTAAAATATTTTATGTACCTATCACATCATCATCACGTGTCTTCATCGAATCAAAGTTTGTAGGTCATCATGCTAAAAGCTTCTCTATTTAAAATCGCTTCTTTTAACTTTGGGTAACTAAGCTCTGTCTATCCCCTTATATCGTCCAACCATTTGCGTCTTTGGTAACCTTATCATATACTTATCTAATACAAGCGATGATAGTCTTGTGGTTAAGATATCATTTTCTTATTCGAGGAGTTGGAGAGAACATTATGGAGAACTCTCAGGCATGCAGGTTTCTTCGCGATGTTTTTCGTCACCGTTAAAGCAAGTGATATTTAATTAGGTACTTAAAACTCACATAACTCTGAAAAGTTAAGGCGTGCCCGGGATAGAACCCCCGACCTCCGATTAGAAGGTGGACGTAACAACCACTA
Source organism: Maniola hyperantus (assembly GCF_902806685.2). Taxonomy (NCBI): domain Eukaryota; kingdom Metazoa; phylum Arthropoda; class Insecta; order Lepidoptera; family Nymphalidae; genus Maniola; species Maniola hyperantus. Next base: position 3,709,621 of record NC_048564.1, read on the forward strand.
GGATTCTTGTAATCTAAGCTGTGATAACTTAGTTTACACGAATGGTACCTAATTATTCCTTCTTTGTTAAATCCTATATCAACGAGGTATCAGGTCATTAAATAAAATAAATAAAAATAGCCTTTATTTCCAAAACATGCATTAGGATATACATCAATATTCATATTAGATAACATTAAGTTGTGTCCTTTACAGTATAATATTTCATTGAATTAGATTATTATATATTAGTTACGCCTATTTACATATTTGTTATAAGTTATTACATTTCTATTATTTACCTACTATGAGTTTTGCCAACAGGCAATCCGAGACCGGGATATAATATCAGGTCATTACTTAACGGCTAAATCTGATAATACCTACTCAATCTACTATTTCAAACGTATGTGAGATCGTCTCTAAACACTAACAATTAGTGTAGAGGCGGTTGCAACAATACCTCACATGTTCATATCGGAATATTCGTATAAGCTTTAGGGTGAAACAGTAATGTAATTGATGGACCAAGAGATTGTAGGAAATTTTGATAAGGCGTTTCATTTAGAAAACCGTTCCAAAAGATGCCATATATGGGACCCTGTCATCCGTCTGTCCTTCCGTATGTCTATCAGAGGACCAGAAACTTTTAAAGCCGCACTCAGAGCTGCTTAATCGTTACTTAAGGCGTTCTTATCCATACTAATTAATGCCTTAAGTAACGATTAAGCGACTCTTAGTGCGGCTGTTAGAAATTGAATAATAAAACATATTATAAATATAAAGAGGTAGATACAATCATTGATTAAGGTCTTTTGACTTTACTGCTCAAGTATTAGAGGCGCCAGGATTGATTTTTAATTATATAGATGATTACTTAGTAATTAGTAAAAATTAAAGATAATATGCACAAATTATTATTATCAAAGATAGCTAGGTAAAGACCAAAAGGTTACATAATATACATATAATCATGATCAACCTATCGCCGGCTCACTACAGAGCACGGGTCTCCTCTCAGAGTGAGAAGAATGTGCCATGTGCGGATTGGTAGACTTCACAAACCTTTGAGATCATTATGGAAAACTCTCAGGAATGCAGGTTTCCTCACGATGTTTTTCTTCACCGTTAAGGCGAGTGATATTTAATTTCTTAAAACGCTCATAACTCCGAAAAGTTAGAGATGCGTGCCTTGGATCGAACCCCTGACCTCCAACTAGAAGGCGGACGTCCCTAGGCTATCACACCTAAAGACTCCATTAATTAATTTCTGATTATTTCTAGGCTCTATGAACGACAGCGGATTTCATACATCATTTAATATGAACGGAACATAATATGTATTGGTAATAAACACGTTACTGCCTATCCCATACCTTGTGCCGAAGTCTGGCCATATATCTACTATACTATGTCTTCGAACCGGAAAACTCAATTTACCTTAAAATAGGACAACATCTTAAAAGCTTTTTACCTTCAAAGTGTTTGTGGTACGTGCATTATAGCCACTTTTTGTCATAATACGTATAAAATCAACACACATCCTTTTGTTGACTTCGTCCGCGTGGATTTAGGTTTTAAAAATCCTGCTGAAACTCGTCAATTTTCCAGGATAAAAAATTGCCTATGTCCTTCCCCGGGATGCAAGCTATCTCTGTACCAAATATCGTCAAAATCGGTAGAACGGTTGAGCCGTGAAAAGCTAGCAGACAGACAGACAGACAGACAGACAGACAGACAAACAGACAGATACACTTTCGCATTTATAATATTAGTATGGATACATTTTTAAGGAGCAATTAGTTTCTTACTAGTTCTTTTGGACAAGAAGTGTTGTTCTAAAAAACAGTTTTTTCTAACCATGACCACGATACATTTGATAAAAGAAATGAACAACTGTTTCGTGAGCATGGTATAAACATGTTAATCTACACCCATGCTTTAAATCCTCTATAAAAGATTCTGAAACAGTTAGCTTATTGCCAACACTAAAACACCCAATATCTTAATAACCATTAAATCATCCAAACGAGTGTTATAATGTTGTAGAAAAAGAGACAGCGCTATACTGCTGGCATAAATCTGTCTCGTTATGCCAGCAGTATAGCGCTGTCTCTTTTTCACAGGAGTGTTATAATGAAATTCAGTACAACATTATAACACTCGTTTGGATGCTTTAATGGTTATAAAGATATTGGGTGTTTTAATGTTGGCAATAAGCTAACTGTTTCAGAATGTTTTATAGAGGATTCATAATATTATGGGTGTAGATAAAGTCTTGTATGCAACTGTTGATAAATAGGTATTAAAACACTCAAGTCGTCCGACTTTCGTGTTGTAATGCCCCTCTTTATACAACAGTTACATAAATAACTAATTCACACCACTTGCTGTAGAATGCCTTATTATAGACCTGTTAGCTAAGGGTAAAATACGTCATAACATTCCTACGACTTGTACGCCGGGTTGTAATGTTGCACTGAAATCCATTACGCCTTAGGGGTTGTAATGTTGCACTGAAATCCATTACGTTAAAAGATGTAATGTAGCCGAAGCAAATTCTGTTATTTATAAGGAGCTTTTAGTTTAAGTCGAGTGAAACTATTATTAGTTTTAATTAGTGAAACTATTGTATATTGTCTGGCAATGCACGGCGTGATTTCTAACACTATTCCAAAGAAAATCTAAAAAATCGACTTTATACATACTTTGCCGTAACATTTTGTTCACATTTATTACCTGTGTTATCTCCCAAAGCCACCATGATCCAAACAAACATCTAAACAAATGTTCCTCTCAGTGTTCGTGACTAACGCAGAGAAACTTGCAGCTTTAAAAAAATAATGCAGATCTGACACGCGCTGGCTCTTAGTCCATAAGATAATAGGTTTATGGATGATCCGAAAATAGAGGCTGCATTAGCATCTCAATCAATATGAGATCGACTGTTATACTGCTTCTTCCCATTGGATTATAATTATTAGTATACATTGATATAGAATTACTAGTTGTGCGTTTTTTATTAATACCGGTTGATTAGGTTGGTTGATAATGATACACGTCCATTGAAATAATAACATGTTACGGGACTAAATCAAATATTATGGTATTTTTAAACAAAGTAAAATATTACTCGCATTACTCTTTTGTAAAATTACGGGTTATTATGTTTTAAAGTTTTAAGCAATTAAATATCACATGCTTTAATGGTGAAGGAAAACATCGTGAGGAAACTCGCTTGTCTGAGTTCTTCATGTTCTCAAAGGTGTTTGAAGTCTGCTAGTCCGCATTGGGTCAGGCGTGGCAAACTATGGCCTAAGCCCTTTGTACTTTGAGAGGAGACGCGTTCTCAGTAGATGGCCGGTAATGAGTTGATCATGATGATGAGGTAAGCACATAGTGTTACAGTGCGACAATGCTATTTTGGCCCGTGGCGAAAATCGGAACTATCAAGTCAAGTATCCCCTTTGTTCTTGTCTGAATAGTCTAAGCCCTTGTTCTCCAACAGCGCCCCCCTGTCAATGTCATTCAAGTGCCAAAAGAGCCTTGTCGGACTGTATCTTGTACGATGGTACTCCCATGGACTAGCAGTTCGATTCACACTTAGCTGGTTTTATAGTCTCTTTGTCATCAGGATTTGGTGTGCCTATAGATTTTATCAATTGCTGAAGCTGCATTGTGATCAGTTTTCTCAGAATTTCGCATGTGTTTCATATCACAACATTTCTTATGCACTTTGCAGTTTCAGAGCATATCTTAACTTAAAGTTATCGGCTGGCTATTACAATGTTGTAATTACCTTACTTAGATATAGAGTTCATATTAATTTGCCAAACCGACTTTAGCTTTTGAAATCCCAGATACCAATTTTCATGGGCAAAACTTGAAAAAACTACACACTTTTATACAAACTTTTATTAATCCTATTTAATCTTCTTCGGGGTGGAGTTTCCGAAAATTCTTTCTGGTCCTTTCATCAAAGGAGCTTACTGTCAAAATTTCAAATGGAGAGGACATTTAGGTATAGTCCGTTCATCGAAACTTGACGCGTGAGTAATATGTTGGCACCATTGCTTTGTTTCTTTATTACTTAGAACTTAGGGTTTATTATTGTGTGATTTCCAATGATGCCAACATTATTACTCACGCGTCAAGTTATATACGATACATTATAGATTACAAGTCTTTCTCACATTGTATAGATTTACATATTATTATGTTCTTAGAATGGCATTTATTACACAATCATGAAACTGCACAACTTCGCAATTATTTGGTTAGTGGTCGACCAAAGAGCGTGCCAAATTCGGGATATGCAGGAATAGTAAAAGAGACAAAGTTAGTCCTGCAACTTTACACTTTGGATACAAATTTAGAAATTATTTCAAGACACCTAGAACTTACTTCAGATCTATCATTCGATTAAACGAAATATATCGTCCTACATATTATTTTTACCTACAAACTGAAAAAAAAAACTGTTTAGTAGAAAGTTTAGTTATATTATATTATAATAGTTAGTTTAATTATAAGGTGACATCGGCAAAAACATAAAGTTAATCTTTTCTTATAAGTGTTAGAAAGTTTTGATAAGAGATAATAATTTTCAGTTACCTAATCGCTATCGCTGTAATCTGCACAAAACTGATTATTTGACAAATTGGGGCACGTGTAGTGGCTACATCATGTTGGTTTAATTTCTACTGCCTACTTTTTGATATGAGAACCGAGATACAAGATAGTCCTTTAGCACTTGGCTCAGAACAAGAAGCTCTGAGGAAATCTATCAACACTTCATCCAGAATCATTCTTTCATTGGTACACTTATGTTGAAGGTATTTAAAACTGACTACCTATAATAATAATAAAAATCGGCCAAGTGCAAGTCAGACTCGCGCACTGAGGGTTCCGTACCTACTACAGTCGTATTTTTTAACATTTTGCACGGTAAATCAAAAAAATATGCATAAATGAAAACCTGCTTTGAATGTACAGGTAAACTTTGATATGATATCCCACTTAAGTATATTAATCTTAATTTGAAAGTTTAAAATCTTACAAATTATTTTTTCATGAATCATTTCAATCAACACATTTTTTACGTGTCCTATAAGACCTAACTACCTGCCAAATTTCATGACTAGGTGAACGGAAAGTACCCTATAGGTTTCTTGATAGACACGACAGACAGACAGACAGAAAGACGGACAGACGGATAGGCGGACAGGCAGACGGACAAAGTGATTCTAAAAGGGTGCATTTTTCCTTTTGAAGTACGAAACCCTAAAAATATTCAAAAAGCCATATTTACATCTCCGGTCGATTGATGTTAATGATATGTACACACACGAATTAATAGGTAGGTAGCTACAAAGTTCATACCGAGATAATATAAACTATTTCCACGGACCTGGCACCTCATTAAAGTGTAATACTTATCTAGATGTAAAGTATTTATAGTCAAGCTAACAGCGTTTATTTGGCCAAATCTTATTTGTTTTAAAACGCTCAGAACAATAGTGTCTGACAGATTAGAGCTAGGCGAATATATAATAGAGAAAGAGCCAGTAAGTGCCTGACCTTCCTTATTTCATAAAAGCTGAAAGTTTCTCTGCGTATTGTCCCCAACACTGGGAGGAACGTTTGTTTGCATGTTTGTTTGGATCATGGTGACTTTGGGAGAAAACGGGTAATTAAGGTGTAAAAAATTTTACGTCAAAGTATAAAGTCTAATTATTTCATGTAATATGAAAAGGACAGACACAGATTGACAGTTTTAAATTTAATTTAGAGCCGTCAAACCGCGTGATTTTAGCTGCCAGTCGCGAGCCTACTGTTTAAATTTGTAGCGTGCACTAAAATTGAAAATCTTTAAAATGAAAAAAAAAATAAAAAAATGTAAAATTCATGTTCCGTCCCGTTTTAGCAAGAATAAATGGAAAAAGATGCGGATTCTCTAAATTTAGTTCAAACTGAATCGGTGCCATTACCTGTTATTTCCCAAAGCCACCATGATCTAAACAAACGTTTCTCCCAGTGTTGGGGATAATACGCAGATAAACTTGTCGCTTTTAAAAAATAAGGAAGGTCTGGCAAGCGCTGGCTCTTAGGCCATATTACTTAAATATTCGTACAAACTGTAGATTCAGATTTGATGGATAAAATACGTCTAAATATATTATTTCACAAGTTCCAATAGTCTACGTCAATGTAAGTAAAATTAGAACCGCTTCGTTTATATTGTTTGTAGAGCTCATAATATTATTTAAACATACAAATTCAGCTTCAAGACACAGATTATTTTGGTTAAAATATTATAAACATCTATTTGTTATGCTGTTGTTATGGTCCGAGATCCCGTCCGCAGAGTGAACTAGAGTGAGGGAACTCTCGGAAAGTGTTTAAAAATAGAAGTAAGTATAGTAAGCGACAGGTTAAAATGGCAATCGGGGAGCGAACGATCCGCACACCCGCATAGCTCCCGCGCTAACCCGGTGCGGGCGAGCACAGGTGACGTGCGAATGTGCGGGGCGTCCCCCCCGCCTCATACCCCGATTGCCATCTCAATCTGTCGCGGACTATATTATCTTAAACATCAAAAAATTTGGGTCAAGTTTTTGATGTTTTAGATCAGAACGTTTGTAGAACGTTTCGCAATTATACAGAAAGAATCGGCACATCTGTCTGTAGGCATTGTTTTTAATGTAAGTGACCGGCGCGCAAGATTGTACCAGAGGTTATCCATAGTGTTATCGTCGTCAGGCGCACTGTGTCAATTTTCCAATTTTAGTACTCGATAATTGTATGAAACATTTTTTTCTCTCCCGATTTTTTGGAACAGTTATCTGTTCAGTTTATCGAGAATGACCCAACCAACTTGCACAATTATTTTATATAGATAAGACCGATTCTTGGTACCTACTTAATATAATATATTACAAAAATATACGGGGTGATGTGTTTTCAGATCAATAAGACGACAAACACATAATTAATGGACGAGTAATTAAAATAATTATTTATGGCGTTTAAACTATCGTGATTGATTTACATTATAAAATAATATATTATTATATACAGTGTAACCTCTATATTGCGAACTTCTATTTAACGAAAAATTCCTTAAAACGTACAAACTGCTAAGGTTTTTGCTAAGTAATTTGTTTTACATTGTTGCCCTTATATTGAAACCCTAGCATAGCGTTGCAACCACTCTCAATAGCAAAACAATACGTTTATTTTATTTTATTCAGATACAAGTTAGCCCTTGACTGCAATCTCACCTGGTGGTAAGTGATGATGCAGTCTAAGGTGATAGCGGGCTAACCTGGAAGGGGTATGGCAGTTTTTATTAAACCCATACCCCTTTGGTTTCTACACGGCATCGTACCGGAACGCTAAATCGCTTGGCGGCACGGCTTTGCCGGTAGGGTGGTAACTAGCCACGGCCGAAGCCTCCCAGGAGACCAGACCAGAAATTTAGAAATTATAAAATTCCAAACCCCTGCCAGGAATCGAACCCGGGACCTCCCACTATTAAGACTACAGCGCTCACCACTGCGCCAGGGAGGTCGTCGAAACGTAATTGTTTAGACCCAGAAAACATAAGTTTCACTGACATTTAAACGCAATACTGTTAAAAAGTCATAAATATTTCGTAAATGCAATAAACTTCTTGTAAGAGAAGAGAAGAGTGTGGCGGTATAAGTCAGCGGATTGGGACGAAATGCGTCACTTCTTCGCATCCTACCCTTGGCAGCAAACATGTTTTTCCTCCAACGATCCATCGAACTGCGAGACCTCCATTTCCGAGGTGATTCGTCAGGCAATGGAGTTTTTTATACCATTCGCTGACGTACCCCTTAATGGCAAAACCCCGCGATGGTACAATGCTGAGTGTGCCCATTCCGAAGCCCAGAAACAATCAGCATATATAGCTTGGGTTGACGCTCGAAGTCGTAAGACTCCAGACTTGAAATCAAAGAAGAAGGAGTTCAATGTTGCTGCCAAGTTACATAAGACAGTTTTAAAGAAGGCTCGATACAACCGCACTAAGCGGATCGGGAACAAAGTAGCTTCCTACCCCAGTGGTAGTAAGGCTTTTTGGTCCCTAGCTAGGTCGGTTGAGTCGAACTTCTGTCGGCCTACACTGCCGCCGCTGCTCAAACCTGACGGATCGCTTGCTTTCACAGCACCTGACAAGGCAAATCTTCTCGCTTCACAATTTGCTAAAAGTTCACATCTTGAGGCTGGAGATGCCTGTCCACCCGCTCTCCCCACTTGTGATTCCATAATGCCTGAAGTGCATATCCATCAAAAGGAGGTTCTCAAAACACTCCGTTCCCTTGATGTGAACAAAGCCAGCGGTCCTGATGGGATCCCAGCAATCGTCCTGCGAAACTGTGCCCCTGAACTATCTCCTGTCCTGACACGTCTGTACCGTCTCTCTCTGAGTAAAGGTCAAGTGCCCAAATCCTGGAAAATCTCTAATGTACAACCTGTACCAAAAAAAGGCAGTCATGCTGACCCGGCGAACTATAGACCTATAGCTATCACCTCGTTACTTTGTAAGAGCATGGAGCGCATACTAAATACGAAGCTCCTGGCATATCTCGAGTCCAATGATCTACTCTCCGACCGCCAATACGGGTTTCGTCAAAAGCGGTCCGCCGGCGACCTACTCGTGTATGCCACCCACGTATGGGGAGAAGCTATAGAGAAGCACGGAGAAGCACTTGCTGTCTCTCTCGATATATCTAAGGCTTTCGACCGGGTCTGGCATGACGGCCTTCTTAACAAACTTGCAGCATACGGCCTCCCACCATGCCTATGTGACTGGATATCTAACTTCTTGAGTGAACGTTCCTTCCGAGTAGTCGTTGACGGCTGCTCGTCGGATCTTATGGCCGTCAATGCTGGTGTTCCTCAAGGGTCTGTCCTCTCCGCTACACTTTTTTTGCTGCATATCAATGATCTGTTACAACCCGGTATCATTGGGTACGCCGACGACAGCACTGTAGTGGAAAGTTACATATCCAGTCCGCGTGCTGGTGGCTCAGAAATCAGTGAACTCAGAGAGGCAATGGTTGAACGGTTAAACGGTTTAAATTCCACCCTGAAATATGTTTCAGATTGGGGTGATGCCAATCTGGTAGAGTTTAACGCGACAAAAACTCAGGCGTGCCTGCTTACAGCTAAACGGAGTCCTTTCACCTTGACTCCCACTTTCCGAGGTGTCTCCGTTCCTATCACCGATCATATTGATCTCTTAGGTCTCGACATTTCAGCCAATATCAACTTCGGAAGGGCTATCGAAGCTAAAGCCAAGACTGCTGCCAAAAAACTTGGTATTCTCAACAAAGTCAAGCAGTACTTCACGTCGCACCAACTGGTAACCTTATATCAGGCCCAGGTCCGGTCGTGCATGGAGTACTGCAGTCATCTCTTCGATGGCTCTGCTAAATACCAACTAGCCGCTTTAGACGCCGTTGATAGTCGAGCCAGGAGACTTATAGGCGAAGATTCACCACTTTTGGGGAAGCTTCAAAGTCTTGATCACCGCCGAAAAGTTGCCGGCCTATCGGTGTTTTACAGGATATATTTCGGAGAGTGTGCGCAGGAGCTGTTCGATCTTGTCCCTCCCTCACCTTTCTACCACCGTACCGCAAGACACCGGGCGAGTTTTCACCCCTATGTCGTCAACATTCCATCTTCGCGCACGAAACGCTGTGTTCATTTGTTTGTTCTGATTGCCTAGCACCTGTTTACTTACTGTACTTCCTACTATCGTCTTATTGCTACCAGAGATAATATATTGTTGCTACCCACTTATTCGTAACATTATACCGTTTTCTTTTATTCTCCATTTAACGAAAACTCTTTATAACGCAATAAAATACCTAGTCCCTTCAATTTCACTATATATAATAATTGTAAGATTTGAAACGAAAAAATTAAAGCGCATGCAACAGATATAATTGATGCACAATTGACACCTAAATCCAGTGATACGAGTATATAATTATTATGCCGAAATCACAAACAATTTTTTGCCTCTACAAGTGATATGAAGTGTTGTGAGTTAGCCCTACTCACTTTACTCTTTATTACTTATCTGTTCACCTCTGACTAGGATCCACTAGCTATTACCACTTTATCATCATAAAGTTTTAGTAAAGAAATATTTATAAGTTGTTCCCATAGACTTATGTATTATTACTTTGTAAGGACAGGGCCATTGAACAAGCAAAATGGCACCGACTCATTGGTCCTAAAATGTTTATTTAGCACCAGTGCGACCTCAGTGACGTCTGGATTTCAAACGGGTCGTTCATTAGTATCTAAGAGGTGGCGCTGATTTATTTGGTTCCAAAACCGTGAAAAATTTTGTTCGCTTGGGCATATCTTGTCATTTATATCGATGGTTAATCCTTTATTAACTGACAGTAAAACATCCTGTATTTTTACATCGCAACGAATCAGATGGCATGTTAATTATTTATTATAATATTATAATAATGTTATATTAATCTACATAATTATCAAAACAATAACCTGCAGAGGTTACAGACGCCAATATCCCGTTTTATAAATGAACGAGCCTTTTTTCAAAGGGAATAATGTAAATTAAATATAATTAACGGGGGCACTACCGTGCCCCCAGATAAATCATCATAACCATCATCAACCTATCACTGGCTCACTACAGAGAAAGGGTTTCTTCTCAGAATGAGTATTGGATTTGGCTATAGTCTACCACGCTGACCAAGTGCGGATTGATAGACTTCTGACACCTTTGAGAACATTATAGAGAACTCTCAGGCATCCAGTTTCCTCACCATGACGTTTTCCTTTCACCCTTAAAGGAAGTGATACTGAATTGCTTATAAAAGTTATAATAACTCCGAAAAGTTGGAAGGTTGAGCCCCGGGCCTTCCAACTAGAAGGCCGAAGTCTTACCACCACCACTAGGCTAACACAGCTAATGAATAAAATAATCATTATATTTTTTATTATTGAACTATTTAAAAAAAAAAAAGAAACCATACTGAACAAAGTGCAAGAATCCTCACCCTAGAAAAACAGATAAGGTGCAGAAATATAATATTTTTTGGGGTCGAGGAAGGTGAGAAATCATACGAGGAATTAGAAAACAAAATATTACACATAGTGACAGTGAATATGAAGGTGAATTGCAATAGAAGTGAAATTGAATTGACGAAAAGAATGGGTAAAAAGGCGGAAAATAAAACAAGACCTATTGTTGTAACTATAACTACCTTTGGAAAAAAACTTACTATCCTTAAAAATAAAAAGTACCTCAAAAACTCAAACATTTACTTGAAGGAAGATTATCCACAAGAAGTTTTAGAAAAAAGGAAACAACTCCAAGAACAGCTACAACAAGCACGTAACGAAGGAAAGATAGCATATCTTCGCCAGGACCGGCTCATAGTTTATGAAGCAAACAAAACTAGACCCAACATGACAGAGGAAGTTAATAGTAAACAAAATTCTAGGAAGAGGGAACTAGAATCTACCCCCCCAAGTCAAAGGAGCAGCCCACATCTTCATCAAAATCTGCCTACACCAAACTGTCAGGTAGCTAAGAAAAATAAATTTAAACCAATCAATTCTAAGGGCCAGAGCTCTATGACTAACTTCATGCAGAAACGTAGCGATGGAATACAAATGTCATCTAGTTCCACCGCACTCATTCACGAAAATGATGATTAGCAATTACCATTGAACTATTTATTGAGCTTAAATAATATCTGGGTATGGAACATACTAAACGTACCTAACTTACGTTAGTTATTGTTGTAGATAGATCTTTGTATTATTCTTCTGTGGTAATTTATTTTAAAAGATTACCTAGTTCAAGAAGTCATTTTTTGGTTTTAGTTTATAAACTTTTGATAATACTAAGTAGGTAATAATTACTGTGATAAGTTACGATGTTCTAATCTAAGATGGGATTGGCTAACTTGGAAGTACAGTCACACGAGTAGATATATAGACCAGAGGGGAAGCTTCATACTAGCGGCTGGCTGTAGGTTCACTCACTCTAGCGCAGCTCACGCACACCACGACGTGTCACGGACGCTCCGTTTGCCGCCAAACTGGGCGCACGGAGCGTCCGTGGCACATCGTGGTGTGCGTGAGCTAGTGTGAAGCTTCCCCTCTGGTCTATAATATCTACTCGTGTGGTACAGTATGGCAGTTAAAGTCAACCTCTACTCCTGATCGGTTGCGATGCGGCATCGTACAGTACCCGTAGTAAAAGATTTTACGTCTCACCAAGCAAACGTTGCTACAATTCGAGAGTCGAAATACTTCCGCGTTATAGTAAACTGGATCTTAATAGCCTTGTTTTAAAGCTCAAGTTTGTCTACACATTGCGAAATTAAAATCAGTGGCATTGAATTTTTGACTTCAATTCAAGGCTCTTTAGGTCCATTTTACTTTGATGTTTATTGTGTTTCGACTCTCGAATTCTAGCAACGTTTGGTGAGACGTAAAATCTTATATTACGGGTACTGGAACGCTAACTCGCTTCTCGGCACGATTTTTGCTTCTACGCGCGATTTGGGCGCGTTAGGAACCTTCGTAGCTTTAGTTTTAAGTTCGCGTAAAAATTATCACCACTGTATCATCATTTGTAAGACAAATGCAAACCGACTATCAAAAAGCGTAATTTTTTAACTACTTTGAATAAACGTTTTGACTTTTTGACTTTTTTTTTACGTTGGTAACTAGCTAACTATACTAGCTATGGCTGAAGCGTACCACCATATTATGGACCAGACTACAGACAATATTTTAGAAATCATTCTAGTAGCTGTATTGCCTTTGCCAGGAATCGAACACTTCCTGTTTTAATGACCACACCATCATCATCATCATCATCATCATCATGATCAACCCATCGCCGGCTCACTACAGAGCACGGGTCACCTCTCAGACTGAGAAGGGTTTTGGCCATAGTCTACCACGCTGGCCATGTGCGGATTGGTAGACTTCACACACCTTTGAGAACATTATGGAGAACTCTCAGGAATGCAGGTTTCCTCGCGATGTTTACCTTCACCGGTAAAGCAAGTGATATTTAATTAATTAAAACGCACATAACTCCGAAAAGTTGGAGGTGCGTGCCCGGGATCGAACCCCCGACCTCCAATTAGAAGGCGGACGTCCTAACCACTAGGCTATCACAGCTTGCATTGACCACACCGCTTAAGTGCAATAGGAAGGTCGTAACGACGTATTAAACACTAGCTGATGCCCGCGTGGATTGAGCTTTTTAAAAATCCTGTGGGAACTCTTCAACTTTCCGGGATAAAAAGTAGCCTATGTCCTTCCCCGGGGTGCAAGCTATCTCTGTACCAAATTTCGTCAAAATCGGTTGAACGGTTAAGCCGTGAAAAGCTAGCAGACAGACAGACAGACAGACACACTTTCACATTTATAATATTAGTATGGATTAGGTAGGTACGTGAAACGGGTAAGTGTGTCTGTACTGCTCGCTGCAATTAGTCTGAAATGCAGCGCCTCGTACAACTGTCATTCTCAATTCCTTTTCATAAGCTACCTACCTTTATGGAAAGAGTGAATAGGCATCTTCTAGTCAAACGCGTTTCATCTTAGACAAAATCATCATTTTCTGCTAGGTACGTCTAATTGTGGGTCAAGCGCTGTTATTCAATAGTCAAAGTCAAAGTCAAATCATTTATTCAAGGTAGGTCTAACTGTTGTACTCTTTTTAATAGTTGTTGGAATTGTAGGATAATATAGTGGTGATAATTAATTTCGTAGGTATACTTAAAACTAAAGCTACAAGGTTTCCAAACGCGCCCAGGTCTGAGTCTTAACCCACAACAAACTCAGCTGGTTATTCTTTTTACTATCACCACTTCACAAAATCACTTCAACTTATTAAAACTATCAAAGCTGTTAAGCAACTCATTCCCAAGCTTTAAGTATGAAAACTAGCAAGAATAAGGCAGACTTATGCCACATAATGCTTACACAAAATCTACAGTTTTATACATAGGCTACAACATTTGGATCAAATCAATATCTGAAACATTCATTTCCGGAATCGAAAATATTGTTCTAAATAGATCAATGAGTTGAATAGTTCATCAAGTAAAGTACCTACATAGCTGATAGCGATGTGCTTCCGATATGAAAGAAATATGAAATCGTGCTACAAATAAATGTATAAAATGAGAAACAGTACAGCTCAAACCACTGGGGCTTGAACCTTGAAATTTTGACTTTGAATACTAACTTTGAAGGTAACTACTTTTTTCTGACACTGGAATCTTTGTTGGAGTAGAATTCCTATAAGTCCTTTCTTAGTGGGCTTATTGCAAGTATAACGTAGGTTTTCTTAAAATAAAAATCTTTTTTATTCGTATAAACTTTTACAAGTACTTACGAATAGTCGGTAAGCACTGTGGTCTTATTAGTGGGAAGTCCCGGGTTTGTTTCCTGACAGGGGGTTGGAATTTTATAATTTCTAAATTTCTGGTCTAGTCTGGTGGGAGGCTTCAGCCGTGGCTAGTTATCACCCTGCTGGCAAAGTCGTGCCTCTAAGCGTTTTGGCGTCAAAAAAATAGGAAAAGGGAAATTGCAAGGATAAGGTACTCTTAGGTACGCTAAAGGGAATTGAATGAGTTGAAAATACAATAGAGCTGCGTAGAGCAAAGATAATTTATGATAAGTTAGCTGGCCTATTTTGATATGAGCTTGCTCAATCTTAGTGCAGCGCTTGTAATGTAATGTGTACAATAAAGCGTAAGCGTAATGTGTACACGATAAATATATATAGTGCGGAGCCGAGGAGCAGCGTCTTCTACATTAGCAGATATAAACCATACTAATATAAAATATGAAAGTCGGTCTGCATGTTTGCTAACTTTTCACATCCCAACTGATTTGGAAATTTATTAGTTACAGAGATAGTTTGCATCAACAATAATTATTAATTAATTAATTAATTAATTTTAATCTCGGAAAATCGAACAGTTCCCTTAAGATAAAAAAAATAATCCAAGCAGAAGCCATTATGTAGAGAGGAAGGTAAAATTTATTAGTTTCTAGTTAGTTTCTGAGTTTTTATGTAGGAGGTAATCTTCGGAATGAATGATCCAATTCTGTAATCTCTTTCACTGACATAATATAATATAGCTCTAAGTTATCCCCGTGCACTATAAGCTATAAAATATTTATTTATCTCTATATCAGGTATATCACGCGACAAAATCACTGCCAAAAGCTAGTTTTTTATGAATATCATTTTCAACCTAGTCATCATCATGATCAACCCATCGCCGGCTCACTACAGAGCACGGGTCTCCTCTCAGAGTGAGAAGGGTTTTGGCCTTTAACCTAGTATGACAAAGTAATTAAAGTAACCAATGTGAATGGATGGATGAATTTATGAAAATCCTTTCTTAGCGTTGAAAATATATCAGCACTAACAAAGGATTCACCGTTAAAGCCGTGATAGTCTAGTGGTTAGGACGTCCGCCTCCTATTCGGGAGGTCGGGAGTACGATCCCGGGCACGCACCTCTAACTTTTCGGAGTGATATGTGCGTTTTGAGAAATTAAATATCAGTCACTTTAAAGGTGAAGGAAAACATTGTGAGGAAACCTGCTTGCCTGAGAGTTCTCCATAATTTTCTCAAGGTTATGTGAAGTCTGCTAATCCGACCATGACCAGCGTGGTGGACTATGGCCGAACTCTTCTCATACTGAGAGAAGACCAGTGCTCCGTAGTGAGCCGCCGATGGGTTGATCATGATGATGACGAAAAAAGTAGTTTCATCATCAGCATCATCAAAATTTAATATGCTACTTATATGCTGCAGTGCATGTAATATAAGTCAATGAGTGCATTATACTTAACTCCTACGCAAATTTTTTGTTTCTGTTCTGTTCTAGCCCCACTGGTTTAAAAGCTGTTGTCTGGCAGTCAGTTTTAAGATTTTTTTGTCAAAACCAAAAAAATACACCTTTGGACTTGGATTTAACAATCGCATAAATTTTCGGCACTTACGTAAGATTTTTTCTAACGTGGATAAAATATCAGATAATACCTAAGTAGATACGTCTGTATTAGTGTACTCAACGAAACTCGTCGTCTTTACCGGTTGCTTTGATTTTGCTAAAGAGTAAAAAACTCTTTCAAAATTAAAAATGCAATACAAAATCCTACAATACAAAAATTTCCTGTTTCTAGCCACACTTGTTTAAGCTGTTGTCTATCAGTCAGTTTTAAGAATGTTTTTTCGAAACCAAAAAATTCTTAAAATTGTGTTCATTGTACAACAAGGGCATAAAATTAGCCATTTTATCCGAGACGTTTATTTACCCGAGCCGAAGACGAGAGCAGATATTTAAAGCGAGGATAAAATGGCTTTTATGAACGAGTTATACGCTCTGCTTTTCATTTCGATTGCGAAGAAATGAAACAATAATATTATTAAAAGTACATGTCTAAAGTGAAATTCGAGCAATTTTGTAATGAGGTTGTATAGGTCGGGAGACTGATATACTTAGCAGTTTTAACTTTCAAAGTAAAATCACTATGCCAAATGGGGTATCGTATGAAATAACTTTACCTGTAGATTATAAAACAAGTTTTTATTTATTTCTACGCATGATAGTCTTTAATTTATCATGCAAAATGTCGAAAAAATACGACTGTAATACGGAACCCTTGGTGCGCGAGCCTGACTCGCACTTGGCTGGTTTTTTCTTTTCGCATCATTCTCTCTACTTTTGAGGATTGTGGCTCCCTGGACTATATCACTTCTTTCATAATATTGAGCCGTTTCTTCCTATTTGGAATTCAAGTGAAACCTTTGAGGGTACGTTGCCCACTTCATTTAGCGGGCTAGAATAACGTGTCAGACTATATCCATGGGGTCTTTTCCCCCAATCTTAGAGCCATAAAGAACAACAATTTTTTTTGATGACTTAAAATATTATATTACTCGCTGGTGCCCGCGACTTCATCCGCGTGGAGTTAGGTTTTTTAACAATCCCGTGGGAATTCTTTGATTTTCTGGGATAAAAAGTAGTCGATGTCACTTTATCTATACCCATGCAAAAAATCACGTCAATCCGTTGCAACGTTGCGATGTGATTGAAAGACAAACCAACAAACCAACATACCAACAAACCAACAAACCAATAAACCCACAAACAAACACACTTGCGCATTTATAACTATAATACTGATGGGACAAGTGTATGCAATCAGTTCTCTTCAAGCGATTGCAATTAGTTTCCGTGACAACGCCACAAAAGACCTTGTGCGAGACAAACACGTCGCGTCACAGCACAGTGCAAACGAGTGGAATAAACAGTCATGTTTCACTTTTAGCTGGAATCTTAGTACTCATCAACTAAAACTAACCTAACTTAAAAACCCGGTGGACAGTGCTCTTTCAGAATTTTATAGCACTTTCAGGAGGAGTGTATTCGGAGAGTGCTGCATACAAATGTTGTTTGATTCAACCAATCATACAAAGCTAAGTTTGACATGTTTTAGTAACGAATATTTGTCTGCGATTAGCCAAGTTTCCGTAAAAATATTTAGCTTCAAAGCTACATGTGATCAAAGATTTATATACCTACTTCTCCAAAAGATGATCATACGAATGTGAACATACTGAAACGTAAAACGTTATTACAAGATTAAGTTATCATCTCTCAGATGTAATTAGTAGGTACACATTTAATACTTTTGTAAACACTAACTATAGGCATACAAGGTATTATAGCCTCTGATACAATACAATATTATGTTGCAAATAAGCAAGCATTTTTCGCGCAGTCGCGACATCCCATCGCTTCTTGGAAGTTAGAATCACAAAACATAATAAACGCTTGAGCGAAAACCAGTTATGATTATAGGACGCATTGGTGTGGTTCCAGAGCAGATTGTGTTGAGAGGTAGGGAGCGTAGGCGAGTTAGAACACGCAATACCTATGGTGCATGGGTGGAAAATCGACGAGTTCTGGATAGATGAGTCACAGCTGCAGTGACCGCTAGACGTATTGCAAGATTACGAAAGTTAGGCTGTCACAGACCGAGCTACACAAAATGATTCGAAAATAATAAGAGCTGGAATGAGAATAATAAATAATAATAATAATAATTTATTTATTTTTATGTATGTAAGTATATTATAACTCTTTTGGCTTTTATATGTATCTATTTTGTACGCGGGCGTGAGAGTAGATGTATAATGTATATCCATAATAATAATAAATAAAATCTTTAATATCTTAACAAACATGTAGTTTAACAAGCTTTAGTGTAAGGCCCTGCCTCATGAGGTAGTGTAAACTGTGTTTCAGGAGGCAGTGTCTTCCCATAATCTTAATATTATTTATATTAAACATTGACAACTACTTAAAAATTAAAAACAACTAAGTAGGTACTTATAATTGCTAATAATTTTTTTAAATAGAATAGAAATAAATAATTTGATTGAGTTTGTTGTAGGCTCTTCTCAGACCTAGTGCGTATGGAACTCTCGAAGGTATAAGTTAAGTTTATCACCATATTACATCATTATCTTACAAATCCAACAATTGACAATAGGCTACTTGACAATTTTTTTAAGTTGGTCTTAAATGGTTAATATTTGTCCTATTATATCAAAAAAATTAACACTATATTTTTTTGCGCCCTAAAAACCGTAAAACTTTAATTTAAAAAAATATTTTTCTTAGACAGGTGAAAACACTGTCGGCCATGTTTGGCCGATAGATTATCTGTGCTCTGACGTCATGCATTTGTAAACAACAGTATAACCCTGTGGTTATACTGTTGTTGTGTTTTCACCTGTCTAAGAAAAATATTTTTTTAAATTAAAGTTTTACGGTTTTTAGGGCGCAAAAAAATATAGTGTTAATTTTTTTGATATAATAGGACAAATATTAACCATTTAAGACCAACTTAAAAAAAATGTCAAGTAGCCTATTAAAAAGTGTACAATGTTACCTATTTTGAATAAATGATGTTACTTTGACTTTGATGCCTAATTTAGAAAAAAGATGCCTTTTGATTAATTTACAAAAGGTGTGTAAAAGTTAAAAATTACTATAAGTGACTATTATAAAGGCTATAACAATAACAATAATCTGTAGTACCTGTACTTAAGATATGGCTTTTGATGGTATAGAAAGTAAGTATTAGTTGTGTTCATGCAAACCGTATAAGGACTGATCACCGTATAAGAGAAGTAATATCAAAACGCAACTAAAAGTTTAGTATTGTCAATGTCAGTCGGCTAATGTTGTGATTCGATAGAACGGACGCGTCACAACATGTTATGTACGATAATTGGGGGAGCTCCTTGTTGCCGATGAATGGAGGAGTATGGGCCAAGACAGTACCGGGAGCGATTGAGTTTTATTCTGATTTTTAAGAATTTTTGGAAAGTGGTAAATAATTTAAAAATACAGAAAAATGGGCAAGACAGTACCGGGGGCGATTGAGTTTTACAGTGAATTTTAAGAATTTTTGGAAAGCGGTAAATATTAAAATACAGAAAAAAATGGCCAAGACAGTACCGGGAGCAATTGAGTTTAAAGTGATTTTTAAGAATTTTTGGAAAGCGGTAAATAGAAAAATACAGAAAAAATGGACAGGAGCGAGTTGGAGTCGGACTCGCACACGATGGGTTCCGTACCATCAACATCAACAAACAATTAATCGCACAAGAAATCCTTCTCCTTCTTTTCACACACATACAAACTGTGGAATCACCTCCCATCAGCGGTGTCCCCACTAGATTACAACGTAGGGTTATTCAAGGGGCGGACCAAAAATTCCTGAAACGCTGGCAACGCATCGGCAGTTCCTATGGTGCTGCAAATGTTCATGGGCGGCGGTAATGACTTAACATCAGGTGGGTCCACCTGCTTATTTGCTCGCTACCTCTATTTAAAAAAATCTCAAACTAGTATAATAAAAATTTATCGCTCTAACATAATGATGGACAGCGCCATTTGGTTGTGTTTTTTTTTTTGATTTAGTACTTACACTAATTATTTATTTGGACGTGGGCACTAATTATTTTTTGTGATGTAACCACAAATTCACAGTTTTTGGATTTTTACCTTTACTTGTGCAATAAGACATTGCTACCTGCAAAATTTGTCAAATCAAAATGATTCTAGGTCAACGGGAAATATCCCTATACTATAAGTTTTGATTCCCTCGAATTGACAGACGACATAAAGATAGACAGACGGGCAGACAGACAGACAGTCAGACAGAGAGGCAACAAAGTGAACCTATAGATCAGGGTTCCTTTTTTCCTTTTGAGGTACGGAACCCTGAAAATTACTTAATTAAATTTTATAATGGGACTATACTGCGGTTAATCTTTCGATCATATTACTGCTACATTTGAGAAGCAAAAATATTATTCAAAAATACTCGTAATAATTAAGGCATTGAATTGGAGGGCTACATTTTCATTTAGACTTTATTTCCGAAACATTACAAAACCGCAACCCGAGCTATCGCTTTACGGCTGAAATTAATATTTAACTATTATGAATCAGTAGGTACCCTTATTATAAATGAGAAATTGTGTTTGTATGTTGGTTTGTTCGTTTATTGGTTTGTTGGTTTGTTGGTTTGTCCTTCAATCACGTCGCAACGGTGCAACGGATTGACGTAATTTTTTGCATGGGTATAGATAAAGACCTGGAGAGTGACATAGGCTACTTTTTATCCCGGAAAATCAAAGAGTTCCCACGGGATTTTCAAAAACCTAATTCCACGCGGACGAAGTCGCGGGCATCAGCTAGTGATCAATATAAGGCCTGATTTATACTTATTTGTGGAGTGTAGGAGTAGGTGATGATGCAATCTAAGATGGATTCGGGCTAACCTGGAAGGGGTATGGCAGTTTTATTAAACCCATACCCCTTTGGTTTCTACACGGCATTGTATCGGAACACTAAATCACTTGGCGGCACGGCGTTGCCGATAGGGTGGTAACTAGCCACGGCCAAAGCCACCAGACCAGAAATTTAGAAATTATAGAATCGAACCCGGGACCTCCCACTAACAAGACCACAGCGCTTATCACTGCACCAGAGAGGTCGTCGGTAAATAAACAAGTTTTCGGGTGTCAAGTGTAATTCAAAAAGACGGGTTTATTCGTAGTGCGCTCCATACAAACGTAGTTTCCCTCTCATTTAAATACCTACTAACCAATTAAACTCTATAAAATTTTGTGGGTACATTAGTACGCGGCAGAAATTAATGTACATCGATCTTTAGAAGGAGATAGCAGATATCTCTGTTGTTGAGACCGACAAAACGTCATATAGGTATGAGTGACAGACGCAACGCTCTACAAAGCCGAAATATCATTCTAATGGCCGATGTACATTAAATTCTGCCGCGTACTGTACGTCGAGTTTGATAGGTTTATTCAAATGAGAAACAATCTACGTTTGTATGGAGCTGGTGATGAAGAGCGTTAGCGTTCAGCCATTAACAGCGTGTTCGAGTACACGATTTTCAGTTTAAAGACATTTATTTCTCAATAAAGAACACAAAAGTTCACTTATATATCGAGAATTACTGTTTACATTAAATTAATTACTTAAATTAATGGTATGTACATATGGTATCTAAGTGTCACTATCTAGTACTTAATATCTAACATTAATGCTCCAAAAAATTATTTGCTAATCACTTCACACTTGCACTTATCACTTGCACTTGCTATTTAACAATGTGATGTGTAAATTAGGTATGACCATATTATTATAACTGTAATCAGGCGATAAGTTGCTTAGCAGCGTAGTTATTTGTAGAAAATTGTACGGTCTTTAAGAACGTTGCTAAGTAACTAATCGGCTTATCTATCTTCTATAAATAAACATGAATTGCCGAAATGTATGGGTAGGATCACTTTGTTGTCTGTTTGTCTGGCTGTCTGTCTGCCGGTCTGTCAAGAAACCTACAGGGCACTTCCCGTTGACCTAGAATCATGAAATTTGGCAGCTAGGTAGGTCTTATAGCAGACATTCGGGGAAAAATCTGAAAAACGTGAATTTGTGGTTATATCACACAAAAAAATTTAATTGTGGTCATGAACTAAGACTTAATTAGTATTTTCAATTATTTTCGAAGTAAGATAAACGAGTAGGTAGGATCAAGTCGCGTACCTATCATATGAAAGGTGCATGCAAGGAACTGTGCATTATATAACAGATTTTTATTTAATTTTAGACATCATTGTTTTTGAATTATCGTGCAAAATGTCGAAAAAATACGACTGTGGTACGGAACCTTCGTTGCGCGAGCCTGACTCGCACTGGGCAATTTTTTTGTCTTACTAAAGCTTACAAACGTGTCCAAATGCGTCTGCGATTGACCATTATTCATTATGCATTCATTGAACTAATTTATACGCGCCGTCTGTCCACGTTACCAATCATCCCAATCAATTATACCAGCCCTGAGCTCATTTTTAAACTGTTTAAATTTGATTTATGTGACGAACCCATAAAAAATATTGCAACACACAATTTTCGC
Source organism: Maniola hyperantus (assembly GCF_902806685.2). NCBI lineage: Eukaryota > Metazoa > Arthropoda > Insecta > Lepidoptera > Nymphalidae > Maniola > Maniola hyperantus. Next base: position 3,732,193 of record NC_048564.1, read on the forward strand.
TACATACACTTCAATTGGCGGGTCACAGGCTTTATTAACTCGATTTTAGTATTGCATTACACTTCGCTGTGTCATCTATTCTTATGAGTCATCATAAGTTTGTTTAAGGCATATAACAAACGATATAATACTACTTGTATTTAACAGACGATTGTAGAGCCAATTTAAATGTCTGTCAATTGGAGCAGAGAATTGAGTAGAACTAAATAGTGATATCAGACGGTTCATTTCTTGTTCATTTCTGTCTTTCGTTCGATATCCAACACCCGAAATGAAACACAAGATGAATCAAAAGTGACAAATGAGTTCATTAGTGAATGAATGTAAAATGAAACTACAGAGCTAATGCTCATTATGGTTAGTGAACATCAGCTGTTTATATGGTGATAATTTTCTTATACCTTAAACACCTACCTACTTTTTGTGACAATAGTAATGCTACAGCGATTTTATATCAGCAGTGTTATGACTGTTATGTGATATTTTATACCTAAATCATACGTATTCACAACTAGCTTATGCTCGCGACTTCATCCGCGTGGACTACACAAATTTCAAACCCCTATTTTAGCCCCTTGGAGGTTAAAATTTCAAATATCCTTTCTTAGCGGATGCCTACGTCATAATAGTTATCTGCATGCCAAATTTCAGCCCGATACGTCCAGTAGTTTGAGCTGTGCGTTGATAGATCAGTTAGTCAGTCTGACAGTCAGTTAGTCAGTCACCTTTTCCTTTTATATATTTAGATAACAGAATAAAAATGTTGTTGCTACTTTTCCTCAAATTGCACAATCTCCGGATATATTATGTACATTGTACATGTACCTACATTATTATCGAAATAATTTGTTTACATAAAATAATAATCGCATGTATATAAATATACTTAATTAAGCAACTAAATTCAATGTGAGATGATAAATAGATGATTATTTATAATCTGATGAACTAACTATAAAGTAGGTAAGTATAAGACCCATCCGGATTCACAGTCATATAATATAAGTCAGTTATATATAAATTGATTAGATGAACAATATAATAATGTGAACGAACTTAAGGGGTCATCATTGTGTCTAACATTTGTCATAAGAATAACAAGCGTTGTTGATAGGCATGCGATATAGGATACCTAATGCTGACATAATATAAATTACATACCTACATACTACCCACCTACCTACTTACTTTAATGAGCGTTTATCTATGTTCATTTGTGTTCCGTACCATAAAAGGGAAAAAAGAACTCTTATAGGATCACTTTATAGTCTGTCTGTCCTTCTGTCCGTCGTGTCTGTCAAGAAAACCTATAGGGTAGGTACTTTCCGTTGACCTAGAATCATGGAATTTGGTACGTAGGTAGATCTTATAGCACAAGAAAAGGAGTAAATCTGAAAATCGTAAATTTCTAGTTACATCACGAAAAAAAATGTTTTCATGAACAAATAATTAATATTTTCAATATTTAAAGTAAGATAGGTACCTAACTATGACAAAGTAGGGTATCATAATATGAATGGGCTTTACCTGTACATTCTTAAACCGATTTTTATTTATTTTTATGTACAATAGTTTTTGATTTATCGTGCAATATGTCGAAAAAATACGACTGTGCTACGAAACCCTCAGTGCGCGAGACTGAGACTTGCACTTGGCCTTTTTTATCATAATAATATATGGATTATTATTGTACATTTATGGGTCACATTTACCTAAATCTTAAGTATTCATTTGGGCGATATCAGATTCATCATCATCACCATCATCATCATCAACAACCCATCACCGGTTCAAATCCCCTGAGCATGGGTCTCCTCTCAGAATGAGAAGGATTTCACCATAGACTATCACACTGGTTAAATGCGTATTGGCAGACAACACACCTTTGAGAACATTATGGAGAACTCTCAGGCATGCGAGTTTCCTCACGATGTGTTCCTTCACCGTTAAAAGCAAGCGGCCCCCTAGTTGAGGAGTCTGTGGTTTGATCTTTAACTTTTCGGAGGGTTTTATTTATAATCAATCCCTCAATCAATAGCTTTAACGGTGAACGATAACATCCTGATTCAGATTGGAATCAGAGCTGAGAATTATCCAAGTATATTATGTTAGGTAGGTATATTATGCAAATCAATCATCATATTAATATTTAAAAGTTAAAGTTTATAGAAAAAAATCATATTCAATAGCATTTATCAATGAATTTTTGTGGTAAAATAACTACAAAAACAATGAGATCATAGTTCAAATTTTAGGATATTTTTTCCTTGAATATTTTTCAAATGTGTTTAGGTAATATAAAACTAGGTATACAAATAGAGAAAATATTATAAACCTAACAACTACCTATTTTTACGAGACATTTCACCGCGATTAATAGCCTCAACTGGTGACAGAAGGGCTGGCTCATTTTTTGCGCAGCGGATCAGCCTGGCTGTCCAGCGCGGAAATGCAGCCAGTATTCTTGGCACCATTCCACGCGGTCATGATTTATATAGTAATTACATAAGGCTAGCTTTAAGTTTTATTGTATTAAAAAAAAAAAAAAAAAAAAACTACCTATAATATATCCATTCATACTAATATTATAAAAGTGAAAGTATGTCTGTCTGTTACCTTCTCCCGGCCCATCCGTTAAACCAGTTTTACCTGGTATAAGGATAGACTATATCTTGGAAAAAGACATATATACATATTATTTATTACCCTAGAAAATCTAAGAGTTTCCGAGGGATTTTAAAAAACCTACGCGTAGGCATCATCTAAATATAGGTAACCTAAATAATAATTTAAAAATGACATAAAAACGACATCACAAATGAAGTGTCTTTGACGACCTCCCTGGCGCAGTGGTGAGCGCTGTGGTCTTAATAGTGGGAGGTCCCGGGTTCGATTCCTGGCAGGGGTTTGGAATTTTATAATTTCTAAATTTCTGGTCTGGTCTTGTGGGAGGCTTCGGCCGTGGCTAGTTACCACCCTACCGGCAAAGCCGTGCCGCCAAGCGATTTAGCGTTCCGGTACGATGCCGTGTAGAAACCAAAGGGGTATGGGTTTAATAAAAACTGCCATACCCCTTCCAGGTTAGCCCGCTATCATCTTAGACTGCATCATCACTTACCACCAGGTGAGATTGCAGTCAAGGGCTAACTTGTATCTGAATAATAAAAAAAAAAAAAACTTAAGTAGTACTGCTAGGTTCATGGAAGGTACAAAAACAAACGAAAGTACAAAAAAAGATCCAGAACCTAAAGATCTGGCAGCAAAGTGCCCCTAACTCGGCTGATTGCGATACTTTGATAGCCGGGCTTACTTGAAAAATATGACTATAATTTGGTATGCGGGGAAGTGTCGAGAGGGCGTCATAGTCGGTCGAGACAAAACCCGCTCGGATCGAGGCTAATTGAGCGAAGAATGGCCGCCACCCTCTTAGTATTCTGTCCGAGGCAGCCCGAGGAGCCGGGCGTTCGGAACATCAATCTCAATACGGCGAAGATGACGGCGCGGCGGAAAGCCAGCGCGCCAACAAGGAACCCCTCTTAGCGTCTTGACCGCTGCTGGAAACGGGACACTTGGAGGATTGATCCTTTTGTAGTTTATACTTTTAATGCTTCGATCATGACGGCTTACAACCTCTATGACTGGATCGTCAAACTTGGACACATGTTACGAGCTCTAACTGCATCACAACACAAACTATTCCGATCAACTTTTCAAAGTTCAACATTTTGTTTTCTTGTTGGACCCTTGTTGACATCAACACATAGGTAGTCATTCCACACAATATTTTTGGAGCGGAGAGTTTTTTTTTTGTTTATTTGAAAGTAATCAACAATTATTCTTTATGACTTTAGGTAGAATGGGTTCCTACCTCGGATTTTAAATTTAGTGTTTGGCTTGAGATTTATCAAAATTTTGCGGTGAACTACCTGAAATAGCCACTCAAACTTTGTATATCGGAAGTAAAAAAAAATCAATTTCAATGTCTTCGTCATCATCATCATCACTAACCGATTGACGTCCAATGCATGACATAGGTCTCTTGTATGGACTTCTACACACTACGGTCTTGCGCCGCCTGAATCCAGTGGCTCCGTGCGACTCGTCTGATGTCGTCCGTCCATCTAGTGGGGGGTCCCCCAAACACTGTGTCTTCCGGTACGAGGTCGCCATTCCAGCACCTTGGGACCCCAACGTCTATCGGTTTTACGAACTATGTGCCTGCCTGCCCATTGCCACTTCAGCTTCGCTAGCTGATGAGCTATGTCGGTTACTCCAGTCTTAAGTAAAATAAAAAACCCTAAACACTAAATAAAGCTCTTACAACTCTTACTCTTAGGTTCAATTATAGAACTTAGTGAATATTCAAAAACTACAAAATAATCATTCTCGGTTTCGTAGAATATTAGGTTTTATTTTTTATTCGTAGATAATATTGTAGAGACGACGAGCACAAAGAACTTTTTGATTAACTCCACATAATAAAATATATTCACACTTTTTGGTTGGGGTTACAATGGTTTTACAGATACCATAATACGAGACATTATACTCGCAAAACTAGTAAAATTGTTTGACCATTGATCCAGGGTTGTACATTGAATAACAATAAGCTATTCCGGGCATTTCAGATGACACGAACATACCATTAATGTATGAATTTATGTATTACGTTTCAGTCCTTTATTTTACGTGCCTCTATTTCTTTCAGCGATTTGATTCTATTTTTATATTTTTAAAGTCTGGCATGACAATATAATATTTATAACCTAACTTTCATAGTAATTTATCCTCAACTAGATGATGCCCCCGACGTCGTCCGCGTGGATTTAGGTTTTTAAAATTCCCGTGGGAACTCTTTGATTACCCGGAATAAAAAGTAGCCTATGTCCTTCCCCGGGATGCAAGCTATATATGTACCAAATTTCGTCAAAATCGGTTGAACTGATGGGCCGTGAAAGGCTAGCAGACAGACAAACAGACAAACAGACACACTTTCACATTTATAATATTAGTATGGATTTATTACTACAGTGTCCTCTCAGAATTATTAGTCCTAGTCCACCACGGTGGCCAAGCACGGATTGGCAGACTTCACACATCTTTGAGAGCATCATCATCATCATGATCAACCCATCGCTGGCTCACTACAAAGCACGGGTCTCCTCTCAGAGTGAGAAGGGTTTTGGCCATAGCCTACCACGCTGGCCATGTGCGGATTGGTAGACTTCACACACCTTTGAGAACAGTATGGAGAACTCTCAGGCATGCAGGTTTCCTCACGATGTTTTCCTTAACCGTTAAATCAAGTGATATTTAATTAATTAAAACGCACATAACTCCGAAAAGTTAGAGGTGCGTGCCCGGGATCGAACCCCCGACCTCCGATTAGCAGGCGGACGTTCTAACCACTCGGCTATCTCAGCTTACAGATCTTTGAGAACATTAAATAATAATAATTAATTAATCTATTTATATATAAAAGGAAAAGCTGACTGACTGACTGACTTACTGACTGACTTACTGACTGACTTACTGACTGACTGACTGATCTAAACATCATGGAAAACTTTCAAGCATACTGGTTTCCTCAAGATATTTTCTTTCACCTTTCAAGACGCACATAACTCCGAAACGTTAGAGACTCCTGGAATCGAATCTTGACCTCCCGAATAGGAGGTGGATGTCTCCACCGCTAAGCTATCACGGCTTTTTAAAAAATTGAAAAATTAATATCCCTATATAGGATTAGTAAAAAGCTTTCAATAAAGGAATTATAGTGAAAAATACCTGTTATACTTTGGAGGAAAAGTTTGTATGTCTACAACGTCGAACGATCAGGGTGGATTACACCCTCGTTACCAGAAACACATGTTTTTCATTATTCGCTTTCCTCTTATAATCGCATGTCCATGTTGGAACGTGGGATATAAATGAAAAAATTGTCGCGTGCGTATTACTAATTTTTTCTTGACAACAGTGAAGAAAAGTATAAGAAGAAAAATACTACACTAAGCTTAGTGTAGTAATGTGCAGTATCTGGATTGAAGAGTTAATTTAGCTAATCCGTCGTTCAATATTGAAATCAATGATTCGTACCTACAATATCAATTTACTATCAACAGTTCCAAAATCCTCACGGCTTAAAAGTGCAATAGGTACCCTGCACAAGCCTAATTAGGAGTTGAAACTAATTTCTCTTTATAAATATAAGACAGAGCTATATCTCTCACATAAATCTGTCTCGTTTTAACTCAATCTTAAGTAACGATTAGCGACTCTGTATGCGGCTGTAAGCTAAGCATCTAAAATATTATTTAACTATAGAAAAACAAAACAAAAACGGCCCGAATTGAAATTCTCCTACTTTTTAGAGATCGATTATATACCTAGGTATCTAGTCCTAATGAGGCACAATAGGACTCGTTAAGGCTACCCCAGTGGTAAGCAATATCTGTCAAAATATACCTGCAAAAACTCAATAGTTACTTTTTTCAGTAGTAGGAACAACAATAACAAGCTCGAAGGCTGGAGTTTATTAAATTATCGATAAAACATCAAATTAAATCAAATCAAAATATTTTTTATTCAATTAAACTTTTACAAGTATTTTCGAATAAAAGTAAAATGCATCTACTACTGGTTCAGGAAGCCTGAAAATAAACTGTATTATGCAGCCATGGACATCCGAAGATCAACTGTATTATTGTATTTGTATAATTAAAATTGTATCATCTATTCATTACACGGCCGAGTTTGTCGTGGGCTCTTCTCAGTTTTGGACGCGTTTGTTACGTTTTAAGTACGTAATTAATTATCACCACTATATATCATCTTACAAATTAACAATTTTGACCATCAGTAAGCGTAACATGTTACTGAATAAATAATTTGAGTTTGAGTTTGAGTTTATGCTTCCACTGTTGGACATACCTAAGACTTTTGAAGAACGGTGGGCGCCACCATCACACAGTCCTTGGCCTTCCTCATATAATCACCACCCGCTATATTTATAAAGTCGTCAGTCTAACGGGCTGGTGGTAATTTAGCTATTATGATGTAGATATCAAATAAAAAAGGATTTTTGTAAATTCAACCCCCCAGGTGGTAAAATAGGGATTTGAAAATGATTTAGTCCACGCGGATGAAATCACGGGAATAGGCTAGTAACAATATAAAAGCTGTGATCCCCAACATCGAAACACAGTGTCATTAAAATCAACTCATCTTACAAAGATAAAAAACGACTTTTACGTTTCGGAAAAGTCAAAAAGGGATTACGGGAAGCGTTCACAATGAGTTCCGAAGCTATACCTATTTACTTTTCGCCGGTCGCGTCGAGTGGCAGACTCCTCTCACTTACATACATTTCATGAGCTATTACACACCGCCCTATAGACTGTGTGGATGCTATTTGGTACCTTCTTAGAGCTGCTACAACGAAAATTGTTAAAAATGTCTTATGTCTCTTTATCAAAAATTGGCTGGCCCACTTTTATAAATATATAAAAGGAAAAGGTGACTGACTTACTGGCTTATTGATCTATCAAACTACTGGAACGGATCAAGCTTAGATGAATGATGGATCAAGCTATGGATCAAGCTGAAATTTGGCATGTAGCATTTTGGCAGGTATTGGACGTAGACATAGGGTTTTGAAAATTCAACCCCTATGGGGGTACAATAGGGGTTTGAAATTTGTCCACGTGGATAAAGTCATGGACACAAATAAAACTTGTTCATTGCAGAGACCGATGTGGATCGCGACTTTATTTTACACTATGTATTTAAAATAAAGAATATTTTTTATATAAATACTAGCCGTCTTTGTTCGAGAAATTTCTGAAAATCTTTAATCCTATTGTTATAAAGTTTGAGTTGTACTTTGATTAGTAAGTCAGTTTTTCCTTTTATACGTAAAAGCAGTAACTGTCTTTGTATTTATGATTTCCTCGATGTAATAGCACAATTTTTTTTAAAGTTTATTTTATACTGGATGATGCCCGCGACTTCGTCCGCGTGGATTTGTGTTTTTTAAAATCCCATGGCAATCCCTTTAATTTCTGGGATAAAAAGTAGCCTATGTCCTTCCCCGAGATATAAGCTAACTCTGAACCAAATTTCATCAAAATCGGTTGAACGGTTGGGCCGTGAAAAGCTAGCAGACAGACAGACACACTTTCGCATTTATGATAATATTAGTATGGATTTATTTATAAAGGATACTAACAAAGTTTAAGGAAATTTTATGTGAAATAAAATTTTGTTTTAGCGTTTAACAGCTCCAGTAGATATTAAACAGCAGAATTTAACTGTGAACTTCTGAAATTAGTCGATGTTTCTCGCTGTGACAACGCAACATTAACAGATAAATTTTGTGATTTATGTATTGTTGGGACGTTAATAGTTTTAAACAAATAAGGCATTATTGCTAATTCTTTTGTAAACAATCTATAAACTAAATTGACAGGGCTTATTATATTGCAATCCTATTCCATAGTGAGCATTATGATACATATGATTAGGTACAATGTCACACATTTATAATTTAAAAGCTATTTTATTTGTGAACATGTCTGCGAGCAAGATGAACTTGTCAATGATTAAATACATTATCAACTGTTGGCGAGGCCACAAAGTATGCAATAATAAATAATCAATTCTTTTTGCCGTATTTCACTGTTACTAACTACAACTACATAATTATCAAATTGAAGAATTAAAGAAATTATATTTATTCTACATTTGATGAGAGTATTTTATTCACCGCTATGAAAAAAAGAGTAAGTGTGACCCAAAAATCCGATTTTTATCTAAAATCTTTGCATATATGCGATTTGATTCTTGCCCACTATATAGGGTGTTGCGAGTAAGATGATAAGCCTGAAACCTTCAGGAGGATTAACTTACAAAGGACTACAGGTATAGGTAGGTACATACTAGGTATACATCGCAACAGGTCGAGATGGCTATGAGGCGGAGGAACGCCCCGCACACCTGCACGTCACCCGCACTATTCGGCACCGTCTCAACCTGTCACGTACTACGCTGTACTGTCTAACAATATAGTGTTACGTCTATCAAATACCTATTATTATCAATGCAAAATGTATACCTTAAGACTATCTGTTACCTTTTCGTGGGACACAAATTATTGGTTTAGCAATAGGGTCTTGGACTGTAGTAATAAAATGACGTGGTTTTGTGTATAGCGGTAGTTTATGGGGCTAGAATTCATTAATTTAAAAATCATGAGTTTTATTTTTTTTATTTTCACGATATTTTTTATTTTTAAAATAATTAATTATCAGCACCACCCTGTAAGAAAACGATTAATGACGTCACAACGCGTGATCGACAAAATATATTTTTCAATTTATTAACATTAAAAATATTTTTATGCTAAAAAATTTAAAAGGATTGTCACTTGTTAGTTTGTACACCAATATCTTGAATCACGACAATGTGTCGAATTTGCTGCACAATTTTTTTAATTAAACTAAAATGATCTCTGAAAATAAATCTAAAATGAGTCTGACAGATCTAAATATATTGCTATCCTTTTTATAATACTCCCTGCGGAAAAAGACAGCGTTAATTTTAGGTATGTCAATTTAGTTTAATAATAACTAAGACATTAATTTCAACAAAATTAGGCCACTGTACCAACCGGCTGAACTTTTATTTTTCCACAAGATGTAGTGTATTATTACATAATTATTGTAACTTTTATGATTTAAAAAGAGCTTCTTGCTGAGCTGAGTTTCTTGCTGGCTCTTCTCAGTAGAATCTACATTCCGAGCTTATGGTAGAATCGCAAACGTAGCATATGCATAAAATAAATATTAACTGAGACTGATTTTGATTTTGTACTGCCACATTTATTGATCGTCTGAAAATAGAAAGAATGTGGAAAAAGTATCTAAACTTCTAACTATAGTTCTTAAAAATCATAAATAACTAGCTGCCCCGGCGAACTTCGTACCGCCTAACAGTCGATTCTTTTTCAGGATTTTTTTTAATTTTCTCTCCGGAAGAACCATCCATCCCCGTACTTCAAGGAATATTATGAAAAAAGAATTAGCGAAATCGATTCAGCTGTTCTCGAGATTTGCGATCAGCAACACATTCAGCGATTCATTTTTATATATAGAGATAAGTAGGTAGATAGTTGTACCAAATTAGTACGAGTAGGTTGTCTATTGCCAAAATATAATTCAAATCCTTGACCAATTATTTATTAGTATCATCACAAATTGAAATCAAATCCTACACTATCTATAAAATATATCAAACCAATTTTAGCATTCTTCATAATTTATTTTATAGACGTTCGATCAAACTTGGTTAAGTGAGCAAAACTAAGAGGTTTAATTTTAACTGGACGTACGGTCGTAACTAGGCCACGTCCCTCAAATAAATCCATATTTTAGTTACATGTCTATAGCATTTATTAATTCGAGATAATCAACCCATAAGCTGTGATAGCCTAGTGGTTAAGACAACCGCCTCCTAATCGGAGGTCAGGGGTTCGATGCCGGGCACGTACCTCTAACTTTTCGGAGTTATGTGCGTTTAAGTATTTAATGCGAGGCGCAATGATGACTCGGTTTCGGACCTAAATTGATCAAATGTGGGTATTTTCCAAAGTGCTTTCGCAGTGCCTTTTCCTCAGCCGCAATAACTCTTTTTGAATTTATCTAAAAAATAAAACCAGCCGAGTGCGAGCCAGGCTCACGCAATGAGGGTTCCGTACTACAGTCGTATTTTTTCAGCATTTTGCACGATAATTCAAAAACTATGATGCATAAAAATAAATAAAAATCTGTTTTAGAATGAACCGGTGAAGACCTTTCATATGATACCCCACTTGATATAGTCACTCACTTTGAAAGTTGAAAATACTAATTATTAGTTCATGACCACAATTTGTTTTTTTTTGTGTGATCTAACCCTAAATTCACGGTTTTCACGTTCACGTCGCAATGGTGCAACGGATTGACGTGATTTTTTGCATGGGTATAGATATTTATCCCGGGAAATCAAAGAGTTCCCACGGGATTTTTAAAAACCTAATTCCACGCGGACGAAGTCGCGGGCATCAGCTAGTAATAATATAATACACTATTAAGAATATTTTGGAGAACTCTCAGACATGTAAATTTCACGATATTTGCCTTCACAATTAAAACAAGTGATATTTCATTGCTTAAAACGCACATAAATACGAAAAGTTAGATGTGCGTGCCCGGGATCGAATCCTTGACCTCCCGAATAGAAGGCGGACGTCTTGACTAGGTAGGTTATTAAAGCTCAGAATATTATTGATTTCATGCTCATTTGGTGATGTAATGATATAAAGACATTTATAATGTAAATGATGGATTATTATATGGTTAATTAAGTAGAGGGAAGCAAAATGCAAATTCACGGTGCTCTTACGACAACAATTACCCCTAAGTACCAATAATCCTTTCATCTGGATCCATCTTCAAAAAATTCAGAGTTATTAACTATCATCATCAATCAACGTAAAGGACATACGACTGGATTGCAAACTCGATGAAATTAATGCTCGAATTCCTCTTCTCGTCACAGGGCACAGAGTAAAGTCCAAAACATTTAACTACACTTTAAATTTATTCTATTTTTAACATAGTAAATCTCTATTCTCTTATTATTACAAAGCTGTGATAGGCTAGTGGTTAGGACGTCCACCTTCTAATCGAAGGTCGATCGATCCCGGGCACGCACCTCTAACTTTTTAGAGTTATGTGCGTTTTTATTAATTAATATCACTTGCTTTAACGGTGAAGGAAAACATCGTGAGGAAACCTGCATGCCTGAGAGCTCTCCAAAATGTTCTCAAAATGTGAAGTCTACCAATCCGCACATGGCCAGCGTGGTAGACTATGGCCAAAAGCCTTCTCACTCTGAGAGGAGACCCGTGCTCTGTAGTGAGCCGGTGATGGTGATGATGAATATGTATCTAGATCGTATCTATATGGAAGTGATGTGGAGTAGGTAAATCAATGTAAAGTCTCGGTGCAAGACACTCACAAAGACTCCTTTCGTACTCGTATGTAAGGCGGGTGTGGGACTGTTTAACAATTGCTTAGGAGAAGAGCGTCATGACAAAGGACCCTTACGCGGCGTGGCGCGCGAGATCTAGATTTAAAAAAATGTCTTACTTTACTGCGGTCGAAAACTTGGATACTTGACGCTTTTATCTTACTAGGTTACACTTGTTTATTAAGGTTAAACGATATTTATAACGATATACTATAAATAGATTAATAATGTCGTATTGACTGCTTGTTACTTACTGGCGGCAGAGTGAACTAGAGTGAGTGAGCTCTTACTTTGATCCTGAATCGACATTCTGTCAAATATTAGGTATTTGAAGGTATTTGGGCACTACGGTTGATTTTAAATCAAAGATTTAAAAATATTATAGTACCTAGTAGCTAATGCCCGTGGCATTTTTCGCTTTATGGATTTGTGATTTGTAGTTGTTTTGTGGCTTAAGGTTTTCAAAAATCCCGTGGGAACTCTTTGCTTTTTAACCGACTTCAAAAAAAGGAGGAGGTTCTCAATTCGTCGGAATCTTTTTTTTTTTTTTTTTTTATGTATGTTCCCCGATTACTCGATGACGCCTAGACCGATTTTGAAAATTCTTTTTTTGTTTGAAAGGGTATACTTCAAAGTTGGTCCCATTTAAATTTGGTGAAGATCTGATGAACATCTTCGAAGATAGATACTGGAACTCCTCAACGGATAAGAGTAAATTGCTCGCGATCAGTGTAATAGCTTAGTAAACAGTAGATTTTTAACCAGTCATAGCATAATTCCATGGGGCCACTAAAAATTGTGAAATAATTTTTTTTTACAAAAAAAATAAAAACCGACTTCGATACACAAACACTAAAAATTGAAAAATAATTTATTTTTATTACCGAATATATTATGTATACAAGAGCTAATATAGTTCCATAATAATATTTTTTGGGGTCGGTGCCGATGAGGTGCCATTGTGGAGTCTCATAAAAATATGAAGTCTAGACGATTCGCGCAGCTAAAGCTAATTGGCACCGGCACCAAAAAGTATTATTATGGAACTATATTAGCTCTTGTATACATAATATATTCGGTAATAAAAATAAATTATTTTTCAATTTTTAGTGTTTGTGTATCGAAGTCGGTTTTTTTTTTTTTGTAAAAAAAAAATTCCGGTATAAAAAGTCGTTTATGTCACTCGCCAGGTCTTTAACTATACCTACCTATGCAAAAAACACGTTGATTCGTTGCTCCCTTTACTACGTGATTGAAGGATAAACTTCGAAGGCGCAGCGTTGGAAGACCACTAGGTGGATAGACGACATCAGACGAGTCGCAGGGAGCCGCTGGATTCAGGCGGCGCGAAACCGTGGCGTGTGGGATTCCCCACAAGAGACCTATGTCCAGCTGTGGATGTCTCTACCGGTTGTTGATGATGATGATGATGATGAAAGTTCCTGAATAGAATGGCATGGAAAACAATACAAAAGCGTTAAACTTATAAAATGCCTTTTTTAATTGAAAGTATTACTTTAAAACTTAAACCTTATCTAATTACTATACAAATCATGCCCGCGTGGAATGGCGCTAAGAATACTGCATGCATTTCCGCGCTGGACAGCCAGGCTGATCCGTTGCGCAAAAATTAGCCAGCCCTTCTGTCACCAGATGAGGCTATTAATCGGGGTGAAATGTCTCGTAAAAAAATTTTTGCACTAAGACTGCCTTGCTTACACGCCGGCACGGGTATCCTCTCAGAGTGAGAAGGGTTTTGGCCATAGTCTACCACGCTGGCCATGTGCGGATTGGTAGACTTCACACACCTTTGATAACATTATGGAGAACTCTCAGGCATGCAGGTTTCCTCACGATGTTTTCCTTCACCGTTAAAGCAAGTGATTTTAATTAATTAAAACGCACATGACTCCGAAAAGTCAGAGGTGCGTGCCCGGGATCGAACCCCCGACCTCCGATTAGAAGGCAGACGTCCTAACCACTAGGCTATCACAGCTTTACTTCTCACTACTCACATTACTTCATTACAAAAGCAATCAGCTCTCGCTCTGTTTGCAAATAAAATAATGAGTGAATGTTTATTGTTTACTTAGCTTTACTCTGTAAAAGGCACACTACTTATAGTAGGCGACAGGTCGAGATGGCAATCAGGGTATAACCCCGGTTGACGCCTTGCGCACCCGCACGTCACCCGCGCTCGCCCACACAGGGTTAGCGCGGGGACTGTGCGCGTGTGCGGGGCGTCCCCACCCCGATTGCCATCTCGACCTGTCGCGTAACATACGTGCGTTTTTGAAGTTTACTAGTGACGTGTTGATAAACCTTTTAGAAATGCAATATAATTAAGTCAATGGAAATAATATTTATTCTTTGGAGACAGAAATGAGGTTGATTCATTCATAGATGTTTTGATCTCTGTAAGACGTATCATTTTTATTCTCCGCCAATTTGCCTTGAGCCTTACCTTACCCTGTGTTGTCACGAGAGGTCACAACTCATAATACATTAGCGACGAAAAACTGTTTATGGAGATTTCAATGCTATCTTTATTAACATTAGTGATTACATCATTTGTGACGTCATCATGTGCTCGGAGGAACCTTGAACCATATCTGACGGATTGGCATAAATAAAGACTTGTTTTTGAAAACCGCGCTAAAAATGGCATTCAGCACAAAATGACTGAGGGGCACCTATGAATGCGTCGCTAGAAATAAATTACAGTTAAGCCACACAACACTGTTTGTTGTGTGTAACACACACAACGCGCGACGTTAAAGTTTTAGCTTATTAAATATATTATATAATATTACATAATATCGATTATGTTCTTTCATGAATACTTTCTGTCTTCTTTGTTGTATCTATTCTACTCCTCTACAACCTCTCGCACTACCAAGGTCACTGGTAGAGTGGTAGAGATCTCTCATAGAGATAAGTGTTTCCCTGTCCACTTTTACTCTCTTTTTCTCTTTATTGTAAATGTTTTTGTTACAAATATGTATATACTGTGGTGAGCATGTGGCCTTACAAACTCTTAGCAACTGGAATTATTCACAGCCACAAAATATTGGTTTTAACGTCACGTCGTATTGTAAGTATAATGAATAATGCTTGTGTAAAATAATTATGACGACATTTAATTTTACAAAGGCCCATAACCCATAAGAAATAACTGAGAGCTTGTTTATACTTACACATGGTTTGTATCTAGACTGACCAACCGTGCTTTTCTTAGGTTTTCATTTACTATAGGTACTAAAACAACCTGAATGTGCTCTATACCACCAGCCACATTTTTTTAAATAAAGTAGATAGCCTCACTTCACTGGTGACAGAAGAACTGGCTCTTTTTTTGCGCAAAGGATCAGCTTAGCTTTCCAACGCGGAAATGCAGCCAGTATTCCTGGCACCATTGCGCGCAGGTATAATTTGTACGATAATAATTAGATTAGGCTGGCTTTAAATTTTATTGTAATATTTTAAAAAAATGGAGTTTACATAATATAATTATTTTATTATAAAGGCACACAGAACACACACACACACAAGCTATAAATGGTCCAAATAAAAAAACAATAGATTAAGATCTAAGCGGTAACCCTTAACATGATGACCCTTAAATTGATTCTAGAGCCTATGAATAGTTCTTATTGCGGAAGGATCTATTTACACACCTCATTATTATCCCAAGAAAATTCCTACCATTGTGTGAAAAAGAAGGGATCACGACTGTCAGCAATGGGGAATACAATGCAAAGAGAGAGTAATGCCAATTTATCGATATATCAGTATTTCAATTATAATAAAAGTATAAGAAAAGTTAACAAGTAACAGGCGACATACTTTAGGGGAAGAAAGTTGTACGACCGGTTCTTTGTATCTTTTTAATCCTTTTTTAATCCTCGTGGTACAGTTTTATATCGACATTTCATGCGGTTAAGCAGGTCAGTTTCAAGTTCAAGTTATTTGGCAATTATTTTTTTTCAACTTAGGAAATAATTTATTTATAGTGTCTAGTCGTAGCAGTATAGTAGTATCCAGTCGCGTGCAGCTCATAGGGGCATAAACGCACTGCTTACCCTCGTTGAAAAAAATCCAATGCTTATTTTTCATTAAAAGCTGCCGGAAAATAAGTTCATACCTAAATGCATACCCTGGCTTGAAATCCTGTGCACGCCACTGGTAGTATCGTAGTAGGTAGTTGTTTCGATTCTGACTCCTAGTGCCTAATTATAACTATTATTATTATCATCACCATCATCATTACCAACGATAGACGTCCACAGCGGGATATAGGTTTCTTGTGGGGACTTCCACACGTCACCGCTTTGCACCGCCTTAATCCAGCGGTTCCCTCCGACTCGTTTGATGTCGTCTATCCACCTAGTGGGTTACGTAGTCTTGTCATTGAGAGACTGTGTCTACAATGCTCGGAGGGAACGTATAGCCCCATTCCAGACTTGCAAAGTCCACCACGCATCCAGTCACTGACTTAGGTCAACGTTGCTTACCCAGCGCAATCGACTTGTTTGCGCTATTGTATGTAGGCGAGGACATTCACAGGTCACGCCATCTAGTCATCATCATCATCATCATGATCAACCCATCCGCCGTCTCATACAGATGGGTCACCTATCAGAGGGGTTCTTGGCAATAGTCTACCTCGCTGGCCAAGTACGGATTGGTAGACTTCACACATCTTTGAGAACATTATTGTGAACTCTCAGGTATGCTGCATGTAAGTTTCTTCACGTTGTTTTCCTTCGCCGTTCAAGCAAGTGATATTTATGCACGGGCGGAATCGAACTGCCGAAATCGAGAAATATGCTAAGTAAATTACTAAAATCTAGTTACATTCTAAAAAATCACTAAGTACTCTACTGTAATTAATTTAAATACAAAAAAAATGCTTTTATAAAAGCTGCTTCTTTCTGGTAAAACACGTCGGCATCTGATCACGTCGGGATTTGATCCAGCATCTTGTTTAGCAGTGCAATTACCGTGTGGGTGGGTGCAGCCGACCCGCGCCGCGCCCGAGGCTGTTCGCCGGACGATCATGATGAATAAACAAACAAGTAAATAATATGATAGGAATGATAGGTGTATGTGAACATTTCATTCAATTACCCTCACGGCACGGCACTGTCTCTGACACAATGCGTATTGAATTTTCATAATCGTATTTCCTGCACGTCTCCTCGCACGGGCGTCATAAAGGTATGAGTCAGACCTCACTGCAAGTGCAATGTATATTAGGATGAGATTTTTCAAACTTAAATATATACTCACACTAGCTGATGGCCGCGACTTCGTCCGCGTGGAATAAGGTTTTTTTTTAAATCCCATGGGAACTCAGTGATTTTTCGGGATAAAAAGTAGCCTTTGTCACTCTCCAGGTCTTTATCTACACCCATGCAAAAATCACGTCAATCTGTTGCACCGTTGCGACGTGATTGAAGGACAAACCAACAAACCAACAAACCAACAAACAAACACACTTTCGCATTTATAATAAGGGTACTGATTAAATGCTAGTGTATCTGTTTGTCTGTCTGTTACCTTTTCGCGGCTGTTAGTTATTTAAACTAGCACTGAAGACCATCAGATCTTCTAATTTGTTTGGTTCAGAGAAGGGACAATTTAGAGCCTCAATAGCACAACGGGTAAAGGAGTGGACTGAAAACCAAAAGGTCGACGGTTCAAACCCCGCCCGTTGTACTATTGTCGTACCTACTCCTAGCACAAGCTTAACGCTTAGTTGGAGAGGGAATGGGAATATTAGTCATAATGGCTAATATTCTTTAAAAAAAAAAAAAACAACGTTCTTTTCAGCGAGAGTGTGTAACGGTTTATTTGACAGATCTTAAGAACAATTTCCCGACCATAGATAATATTTAGGTGCGATCTACATTAATGTCATAATAGGCCGCGAACGCACTGTCAACTTAATAAGAAGCGTTGACAGCGGCCCATTCGCTTAACCGATTTTGACGAAAGGAAACAAGTAGTTATATATAAGTATAAGTGCGCCAAGAATTTCAAAAAACATAAATTTTAAAACTTTCGATTTTTAATCGTTAATATTGCAGAATTCTAAATAAGCTATCAGTAATAATAACTGACAGGATAGAATTGATTTCAGCTACTCACTCAGATAGAAATAATTCGACTAATTCTTGCACTAGCCCAGTACGAGTTTTTATTTCGTCGAAAACGTAATTCGATTAACGGCATTCCGAACCAGTGCGTTATAAAGTATTCTGACGATTCAAAAGCACTTGTAAAAGTTTACTTCAATAAAAATATTTTATTCTATTCAACATCATAGTAGGTACCTACATAGGTATAGTATTATTTCATTAAACTGTGGTAAAACTATAACTTCTAGTGCTTCTGTCTCTTACCGACAAATTTATATTACGGAAACCTCAAAAATCCCATCTAACATACTACGTGCCTTCTTTTACCTCTGTATTGCATGCTCAAAACTTCTTCATACCTGAAGAAGATTTGTAGAACAATCTGAAGAACATTTCAAACTTTCGACTCTGTGCATGCCAGTACACAAAACAAAGTTCTACAAGAATTCGTAGTCTTATTCTTCCATAACTCCAAAGTATGTACCTACATCGTGAGTTATAGAATGCCTTCCTTTTAAACATATGACTGTACTACCAGTCAAAGTCTTCCTAGAAATATTTAAGAAAGCTGTTCAAAGTGCACTAGGTACCTAGATAGTCATCATCATCATCATCAACCAATAGACGTCCACTGCTGGACATAGGTCTCTTGTAGGGACTTCCACACGCCACGGTCTTGCGCCGCCTGGATCCAGAGGCTCCCTGCGACTCGTCTGATGTCGTCCGTCCACCTAGTGGGGGGTCTTCCAACGCTGCGTCTTCCGGTGCGAGGAAAATGAGTTCAAATATTGCTATTTTCCACTTTCAAAGTAAGATACCAAGTGGGGTATCATAATATGAAAGGGATTTATTTAGTATTACATTCTAAAACAGATTTTATTTATTTTTAGGCGTGATAGTTTTTGATTTATCGTGCAAGATGTCGATAAATATGATTGTAGTACGGAACCCTCACTGCGCAAGTCTGAGTCGCACTTAGCCCATTTTTACACTTCAGTTTAAAACTTTTATAATGTCAACCCTACTATTTATGAAATAGCATTTAAATAACCTGACAAGCACACGAGATTTCTGTGACTTGATACAAAATCGAATAACGTGCTAACCTTATTTCAATGCGAGAAAATATTCATTTAGTATTAGTGTCTGGCAATGCATGACGTGATTTCTGATACTATTCTGAAGAAAAAATAGACTGATACAAAAGATTTGACGTAAGATTTTTAACACCTTTCTTGCCTGTTATCTCCAAACGCCATCATGATCCAAATAAACATCCAAACAAATGTTCCTCCCAGTATTGGGGACAATACGCAGAGAAACTTTCAGCTTTTATAAAATAAGGAAGGTTTGGCATACGCTGATTCTTAGGCCATTAGGGTACATTACAATATCTGTCATCATAGATTTGTATCAGTTTGGTCCATCTACTTCTAATTGAAGTTACAAATTGAAACATACTACTATCAAAATTGAGTGAAAAATACAGCTTCCTAAGATTTTAGATTTTCTTACTTTCTGTAGGTATAGGTAACTATAAATACTTAGTGAAGAAACATCTTATCTCAAAATGTGACGTTATCTTGACGACGCCTGAGATCATAGAGTTTTATGAGAATTTTAAAGCAATCTTCTCGTTTATTGTTCGACTAGCTGACCCGCCCCAGCTTTGCTCGGGTGGAATTTAGAATATCGAGGTGGAGGTTGAATTTCCAAGAATATTTCTTCATTTGTGACCGAAAATCCAAATACAAATATTCATGCAAATAACTTAAAAATGACGGACTATCATACAAATTTTCATCCCCTAATAACCCCCTTGGTATTACACTTTTCAAAAATCGTAAAATATCAATTTTTTCATTTTTAATCGATAGATTAAATGCTGATTTCCATCGATGTAACTTCAAAAATGACGGACTTTCATACAAACTTCCACTCCCCATTTAACCCACTTAGGGGTGGAATTTCGAAAAATCCTTTCTTAGTAGATACCTACTTAAAACACACCCTCAAAATTTCATATCTCTAGGACAAACAACAATTTAACAAATAAGAACTTTGCTAACAGCCAAAGTTAATCAATCAATCCTATCTGTAATACTCGTACGTCGATAAGTTATTTAGCAACTTTGTTATTTGTCACAAAATGATTTTTTCTAATTATTGATAAGTGACTTATCGAGGTATTATATTATAACAGTCACAGTCTTGGACGATTTAACCTAAGGACGCGCCTCGCATGATTATTCCCCTCTGTCAATAGTAATGGATTTTTAATCCACTGCGTTTATAAACACTGTTTGCGGAATCGATTTTGTCATTGTCAGAATCGTTTTCGATGTGTGACGACGTCTTACACGCTGGGTGAAAAATGCCTGTTTGTGCCGTTAGTGAGTGCAAGAACAAATCAAACACATCAAATTTACAAAAAGATGGAATTTCATTTCATAAGTAAGTATTTTTGGTGTAATAAACGCTTTCTATAAATTAAATTACATAAATTATTATAATAAAATAACAATCGAGAACTTTACCGATTCAGTAATTGAGTACGTAATAATTCGGTAGAAACGAGTCACACTCCTCACGAGACTAACGTGTGTCAGGCATCAAATGTTAGTACATTTGATACAGGTAGCCCCTTGGATGAATGATATCTCTATGGGTAGCCCTATTTTTCTTCGATTTTACGTCACCATTGCCAATTTGACATATCGTCGATTCAGGATCAAAACAAGATCAAAACGAGAGTTTCCCATGAGTTTCCTCACTCTAATTCACTCTGGTTAGATTGATTAATTATTAATTTCGGCCGTCAAGTCGTGTGTAGAAGAATTCAAGAATCCACTACATTATTGTTCAAAGAAAATCCTTCCATTTTATAATTGATGGGTGATGGAAAGGGGTCACAACGATAAGGAAAACAACGCACAGATGAATCTAGAGTAGCGGTCTAGTTAAAATGACTTACTTATATTGGTGTGCCAGGCAGTAGTGCTGATTTGGAGTGCAACAAATTAAAGTATTTGCATTTTACATCTTTTTCTTACCAATATAATTAGAAAAGATCCGATGAAATAACAACAATATTTTGTCATCAATACCTACTATTAAAAAGAGTCCTGACTCATTAATACTATTAAGAATAATTGAAAGAATAATAATATAAAGAAGAGTCCGGCTGTACTCATGAGGTTAGTCGACGTAAGCTCAGCTAGTTTTGAACCTTTTTGGGGTACTTTTGTCCTAACTCACTTGTTGACTAACTCATCAAAACTCATGAATCTAGAAAGCTGAAATTTTGCGAGTAGTTCGCTCTACAATGTTCATAAGTCAGAGTCAGCAAGTTCGTTGGTTCAGAAGTCCAGATTATCTGAAATTCTCACGGGATAGGGAATAAAGAGAATTCATATTTTCGCAACATGACTGAAGTAAAACTCAGCAAGTTTATGAGTGGCAAACCCTTTGGTCATAATACTGCAAGCACTTTAGCCATGACGAAAGATCTAAGTATGATCCTTTTTAGGGAAGCATGACAGGAGAAACGACCACATAAAAACCGGCCAAGTGTGAGTCAGACTCACGCACTGAGGGTTCCGTACTACAATCGTATTTTATCGACATTTTGCACGATAAATCAAAAACTATGATGCCTAAAAATAAAAATAAATTTGTTTTAGAACGTACAAATAAAGCCCTTTCATATGATACCCCACTTGGTATAGTAATCTTACTTTGAAAGTTGAAAATAGCAATATTTGTTCATGACCACAATTTAATTTTTTTTGTGTCATGTAACCACAAATTCAAGGTTTTCAGATTTTTCCCCGAATGTCTGCTATAAGACCTACCTACCTGCCATATTTCATGATTTTAAGGCAACGGGAAGTACCCTGTAGGTTTCTTGACAGACCGACAGACAGACAACAAAGTGATACTATAAGGGTTCCGTTTTTCCTTTTGAGGTACGGAACCCTAAAAAAAGAGTTCCCTTTTGACCTTGACGTAGTTGTAAAAAATTACAATTTAACTACACAAAGAACCTATGAAATAATATTAGCATTTCAATACAAATAATACACAGTATTATGTATATCTACACAATTTTTATTATTACAGTAGGCAATCACATGATCATTTATACAGATTGGTTTGATTGTCTACACACTAGTGTTTAATATTCGTAAGTGGTGATTTGTTGATGCCATTTAAATACATAATTTTTTAGGGTTCCGTACTTACCTCAAAAGGTAAAAAAGGAACACTTATAGGATCGCTTTGCTGTCTGTCGGTGTCGTGCCTGTCAATTCAAGGTAATCGAAACCTATAGGGTACTTCCCGCTTATGTACTATCATAAAATTTGGCAGATATAGCAATGTCTCACAGCACAAGTACCTAAAAAGAAATGACATTTCAGCTTTGTAGAGCGTTTTCTCTGTCACTCATACTTATATGACGTTTTTCCGGTCTTAACGACAGAGACAGTGCTCTACAAATTTGCTATCTTCTTCTAAAGGTCGATGTACATTACTTTCAGCTGCGTACTGTTCTTTTTGTAGGTCTTTACCACTGTCCCGAACCCTTCGTGAGCGAGTTCGACTAGCACTTTAACTTATAAAGCTTTTTCCCGCGTCTTGCATTATCGACGCACTGAGCGTTCGTAAACTGACTGTATGTGAAATTGGTCTCCATGTGAAAAGTTCCTTACTCATACAGTCTTGTCTAAACTTCGTATACTTATGCTAGAAGTGTAATGGACTGAAAATTAGTTTAGGCATACTAACTTTTCAAAGGGTTGATAACCACTAGAGCCAAGAGAAGGCCCAAAATAATAAATAATTAAAGTTATTAGACTATCGGATAAAAAAATTAAATAAAAATAAAAATCTTTTTATTCAAATAAACTTTTACAAGTTCTTTCGAATAGTCGGATGCATCTACCACTGGTTCAGAATGCCTTTCCTACCGAGGAGAACCAGCAAGAAACTCGGTGGTTGCTCTTTTCAAATATTTGATATAGGTACAAGATATTATGTATAAAATAGTACTTGCAGTCTTGTGCGTTGCTGGAACGAGCTGCAGGTCAAATCCACGCTCTTTTATCATTTAGATAATCTTCAATTGTGTAATATGCTTTTTTCAGGGGAGCATATTTTTAATAGATTTTTGAAACTTGTGCAAAGGTAAGTCCAAAATAGTTTGCGGGACTTTATTATAAAAGGTTATACCCATGCCCACAAATGACTTTTGGACTTTCCTGAGGCGGAAGGTAATAGCTGCAAGGTTGTCTCTGTTTCTAGTTAGCCTATTGTGTAGATCACCAATTTTTTTGTAACTAAGAATATTTTGTCTTACAAAAATTATGTTATTATAAATGTATTGAGAGGCTACTGTAAGGATATCTATTTCCTTAAATTTCTCTCAAAGGGAATCGCGTGGTCTTAAGTTATAAATTGCGCGTATTGCCCTTTTTTAACCGACTTCAAAAAAAGGAGGAGGTTCTCAATTCGTCGGAATCTTTTTTTTTTTTTTTTTATGTATGTTCCCCGATTACTCGAAAACGCCTGGACCGATTTTGAAAATTTTTTGTTTGAAAGGGTATACTTCAAAGTTGGTCCCATTTCAATTTGGTGAAGATCTGATGAACATCTTCGAAGATAGATACTGGAACTCCTCAACGGATAAGAGTAAATTGCTCGCGATCAGTGTAATAGCTTAGTAAACAATAGATTTTTAACCAGTCATAGCATAATTCCATGGGGCCACTAAAAATTGTGAAATAAATTTTTTTTACAAAAAAATAAAAACCGACTTCGTTACACAAACACTAAAAATTGAAAAATAATTTAATTTATTACCGAATATATTATGTATACAAGAGTTAATATAGTTCCATAATAATATTTTTTGGGGTCGGTGCCAATGAGGTGCCATTGTGGAGTCCCATAAAAATATGAAGTCTAGACGATTCGCGCAGCTAAAGCTAATTGGCACCGGCACCAAAAAGTATTATTATGGAACTATATTAAGTCTTGTATACATAATATATTCGGTAATAAATTAAATTATTTTTCAATTTTTAGTGTTTGTGTAACGAAGTCGGTTTTTATTTTTTTTGTAAAAATTTTTGTAATACAAAATTCTCCCAATATCTGCCGATATCTCCCAATATCAATATACAATTTCTTAAATAAAATCTTCTTCTTCAATAAAACAGTGGTTTGAGCTGGGCGTTGATAGATCAGTCAGTCAGCTTTTCCATTTATGTATAAATTTATTAGTTATATATAATATGGTTATAATCTATAATATGGATTCAGTATTACTATCAGGGTAAAGATGATAATAAACCCCCACTCGTCATCGTTATCGTCAACCAATCGAAGTCCCTGGACAAGACACACAGACTGGCTGGACAGATCTCTTATAAGGACATCCACAAGCCATGTCTTGCACTGCTTCAATCCAACTGGTCCCTTGTCTCATTTGATGTCAACATCGATCTACAATTATGTCAACGCTGCGCTTTCCAGTCTGAAGTCACCAAGAACATCACTGTGAAATAGAGCCTCGATAGCTCAACGGTTAAAGGTGCGGACTGAAAACCGAAAGGTTGCCGGTTCAAATCCTACCCGTTGCACTATTGTCGTACCTACTCCTAGCACAAGCTTAACGCTTAATTGGAGGGAAAAGGGAAATATTAGTCAGCAATTCACTTGGCTAATATTCTTTTTATCAAAAAAAAAATTCAAACATTTCCCCAAGTAAAGCCTTGAAGGAATTCATTCTGGAAGGAAACCCGTGCTCAGTAGTGAGCCGGTGATAAGTTGTTGAGGATCAACTAGGGACGCATCAGCTAGTATCCATTAAAATAAGGGTTGCTCTTGCAATTTTTTTCAATTGTTTTCGTAGATATAATATTTTTTCTTAAAAGTTACATCGCTTCTGAGTTCGGCTTATGTTATCCTATCGTTCACTAATTGAGAAAACAATTAGAGGCGCGCCTTCATTAGATGGGCTTTAATGAAGCCTTCCCCCACTCGACCTTAAGCTATCAAAAAATACTTACACATTATTTTGATTTGATGTGACTTTTGACGGCAATAATTTTGCGAGATTTGTAAGTTTTTTATTTGAAAACTATAAATGCAATATTCAATATTTCAATATGAACGTTTTGGGTCTTTAATCTTAATTCCACATGCAGCGGACGCAATCGTAACAAAGTTCCTCCATTGAAAACATTCCGATCACTTCTCCAAATATTTGAATTTTCAGTTTTAATCGGAAATGGTGAAAGTGGTAAAAAAGTTTAACATTTTTCGAAAAACAATTTGATACTTTTACAGCCCTTTCTAGGGTTCCGTAGCCGAATGGTAAAAAACGGAACCCTTATAGATTCGTCATGTCTGTCTGTCTGTGTGTATGTCACAGCCACTTTTTCCCGAAACTATAAGAGCTATACTGTTGAAACTTGGTAAGTAGATGTATTCTGTGAACCGCATTAAGATTTTTACACAAAAGTAGAAAAAAACAATAAATTTTGGGGTCCCCCATACTTAGAACTGAAACTCAAAAAAATTTTTTTTCATCAAACCCATATGTGTGGGTTATCTATGGATAGGTCTTCAAAAATGATATTGAGGTTTCTAATATCATTTTTTTCTAAACTGAATAGTTTGCGCGAGAGACACTTCCAGAGTGGTAAAATGTGTGTCCTCCCCCTGTTACTTCTAAAATAAGAGAGTGATAAAACTAAAAAAAATATATGATGTAAATTACCAGTGTTGGGGACAACACGCAGAAAAACTTTCAGCTTTTATAACATAAGGAAGATCTGGGCCGCGCTGGCTCTCTTTTTAATTGTTTTTTTTAAATGCTATAATTTAACTGCAACTGTAATACTTATTATTAAATCTGTCTGATTTATAGTACGTATCAGTCTCTGTCCCGCTGTGTCGTGTTGTACCCCCTAGTACCAGTATTAATGTTTCGACATCTTCGATGGTTTTCAATATTTCGTCAAACCAACATTTTATTTAAAAAAGGGCTGTAAACGTTCGTATGGCGAAAGTATCGAATTGTTTTTCGAAAAATATTAAACTTGTGCACTCCTGTATTCTTAATCCATACTAATATTATAAATACAAAAGTGTGTCTGTCTGTCTGTATGTCTGCTAGATTTTCACGGCCCATCCGTTCAACCGATTTTGATGAAATTTGGTACAGAGATAGCTGCATCCCGGGGAAGGATATCATCATTTTATCCCGGAAAATTAAAGAGTTCCTACGGGATTTTTAAAACCCAAATCCACGCGGACGAAGTCGCAGGCATCATCTAGTCTATACTAATATTGTATATATTAAGAGGTAATGTTTGTTTGTAGGAAGTGATCTCTCGAACTACGAAATCGATTTTGAAAATTCTTTCACCAGTAGAAAGCTACATTATTCCTGAGTGAATAACGGAGCTTTAGTGTTAACTAATGAATATAAAGTATAGCATATTTTATTTAAAAAAAAAATTGGGATCAGTATGAAAATTGTAATAAGCTACGTGTGGGAAACCGGGGCAGTTTGCTAGTGTTTAATAAAAAATAAAAATAAAATAAAAATCTTTTTTAATCGAATAAACTTTTACAAGTACTTTCGTTCGAATAGTCGGATGCATCTACCACTGGTTTGGAATGCCTTTCCTACCGAGAAGAACCAGCAAGAAACTCAGCGGTTGCTCTTTTCAAATATTTGATATAGGTACAAGATTATGCCATGTATAGCTTGGCAATAGCTTGTAATAGCTTTATAGGCTCGTGTTGCCCATAAAAGATCTATTTAGGCTGCCTTTGCGCTGTAGCACCAATATAAGGCAATACCACTACTGCTACTTGTACTAGGGTGCACAATGCACATGGTGTGCGTCCCATGAAATGAAAACAGCTTTATTAAAATTGAGTTATTTTCACAAAATATTAACGAGGCGAGCATTTTTTATGTGAGTGTTTTATTTTTCTTTCGTATTCTCTCGTCGGCGTATCGCTTTTTGGGACTCGTTAAATTCATTAAGTTCATTGACAAATATTTTAACCAGATATAAATAATGGACGAGTCGATATTTTTGAAATTGATAATATTATTATTGGATTATAAAACGGAAGATTTGATGCAACAAGTACACGTACAAGTCACGCAAATTGCTATTGAAATGACGTCATTTTGACGTCAGCCCAAATAAAAATATACCATCAGCTCGAAACTTCAGTCTGGTGCTGACGTCACTAAAATGGTAGCCACGCGCATCAGCAATTTGCGGGACGTATAATAATAGGTGCACATACATGCATGCACACGTTCACAAATACTTGACTTGACTTGAGGTTTGTAAAAATCCCGCGGGATCTTTTCGATTTTCCGGGATAAGAAGTACATTGTGTCCGATTCAAGGACACTAGCTATTACCTACTGTACCGAATTTAGTCAAAATCGGTTAAACGAATGGGCCGTAATAAAGTAACAGACAGACAGACACATTTGCGCATCACTATCTATATCATAAATGCGAAAGTGTGTTTGTTTGTTGGTTTGTTGGTTTGTCCTTCAATCACGTCGCAACGGATCAACGTGTTTTTTTGCGTGATGGGTATAATAGTACAAGACCTGGAGAGTGATATAGGCTATTTTTTATCCCGGAAAATCAAAGAGTTCCCACGGGATTTTGAAAACCTAAATCCACGCGTACGAAGTCGCGAGCATCAGCTAGTTTATAATATTGGTATGACTTTGCTTTCGTAAAAGGTCACTTACTCACAGGACTTAGGTATTTGATGGTGTGTATTTCTTTGCAGTTTCTTTTGTTTGATCCAGATATGTAGGTATGTTAATGCACATATGCCAGGATAAACGCATGGTAAACGCTGAGGCGGTCTTTTGTTTGAGTTAACGAAACCAGAACGCTTTCTTCTTTTCTTAAGTCACAAGACTACGGCTTAGCCAAAATCCTAGGATCATAATTATTTTTATTGTCTGTAAAACAAACTGAGTATAAGCATAATATCTACAGGGTGTAACCAGAACGCTGGCAAAAGCGAAGACAGGTGATAGTACTGATGATTACTGATAATATGATACCTACCACAAAAATACGCGAAAACAAATTCCTATATTTTGCAAAAGTTCACGATATATTGCAAATAAAACATCTGACTGACGCTAGAGGTCAACGAACATTGCGAAAGCGATTCAATGTCACGTCGTAGGCGGGGCATTGACCCGAATTTTGCACGCTATACATTGCAGGTTTGAAAAATTCTAAATAACTAAAAGTACAAAACGAGACAAATGGTTATTGGTATTGGTTTGTGTTTACGTAGTATAATAATAACGTAGTAATTTTTGCTAGCGCTCTGGTTACACCCTGTATAGCATCTTTATAATATTGCAAATACGTCTGTGCCACGGTAGTGTTATCATACAGTATTGTAACTCGTCCCTATCTTTAAAATAAATACCCACAGCAGCGCGGTACGTAAACATGCGATAGGGCTGCCCGCCTCCAGCATTTTAATTACATTTGCCTACTTTGTGTTTCCATTTAGTTTTGTGATTGTAAATATACTTTTTTTATATATCTATACTAGTAAATAAATAAACAAATAGAATAATTTGTGAATTGAATAGGAAGTGTTCAATAAAAATGCGTGTTGTTTGGTAGATTTAATTAAAAACCCATGTGTATGATTGAACTAGATGATGCCCGCAACTTCGTCCGCGTGGATTTAGGTTTTTTTTAAATCCCACAGGAACTCTTTAATTTTCTGGGATAAAAAGCCTATGTCCTTCCCCGGGATGTAAGATAACTCTGTACCAATGTTCATCAAAATCGATTGAACTGTTGGGCCGTGAAAAGCTAGCAGACAGAGAGACAGACAGACAGACACACTTTCGCTTTTATAATATTAGTATAGATAACAGTATGGTTATTGTTAAAAAACAAACACCGTCCGTTCGTCACTGCGGCACAGTCGCAACTGGCTGCACCGCGAGCGCACCCCGAGATTGAGGCGCGTAGGTATAGCTCGCGTTTCGTCCGTTTGTATGAAGTTGGAATACTGTATAGATAACATTACCGTGTCTGCGCTCCGCTCTGCTTCAGTAGAAACTCACCCTTGAGGTTTAGAAAAAAGTAGAAAGGGCAATTTTAAATTCTATAATCATGCGTCTCCCTTCTCTTAAGATTTATATAATCTCGAAAGATTTTGCCCTTCGCCCAAAATCAAACAAACCTCTTCCAAAAAATGCACTCGCAATTAATCCTTTTCATAAACGAGTATTTTGTAACGAGAGTCAAAGAGGGTAAATAATAGAGGCCTCATTAGCCACACACAACAGCGGTTCGCAAATAAATCGACTCTCAAGCCGCAATTAGATGGGGGAGGCCGCTACGAAGGATCTCTTTGCAATTTTACTTAGTCCAACATGATCCGCCAACGAGTGTGAGGGACGCGACAAGCAAGATAATAGCCTGACAACTGACGCAATTTTTCTATAGTACGCGACAGGTGGAGATGGCAATCGGGAAGGGAACGCCCCGCATATCCGCACATCCCCTGCGTTAACCGGGCGCGGGCGAGCGCGGGTGACGTGCGGGTGTGCGGGGCATTCCCCCACCTCATACCCCGATTGCTATCTCAACCTGTCGCGGAATATACACGATGCTTTGTATGAGTCAGTCAGTCAGCTTTTCCTTTACAATATACCTACTAGCTTACGCTCGCGACTTCGTCCGCGTGAACCACACAAACTTTAAGCCCATATTTTACTCCCTTAGAGATTGTATTTTCTAAAATCTTTTTAACCGACTTCAAAAAAAGGAGGAGGTTTTTTTTTTTATTTTATTTTTATGTATGTTCCCCGATTACTCGATGACGCCTGGACCGATTTTGAAAATTCTTTTTTTGTTTGAAAGGGTATACTTCAAAGTCCCGTTTAATTTTTTTTTTTTTTTAAAGAATATTAGCCATGTTAAATGACTAATATTCCCCTTTCCCCTCCAACTAAGCGTAAAGCTTGTGCTAGGAGTAGGTACGACAATAGTGCAACGGGCGGGGTTTGAACCGTCGACCTTTCGGTTTTCAGTCCACTCCTTTACCTGTTGAGCTATTGAGGCTCTAATTTAGTGAAGATCTGATGAACATCTTCGAAGATAGATACTGGAACTCCTCAACGGATAAGAGTAAATTGGTCGCGATCAGTGTAATAGCTTAGTAAACAGTAGATTTTTAACCAGTCATAGCATAATTCCATGGGGCCACTAAAAATTGTGAAATAAATTTTTTTTACAAAAAAAAAAAACCGACTTCGATACACAAAGCTAAAGCTAATTGGCATCGACCCCAAAAAATATTATTATGGAACTATATTAACTCTTGTATACATAATATATTCGGTAATAAATTAAATTATTTTTCAATTTTTAGTGTTTGTGTATCGAAGTCGGTTTTTATTTTTTTTGTAAAAAAAAATTATAATTTTTAATGTAGTCTACGTTGGTTCTATTTTTCTGTAACGAAAACCACATTCACTGTAGGTAAAGGTAAGAAGAAAGGTAAAGAATTTTTAAAAATTCTTCCCAAGCAAAGCCGAGGTGCATCAGCTACTTAGTTTAAATCAAAATAGTTTCTACTCTATTCCATGACTTATTAATGTGCATGATTCGCCGATTATTATTATAGCATCGTTGGCTTGACTGATTTTTAGGGTTCCATACTTCTAAAGGAAAAGGGAACCCTTGTAGGAACACTTGTTAGTGTGTCTGCCAAGAAACCTATAGGGTACTTCTCGTTGACCTAGGACCATGCAGGTAGGTAGGTCTTATAGCACACGTAAGGGAAGCTCTTTAGGGAAGGCCTATGTCCAACAGTGGACATCCACAGGCTGATGATGATGAAGGGGAAAAAGCCAAAAACCGCGAATTTGTGGTTATTAAAAAGATTAAAATGTGTCCATGAACAACTAATTAGTAAGTATTTTCAACTTTCAAAGTAAGATTACTATACCAAGTCGGATATCATAAATTATGGAAGGACTTTACCTGTTTATTCTAAAACAGTTTTTTTTTTTCTAAAGTATAGTTTTTGATTTATCGTACAAAATGTCGAAAAAAATACGACTGTATATACGGAACCCTCGGTGCGCGGGTCTGACTCGCACTTGGCCAGTTTTTTTAAGGAAGCGTACATATTGTGTGTGGCATAATTTGAAACATTTCCGTTGCTAAGCAGAAATATGTTATAGCACAAGCAAAGAACAAAATCCGAAAACCATCAGTAATTTGTTGTTAAATATCACATTTAAAGCGATTACACACTCATATTTGCAGTTAGAGATAATACAAATGTAGCATACGTATTACCAAGGCACCGAACCCTCGGTACGCGAGTCCGACTCATACTTGGCCGGTTTTTTATTTAGGTAGCTCCGTGTTTATATTTTTGTCTGTCGAAGTTTACATTTTTAGGGTTCCGTACCTCAAAAGGAAAAACGGAACCCTTATCGGATCACTTTGTTGTCTGTCTATCTGTCTGTCTGTCTGTCTGTCTGTCTGTCTGTCTGTCTGTCTGTCCGTCTGTCTGTCAAGAAACCTACAGGGTACTTCCCGTTGACTTAGAATCATGAAATTTGGCAGGTAGGTAGGTCTCATAGCAGACATAAGGGGAAAAATCTGAAAACCGTGAATTTAGGGTTAGATCACACAAAACAAATTAAATTGTGGCCATGAACTAATAATTAGTATTTTCAACTTTCGAAGTGAGTGACTATATCAAGTGGGGTATCATATGAAAGGTCTTCACCTGTACATTCTAAAACAGATTTTATTTATTTTTATGCATCATAGTTTTTGAATTATCGTGAAAAATGTCGAAAAAATACGACTGTAGTACGGAACCCTCATTGCGCGAGCTTGACTCGCACTTGGCCGGTTTTTTTTATTTGTATATTTTTTGCTTTATTAAACGGATGGTAGCATGTAGCGTGGGAATTTTGGATGCTTCTGGCAACAACGGTTTAAGTGGGAATTTGTTGAGGAGTATCGAATTCGATTCAAGGGTGCATACGTAACAGTTCATTACAATTTATCGTAGCATCATGTAACTGCAAATATAGGTATAAGGCAGCTGTTATACCTACACATCCGATTTTGCGATATACCTATCCCAAGAAACTTAGGTTCTGATGCGGAACTAAAAAAGAACTAAAAAAATCTTTTCTTCCATTTTTGTTTGGGCGCCAAATTCAAAACTATCAACAATATGAGTTTTTTTCGGTAGGTACATATTATTATTAAATAAAATATATCTATACAAAAATAAAATCTTCATAATACATTTTTATCTAAAAATTAAATAAAAATATTATTTGCAAACACCACAATTTTTGTGCCCAAGTGTCAAATTTTTTGTATGCCTATAAAAAATTCTCATTAATAGCTCGGAGTTTGTAAGTTGGCAGTGATTCACCCCCGTGCCTCGGAGAGCAAGAGATATCTCTTCGGTCATGTTGGATTTCCGCCCCATTCAGCTATGAGAGTGAGGGAATAGAGAGTGCATCTGTGTTTGCGCACATTCTTGTGCACTATACTATCTTAGTTGGCTAATATCTACGGAGATTGGCCGTCGTGGCTAAATTTCGGGCGGGTAGGTACCTACTGCAGTAATAATTTAAAATGCAGCAAGAATCGTCGGCAGGCTGTCGTATCGTATTATATCAATTTTACAGCATGACGTTGTCTCTGCATAAAAAAGACTGCCACAGCTGCTTAAATGCACAAAATTAATGTTTCCCTCAATGTAATATGTCGCAATATCGCATGTTGTTGCTTCAGTGTAAAACAGCCTTTAGGGAGATCCAACGAGCACCAACGAGCTCAGGCAGAAATCCGGACCGTTTCAAAACTTTTCCTGTAGACATCACAACAGACGGACGATATAATGTTTTTAGTTAGCGACTAGACAGAGTAACCTTAAGTTACTAGAACGGATGGGGATCGTGAGGTTATGCCTGGAGTTGTGACTAGAGCACCATGACATCTAGTGCACCATGCTTTATTATTATTAATAATAATAAAGCATGGTGGGCTAGAAACAGAAGGGCTGGCTCATTTTTTGCGCAGCGGATCAGCCTGGCTGTCCAGCGCGGAAATGCAGCCAGTATTCTTGGCACCATTCCACGCGGTCATGATTTATATAGTAATTAGATAAGGCTAGCTTTAAGTTTTATTGTATTAAAAAAAAAAAAAAAAAAAAAAAAAAAAATAATAATGTTATTATTTCAGGCAAATTGTACCCATATTATTACAGAGGTCAAATATAAAATTAAATTAAAATATAGATGCTATGGTAAAAAATCAATATTTGTTTGGTGTACTTATCATACTCTGGTGTGTTTAGTGGCGGTATTCGTGAATCGCTCTTTATATCTTCTAAACACCAAATCAGAAGGCCAAAACTGTCCATCTAAGAAGAATCCCAGTCTGCTGGCAGGTATAGTAACTTTAAACGAATTAAAAGACGCATTGTTCCCTTTTGTCTAAAATATGCTCCAAGATATCATTCACCGTAACCGACTTTTACGCTCGCGATACATAAATTGAGCACTGGGAGTCAGCTACCTGTATTCTGCACTCTGTATCTGAGGTGCCACGCATATTTTTTAATTTACGTTTCTTATTTAGAACAACAGTGAATAAATCAGTCTTATCTTCCGGCGGTAATTCTGTAATTTTACTCGATGCGTCGCTCGTATTAATTGCACTACATAATATGATAAATTCTATGGCTACCATCTGATGGGAAATATAATTTGGCTTTGATAGGCAAGAGGGAGATTCAATAAGGCAGTTCTTTCTGAGACTCGTAACCAACGTTTTGTTTTTGTCGAGTCGTTGTTGGTGCAGCGGCACTAGTTTGTTAATGCGATAGGCGGGGTGATTATGTATCTCGCGACAAGTTTGCGACAGACGTAAATCTCGCGATCATTGCTGTCAAACGACCGGCTAGAGAGAGACAGCAATAGCCACAAAGCAAAATAAGAAGAAAAAGAGAAACAGCAAATGAACTGTCGCATTGCTACTGCTGTCGCGTTGCTGTCGCTACAGCAACGTTTTACCTAATCACCCCGAGGTTATGATAATATGTCAGTTGCTTAGTTACTACCATAATAGCCAAGAAAATTTAAGTCGCCAAGTGTGTGATACTTGCATTACTCTGTGTGCGCACGGCCATGCCTTTGTCGCATACCAGTCAAAGAGAAAGATGGTTGAGTAGGTGAAAAGTATATTTGACTTCGGATCATGTAAGAAGGTCAAACGGCTTGTTCCGAGAGGGAGGGCTATAATCGAAATCGTTACTTGGGCGGGGCGGGACGTGCGCAGACCAATCCCAATAAGTAGGTACCTATTCTTGGAGACATCCCAAAACCTCCTTCTAATTGTATATACTTAGCACATTATCTATTTTTGTATACAGTGGTGATATAATAGCGTTATCAAAAGCAAGAAAGGAAAAGCATGAAAAATTGGTGTGAAAAGAAAGGCATCTCTTCAATAATCAAAAAAACCGACCAAGTGCGAGTCAGACTCGCGCACTGAGGGTTCCGTACTGCAGTCGTATTTTTTCGACTTTTTGCACGATAAATCAAAAACTATTATGCATAAAAATAAATATAAATCTGTTTTACAATGCACAAGTGAAGCCCTTTCATATGATACACCACTTGATATTATAGTTATCTTACTTCGAAAGTTGAAAATAGCAATATTTGTTTATGACCACAATTTAATTTTTTTTTGTGTGATGTAACCACAAATTCACGGTTCCCAGAATGTCTGCTATAAGACCAACCTATCTGTCAAATGTCATGATTCTAGGTCAACGGGAAGTACCCTGTAGGTTTCTTGACAGACAGACAAACAGACAACAAAGTGATCCTATAAGGGTTCCGTTTTTCCTTTTGAGGTACGGAACCCTAAAAATGTTTAATAAATTAATTATTACTAACTGATGGCCATGATTTCATCCACGTGGATTTGTGTTTTAAAAATTAAGTGGGACTGGATTTTCTGGGATTAAAGTAGCCAATGCCACTATGGAGAGTGGGCTTTAACTAAAAGCTCACTAGATTAATATTATATTGAAATAAAATTTTAACTCTTAGAAGTAAGGTAAGGTTAGGTAAGCGAAACCGTGGCCGAGTTGGTCAAGGCATCAGGCTCGAACCCAGAAGATGCTGGTTCGATTCCTGCCGGTTACGCAATTTTTGATATGTATTTAAAATTATTAGAAGTAAGGATTATTTTTCCTATATTTACATGATTATTTCTTTCATTTCCAGGCTTCTGCAGCCGAGGACCTCTACTTGGAGGGTGAGGATGAAGCAAACGAGTTCCTCGAAGTGGACCGAGACACGGGGATCGGTAGCCAATTGCGAAGACTCAAACGAGACTGGCCCTGGAGTGAGTTCAAAGTTATTAAATAAATATAATGCCTACCACGAATCGCAGGGAGCCACTGGATTCAGGCCTGGTGGCCTGTGAAAGTCCCTACAAGAGACCTATGTCCAGCTGTGGACATCTATCAGTTGATAATGATGATGATAATATGTCTACTGATATGATTATAGATATAGGCCATTATGACCCGAGCAATAAATTTTGATGTGTTGTAGAAGCTGAAAGTTCGAGAAATTTGAACAAAAAGAAACTGTGGCAACTTTAAATATTAAAATAGTTGACCTTCAAATGATTTAATTTACCAA
Source organism: Maniola hyperantus (assembly GCF_902806685.2). NCBI lineage: Eukaryota > Metazoa > Arthropoda > Insecta > Lepidoptera > Nymphalidae > Maniola > Maniola hyperantus. Next base: position 3,768,217 of record NC_048564.1, read on the forward strand.
TGACTATAGGAAAGTGAGACCCGTGCTCTGTAGTGAGCCAGCGATGGGTTTATCATGATGATGATAGGAAAGTACTGTTGAAGGCAGGATAGAAGTAGATAGACAGGAGATATCCAGGTCACCTAGAAAGCAACTGGTTTAAGGGATAAACAGGGCTACCCAATATTCAGAAAACTGTATTGGGCAGACTTTGTATGATGATCACCCAATTTCACTTAGAAGATGGCACGCTATCATGATGCTGAATGAATTAGGTGAAAAAAAATAGAGTTTCTGGAATTTGTGGTCGACCAGTAGTTTGAATGTTTGAACTCGAGAGTTTAAACTGTCAAACTACTGGTTGACCACAAATTCTCCCCTAAAAGGGATTTTGTTATATTTATTGGGAAATAAATAGCTTATTATAATTATTAAAAGGGAGTTGTGGCATTAGGCTGTTCATCATCATCATCAACAACAACAAGCCTTAGCCGGCTAACTACTGAGCACGAGTATCCTTACCGAATAACGAGGACGGACGGACGGATGGACAGACATACGGACATGGCAAAACTATAAGGGTTCCTTGTTTACTACGGAACCCTACAAAGGTTTTGGCCATTTTCGAGCACGCTAGCCAAGTGCGGATCGGCTGATATTAGGCTGTTGCTTGATACTAATACCATGTATGTATATTAGATACGACAAACGCCAACTATGTTGCAAAATACTAATTCAACTTTTTAATAATTTCAGATTTGTTCTCACCATCATCGCCAGACCCTGAGGAAACTGCCACAGAAGACGACGAACAAACGTAAGTTAAATATTACATTATACTTGATATAATTCGGTTAGCGAATTATGTTCGCCCCAACGTGTGCTCGGCTATAGCAACCATCTCAACGGAGACTACAGCATACAACGCAAGAGATATCAAAAAAATCAAAATCAAAATTTATTCAGGTATATTAATTCATGTAGGACAACTAGAGTCTATTTTGTTACTTTTACGACTCTACCATTGGTTCGGAAAGAAATTTCTACTGAGAAGAGCTGATAAAAACTCTTTTCAAATCATAAAAAGTTATAATATGTAACAATATAACCTATTGTAATAAAAATATACCCATTGTACCTATTGTATACTTCTATGCATATTGTTATAAAAATAAAAATAGAAACAGTTCCAAAAACTTGCGGTACAAAATTATTTTTTGATTTATCAAACAATTTTTTTTTGTGTTTGCAGCGGAGACGATGACAATCTCGACAACGACATCAACGGCGGATCGGGCGCTGTGGAGCCAGAATTGGAGCCCGAAAAAGAAAGTAAGTTGGCAAAAATTTACATAAGTATTTAATAAATTATTTTCGATGTCAAGATAGTCCTTGAATACGACTGCGATCTCGACTCAGTTTAAGATGGAAATGGGATAACTTAGGGTATGGCAGTTTCTTTAAACCCATATCCCTAAAAGGGTTTTACGTGTCGTGATAGGTACCTAGGTATATTTCCGCAAATTGCTAATGCGCGTATCCGCCATTTTATTGACGTCAGCACTAGACTAAAGTTTCGAGCTGATGGTATATTTTTCAATATATTCATTTCTGCTAACTTCAAAATGACGTCATTTCGATGTTAATATTATCTTTATCTAAATATATAAAAGGATTGACTGACTGACTGATCTATCAACGCACATAGATAACCCTGTCGCAGTGCTAAGCGCTGTCTTTAGAGGTCTTGTAAGTGGAAGTTTCCTGATACGATATCCGGTACAGACAATTTGGGAATTATATTTCACTAGCTTATGCTCGCGACTTCGTCCGCGTTGACTACACAAATTTCGAACCCCTATTTCATCCCTTTAGGGGTTGAATTTTCAAAAATTCTCTCTTAGCGGATGCCTACGTCATAATAGCTATCTGCATGCCAAATTTTAGCCCGATCCGTCCAGTAGTTTGAGCTGTGCGTTGATAGACGAGTCAGTCAGTCAGTCAGTCAGTCACCTTTTCCTTTTATATATTTAAGATAGAAGATAATATGTTTGTCGGTGACATCACCCAGACTGGGCCAGTCTGGGTGTACAGCTCAGTTGCCCTATATTGTCAAAGAGCTATGAATCAGCGTAGGTGTATCATATAGGTACCTACGCCAATGCGTATACAGGGCACAACTCGGCCACACATATCAAATTACTAGGCGGAAAAGATAAGTATATGCAAGTGATTACATTTTCTTATATATATCACTACCCATAACTATAAATGCGAAAGTGTGTTGATTTGTCCTTCAATCTCATCGCAACGGAGCAACGGATTAACATGATTTTTTGTATGGACCAGTTAAAGACTTGGACAGGGACATTAAAGATACTTTTTATTCCAGAAAATCAAAGAGTTCCCACGATATTTTTAAAAACCTAAATCCACGCGAAGATAGGATGAATTTTTATAAATCCTTTTTTAATATAAACCTATTTTAAATAATACGAATTCCTGTGCAAAACATGCAAGATCCACCAGTTTAAGCAGTACGTTGTTAGTCAGTCAGTTGATTTTTTTTATTAAGTAGAATAATTTGTAATTTCAGAGACACTTCGGGTGACCTTCGTAGTTATGGAGCCATATCACGTGCAGTATTCCAACAGAGATTCACTAAAGTTCCAGAACTTCTCCAAATCGCTCGCTGATGCTGTGAACACAGTGTTCAGAGACCTTCCTGGAACCCATCGGGCAAGCCTAGTAAGGATACAGTAAGTAGAAGACCTTTTTTCTCTTAACGAGAGCTGCAAAACCATTGGGTTTGCTTGCGATGGCGTATGACGTTATTTGCGAAAATATCACTTGCCTTAACAGAAATAGGAAAATGTCGTAGGGAAACCTGCATGCCTGAGAGTTCTCTATAATGTATGTTCTCAAAGGTATGTGAAGTCAGGCTAGCGGACAAACCCTTTGCATTCTGAGAAGACATTCGTGCTCAGTAGTTAGCCGGCGATAGGTGGATAAGTCTGTAACTAGAGAGGGTTACTTTTGGTCTAGTTGCATATTTCAATCAAGCACACTGGTGAAGCAACGTTGACCAAAGTCAGTTACCACCCAGGGCAACCTGCTTTGGTGGTCAAAAACCTTAATTATATTTATGCGTTTTATCAAGATTGATACAGTGCATTCATCAGCAAAATAAACAAACAGAAAGTTTCATAAAGAATGTTCCACATAGGTTGGTTATCCTGACGCCACCAACTTGAGCGTTTAAGTTAAAAAGCCCCAAACAAGTTAAAAGCTGTGATAGCCTAGTGGTTAGGACGTCCACCTTCTAATCGGAGGTCGGGAGTTCGATCCCGGGTACGTACTTCTAACTTTTCGGAGTTATGTCCATTTTAAGTTATTAAATATCACTTGCTTTAACGATAAAGAAAACATCGCGAGGAAACCTGCATGTCGAGAGTTCTCCATAATGTTGAGAACATTATGGGGGTATACAAGGAGTGTGAAGTCTACCAATCCGCACATGGTCAGCATGGTAGACTATGGGCAAACCCTTCTCACTCTGAGACCCGTGCTCTGCAGTGAGCCGGCGATGAGTTGATCATGATGACGATAAAACAAGTGATTGGATATTATGTATCACGTATGGCATAAGTCACAACTGGAAAAAAGCTCCCAGTTTTTCCTAGTACAAACACAAGAGCATACGGTGCTTATTTTCAGTTCAGAGAATTTATAGCTTATTAAATATGTTTGTTTCCAGATCGCGACCTGCAGATGAATTCTCCTGTAAAGTAACGTTGGACATTGTCGTTACTGGAGATGATACGGATAGAGTCTCCGAAACATTGCACGACTACATCAGGAACAAGAGGATGCTTGGCAACATAGCTGTCAATGACGTGGACTATAGTGCCACGGTCATTGATTCAGGTTTGTGTTTTTGCTGGTTGTTATTGGATAGGTTGGGCATCCCCAACCAGTCGTATATTCCTTTGACGATTAGAAATATTTATTTGAACAAAAACTTTTTATGGTTTTTCTTTCTTTTCTGTGATTTGTGTGGACTCTCAAAATGAAAGATAGTAAGAGGATGATAGTTAAGGGAACATTTACAATACAAACAAATATTGAAGAGCCAATGTAGATGAAAGTTATACGCCCAAATTACGATCAAAATCAATCCTAATTCGTAGGAGTCATAAATCAAAATTCAGTACTTATTTGTTGTTTTATGTACCTTTCCTTGTCTTATTATAATTTTTAAAGGCAGGTTTATAATTTCATTTTATTTTGAAACTTTTGCCCGTGTATATTTTATTTTATTTTTGTGTATTTTAGTTCATTTTTATTTATTATTTTATGTTCGTATTTATTGTTTGAATAGGATATGTGGACAATGAAGCAATAGATCAAACTGAAGATCAGTACAATGAATCGGAGAGAGGTGATTCGTATCCCGAAACAACTTCATTACCCGATTTATTAGAACCCGATGATGAAAACATTTTCGGGGAAAGACCCATTGGAGTAGACGTAAGTGAAACAACTGAGGAAGTTACGCCCAATGAAGGTGGAAGCGACTATGGAAGACCAACTGAGAGCAGACCCTATGAAGGTAGAACTGACAGACCCACTGAAGGAAGACCTAATGAAGGAAATGTCTATGGGAGCCCTGATTATGGCCGGCCTACCGAAAGAAGGCCTGACGGAAGAAGAAATGACTATGATAGATGGACACCAGATAACAGAGGTTCGGGAGGATACGTACCTTATACCGAAACACCAGAAGGATGGCAAAACAACAGTGAGAATTCTTTTTATTTATATGTTGGCAGGTTTCTAAACTGTCGTTATAATTTTTTTTTTTCTAAATACTTAATTACTAATTATATCGATGCTGTTAGTTATTTTTATTTGACGCTAATCTCATATAGGCATCTTGCCTTTGTGACATATTTACGATAGTGGGTGCTAATATTCCTAATATTTGAATAGGTGAATCAAAAGATCTTTACTTCTCTTGTTGCCTTGGAGAACGCGCAGCGCAAAAAATATACCTTGATTCTGCAACCGATAGCGTAGGTATAGTTTATTATTTTGTCACAAGCGGATTTTACAACAGAGATAAAATACAGTTTTCATTTCTCATGCTCGTAAAGTTCTGCTTTATACTGGCTGTAAACGGCCTAAAATTTCGATAAATAGGTTGAAATATTATATACAAGGTAAGATTGTGGATACCCACAATTTCCTCTCACAAACGATACTACGGCTATTCAATATTGTGTGAACTCCAGGTTTTGACACCTTAGTGCTGATACTGCGTTAGAAATATCCTCTTCGCGACATACCTAACGATCTGGTGATTGTGAATTCATGTTGTGAATATCAAACGAAGGCTGTGAGATAATTGTGAGGATGGAGGATCTACCAAATAAATTGATTTTGTTGATAAAATAAACTATTTTAATAGTAATTTTACTTTTTTTGTTGACAGCTTGTCCAAATGACGCTATGAGTTGCGACGAAACGCGATGCGTGCCGTTGAGTCAGCGATGCGACGACCGACGAGACTGTGATGACGGAGCCGACGAGATGGGCTGTCCTGACAGTAAGTACATTATGTTTCTCAGAGATTTCTATTCTCTAGTAGTAAGCGCTGGGACAGCGGTTGTGCTACACTAAAATGGAGTTTTATTGATATGTTTTGTTTTCGATTGCACACAGAGGCGGATTGAAATAGAAATAGAAATAGTTTTTATTTGCTAGAATGTGGTACAATTTGGTCTTAAATCTATTTTGACCCCTTGACATTACACCAATAACTTGGTGTGCAAATTATTATAGTAACTACATTATCATAGAATAATAAAGTATGAAAATTAAATTAAATGAGAAATTAAGAGATTAAATGTCAAGAGCGCCCTAGGCAAGCACCTCATAGGCAACCGTCTAGCGGGCATATTAAAAATTTAGTATGGCTGCTAAAGGCTGCTGCCACGCAATCTAGCAACGTCCGATGCTCGCGATCATCACGACGAACGCGCGCAATCTGTAAATGTAAATGCGCATTGATCGGTGGTCGTGTCGGTTGTATCTTGTCAACTTCTATTATGAAATCAAACAATGTACAGTTCGATTAGCGAAAGAATGCGATACGTTTTCTCATCATCATCATGATCAACCCAATACCTGCTCACTACAGAGCATGGGTCTCCCTCTCTGAGAGGGGTTTTGGCCATGGTATACCACGCTGGCCATGTGCAGATTGGTAGACTTCACACACCTTTGAGAACATTATGGAGAGCTCTCAGGCATGCAGGTTTCCTCACGATGTTTTCCTTCACCGTTAAAGCAAGTGATATTTAATTACTTAAAACGAACATACCCGGGATCGAATCCCCGACCTCCGATTAGAAGGCGGACGTCCTAACCACTAGGCTACCACAGCTTATGGTTTTCTTATAAGTCAACATAATATTAATGTAGCATAAGCAACTCTCGCTAATCCAACTCTACATAATCGCACGCGCCCCTTCGTAACCTCGCACCCCTAGGCACGTGCCTAGTTTGCCTTAGAATCTGCCTCTGATTGGACACCATTCTCAATGAAATAAATTTTTATTAATTTATTTGGGTGATTTTGGGATAGGTTGCGTCATCAACAGGTTAGTTACCTAATAGTGATCAGAGATCTGATGGATGTAAAACTAAAATAATGTTAATGGTTTTAATTTACAAACTATGAAATTTTATACAATTTGATTTGGCAGAAATCCAAAAAGAACTATTGTTGTTTTCACTTCATCCGCACTCCCCACTGAATGCCAATTTTTTATTTGGAAAGTTTTATTGCACACACCATTGATGTTGGAATCCCCCTAGGGCACACACATACACAGAAGAACAATAATTATACAAGGTAGGTACAGAAGAAACTATGGCTGACGATTTAGTTGACCAGAGTTTTTGTTAATTTGATATAGGTATTGTTTAATAGTCCTTATAGATTTTAGTGATAGTAATACTCTGAGGCATGCAGTGGGTAAGATACCATGGAGATAAGTTCCGGATGCCGAAGTCAGTCTCCAAACCATATTATACTTACTGATTTGATACAATTGGCTGATATGCACTTATTAAGTCATACATTTGGCTTAGTAAATATAATAATATATTAAGTAAGTAGTTTTTAGACAGGGTAAGTTTTTTCGCAAGTGTTTTTCGATATGGAATTTATGGCAGAATACACAAACGTCTCTTTACGCTTAATAAAGGGCATTAGCTAGTCTAATTAATAATAGAGCCTCGATAGCTCAACGGTTAAAGGAGCGGACTGAAAACCAAAAGGTCGCCGGTTCAAATCCCACCCGTTGCACTATTGTCGTACCTACTCCTAGCACAAGCTTTACGCTTAATTGGAGGGAAAAGGGGAATGTTAGTCAGCAATTAACTTGGCTAATATTCTTTAAAAAATACTCATACTCTCTCTCCCACACAGAAACACACACCCACACACACACAGACACACATACACTCACACATACATATGTTGTGAATCACCTACTAGGTATTTTTACTAGTTAATTGACTTTTATAATATTATCATATTATTATATTATTGTAAAGCTTGTTTAAATTATCAAACGTACTGTTATAAATTTATATTTAATACCTATTTAAGTAATCTGTAAAAAATTGTAATCCTATTTGGCCTTATTTTCAGTCTGTTATTATGTTGTACGGGAGCGGTGTGCAGGCTCGACCGTACCAAAGGGGAGATCTCCCACCGAGCGGTTGGTTGTGCTCGGTAGCGCCAGCTGGGCCGACGGTTATGTCTTGAAACTTCTATATATAGTCCAGATTGCAGAAAACTCCGTTAGTGCGATTGCTATCGGCGGTACATTTGTTCGGGACTACGTCATCGATTGAACAGCGCCATCTAGTTTCTATTGTGGCAACCGCCACATCACTCTCCTCTGAGATGAACGCGTAGTGTGAAGCAGTGAAGAGAGGTGGCGTTGTAGCGTGAAGGCGTGTGAAGGAAGGGCAATGGCTGCTAACCATCCAGAGAAGCGGTAGACCAGGACGCTTGTAGCTGGTGATGGAGTGCAGGGCCATTGTGCCCCGAAGCTGTGGCTACATCCGTCTTACAGGCCTCGATGTGCTTGCTGTTGCTGCTTGTAGACTTGGAGTTTTGGAGAAGACGTCGGCTTGCGGTGTGTGATCCAAAGGTGTTGCGGTGTATGCGATCACCCTTGATCACGTTGAGTGCGCAGTGCGGAGTGCGGCGGCGTGCGGTTGATCTTCGATGACGTTGGCTGTTGTAGTGTGCGACCATTCTTGATTTCGTCGGTTGTTGAGGTGTGCGACCGTTCTTGATCACGTCGGGGTCACCAATGTACGGGAGCGGTGTGCAGGCTCGACCGTACCAAAGGGGAGATCTCCCACCGAGCGGTTGGTTGTGCTCGGTAGCGCCAGCTGGGCCGACGTATATAGTCCAGATTGCAGAAAACTCCGTTAGTGCGATTGCTATCGGCGGTACATTTGTTCGGGACTACGTCATCGATTGAACAGCGCCATCTAGTTTCTATTGTGGCAACCGCCACAATGTAAAATTATATGGTATATATATCGCTGTTGATTGCAAAAAACAAATAAAATAAATAAATAAATAAATAGTCTATAACACCTTTTGGAAAGCTATTAAATCCTGATTTATTTCAAATATTTGGTTGATAGAGTTTTGGAGTTAAGATTGTTTTGTAAGAGGTTATTTCTTACCAGAAAAGGAAAATAAAAGTACTTAGGCCGTAGTGCTGACTCTTTCGTACTTTCCAGTGTTTTTTTGGACAGATTATTGCTTTAACTCTTGCTTTGTGAGCCTAAGATTTTATTATTATAGAGGTTGAATTTGTTATAATCGCATCTTCACTATACGCTTGCCCTGTGGCGACCACGTGCAACTATCCACGGAATGCGCTACTGAATGACTTCTTAGGAAAATCATATCAGCAGTGGAACTAAGAAAGAAAAACCACTAGGTAGCTTTATTTCGTTTTACGAAAATTTGTATGAAACCCAAGTTTCAACTATGAAAATTGGTATACGCCAAGTTGTTATCAATTAAGAGTTTCAGACTTTCCTTTTATAGCTACCACTTTTTTAAACCTTTTCCACTTATTTAAATCCATTTTATAATTAATATTAATTCACTATTATAAAACAAAACTACGAATGAAACGGTTGATATAAGATTATAAAAGCATTTGTAGAATCATAATAAACATAATATTATGGTTTGTAAAGCCTTCTTCAAAGGTAAAAAAAAAGTAACCTTATTAAGTCTTTGACAAAAGTTTTATTAGGAAAAACCATATCACTGGATGCAGTTATAGGCTTGTATTATAATCGCCAATAAATAATATGATCTTATAACCGTTTATAAGTTTAACTAACTAGAGCAACTATTCTTTAGTAATTTTACCCTTCCTTTGCTTGCTTCAGCTTTTATAGAGAGCAGAGCTTATAGTAACTAGTAAACGTGATCTTATAAGCGCTTATAAGACGTGTAAGTAACTAGAGTAACTATTCCTCAGTCTGTTTACCCTTGTGCGTAGCTTTTATAGGAGAGCAGAGCTTATAGTAACTAGTAAACGTGATTGTTTAAGCGCTTACAAGTGTATATGACTAGAGTTACTATTTTGCAATCTGTTCACCCTTGTACTTATTTTTCTAGGATAGCAGAGTTTATTGTAACTAGCAAACGTGATCTTATAAGCGCTTATAAGTGTAAGTAACTAGAGTAACTATTCTTTAGTCTATTTACTCGTGTACGTAGCTTTTATAGGAGAGCAGAGGTTATAGTAACTAGTAAACGTGACCTTATAAGTGCTTATAGGGTTAGGTTTAAGGGTGATTGTGCTTACAGTCTAAACACCATCTTACGAGGCACTTAAAGGAGTATACAGTCCTAAAACATACGCATTCTGGGATTATTTCGCTTGTTGGGTACTAATTAGTTCAATGTATGCAATATGTTACCACTGAGTGGCTTGGCTTTATTACATCACTACGCAGACGTTTAGCCTCTGGAACAGTTCACGATCGGCGATTAAGTAACACGAGTATCAATAACGTTTCAAGAATCGGTCACTGCTATTCGAGTGGGATTACCATGAAGGAACTTGATCATAACAATAAAAAGACAATACAATAAAAACTTTCTTAGAAATAAATACCTAGGTATATTTACAGAATTACGTCATCGTTGCATTAAAGGTGATCCAGGGTTTTATCTAAATATATAAAATGATAAGGTAACTGAATCACTGACTGACTGACTGATCTATCAACGCACAGCTCAAACTACTGGACGGATCGGATTATATATTATTTTACATTAGAGCAAGGTGCCACTGCCGCCAGACCTTCCTTATTTTCTGAGAATCAAAATTTATGATTCTAGGTCAACGGAAAGTACCCCGTAGGTTTCTTGACAGACCGACAGACAGAGAGACAACAAAGTGATTCTATAATGGTTCGGTTTTTCACTACCGTTTTAACCCTAAAAATCACCACTCAGACATGTTTGTACGTGCCTTTAGCAAATGATATCTTTAAATTGGCCCGAGGTACAAGCTGGCAAATATGCGAGCTTACATTAAAAATACACAGTAGTACTACTCTATCCCACACAGTTTTGTTTCTCAGAAAATAAGGAATGTCTGGCGGCAGTGGGATCTTGGACCATATTCACCCTCACCACCTGGGTGCCTCATGCACTTCGACCGTCCGTTGTAACTTGTACCAGATCCTTTTTTCCACGCACATGCAAACTGTGGAAGAAAATAACCCTTATACAGTTCGTTGTTTGTCTGTCTGTCGTTTCTGAACTTCCGGTACTTCCCGTTGAATGTTGTATAGAAGCAGGCGTTACTTTGCGGAAGTCCATGATATAAAATAAACCATAAGCTTAATTTGCTGTTTCAGCGGATTATAGCAAATTAAGCTTTTGGTTCATTGTATACTTCCCGTTGACCTAAAAACACGAAATTGTTCAGGTACGTAGGTCATATAGTATAAGTAAATAAAAAATCCGAAAACCGTGAATTTGTGAACAAAAAAAATTAAAATGTGTTCACGAAAAAATAAGTTACTAAATCACATAAATATATATGGCGCAGTCCGTTACGAACGTCGTACAGTGTTCTACATAAAAGTATCAGGTATACCTAGTACGGAACCCTTTGTACACAAAGGATTCCGTACCGTCGTACTTGAGCAGTTTTTTCTCAGTAGTAATAGAAGGGGATCTGAAGATGCTAAATAGGGATTTCGAGCGTCGTGGGAACCTATTGGATTGTGAAGATTAGGTGCTAAAAAGAAAAAAACCGGCCAAGTGCGAGTCAGGCTCGCGCAATGAGGGTTCCGTACTACAGTCGTATTTTTCGACATTTTGCATGATAATTAAAAAACTATGATGCATAAAAATAAATAAAAATCTTAATTTAATTAAAGATGTAACCACAATTCACGGTTTTCAGATTTTTCCCCGAATGTCAGCTATAAGACCTACCTACCTACCAAATTTCATGATTTTAGGTCAACGGGAAGTACCCTGTAGTTTCTTGATAGACCGACAGACAGACAGACAACAAAGTGATCCTATAAGGGTTCCGTTATTCCTTTTGAGGTACGGAACCATAAAAACTGACGATTTGGACGCAACCAAAAGTCATGGCTGATTTTGAAACTTTGTGACTCTCCCATTTCCTTATGTCACGCTCAAATTGTCAAATCAATGAAATGCACATTTTTCTGCTTCTAATTAACTTGCCTTGTCTAAATCTGACGCGCTCGAGTAAATCCCAAAATCCCCTCTTGGGCTCCCCTACCATAAGGACATTATTTCGAATTAGACGTTAAATTCAGTGACTTTTCAAAGCACTTGTAAAAGTTTATTTGAATGAACAACGTTCCTAACAAATGTCAGGGAGTAAAATATAAAACAGTCGTGTGCATTGTGCAACTTTGAAGCGACATATTTTTCCGGAAAGCTGATAATTCACAAAGATGACTAACAATTTGCAGAGCGTTTCTCGAAGTTTCGTTTCAACTCGAACTCAAAGCATATTTTATTAAAAATGGGTACAATGGTGACAATTATTTTTGATTGTGAGTTGTGAAATTTGTAAAAGTTATTAAACGTGATTCGTTTAAAATTCAAATGAGAATAATTTTAACTTTATTTACACGTATGCTTTGGATGCCAGATTTTGTGACAAATTATTGCATATAACCTTTTAATTAAGTATGACAGTATCAAATAAATGCTTCAGTGCAAAAAAGGATAGCAATAAGTACATCAAAGTAAATATTGTAATTTCAATTTTTTTCTTTAGGTTGTCAGTCAGAAAAAACACAAGAAATCATTTATGTTACCACTACAGTCTTGTGATTGTCCTATTTTTTTAGGACTTATAGTCACATTATTATTTGTACCTATAATATGATGGTACAATGTTCTCAAAGATGGGAATGTCGAGTACGTACCTACAGATGAAGCCGTTCAAGTGCGGTAGATATAGTAAATTATATAAGCAATTGAAAGTTTCAGGTCGCTATTTAGTCTACACATATATATGATAGAATAAGATGACTGACTGACTGACTGACTGATCTATCAACGCACAACTTAAACTATTGGCATGCAGAAATCCTATAATAACGAAGACATTCGTTAAGAAAGGATTTTTGAAAATTCAATTCCTGAAAGGGTTTTAAAATGTGTCGCGGTCATAAGCTAGTATTGCAAATATTATTGTATATATCGATTGTGGTGATAGCCTGGCGGTTAAGATGACGACCTTCTATTCGAAAGTCCGGGGTTCGATCCCGGGTACGCGCTCAAATATCTTCTTTTTGGAGTTTGGTATATATAACTGCTTTATTCGTAAAGGGTAACATTGTGAGGAAACTGGAATGCCTAAGAATTCTTCATAATGTTCTCAAAGGTGTGGGAAGTCAGCCAATCCGTACTTGGCCAGCGAGGTAGACTATGTCCAAAACCTTCTCATTCTGAGAGGAGACGCGTTCTCAGTTGTTAGCCGGTGAAGATTTTATGATGAAGCAGGTGACGGGTTGATTGACGGGTAGGTTACAGACACTGAGACTCGTTCAAAATCTGAGCATAACTAGGTCTTATAGCGCCTGACTCTTCTTGTATGTAAGGTAAAGTGCGAGTGAAGAATCGTCATAATGATAAACTAACACAAAGCTCCACACATATCCTATTGTTCTTACAACGTTTCTACATTACCTAGATCGGATAACGGTGTACTGTATTTTTCTTAAACTATACAGGGTGTAACCAGAACGGCAACAAAAACGAAGACAGGTGAGTAATCCATATTAGGCCGTATCCGACATTCCTATAATATGTAAGGGTGTTTTAAATTTTACTAGATGATGCCCACAAAAAGCTGTGCTAGTCTACCTAGACCTAGCGATTATGAAGTCAGCCTCCTAATGGGGGTTTGGGGTTTGTACGCGGGCACGCTATCTTTTTTTTGGAGCGTTGAAGGAAAATGTCGTGAGAGAACATCCATGCCAAGAGTTTTCTAAATTGTTAAAAAAAGGTGCCAATTTGCACTAGGCCAGCGTGGTAGATTAAAGTCAAAACCATTCTGAAAGGAGATGCATGCGATCAGTAAATAGTAAGCTGTTTTAATAACCTCGTGGGAATCTTTTATTTTTCGGGACAAAATACCTGGAGAGTGACATCATGCTAATATGCCACTCTCCAGGTATTTAAAAATATCAAGTCAACAAAAGTTATGTCGATCCGTTGATCCGTTGCGACGTTGACACTTTTGTACTCATAATAATTATTATGATATAGTTACACATTGTTAAGTATATAAAATTGTGGCTAATTTTGCCAGACTTTAATAACTGTGCCATGATAGCCTAGTGGTTAGGACGTCCGCTTCCTATTCGGGAGGTTGGAGATTCAATCCCGGGCACGCACCTCTAACTTTTAGGAGTTATGTGCGTATTAAGAAATTAAATATCACTCGCTTTAACGGTGAAGAATAACATCATGAGGAAAATTGCATGCCTGAGAGTTCTACATAATGTTGTCAAAGGCGTGTGAAGTCTGCCAATCCGCAATTGGCTAGCGGGTTGGACTATGGTCAAGCCCTTCTCATAGTGAGAGTAGACCCGTGCTCTGTAGAGAGCCGGCGGATCATGATGAGAATAACTGGAAAAAATTACCTCATTATTGCAATTTTATTTAGCAGGTTGACAAGCAGAGACTCAAGAGTAGATAATTTAATGAATTGCATAAACATATTGCACATTGCAAATGCAAATTGCATTTGCAAATTGCATTTGCATTTGCATTTGCTGTCTCTCTTTCTTTTTGCTTGCTTCTTCTTCCTTTTTTGCTTTGTGGCTATTGCTGTCTCTCTCTAGCCGGACGTTTGACAGCAATGATCGCGAGATTTACGCCTATCGCAAACCTGTCGCGAGATACGTAACGACCCCGCGGGTGACGAACCTCTGGTTCCCGATATGAGAGGCTACCCGAGGGAGGTTGTAAAATTAAAAAAAAACACATTTAAATGTGATTCTGTTAAACCGTTTACGTTCGTTATGAGTGAAACAGCTTCGTGTTTATTATGATGAGTTTCACAGTCCGGGCGCAATATCATAATTCGGCACTTATTGCGACTAGCGTAGACATAAGACACGACTTTTGTAAAGTAAGCAAATCTAAAAATATAAAAGGAACACGTGACTGACTGACTGATTTATCGACGCACAGCTCAAACTACTGGACGAATCGGGCTGAAATTTGAAATGCAGATAGTTATTATGAAAGGATTTTTGAAAATTCAACCCCTAAAGGCGTGAAATAGGGGTTTGAAATTTGTGTAGTCCACGCGGACGCAGTCGCTAGCATAAGCTAGTATAAAATAGGATAATAATTAATATTAAAATCATGTAAAATAATTCTACACTCTAATATTTAATTTGTATAATATAATATTACATGCCTTAGTACATAAGGTATTGGACTCTACTACCGCAACATGACTAAGAACCGTTTTTAGAGAAAGAAAACTTTCTTTCTTTCTTTCTTTCTACTTTGTACATAATAATGTAGTTTATGTTATTGCAATAAATTGTAATTGAAATTGAGAGATCACGCCTGTCTAAAGTCTACACTAATCTTGAAATCTCAAATTAAGTTTGGTAAAAGAGAATTGTCCGGTTAACAGGGTGTTTGGGGCGAACGAAATATTCTTCAAAATAAAACAAGTGTTGTATTTTACGAAGCAAAGCTCATGAACACTGTCAAGATATAGAAAGTATAAATTAATGAAAGCAATTTCACTGTATTTAACCATGGTTTTTAAACCAATTTTACATACTACACGTGTCTAAAAACTAGTGACATATTCAATTTGTATAATAATCTGTATTTAATCTATTTTTTTATTTTTTAAAATTTAATTTGATCTGTATAGGTACATAAAATTCAAGTCAATGATAAAATTCAAGCCCGGCCTGACTGACTTATATATCAACGCATAGCCTAAACCGCAATTTAACCGATTTTGATGAAATTTTTACACAGTTATAGCTCACATCCCGGGGACCTACATCGGCTACTTTTTGTCCCGGAAAATCAAAGAGTTTTTCCGGGATTCTCAAAGACCCATCCGTTTAACCAAATGATATGAAATCGGTATAAAGGTAGCTTGCGTTCCGGAAATTGACACAGGCTACTTTTTATCCTGGAAAATTAAGCTAAATTCACGCGGACGAAGTCGTGGGCATTATCTAGTATAATATATACCTTATGGCTTTGGGCCCATTGCGCAAATAGTTTGTGGCTTACTATTTGCCTTGGTGTGCAAACAGAGTGGCGTAAGGCGGGCAGCGGAGGGCGGGTCGAGCGGAAAACGCACATTTCTGTGGAAAACGGTAGCGCCAACGGAGTGTTTGAACGGGTCGGGCATCCCGTATGATAATTTTGAGATATAAAATAATATGTCTGATTATTTATTTATTTATAAGTCCCGAAAATTGCTATTGCGCTGGAACCATGTCTCATTACCACCAGCATGACGTCAGCCGAAATAAAAATATACCGTTGGCAAATTTTTTTTTTGGAATAATTATAATAATTTAAAAACCTAGCAGTAATAGTTAAATTTGATATTAAGTACAATAATAGTACTTAATAATAAATTTAGCACCATTTAAAATACTTTATATTAAGTTGGTAGTAAATACTTTTGTACCTTTTGTACGGGAGCGGTGTGCAGGCTCGACCGTACCAAACGGGGAGATCTCCCAGCGGTTGGTTGTGCTCGGTAGCGCCAGCTGGGCCGACGGTTGAATCTTGAAACTTCTATATATAGTCCAGATTGCAGAACACTCAGTTAGTGAGAGTACTGTCGGCGGTACATTTGTTCGGGACTATGTCATCGATTGAACAATGCCATCTAGTTTCTATTGTGGCAACCGCCACACCTTTGTATTTAATGAGTACGCGCTC
This sequence comes from Maniola hyperantus, assembly GCF_902806685.2. Lineage (NCBI taxonomy): Eukaryota > Metazoa > Arthropoda > Insecta > Lepidoptera > Nymphalidae > Maniola > Maniola hyperantus. The sequence goes on from NC_048564.1 coordinate 3,784,769, forward strand.
CATGTGACCTTGGTTTTATTTTGAAGTAGTTGTAACATTTATTTCCATTCAAATCCGCTTCGAAATAATCACGTCTTGACTGGTGTCGGAGGCGTTTTACGCAAGCGATTGAGTGATATTCTGAAGTAATATTTTTGAATCCTCCTTCTCTTTTGCAAAATAATTGTCTACTTTAATAATAATCTCACGGGCACGACAATTAATTATTTTCCTACTCATATTTGACCCAAAAAGGAAACAACAACTAAAATAAATTAACAAAAATCTTAACAACAATAACAAATAAAAACTCTACTACTCTACCGACAGTTTTGTCAACGGTACTGGTTGCTCGACACTTCAGTCTAGTGCTGACGTCACTAAAATGGCAGCCACGCACTTTAGCAATTTGAGGGACTTATACTAGTGCTTATAATATGAACTGGAGTATTTTACCGGTTCTTTAGCTTGGTTCGTCTTGGCGGGGGCACTGCCATGCCCCCTGCTTTTCTAAAAGCATCAACAATGACAGATTAATGATGCATCCACACCGCAGTTAACATTTGTGGAGCAACGTTTCCAAATGTTACTCAGCAATTTATTGATCCCTACTAAATTTGTGCAAAGCCGGGGCAGGTCGCTAGTGTAAGTATAAATTTGTAAAAAGTTCGGTAACGAATATTTCTTATCTATCTATTTATATTTTAGTGTGCACGAGATCTAAGCGCAGATATTAAACATATTTCAAAGTAAATTCTAACACACCGATGCTCTTGGAATACAAAGTGAATTTCTCTAAATTTCTCTATAACGTAAAACCAAGTAGCTAGTACTTGGTTTTACGTAGAATTATTGTTTGAACTAGCTCTGAATCTACTTTGAAGTCTATTTGTCGATGTTACCTTTCAGCTTTCATGATGCGTGCAGGTAAGCAAACGTAGTCAATGCTGGCTCAAAGCTCATGAAACCTGTTTTCGGAACACGATATTGATATCCATAATGTATCAAAGCAAAGCTGCAGCAAATCATCAAAGCAAAAGTCATATCTCACTACCAGCATCTCTCGATACGGTTTGATAATAATATACCTACCTATGCAGCATCATTGCAATACTCTAATTTAATTATTGTCAGAGCTTGCTCGTCGTCCAAGTACCTTTGTTAGAATAATATTATTGACAAATTATTAGCTTTATGATCTAGTAACTAGCTAATGCCCGCGACTTCGTACGCGTTGATTTAGGTTTTTAAAAATCCCGGGGGAAATCTTTGATTTCCCGCGATAACGAGAAGCCTATGTCACTCTCCAGCTCTCCTAACATGCGCCCCGCGAGAAAATTTTGTCTACGCATTATCTCGTGTTTCTTCATACAAATAAGACGAGTAAATGCGTAGACAAAATTTTCTCGTGGTGCGCATGTTAACCTAACAGGTCTTTAACTATACCCATGCAAAAAATCACCTCGATCTGCTGCTCCGTTGCGACGTGATTGAAGGACAAACCAACAAACCAACAAACAAACACACTTTCGCATTTATAATATGGGTACTGATATTTATAATTAATTAAAATTAGTGTTTTTGTTCAATGTTCTTCCAGTTTTCCTCTATCATTTTAATAGGGCATACATATTTAAATAATTATATGAAAATAAAACACTTACCACGTTTTTAAAACTGACTAAAAAGTAGTTATAGGTACGAGAATAGAGTGTGCTTAGGAACTTTTCAACCATGTCCCTCTTCACCTTTTTACACCGTACCGCATGACGTCAGACGAGTTTCCATCCTTTTGTCGTCGAAATTCCACATTACGTATGGTTATGGCTTGGAATACTCTTCCGCGTTCTGTTTCCTACCAATAGGGTCTTGGATTGTAGTAATAAAATGATGTGATGTTTTGTATAGCGGTAGCTTATGGGGCTAGAATTCAGTCAGTATTTCCTTTTATATATTATTTAAATTATCTCTGGATAACACTCGGTACCAGTAAATTGACAAACAACGCCCAAGTGTGCAAATCCATTAACAGGAATTGTTTTAGAGATCTAGCTAGTTCAATTTATTCAATGAAAGTTCATGACTGGAACATTGTATTAACACGTAAGAGCCTTTGTTATTCGATATTTGTTGTATGGAGAAAAAATCAGCAATCACGTTTGGAGCGTACGGAGTTTGATTAATCGAGCTCAATGAAGTTTTGTATAGTACGCGACAGGTTGAGATAGCAGTCGAGGAGGAAACGCCCCGCACACCCGCACAACACCCGTGCTAACCCGATGCAGCCGAGCGCGGTTGACGTGCGAGTGTGCGTTGCCTTCTTGACCTGTCGTAGACTATAGATCTTTCTATATATGTATATATGAATCTCTATATATGAATCTCTATATATGTATATGAATCGCTGAATGTGTTAATAATAATATTCCATGAAGTACGGGGATGATTCTTACGGAGAGAAAAATTTAAAAAAAATCCTGAAAAGGAATCGACTGTTAGGCGGTACGAAGTTCGCCGGGGCAGCTAGTACGTTATAAAAACTATTACACCTGACTGTGGTATGTCAAATTTCCTTGAAAAGATGCACTTTATATATTAGCGGAAACCCGGCCTATGCTACTAGGTACGCTTAAAAACCTTTGAAGCGCTAAAAAAAAATTTAAAGTCTTTAGTTCAACAATAATTTCCGCACGTTTTTAGTACTATAAAAAAGAAAAAGATGCAGATACTCTAAAATTTAGTTTGAGAAAACCCTCGGAATCCACGCCAATCATCTTGACCGATATATGATTTATCAGGTAGGCATAATGATCTGGGTTTTGTCTCAAGCGGAATAAAGGGGCGCTCCATGAATATTCAGTATCTTCCATACAAGTATGAGAAGAAGTTAAGTAGAAGTTAATGCCTTACATGAATTTCAAATTAAATGCGTGTAGATTGTGCAACTCTTGATAAATAGTTTCTTAGATTCATTTTACATGTATAGCGTTACTAGCTTATGGTCGCGACTTTGTCAGCGTGGACTACACAAATTTCAAACCCCTATTTCACTCCCTTAGGGGTTGAATTTTCAAAAATCCTTTCTTAGCGGATGCCTACCTCATAATAGCTATCGGCATGCAAAATTTCAGCCTGATCCGTCCAGTAGGTTGAGCTATGCATTGATAGATCTGTCAGTCAGTCAGTCACTTTTCCTTTTATTATATTTAGATTGAGTAGGTACCTACTTGAACTAAAGCAAGTACAAGGCATAGATATTGAATAGGCCGTATAGTACGCGATAGGTCGAGATGACAATCGGGGTGGGGATGCCCGTAACAGCCCCGTGCTAACCCAGTGCGGGATAGCGCGGGTGACGTGCGGGTGTGTTGGCCGTCCCCCGCCTCATACCACAATTGCCATCTCGACCTGTCGCGTACTATTCATGGTTTATTTAGTTAAGAGGCGTTTATTCTGATACATTTGAGGTGGTGTCACAGATGAAAGCGTTACATTTGTATATTTAGTTTTTATCTGTGACGCCAACAACAAATAAATGTATTTTCTTTCTGTCTTTCTTTCTAAATGAGAATGAAACTATATTTGTATGGAGGGAGTGATGGAAAGTCTTCTGTTAATCTAAATAATATATAAAAGGAAAAGGTGACTGACTGACTGATCTATCAACGCACAGCTCAAACTACTGGACGGATTGGGCTGAAATTTGGCATGCAGATAGGTAAATTGGCATAGGCATCCGCTAAGAAAGAATTTTTAAAAATTCAACCCCTAAGGGTGTGAAATATGGGTTTTAAATTTGTGTAGTCCACGTGGACGAAGTCGCGAGCATAAGCTAGTTTCATATATAAGACATATTATGTTTTTTCAAAATTTTATTATCCAAGACTAGATATTTGTTTTTAAAGTTATTGATATCGTGGCGAAAACAGGGATATCCTTTTGGCAATCCGAGATTTCCAGGAAAGTGGGTGAATATGATAGAGTCGGGTAACACAATCGTGCTAAAACGTCGGTGAATTTACGTATCGTGTGAACGCGTGTAATATGAAAAAGTTACGGGAAGCCACCTATACCCACCTAGTATAATCTATTATCATGATCAACCCATCACCGGCTCACTACAAAGCACGGGTCTCCTCTCAGAGTGAGAAGGGTTTTGGCCATAGCCACGCTGGCCATGTGCGGATTAGTAGACTTCATACCTTTGAGAACATTATGGAGAACTCTCAGGCATGCAGGTTTCCTAACGATGTTTTCCTTTACCGTTAAAACAAGTGATATTTAATTAATTAAAACGCACATAACGCCGAAAAGTTAGAGGTGCGTGCCCGGGATCGAACCCCCGACCTCCGATTAGAAGGTGGACGTCCTAACCACTAGGCTATCACAGCGTATATTCTATACTAGACTAATATTATAAAGAGGTCAAGTTTGTAAGTTTGTTTGTACATAGGCTGATGAACATTATTTTCGGCCGCGTAGTGTACCTACAGTAGACGTAGTTTGCTTGTAATTTTACGCAATCGCTTAATATTCAACTGATAAAACGCTTTTTTGATAGCGATCATGGATCAGAGGTTATCGCAATGAATCTGTACTGTCTTAATTAAAATTTGATTCCTAAAACTCGACGATAAATGCTCTGACCTGCCCTCAAATCATTATTAGAAATTTATTTTTAACTATTATAATGTACAGATTACGTAATATTTTTTAATGTAAACTGTAAAGTGATTATTTATATTTATGTATAACTAGCTTGTACCCGCGTTTACATCCGCGTGGACTACAGAAATTTCAAACACATATTTTACCCCTAGGTGTTGAATTTTCAAAAATCCTTTCTTAGCGGATATCTACGTCGAATTTTAAAATTCGACTCTTTCGTTTCGTATGTGCGCGTTCGTTCAATGTATCTTTACGTAGCAAATTTTATCGTAATGAAACGATGTAAAAAAACTTACCTTAGTATAATTTGATGCTATAAATATTTCGGGAGTTTTATTAGATAGGTTTATACTTATCTATTTTTGTTTTTTTAGTCAGTGCAATTTTTTATCGCTTAATTAAAACAAAGATTTTTTTTTGACAAACAACGATAATTTTTTTTAGTTTACTGTTGGATAAACTCCTAGTTAGGTTACTTGCGTGTTTTGACAAATCGATATTCTGTATTCATTATAATTGCATGTCTCTACTGTGTTTAAAACCGATACCTAACTGAGCCATTACACGATTCTTTCCATTTTCCGGCGTTTAAATTTATAGCACCGGTGACATTGCTATTTCGATGTATTATCGCACATTAACATCATCATTATGATCAATCCGTCGCCGGGCTACTACTAAACACGAGTCCCTTCTCATAAAGAGAAGAGTTTAGGCTATAGTCTGTCACCCTGGCGCAGTGCTGAATGGCAGACGGGCACACATATAACATTATGCAGAACTTTCAGGGAAGCATATTTCCTCACGATGTTTTCCTTCACCGTTAAAGCAAGTGATATTTTAAATTGCTTAAAACGTACTTATCGCGGAAAAGTTACAAGTGCGTGCCTGGGGAAAATCAGGAGCTTGACTTTTCATCAACTAAATTATCAAAGCACTATCGGACACACATACTTGCTTATTACTAGCAACCCGCCCCGGCTTTGCACGGGTAGCTTATTAAAATTTTCGAAGGGATCTCTGATTTTCAAATATATGAATAATGTAGTTTTCTACTGGTAAAAGATTTTTTTAAATCGGTTCAGTAGTTACAGAGATTATCATCTACAAACAAATTTACAAACTTTAACTCTTTATAATATTAGTATAGATTAATCAAATATCTCAATATGTGATACTATATAGATAAAGATGATGCAAACTGCAAGTTAAGGAAATCATAACCAACCAGTAGTCATACTATAATTGGGTGTCTATTTCTTACCATATTTTAAACGCGAATGTGTGTCTGTCTGTCTGTTACCCATCGGCTTAAACGATTAACATGTTAAGGTTTCCCAAGCATTCCAATGGGATTTTCAAATCCTTTGTCCCTGCGGACGAAATCATAGGTATCGTATTATAATATTACTTCTCCGGCTTTGTCTTTACTCACTTACTAAAAAACAATTAGATCTGCGTATAATGTCTTCACTCCATATATATCCAGAAAGCTAAATCAGTAGCGGTATGTCTAAATTACAACAGAACTAGAATTGAGCTAATTTAGAAAGGATCCTTTCCTAAATGTATCCATATATTGATAATATCTGACTTTGAGTAACAAACGCGGTTGGCACCATATAACAACCGTAGGAATCTACGTGTGTCGTGAGTGAAATTGATACATAGCATCATAGAGCTCATAAAGACATACATTGAAATACTTAGTTCCATACTCTCAAAATATAATGAAGTAGAAAATAAAATGGAGTTAACTCCACCCGATATTTTAGGCGGAACTGGTCTTTTCGTTTTTTATAACTCTTAGTTATTAACTTGCTTATGTTCTCGACCTACATGGACTACACAAATTTCAAACCACCCCCCCCCCCTATTTCACCCCCTTACAGGTTGAATTTTCAAAAATACTTTCTTAGCGGATGCCTACGTCATAATAGCTATCTGCAGGCCAAATTTCAGCCCGATCCGTCTAGTAGTTTGAGCTATGCATTGATAGCATCAGTCAGTCAGTCGGTCACCTTTTCCTTTTATATAATTTGATGATTGCTGTCTAATACTAAAGGGTATTAAAATCTACAAATCAATATCCAGAGTCCAGACAGACAGCTACACTTTCGCATTTTTTTTTTTAATTTTTTTGTTTTTTTGTTTTAAAGAATATTAGCCATGTTAAATCACTAATATTACCCTTTCCTCTCCAACTAAGCGTCAAGCTTGTGCTAGGAGTAGGTACAACAATAGTGCAACGGGCGGGGTATGAACCGTAAACCTTTCGGTTTTCAGTCCACTCCTTTACCCGTTGAGCTATTGAGGCTCAAAGCCTATTTAAAGTATTAGTATAGATTTCCAATAAAACAAGTCGATAAAATGGCCTATACATTATAAAGATAGTAGGTATCATTACATTAACAGACTATATATGTATAAAATGTATTACACTTATTGGGTACTTAATCGAAGCAATATTGGCAATTTAATATAACCCATTATGGATGAGAGAGACATCGGTTGAGGGCGAATCGAAAATGAGTTCAAGCACGCCATCGCTCCTATATTCAATTTCATAGAAAAACTTATTTTATGTCAGCGAATTAACTTGATCACGAACTGCTTGGATTGATCACCCAACGATCAAAAGTACAGACATTTTCATAAATCGTGCGTACGGTTTTGATTTTTTAAGGTTCCGTACCTCAAAAGGAAAAACTCTGTTGTCACTCGAGGGGGTATCAAAAGGCTAATGAGCCTTCTAGTCGATGGGTCCGGAGCTCGATCCTGCGAACCTATAACTTTTCGCAGTTAGTGCGATTTATGTTTTTTTTTCATTGAGCTGGATCCTGCGAATTTCTAACTTGTTGCAGTTAGTACATTTTGTTTTCAGGGTTCCGTACCTCAAAAGAAAAAACGGAACCCTTATAGGATCACTTTGTTGTCTGTCCGTCTGTCTGTCAAGAAACCTACAGGGTACTTCCCGTTGACCTAGAATCATGAAATTTGGCAGGTAGGTAGCTGTTATAGCTGACATTTGGGGAAAAATCTGAAAACCGTGAATTTAGGGTTAGATCACACAAAAAAAAAATTAAATTGTGGTCATAAACTAAAAATTAGTATTTTCAATTTTCGAAGTAAGATAACTATATCAAGTGGGGTATCATATGAAAGGGCTTCACTTGTGCATTCTAAAACAGATTTTTATTTTTTGTGTGATGTAACCACAATTTTTTTTTGATTTTTTCCCCGAATGTCTGCTAAAAACCTACCTACATGCCAAATTACATGATTCTAGGTCAACGGGAAGTACCCTGTAGGTTTCTTGACAGACAGACAGAGAGACAACAAAGTGATCCTATAAGGGTTCCGTTTTTTCTTTTGAGGTACGGAACCCTGAAAACAAAATGTACTAACTGCAACAAGTTAGAAATTCGCAGGATCCAGCTCAATGAAAAAAAAACATAAAACGCACTAACTGCGAAAAGTTATAGGTTCGCAGGATCGAGCTCCGGACCCATCGACTAGAAGGCTCATTAGCCTTTTGATACCCCCTCGACTAGCGGTTATGACATTTCATAACCCCTCGACTAGCGGTTATGACATTTCATAACCTCTCGACTAGCGGTTATGACATTTCATAACCCCTCGACTAGCGGTTATGACATTTCATAACCTCTCGACTAGCGGTTATGACATTTCATAACCCCTCGACTAGCGGTTATGACATTTCATAACCCCTCAACTAGCGGTTATGACATTTCATAACCCCTCGACTAGCGGTTATGACATTTCATAACCCCTCGACAAGTGGTTATGACATTTCATAACCACTAGACTATCACCACTGTAGCTAGAATAATACCTATATTTATTGAAGAGTGCTGGTCAATAAAATAGATCTAATATTATCTAACCCTTTAATTACCGCACCTACTTAGTATCTATACTATTGAACCTAGATAACCTCATTGTGAAGGCCGATTGTTGTTGTGAAACACTGATAACCACACGATTCTTACGCATGTTGTTTGTATAATATAATATGAGATAGGTAGCTGTAATCAGTACCATTATTATAAATGCGAAAGTGTGTTTGTTTGTTGGTTTGTCTTTCAATCACGTCGCAACGGTGCAACGGATTGACGTGATTTTTTGCATGGCTGTAGATAAAGACCTGGAGAGTGACATAGGATTTTTATACCGGAAAATCAAAGAGCTTAGAAAACCTAATTCCACGCGGACGAAGTGGCGGGCATCATCTAGGGCTGTATAAAACCTTAAATGAACAAAAAGTGTGCCGTCTGATATTATCTTTAACCACCAAGTTAGGTTAAGCTACTATCAAGAGAAACAGGCGAATTTAAACGTAAACAATAGTGATATACCTATCAATATGAAACGATAATTTTAATTGAGTAATTTGATTATAATTTAAGTCTAGTGGTTAGGAGGCTTAGGACGTCCGCCTTCTAAACAGAGGTCGGAGGTTCGATTTTGGGCACGCAACTCTAACTTTTCAGAGTTATGTGCGTTTTAAGTAAATAAATATCACTTTATTTAACGGTGGAGAAAAAGATCGTGAGGAAACCTGCATGCCTGAGAGTTCTTCCGTGGGAGCTCTTTCCGGAATATTTTTTTTTCCGGAATAAACAGTAGCCTATGTCCTTCCCCGGGGTGTAAGCTAACTCTGTACCAAAATTCATCAAAATCGGTTAAACTGTTGGGCCGTGAAAAGCTATCAGATAGACAGACAGACACTTTCTCATTTATAATATTAGTATGGAGTATAATATCACAAAAGTCAAACATTTTGGCTCTCGGCTTTCATCTACTCCTCATAAATGAAAAATAAATATCTTAACACGCCATAGAGGGTATAGATAGCTCAATGGGTTGCGAAGTGGAAGTGCCGAAGTGGGCAGGCACATACTTAGTATGAAAAACTGATAGATGTTGGGTTGGCACTGGAAATCGTAGCATTGAAAAACTCCTCATTAGGTGCACAGACGACATCAAAAAGTCGTATAAGTTAGGTAGAATATTAGGTATATAAAATTTGATTTTAGTAATATTGATGTTATGAGGTACGATAGGATTGTCATGTAGGTACATCTTTCTATATATATAAAGATTTTTATATAAACCTGTGAAGATGATATTGCTAGGGGCGAAATTTGAATGCCATAAGTCTACTTTGTCGCGTTAGTTTACAAATTGTGAAAAACCAAATTAAATTTGAATTTCGCGGGCAGACCCGTGTCTTGGGCCTTAATAAAACATCAGGTGATAATTTACTCCTGCGTAGTGGACGTCAGACCGCGGTGTTTCCGCCGTCGCGACGACCCTGGCAGTATCAGGCGCATCTGATTTACAACCAACAGGACTTTCAAGTTGCAACTTAGAACAAAGACAACTATAGTACTTAGTTGTCAGCAAACAAACCAAACAGCAAAAACACACAGGCGGTTACACACTCATCCGATCTGAGTCCGTAAAAATGCGTTCCAAAATTGTCATAGAACTATTTGTACGGTATACACCTGACTTCCGTCATCCGATATCTCTCCGCCATCCGTGAGAATATCTCGGATGTGCCTCGGATTCAAATTGAACATAAAGACGTAGATAATATATATGTCAAAGATGTCCACTGATAAGCTTGGATTTGGATCAGAGATTGGATTAGTGCGTAAGCAAAATCCGAATTATCCGGTACGAGTTTTTTATCGGATTCGGATCAGATGATGCGTGATTGCTCTTACCCTTAACATTTTGTTTAAGGAACTGTATCTAATAAATATAAATATAATCGAAACATTGAAAAGGCAGTCTCTGGTGGGAGGCTTTACTATAAGGCATTCCGAACCAGTGGTAGATGCATCCGACTATTCGTAAGCACTTGTAAAAGTTTATACGAATTTAAAAAAAAAGATTTTCATTTCATTCATTTCATTTCAAATAAGGACACACTATTATTTCGTCGCATTATTTTTGAAACACTTATTGCCAATCTAGTAGTGAGTAGATGAATGGTATTCTTATGACGACAATACTTTACAATGACGTAACATTTCGGTTGTACACAATTCAATAAAAAGCAGACCAGAGGTTAAAGAATTCAAAGGCACGCATCTCGATTCATGTTATTGTCGCCACGGCGGTGCCATTTTATTATTGGCGGTGATTTATCGTTACAATTCACTGCGAAGTAATTATCCTGTATGATACATCTATTGCGTAAGTACTATGACATCAGCGGCGTTATGGTAACAGATGATAGGTCGCGAACGAGTCAAATAAGAAATTAAAATCATGACTATATTGTCTAAGGCCTAGCCCGCACAGCAATTTTTATTCGCGCGATTTATTTTCCGCGTACAGAATTTCACCTAGCACGCACTACAAATGCGGTAAACGCCAAACAACTTCATACTGCACAATATAGTCGCGCAAATTTAACACTGTATCGCGTGAAATTTGTATCAAATCACAGTTTTCCCGACGCAAATTTTATATCTCAAGTACAGGTATCTTTAAGCGCTATAAACTATCGTGAGTAATTTCCATTATACATGTCTCACACCCGGCTTTACTCACGTGTTTAGTCAACATTAGCCCCTGAATACGACGTTACGTTGACGTTAGAACTGAGTCCCTGTGAAAAAGGACCCCGAATGGGTTCGAAACTAGTCAGGCTAACGTCGACTAAACACGTGCGTAAAGCCGGGTGCGAGACATGCAGGTATCTTGTATCCGGGTATTCATACGATTGCGAGTGTTACAGAATTTTGGAAAAAATATCGCACGATTTTTATTCGCTGTGTGGGCTAGCTCTAAGTGACTATATTTTCTGAGTAAAATACCTAATGGTTTAAGAAAAGTAACCCTAGTCCGCTCCCTAGCACATTCTATACGAACGTTGTTTGGTTCTCATTTGAATATCATCCAATCAAACTCGAGTAAATTTTATAAACACGTTTTAGAAACAAATATCTGTATCTGTGGTTTTCCAGATTTCTGTAAAATGTGTAGGTGGTTTGTAGGTGGTGGTGGTGGCTAATGTGGTGTGGTAGACCAGAGTCTCATGAAAAATACTGAAAAGTAATTCCAAAGTTAGCAACTCTGTACTCTGTGAATATCCTATGTACATAGTACTCTGTAGTGAATTATTAATATTCATCACAGAGTACTATACACATAGGATATTCACAGAATACAGTGTTGTTAACTTTGGAATTTCATTTCATGAGATTCTAGTCGACTTTTAGTTTTAAAGTTACATGGCCTCAAAGATTCACATACAGATCTTTGAGCCCGTTAAAGTTATTTTATACGCTCGCTTGGCAAACTTCTCACAAATTTGATAATATTATGGAAACTCTCAGGCATGCTAATTTCCTTGTTCCGTTTACCGTCAAAGCAAGTCATATTATAATTAATTGATTGCTTTAAAACACAGGTACAGTACGCGGCAGAACGTAATGCACATGACGTTTTGTTGGTCTCAACAACAGAGACAATGCTCTAAAAATTTGCTCTCTTTACATAAATACCTCCCGAAATTTAGAAGTCCGTGCCCGAGATCGAACCCACAATCCCTATCGAAAGATCCTATCATCACTTTAAATAAAATAAAATATAATATTTAGTGCAATATTAAAACAAGAGTATCTGTTAAATAGGTTGAAGATTAGTTGAAGATGACGAGAAGCTTAGTTATTCAGACTATCTTATCACAAATGGTGACTAGGTATTTCTACACGTACTACAACAGCAATACCTATTAAGAATAATGTATACAAATTGTGTCATGTTATTTTAGGTGGACTAGCGCGTCTAGTCCAGGCCAGCCGTTGGCGTTGCGTGCGCTACCCTCGTTCAACAAATTTTATGACAATCTTCCGACTTAGTATCGCACTTTTTGTTTAAACTGTCTATCAATTCTAATGCATGCCGTATCATGTTTTAGCAAGAAACATGTTAATAGTGCTGATTATGCAAGCAAAATTGTTATAGTGTTTTGTTTTGGTAGAGTCACCATAATAATATTATCTATACCTACTTATAATAAAACTGTAACTGGACAATTTCCGTACATTAAATATATTTTGAAAATTTTAATCGGGGGAAACATTATTATCGATATAGACTCCAAAACAATTTTTTTTTGGAATTTTGTCTTCCTTTATTTCTGTGCTCGCATCACGCAAAAACTACTGAACGGATTTTGATGAAATTTGGTACAGTGGTAGTTGATAGTCCGGGTCAACATATAAGGTAGTTTTTATCCCGTTATTAATTTATTTCAATTAATAATATTTATTAAAATTATTAATAAATTAGGGATTCTTCAGGATTAAGGGATCAATCGATTTTACTCCATAACTCCGTCTTTGAACCGATTTTCACAATTATTTTTTCTATAAAAATTTTACACTATCATGTTGGTGCCATGTAAGTTTGGTGCAGATTTGATGTACAACTTCGGAAATATCCATTTTCATATTTGCCACGTGTGTCATGAAAATATCTCTGACTCTTTATATGTTTTATATCACAATGCAAATCTAAATATTGGGACTCTTGAAATTTTAGTGCAAATATTATCGGAACATGGCAAGTTTTCATTTATGGATGTGACACATTTTATAACGTGCTGTCAACCCAAATGCATTCGTTTGATAGCATTTTTACTCCTGGCCTGTTGCTATCTTTGCAAATTTAGCATTGTCTGACCAAACATATCATCGAGTTATAGAAAACCTAAGAGACCAGTAATCATTTTTCTGGCATATCAATACAGTCTAGACTGATAATAGAGATAGAACCAGTGCGTGCCAGACCTTCGTTATTTTATAAAAGCTAAAAGTTTATCTGCGTATTGTCCCTAGCACTGGATGAACGTTTGTTTGGATGCATGTTTATATCGTGGTGGCTTTGGAAGATAACAATAGTAATAAACGTTTAGATTAATATAAAAAATTAGACTTTATACTTTGACGTAAGATTTATTACCTGTTATCTTCCAAAGCCACCATGACCCAAACTTCATAGTCACTGATCGTTCCTCTCTTTGTTGGGTACAATAGGCAGAGAAACTTTGAGCTTTTATAAAATAACGAAGCTGTGGCACACGCTGGATCTTAGTTCAATAGGTGCTAATATAAACAAGATGAGAAGGAATGCATACCCATAGCTAAAGTTAATGGCCAGTATGCTTAGTACGAAATTTTACTCTCACATCTGATAGTATTCGAGAGTCAAAACAAAATAGCGTTAAAGTAAAATGGACCTAAAGTCAAATATACCACTCATTTTAATTTTGCAACTCTTCAGCTCAGATCAGACCGCTGGCTGTAAATGTATATACAAACTTGAGCTTTAAAACAAATAATTTAAAGCCAATTTTACTTTAACGCTGAAGTGTTTCAACCGTCGAATTCTATCAATGTTGGTGGAATGTAAAATCTTATACTAAAGCCTCAGATATGCATCGTAGAAAATTACGTCATTGTGGTTACCACAGCTAAATGATCATAACATTCTATATCTGTGCCGATACTTTCAAGGACCTTAAAACTGTACCTAGAGTTTATGCTCATAAAAATAAATTTATGAAAGATTTTACATTTATAACAATTTTTATCCTTAGTATAGACGAATGCTCTTTGAAGTTTTTTTTGCTCGCGGTTTCAAATGTAAACACGAAACTTCTAGCATTCTAATGGCCGATGTACATCGTCTTCTGCCACGTACTGTATCGTTATATTATTAACTAATAGCTCTGACTCTTTATATTATATTTACTTTAAATCGGAATCGGAATTATATTTATTGGACTATTACTTACAGGAATCAGTGATTATCAACCGACATTATCACCTGACGATCATCAGCGACAAGAATAGTCAATTTAAGTTGCCGATAAATGGAAACGTTTGGTTATAACGTTTCTATTTTTCAATTCAATCAGAATGGTCGACCAATTTGGAATGTGCCAATGTACTCGTACTCTTGCTAAAAGGTATTCGTATCTATTTCAGACTTTTATGGTTTATTTTGGGTGTAGAAGTTGTACCATTAGTTTCGACGTGACATACCACGTATACCCTATAGTACGTGATAAGTCGAGATGGCAATCAGGGTATGAGGCGGGGGGATACCCCGCACACCCACACGTTTAGCGCGGGGGCTGTTCGGGTGAGCAGGGCGTCCCCACACCGATTGTAATCCCGATCTATCGCGTAGGTACTTTACAGTAGTCAGAAAAAAATATTGTACATCGAACTTTAGAATGAGATTTTGTTTAATTAAGTAATTTATTACCTATTTTGAATAAATTATTAGAATTTTGAAAAAGAAAAATTATTTTTTGAACAAAATACGTTTAAGAGAATTATTTGTGCATTACGACTTAGATGCTTGTTCAGTTTATCGTCTTTATTATTTTCACATGGCACTGTGGAAGGTGATTTCACCCAAGGACAAAACATATCGATAGACGAATTTCCACTGAACTCTGAAAAAAAACACTGAGTGGTATTTCTATTTTAACATAGGGAAAGTATCAAAACTGTTCGAAACGCTAAAGGGTTTACAAAGAATTCACCCGCCACGACTTAATCCTATTGTTATTGCTAATGAATGTTTCAAGTGGAAACTCGCCATCTTATATTGAATGCACTATTGTTAAAATTAATTGTTACAATACGTATTATACAATAACTATTAAACAAAACAACAGTTTCATCTTATTTTCCATTCTGTATTCAAGTTTCCGTATTTATTATTCCCTTTTACCATTTCACCATTTTCATTGAAATTATTTCAGTTCAACAACAATGCATCGATAATGCGTGATGAAGACACTAATTATGCTTTAGGCTGCCTGTCCACTGGTGCGGAGCTAGGAAGCGGAGCGGAGGGAGAAGTGATGTGGTGTAGAGTTGCGGACTGTATAGTGTATCTGTCGATAGACGCGGAGCTAGGTAGTGGAGCGGAGCGAGAATGTAATGGGGAGCGGAGTTGCGGACTGCGTTTTTCCATATATACGGAACTAAATTGCGAGTACGCGACGAGTCATTTGAGCTACTGGCGGAAAGCAATTGGTTTAGTTCTACGCGAAATAGCAGTACTCCGTGCCCGCGTCGTGTATCCACTATGCTTCCCTGCTCTGCTTCCCCGCTCCGCCTCATTATTATGTTTCTTATCTTACGGCCCCGCCCCAATCTGCGTTAAAATGTATGATTTTTTTAACTAGTCTGCAAATCCTTGTCCACTGAAGAGGAGCGGGAATTTTATGGAAATCTATTGGTTAATATTTGCACAGATCCGCTCCTCTCTTCTCCGCACTAGTGGACAGGCAGCCTTATGGTTTCATTTTATGTTTTATGGCTATATGGTTTACACTCACTAGTCAATAACCTTTATAGTCGTTATTCATAATTGCCGAAGGTTGTGACTCCTTTGCATTAATCACATAATGTCAGGAGCAGTGGCGTGCACAGTGTTTGAAGCCAGGGTAGGCATTAGTTAGGTAGAAACCTGTTTACTGGCAGGTCATAATGAAAAATATGCATGAGCTATTACAACTGGGGTAAGCAGTGCATTTATGCCTCTATGACCTGCACGCCACTGGTCAGGAGTTCTCTTTGGGATAATTAATAAATGCGGTGGCTTCCCAGATCATTCTGCATACAACTCACGAGAATATTTCGATTCTTAGGTTGTACAAATATTATCAGATCTAAGACCGATCGCACTTACGTGCTCTCCGAAGCACGGAGGAAACGAAAAGGCCAAATTTGGTCCGCCAAAGTTGGTCACCCATCCAGTTACTGACTTGGGTCAACGTAGCTTAACAATCGCAATCGATTGATATGCGTTGTCACAACTAGGCCACTCGTCCCGGCCGCGTTCAAATTTGTCGCGAAGTGGCTGCGCCGAGGCAGCGCGGCTGCATCGCTGCGGCCGTGCAGTCAGGCGTTTTTATTTATATGGATTTACAAAGTAGCGCGGCTGCAGCGCTGCCTCCGCGCGGCACTTTGCGACAAATTTGAAGGCGCTCTAGAAAAATTAAGTAAGTATCAAGGTATCGTAATAGAGCATGATTTAGAATAAATCTTGTTACGTCAGTACTATTATATACTAGATGATGCCCGCGAATTCGTCCGCGTGGATTTAGGATTTTAAAGATTTTATTTTCCGGGATAAAAAGTAGCCTATGTCCTTCCCCGGGATGCAAGCTATATCCGTACAAAATTTCGTCAAAATCGGTTAAATGGATGGGCCGTGAAAGGCTAGCAGACAGACAGAAAGACAGACAGACAGACAGGCAGACAGGCAGACAAACACACTTTCGCAAATTTATAATATTAGTATGGATTCTGTGCTTGTACATTGGATTTTCGTAAATAAATAAAACCTTTTTGCAGTTTAAATATTAACATCCGATAAGTTGCACAGTAGGATTTATTCTTTTTATAGTTTTAGTATGTAACAGTCTTGTTAGGCTATTCGGGAGGTCGGGAGTTCGATAGGCACACACCTCTAACTTTTCTTTATTATATACGTCCTAAGCAATTGTTCATAGTTAATTGCTTTAACTATTAAGGAGAACATCGTGAGGAAATCTGCATGCCTGGGAGTTTTCGATAGTGTACTTAAATGTGTGTGAAGTCCGCACTTAACCATCGTCCATCCACACTTGGCTGGCGTAGTGGACTATTGGCAAATCCTTCTCATTCTGAGAGGAGACCCTCGCTCAGTAAGTTAGTAGTGAGCTGGCGATAGATTGATAGTCGTATTAGAGCACTGGAACAAAATAAACAGCGTGATCATTGGTGCCTATTGTTATTGAAATAGTATCGACTCCAAATCGCATACAGTGTGTTTAGTATGAGGTTTTACAACTCACCGCCATTGATCGTATTCGAGCATCGAAATTCAATAACGACTGTGTAAAATGGACCTAAGCATTCTTGATTTAAAGTAAAAAATTCAATACCTGCTACAGTTCTTGCAATTCATGAAGGCGAGTGGACTTTACTTGTGGTTACGTCTGATACACGGGCATTGCGTAAGTGTGCGTGCATGTCGGACCAATCAGTCACGAGCAATCGCTCGCAATGGCTCACATTCAGTGTACGTTACTTATACCGATACGACCTAAACACAATCATGAGCCACTCGCCTTCGCAAATTGCAAAAACTGTACTAATTTTAACTTTGCAAAGTTTCTGTTTGGATGGATGGAATAATTTTAGTTCTAAACAAGATAAAGTTCAAAACTAAAATCCGACTACAATCCTCTAACACTGAAATATAGCAAGATTGTATATTTATATCCTTTGGTATATTATAATGTTATATGTACTATATTTATAAACTCAATTTTTTTTCCTCTTTCATTTGCAGTTTAAAAAATTACTTAGTCAAAATAATGAGTTTGACGTGAGCTTCTCACAAATTAGTCATTATTTGACTAATTTCTTAAACCGGACACTTTCAAGTAAAGATTTTTATGTTTAAGTAAACCTTTGAAGATGATATTGCTAGGGGCGAAATTTGAATGCCATAAGTCTACTTTGTCGCATTAGTTTACAACTTGTGAAAAACCAAATTAAATTTGAATTTTGCGGGCAGACCCGTGTCTTGGGCCTTAACACTAAAGTATTTCGGTATTCGAATACTATCACCGTTGTTGGTTAGATGTAAATTACTACTAAGCCTACTCTTTGAACCGTGTTTGAACAGCGTTATCGAATTGCATTTTGCCAGTTTGCCCGTCACCCTGTTATTTTGAACAATACCGATTCATTAAAACCAGTTACCTAACTGGATTTTATGAAATTCTGATAAAGAAGTTAGTGTTAAATAGGTAAACAATGTTTGTATGGATTATTGTTTGTCGTCGTTGTTTTTTTAGGGTTTCGTACCTCAAAAGGAAAAATGGAACCCTTATAGGATCACATTGTTGTACGTCTGTCTGTCGGTCTGTCAAAAACCCTACAGGGTACTTCCCGTTGACCTGGAATCATGAAATTTGGCAGGTATGTAGGTCTTATAGCAGACATTCGGGAAAAAATCAGAAAATCGTTAGTTTGTGGTTACATCACACAAAAAAATTAAATTGTGGTCATGAACTAATAATTAGTATTTTCAATTTTCGAAGTAAGATAACTATATCAAGTGGGGTATCATATGAAAGGGCTTCACCTGTGCATTCTACAACAGATTTTTATTTATTTTTATGCATCATAGTTTTTGAATTATCGTGCAAAATGTCGAAAAAATACTACTGTAGTACGGAACTCTCATTGCGCGAGCCTGACTCGCACTTGGCCGGTTATTTTAAATTAAAAATACCGACCACACGAGTAGGTGGGTCACCTGCTGTTAATTGATTACCATCGCCCATGAACAATTTGCAGCACCAGAGGAACCGCCAATGCGTTGCCGGCCTTTCAAGAATTTGTTGATCTACCCCTAGAATAAATGTGGGAATACCGCTGAAGGTAGTTGGTTCTACAGCTTGCATGTGCATGAAAAAAAATTTGAGACAACGACGGTCAGATTGCACCAGGCACCCAGGTTTTCATTTTGTTGTTGCACGTCTCAACCTTATTGTACAACTGAATATATAAAAAGGAAAGGTGACTGACTGACTGGTCTATTAACACATGATTTATTCAAAATAGGTAATAAATTACGCTTATTGATGGTCTGGTATGGTGTTAGATTTGTAAGATATAGTGGTGATAATTATAACGCAAACTTAAAACTAAAGCTACGAGGGTTCCAAACGCGCCCAGGTCTGAGAAGAGCCCACAACAAACTCAGCCGGGTATTCTTTTTATTATCACCACTTTACAAAATTATTGAAACTTATTAGAACTATCACAAAGTCGTTAAGCAACTCATTCCCAAGCTTGCTTATCATTTAAATAATCCTTTACATTGTAATAGGATTTTTCAATTAGTTTACGTTTTATGAACACTTTGAACTTGTTGAGAGACATCTCCAATATGTCTTCTGGAAGCTTATTATAGAAACGTATGGAATTACGAGCCAATGAATTGCTAACTTTACTGAGCCTAGAGGCGGGCATTACAAGTTTATTTTTATTTCTAGTATTTATATTATGACAGTCACTTTTTTTTTTTTTAGACTAGACAGATATTTTGATGTATTTTATTTGAATATGTTACCTACTGCATATAAAATGCCAGTTCTAAATGTTAACTATCCATCGATGTAACTATGCAATAAAGATCATTGGGGTCGTAATAATATGCGCCGAATTTTCAATCATCAAACTAATCTGAGGAAATTATTATTAGGAATTATTTCGCTCAACGGTTGAGCCTTGCCGTTCAGCGAGGTAATAGCGCCAGTGTTTTGGGCACAATGCCCATAAATGACCATTTGGACGGCGTATATTTTTTGTAAATATTTTTTTTTTTTTTGTGATAAATTTTTCTGTTTGTTTTATAGACTAGAGATAGATTTTATTCTTAATTATATAATTCAATAAAAATAAAAAAAAATCTGAGGAATTAAAAGGATTTGAAAGTTTTTGTATTGGAAATCTGTAAACATATCAAACATATTCGTTATAAATAACATATTAAACGAAAAGACGTGAAAGCAGTTTTTAAATCGGATAAGTAGTTTCAGTGCTTATCGATTATACACAAACACGTTATATACGTTTCTCTTTATAATATTATAAGTATATATAGTATAGATATAGATAAACCCACTTAAATACAGGAAAATAATATCTAGGTCAAAGAAGAATAATATCATTACAATTTGTTAAACAGATTAGGTAATAAGAAGGTAGCAGTTACAAGTTAGGTCAATATAAGTTGCTAAGCGACAAGACTTTTATTTTTAAACAGAGTTTAATCTGTTTTTTTAACTCCTCAGGGTTCTGTACTTCAAAAGAAAAAAGGATCCCTTTAAATAGGATCACTTCGTTGTCTGTTTGTCTGTCAAGAAACCTACAGGGCACTCTCCGTTAACCTAGAATCCTGAAATTTGGCTAGTAGATAGGTTTTATAGCACACGTAAATGGAAAATCCGAAAACCGTGAGTTTGTGGTTACAACACAAAAAATATTAACTTAGGGTTTTCAACTTTCAAAGTAAGACAACTATACCAAGTGGGTATTAATTATAATTATAAAAAGGCTTTACCTGCAAATTCTGAAATAAATTTTTATTTATTTTTGTGCATAATAGTTTTGATATATGCTGAAAAATGTCAAAAAATACGACTGTAGTACAGACCCTTTTGGTGCGCGAGTCTGACTCGCACTTGGCCGATTTTTCTCCATCAGACCCTTTCAAGAGTAATTTTAAGAAAAGGCTGATTTTATTTGGCTGTGTACCTACTCTGCTATTTATTTACAAGTTATTATGTTCTACAAACTTGTGCCTCTATTGCTAATTTGCTAGTTCATAGTGGCGAGGTGCGTTAATCTCCATTGACACTACGATACAGTCGATTTTTAGGGTTCCGTAGTAAACAAGGAACCCTTATAGTTTCGCCATGTCCATCCGTCTGTCTGTCTGTCCATCCGTCCGTCCTCGCTTAATCTCAGAGACTATCAGTGCTAGAAATCTGTAATTTGGCATGGGTATAAATATTAATCACGCCGACAAAGTGGTGAAATAAAATTGTGATAAATATTTTTTTAGTGTAGCTCCCCTACATGTAAAGTGGGTATGATTTTCTTTTTTCGTCTACCCCCTAGTGTGGAGTATCGTTGAATAGGTCTTTTAAAAATACTGTGGGTGTGGGAACATCATTTTTCGATTTCTAGATCCGTCTGTAAAGTATGATGTTTTAAAGTGCTAATTTTTATTAGAGTCAAGTGTCCCTCCACTCTATTAGCTAAATGGTAGTATATAGGAACGTGAAAAAATTCACAGCAGTAGTATATATAATCAATTTTAAAGAAAAACTATCATGGCTAGGTAGGGTTCACAGGTTAAGGAGTTATATCTGGTTTTCGATGTTAATTGTGACTACGGCACCCTACACTGCGCGTGGCCAGCCATGCACTTGGCCAGTTTTATTAATTAAATAAAGTAAACTGATGTTTCCTGGGTTGCCAGTTTTTTGGACAAAATAAAATATAGTGTCCAGACAATTACTCAAATTCTCTCACACGATGGGAATCTAAAAAAATAGGAATAAAAAATTCAATAAAATACATAGGTACCTAACATATTTTACAGGAAAAAAGTGACGCGCTGGCATACACATCACCGTTTACACGGATACAGACCGTTCCTGATGATGCCCGCGGCAGGTTTGTAAAATTCCCGTGGGAACTCTTTGATTTTCCGAGATAAAAAGTAGTCTGTGTGCTTCCCCAGTAAACAAGCTATATATGTACGAAGTTTAGTTAAAATCAGTTCAACGGATGGGCCGTGAAAAGCTAGCTAGCAGACAGACAGACAGCAACACTTTTGCATTTATTAGTATGGATGGCGAAAGTTTTTTTTTTTTACTCTTTAACGCAAAAGTTACTGGACTGACTTGGCTGGGAATAAAGTTAGATTATACCCCGGATTGGCACATATAGGCTACTTTTTATCCCAGAAAATCTACCCACGGGAGTTTTAAAAGACACGCAAACGAAATTGTGGTCATCAGCTAGTTATTATAATATAGTAGTGGTATATATATATATGGTAAATATATGGGTAGGTATAGATAGCTTTAGTGCCTGAAGTCTGTTCTTACTTATCTTATGTTCGTAGAATCTATGTTTATAGAAGCGGCCTGTGTCTAAAGCAGATGCCGATGGATAGGAGTGCGCAAAACCGATGATCGTTGGCACGTTTTGTGTTACTATGAAGCGCCGTATCTAGTGGAACGTGTCGATGGTAACCGCGGATAGCAGCAGTCCACAAAGTGCCTCTCGTCCGTAAATATACTAAGGCAGTCAGTAAAGAATCTGTAGGTACTCTGTATACCAATTTGTCACAGAACATATCGAGCAGATATTGAGTAAACAAACGAGCAGTAGAGATGTCAGCCAAAAAATATCGATATAATAATAATTATATATTGTGAAAACCTATTATTAGCTTGTAGATACTTAATTTTAAGATTATAATAAGTAATGATTTAAAGCTTATTTCGTGGTTTAACGACATATTTTAATGTATATAACAGGTACATACCACGATTAATTTTTGTTCACAACAACAACCAACAAACAAACAAACAATTATTGTTTGTTGAAAACAAAAATTAATCGTGGTATGTACCCGTTATATACATTACTAGCAAATGCCCACGACTTCGTCCGCGTACTGGTTTCACATGAGATCTGAAATTTTCCCGCTGCAAAAGGCCTCACTTACCTATAAACTCAGTCTCACCTTAAAACACGGAACCCAGAATACCTAAATGCCAATTTTCATATCTCTAACTTCAAACACGTAGGATTATCATATAACCCTTCCACCCCCATTTTACTCCCTTAGGGGGGAATTTAGTTAGATCCTTTCTTATCTGATACCTACCCCCTAGAAATATCCTACATTTCAAATTTCAAATTTCAAGTAAAAATAAGATTATTGTTAAAACTTTTCTATAAAAACATTGCCCCCCTATTTTACCACACTTAAGGGGGGAATTTCCCAAATTGAATTATACCGATTTTTATTATTTAAAGCTAATAACCTAAATGTCAATTTTCACGTCTCTAACTCCAAAAACATAGGACTTCATACAACCTTCGACCTCCCCTTTCGCACCCTTAGGGGGGAAGTTTTTCAAAACCGTTTCTTAGCTGACACCTACGTCCTTGAAAAAACCTGCCTTCCAAATTTCAAGTTTGTAGGCTTTATAGTTTCTGAGATTTCGTGATTAGTAAGTCAGTCAGTCAGTGAGTGAGTGGTATTTCTCTTTAATATATTTAGATAATTAGATAATAAGTAGTTTATTTTAAGCTGTTGGTTTTCCTAATAAAATAAAAATAAAAATATGTAAATAAAATATATAATATATTTTACCTTCTCAAGATCGTCATTCAAGCGGGAAGTGGACAAATGAGGAAGGTGGAGAACAGATGACGTAAACCGACTCGACTTCAATATCGATATTAAATATTATAATACCGATATATCGATAAGATTTTATAAGAATATTGGCCATTCTAAAATAATAAACTATTTTGCCTCACATTAAATAAAATGCACTCAATGTTACTAAAATTAAATGAGTCAGGGCTACCGTACCTGGTCTACTTTTTAACCGCGATGCATACTAGCAGCTTAGGTCAGTGGCGACAACGGTATAGTTATTGATATCGATATATTGATATTTATATCGATAGTGTATTCATATTTATATCGATATGTTGGTCCATAAATATAACATGTTAAAACAAATATCGATATATCGATAAGTACATTGATATTTTTTCAACAAGCCTAAAAAACAGCGAGCGGCCTTAACCAGAGAGGTCGTCAAAATTATTATTGGTCATACTGTAACCTCGTCATAGTATCCTCAACACTCATTCCTCATAACCCATTAACCCTTTTGTATTTATTGATAAAATATAGGTTAACTATTAACCTCGATTTTAAGAATAGGTTTTGTGTAGTAAACTGCTTGGAAAATTCTGCTTGCAACTTCGTCCATTTGAAACGATCAGCCAATCTTGTAACGGAGACCATCCAACTGCGCAGAAAATGGATATAGGCTTCTTTTTATCCCGGAAAATCAAAGAGCTCTCACGGGATTTTTAAAAAACATAAATCCACGCTGATGAAATCCCCACATCATCTAGTTTAGTCACCCATAATTTGATGCTGATGCTCGATCTATGTGTGCCTTATACCGATCTTCCTTTGATGTTAAAAGACATACGGCTTCTACGATCCCCATAGTCCTCTTTCAACCCCCTTTGTAAAACACTCGATTTTATTATCTTATAGAAGAGTTGGTGGAACTTGATGTTCCTAAGGGCGGTTTCAGACTAGCGTATTTTTTTGCGCGTATACGGTTGTTTCAGCATACGCGCTTACACGCGCGCTACATTACGCGCTTCAAAAAACCGGACTCGCGTATACGGGCATATTTCGGCGTGTTCGCTCGAACCGGTGCCGGTGGTGGCGCGCGGGGAATTGTCTCTCGCGGCTCGCGCTTATACGAGCTTAGAAGCGCCTCACCGTCAACGCTCGTACAAGTTGAGCGTGTGCCAAAACGAGCTCATACGCGCGATAAAACGCTAGTCTGAAACCGCCCTAAAGAATGTGCTTGTTTTTCTTTCACTGCATGCCATCGATCTCAACTTAATACTGACTTTTAAGTTGAAGAAAATAAGACTTATTTTGGTAGAGTCTATGCTCTACTACATAGGACCTATTCCCGCATGGGTCGCGACGCGATGAAACCGATTAATGTTACTCAAAGACAACCTCGAGGTCCCCTTTAGTAGATGGGGTACACTTTTTGTTACTTAGCATCACATATTTCAAGAAAACAAAAAAAAGGGTGAAATTTATTTTTATTTTTCTTCTTTAGTAGCCAATTATAAGATCTAAAATGAAAATAATTATACAAAATTATGATATTATTATTATGGCCTAAAACAATTATATTATCGAGGTTTATTAATATTGAACTCTTGTAAAATATTGATGTATTACTTAGTTATAAATCTGTTATCTTTAGACATGTAAAAAAATAATATAACATTAAATTTTCAACAGTTGACTACCTATTCAAAAGTGTACAGTAGTACCCATACCATTGATATATTTACCACTATTTATCATCATCATCATCATCAACCGACAGACGTCCTCTGCTGGACATAGGCCTCTTGGCTCTTGTAGGGACATCCACACGATCCGGTCCAAAATTCCAGCAACACGCGGGATGTCGTCTGTCCACCTAGTGGGGGATCTTCCAACGCTTTCCGGTGCTAGGTAACCACCATTACTAATGCATGCTATAACAAATATTATATTAGGAAATGGCAATATTCATAATTATTAGAATATGATACTAACCTCTCGTCTGTCGCGCTCTAATAAAACAAAAACGCCAGATCTGTCGGCAACTACCGCGCGGATTCGCGCGATGCCGGCCGCCCGTCGCGTCGGCAGGAATTTTGAAATAACTTATACTCTAACAGCCACACTCAGAGTCGCTAATCTTACTCGTTACTTAAGATTGAGTTAAAACGAGACAGTTATGTGAGAGATAATAGCTCTGTCTCGTGTTAACTAAACGTAAGTAACGATTAAGCGACTCTGAGTACGGCTGTAAATCCTTTTACGGAAGCTGTAGACAAAGTTTATGTTGGTAGCATTGGTATATATGACGCTTACGGATTATCTAAGCAATATTACAAAGAAAAACTTTGAAGGTAGCTCATGAGCAAATTAAAAAAAAAGAAAAAAAAATATTACAAATCATAATAATTGAACCATGAAACTTTATTTTCCAAATGTTTTTGGATAAGTTATATTAAAGTATAATATTTCATAGTATAAAGAATGTTTAGATTACGAGAATCGAACGTAACAAACAACTCGTAATACCCATAGGCCATACACCGTTGTCTAGGCATTAACGTCCAATGGCTTTTCACATCTGCATCCAACATACTTGAACTTCACCGCTAAATCATTTAGGAGAAATGCGCTAATCTATCACATCTTTGTGTGGTAGACTTTTCGGTCGGGGGACGTACTGGGTATGGTTTACTTGTGACAACGCATATCAAATGTCTTTAAAAAAAAAATCTGATACAAGTTAGCCTTTGACTACAATCTCATCTGGTAGTAAGTGGTGATACATTCTAAGATGGAAGCAGGCTAACCTGGAAGGGGTATGGCATTACTTATTAAATCCATGCCCGTTTGGTTTCGGGTTGGTACCGGAGCGATAAATCGCTTGGCTTTGCCGGTAGGGTGGTAAGTAGCCGCAGCCAAAGCTTCCCACCAGACCAGAAATTTAGAAATTATAAAATTCCAAACCTCTACCAGGAATCGATCCCGAAACCTCCCACTAATAAGACCACAATGCTTTCCTATACGCCACTGCGTCGTCATTGCGAGTGTTAAGCAACGTTTGTTAACATGTTAACAAATCGACTTGGGTTGACAATTGTTAACCCAAGTTGGTAACTGAATTTGGTTTTTCATGTACTCCGTGCCATTGGTCCCAGTTATTGTCACTAAATATAATAAGTAATTGTAAAAACTTAAGAATTGAAATCTCGTATTCCAATTCGAGTAGTAAGCGGAAGGATCTGGAAACCCACTACTATCTGTTGCATTACTATCCAAAGAAAACTCCTAAGTACCTCCTACCGATTAGTAGAAAGGGGTCACGATTTAAGACTCTCTTTAATGAGAAATACGACCCATAGAGAGAGAGAGAGAGAGAGAGGGAGAGAGAGAGAAAGTTATTTTTAATAGCCGCTGAACTCTATATAGGTACCACTGAAGATACTTTAGATTTAGAACAGCTAACAGTGTTTCAGCGCAATTTCAAGAGCCCAGTCGCAATAAGATATAGCTAATAGACCTTTCACCGGTCAAGTACTTAGAAAATTTAAACCGAATCGTCACTCAGGTTATATAGGTAGCTAGTTGTGGAAGTTCTGGCAGGGGTTCTGTGGTGACATGCCGCACTTACTACTTTGAAACGACCCTCGGACTTACAGTCCTTTCTAAGAAGTGCGCAACGAAACTTGACTTGAGGTATCAACTTCATTAATAGAGCGGGAAGCTTGAAAACATACTGTCCTTTGTCCTTCGGGTGCCGGTCGAATTGTATTAGGATTAAAGTGTAACTTTGTGAGTATAACTTGGACACTTAAAATGTATAAAGTAACACGTATAAAGTAACGAAATGTACTTATTAAAAACTAGCTAATGCCCGCGACTTCGTCCGCGTGGAATTAGGTTTTTTAAAAATCCAGTGGGAACTCTTTAATTTTCCGGAATAAAAAGTAGCCTATGTCTTTATCTATACCTATGCAAAAAACCACGTCAATGCGATGCACTGTTGCGACGTGATTGAAGGACAAACCAACAAACAAACACACTTTCGCATTTATAATAAGGGTTACTGATTGTTCAATCTTTGGATAAATACTTTAAAGTTACATCTGCATTAAATAAAATTGTTCTGAAAGTGCGTAGAGGAAACTCAAGAGGCCAGAACTAATCAAAAAATGTGAGAAGGATAGATTTATTGATGACAAAGATTTGCCTCCTCATTTCTAATTCAGACCACTAGAATATAAAACACCACTTTTAATGAAGGTACCTTCAAGTTAAGAGTGGACAGGCGGATGCCTAAAAGATTTTAGACATGCATGCTCCATCTTAGGCTGCATCATCACTTGCCAGCAGCTCGGATTGTAGCCAAGCGTCTATGAATTAAAAAATGAATTATATAGATACATATATGTATATTTGTGTAAGCAGCTGTACTAATTTACGCAAAGTTTGATGTAGTGAACTCAGTAAATTAGAGATGGTTCTTAACTGATACCTGGTTTGTTTGATTCCTCTGACACAGAGCTTGAGCTTTTCTAACAGATCTCAGGCGCTAGCACAGATTACAGATACTAAGTTAGAGATGCAGTTGCAGTACTAGTATTTTGTGGTACACCTAGAAGTTGATTTTAGTTTTCCTTTCATTAATAATTACACTATACGTTCGTACTTATTCTGATTGCAACGAAATTTTTACATCTTATTACCAATGTAATAAGAAAAGGACAGAAAAACTTAAATTGGGTTGCAACGTGCAATTGAGTTGATATGTCGACAAATAAAAACAAAAATTAATCGTGGTATGTACCCGTTATATACATTAAAATAATATCTCGACTCTAGTATCATAAGGTCGGATGTGTACTTCCGACCAAACTCACTTTTTTACATAAAGGTAATGAGCATTTCGGGCTCTTTCTGCCAAGCTGACTCCAGTATTTCTATCTCTTTTCGTTGCAAAGATAAATACATGCATAATGTCGTATCTGAACACTTTCTAAAAATTTGGAGAACCATAATTATATTTTTTGACTTGCGTATGTATGCACCAAAGCAATGGAGAAAAATGATAGATGTATTTTGAGTTCGACCATTATGCTACGAAATAAGTTTATTTGTAATACTAGCTGGTACTGCAGGTACGCACTTCTGCTTCTAAAATATGTAATAATTTTGTTAGGTAAAATCACAACAGATGTTATGCTTCGAATTTTTTGTATTAATATTTGGACTGTGAATCATTTAAGACTTTTTGCCTTGTAATATAAATAATTTTGCAATAAAATTCATGGAAGTAAGTTGAAATAAAGCTTTTTGTTTGTGACTACATTAAAGTTGATGTGATTAATAGGTAAGAGATCCATCCTATTTCACCAAAATTTTGGACTAAACTGCGGGAAAAAAGTAAAGAGCCAGAATAAAGCTGAAGACATTTTGAAAATGTAGACTAGAAAATCTTTTAGGACCACGAAAATCACACCATGGAAATCTAAAAATATATTATAATAATACCCCACTAAGCAAAAAAACCGTGCATTTATGGTGTTTTTTATGAATCACAGTTCAAATCATCAGTTCAAAAATTTATTGCCCTAGTTTTTAAGGTAGCCTTAAAAAATTAGAGTACCTAATCAATTTTTTCCTTCTTTACCCATCTTATAATCGACCTAATTTGATATTAATCGAGAGCAGAAATTATAAGGCACCTACAATATGTGATGATAGTGATTCCAACGAAACATACCTAATTGTAGGAAGCTTTAGATTATGTTAATTTAAATATAAATGTAGTATAAATTAATTTATTAATTAAACAACTAATAAAAGTGAAAGTAAAAAAATAAAAAAACTTAACTAAAACACGAAAGAAACAGTTTAAAAAAGTATCTGTTAAAAAGAACAGTCGAAACAAAGCAATGGAATTTTCAAGAAAGCAGAAAGTATTTTTTTAATTACAAAAGTGGCAATGCCGGATTTGACTAACAGTAATTCCTTATACCTTCGTAGTTTCTGCACCTTAAAAACGATTCATGATGCTACCAGCAGTGTTGCTACTTTAATGTGGTCTAAAAACATCAGCTGCAGCGGAAGGAATAAATCAGTATCTTGTCTTATTTCATTAATCTACTAGAGAAGAAACAAAGTATTCTCGAAATTGTTGAAGAATTGACTTTGTGGTCTGATAATTGTGTCGGTCATAATCGGAGCATGATAATCGTTATGGCTTACTTATGATTATTATAAGGACTACCACACTAAAAGGTGATAAATCACAAGCTTTATGCTAAAATGCAACATGTACCTACGTGGAGTAAGATGTAATCCATGCACAAATAGAAAAAAAGGGACGGGCTGAAAACAATGCAGATTACTAAACTAAGAGATTGGTCACAGTTTACAAGAACATGCGAAGGAAACAAAACTTTTTGATAAGTTTGATTTGGCACTACAACATATTTTTAAAGACCACATCCCTTTACAAAGGTGATATATCAGGACCGGTGATATATCAGGACAGAACGGCGGGGATTTTCAGATTTCGGAATATATTACCTGGCTACAACTAACGCAATAATGCTGGGTGTTATTATTTTATAAAAACTACTTTAAAGAAGACTTTTTTGTATTTCATTAGTATGTTATAGGTACATATAAACTTAAAATTCTTCCCCGCTTTCGCCCAATATACGACATAATGAGAAACCATTATCCACTGTAAAATATAACCAACTTTTGCAGTAGGTACCTGCTGACCTCCATTCTTACTTTACGTACCTAATCATTATAAGGAAAATCAGGCTATGTTGGCATGTTTTAGATTTCTATATTGATGTAACCGTCATGTATGCAATTCCACAAAAAATGTTTGACCCACTGTAGGTTTCTAATTACTTTGTAATTTTTTTTTCAATTTTTGGCCGTTGTTTTTAATTAATGGGCTTTATTTGTGAATTTGTAAATTTTATTTTCATTCATTCAGAAGTCACAAGGTTTACACGGATGCAATGGTCAGACTATCGGGCGAATGCAATTATTATGTTTCAGATCTAACTAATCAGTTTCAGAAAAATCAGATAGGTACATTGTCGCTATCTCACAAAACTCCTAAATGATTTTTGTGAGATAACTACTGTGATATTTTGTCCGAATATTACTTATGTATAATCAGTTAAGACGTATTATGAAATATTAAGTAATAGATCCGACTTTTATTTCAAATTTGTAATAGTAAAAATTGCAGCCATAAAGTCGGTTTACAACTTATGCACACAATTTTTTAGCACAGTTACGAATATTACCAGCATAAAGTCGCATATCGTCCATTTTGAAGAAATTGTGAGTTTATATTTTATTTATTAATGATAAAGTATTTCTAGTAATGGTTAATGATAGGTACAGTTAAGTGTTAAATATTACAAAAACAATTGAAATTGTATCTCTAGTAGTTTAGAAATTATGACCCGATTTCCCTAGCATTTTTGATTTGGCTCTCCTGAAAAGTAGCAAAAATCCACATCCGACCTTATGATACTAGAGTCGAGATATGTCGTTAAACTACGAAATAAGCTTAAAATCATTAGATTATTAAAATGAATTAATTATAATTGAAAATCTAATAAAATACTAAATGAGTGTCTTACAGCATTAGTCCTCGAGTCTTTTGTTAGTTTTCAAATTACTCATTCCACCCTCTTTTTTCTACAACCGCACCGCGCGCCACCGTAAGGAATTTCACCCTCATCATCTGGGTGTCTGGTGCACTTCGACCGGCCGCTGCGCCAGATCCTTCTTTCCACGCACGTGCAAACTGTGGAACCAACTCCCATCGGCGGTGTTCCCACTAGATTATAACATGGGGTTATTCAAGGGGCGGACCAACAAATTCCTAAAAGGCCGGCAACGCATCGGCGGCTCTTCTGGTGCTGCAAATGTTCATGGGCGGCGGTAATCACTTAACATCAGGTGACCCGCCTGCTCGTTTGCTCGCTATATCTATTAAAAAAAAACTATGTAGTATAGAAAAATATAATAGATACAAAAATATCATATCCACTTACTTTGAGTACCTACTTATATTGTATTTTTGTGTAGCTTCCAAACTAAGGGAACATATTTCAAGCACTGTAAATTTTTCGCATAGAGATTATTCCAACTAGACAACAGGTGGAAGAAGGCCCAGCTGCGGCGTTTTACAGGATTTACAAAAGATCCGTTAAAGCTTTGTGATATATTTTCATTTACAAAAAAAATGTAGGCCAGAGTATAATTATTCTTTCGCTCGACCAGTCTCATTGTTTTCTGGTTTCATATGTTATAGTCCAATGCCGAAACATTGGCACTCCACGACTGGCCTGGGCAAATTCTCAATTATGCCAGAGTGAACTAGAGTGAGGGAACTCTCGGTTTGATGCTGAATCGACGATATTTGAAATATTGGGCTATGAGAGATCACGATGCCTCCCAATAAACACTGAGGGTGGCCACTAAGGAGGTTTTAGTGGGTAGAAATAGATAACCCGATGTCTTTCCCAGGACATCGGGTATCATCAGAAGATTTCCCCCCCGTAAACCAAAAAAGCGGTGACGTGAAATCGACAAAAAATAGGGCTACTTTAGGGCTACCTGCGTAAATGTATTAAAATTTCACGCCTGTCAGTGACGTCGAAACCTCGGCGTTTTGTTAGAAGTAGAGTTAGAACTGTCGTGAACTGCGGTTATGCTCGACCGCTTGCAAGCAAGCCTACGGTTTCTGTCTAACAAATTTTATATTATTTCTTTTTTATTCGCGGGTATCAGCAAATATTATGTAATGTAACAGTGGTGATACCTAAACTCTACATTAACATTACCATCATTGACGGTTTGAAAATGTATATTATTATAGTAAATAGGTATTATGTGAAATGTAATCTTATAATCTATATATTATATAAAAGGAAAAGCTGATTGACTGCCTGACTGATCTATTAACGCACAGCGCAAACTACTAGACGAATCGTGCTGAAATTTGTCAAGCAGATAGCTATTATGACGTAGACATCCGCTAAGGATTTTTGAAAATTCAACACCTACGGGGGTAAAATAGGGGTTTGAAATTTGTGTAGTCCACGTGGACGAAGTCGCGAGCATATAAGCTAGCGTCCCAATGTAGAGTAGTGTACATCGACACGCTGGTCAAAGATAAAAAAAAATTAGTTAATTCTTCTCCACTTATTTTCTTAAGGCAAACGAGTTTACAACTTTTCTCTAATGAGGTTGATTCCGGCGATGTATCAATATAATGTCACACAGCTTGTAATCTGATTCCCGTAGGTAGACAGGCAGGCTCGTCCTACGCGTTCTCGGCTGCTTGGTACTAGGCGATGCATTACATACTATAGAGCCTTTGAGTTTGACTATCGCGAGGCATTCAGTCCAATTCAGTCCCTCTCAGCACGGGCGACCGGTCGCACGCTCCGACAACGCGCGGTGCACACGACATACGACATCCGTAAGTTTTGTGACAGATTCCCATCGTATCCTCCACACTCCATACGGAAACCGCGCAGAACGAAATCTGGCTACGTATCTCGCGCTCCCCGACGTGAAGCTTTAACGAGAGAAAACTTTCAAACATTTCCTTAGTTACATTAACAGTTTAGAACTTAAAATTGGCATTTAGCCGATTTGCGCTGAAATGTTGCTCTGAAAAATCTTTCCTAAACTACTTTTTTGAAAGCTAATTTGTACCATTCCGGCTTTACGTGCTCTACGAATTGCAAGCGACTTTTTTGTTATTTTTTCGTTCATTTGAGTTACAGCTGAGACCGTTTGATAACGATCAATTTCAAACCGTGACTTTTGATAATCCTTGGATCGAAAATTTATTTTCCAAAGTTTCGCGCGTATTCTCTGACAAATTCACAAAACACTGAATCAAAATTATATGCTAACTCGACAAGCTGAAAATATCGAACACAAAAGTTATTCAGAGTTATTATATTTCATACTACATAGAGGTACATACCTACTACCTATTAATTTTAGCACTGTCAATTATTATTTAGGGCCGCTCTTTGAGGTATGACAAGTTTAAGCAAAAGTTGCCGCATTTTCTGATCTTAACTTACTGGAAAAAAAATATCACGAGACCATTGATTAATTAAATAGTTGATATAGGCATTAATTTGAAAAATAATACTATCTCTATGTTCACCTATTTCATAACTTTTCCGTTATATCTAGGAAGTTCCTAAAGTGTTTTGAAATATTACTAGTATGGAAGAAAAGTAAATATCACGTGGCGCTTGTTGAACTGGAAACCATTACCTATAGTTTAAAAGCCCACTTTAAACAATTTTATTAACTTACAGATGAAAAAAAAGCAGAAGCTTAGATGATAAGCTTATCAAAAACTTAAAAAAATTATTAAAAAAGTTCTTATTAATTTCGTTATGTTAAGTGATCGTAACTTCAAAGTTTTAAATCGTTTGGTGAGTATGTAGAATAAGTTAGCAATTTAAAAAATGTATTCTTTACTTACTTTATTTACTTAGCTCAAATGTGCGTATAAGTTATAAAGGCAAATATTTAAAATTAGATGTTGCCCGCGACTTCATCCGCATGGATTTAGAATTTTTGAAAATCCCGTGGAAACTGATTTTCCGCGAAAAAGTAGCTTGTCGCCAATCTGCACTGGGCCAGTGTGGTAGAATATGGTCTAAGTCCTTCTCGTTCTGAGATGAGACCCGTGGTCAGTAGTGGGCCGGTGATAGGTTGATCATGATGATGAGATATTTTCTTGTCGATAATAATGTAAAATAGTGTGTTCCATTCCAACTCTGTTGTTGATACTATGGTCGAAAACATTTTAATATTGTTATTTAATTACGAGATAAGCTAAATGGAGCAACGAATTTGGTGGTTTTTACTACTACAATAATTATGCCTATATATTTTTATTTGGTTTTAGAATATACCTAGTAGTGGGAGTGGTATTTTGTGGTTTGCCACGAGGCCCTCCTACTCTTGACATTCAGGATTTGGCTTATTCTCTCGAAGTTTAGCTTTCCGAAGGTTTAAACTTCTACCGCGTGAGATCTGCGTGCATGTCATTTTTTTATAATATATTCAAATTTTGAGGTAGCACATTTCACAAACCTCTAGTTATTTCATTATAGAGAGAGAGACAGCACGTGCCAGACTTTTGTTATTTAATAAAAGCTGAAAGTTTATTTGAGTATTGTCCCCAACACAGGGAGAAACTATCAGCGACTATGAAGTTTGGATCATAGTAGCTTTGGGAGACAACAGTGTAAAACAAGATGTAAAAATCATACGTCAAACATAAAGTCTATTTTTTTTGTAATTTCTTCGGAATAGTATTAAACTCACGTCATGCATACTAGGCCGAAGAAAATATAAAAAAGTTTGACTTTATACTTTGACGTAAGATTTTTTTACACTTTTATTACCTGTTATTTCCCAAAGCCACCATGATCCAAACTTCATAGTCGCTGATCGTTCCTCCCTGTGTTGGGGAAAATAACTTTTAGCTTTTATAAAATAACGAAGGTTTTGCACGCGTTGACTCTTAGTCCATTAGTGACATTTAGCGAACTTATACTTCAACGACAAACAATGATTGATATTACGTAGCAATTATCAATTCGTAAAACATACATGGCTCGCTAATAGTCCACTTGTTGTTTGGTTAATAAAATTATCAAAATATTAATATATTTTGGATACTAATGAGTACCCATATTATAAATCCGAAAGTGTGTTTGTTTGTTGGTTTATTGGTTTGTCCTTCAATAACGTCGTAAAGGAGCAACGGATTGACGTGATTTTTTGCATGGGTAGGTATAGTTAAAGACCAGAAGCGTGACATAGGCTACTATTTATCCCGGAAAATCAATGAGTTCCCACGGGATTTTTGAATACCTAAATCCACGCGAAAGAAGTCGTGGGCACTAGCTAGTATATTATATTGTTATTGCTGACAATGTGTATCTCATGCCAGAGAGCAAAGGTTTGGTTAGGTAGGTTTTTCTAAATCCCATCAGTTTTGGTGGTCAGGTTCCTTGCAGCATCAGGATTGTAGAGTTGGAATCGAAATTTTGGAGATGGGACAAAGTTTCCCTATCTTCTCCTAGGCCGAAGTAAATATAAAAAAGTTTGACTTTATACTTTGACGTAAGATTTTTTTACACTTTTATTACCTGTTATTTCCCAAAGCCACCATGATCGAAACTTCATAGTCACTGATCGTTCCTCCCTGTGTTGGCGACAATACGCTGGGAAACTTTCAGCTTTATAAAATAACGAAGGTCTGGCACGCGACGGATCTCTCTCTGTAGTCTACGCACTCAGTTTATCATTCTACTAGCTTTTGTCCGCAGCTTCGTCCACTTCGTATTATTTAAAGCCTACAGCATTCGGTAATAAACAAGCTAGCTATCTATACCTAAGTGAAAAATAAATAATCAAAAGCTGATCATTAGTATAAAATAAGTATATATATAAAGACCGTGGCGTGTGAAAGTCCCTACAAGAGATCTATGACCAGCAGTGGGCGTCTATCGGTTGATGATGATGATGACATAATTTAATGTTAACACCGGTAAAAGTTAACTATAATAATTCGTTACACTAAATTTTCTTATTGACATATTATCTGCAATGAACAGACTGAGTGGCTCAAACCCAAACGTGACTTACAAAAGAAGACTTTGTCTTTATTGAGATGGATATAACTCCAAATAAATATTTATGGTTGAAGTCGAGTTTGTTTTTAGTTACCTTTTCTCGTGATTAGACGCTAAACTAATAGAGAGTCAGCGCGTGCCAGACCTTCGTTATTTTATAAAAGCTTAAAGTTTCTCTGCGTATTGTACCCAATACCGGGAGGACCACTAACTATGATATGAATACGTATTTATATTTTAAAACTCAAATTTTGATAAAGTTTACATAAAAATACTTTTTGTAACAAAAAATTGTGGTTTTTTTTCAAATTTTACCTAGTTAATAAGTTTTTATGATTGTGGCAAATACCTTTGCACAGATAGACAGACAAATACTGAGGTTATTCAATAAGTTTTTCGTCACTTTTACTATTAATTGTGTGCGGAACTTTACAAACATAGGGCAATGCACTCAGTTCCCGATCTCACATCCCGTGGTAAGAACCTAGAGATAATAAAAGGTCTTGTTCTTACTATGATATAATTATAATTCTAGAACAAAGAGGCCCTTTGCAGTAGAGTGGCTCTGTGTTACTATCAACTGCTAGTAGGTACCTATAGTATAATGTAGAAGAGAGCTATCGATGTATCGATACTATGTATTCTAGCAGACTCGTTCGTTGGACGGTTAAATCAAATCAAATCAAATCAAATTATTTATTGAAAATAGTTAATAAATTACACTTTTTGAAAGTCATTTGTTGCAATTAATTGTAAGATGATTTATAGTGTTGATAATTTTTACGCGAACTTAAAAACTAAAGCTACGAGGGTTCCAAAAGCGCCCCGGTCTAAGTTTAAGTACTAATTCGTCATTTCTTTAACGTCACTTTCTCCGTGAAGCTCTCTGTCTAACGGTAAAAATTTCAATAAAAGTTGTTAAGCTTTTTTTAAAATAATAACTTCAAAAATAGATAAAGCGGGCTAGATATACTTTGTACTTTATAGTAGGGAACAAGTCAGTCTTCGTACCTCCATAGGTCATTTAATTAATTTTGTTCAAAAGTTAGCGGACCCGGACCAATGCAAGTGCTTTTGTTTTACAAGGTGAAATCAAATTGACTTTATGAACAAAATATAAAATAACAAATAATAATTTTTTTAGTGATTAGTTTTTTCTGTATGTATATACTATATATAGTTTTCTTTTGTATTGAAATAAATAAATTTACCTAAACTTAACAATTCACAGTCGAAAAAATAAAATAAAAAAAAAACCAGTTAAGTTCGAATCAGATTCGCACTAAAGGGGTTATTTTGCACTATTGTATAAGATTATGTACTTAATAGCTGATGCCCGCGACTTCGTTCGCGTGGATTTAGGTTTTTGAAATCCCGCGGGAGCTCTTTGATTTTCCGGGATAAAAAGTAGCCTACGTCACTCTCCAGGTGCGAAAAATTACGTCGATATGTTGCTCCGTTGCGACGTGATTGAAGGGCAAACCAACAAACCAACAAACCAACAGACAAACACACTTTCGCATTTATAATACTCGCACTTTTTTAGATCAAACTTAAACAATATAAAGAAAAATTGAAAACTGACTTTTAAATTGCTTTATGGCCATTGGCCACCCAAAATAAAAGTGCCGCTTAGCAAATTGGTTTAATATATGAACGATGCTCCAAAGTTCAAGGTGTCATTTCTTATGTAAGACGTTTGAGTCAAGCCTGTATAGGAAATCCACATTAGTAGGCAGTGTATGCAAAACAGAACTGCATTATGCACCCTACCGTTTTATTAAGAAGTAGGCAGACGACCGCGGCTTTTATTTGCCCACTTACCATACGTACTGACACGTCATCATCATCATCATCATGATCAACCATTTTCCGGTTGCAGCCATGCCCTAGGCAGCAATGTCGCGGCAGCAATGTAGCGGAACATTGCTGCCTAGCTCGGAATGTAATGTCATATAAGCTTATAGAGATTGTATGGGGACCAGTAGTGCCGCGACAGGACTGTGACAGCTGGTGACCAGGGGCGTGCAGGTCATAGAGGCATAAATGCACTGCTTACCCCAGTTGTAATAGCTCAATGCATATTTTTCATTATGACCTGCCAATTAACAGGTTCCTAGCTAACTAATGCCTACCCTGTGCACGCCACTGCTGGTGACAGCACTGTGGTTCGGAATCATACCTTAAGTCTACCATCGTAATTCGTAGTAGGAAAATAACAAAACTTTTTTTAGATTTAGACTCAACGTTTCTAACGGAAAACGTTCTCCTGAAAAACATACGCAAAATTACCGTTCTCTTTAAAATACCTCCAGTGAAAGTTCCTTGAAAATACAAATGTTAACTAGGTTTTAAAGTGGGTGAAATAATAGCTATCTAGCCATAGACATGCCTGTGCAAGTGTGCATGGCCGGGCAGGCGAAATTCCTGGTTTGTCTTAAAGATATGCAGCGCGTTCACGCTCGTCTGCATAGCGGAACTTTGGAATTAAACTAACCTCAAAATGAGAATAGGAAGGATTTACCGCCATAAATTATAAGTCCCGCAAATTGATACTGCGCGTGCCCGCCATTTTAGTAACGTCAGCACTAGACTGAAGTTTCGAGCTGATGGTATATTTTTATTTCGGCCAATGTCAAAATGACGTCATTTCGTTGTTAATGATACATGGTTCCAGCTCAATATCAATTTGCGGACTTATACATCTTCGCTGTCAATATATTTTCAAGTCGAGAGAGGTTATTTCACTCTGATCTAGTGCTTAAAGCGACAGATAGGAACATGTAAAAAAATGTCGAAGCTTCGACGTCACTGGCAGGCGTCAAATGTTCCTACATATGAAGCTAGCTAGCCTATGAATCACCTATTTTTCTTTGATTTCACGTCACCCATAGCCTAACGTTTGACATATCGTCGATTCAGGATTAAACCGAGAGTTCCCTCACTCTAGTTCACTCTGGCTGAGATTTATTTTGTAGAGCGAACTTTGGACCCTAAAACTTAAATTTGAGCTTTTTCTCACATTTAAGTTTCAGTTAAACATTAAAATTATAGTCATCATGATCAACCCATCACCGGCTCACTACAGAGCACAGGTCTCCTCTCAGAGTGAGAAGGGTTTTTGGCCATCGTCTACCACGCTGGCCAAGTGCGGATTGGCAGACTTCACACACCTTTGAGAACATTCACCTTCAAAGCAAGTGATATTTTAATTACTTAAAAACGCACATAGCTTCGAAAGTTAGAGGTGCGTGCCCGGGATCAAACCCCCGACCTCCGATTGGAAGGCGGACGTCCTAACCACTGGGCTACCACAACTTTAAAAAACTATAGTACGCTCTATAAATATTCTTCCGCCCTTAATACGCATACCTACATCTACCTACCTCTTCTATTGCTTTCACAAATTATTAAGTTCAATCACTTAACTACACCTTTTATACTTGTCTTCAGATACAATGTCACGATATCTCTCCTCTTAGAATGAGAACAGTTTAGGCCATAGTCCACCAGACAAACATCACACATCTTTGAGAACATTTTGCATAACTCACTATGTTTTCCTTCACCGGAAAATCAAGTGATTCTTTAAACATAACACATAATTTAAAAAAAAGTCAAATACACGTATATATAAATATACACTAATAAACAATCTCACACAAATAAATAAGTATGATTTGATGGTTGTAGGTAAATTATGATATAGGCATAAAGTTTTGTCTCAAGTCTTCGTAAAGGCTCGTATATAGTAATCAACTATTACTCACCTTACAATGCCGCAAATCTTATGCGGTATGCGATAACAGTGACACAGGCCGTTTTAGAAATGTAACATTCCTTTTGCGTTCTCAATTAATTCAAAACACATCGTCTTTTATGTATCCGTCTGGAGTAAACTCGAATGATAAATTATTCAATCCCCGTTGTTAGTTAAAATGTTTTTGTTAACGTTTTTATGGGTCTGTTCACACAGAACCATGTATTGACAGGGACTTGGCAGGGCCACGGTTGCAGAGGCCTATGCATTGAGACTCGGGATCAGGAAAGTACAAGATATTATGCATGCATATTTAATCCACACAAATATTATAAATGCGAAAGTGAATCTGTCTGTTGGTCTGTCCGTCTGTCTGCTAGCTTTTCACGGCTCATCTGCTTAACTGATTTCGACAAAATTTGGTACAGATGATATAGCTTGTATCTCAGTGAGGGACATAAGCTCCTTTTTATCTCGGAAAAGCAAACCTAAATCCAAGCGGACGAAGTCGCGGGCATCATCTAGTCTAGCATTATATAATTGCGACAGTCTGCCGGTCTGCTAGCTTTTCACGGCCCATTCATATAACCGATTTTGACGAAAGTCAGCTTGCTACCCGGGCAAGAACATACATTAATTTTTGACCCATAAAATCAGACTTTCCACGGGATTAATAAAAAATCTTAACCCATACCTACCTAAGAATTTGCGGGCATCGTCTATATTTGATACGGAAATAGGCAATTTTCTATTCCAAAAACCAATGAGTTTCCACGGGATTTTTAAAAACTTACATGGACAAAGTCACGGGGAATCTAGTATGTCACGTATGCTGTCGGTCGTCAAAAAGTGTCCGTGAAAATTTTTGTGCTCATCCACAATTGGGCACAATATGTTATGATATTTCAATCGTGAGAAATCAAATATCAAATACGTCCCAAGATGCCGTAGTATTCTTTAAATAATACCAACATATGTTTAGTAGTTTGAAAGATAATAATATTGATTTTTTTGTTAAATAGGTTCATTAATTAAAAAAAACTCAATCGGCTCTTTTTGGTACGCAATGAAAAAACACGCCAGCGATTTCCAACACGACAATAATAGAAATAGTTGGACAGTTTTAAACTGCTACCGATCTTTAAATGTACCTACACTAACATAAATTTACCTACTTACGTAAATTTTTCCAATCGAAAAATCTGAAATAATTATGGTCAATAAAAATTTATGTATTTTATACAGATAAAATAAAACCAATGCTCTACTATCATAGTTTTTATATTGATTTTTTTATATTTCTTATGTTAGTTTTGCGGTTCATTATCAAAAGTGATTCTTACTGTTTTACTTCTTCTGTAGTTCGGAACCCTCGGTGAGTCAGACTCGCACTTTGCCGGTTTTTTTGTATAGTTAAGTTATTGGTACGAATTTTAATGTCAAGTACCTATTTATAGATACAAGTAAGGATGTCATTTGATAAGATAAAACATGATTGCATATTCGTGACCGGTATAATAGTTCAATTGGCACTAGGGTTTATGAGGGCTCATACTGATAAGTATATGTGTCACTCCATAAAATACTTCTTATGAATGAAACCGTACCTACCGTACCATCAAACTAGCCAACTTTGCCCAAAAAGCAATTTATAAGAAAAATCGATGTGGGCAATGTTGGCTACAAGTCCGGATTACTTTGCCCGCCATCAAAATCGAACAAATTTTGATTTAAAACCCAGAAAACCAATGAGATGCTCGGAAATTTAAAAAACCGGCCAAGTGCGAGTCAGGCTCGCGCAATGAGGGTTCCGTACTACAGTCGTATTTTTTCGACACTTTGCACAATAATTCAAAAACTATGATGCATAAAAATAAAAATAATGAGGACCTTTCATATGATACCCCACTTAATATAGTCACTCACTTCGAAAGTTGAAAATAAAATATTAGTTCATGACCACAGACAGACAGACAGACAGACAGACAGACAGACAGACAGACAGACAGACAGACAGACAGACAGACAGACAGACAGACAGACATACAGACAGACACACAGACAGACAGACAGACAGACAGACAGACAGACAGACAGAAAGACAGAAAGACAGACAGACAGACAGACAGACAGACAGACAACAAAGTGATCCTATAAGGGTTCCGTTTTTCCTTTTGAGGTACGGAACCCTAAAAACCTAAATTCAGCAAGTAATTATAATAGGCTACTTGACAATTTTTTTAAGTTGGTCTTAAATGGTTAATATTTGTCCTATTATATCAAAAAAATTAACACTATAGGTTATACTGTTGTTTACAAATGCATGACGTCAGAGCACAGATAATCTATCGGCCAAACATGGCCGACAGTGTTTTCACCTGTCTAAGAAAAATATTTTTTTAAATTAAAGTTTTACGGTTTTTAGGGCGCAAAAAAATATAGTGTTAATTTTTTTGATATAATAGGACAAATATTAACCATTTAAGACCAACTTAAAAAAATTGTCAAGTAGCCTATTTATAATGTAGGTAGGTGTACAATGAGTCCAGTCCGTACCTACCACGAGAAATATGACTTGTTAGAGTGTCGAATTGCCGGTCCAGTTACATGAATCGTGTTCACAAAGGAACTGCGTTCTTGCGAAAGGCCAAGATGTCATAAGAAGAATATCTTTTCTTCTTTTTTACTAGCTATTGTTGGACACTTTAAATGCGCACACTATTCTTCCCAGTGTTGGGCAAGCCTTCCTACAAGTTTTTCCCACAAGCTTGGTGATGTCATTGGACCAATGTGGTTACAGTACATCTACCCTGGTATATCTAGAATTTATCCTCCAGTTTAAAGGTTAATACTTATCGGTCGGTCCGAGACATGGTC
The DNA here is from genome assembly GCF_902806685.2 of Maniola hyperantus. Lineage (NCBI taxonomy): Eukaryota > Metazoa > Arthropoda > Insecta > Lepidoptera > Nymphalidae > Maniola > Maniola hyperantus. The sequence continues at coordinate 3,827,792 of NC_048564.1, forward strand.
GCTAACTATGGGCCTCATAAGAAAGCTCAGAGTCACTCAGCGGGTGATGCAGAGAACTATGCTTGGAGTTTCTCTACGTGATCAAATCATAAATGAGGAGATCCGTAGGAGAACTAGAGTAACCGATATAGCTCAACGGATTGCAAAGCTGAAATGGCAAAGGGCACATAGTTCGTAAAACTGATAGATGTTGGGGTCCCAAGGTGCTAGAATGGCGACCTCGCACCGTAAAACGCAGTGTTGGAAGACCCTCCACTAGGTGGACGGACGACATAAGACGAGTCGCAGGGAGCGCTGGATTCAGGCGGCGCGGCGCAAGACCGTGGCATGTGGAAGTCCCTACAAGAGTCCTATGTCCAGCAGTGGACGTCTATCGGTTGTTGATGATGATAATAACATAACAATTATAATTATTACACCCAACATGATAGTACTGCGATAATTAATTAGCTGTAGGTAAAATGTAATCAATTTGTATGAAAGGACGTTTATAGAGAATCTTTGTTATGTAATCGATCGAATACGCTAAGTTGATTAAACGATGATTGTAATATTATTTGTGGAGACATGGTAGAGGCCGGTAGGGGTAGTCTAATTTTACCTGAATATGGTTTTGATTTAAGGACAAAAGAAAAGATTTTACAGCACCCATAATATCGAAAAACATAATCTAAATATTTAAAAGAAAAGGTGACTGACTGACTGATTTATCAACGCACAGCCCAAACTACTGGGCGGTTTGGGCTGAAATTTGGCATGCTGATAGCTATTATAACGTAGACATCCGCTAAGAAAGGATTTTGCAAATTTAACCCCTAAGTGGGTGAAATAGGGAGTTGAAGTTTGTGTAGTCCACACGGACGAAATCGCGAGTATAAGCTAGTAGGTAATATAAAGAAAAACGGTAATGTAAAATATTAGTTTGGTGATACGTTCTTATGAGCACGCAAAGGTGACTAAAAAGTCATTTATTAATACGAGAAATTATTAAAAATTAATCCGTTATATTATTAAAAATTCAAAGTCGCTCAGCGAGCTATTGAGAGGGCTATGTTAGGAGTTTAGGAGTAGAGGCGATGGCCGTTGGAGCCGGAAAGTCCTTGAGTGGAGACCGCGTTTAAGGAAGCGTAGTGTGGGACGCCCTCCAGCACGATGGACCGACGATATAAAGAGGCTAGCGGGATGTGGCTGGATGAAGAAGGCTGAGGACCGGGTGTGGTGGCGCTCTTTAGGGAAGGCCTATATCCAACAGTGGACGTCCACAGGCTGATGATGATGATGATGATGATGATGATGATGATGATGATGATGATGATGATGATTTAAAATTTATATTGTGTTTTCGTTAGGTTCGCGCAGCTTTTGTTCGATTAAGTCCCAGAGAATTCAACCTAAGTTGAACATACAGTTGTTGTGAGCATTTAGGTGAAGATTTCTGACGTAGTAGGTAGGTACTGACAAAGTACATGCATGATATGCATGCGGAGTATTTGATGTTATTTAGCTTTTTTGATGCGAAAGCGAAGATAACGATATAAAAATACTAATCTATTTAGTTGATAATAGCTTAACACGCTTTTCCTTTATAATAGGAAAGTTACTATACCGATGTTATTTCGGGAACACATATCGTATTTCGCAGACAAACAGAGCGATCTCACATCAAAGTGAATTTAAATGTTGAGAACAACAACACTTGACGACACCCAAGACGTTCAAATAAAATAAACTCCTAATTCGGTTTTAATTTAAGAGACATGAGCTCACTTTAGCATTCTCACTAACCTATAACACTTCAAAACACTTACCAACCTACTACAAACTTTTATCAATTAGTATTCAGTTGATTAAACAATTAGGTAAGTTTTTTTTAAATAATTACTACCCTTATTATAAATGTGAAACTGTGTTTGTTTATTGGTTTATTGGTTTGATGGTTTGTTGGTTTCTTTGTTTGTCCTTAAATCACGTCCCAACTCCGAACAAAGGGACGGACTGACGTGATTTTTTGCATGGGTATAGTTAAAGTCATATCAATCCGTTGCACCATTGCGACGTGATTGAAGGACAAACCAACAAACAAACACACTTTCGTATTTATAATAAGGGTACTGATGATTCTCTCTAACTGATTATACTTTTAGATTTAATCATACTTTGATTTTAATTTAGTGTGTAACTATGAGTCTGACATAATATAGGTCACCTATAAAACATCTGTAAAAATATCAGAATAAAAAAGAAACTTCTAAAATATTAGTTCAATCCCCGCGGGAAATATTTTTATGTGTTTCTTTTGTACGAGTACATACATGTCAAGATTTTGAATGTTCAGGATAAAGATTTCACCTTTAGATAGCTTCTTCTTGTTCTTCAACTTATTAGTTAAAATAAAATTGTAGTGATGACTTTTTTTTACATGTAAATACACAAGTACGCGCCGAAAGTACATGTACATCGACCTTTCTGCAGGCGATATCAGATTTGTAGATCGTTGTCTCTGTCGATGTGACCGACAAAACGTCATATAGTTATAAAGCCGAAATGTCATTCTAAAGGCCGATGTACATTACTTTCTGCCGCGTATTGTATCTATGTTTCTTTTGTAATTAAAAACTATTAAAATGTATGTATACTTATTAGTAGCTTTGTCCCACCTATTCAGAAGTCAGGGCTGGGGTCTACTTTCCTATACTTTCTCACTCACTTTGTGCGGTTGGCATCCATTGGATAAGCATTAGATAGCATAAAGTCTAAGCAAATCAGAAAAACACACATGAGTATATTTTCAAGGAAAGTCCTTTTCCATGCAATTTGATTTTTATTTATTTATTTATTTTTTATTTGTAACAAAACATATTTTACAATAAAGAGAAAAAGAGAGTAAAAGTGGACAGGGAAGCACTTATCTCTATGAGAGATCTCTACCAGTGACCCTTGGCAGTGCGAGAGGTTGTAGAGGGAGTAGAATAGGTACAAAAAGAAGTAACTCATGAAAACAATATAATAGATACCTACCATGTAATATTATCTAAAAATATAAAAGGAAAAGGTGACTGACTGACTGACTGACCTCTCAACGCACATCTCAAGCTATTGAATGGATCGGGTTGAAGTTTGGCATGCAGATAGCTATTATGACGTAGGTATCCGTTAAGAAAGGGTGTTTTAAAAATTCAACCCCTAAGGGGGTGAAATAGGGGTTTGAAATTTGTGTAGTCCACGCGGACATAAGCTAGTATAATATAATTTTTCTGTATACATCGTCAAAACTATTACAAAGGAGACACATAATTAGCAAAAACGACGCGCTGACCTGAGGAAAACAGAATGAAAAATTAATGTAGGCATAATTGTGCTGCAGTGGACGCATCCGTGTTAAAGGTGCTGCAAATAACTCTGAAACAATAATATAATTTCGTTATGCTAGTTTTGTTTTAGTTTAACTTAAAATTAATTACATAATCCATAATTTCATCCATATTATCCATACTTAATGTTATAAATTTGCGAAAGTGTGTCTGTCTGCTATCTTTTCTCAGTTGTACACTTAAGTACATCCCGGCACGGACATTTCTACTTTTTATCCTGGAAATAAAAGAGTTCCCACGGGATTCTTTAATGTCCATGCATTATACCGATTTATATGAAATTTAGTGTTGAGATAGCTTGCGTCCCAGAAATTGACACAGGCCACTTAATTATTTAAAACGCACCTAGCTCCGAAAAATTAGAGGTGCGTGCCCAGGATTGAATCCCCGACCTCCGATAAGAAGGCGGACGTCCTAACCACTAGACTATCACAGCTTATCACGCTATTGTATGGGTAGTGATATTAACATGCCCCAAATAGAGACCATTGAACGATTCTGAGAAATTATATCTAGGCCTTTATCTCGCTGTTATGATAAAACTACAAACAGTGCAGAATTTTAATGGGCGTTGTGACATTCGTCATTGGCTGTCATCACTCAACCCAACAAATTGAACCGACAGTGTATCAACTAATGGTGAGTGACGTGGCAATAGATGGTTCATGGATGGTTCTAATTAACAGGACCGCGCTGAATATCTGATTATATTCATTCCACTTATAATGCGCTTCGATATATCAACGCCGATTACTTGACCGATGACATATTAATTTTATCTGTTACTAAGATTCTCGTAGATTGACTGAAGACTACCCATATTATAAGTTCAAAAGTTTGTTTGTTTGTTCTTCAATCACGTCACGACGGAGCAACGGATCAACGTGAATTTCTGTATGGGTACAGTTGAAGACCTGGAGAGTAACATGGGCCACTTTTTATTCCGGGAAATCGAAGAGTTCCCAAAGGGTTTTTAAAAAACTAAATCTTCGCGGACGAAGTCGCGGGCATCATCAGTTTATTATACGCATCTTCCTATTAACAGAATTGATCAATGATATTATGTAACCAACTTTTCTAATAGAAACTGCATACCGGCGCGGCGTGGTGGTAGAGTTGCCTTAAAGATGTATGTTTGCTGGTAGTATATAACAGCCGTGATAGCCTAGTGGTTAAAACGTCCACCACGTCCTATTTGGGAGGTTGCGAGTTCGATCCCGATCACGCACCTCTAGCTTATCGGAATAAAAAAATATCTTTATTTGCAAAAAAAAAAAATATATATGTCAAATGTTTTTTGAAGGTCAAGAAAAACACTTAGGTACACACTTTCCATGTCGTTGATACATCTAATTTATAAAATCTAACAACTTACTAAGCAATGAGGGAAGACACGAGGGTTCTGAGTGATACATCGATTGCTTAAAATCAACTCACCCATTGTCGGGTAAATAACTAGGCTTAGCAAATGAGTACAGTAATCTAATAGGCCATTGTTTAACAAACTAAGTAAGTAGTCTTCAGTAGGAGGTATATTTAACCGGATAACTTTAGAATGTCATGTTCAGCGTACTGCATTAAAGCAGTGACTTCAAAGACAATAACTCGAATAGTTTCGAAGTAGGATTATAGTACTCTGTTATAATAGAAAACCCTGTTAAAAGTATTGATTGAATGGTTGCTGTTTTTATAGCGATTACTAGTATTTTGCTCGCTGCTCGAGCTGCTAAAGCAGCTCTCAAGATTTATAATCGCCGTTTTGATTTTTTACAACTTCCTGCCAATTTAAAAAAAAATTCATACATTTTCTATGAAAAAATAAATTCCGCCATTTTGATTTTTTTCTATCCATCGAGTAGACCTTTGGATCCTGATCATCTTTTGCTAAGAAACCACTCTTCCATCTTTCATACCTTACGAGATGGACGTTGACGAAATTTGTATGGCGGCCATTTTTTTTTCGCCATTTTGAATTTTTTTATAAACTTATGGCAATTGGATGACGTTTCGAATGACATTTGCTCGAGCACCTCCCACCTATCTTCAATACCTTGAGCGTGCTCTTCACCCGTCTCCGAAATCCTCAATCATCAGCTCTCTCCATGTTTGTCTCTGAACTATTTTTTGTCTTCTGTATGAAACCATAAGTGAATTTTTTACACTTTTTCTGTTAACCGTTTACTAATATCTGCAATAACTACAAGTTTAAACGAAATCGGTTGGAAAACAAAAAAGTTACAAAAGTCACGTAGGCCGCCATCTTGTTTCTCTGAAATGTCATAATTTTTCCCTACTCGAATCCCACTCCTGAACATATCTCCCATACATCATTATATCATTTTCTGTCTCTTTCTAGGAGAACAATTATGTCAATGAGTGAGTCAGTCAGTCAGTGAGTGAGTGGTAATTAGCGATATCTTTGTTATATTTCTATTATTTTGGTTTTGGTGTACAATCACTACCACTTTTATAATCACTACCCCTATTATAAATGTGAAAGTGTGTTTGTTTGTTGGGTTGTTGGTTTATGTTCTAATCACGTCGTAACGGAGCAACGTATTGATTTGATTTTTTGCATGGGTAATGGGTATAGTTTAAGACCTGGAGAGTGAGATAGGCTACTTTTTGTCCCGGAAAATCAAAGAGTTCCCACGGGATTTTGAAAAAGGTAAATCCACGCGTACGAAGTCGCGGGCATGAGCTAGTAAAGCATATTTTACTTACTTTAATAAGGTTTATTAATAAGTTAAATGTAAAAAAAAATTAGTGAGGCTAAAAAGGAATAAATCATCAAGTCATCATTTTTTTTAAAAGTACCTAACAAAAATAAAGCAAATGACGCCATATTCGACTGTCAAGCCACAATATGCTGTCTGAAGTGTCTGAGAGTTCCAATTTCCACCTCGTGTCTCAATCATCGGAGACTTAATGGTACCATACCTAATCATCTATTGTCATCCAAACCACACGTGTTTGTAAAATTTCAACGAAGTTGGAAGCAGCCGGAAAATTAGTTACCAATTTCGATGGAACAAGGCAAAGTATAACACTATTAAAAAGCTTTTGAAAATTGGATGATATACTGTTGGCGTTTCCAACATTTGTATCAATTTTCAGAATATTGTTAACGCCAATATTGACCGGAATATAATACAATATAATTTATATCCCATAGTGTGAAATAAGCTTTAGTCGACATTGTTAGTTGATGTTTATGAATTCCTGACTAATTTACGTTAAAGGTCATAGGGAGGTTGCAGATATAATTTTGTTTAAACAAAATTTTGACCATTTTATGTAACGGATAAATTATTAATTCACTTGTTAGAATTTCATTTACTTACTTAAGTTTTTTTTTAATTCATTATAGGTGACCACAATCACACCTGATGGGAAGTGATGATGTGGCCTAAGATGGGACGCGTTTACCTAGAAGATGCCTATTCACTCTTGTTTTAACGTTTAAAGTTTCTTTTTATTGCCGCAATGAAGGGTGGTTATTTAAAGGTAAAGTTTCTTCGTAAACTATTAAAGTAAATAAAATGTTTCACAATTTAAAAAGACAAAACACTGAAGATGTCGTGACGTTGTACAGATTTGCATAAAGAGCAACTATTCACCGATTACCGCATGCCACGAAACGAGTCATAAGAGACAGCGATTGTTGGGAGTTATTTAACTTAAATATATTACCTACTAGCAGATGCCCGCGACTTCGTCCGCGTACTGGTTTCTCATGAGATCTGAAATTTTCCCGCTGCAAAAGGCCTCACTACTCACCTACTCACTCAGTCTCACCTTAAGACACGGAACCCAGAATACCTAAATGCCAATTTTCATATCTCTAACTTCAAAATCATAGGATTTTCATATAACCCTTCCACCCCCATTCTACTCCCTTAGAGGGGGAATTTAGTTAGATCCTTTCTTATCTGATACCTACCTAATTTGCACTAGGTCAGTGTGGTGGGCCATTCCAATCCTCTTAGAATGAGAACAACAGATCAACAACAACAACAACAACCCGTTATCAGTGATGGGCCGGAGATGAGTTGATCATGTTAATGAAGATAATGTAACATTACATAAAAAATAATGATTAGTTTATCATAATATTATTTATAGTTAATAACATATTTTGTTTAGGCATTAACATTACATAGACCCACCTTTAATTTTTGTTGTACCTTAAAATACGTATAAAATATATCGACGACACGCTAGAGTATGTGGCTTGGGGCGAGGTGTACGACATCGTACTAAGCGCACGCGATGCTCGCTCATCATGAAATTAATATCAGTTTCTAAATAAGTGTCCCGAAATAACGTCCCGACAAAATGTATCTGATAATTTAGAGTTTTAGCAATTTGCCATTTGTTTGTGTCGTTTTTTAATAAAGTTTGCCAGTAAATTATGATAAAACCGTTTAGGAACTGTTCGTAGCATTTGCGTTCGGAACAATTTGAATTTGCAATTGCATCACTTTGCTAATTCACATAATACTTATTTCCTATATTTCCATTCAGCAAATTATCGTAAAAACACAAAAATGTAACTTTTAACATACCACCCGATCTGAATCCGATTCATACGCCGTGGGTTGAGTCAAATAAAAACGTAGTATGTTTCTATGACCAGATAGAGGTTTTCAAGGACAGAAAAATGGAAATGTGTCATAGTATTGAAATGTTAGAGAGTGTCATGGTGCCATTGCGCAAACAAAACACCGAAAAGAATTTCTACGTATGGAAATCCATGCGCGATTTTCTTCTATACTCTCTACAACAAATTACTTGCTTACTGCAGCGCCTCCTTGTTCCTCCTTCACCGTATACCTACTACAGAACAGCGAGAAATCGTGAGCGTTGGCATCCTTATGTGGTCGACATCCAATCAACTTGCACAAAACGTTTTTGCACAACATTTAAATAAATAAATAAATAAAAAATATTTTTATTCAATTAAACTTTTACAAGTATTTTTAAATCGTCAGCTGCACCTACCACTGGTTCGGACTGCCTTTCTGATATGAACCGCTAAGGTTTGGAAAGCCCTTCTGGCGTCCGTGTTTCCTACCACTTAAGTACCTTCAACGCAAGTGTGAATATATACATCTTCTAGGCTAGCGCGCTCCAACATAGACCTCATCATTATTTTCCTTAAGGCTTGATTGTCGTCAAGTGCAAGCCTATCTTGCAATAAAAAGAGCTCTTTAAAAAGCACAAGTTAGGGACTGGACACCATTTCTTTTGTCTAGTACCACCTTTGTCGTATGAGGTCGTATTCTTACCATGCAAAGATCGAAACAATAGGTGTCATCCCTCTAATAGGCATTGTCGTGTAGACAACGCTAGAACAGTAGTATCATATTCACCGGAAAATACAATGTAATGAGAGCTTTCCTCTTCTATTTTTACGTTCAGCTAAGGAGGTTTTAAGAGTTGTGCTGAGATTCTGCTGCTGATAAGGAATAAATTAAATGTAAGAAAAAACCTTTTTTTTAGATAACACATATTTGATGAAACTTATCGTTACCAACATTTCAATAATGTTTATTGATACGGATACCTATGTATGACTTATTGGGGACGATACGCAGAAAAACTTTCAGCTTTTACAAAATAATGAAGGTCTGGCACGCGCTGTCTCTTAGTGCACTATAAAATTTCTGACATAATACCATCAACGTACAAATAAGGTGGCATGCGAGTAATAATATTGTAAATATTTTTTAAATATTGATTTTGTTAAAAAATACTTTAAAAGCATTGATGACGTTAATATATTACTTATTGTATTAGATTATTGATACAATAAAAAGCTTTTTTTTAAACAGTTCAAACAAAGGTAGGTATACATTTTATTTATTACCTTTTTGTTTGAAATGTCAAGTCTGTCCGTTAAAATATTTAATATGCATCCACAACTAAAACCACGAGAACCTCGGCGAAGCAATCTATTTGATTATGTTTTTACTCAGGGAATAATAGTTGCGTAGGCAATTTTCCATGGCCAATTTATAGGACATTAGTTTGCTAGGCGATTGGTTTCGCTGTGTGTACCAGCTACCTATGTAGAAGCAGTATTTATGCTATAAAGTCAATCTTAATTTTTGCAGTAAAAGATTTGACCTTGATTTAACTGTGTTTTGATTGACTGGTCAGATTTTTTTACCTCAGCTCACTGAATTGGATATAAACAAGTACATTAAGCCGCCAAATTGATGAACATCGATCTTTAGGAGGAGATAGCAGATTTGTAGAGCACTGTCTCGGTCGTTGAGATCGACAAAACGTCATTCGGGTATGAGTGACAGAGACAACGCTCTACAAACCTGAAAAATTCTAAAGGCCGATGTTCATCACTTTCGGCCGCGTACTGTAGGTACCTACGGTGGAAAAAGATTTCCATACAAAATGACCTTTGAATATTTGTGAACATCTAAAAACAGCCAGCATTTGGAGCATTCTTAAAACATTGTTCCAATCCTTCTTCTTCCTTCTTTAGTCTTATTTCAATAATAGCATAATAGACATTTAGTGAGGGCTTCATCCGTCCAATTATAAAAACTTTTATATTATGAAAGTATGACATAAGGAACGAAGGTATAAAATCTGGAAATAACTCGCGATAGCATATTTATAAAAACTGACCGGTGTATTTCCAGTCCTAGTGGATCTTAATCAAAGTGAACTTTGGTTCGAGCATTATATTATTGAAGTCTATAACCTCTTTTTTTTTTCAAGTGCCTCTCTATTATAATATTATAATGCACACTAATATTATAAATGTGAAAGTCTGTGCTGTCTGCTACCTTTACACAGCTCATCTGTTGAACCGATTAGACAAAATTTGGTACGGAGATAGTTTATATCCCAGGGACTGGTAAGCAAATTTTGTATCCTGGAAAATTAATAAATTCTCACGGGATATTTGAAAAAAATATTACACGTCAGCATCATCTATTTGGTACAGGGATATTTTGCATCCTGTATGCAAATATAGGCTACTTTTTACCCCGGAAAATTTAATTCCTTGGGATTTGAAAAACCTGAATTCACGCGTACCTTATAAGTTGTTGTCATCACTTACTTATAATATTCTGGTATAACAGTTCTAAGAGGTTCTGACGACGGTGTATATCTTATAGGACAGGTAGGTACCTAATGTGAAATAGAAAAAGGTGTATCCAGGAGAAATGGTGTGCCATGATTACAGTGCTTTCTTTGTAAAGTATGACATACTTTGCGATGTTCACATAGCTGTAGCTTTTTGTTTAGAAATGGTGATAAGCATCTTTAGTCCTTAGATACAATAGCTTTATTTAACAAATACCAGAGTTACAAATAGTTACTTTTAATTATTTGAAGGAATATTTTTAAATATTGAAGAAACGCACCTCTCTCTTTGTTTTTGTTTTTGCAAACGTTCGCGACGGAATTGTGTAAACAACCAGAAACACAACCTAAACGTCTGAACTTGCATGCCACATTTCAGCCCGATCGGTCCAGTAGTTTGAGCTATGCGTTGATAGATCAATCAGCCTTTCATTTTGCAAATTTTTTCACTGATGCTATATTATTTCTTGATTTAGGATTTATGTTTTTAAAAATGAGATTTTCTCAACAATCCCATAGGAACTCTTAGATTTTCCAGAAAAAAAAATATTCTATGTCCATCCACGGGATGCAAGATCTGTGGCAAATTTCGGCAAAATTGGTCAAGCAGACGTGAAAAGCTAGCTGACAGAAAGACGCACTTTAACATAATATTATATTAGTATGGATTATAACTTAGAAAAAAGTAAAAAGATGTACCCAAACAGTGGTGCCAATTCTCTTGTCTTTCTCTAAACTAAATTTAGACTATCTGCATCTTTTTCTTTTTAATATTGCTAAAAAGGGACGGAACATGAATTTTACATTTAAAGATTCAAAATTTTAGTGCACGATACAAATTTAAACAATCTGCAGCTAAAGTCACGAGGTTTGACAGCTCTAAATTAAATTTAAAACTGTCAAACTGTATCTGCCCTTTTCTAAATGTATTAGTAAGAAGAGGATGCGATTACTCTAAAATTTAGGTGTGCATAGAATAAGTACCATTGTTATTTATCGACTTGCAGTTTTTTACGATTGCATTGTTAAAGGAGGCTAACGACTAGTTAGTTATATGTGTCAGGGAGACTTTTAAGTTATTAAATGTGGGAAGAGACCTACAAAGGGTTCATTTTGTTACTTAACTTTTTCAATCTATACTTATATATTATACTCATATCAATACTAAATTTACAATTATAGAAGTATTTTTTTTAGTTTGTGTGTTTATGTATGGATCATATCCGGATGATCCGATCCTGAAAATTCTTTCACTGATAAGTACGCTACGTTATCCCAAGTATAGTATAGTATTAAGTAGGTATAGGCTACAAATTATATCACGCGGATGAAGTCACGGCCTAAATCTATAGTTAGTTGTTAAAACAGAGCTTAATCGCATCGGGCTTCGCACTGGTACTAATGTAGAATAGATAAGGGAAGTGTATTAAGATTTCCGGTGAATTTTCCAAAAAAAATCATTCCTGACAACGACGAACACAAAAAAAACTCTCAAGTGTTATAACCTTTCATATATGCGGTATTGATTTTTATTTAGTACTAGATGATGCCCGCGACTTCGTCCGCGTGGATTTTTTTAATTTTCCGGGATAAAAAAGCCTATGTCCTTCCCCGGGATGTAAGCTAAATCTATACCAAATTTCAGTAAAATCGGTTGAACTATTGGACCGGGAAAAGCTAGCAGACAGGCAGACATGGGCATTTTGTTCATGGGCGGCGGTAATCACTTAACATCAGGTGACCCGCCTGCTCGTTTGCTCGCTATATCTATTTAAAAAAAAAAGACAGACAGACAGACACACTTTCGTATTCATAATATTAGTATGGAGGATACACAAAAAGAAGATAAGCAAACAAAATAATGTCGACTTTGTATGTGGTTTTGAGTTGAAAAATCAGCAAGAAAACACCAAACAACTCATTCACCTGCTCTCTAAGATGTTGTATAAAAGTGTGATTTTATATAAAAAATGCAAAAAAACATAAACACTAGTGGAGGTGCTACCGTCCTGGACATTTCAAAAGAGTTTCCATTAATATTACGGGCCGTTAATGAATGGTGGCATGCAAAACACGTTTACAGAACTAAATCTTTTTGAACTTAGTTTTGAGTGTGAGAAAAATGACACATATTTTATTCTAGCCGCATATAAAACTGTAACTAAGCCTCGATAGTTCAACGGTCAAAAAGTGGATTGACTTTTTCATTCCATTACATTTACAAGTTAGCCCATAACTGCAATCTCTGCACCTGGTGGTAAGCGATGATGCAGTTTTAAGATGAAAGCTGGCTAACTTGATAGGGGTATGATCAACTAATTGCCAGCTCACTACAGAGCACGGGTCTCTCTCAGAGTGAGAAAGGTTTTGGCCATACTCTACCACGCTAGCCAAGTGCGGATTGGCAGACTTCACACACTTTTGAGACCACTATGGAAAACTCTCAGGCATGCAGGTTTCCTCACGATGTTTTCCTTCACCGTTAAAGCAAGTGATATTTTAATTACGTAAAACGCACATAACTCCTAAAAGTTAGAGGTGCGTGCCTGGGTTCGAACCCCCAACCTTCGATTAGGAGGCGGACGTCCTAAGCACTAGGCTATCAAGGCAGTCTTATAAGATGAAAGCGGGCTAACTTGGTAGTTGTATTGGAGTTTTATAAACCCTTATCGATTGCTACAGGGTATCGAAGCCGATCGCTATATCGCTTGGCAGCTCGGCTTTGCTAGTAGGGTGGTAACATAACCACGGTCATACCATCCCACCAGACCAGACCAGAGAAAATTTACAAATTAATAATACTTTAACTGTCTCTGCCGGGAATTAAACCTGAAACCTCCCATTTATTAGATCACAGCGCTCAGCACTGCTTCAGGAAGGTCGACATGTTAATTTTTTTTTGTAAAATATATTATATGTAATTTTCATTAATAAAGACGACCTCATTGGTGAAGTGGTAAGCCCTGTGGTCTTATTAGTGGGAGGTCCCGGGTTATATTCCTGGCAGGGATTTGGAATTTTATAATTTCTAAATTTCTGCTCTGGTCTGGTGGGAGGTTCGGCCGTGGCTAGTTACCATCCTACCGGCAAAGCCGTTCCGCCAAGCGATTTAGCGTTCCGGAAAGATGCCGTGTAGAAACCAGAGGGCCATGGGCTTATTAAAAGCTGCCTTGCCTCCTTCCACGTTAGCCCGTCTCCATCTTAGTTCGTTACTTACCACCAGGTGAGATTGCAGTCAAGGGCTAACTTGTATCTGAATTTTAAAAAAATCTTGTAGGCCAGACATTTTTGCCGAGCATGCCAATAGCAAACTATAAATATAACGTGTTTGTAATGTGTTTGTAACGACTAATAGAAAAACCAGATGTTTCGATTTGGTTACAAGAATAACATAGTGGTCTGTAACTACCTTGTAATGTCTATTTTTATTTTTGTTTTTGATCTATGGAAAAGAGTTTAATAAAACACACGAAGGGTTCCGTATTCCGTATCCATCGTACAAGAAATTACACTGTTTTCTTTTTATTTGTAACCACAAATTCACATTTTTCCATTTACTTGTGCTATAAGACACTGCTACCTATCTAACTTCATGATTATAGGTAAACGGGTATAGCCCATAAGTTTTGATTCCCTTGACGAGTCTTGACAGATACGACAGATGGGCAACGAAGTGATCCTATAAGGTTAGCTTTGAAGATATGGAACCCTAAAAACAGATATTTTATCACTATACTGACTAAATTTTGCGATCTCCCTGGTGCAGTGGTAAGCGCTGTGGTCTTGTTAGTGGGAGGTCCCGGACTCGATTCCCGGCAGGTGTTTGGGATTTTAAAAATTCTAAATTCGTGGACTGGTGGGCGCCTTCGGTTGAGGCTAGTTACCACCCTGCCGGCAGAGTCGTACCGCCAAGAGAATTAGCGATGCCGTGTAGAAACCAAAGGTGTATGGGTTAATTAAAAACTGCCATACTCTTTACAGGTTAGCCCGCTTCCACCAGGTGAGATTGCAGTCAAGGGCTAGCTTGTATTGGAATAAAAAAAGTATATCCTATTTGCAATGTATAAACTACCAGGTACCAATTTAACAATAATGTAAGCTAACAAATAAACCGTTGACATAGGTGGTTGGTTACAACCTGAATTCTAGACCCAACTACTGGTTAATTATTAGTTTACAATGCATGTTTCGTGTAAAACTTTATCATGACGCTAGCAAACAGAATAAATACAATAATGTTTAAAATAAAAATGTCTAAAAGGCTAGTTACAGACAAAGTGCTAACAAAAATTTATCATCATGATCAACATTCTACATGATTTATGCATAATAGTTTTTGATTTATTGTGCAAAATGTCAAAAAATACCCGAGCACGGAACCCTCGGTGTGCAAGTCTGATTCGCACTTGGCCGGGTTTTTTAAATCCTATTGTAAAGGTTGTGGCATATAATTGCAACACATCCATACCAACCATGGATACACCTCAAAAGCCTTGGTGAAAAGCTTTTCTTGATATTTAAAACGCATATTTCAAACAGCACTAAATGCAACTTTTTAAAGTGTGGTTGATATAATAATAAAATTTTCTGAGAAGAGAGCCTTGTAAGACGTTCTCGTAATTGCACGTAAGCATTTTTGTGCTACAACACCGTGATGTTATATTATATAACTGAATCATCAACATATTATTATAAAATATGTTCCTCTTATGAAAACAATTGTATCGTTTAATCGAGTTGGTAAAACTCGTAAAGTCAAGGTTGCCAAGGATTTTAGTATTATCAGTTAGATAAGAATAGACTAGAGATTCTTTTGAAAAATATTTACTGTAGTTCTGAAAATGGCCGCAAAAAATCGCGGGGCTGGTTGAGTTTTCTCTATCGTTCTATGCTAGTGATATAAATGTCCCACTAGATAGGGCGCATTATAGTAACAAAATATTCCAACGAACATCGGTGGTTTTTAAATATTATAAAAAATCAAAGTTATTCTCTAGTGGTATGTATAATATATAAAATTCTAAATTCTGACTGACTGACTGATATATCAATGCACAGCCTAAACCGCTGGTCCAAGAGACATGAAAATTGGAGGGTGTGTTCTTTGCAAAGAGTAGGTAATCCACTAAACAAGGATTTTTTGAAAATCCACCGCTAAATGGGTTAAATGAGGGTTTGAAATTTATGTAGTCCATGCGGACGAAGTTGCGAGCATAAGCAAGTTTATTTATAGTCCTTCACAATTGATTTAATCACGCGCAAATAAAACAATATATAGAACAAAATAAAATAAGTATACATGTAACTAGGTACTCTATTGTTTGTTTTCCACGTCGAGCATCGAGTTTCTATATTTTTCTTGATCTAGCATTTTTGATATTTACGCACATGGAAAGTTTCACCAAAAAGTCTCATACGAAATTGTTCAAAAGGACAAGTCAGTCCATTACTTCAAGTAGCTTTGTATAATCGAAATATATAACGGGAAAAGGTGACTGTCTGACTGACTAACTGATCTATCAACGCACAGCTCAAACTACTGGACGGATCGGGCTAAAATTTGGCATGCAGATAGCTATCATGACGTAGGCAGACGCCAAGAAAGGGTTTTTGAAAATCCATCCCGTAAGGGGGTGAAATAGGGCTTTTAAATTTGTGTTGTTCAGGCGGACGAAGTCGCGAGCATAAGCTAGTATATTATAATATTTGCAAAAACAAACCTACAAAAAAACACACTTTCGCATTTACAATAATTATATTAGTAGGAATAGGTATAGTGATTAGTCATCGTATTTTATTTTTAGAGACCGATTGTATTGTATTGAAATGTTAAATGATTTACATTAACCCAGATTTCAGCCGTAAAAATAATTTTAGGACGTCTCCTGTTACTATTTCCAGAAAATATTGATCGTAAAAGATAACCGAACTAATAAAAGTCGCTTGGTATTGAGATATCTTCTTTCTCTATATATAAAATTGAATCGCTGAATGTTTTGCTGATCGCAAATCTCGAGAACAGCTGAACCGATTTCGCTAATTCTTTTTTCATAATGTTCCTTGAAGTACGTGGATGGTTTTTACGGAGAAATTAAAAAAAAAAAATCGAATCGACTGTTAGGCGGTACGAAGTTTGCCGGGGCAGCTAGTTAGTAATATAATACTAATATCTATTTTAATAATAAATAATTAGCCTTCAGTTTTTTTAGTCTATTACTACCTTAGTCTGCATTATCACCTACCACCAGGTAGGAGTGCAGTCAGTGGCTAACTTGTAATCGAATAAAGATAAAATTAAATAAGTGTGGCCTTGCTAGGAAATCTTAAGATCCGAGCCGGCGAGAAATTCAGCGTTTTGTTTTGAATCCAATAATAGTGCTATATGTCGGTGGTATGTATGGTGATTTTCATTTTCAGTTCACTAACATAATATTATGTTAAATCACAGTCAACTGTAAGGAGTATAAAACAAAGTCACTTCCCACCGTCTGCCCCTCTGTACCCTTAGATCTTTTAAACTACGCAACGGATTTTAATGCGGTTTTCGTCAATAGGTAGAGTGATTAAAAAGGAAGGTTTTTAGGTATAATATTGTTTTGTGTTAATTTGTTGAAATATGACGATAATAATTATTCAAGATATCGGAAGAAATCAAGCCGACTGAGAGCTTTAATCGAAAATAATATCGTATTCTTTTGAAATGTAACAAAATAACCCCACCGACACAACATTAGTAGCTACATGGTACCCGTGCGAAGCCAGGACGGGTTGTTAGTATATCAATAAGAATTCTGGAGTGTGGAGGAACAGTAAGGCGACTGTCAGAAAACAGTCGGAAAATTGTTGAAAAACAATTCAATTGTGTTTAGGACCCAGTGAAAACGAAATAAATGCGACTGCTCAGTGATTAAAATGATCGTCCATAGAGGAGCCGCAATTTGTCTCCTCACGATTATATCAATCGTTCGAGCGCAAATCTACCGTAAGTACTTTTCTTTTCTATTGTTTATACACACTAGTTGGTGTCCGTGACTTCATTTGCGAGGATTTAGGATTTAAAAAAAATATCCCATGTCCGTGCCCAGGATGCAATATACATATTATAATAAGCAGGCTAATCTATGCAAAATTATGTCAAGATGGATTTAGTCCAATGTATCTAATAATTTCATGGTGAAAATAAGGACATGATCATCACCCATGTTATCACTACCCTTACTTATTATAAATGCGTTGTTTCTGGGGTTGTCAGTTAATTGGTTTGTTGAAGGACAACGCAACGGTTGCAACGGAGCAACAGATTGACGTGATTTTTGCATGGAAATAATTAAAAACCTGACGAATGACATAGTCTAATTTATATCACGGAAAATCAAAGAGTTCCCACGGGGATTTGAAAAACATGAATCCACACGGACAATGTCGCGGGCATCACCTAGTATAATAAAAATAGCGAGTAAGCACCTTGATTAATACGATGATTTCAATGTATCTATATTTCGACCCAGTCACATACATCGTGGTCACGATGGGAGTGCGGTGTGGTGCTGCGAGTGGTAAAATCGAAGCTGTTACGGGCAGTATCGAACTACCCACTTTCTCGTTCTTTTATCAGGAATTTTCACAACTGTCTGACACTCACAACGTTTCTCATAACGATATTTACGTCGCACTAGATGATGCCCGCGGCTTTGCCCCCGTGGATTGAGGTTTTTAATAATCCCGTGGGAACTCTTTGATTTTTCGGGATAAAAAGTAGCCTATGTCCTTTTACGGGATGCAAGCTATCTCTGTACCAAATTTTGTCAAATTGGTTGGACAGATGGGCCGTGAAAACCTATCAGACAGACAGACAGACGCGCTTTTGCATTTATAATATTAAGTATGGATGGATAATTCAACTGTAAACAGGCCAAGAGACCGACGCACTTTCGTATTTTTTATTTTGTACAAATCGAAAATATTATATTTTACTATGAAACCTTTAAAATATTTCTATCAGAGTTAAAGCAAGAGAGATATCGATAAAAACTAAAATAGCCAACACGGAAGGCAAATATTGTATCGACATCCATTCATTCCGATATCGCTTGCATTGACAATTTTACAGATTGAATTTGCAGATAATTATTTATATTATTTCGTACAAATTTAAGGGTTCAAAAGGCGTATTTAATCATTCAGTTCGGTCAATTTATGGTTCGCACTGTTTGTTAACATGCTTTGAGAATGTTTAGACAAGTCACGAACAGTTTTACAATTTCCACAAAATATTGGGATCTCATTGTAATATTTTTAATAATCTTCTATAATATAAAAATGAATCACTAAATGTGTTGCTCATCGCAAATCTCGAGAACAGCTGAACCGATTTGGATAATTCTTTTTTTATAATATGCCTTGAAGTACGAGGTTGGTTCTTACGGAGAGAAAAATTTGAATCGACTGTTAGTAGTTAGTCAGTAGCTAGTATTTTGTAAAATAAGTAGATACCTACTTCATGGCACCTGCTAAGCTTTAATAATTTTAAGTGGTTAGTAGCCTCAGAAATTGCAGATGAAGTAACAATATTTTTGTATGAACACAAATAGGTAAATTAAAAAATATGTTTTAAAGTAGGTAATTATCCTTTTTTTCTTTTTGGATTTTAAACTGTTCAGTTTTTAATTAATTAAAAGATTTGAAAGTTATATAATTTATAATAAACATATATTTTCTAAATAAAATGTGTTCATGAACAAATAATAGTAGGTATATATTTTTAATTTTCAAAGTATGATAACTAGAGCAAGTGGGGTGTCATATTGAAGGACTTGGCCTGTACATTCTAAAACAAATTTTTATTTATTTTTATACGTAACAGTTTTTGATTTTCAAAATGTCCAAAAAAAACCCCGAGTACGGAACCCTCGGTACGTGAGTCTGACTCTCATTTGGCTGGTTTTTTTTTATTAAACATAACTCAGAATTAAACAGGCTTTCGAATACTTAAATTGGTTCATCTGCTTGAGTGCTACCCTCAGACAGACAAACCGAGCCATAGACAGACAAAGCGTACAAATTTATACACCCCTTTATTTGCCTAAGAGTTTAAAATGTTTTATTCGGTTCGACTCTATAGGGTTTATTGTTCGAACAAGGGGCGGGCTATAATCAGGCTTCAGTGCTTCCAATGCCCCACAAAAACAGTAATGAATAGACCACTGTATCCCGAATTGTCTACTAACATTTTAATTTGTTTCTGTACTAATACTAAGGCAGCAGATGCATAAAATTGACATTATAAACTTATAATAGTATCGTATCATAAGTAGATTAATATGTAATAATAACTCGATAATAATTTACTTAGGTCCATACACCGAGTTAACTTTAGAAAACGTTACCTTCTGAATTTCTCGGGATTTTAAAAACCTAAAGCCACGCAGACGTAGTCATGGGTATTAGCTTGTATTTTATGAGGTGATGATAAGAATTATAACTTCTTCTATATATAAAAACTAGCTTATGCTCGCGACTTCGTCCGCGTAGACTATACAAACTTCAAACCCCTGTTTCACCCCCTTAGGGGTTGAATTTTCAAAAATCACCTGCATGCCAAATTTCAGCCCGATCCGTCCAGCAGTTTGAGCTGTGCGTTGATAGATCAGTCAGTCAGTCAGTCAGTCAGACGTAGTCATGGGTATTAGCTTGTATTTTATGAGGTGATGATAAGAATTATAACTTCTTCTATATATAAAAACTAGCTTATGCTCGCGACTTCGTCCGCGTGGACTACATAAATTTCAAACCCTTATTTAACCTCCTTAGAGGTTGAATTTTCAAAAATCCTTTCTTAGCGGATGCCTACGTCATAACTGCTATCTGCATGCCAAATTTCAGCCCGATCCGTCCAGTAGTTTGAGCTGTGCGTTGATAGATCAGTCAGTCAGTCAGACACCTTTTAATTTTATATATTTAGATGAATCGCTGAATGTGTTGCTGATCGCAAATCTCGAGAACAGCTGAACCGATTTCGCTAATTATTTTTTCATAATACTCCTTGAAGTACGGGGATGGTTTTTACGGACAGATTTTTTTTTAAATCCTGAAAAAGAATCGACTGTTAGGCGAGGCGGTACGAAGCTCGCCGGGGCAGCTAGTTTGTCATAAAAATTTATTTAAAAAATGCTGCTTAAAATAAGAAAACAACTTTCCAAATGTCTTCCATAGAATCGTAGCCGCCTACTTAGCTGGGTATCTCTTTGAAACAAAACTAGTTAGATCATGTTTTAAAATATCTGCCCACAACCTAAATATATAGGTAGCCTTTTTATATCCCACATATTAAATAGAGTTTAGTGGCTACCTTACATCTTCTCTTGAAAACTAGGTGAACTGCGACCTCGTCAGTGCATACTCGTCGCTTACCTCACTTCAGTAACAATTCCTGATCGTGAGGTAATTGATCGGATAAGATAAAGCTATTTAATATTCATCTGCCTTTGTAGCTGGAACCATGTTTGGTGTAAAGAGGTTTTAGACGCCTTTAAAGTTGAAGTACCCTCGCTGAAACTGCGAACATCAGAAGCGATCGATGGTAGATGTTACAATAGATGTATATTATTGTTTATATAATATGTTAGTGTTGTTATCCAAATATATAAAAGGAAAAGGTGACTGGCTGACTGACTGATCTATCAACGCACAGCTCAAACTACTGGATTGGGCTGAAATTTGGCATGCAAATAGCTATCATGACCTAGGCATCCGCTGAGAAAGGATTTTTGAAAATTCTACCCCTAACGGTCACCCCGTTAGGGGTAGAATTTTCAGTAAGGGTTTTTAATTTGTATAGTCCACTAGCATAAGCTAGTTAATGTATATTATTGTCATCCATACTCCATACTAATATTATAAATGCAAAAGTGTGTCTGTCTGTCTATCGGTCTGCTAGTGACGGACCAACAGCTTAACCGATTTTGATGAAGGAAGGACATAGACATTTTATTCTGGAAAGTTAAAGAGTTCCCACGGCCAAAACCCTAATTCCACGCGAACGAAGTCGTAGGCATTAGCTAGTTGAACATAAAAGTTAGATAATAAGTATTCTAATGGTAATGGGTGCATTTACATGTATTGTAATATTTGTCAAACGACCCAGTAGGGTTCACGAAAGATTAACCTCAGGGGGATGATGATATTAGCATGACAGAGGGTGGAGGAGAGTGCCTTCAGAAGCTATCTCTCCCACTCGATGTGTAAAGCTGGGCATTTTTATCTCGAAAACTTAGTAATACTATATTAATTTCGTTTTTAGTATCACACCCAGTTAATATAACTTCATCATCATCATCATCATCACCCATTGCCGGCTCACTAAAGTACACGAGTCTCCTCTCAGAGTAAGAAGGGTTTTGGCCATAGTCTACCACACTGGCCAAGTGCAGATTAGCAGGATTCACATACCTTTGAGAAAATTATGGAGAACTCTAAGGCATGCAGGTTTTCTCACGATGTTTTATTTCACCGTTAAAGCAAATGATATTTAACTACTTAAAACGCACATAACTCCGAAAACTTAGAGGTGTGTGCCTGGGATCGAACCCACGACCTCCGATAAGAAAACGAATGTCCTAACCACTATGCTATCACAGCTTATTATTATAACTTAACTAGCTGATGCCCGCGACTTCGTTTGCTTGGATTTAGGTTTTTAAAAATCCTGTGGGAACTCTTTGATTTTCGGGGTTAAAAAGTAGCCTATGTCACTCTCCAGGTCTTTATCTATACCCATACCAAAAGTCACGCTAATCCGTTTCTCCATTGCGACGTGATTGAAGGACAAACCAACAAACTAATAAACCGACAAACAAACACACTTTTGCATTTATAATATGGGTACTCATTAGTATCCAAAATATATTAATAGTAGTAGTGATTTTTAATCATATAGATGGATTCAGGATCAAACCAAGAGTTCCCTCACTCTAGTTCACTCTGAAATACGGTATTTGACAACTAGTCAAATCAGTAACTTTTTATCAAACGTCAAAACGCGCGCTTCTTATGCGAGATTCTATGAAATACCGGTGTGTGACATCACAATCATTTGACGTACTTTTTTTAGTTTAATCGATCATTTAAAATGGTTATTACAATTAAAACTAACAAAGCAAGTGGGTTTTACGTATTTTGGAAGACCCTCTATTTAATAATCACTGAGAAATAATTTATTTTTGATGTAGTCAAATACCCAATTGGTCGCTGACGAGGAAGTTTGACGCTAGAGTTGTTCATACAAAGAGGCATTGCAAGTTGCAACGTATACCAACCGGGCGTTAGAAAGTACTCAAATAAAACTAAGTATTATTGCCAATGTCCGAACCTTCGTGTAAAGGAATGCCTAACCTTATATACGTACGTCAAAGAAAATAGCTCTTTTGATCTTTGACATGTTTTCACCTTTGACTTACTTAACTCGGTCAGCCAATCGTTGAATATTTGGATTTTGGCTAAGAACTACCTGACCTGCAATGACCCAACAATTGAAGGTTAGGAGGCCTACAGTACGTGTAAATTAATTAAGCTGGTTAAGCAACGTTGACCCAAATTGGTAACGGATTGGTAACCGACGTGGAGTAAATTTGGCTTTTGCCTTACTTCCGTGCCCCAAAAAAAAAATTTAAGCCATCCATCTAATGATCATTTAAAACCTAAGGTTCAAATCGTAGTTTTAGTCGATACCAAGAAAGTTTCCTAATTTATGCGATAAATGGAAGGAATCACATAGAGGGATAAAAAACGCTAGAAGTAGTACAGGTTCGCTATCTATCTATATAATTATATAAAAACTAGCTGATGCCCGTGACTTCGTCCGCGTGGATTTAGGTTTTTAATAATCCCGTGGAAACTCTATGACCTTCCCCGGGATGCAAGCTATCGCTGTACCAAATTTCGTTAAAATCGGTTGAACGGATGGGTCGTGAAAGGCTAGCATACAGACAGACAGACCGACAGACAGACCCACTTTCGCATTTACAATATTAGTATGGAAGTATGGATGATGATGTAGTTGTTTGTTTGTATGTCCCTTATGCGTTCTTATCAGTCAGGCAATGATAAGATGAAACTTTGTGGCTAACGTTACTAATTTTTACCTTTTAAATTACCACAATACTTTTACGTTACGTACAGATATATATCACTTTTTTTTTAAATAATATTAGCCAAATTTATCATGCTGACTAAGTATAATATTCTCCCCTTTCGCCTCCAATTAAGCGTAAAGCTTGTGCTAGGAGTAGGTACGACAATAGTGCAATGGGTGGGGTTTGAACCGGCAACCTTTCGGTTTTCAGTCTGCTCCTTTAACCGTTGAGCTATCGAGGCTAAACTTAGGTAACTAATTGTCTAAACATAGATATGACAATGCCCTAATGACTGAATTAAGATGCATAACAATATGCAAAAGACTTTTTTTTGTATCTGGTCGCCTAATACACACGCTTTGCATATTTTATAAATTACTATTGTGTCGTTTCCTTTCACTAACGATATACAAATAAATATCTCCGCCTGATTATACCCGTCTCACTTTGACGGGTTAGTCTTTATAAATTTAGATCGTCCATTGTGATGTGTGTTTGTTAAACTTAAGCAGTCGTGACCCCACAGAGACGTTAATATCATTCTTATACATCATTCTAGCTGATAGCTGATGCCCGCGACTTCGTACACGTGGATTTAGGTTTTTGAAAATCCCGTGGGAACTCTTTGATTTGCCGGGATAAAAAGTAGCCTATGTCACTCTCCAGGTCTTTAACCATCCCCATGCAAAAAGTCACATCGATCCGTTGCTCCGTTGTGACGCGATTGAAGGACAAACCAACAAACAAATACACTTTCACATTTATATTATGGGTACTGATAAACATTAAGGGCCTGTTTCACAACCTCCAGATAAACTTTATCTAACTAACTAGCTTATGCCCGCGACTTCATCCACGTGGACTATATACATTTCAAACCCCTATTGTACCCACTTAGGGGTTACATTTTCAAAAATCCCTTCTTAGCGGATAGTTACGTCATAATAGCTATCTGCATGCCAAATTTCAGTCTGATCCTTCCAGTAGTTTGAACTGTGCATTGATAGGTTAGTCAGTCAGTCAGTCAGTCAATCAGCTTTTCCTTTTATATATTTAGATACTAAGCCCTAACTAAAATATTCAAACCCCTCCTAGGCGCCGATTGTCATCGCGAGAGCGATGATGCGTGCGTCCGACGAAAATGATCGCGCATCCCGTGCGATCAAACAAACTGTGTTCTATTGAATGTCCTATTGAAGATCGCGCGATCATGCGATGCGTTCATATTTATTCAAAAGAGCGGCCACACATAAATCCTATATTAATCAATAGATGGCATCAATATAATCAATCAGAATCAAAACAATCATTACAAACCATTATTGTATGAGACATAACCTTTCAAAGTGCGACATTTCCTGTCTACTATTTATTGAGTTTAAAATTAATACCAAACTACATTACTGTATGGAATGCGCTTGGGAGTGCACTAGGGTTACTTCTAGGGTTGCCAACTTTTATTAGAAGAAATAGAGTATATCTGTGGAAAATAAAGGAGGCAAATAAAGAGCACGGCTTTCAAAAAAGAGCATCATTTTTTTATAATTTTAAAAAGGTTCACAATGAAAAATTCGTGTCAACGTAACCTCAAAACACTTGTCACATGACATTCACATAACGACATTAATGGCTGCGTTCAGAAACGTCCAAATTGGGGATACCAACATATTATTATTAACAGTAAATAGTCGACTTTTTTGGTTTTGATAATGGGTTTGCCTAATATTACATGACTGGCACTAGTATAGTAAACATTGTGTTAAGAGGAGTATTTTATAATCTCTATTAGTGTTATAGATTATAGAGTACGCCTACATGATATAGAGTACAATACTCTATTTTCTTGATAATACTCGTAGCTGTGGTAGCCTAGTGGTTAGGACGTCCGCCTTCCAATCGGAGGTCGGGGATGTTCGATCCCGGGCACGCACCTTTAACTTTTCGGAGTTATGTGCGTTTTTAAGTAATCAAAATATCACTTGCTTTAACGGTGAAGGAAAACATCGTGAGGAAACCTGCATGCCTGAGAGATCTTTATAATGTTCTCAAAGGTGTGTCAAGTCTGCCAATCCGCACTTGACCAGCGTGGTAGACTATGGCCAAAACCCTTCTCACTGTGAGAGGAGACCTGTGCTCTGTAGTGAGCCAGCGATGCGTTGATCATGATGATGACTCTATTGTAGAGTACGGTTGGCAACCCTGGTTACTTCTCATAACTTAAAAAGTTACACTAGATTCTAGAGCCTCTAAAATGTAACGGTGTAACCATAGATTAATTATATGGGTGTAACGTTGTTTAGGTATAACTTACTAGGGAAATAGTTGAAGCAATCAATATTTAGTTATCGGCCGACGGATAAATATCTAATATTGTTACGGACTAAAAATTGATTAAGTCGTATTCATTCTTATGGAAAAGGTTCCGTAGATTTTTTTAATGTTACCACTAGCTTCCAGTTTTTATTTATTATTTACCTGATTAATGCATCGAAATTGGAGTTTTTTGTATATCCATAGTAATTTTGAGAAATTATCGTTACGTCCATTGAAGCATGTTAAAGCAGAAAGAATAATCCCAACAAAAACATATAATGAAGAGGTTGCCAAGACTCACAAGTTCATGATGCTTTCAATGTTAAAAAGTTATGAGAACTCTAGTAGAGCCAACCCCCTAGCTGAGCTTTAATTTGTGCTGCCCTTGGGTACTGTCCCAAGTCCAAAGTATAAAGATCTTAAGTGCTCTGGACTGTACCACATTAATTATACCAATAAATAACAAATAACTGTTCTTATAAGCCCTGACTCTACAAAAATACATCTTGGTAAAAAGTATGGCTTGGCCGATTAATGTTTGTGAAAGTAAGACAATTGGTTCTTTGACGACCTTTAATAAATCTGCCAAGGGCATCTTATTCTGAAAATTTCAGCATTCTATTGACAGACTTTACAGATAATATGCTTCCCCCATACGAGGGGGTGGAGAAGGAAAATTTCCGATTTCTTAATTTTTCCGTTGTTTATATACAATTCGTAGCCTACACACCAAATTTCAATCTTCTAGGACTTCAAGAAGTACCCTGGTAACGTCTAAAAGTGAGAAAACAGTCAAGCGCCTTGTTAAAATAAATATTAGGCCATCCTATATTTGCCTGCGATACCCTAAAGTGGCCTCCGTAAAACCTCGGGGACAATTTGGTAATAAGGGGAGCCCGGTGCCTGGTGCAGGTTGACTACTTATAACACAGTTTAATTTATTTGTCGATTCTACCTTGTTTGGGACCCATTACGTTAGTGATACTAATGTAGGAAAGAGGGCTATAATAATAGATACGGTATAATAATTAAATTGTTGCACTACTTAATGTTTTTTGATATATCGGATCAGTGGAACATTGGTCTAGTAGCTAGTTATTTGATAGGGGACATTAGGATTCGGGTTTGAGACCACAGTTAGACTAATAAAGTTATTCTCAGTATGGGCCCGGATGCTCACCTTCTCCCTTCTTGCCTCTGAATGCACGTTAAGCTTTTAGATTGGACTATGAGAGGGAGGGCATCAAGATACCTACTTGTACACTATAACGGCCGTGACTGAAATTCGATGTGAAGGAACATTTTAATATGATTTCGATTTAACCAACGGTTTCCTCATAATTTCTAAACTACTCATTAAATAATCATGAATTACTTTAGTTTAGGAACTTGATATTTTTTTATGTAGACTTGATACGATTACAAAAGATAAAATTAAATGATATACTTAAATAATAACTGAATTCTTGAAAATATGTTTCATTAAAACTTATCTTGGCCTCGTCTCACGCATAATATATTTTTGACGGAATTCCTAGGTATTTTTTCGGATTTTCTTGGGGTTTTACTACTCGTATCGATGATATGATTTATTTTATCTATTGTTACAGAATCATTACTTTATATTTGGATATTATTATTAAACAAAATACCAGAATAAATATCAAAAAGTTAACATTACCTACCTATTCATTAAATGGCGTATCCATTTGAATATTTTCATTCCTTTATGGTCATTGTCGTGCTCTTACGAACCCCGTCTAACCTTGGTTCACAAAGTTTATACATTTCATTGTAACCACTGTGCCTATATTTCAAAATCTGATTTTATTTTACATAACAATTTATCGCAAATTGTATGCTAACGAATATCAATTATTATATATATCATAATCTCACTGTCCACTATTAATAAAACTTGATGAAGTTGTTGTCATTATCAAATCTATACAGTAGACGTTGACTTGCTGCAAAAAGCTAACTTCGGCAAGAAATTGCAAAAATTACTTGCCAGTGGACACTCGGCTTGAGCTAACTTTATAAAAACATTTTGTTAAGCTACTAAGTGCAAGTTTAGTGCAGCTGCAGTTACTACATGCGCAATGAAAACTAAAACTTACTTTAACGACACTTAATTATAAAACTTTTGTATC
Source organism: Maniola hyperantus (assembly GCF_902806685.2). NCBI lineage: Eukaryota > Metazoa > Arthropoda > Insecta > Lepidoptera > Nymphalidae > Maniola > Maniola hyperantus. Next base: position 3,855,878 of record NC_048564.1, read on the forward strand.
TACCTGTAAAACTGCAGGAACTAATTGTACGTTGTTTATTAAATTAAATAAATCAAAGGCAAACCACTGCATAAATGAGACCAGACAATCGAATTTTTACCGTAAGCACAACAACTTAGGTCTGTGTATAAATAACGTTTTTATTTATTTATTTATTAAGAACACACACAATTCATTAATTTAACACAAACTACGACACTTATAAACAAACACAGGCTGATAAATGTATCTATAAAATGTGTACACAGCATTTGAAAAATATCTAGACAAATAAAAAGAACTTAACTAACTACTTAGCTAAACAAATAAACTAACTACTTAACTTTTTAAAATAAATAAACTATTTATTTGACTTGACAAATAAATATGAGAATATTAATCTCTTTAAGGGAAAGAGGCTGCGATCCGCGCTCTGGTGCTTACCTGGTCCAAAGATTGTCCATCGCCATTTAGCGTGGCAATGCTGCCAGCTTGATGGGCACCTTTGGCCCAGGGGCACCCAGGGGCGGACTTTTAGAATAGTAATTTATAGTTAGTGGTTTTAATAATAGTATTGATTGTGAAAAACTGTGTTTGTGAAAAATAAAAAAAATCTCTTTAAATAAAACACAAAAAATGTTTCTTACCTGTGTCCGTTATAGACTTTGAAACCATTTTTAGGGTTCCGTACCTCAAAAGGAAAAACGGAACCCTTATAGGATCACTTTGTTGTCTGTCTGTCTGTCTGTCTGTCTGTCTGTCAGTCCGTCTGTCTGTCAAGAAACCTACAGGGTACTTCCCGTTGACCTAGAATCATGAAATTCGGTAGGTAGGTAGATCTTATAGCTGACATTTGGGGAAAAATCTGAAAACCGGGAATTTAGGGTTAGGTCCAACAAAAAAAATTAAATTGTGGTCTTGAACTAATAATTAGTATTTTCAACTTTCGAAGTGAGTGACTTTATCAAGTGGGGTATCATATGAAAAGTCTTCACCTGTACATTCTAAAACAGATTTTTATTCATTTTTATGCATCATAGGATTTGATCACGTAGAGAAACTCCAAGCATAGCTCTCTCCATCGACCGCTGAGTGACTCTGAGCTTTCTTATGAGGCCCATAGTTAGCGACCATGTCTCGGATCCATATGTCATCACTGGCAACACGCACTGTTCGACTTTGACTTAATTAGTGCTAATTAGATTGTTAGGATTATTCCTCACTCTGGAGCCCTGACCACTGGCAGCTTGGGTCCTACCTCGCTGCTAGTGCAACCCATTTTATCATATTTTAAGTTTTAGTTTTATCATAGTTTTAGTTTTAGTTTTCGTTTTTTAGTTTGGGAATTAGGATTATTAATAACAAAATAATATTCAGTTTCTGTGATTGCTAGTACCTACATTAAAATGCATTCTCGACTGGTCTAGGTAGTAGCTACCTACCTACCTAGCCTAAATTGTTTAGAGCTTGCGTCATGGTGGCTTAAATGATTTGCCTTGAAATTAATACCTGAGCAAAGAAGGCTCAGTGCCTCTTTTGAGAATAACAAACTGTTGGGTGAACTGAATAAAATTACATAAATTCTTGATAATACAAAACTCACAAAAGAATCACTATTGACTAGCCAGCGCATATTTCACAACGTTAATCCTGTAGAGCATATAAGATAACAAGCTAAAAAAGACGAGTGACAACAGACAGACATTACAATCAAAACCTATATAAGTATTTTAAAAATACAAGAAAGCTGTCACTGTACCTACATGGATTTACAAAAAATCTTTATTCATACTGCTAAACCTTTAGTTTTAAGTTTACGAGATTAATAATTAATTTAATAATGAGTGATAAATTTTATTTTATTTATTGTTGTTACTGTTATTTTATTTACTGTTGTTTCTGTTACTTTAATTTGTTTGTTGTTTATTTTATTTTATTGTTTGTTGTTTTTTTTAAATATGTTAAAAATTAGAGAAATAAATAAATGAGAGTATAAATAAGTGATGAATTATTATCACGATTAATCATTTACAAATTCAACAATTGACTATCAAAAAGCGTACAAATTACAGTGGTCTACCAACTTTGAATAAATGCTTTGAGTTTGAATAATAAAAAACCCTATTACTACAATAGCTAACACCAAAACAAAATTACAAAAATGTAATCAATGTAAGTTAATAATTGTACCTACATTGGCACCGATTCTAAGCACAACCTAATTTTAGAGTATTCGCACCCTCTTCTTACTATTGTAATATGAAAAGGACAGAAGCAGTTTGACATTTCTAAATTTAATTTTTAGATGGTAAAACCCGTGATTTTAGCACGCACTCGCGAACCTACTGTTTAAATTTGTATTGTGCACTAAAATTTAGAGTCTTTAAATGTGAAAGTCATGTTCCGTTCCTTTTTTAGCATTAGTAAAAAGAAAAGGATGCAGATACTCTAAATTTAGTTTAGAGAGAGACTAGAGAATCGGGGCCATTGCTGGGTTAGATGTTCATATTTTTGAAAACAATAACTGCAAAAACCGCCAAAAACTCGGTTTATGTGTAACATTCTGCTGTCCAAACTGCGCTATAGTATAGTATAGTCTTGAATAGATTCTTATTTTGTGCTTGGTTTTATATAATTATTGCATTTTGGTATCATAGTAAAAGTACTTAATTTTTTTTACTTCATACGTAACCTACATTTTATTCAGGAAATAAAATAAGCACTGATATTATAAAAGTTAAAAAATAAGTTTTCGAGGTGAGCATCTTAAGCTATCCCGAAGTTGGGTCCTATTTAGTATACAACGCTAAGTTTAGCACGTAGGCCTGTCTCCCTCACGGAATGTTAACTATGTAAAGGTGTTTCTGAAAATATTTATGCGGGAAAAAATGGCAGGAAAATCTCTGTGTAACGTCGCGTTTTTCTTACATTTTATTGTCGATTTATGCAAACATGTTTGTATGAGTGTTACGTGACCGCATTCTATTGATGATAGCTCACGGTCCTCGGTAATAAATTTCAATCTGATGACACTTTTTTGCAAACATATCCAGCTTCCTGATATGTTTCGTAATCGTTGTTATCATCACCAAATTATACACACACCTAAGATAAGTTTAAAAGAACTGATTATATTATTCAGGCACAAATACTGAAGTGTGTTGAGTGTTTGTCAAAGAAGGCTGGTCAGTCATTTATTCAAATGACCTTACCGTAGACTGCGAAAAAAATTATGACCTCACAAGTAGGTACATTATTTTCGGTTCGGAAACGTCGTAAACATTGCAGTTATTTGGTTTCAGAAGGCATTTGAGTGTTGACTTGCTAATTAACTGTGTAAATATTACTTTACACTAATTGTTGATATTTCAAGCGTCTTGCACCGCTTCCCATCTGTACGTCTGTAGACCTACCTAAAATAGTTTGTTACGTGCAGATACCAACGCCATCGATTTTAAAAACGAAGTTTTTTTAATGAACCTTTTTAAAACAGATGGCGCTGTAACTTAGGGTCCTTTAAGACGTGCCACACCTACAGTCATCTCAACGGCAAAAATTTTGTCAACAGAATCATGCGGCGTTGACGACTTCCGCTGCAACAATGGAAAATGCATCGAAAATGCCCGTCGCTGTAATAGACAAGTTGATTGTCCTGGTGGAGAAGATGAAATGGATTGCGGTAAGTATAAATGTTACATACAAGTAATAACAGAGTAAAATTTATGGCAGCCGGAAGGTTTGAAGTAGATACAAGTAAATCGTAGTGTGGGGGCGCCTTCCAGCAATATAGGACAGACATAAAGAGGATAGTGACAAGTGACTACATGAAAGGACTTTGAAAATATTAATTCAAACAATGAGATTCAGGTTTAAGCAAAATTCAAGCTTTCTGGGTACATTGAAGCACATTGCTTAGTTTTTCTGAACTATTATAGTTACTTACATTAAAGTTAAAAAGAAATTGACTGACTGACATTTATGAACCTACAGCTCTCTAAAAACTTTATAGGCATGGAAGTTTTCTCTATAATGTAGACCAAGTAAATTGGTGGGGACCAAGAAAAGATTTTCAGTCCATTGTAGACAAAGCGTGTCAGCTAGTTTTGTATATTTTTATATTATCATTGTGGTTGCTTTTTTAGATTGCAGATCTGATGAGTTCCGGTGCCTAGACGATGGATCCTGCATCGAGAATAGAAAACGGTGCAATGGTTACAACGAATGCAGGGACGGCTCCGATGAACTTAATTGTGGTAAGTTGATGATTACTGTAAACTACTTGCTTCTAATAAAATCTATCCATCCTAAAGTTAAGAAAACTCTAACATAATATTACGTCGACTTTTAACTATAATATTGAAATTAGTTTCAAGCTTCAGGATGGATGTTAAATCTATCAAAATTTTATTAGGTCTAAAATCATTATTTGATAATTGCATCTTTTTCGCATGCTTCCTTCATTCCATTGGGATGGTAAGTATCACGTATGATTTACTGGTCCGGTGATCATGTGTGCAATGACAGAGGTAAATTTCGATGTAAGGACGGCTCTTGCATATCTATACTTTTAAGATGTGATGGCTTTAGAGACTGTCCTCGCGATAATAGTGACGAATTAGAGTGTCGTAAGTATTATACTTAATACTAACAAAATAAAATTTATCTAATCGATAAAGGTAATTTTAATACTAACATTATTAATGTGATTCAAAAGCATGCACCTCGGATCAGTGGCAGTGTGATCATGGCAATTGTATTAAACGCAGCAAACGTTGCGACGGACGTGTGGATTGTCCTACTGACAGGTCCGATGAGAGGAATTGCATTGGTAAGAGATAGAAATGAATTAGGCCCATACAAAAAACTTCCTGGTAGACGTACGGCTAAAACTAATCATCAACAATCTATCCGTAATTTATTACTTAGCAACATTGTTATTTATCAAAAAAGACCAATTAATTATTGACGATAACATCGTAACTAAAACTTAACCAAGAATCAACAAATTAGACATTTGATATTATGATAATGATTATGATTGAATATTAACTTTGGCTGTTAGTTATCATGATATTAAAATAGCGTCAACATTGACATGTTGTCTATTAAAAGATCAAAATCTATAAAATATAGATGACATATACAACAAAACAAAAAAAAGCATGCACATGTAACACTAAACATTAAGTGTAAGAATATTAACTACATATCAGCTTTGCATGTATTTCCAGCCAGTGGATTCTTTAAATGCAGAACCGGCAAGTTAATACCAGAACATCAAAGATGTAACCGTCGTTACGATTGTGACCCTGGAGATTATTCAGATGAGCAAAATTGTCGTAAGTTTGCGATCATCATAAATGCATTTTGTTTGCATCTTCTCTATCTTCTTTACCTTCTTTGATTCATGTGTATATTTTGTCTCTCTGTCAACATGACATTATTCCTCATTGCTGTTTTCTCTTAGAAAATAAAACATACCTCTTGATTTGAATCTCTTTCACCCTTTTTCTCATTTTCAATCAATTACGTTCTATAAGTGACTTCCACTTAAGATTTTGTACTGAACACTTGAGAATGTAGATTTTTTTTACCGGTCAGCATGTGGTGACGGCGACTTCAAATGTGACAATGGTTACTGCATTCCTGCAAACAAAAAATGTGATAGAACGCATGACTGCCAAGATGGTTCTGATGAACGAGATTGCACTTATGGTTTGGCTATTTCCTCAATTTTATCGTACAAATTTTTGTAGAAAAATTCAAAATTATAGCGGTGATGGTTACATAAAAGTATTTATTACTTTATGCAAGCAAAGCATGATCACAATTTAATGATAAAAAAGGAGAAGCTGGTGAACAAAACAGCGTGGTTACACTTCTGATCAAAATACTTTTTAGAGTTCCGTATCTCAAAAGGAAAAGGAAGCTCTTTTAGGATCACTTCTTTGTCTGTCTATCTGTCGTGTCTGTCAAGAAATAGCAATCAAAACCTATAGGGTACTTCCCGTTAACTTAGAATCATGAAATTTGACAGATCTTATAGCATACTCGTGAGTAAAGGAAAAACTCCGTAAACCGTGAAGGACATCATGAAACCGGGGTAATAACACAAAAAAAATTAGGATGTGTTTAAGATTAAATATATAAATAGTTTACTTAATCACATGCTGCATTGTTGCACATAAAAGTATTATATCTTGTGCGATGGTACGGAACCATTCGTGTGCGAGTCAAACTCGCACTTGACCGGTTTTTTCTTTTGTACAGATATTTTTATCCCACTGCATACAAAACCGAACTCATTTTAAGCAAAACAGCCTAAATATGCTCTAAATTTGAGTACCAAGATCATGATTTCGATTGAATCATGAAACATGAACTTGATCTCATTTCCAAGTAAAATGGCTTAAAACTGTGCTATTGATTTCAAATTTTCTGATTTAATAAAGTAAAGTTCCAATATTATTTCATTCAGTTTTTGCTCGTCTTGTAAAATTTTATTTCGTCCAATTGCATCGTTTTGTTTGCCAGCTCCTTAATTTAAAACCTACATGCCTGTAAACTTAACTATAATCGTATATTATAATTTGATGTAACTATCATTATTATACAATAGTCTCGACTCCAGTATTATACCATTTATATGGCGGTTGGGTTATTCTAAATTATTCTTGTTATACCGATACTATTTAAATCATAGGATTCTTAATTTAAATAATATTTTACCCGCTGTATAACTGATTAATACATCTCGAAGATTAATTTATAACTTTTTATTATCTATTCAAGCAAGCGAGAATGAATATTTTTCATCTGCTCTCACATTTGTGTGGACTTAGTGCCCGACTGAATACTTACTATCTAATATGATTATTACTTCATTTATTTACACTGTTCGTAAATAAGCTTCAAAAATTAATTTTTAGGGTTCCGTACCTCAAAAGAAAAAAAAAACCCCTTATACACACTTTGTTGTCTGTCTGTCTAGCGTGTCTTTCAAGAAACCTATAGGGTACTTCCCGTTAACCTAGAATGATGAAATTTTGGAGGTAGGTAAGTCTTATAACACACGTAAGGGGAAAAATCTGAAAATCATAAATTTGTGAATACATCACAAAAAAAAATTAAATGTAATCTTATGTAATGTACTGTAATGTAATGTAACAAATAATTAGTATTTTCAACTTTCAAACCTACCAACTGGGGTATCATATGAAAGGGCATACATTTTAAACCAGTTTATTTTTTATCCGTAATAGTTTTTGATTTATCGTGCAAAAGGTAAAAAAAAAAATACCCGAGGACGGAACCCTCGGTGCTCGAGTCTGACTTCCACTTCGCCAGTTTCTTTATAGATTCCGATTACCTACTTAACAATATTCTAAGAACGTTTACATTTTAACTTTGGGCTATTAAATAAAAACTAAAAACTAAATTGAATCTACTTCGAAAGCAAAGTCATGCTAAAACGTGTTCGGTCAGCCACTTTGACCAAACAAAGGTTGTGTACAATACATTCACCCAATCAACTTAAATGTATTTACGTAACTTTTTATATCGGTTACGGTGTACATTATATTATCATGGCAGGCTCAATTTGCATGGCTTATCAATATAAGTGCTCGAGTGGACAATGCGTTGCGGCGGAATCGCGTTGCAACGGGACAGGGGAGTGCCTAGATGGTTCGGACGAAACCAACTGTCCGTGTAAAAGAGGCCAGTTTCATTGTCACGATGGATCTTGTATTAATTTCTCCAAACGGTGTAACGGTCAGACCGATTGCCAACCACTCGGGGAAGATGAACTCAACTGTGGTAAGTAGAACTGTTGTAATGGGGGTTGAGATTTTCGATTCTGTAGTTTCTAGGAGTCATTTTACAAATAATATTGTGTTTGAAAAATACTTTTCTTATTCTATTTCTGTAAAGTAATTTATTATTTCAACATTACGATATTGTTTCAATATTATTAAAATATTGTATCTAATATTAAGTGTGTTAGAGTATATTTAAGGTATATTACAAGCACGTGCATGGTTCTTAAAATAAGTATTTAATGGCATGGTTTGAATGGCTGCTTTAAAGTTAACATAATATATTATACGAATGCTGAAACTATAATATATTACTTTTTATTAAATTAATTTGGTCAATCTTCTACTTTATTGTATATAAGTATATCTAGGAAACTTCCTGCAGCGTGTAATTTCTTTTATTTTTAATATCCTAATTTAAGTAAATAAAAAAAGGGTTCAATTAAGTTTTTCTTTTTGTTTTATTTTATATTTTTGTTATTCAATCAAAAATTGTGTTCAATATTTTTTGTGGTGTGTGAATAACAAATGGGTGAGACTTTCGAATGGATTTTCAGTAGCCTGCCCCAAAGGATCAAGAAGTGTATAATATAAAGTGTATTCCAGGTGCAGCATGCGGGCCTGACAGTTTCACATGCGACCCTGGATCCAGAGTGCCTTGCGCTACCAGATGCGATGGCAACACAGAATGTGACGCTGGCGAGGATGAAGATGGTTGCCTTGGTAAATTCCTAAAATCTCTCTTCTTCTTCTTTGTTAGCTCTTATTTATCCATTGTTAGACATATGCCTCCTCATGTGCACGTCGCGTCTTAGCAATAGTTATTAGGCGAGCCTCCTCCAAATTTTTTCAGCAAGCTCAATGATGTCATCGGACCAACGGGACGGTTGTTTTCCATCGTATCTTTTTTCGGCACGTGGTCTCCATTTCAGTAGCAAACGGATCCGTTGGAAACCATTCATCCATAGGGCTATTTCTAAAATAGTTACCTATAGTGTTTGTTAAAAGGGAACTGAATAGTGCCATTTAAGGCACATAAAATTCCACCTTGTTAAATCTTGCTTCAACATTGGTTGAGACAGCATACTTATATTAATTTCATGGCGCTGAAAACAATGTTAACTTTACATAGATATATCATAAAGGTATTCACGCAATACACAAACTCGATGCTCCACTCCAACTCGACTCACTGTAAAGCATGTAGTTGTGAACTTATTATTTTTTGTATTCCTTACGGTGGAATTTTCAATATTTAATTGAAAAAAGTGTACAATGCGTGACCACGAGTGATTTTTTTCTTCAAATTCATACAATGCCAAAAATTCCATCATAAGCTCTCATTTTCATGCTCTATGAGTTGATTTGGAGTTATTACAATGTGTATTTTTTCATTTCAATCTTTTTTGAATTATAATTCAGCAAATGCGATTGTTTATATTTTATAAAGCTTGGCGAATTTTTCTGAATTTAATAATTTATGATTCTTAATTATGTTAAATCACAACATATATTATATTATATAAGAAACTCGTTATCATAAACGTCTCGTAAATTGGGTATTAAAATTTTTCAACTAACTATTGATAAATTGAGGTCGATAATCAAATTCTATATTTAAATTTATTTATATCGTACAAATTCTACGAAGTTTTTAAATAGTTTTCAAATTTTAAAACTAAATTTATTACAAGAATTTTCAATATTTTATTCATACAAGAGATTCCAAATTTGAACTTAATAATTATGCCTTCGTACTTGATTCTGATCGTAACTAAATTTTAGAGTATTCCCATCTTTTTATTACCAATATAATAAAAAAGACAACCAAACTTGATTTAATTTAGAAATTAATAAACCTCGTGACTTTAATTTGAAATTCATCTCCCGTCATTTTTGCAGCGTAAAGATAAAGATAAGTTTATTAATTGCAAAAATTGTATGTACATAGGGTCTTAAAAATATAAAAGTCCAATTACAATCTGCCATCAATGGCGCGCAATTTTACAATAGTGTCAGTTACACATTTAGTTACAATTATTAACATACTAAAAAAAAATGATGTCAAAGAAAACCTAAAATAGTCTTATTTAAGTACATGTTAATATTAACTTAATAATAAATTAAAATTGAAATTAAATTAATATCAATAAAATAAATTTAGCAATATTAAAAAGAAAAAGATGCGGATACTCTAAATTTAGTAGAGAAAACTATCAGAATCGATGACATTATTCGATTTAGATTTCAATTTAATGGTGCTGTTATGAGTAGTCAAGAACAAAATTAATCTTTTTGTTAAAGATGAATGCAACCATGAGTGCGACGGCAAATGCCTGCAAGATATCCAGATTTGTGATGGAACCATGGACTGCTTGGACGGCTCTGATGAGATCCAATGCAACGATTGTGATGGGCCTAACGACTTCAGGTAACCGAGAATAATATGTTTTGTACTTGTAATTTTTTTTAGTTATGTTCGTGTACGTGTCATTTTGTACAACTAAAATTATTAAAGGTTATTGGTAAGTGCATTGCTGTTGTAATTTCTATTGAATTCATAAGTATGCTATGCGAATGAATATTCTGTAACCATGCGAACTGCGATATGATAATGCTATATTAATTGCGATTATTTCATGTTAAAATGTATTTATTGCTTTTAGCTTTTTTTAATTGAAAAGTTGAACCGTACGGAAAATTGCAAGAAAACCAACTGTTTCTAGCAAATTCTGTATAATTGATGGATAACATTTAAAATATTAGTATTTACGGTTTTTGTAATATACTCTTACTTTAGTTGAAAAAAAATAACAATATTTTTAAATAAATCAGTAGAGTGTGAAATTTTAATGGTTGTTTTCCCGCAGCGAAATTATTTTATCTTGGTGATACCCTACAATCGATTTATAAAAAAAAGAAATGATTAGAATCAAGAAATGGCAGATTTATTATTGTGAAAAAATAAAACTCGCAAGTAAGAGACCTCGAACCAATAGTAATATCACACGATAGGCTCTGCGCAGTCGGCCGTGGATGCAGGCTAGTTTTACTTACCATATTAGGTAATGAATATATTTTCACTACGTTAGCAGCGCATGCGATTCGAATAGTACGTACGTATCTACGTACGTACCTAGTGAATTACTATTGTTTCTCACGCTTTTGAATTGATGAATTTTTCTCAGCATTTCAGTAGAAAATGATGATTTTTTTTTAAACCTAATTCTGTATCTATAGTACCACTGAGGGCAAATCGTTTTGCCGCGGGAAAACATTCGTTAAGATTTCAGGCTGTATTACCTGTTTACTCTTTAGAAACGTGTTTCTTTGTTTTGTTTAAAGGTGTGCGAACGGCGTATGCATAAATGCTGCTCAACACTGCAATGATGAACCAGAGTGTGATGATGGTAGCGACGAACTCAACTGCAACGCGACTATGATTTCAGGGCCGTGTAAGTATTATTGAATATTAGTAATAATTAAATTTCAACTTTCTACAATAGTGGTTAAATTGTGCGTTGCTAGATCAGTTCATCAGTCTTTTAAATGTATAAATCACTTCAATAACTATTTTTATATTTTATTCAGTTGGCTGTCTCGATAATCAATTCCAATGTCGCGATGGAACTTGTCTTAATAACCAATTCTTCTGCGATGGCCACGCTGACTGTAATGATAATTCGGACGAAGAAAACTGTCGTAAGTGTACTTGTAATCTTTACACAGTTACATAATCATTGCTATTAAGTGTTTAAATATAACAACTCATTTACAATATATTACTGTGCTTTCTCATAATATATGATATTATATATTGATATATCCTTCGCATCTTTAGGTCGAAAGAGAGTTTGAGTACCCGCCATGTTTTTACAGCTTTAAAACAAAATCCTACTCTGAAAAAAGTCTTTACAAATATTATGATTCAATATTGCTTATTAAATATTAATAATAGTGATATATTTTTAATCAATGAATATCAAATTCTTTCATTCTGAAGATGTTATAAATCTATTTTGAATACAAAATTCTTCTTTCACGTCTCAATATGCACATACCACGCTTAACAAAGAAGCATAATAATATATTAAGGCACCTCACTCACAACTATTTTATATATTATATGATATATTATTTACATTATAAGCATAACTTCTCATTATCATTTGCAACTACACAATATGGCACTGAAACTATTGCACACTTTAAATAATATTATATTACTTAACTTTTCCTAATTATTTTCAAAACGAATACATTAGACGGTCAATCTTTCAAACATCACACTCTGCTACTCACAGAGATTAAAAATATTTAACTCAGTAATCTACATTCAAAAAGTTGCTATCAATGTTTTCCAACCAATTGATTTATCGTAAATAAGACTAAGTATTTGAGGATTAAAAAGAGCTGATATACAGCATGGTTCATGGCGAGGCCATCCCGAACGCAGATAGAGATGACTCCGTGCCACGAATCAGAGTTTACCTGTTACGACGGTCGCTGCATCCCTCACTTAAGGCGATGTGACAATATCTATGACTGTTCGGACTTCTCTGATGAGCAAAACTGTTACAACTCTGGTATTAAGCGTATTGTAAACCCCCTCCCGTCATATGGAATCATCCCTTATTATGGAATGCAGAATGCGTGTTCAAACGTTCAGAGGACTATTTGCATAGAATCGTGCAGTACTCAAGGGACTTTGCCGGGCTGTGGTGTTTCAAAAGTATCATTTGGTACACTTTTAGGGCCAGGCTACATGCTCAATGTTTATCACAATATTTTAAACGTGATCTTAGTTCACGCTTTAAATATTGTGATAATATCGATGTCGGTGCAATGCTTATTAAATTATTATATTCGATGCGTGTGAAAACTTACAGAATGTCATTGAAATTTTCTGTGATTTGTCTAAGGCATTCGATTGAGTTGAGCACGAGACTCTCTTAGTTATATTGAACCAATATAGAATCAAATATTGGGCTTAGCTTCACTACGTTTTATCTCAGTCATCGTGTTCAAAAAGTATGTTTAAACATTGTGAATCATGAAACGATCAGGTTCACTAATGGGTGTTTGTCAAGGCTCTATTCTAGGTCCCTTCATGTTCTTGGTATTGCGATATTGTGCTATTTTTGGTGATGATATGTCTTTGATTTTTAAAATTGATAGAAATTAGAACAATTTTGATGATTTAAATAATTCATTTCGCAAGTCATTCACTGATTTCCTGTTAACAATTTTTAAATGAAGAGAAAAATAAGTGTGTTGAATTTGTACTGCCTAATATCAAGACCTTAAGTAACAGTAATTTTGTAATAAATCATGGCATATTGAAATTAGGATTAGGAGACCACTGTATTCCTGAGGGTAACTTACATGCAAAAATTCAGTGGAGCACTCATTGTATCAACCCTTGCCACGAGTACCAATAAAATATCATTTGCGCTCAATTACACACTATATCTGCGTTTAAGTATGAACAAGATGGAATGATAGTGCTGCTATGTTTCAATAGTTTTTAATGGCACTTGTTATATAAATTAACTCCTGTGTCACATTTTTAACGTAACCCCAGAATCTGTGACCACTGCCCGGCCATGTTCCTGGCATTACACAATACTGTTTAAATAGACCTACATCTGCGGAATTCATCCGATCCTTAGAATTGAAGTCATCTTCTGGTTACGTTGATAATTTTCTTGATTTTATTATTTTAGTTTTCTCTCACCAACTTGCCTTGAATTTTTGCATGCTTATTGCTTATATTTCAAACTATTATCTTAATTATATTCGCTTAGATATTTTTACCTATTTATTTTAATATGATATGTTTCGATATAAAAAGATATCTGTAGAGCTTTTGCATGGTATGGTATTATATTTTTCAATAAAAAAGTAAGAGAATTTATTCATAAATTTAAATTACATAGGAATTTTATTTCAGTAGACAGCAGAGCTATCGAAACAATAAATGTTTTAGTATCAATTTTTACCTCCTTATACCTAAAAATAAAGTACCTATTTTAAGAATGTTAAATTGAAAAATAGACACTATTTTCTTAAGCAATTTTATTTAGTTTCACTTTCATTATGTATTATTCAGATCTTTGCGACGGATTATTATTCCATTATTGATCTGATTCCTATGGAAAGTACAGGAATGTTGTTCCCAAAACACAATATTTTACGTAAGCTCTGGGTTGCAATTCTCCAGTTCTGATGCTGCTGGATACTGCAGCCATCAGGCTGCAGTACTGCAGATTGTTAATTTTTGTATAAAAAACAAAATCAATAAAAACATACCTTGAAAATTTATACTAAATAAAATTTAGCGTTTATGTGAGCATGATGAGTTCACTTAGACATAACTATGAACGTGATGATATTAAGTTTTAACTAATAACTCAATTTAAACTAATTAAAAGCAAAACAAAATCGATACTGTGTGTTAAATAAAACTGTTTCATTTAAAGTTTTTAAGTTAGTTAACTTATCATTCAAATTAAAGAAATAGTGTGACCTCCATCCTATATTATGTTTTGGTGCACTATTATTTGTAATTTTTTTTTAGCATGTAACGATGGTGAATGGCAATGTATATCCGGACAATGCATCCCGGTCAATGGCTACTGCGACGGAGTCGTGGACTGCACCGACTCATCTGATGAACGGGACTGCCCCACTACCTTCCGACCCTTCACCACCGCCTATCCATCCTATCCATACCCCCCTACCACATCCCAGCCACCGATATTCACAACTAATCCAAACCCCTACGATGGAGGTATGTAGCTTCTTTTCTTTTTTAATTCGATGATAAAAGAAAGCAGAGTGAATAAGCATCTTCTAGGCAGATAACAGTGGGCTGAACCGTATTCTAAATAAATACGTAAAGAATTGGCATTTACACAGAATCAGTATTTTTATTGCCACCATAACAATAAAAAATTCCAAATTTCCGCCATGAAAATTAAAAGTTTTCCGATTTTTTAACTACGGTTCATACTTAAAATAAGAGCTAAAATCGTTATTTTGACAGAAAACATGACATTTGACACATAGAGCTAAAATGGCGAGTGTGATCTCTAAATTCAATATATCTATTACGTTTGTCATCATGAAAATGTACATAAGGGGCCAGAGCGCCCGAAACAAACTTGATTTTGAAGTCGAACATCAATGGAAATTAATTTAGAGCAATCAATTATGTTGCTTATCCTAACTACCAGCTCTACGTAGTTGAATTTCAGGGGCCTAAACCTAAACTCTTTTCAGTTTTATGTAACTGCGTAGGTACATTATATTATGTTCGGTTCTACGAATCAAGTATAATTTTTATAATTATCTCTCTGTCTGTATATAAATCCTTTCGATTGAGAACCACCCATTGCGGTCACGTATGGGATACTTACAATATCTTCTACACACGATACACTTATACGATGTTTACGAAATACGAAAATTTGTTAGTAGACTCCTACGATCACTATGGTCGTAGGGCCTTACGTTTAACTTTTGAAAAAATCAAATAAAGGTTGATCTATATTAGGATGTGGAAACAATGAATGGCGATGTGAAAATGGACCTTGTATCGCTGTCAGTCGACGTTGTGATGGAAATATCGACTGCCCCCTCGATGGAAGCGACGAGTTCGATTGCCCCACTGGCAGTAAGAGATTCCCCCAAAACTAAACCCTTACAGTCTATAAAAGATGTATTTAGGAGAGGCAAATACCGTAAACGCACGCTCTCCTAGAATACTCTTTGATCTAACAATTTTGCAACAATAATAAATGATTCACGTAGTACCTACGTTAAAGATTTATTGGCAAATAAATTTTACTACGCCGATGATGTGTGGGAATTTCAATCTTAATTTTTTTTTCTAAAAGTTCTATTAAGTAGTATAGGTAGATGGACGTAGGAAGTAATAATAATTCTTGTAGTAGATACCTATAGGATACTATTACGTATTAAGAAATAAGATAATTTATTCTTAAATACGGAACCTTAAAAATAATAATTAAGTAAGTAATTTATTTGCTAATAATTCAACAATAAAAATTAATTGAATATTGTGGCTAATTCCTTTGTACACAATCTCTAAACTAAACTAAAATATCACGTCTAAATCTATTGCTATCCCTTTCATAATGTTGCTTGCGGAAGGAAAGCACTAGATTTAGACCTGTTAATTTAGTTTCGTCTAGAGATTGTGTACTAGAGAATCGGCCCCATTGTGACTAAAATTATTTTATAAACTAAAACTGTCTAACAATAAAATTGTTTACCAAAATGTACAAAAAATTAATCAAAATTAATAATTGTAATAAAACTTTTCCCATCTAATCTTCATAACGAATGTAAATAAAATTTTATTAACCCTAACAACACATAGGTACACACTAAAATAATGACAATAACAAATTTCTGTAAATAAATAAAATATTACCAACTATATTGATTGCATCCTGATAATAAAATCACTATAAATAAGGACATGTTACTTTTGACAGTACTTACTACCTACACTTTAGATTGGTCATTGCAAGTATTTTTTTTTGTTGCGAGCGTAACTTTGAATGACGACGGCTGGTGTAAAATTGGATTTGACAGCCTTGTGGAGTAGGTACCATTTGTGTTCATTCTGTATTACATCTAATTCATTCATATAAGTATTCAAAGAAGTGACCTTTTAGAACAGCTATAAGAAACTTGCTATGTGAAGCTGTCAAAATGAGTAGATCGCATTCGCTGGACATCAAGTTGTCCACAAACTTTTTTGTTCAGGATGGCCAGTCTAGTGTAGTGTACTAAGTACCTGCTTCATAGACATCGTTGTTGGTGATCTTTTGAAGTACTAATTATTGTAACTTTTCAAGTTAGTTTCATCGTGATAAACTTAAGCATGAGTTTAAATCTTAACGACGAAACGTTTTGATTCTACATCATCATAAAAATTTGGCAGATAATTTATTAGCGTGTCACTTTATTGACTTGAACTTTCTCACCTATAAAAATATTTCCTTTTTCAGGTCCCTTTGCTTTGAATCTTAAGACCTACCCCGCGGAGCAAACAGTCAGATACGGTGAGTTCATCAGTATATTAATTTGAATACGTAAATTATTCAACTTAAAAGACGTATCCTATGATTGATCTCTATGTCATGATCTATTAAATAGTTTCATTAGTAGGCAATTAATAAAAAATATTAAATAGTTTGTTTATATTATAATAAGTAAATGTGTAAGTACCTATATAGCAATTAATTTTGGTTTGGTAGTTAATTAGAATATTCGTGATTTTGTAAATAAAGTTATTCCTAAGACTTTAAGATAGAGTCAATAGGATCGACTTTTTACTCGTAAAATAATAATAATCAATTATAAATATTTCTACAACCCAACGAAAGGCATGGAAGACAGGTGAGCTTAAAAAGGAAGAATATAGTTGGTAATGCATTAGGTTCGACGCATACCTTCGGAGTGGAGTGGTGAGGAGCAGAGGTGCAGCGTCTTTTTTTATTACAAGTGAAACTCAAGGTTTTGTGCGTATGTGGAAAGAAAAAAAAGAGATGACGATAGGAAAAGGGATTGATAATGCGTTTATGGATGATAGAAGCGAGTAGTTGTCAGTTGTCAGTTGTGCCGACCCCATTCCAGCGTGGGATAAGGTCAGGATGAAAAAAAAAGAAGTTAAACTCGGTTTTATTTGCTACGATATACGGTTTATATTATTGTTATGAAAACTAAACATGGAGGAAACACAAACGACATACGGATCGTACAATAAAGATTTGTTTGGGTTACTTACCTACATGTTACGTTTATATTACATGGTCTATACAATTCGTAATTCTAGATCAAAACTTACAAAAATAGAATCTAAACGCTCTACAAATGTGACTGTGTTGTAGTTTCAAGTCCTCGCTTTAGATACGTGGTTTGTATCTAACCCTTTTTTACATTTATCAATTATATTATAATATCCTAGCGGTTAGTATTAAAAAACACGCTGCGCCTCAGCTCTACTCTACTCTGCAGGTTATACCTTAGCTATACGTAATTTAAAGGTCAGGATGTTATTAGTGATACAGGTGTAATTTCTCTTTATTGTTACGACAAAGATAAACTCATATATATATATGTTAAAAATTAACTAAAACAATGAAACTAAAACTAAAACCTTAAAAAATATAATATTATAACTAAAATATATATGTCTGGTGTACTAGCTATAGGTCTGGTCTAAGTTCCAACTCCAATCTTCGAAGACAATGAAAAATGGTGTAGACACTTGTCCGCCCGCCGACGATTAGCGAGAAACGAGTTGAGTAAAAACTAGAAAGGGTTAAAGAGCAATAAAAAGAGAGTGTGTAGTTCGGATAGTTTTATCGCTGGGCGATTACTCGCACTAGTCGTGATAGGCGGCCAAGACATACATTTTTTATCCTTGCGTGCCTTTTAGTATATTTATTTCTTTTATTGTCACCGAATCATACATCGAGTGTAGGTTTCTTGAGCGGGAAAGTAGGCGATAGCTAGTCGCTTCCTCGCCGGCAGTGGGACAAGTCAACGTTACTCATAATTAAAGAATACATTCAATGTTTTGATAAATTCTACACAAAAAACACTGATTTATTTTTTGCAATGCTGTGTACCTACTCTTACATTCGCTAAATACCTGGATCTATAGTCCAGTTCTATACTAGTAGCTGGAAAGTTGGAAATAATAAATATTATGCATTTCTAACTTGCACTATATGACTGATAATAAATTTATGGATTTAAATATAGGTAAATATTAATTATTGTTTTCAGGATAATATTTATTGCGCCGCAAAAACGACATTATATAATAATTTATTGTTATATGAATATCGTTATAGCTAACAAAATCTTTTTATGAAATTTTTTGTAAAAATTAATTAGTCTAGTTAAATATATTTTATATAAAAGCCACTAAAGTGTATTGTTATTACGAGAAACGTTATGTAAAATTTAATTTTAGCATTAGGTTTATTAGCAAGCCAAGGTTAAGGTAGGATTTTGTTTTAACAAGAAAGTATCGTACTAATTATTTTCAGTTGTATTATGAGGTGGAGGACGTTATAATAATATTAAAATACTGAAATATTATATTCAATAATTGATATCAATATATTCATTTAATACGTTTTATATTTCTTTCATGGTGGTGGAACAGTCAACACTGGTGAGTCGGTATGCCTTTATTTGGGTGCAATAAGAGTTTCAATTAACTATTTTACCTATGTTTAATAATGTGGAATGATTTTATATTAATATGGGTTTTAAAAATAATATTTTAAAGTTATTAGGGTTAACAGATTTTTATTTCACAATAATTATTACGTTCAGATGCACGCACATCGAAATGCTCGTTTTAAGTAAAATGGAATATTCATATTGCACGCTTTGGATAAATTTTGGGAACATTAAAGATAATTAAGTATTTTTAAGAATTACTTGAGGACAAAGCAAGTTGTGCACGCGACTTACCTTAATTCGAGGAATACCTACATGAATAACTACGCAACATATTACAGCTTGAATTATCGACTTAATTCAAGGTGTAAGCTTGAATTAAGTTAATAGCTGGTGGCATTTCAAAAAGATAACAGTGTTACATTTAAATCTATACAAATATCTGATAGTATATTTTACTTCATATATTTTATTTTATTCAAACTAATATCAACTGGTTAAATATCATTCATATTAATGTTAATAATATTTTGCCTCATATTCGTCAATATAACGGAAAATATTATGGACCATAGTATAAAATGAAAACCAATGCACGATTTTCATGAGTTTTTATTGGTTGTTATCATATTATACGTTATATTATTTGCTAAGGTGGCGTTAAACGAAATACAGTTTCGTAACAAAAAAAAACAAAACACGACAGCTATGTCAAAAGAAGAACTAAAATGTAAAAAAATCACATTTAAATATGGCACCATGCAGCCGCCATTTTTTTAATAGCCAGTGTCAGTCACCATGTAAGGATTCTTCTGATCCCCATACATCCTTTGTATAGGCATTTAGAAGTTATGGTGGAGCAATGAAGCCCACACATTAGGTACATACATGAACTCTGAAACATTATTTTTTTAGGCAGTCGTGTAAAAACAAAGTTAATCACTGATTTTCAGAGAGGAAACGAAATTTATTATTTAACACCACCTTGTATAGTGAAATAATTTTCAATTTTCAGAAACTTTTACGGCTGCAAACAAAGCTTTTTGGGAAAAGAATAATATGTTTAAGAAAGTTGTACTAATTTTAATATATTATTCTAGGCGGCGATGTGGTATTTTCGTGTCGAGACGAAGGACCTATTCGTGCACCCGTACGATGGATTCGAGAGGGTGGTAAACCCCTCAAACCGGGCTCCACTGACAGAAAAGGACGCCTTGAGATTAGTGGAGTGACGGTATGAGTTTTGTATTATAATTTGCTTGAAGGTGTCATAAATTTTGCAATTTCCTTTGGAGGTAATGTTATGTGTTTGTGATATTACAGCCAGCAGATAGCGGCGTCTACATCTGCCAAGCACCACGCTATTTAGGCCACCCCAAATCTCAGATACAAGTAGTATTGACTGTGGAAAGATCTCGTAAGTTTAACTACCCTTATATTTCATTCATCATCATTATCAACCACTGTTGGATAGACGTACACTGTACACATAGAGATAGATCTCTTGGAGGGACTTCCAGGTTCCACACGCCATGGTCTTGCACCGCCTGAACCCAGCGGTTCCCTGCGACTCATTTGATGTCATCTGTGGACCTAGTGAAAGGTCTTCTAACGCTGCGCTTTCTGGTGCGAGGTCACTATTCTAACACCTTGGGATCCCAACATACTACTTATTCCAGATAAATAATACTACCTTTTAGAGGGGGTTAAAACACACCTGTTGTTTTATTTGTAACAAGATGATACCCGCGACTTCGTCCGCGTGGATATAGATTATTAATCCCGCGGGAACTCTTTGATTTTCCGGAATAAAGAAGAAGTTCAACAACAAGCTATCTACATTCCAGTAGTTTTTGCGTGAATAAGTGACAAACACGCACGCACACAAACACACGCGCGCGCGAACTTTCGTCTTTATAATATTAGTGTAATAGTTTACGTTTTTTAGTTTTTAGGGTTCCGTACCTCAAATGGAAAAACGGAACCATTATAGGATCACTTTATTGTCTGTCTGTCTGTCAAGAAACCTACAGGGTAAATCTCCTTGACCTAGAATCATGAAATTTGGCAGGTAGGAAGGTCTTATAGCAGACATCTGAAAACTGCGAATTTGTGGTCACATCTTAAAAAATAAAATAAAAAGTGTTTGAACAAATAATTAGTATTTTCAACTTATAAAGTAAAACTTACTATACCAAGTGGGGTATCATAAGAAAGGACTTTACCTGTACATTCTAAAACAGATTTTTATTTATTTTTATGCATAATAGTTTTTGATTTATCGTGCTAATTGTGGCAAAAATACGACTGTAGTACGCATAGATAACACACTATATACCAGGAACCCTCGTTGCGCGAGCCTGACTCGCACTTGGCCGGTTTTTATCCAATATTTTTGACTTTCGTAGCAATGACCTCGAGACCACCATTCATGGCGTGCCCATCGAACCAGGCGACTTGTGCTAATGGACAATGTATCGCGAGAACAGCCATATGCGATGGAAATCAAGACTGTTCTGATGGCTCCGACGAGGAATCTTGTCGTAAGTATAAGTCAAAGTTCAATTTTAAAGATATTAAGACAATTCGTGGTATGGACACATTCTTCCAGTGGCTTGCTCTTCTTAGATGCAAAAAAGCACTGTCATAATTTATATCAGCACTCAGCAACTTAAAGGCAATAAAATTTATGATTTGATCTGCAGCGATCATGCACTCATCCGATCTGAATCCTGGAAAATACGGATAAAAATATATCTGCGACATGTCATAAGCTACCATAAAAAACGAAAAGGAACGTATTTTAACGGACTTGGATCGGATGAGTGTTAACCGCCGTTACCCTGTGATATTCGAAATGAAATGTAATTTTATCTCTGAGGACTTTTCTCTATATACATACTTACTTGAATGTTATAAATACGTGTTCTGGTACAAGGTGAAGTGATTCGTTAATCAATTCCTTTATTTGTCTACTTTGTTCGGTTCCGTACCCGAAGGATGGCGGTTGAGGTGAAAACATAATATTTTTCATTTTTTTTCATTTTGATTTAATAGTAAAAAAAGTTTTTTTTAATGTACCCGAGGGGTACCAACGAGACCTTATTACTAAGCCTCTGCTGTCCGTCCGTCTGTTTCTCAGTGGGCTATACCAGTAATAGGTAGAGAGTTGAAAAATTTAGTGTGTATTATAATATAATAATTATTATAATATATAATAATTTGCTGCGATAATAACAAATAATAAAAAAGCCAAGAAGTCGAATCTCAAAATGGCCGCCATGAAAATTAAAAAATAAATAAAAGTACATATAAATCTTGAACGAGTCCAACTTGTACTTGACCGATTTTTTTACAATTGTTTTAGACCACAACGGGATGTGTGAACCAAATGAATACCAATGCGCGAATCGCAAGTGCGTCCTAAAGACTTGGCTTTGCGACGCGGAAGACGACTGTGGTGACGAATCAGATGAACAGAACTGTGGCAACGCGAGCCCTGGCCAACAATGCCCACCGGTGAACTTCGCCTGCGCTACTAATGATCAGTGTATTCCCAAGACCTTCCACTGCGATGGACAGAGTGACTGCTTCGACAAGTCTGATGAAATAGGATGCGGTGAGCTTTATATAATTAACTATACCTAGTCAAATTTTTAGTACCGGAGACAAAAATGGTATTTCGTGTATTGCCCGATTTATTTTAAGAATATTAGCCATGTCAAATTATGACTCATATTTTCTTTTCCCTTCCAACTAAGCGTAAAGCTGGGATTTAAACCAACGACCTTTCGGATTTCAATCCGCTCCTAAACCGTTGAGCTATTGAAGCTCTAAATTCGAAGTTCCCTTGAAAAACAAAACTGTTATAACACTTAGAGGATTAAAACCCTTCCTTTGGTTTTATTTTTAAAAAAATGCACTCTTTTTATAGCACCGGTATATGTAACAAGGCCACCATCGCCTTCAAACCTGAAACTGAATCCCGGCGACACTCTAACGCTGAGATGTGAAGCTGTGGGAGTCCCAACGCCTCTCATATCCTGGCGGCTGAACTGGGGTATCGTGCCTGAAAAATGTACTTCCACGAGCGCCAACGGCACTGGAGTGTTGACTTGCCCCAACATGCAAGTGAGTTAAACTTTCATCGTCATCATCATCATCATATGGATCAACCTATTGCTGGCCATAAGCACGGGTCTCCTTTCAGAGTAAGAAGAGTTTAAGAGTAAGAAGTGAAGAGTGTAAGACTTTAGGTCAAAGTCGCTGTTCCAGTGCGAATTGGCAAACTTCATCCACATTTGAGTAAATGATAGGGTCACTTCGTCACTATGTTTCCATTTACTGTTAAAACAAGTGATATTTAATTGTTTAAGCCGCACATAACTCCGAATAGTCACAGGTGCATGCCCGGGATCGAACCCCGACCTCCCCAACGTAGTAGGTGACGTCTTAACCACTGGGCGAATTTTGTCTCTGAAATATTTTTCTTACTAATATCAAATCTTTGAAAAGAGCACCCGCTGAGTTTCATTCTGGTTATTCTCAGTAGGAAAGGCGAACCAGTGGTAGATGATTTGACGATCCAAAAGTACTTGTAAAACTTTATTTGAATAATAAATATTTTTATTCTAATATCCAGCCAATTTGCATTTTCTTTCTGAATATTCACGGCTTAACTGGAATGCTCATCAGGACAAGACAGAACATGAATGATGTTCAAAACCAACGTGATAAAACTTATTTGAAAATATACTCGTACCTAATACTTAATATCGAATTCGCAGTCGGAGGACAGCGGTGCGTATTCCTGTGAAGCAATGAACAACAAAGGCACAATATTTGCTGCGCCAGACGCAATCGTGTATGTCAACAGAACCGCAGATGTGTGCCCGTCTGGCTACTTCAACAGGTATGTATAGTTGTTGCATTTCGCGAAGGCGAGTGGTTCATGTTTGTGTGTAAGTCGTATCGGTATAAGTAAGGTACAGTAAATATTTGCGAGCGCTTGCTTGCGACTGATTGGTTCGACATGAACGCACACTCACGCAATGTCCGTTTGTAGGACGTAACCACAAGTTAAGTTCACTCGACTTCGTGAATTGCAAGAAATGTACTACATACGGGGTGGCAAGAGCATTACAGAGTTATGTAACGCCATGCGAAAATGCACCATCGTACAACAATCTCAATCCAGCATGTCATTTAGCAAATTAATTTGGTCGGGAACACAAATCTTTAATTTTTTTGTGATGTTACTTGCCAAATTTTATGATTCTATGTCAAATGGAAGTATTATATTTTATTAGTAGAAGAAAATGAAATGATCCTGTAAGGGTTCCTTTTTTCTTTTGAGCTGCGGAACCCTAAAAAGCACTAGAAGTAGAAAACACTTTAGACGCTGTTGGATTGGATGCTTATATTTTTCAGTGAGGCGCGATCGGAAAGTGAATGTATACGTTGCTTCTGTTTTGGAAAGTCTACACAATGTCAGAGTGCAGATCTCTTCATTTTCAATATGCCCACGCCCCTTGGAGAAGGAGGCACGAGACTTATAGGAGTCAGTGTCGGCTACAATGGCGCCATCCAGAAAGACGAAGATATCAACAATCAGTATTATTACCAGCCACTAAGGAATGGAGCTACGGTTCGTGTTTTTAACGTATTGGTATCCAAAGAATGTATAGTACAAAATAAACGAAATTTTGTGACATGTTATATATATTTTTTTAATTATAAGAATACTATCGTAATTTGCTTAACTGGTAGAGTCGCACACGCAGCGTAGTGCCCTGGTGTTCCTATCTGAAATAAATGAATTTTAAATTTGAACTCAATTATGTCAAGTATCAAAAATGGCTCATTTGTTCTTATTTGTAAAATACCCGCAGGTAACAAAACTTGACCAGTACGGTTCGCCTTGGACCAGGAACACCCAAGCTCACCCGTATCTTACCTTGCCTGAATCCTACAACGGCAACCAACTGACATCATATGGTGGAAGCATCAAATACCGCTTGTCGCCACATACCTTCCAACCGTATGCTGAACGAGAAAGTGTTCCCGATATTATTATTATGGTAAGTTTTAAGTTACACACAAAAATTTAGACATCTAATAATAAATTCAGGCTTTTTGTCAGTAGACTTTTTTGTGATTAATTAGTTAGTAAATTAAAAATGACCTGAAATTCACAGGGTAAATATCAAGACTTAGTCCACTACAGTCGAGTAGATCGAAGCCGGGAGCTATATATCGATGCACATCTAACGCCGGAATACTGGCAAAAACCGTCCTCAAATGGACTAGTGCCGGCTTCAAGAGAAGATATTATGATGACGTAAGTATCAAAAAATAAATAGCGTTTTTGTTTAACCCATTAAATAATTTATCATGATAAATGAGGTATGCAGTTCCATAATTATAGTTAATGCCATAGATTCACACACGCATACACACACACAAGCATACACACACTGTTGTAATTTTATTATTGTGTATACCTACATTTATTCTAAATCTATTCTGTTAAAATAGTTTTAATTATAATTTTAAGTAATCTCTTTTGGCCTTCTGTTATACCTAGATTTAAATTTAAATAATAATTATGTATTTACGCTGTTGATTACTTTCAAATAAACAAAATAAACAAAATTCTTTCGTTGTCTTTGCTACTTGACAAACTTTCAAACCTTGTTTAAACGGTCCTTCGAGTTCTCAGAAGTGTTTTGCAAGTTTGTTACTAGCTACTAGTAAACAATTTCTTTAAGTCCCCATATTATCTGCCCAGAGGTATCACGCTACGACGCTCCCATTTTTTGGTACATCTACACATTGGCCTTAATCTCAACTTGTCTGGATATTGTTATGTACACTTTCTACTACCTTGTGTAGGATCTCTAGATCTTTTTCGATGCTTTTAAATTAAAAATACTACAGATATGGTCAAATTTTCAATGACTAAGCTGCTTTAAGGAGATGTTGAGAAGCTGAAGTTGTGACTTTACCAAAATTATAATTTGCTTTGCAGTTTAGATGACGTTGAAATGATCCTTCTGCGAGCTGACTTAAATAATGCCGGCGCTAATATAACTGATTTCACGATGGAATCCGCCCAACTGCTTAATGTAGGACTTGGTGCTGCTAGTCTCGTAGAAGAATGCGAATGTCCTACAGGATACAAGGGACGATCTTGCGAGGTATTTCATTATAATACATTAGAAGTATCATTTATTATTTTATTTTTATTTTATTCAGATACAAGTTAGCCCTTGACTGCAATCTCACCTGGTGGTAAGTGATGATGCAGTCTAAGATGATAGCGGGCTAACCTGGAAGGGGTATGGCAGTTTTTATTAAACCCATACCCCTTTGGTTTCTACACGGCATCATACCGGAACGCTAAATCGCTTGGCGGCACGGCTTTGCCGGTAGGGTGGTAACTAGCCACGGCCGAAGCCTTCTACCAGACAAATCGATCAAAATGACAAGATATGGTCAAGCGAACAAATTTTTTCACGGTTTTAGAAACCAGATAAATCAGCGCCACCTCTTAGATACTAATGAACGACCCGTTTCAAATCCAGACGTCACTGAGGTTGCATTGGTGCTAAAGCACCACTTAGTCGGTGCCATTTTGTTTGTTCAATAGCCCTGTCCATACGAAGTAATATAATATAAGTCCATGAGAAGTATATGATATTAAGACTCCGAATCTAATAACCACTAAAGCAAATATTTCCATAATAGTACGGAGGCCTGAAGGCATCATTATGCACTAGTGTATGAAAAATAATTCTGGCAAAATTTGCGGCTTCTCCTTTGCCTATATACAAATGAAATAAGTTGGTACAACGTATTACATAAAAAAATATTTTAAGCACATCACAAAGATCCATCAAAATAGCTTTTAAATTTGGATTTTGACTGTCGTGGGTGGCTGAAGTCGAGGCTGCACAGATTACAACGTATAAGTTGCCTTGTTGATCTATTTCTACAACCAAATATGCCGATGTTGTAATAATGATGTTTTCAGAAATGTGCGGATGGCTACGAGCTTCAAAACACTGGTCCATGGAACGGTGTGTGCGCACCGAAGCGCCCATGCCCGCCAATGACATATGGCGATCCGAACAGTGGTGGAGATTGCCGCCCATGCCCTTGCCCACTTACTAACCGTGGAAACCAGTTTGCTAGTGGTTGCTCCATTGGTCCTGGTGGAAACGTCGTGTGTAATTGTCTACCTGGGTAAGGATAATATATTTAAGTTCAAAATTCAACTTAGGTATATTTGTCAAGACTTGACCTTCTACAAGTTAGGGGTAATAAAGCGCAGTCTGATTTCTAAGATACTCTAAGCCCACTTCGGTCTTGAGCAACGCTATAATTTGCTGTGATAAAATAAATCTTTTAGTATCTAAGTGCCATAATAAAGGCTTATGATAACTTCTAAGCAGAAAATTACTACTTTTAACATAAATAATAATATTGCAGATACGAAGGATCAGATTGCAGCTACTGCGCACCCAACTATATAGGCAACCCAATGGTTCCCGGTGATTCTTGCAGACCAAAACCACAAGATAACTGCGACCCGATAGGAACTGCTCAAGTCCGTCTCCCAGACGAGTGTCTCTGTAAAGAAAATGTTCAAGGACGTTACTGTGACCAGTGCAAGCAGGGGTCTTTCTTTTTATCCAATGACTTCGAAAAAGGATGCGCTCTGTGCTTTTGTTCGGGAATACCTCCACAGAACTGTGTAAGCAGCACGTTGCGGCGGAGAACTACTACCGTCCAATTCAACGTACCTACAGTAGTTGACCAGCTGAAGGTTTACAACAGTGCGCCAATCGGTCCTGCTGGAGACGTCCGGTACATCACTCCCGTAGATACCGGCTTGCACCCCGAACTTGTTAGAGGAGGAGTGAACATAAATACTCAGCTACGCTCGGAACCATCCATCTTCTACTGGGGTCTACAGGATAGGTAAATTTTATTTTTAATTTTAAAATTAATGTACCATTTATAAATGATCATAAACCCGTTTACAATTTTAATTCAATCTAAATTTCTTTTTAAGTTTTGCTGGCGATAAAGTTACATCGTATGGTGGATTCCTAACGTACCAGCTACGTAATGTACAACCCAACCCAAGTTATAGAAACACTGCCGCTGATGTTCAACTTGTCAGTGTAAGTAAACAAAAAACCAGCCAAGTGCGAGTCAGGCTCGCGCAATGAGGGTTCCATACTACAGTCGTATTTTTTCGACATTTTGCAGGATAATTCAAAATCTATGATACATAAAAATAAATAAAAATGTGTTTTAGAATGTACAGGTGAAGCCCTTTCATATGATACCCCCACTTGATATAGTTATCTTACATCGAAAAAAATACTTTAATTTGTTTAGGACCACAATTTAATATTTTTGTGTGATGTAACCACAAATTCACGATTTTCAGATTTTTTCCCCTAATGTCAGCTATAAGACCTACCTTCCTGCCAAATTTCATGATTCTAGGTCAACGGGAAGTACTCTGTAAGTTTCTTGACAGACCCACAGAACGACAGACAGACAGACAGACAGTCAGACAACAAAGTGGTCCTATAAGGGTTCCGTATTTCCTTTTGAGGTACAGAACCCTAAAAAGAAGAGTATACGTAATTTAATTAATTATAGTAAAATATGACTGAGATATTTTTCAATCTGGAACATTTTTTACAGGATAACAGCCTGACTTTCCTTTACTTTGGAAAACAGATGCCAACCAGTGATGGCTACTTGAACGCCAGTGTGCAATTCATTGAAAGTTCTGAATGGCAAAGGTACATTTTTAATTTTATCCCTTTTGATTTGGAATCTGATGCTATTTTTTGATTAATCATTTCAGAAAAAATTTAAACTGTATATACTACAAAAGAGAATAGACTTATATAATAATCAGAGTCAGGATAATACGTAACTAGAGTTAAATTAAATATATTTTATCTTCATTTAAATAAACAGATCTGATGGAAAACCAGTTACTCGTGAACATTTCCTTCTTGCCTTGGCGGATGTGAAGACAATTTTGATAAAGGCAACCTACTCCAGCAACACTGACATTGCCTCAATAGATAGTGCTAGCATTCAAACCGCAGATGAGTATGGCGATGGCCCCATGGCCCAACATGTGGAACAATGTATGTGTCCCGCGGGATACATTGGAACCTCTTGCGAAGACTGTGCCCCTGGTTACACTAGGTAAGCAATCATTTTACAAGAATGGGTTTACCAAAAATTTTAATAGAAGACAATGGGCCACAATTTAAATAAAATATTATATTGCAGGAGTTTGAGTGGACTGTATTTACGTAACTGCGTGCCTTGCGATTGTAATGGACATTCAAATAAATGCAACCCGGAATCAGGAGAATGCGTTGTAAGTGATAAAAAAATCTACAAATGCAACATAAACAAGTAAATCTTAATTAATGAAGTTTGTTACATGTTTTTTCAACAGAATTGTAATGACAACACCGAAGGGCCGAACTGTGAGTACTGCCGCGCCGGCTATGAGCTAGACCAAGCAAACAACTGTGTTCCGTCCAGACAATCACCTCGGCCACCAATAACTTGCAAGTAAGTTTTGTTTTATAGTTTTATTAGTGTTTTAGTAGCCAATCTGTCAATAAGTCATTAGCCATGTTGGTAACAGAGCAGGTTACAGATAGTTTTATTAATTTCAGTTTTTTTTAAACATTACTTAAATAATAATATGTAGGCTCAATTTCGTTACATAAATCTACCACATCTAAAACACAGTTTATTTGCTGAATTCTAAAAAACGGTGCTAGTTACAAACTTGCTTTTATTTTTCTTCTCTCTCTCTGAGTCGTATCACTTATTGCTGAAGGTTGTGACCACTTTTCATTATTCCCAAATTTATTCTTAAAAGCTATTAATGTATGTCCCTATGTTTGTTTGGGTGGAATCTTGCCACTCAATTTAGAAGCAGATATCTTCAACCGATTGAGTTGAAATTTTGTATTCACGTTTAGTTTGGATGACAATGCATGGCTAGCTGTGTGAAGTTATTCTAAATCCAACATGGCGAAACACTCAAGATGGCGGACTAGTTATTTTTAATGCACTCAATATCGGTATCAAATGAAAGGGCTTGCTGAGAATAACTCGAAAAATATTGTGACGTCACTCTTAATCCAATATGGCGGACTTCTAAAGATGGCCAAAGATATCTTCAACCGATTGAGCTGAAATTTTGTATACGCGTTTGGTTTGGATGACAATTTATGGTTAGCAATTAGAGGTGTCATTTTCAAGGTTTTCAAGGGTGGTTGAAAAAGAATATGGTATTATTCTTGAAATTTAATATGGTTTCTGCATCAATATGATCTCAGCCACCCATATAACTAATATGGATTAATTAATTTCAAACATGTCGGCAATATCATATGTAAAATCAAATGTTTTTTCAGCTGCGATCCACGTGGTGAACAAATGCCATGTGATGATTCGGGATACTGTATTTGCAAACAAAACGTTGAGGGCGAAGTTTGTGACCGCTGCAGACCTGGCACCTTTGGACTCGATGCGAACAACCCTCTGGGTTGCACCGCTTGTTACTGCTCTGGAGTCACAACCGACTGTCACGAAGTAAGATAACTTGACCAATGGAATAGGAATGGTGCCTATTAGTCAAATCAGCAACTTTTCATCAAACGCCAAAACTTTGACAAACAAATTTGACACTTTTCAGGAGAGGCGAAAAACGTAACTCAATGATTTAAGTATTTCGTTGTTGAAATCATAACTTTTTGACAAAAAATCATATGTTTTTTGCTTTTACTTAAAAGTATCGAATTTGAGTTGTCTTTCTTATCGGAGGCACTGAATTATATACTACTAGATGATGCTCGCGACTTCATCCGCGTGGATTTAGGTTTTCAAAAATCCCGTGGAAACTCTTTGATTTCCCGGGATAAAAAGTAGCCTATGTCCTTCCCCGGGATGCAAGCTTCTTCTTCTTCTTCTTCTTCTTCGCTCTGGGCTAGTTTCCGCACTTAAACGTTTCCGTCTGTTGTGCGTGCATTGCATGCAAGCAAGGGATGCAAGCTATCTCTGTACCAAATTTCATCAAAATCGGTTGAACGGATGGGCCGTGAAAGGCTAGCAGACAGACAAACAGACAGACACACTTTCGCATTTATAATATTAGTATAGATATATTCTACACTACGTGGCTAATGATTCCCAGTTTTCTGAAATTTCCAATTTATTTCAGACTAGTCACTACGCTCGAATAACTTTACCAGCACCGATGTTTGGCGAAAATTACGGCGGGTATACACTAATGGATATAAATGCTGATCGAGTTATCAATGACCAGTTCGTACCTGTGGTCAATAAAAGTCAACTGATGTATGTCTTCTCAGACCAACCTATTGGAGAATTATATTGGTCGTTACCAGTCTTCCCAGGTATGTTTGAAACTATTTATATGCTTAAGCAAAAATATTGCCTTGATGTTTTTGGGTACCTAAGTAGGAATAAGTAGCGACGATATTCGAATGGTGGCGACTGGTGGTGATAGTTTAGTGGTTAAGACCTGCAGAGGATACGGAGGTCAATCCTGGGCACGCACCTCAACTATTTACAGTTAGATGTGTTTTTAAGCAATTAAATATTATGCCGGCGAAGGAAAACATTGTGAGGAAACTTGTATGTCTGAGCATTCTCCATAATGGTTCTCAAAGGCGTTCTTCTGCAACAAATTTCGGTTTGTACTTTAGTTTAGAAGTTACAATAACTGAAGCAGGTATATTAACTAAACTAAATAAACACTAGCTTATGCTCGCGACTTCGTCCGCGTAGACTACACAAATTTCACACCCCTATTTCACCTTCTTAGGGGTTGTATTTTCAAAAACCCGGATGCGGATGCGGAAGCGGATGCCTACATCACAATAACTATCTGCATACCAAATTTCAGCCCAATCCGTCCAATAGTTTGAGCTGTGCGTTGATAAATCAGTCAGTCAATCAGTCAATCAGTCACCTTTTTCTTTTATATATTTGAAACAAAAAACATGGGAGTGTCAAAAATTTACTTAATAAATATTTTGCAGGCAACCGAGTTCTATCCTATGGTGGAACCCTATCTTTGACCCAGGAGTTCGAATCTAGTGATGGTTACCCATACACGTCTGTACCTGGAACAGATGTTGTCCTAGTTGGAGAGAGTCAGTCCATTTTCTGGTCTAACCCTACATCAATCAGATCCGGCGAAGCATTGGTAAGTTTTTTTAAGCCTCAATTATAGCCCAATGGTTGAGGAGCGGACTGAATTCCGAAAGGTCGGCGGTTCAAACTCCACCCGTTGCACTATTGTCGTACCTACTCTTAGCACAAGCTTTACGTTTAGTTGGAGAGGAAAGGGGAATATTAGTCGTGATGATAGCAAGGCTAATATTCTTTTAAAAGAAAAAAAATAGTTTCTTTGATTTTAGTAATTTTTTGGATAAAAGAATTGAAAACGCACAACATTATCGACAGATATGAATGATTATAACAGATATTAGAAAACCTACAATCAGGCTGTAATAAAACAATATAATTAATATTCAAAATGGGGATATTCAAGGGGTGGATCAACAAAAACCTGTAAGGCTGGCATTGGCGATTCCTCCGGTGCAGCAAATGTTCATGGGCAGCGGTAATCACTTAACACCAGGTGACCCGCTGACATGTTTACTCGCTTTTTTTAAAAATAAATAAATATGTTACAGAGTTACCAAGTTCCCTTACGAGAAAATAGATGGCATAATCTAAATTCATTCGATGAAACGTCCCGAGAAGTATTTATGTCAGTACTTAAGAATTTGAAGAGGGTATTAGTTCGCGCTACTCTAGTGCAACAGAACATCATGTCTACTTCAATTGCTGACGTCTCAATGGACACTGCTGCTGTAAGCTATGATTCCTCTTCCCGTGCAGCCATAGGTATTGAGGTGAGTAAAAATACTTGTTTCTATGTTATGATTTATTTATATTTATCCTTTCCTATACCCAACCAAATTTCTGTTAGGTTGCTTAGGTTTCAACTCCCTGGAGGTCAGACGCATTTGCGACCAACTCAAAATTATGTGTCAAATTTTGCGAGGAGATGTTAATGCTCCAGAACTTCATAACCAACTGTGTCGCATACGTGTCCCTGAATCCAACAGTAATCTTCGTCCACGAAAAAATAAACTTTTCGTGGTCCCACATCATCGCACTGTTGCTAGATCTATGTCACCTATATCCCGTTCATTAGCATCATTCAACGCGCTTTTGGACAATAATGCTCAATGGGACCCATTTAATGATGGGTCTATAATACTGGTTCGGGAGTTACTGAAGTACGCTGAGAGCATTGCATGAATATGTCATTCAATGTTCTCAGCGTACATATTCAAAATTCTTTGATCTTTTATCGTTTTGTATTTTATGTCTTTTTTCTTGTACCCTTATTTGTATTTAAATTTATTATTAATCATCTAGTTAGTGTAAGTGGCACTGCCGTTCTAATTAGATATAAAATAAATAAAAATAAATAAATGATACGAAATGTCTTATTTATATTAATGAACTTTTTTACTGAAAACTGGAGGATGCCCGCAATTCGTTCGTTCGTTTTTTTTAAATCCCGTGGGAATACTTTGATTTTCCGAGATGTCAATTTCCGGGATGCAAGCCGCCTCTGTACCAAATTTCGTATAAATCGGTCAACCGGATGGGCTTTCAAGAATCCCATGGGAACTCTTTGATTTACCGAGATAAACTGTTTCCGGTTTTCCGGTTAAACTGTTGCGCCGTGAAAAGCTAGCAGACATACAGACACACTTTCGCATTTATAATATTAGTATGGTTTAAAAAAATCATTATGGGGATCTCAAAGTTAACAAAGATTATTGGAACCGTTTTATCTATGTAAATGTTTCAAAGGTTTTCATTATCAAAGGTCCCCATTCTATCAGGTGCCTTAATAAAAACATTTCTGAAAAGCGTTTTTATTATTTCTAATACAGGAGTGTATGTGCCCTGAAGGCTATACTGGAACTAGTTGTGAGAGTTGTGCACTTGGGTTTTACAAGGACAGGGGCGGTTATTGTCGACAATGTAACTGCAACGGTCATGACTGCCAGTTGGGTATCTACGACGAAGTCATCTGTAACTGCAGACCACCTTATACTGGATCTGACTGTTCCACTGTTGGTGAGTAGGATTTTATTCTATTTGGTTGAAGAAGCACTGATCATAATTTTTCAATTTTTACTATGTAGGTACTTTATCTATCCCATTCTCCGTAACAATCCCAAAACTCTTATTTATAGTCTATCATAGTGTTGTATCTATTGAAATTTATCTATAATTGACAAAATATATTTGACATGACCATTCTATATAACCGACAAAAAGTTAATAACAAACATTTATTTTTCATGTTTCCATAATAGGTATTTAGGATCAAGTTACAATGTGCATAAAATTGTACCTATGAGTAGTAGTTACCTATATACAGTGGCGTGCGAGTCATAGAGGCATAAATGCACTGCTTACACCAGTAGTAATAGCTCAATGCATATTTTTCATTATGAACTGCCAGTAAACAGGTTCCTACCTAACTAATGCCTACCCTGGCTTCAAACCCTGTGCACGCCACTGCCTATATAGTTACTTTTTTATGTAAATGTTGTATAATATTATAATATATATAATAAACAAGTAAGTAAACATTTGCATTTATATTTGGTTGAATTTAAAAAAAAATCCCTACTATTATATTATCCTACACCCATAACGTCGTCACTGCGCGTGCAAATTCCGCTATGTGGACATTCACAAGTTCTCAGGAAAAACTTCTAATTTTAAATTATCGTACTTTTTTTTTTATTTTTATTCAGATACAAGTTAGCCCTTGACTGCAATCTCACCTGGTGGTAAGTGATGATGCAGTCTAAGGTGATAGCGGGCTAACCTGGAAGGGGTATGGCAGTTTTTAATAAACCCATGCCCCTTTGGTTTCTACACAGCATCGTACCGGAACGCTAAATCGCTTGGCGGCACGGCTTTGCCGGCTTACTAAACTAAAAGTAATTCATATCTACTTTTAGGTCAAAATCACATTACTAAAAATGTTATCTCTTAAACTAGAACACACATGCTAAAATACAGCTTTTTGCATGTACACAATATGTTTATTAAAACAGAACAAAATTGAATCAAAAACGAAAATTAAAAATACATAGGTCAATACTGGCGCTTTTTTCATGCGCAGCGACAACGTGGAATTTTGTTAGAAAAAATCCAAGTTATAAACGCAGATTTTAATTTGCGTAGCAAACTTTGATGTACCGGTATCTGATATTTTCCAAAAAACTAATAACATTGATTACAAATGGACAAATTTCAAGTTGGAAGGTATTTTCTTTGAACCACATACTTATATAATTATTGTGAAATGCAATAGCATAAGTCCCGCAAATTACTACTGCGCGTGGCCGCCATTTTAGTGACGTCAGCACTAGACTGAAGTTTCGAGCTGATGGTATATTTTTATTTCGGCTGACGTCAAAATGTCGCATTTCGATGTTAATGAGACATGGTTCCAGCGCAATAGCAATTTGCGGGACTTATAACCAATATTATGAAATGACCACTAGGCTTGATCATGGAACTACATCCTCATATACACGAGGATTACTCAAACTCCTCGGTGGTTGGAGTCACTTTCACTTGCAAGTACCGAGCACCTGAACCTCTCACCATTAAGTTTTACTACGCCGGACAAGAAATTGTGGGGGCCAAGCAATACACGGAGTCGAAACTTTATAAAGATGGTTGGCGGGGTGAACATACGTGGCGAACCTTTTGGAATACTAAACATCGAGAAGATATTTACGAATGTCGAACGATCACTAAAAATGGATTCGTACTAGGGGTATTGTCTACTACTTTACCAGAAAAAGGTAGCCAGAACCTACAAAGATACCTAGCATTGTTGTGTCCCGTCACCTGTTTCGGCTAATACCAGTCATGCTTCAAAGATTCATTCATAAATAATTGTGGAGTCGTCAGATCTGTTCGTGACCTTTAATTTTTTTAATTTGCCAGTATGTTTAGTTACATAAATCATAATAAAATTTATTTTGTATCTAACAAAGTGTTGTAATGTTTCCACATTTAGTCGTTGTTGTCGTATGTCTTGCGTCCATTGATGTTGATTAATATAATTAATTAGAAAATTGACTACTTAATGTTAAATTTTGGTTGACTTTAGTAACATTTATGTTGGATTTTGAATCAAATTAAAAATCCATTGTTCGTAAATATATGTACTGAATTTGTAATTTTCGAATTTTCTGGTTCGTGAATAGTTCCAAACATACCTGCATGCGTCCGATTGTAATATGAGACTGATATAAGTACCTATGTATTAATTGACAATTTATTTTTGATTCATATCGCATACTGCAATGAGAACGTTATATTTTAAAGCCCTGGTGGAGGCATGGCTTAAAGCATTGAATTCATTATTATTATTGTTTAATTATGACAATAAACTTATATTTTATCTCTTTGGTTCAAGAATTCTTTAAGAACTTACAATATATTTCAATGTACGAAAATCCTTAAAATAGGGAAAATAATTTTGACGAATAATTTAAAGAATTATCATTGTCTCATTCGTCAAAATAATTTCCATATAATTTTGTGAAAAATACAATTTATAAGTAATTAGCTGAATTCGGCTACTGGCTATACTTCTCTGTAGTTCAGTCTGAAAATAATTCCCGTTTCCACGGGAGTTTCGTGATAAGAAGTACATAATGATAAAAAACATATTTTTAAAGAAAGCCAACTTCGTGTAAAAATTTCAAGTCAATCCATGGACTAATTTTCTAGTTTTGCGGACACAGACATACAGAATTTGTTATACGTATATTATAAATATTTTAAGGGCCATAGCAAATTTTAATCGCGCGTTCACATCTAACTATTGTCAGCCGATGACCGCGAGCGAGCGTTACGCAGTTTATTGGTTTTCCATACATATTTACACCATACCGACAATACGCTATTATGCTATTAGGCTATACGTACGGGATAGGACGTCCGCCTACTAATCACAGGTCGGGGGTTCAATCTCGGGCAAGCACCTCTAACTTTTCGGAGTCATGTGTGTTTTAACTAATTTAATATCACTTGCTTTAACGGTGAAGGAAAGCATCGTAAGAAAACCAACATGACTGAGAGCTCTCCATAAAGTTTTCAAAAGTGCGTGAAATCTGCCAATCCGCACATGGCCAACGTGGTAGACTGTAGCCAAAACCCTTTGCACTCTGAGAGGAGACCCTTGCTTTGTAGTGAGCCAGCGATGGGTTGCTCATGATGATGAGTTGCTAATTCTCAGCGGCCTATATTTATACTACGCTATTATGTGTCACGGACGGATTGGCTTAGCGTATTGTCAACATAGTGTGAACGAAAAAAACTTTATGTTCACAAGGCTCACAGTGAGCCTACTCAAAGTCATCGGCTAACATTACGTTAGATGTGAATGCTCATTAAATATTGCGTAGGTATCTGAGTGTGACCTAATCAAGTCTTTTTAACACTCTGTTTACTTTCAGGCGATGGTGAACCCGGTGAAATCACTACAAGAGGTCCACCTACGCAAAGCACTGTCGTAGTAAGGATCAGGCAACCAAAGATTCAAATTCAGGAAGTTGGAGGCACTGTCAATTTCACCTGCCAAGCCCGTAGTCGAATGGTCCGTGTACCTCTGCAAATTAACTGGTACAAGGCCGATGGATATTTACCACAGGGCAGATCGCAAGTTGATCCAACCACCGGATTACTACTTATTACCAACCTACAAGTATCAGATAGTGGAAAATACATCTGCCAAACCACTGACGGAATTTCTACAGAACAAGATATCGCCACCCTTAAAGTTCCAGGTATGTATATGCCAACTTTTAATTTCAATAAGTTCATCATCATCAGCATCATCATCAACCAATAGACGTTCACTGCTGGACATAGGTCTCTTGTAGGGACTTCCACACGCCATGGTCTTGCGCCGCCTGAAGCCAGCGGCTCCCTAAGTCTGCTTAATAAGTTACTTTGTTGAATTTCTTGTCATTCTGTAGAAATTGGTAATTGGACATTGGAACTCTCTGAGGGCATTATAGGCTGATGGGATGTATGAGAGTCGAATTTAACCTCACTCGCTTTATTTTGATGAGTGCTTTTCGAAAAGCACTGATAAGAACCTGATAATAGAGATGGACAGTGACAATGAAACTCTTTAATGGCATAGGCAGGATATACGAGTTTGGACTTAAATGTTTTCATTTAATAATTAGTAGAGTAGGTACGTGGCAGAAAGTAATGTACATCGACCTTTAGCAGATTTGTAGAGCGTTGTCCCTGTCATTGAGACCGACTAAACGTCATATAGGTATGAGTGACAGAGACAACGCTCTACATAGCCGAAATGTCATTCTAAAGGCCGATGTACATTACTTTTTGCCGCGTACTGTACATCGACCTTTAGAAAGACATATCGGCTTTGTAAATAAACACGTTTCCAGCTTTGACTCCAGTTATGGCACTCAATAGCAAAATAAGATGTTCTACTCTATTTTTCATAGCAATTAAATTCATCATGATCAACCCATCACCGGCTCACTACAGAGCGCGGGTTTCCTCTCAGAGTGAGAAGGGTTTTTGGCCATAGTCTACCACGCTGGCCATGTGCGGATTGGTAGACTTCACACACCTTTGAGAACGTTATGGAGAACTCTCATGCAGGTTTCCTCACGATGTTTTCCTTTACCGTTAAAGCAAATGATATTTAATTAATTAAAACGCACATAACTCCGAAAAGTTAGAGGTGCGTGCCCGGGATCGAACCCCCGACCTCCGATTAGAAGGCGGACGTCCTAACCACTAGGCTACCATAGCTTATAGGCTACTATAGCAATTAAATTAATATGTTGTATTTCATGCAAACATTAACGGATTAGTTGTACCTGAGTGGGTTTTTTACGCGAAAGGTGAGGTAGAAATATTGTACCTATAATTACGTCTCTTAGATCTTATTTATGGCATACTCATATTATTATTAGTTATACGAATGTGTTCATCTTCTTTCTATCTTTCTATATATAAAAATGAATCGCTGAATGTGTTGCTGATCGCAAATCTCGAGAACAGCTGAACCGATTTCGCTAATTCTTTTTTATAATATTCCTTGAAGTACGAGGATGTTTCTTACGGAGAGAAAAATTTTAAAAATTGCCTGTAAAATAATCGACTGTTAGGCGGTACGAAGTTCGCCGGGGCAGCTAGCGTATAATACATATATTTTTAATTTTTAGGGTTCCGTACCTCAAAAGGAAAAACGGAACCCTTATAGGATCACTTTGTTGTCTGTCTGTCTGTCTGTCAAGAAACCTACAGGGTACTTCCGGTTGACCTAGAATCATGTAATTTGGCAGGTAGGTAGATCTTATAGCTGACATTTGGGGAAAAATCTGAAAACCGTGAATTTAGGGTTAGATCACACAAAAAAAAATTAAATTGTAGTCATGAACTAATAATTAGTATTTTCAACTTTGGAAGTGAGTGACTATATCAAGTGGGGTATCATATGAAAGGTCTTCACCTGTAC
This sequence comes from Maniola hyperantus, assembly GCF_902806685.2. Classification (NCBI taxonomy): domain Eukaryota; kingdom Metazoa; phylum Arthropoda; class Insecta; order Lepidoptera; family Nymphalidae; genus Maniola; species Maniola hyperantus. The sequence goes on from NC_048564.1 coordinate 3,895,634, forward strand.
ATTCTGAAACAGATTTATTTTTTATTTTTATGCATCATGGTTTTTGAATTATCGTGCAAAATGTCGAAAAAATACGACTGTAGTACGGAACCCTCATTGCGCGAGCCTGACTCGCACTTGGCCGGTTTTTTTTTAAGTATAAACTACCTGCAGTCTATTTCTCCTTTAATTTCCTAATGCTAAGGTTGCCTGGTACTGATAGAGATGGCCACTAAGCGATAAGGCAGCCTTTTGTATCCTACCTATCTGTGTTTTTTTATTCTTTTACTGTTGTTTTCAATCTTGTGGCGGTATAAATAAAGTATATAATCGTAATACACATCTCACTGAATGCTTTATTTAATGCTCATTTTATTTCTAGGCAACGATATGACCGCGCCAACAGTGTCGATAAGTCCATCCATGAAAGAATACCCGGAGGGTAGTAGGATTGAACTGTCATGCACGACCACCGGTAATCCTGCGCCAAGGATTACTTGGCAGAGAGCATCCAACCGAGCTTTACCGCGCAACAGTGAAACCTATGATGCCTTGCTCATCATTGAAAATGCAAGCGTTGAGGACTCCGGAGATTATAGGTAACATGAGTTATATCTATAAATATATAATCATATTATTTTCGCTGAGTTTACATTTCCTAATATATTTTCTACGTTAATAATACTTTTCAGATTCCGTTTATCGTAATTGTCATTGTCATTCATGTAATTAACATAATAATTGTAAATGCTAGGTAATTATTGCACACCATTATAATAGTAAATACACTGTAACGTGACTGCTGTACTACCTGTAAAACGTGTATTTGCAATAATAAATTATGATTATGATTATGAATTACTTTTAACATAGACATCATCATCTTCGTCATGATCAACCCATAGCCGGCTCACCACAGAGCACGGGTCTCCTCTCAGAGTGAGAAGGGGTTTGGCCATAGTCTACCACGCTGGCCATGTGCGGATTGGTTGACTTCACACACCTTTAAGAACATTATGGAGAACTCTCAGGCATGCCGGTTTCCTCACGACGTTTTCCTTCACCGTTAAAGCATGTGATATTTAATTAATTAAAACGCACATAATTCTGAAAAGTTAGAGATGCGTGCCCGGGCTCGAACCCCCGACCTCCGAAAGAAGGCGGACGTCCTAACCACTTGGCTATTACAGCAGCTTGACAAGACATACAATAAAAGTAAAGGGAAAAATCTGAAAACCGTGAAGTTGTGGTTACATCACACAAAAAAAAATGTTTTCATTAACAAATAATAAGTATTTTCAATTTTCAAAGTAAGATAGTTATCTATAAGATAACTATACCAAGTGGGGTTTTGTTAACCTAACCTAACCCAACCTGTTTATTCTAAAACCGATTTTGATTTATTTTTATGAATTATAGCTTTTTGATTTATCGTGCAAAATGTCAAAAAAATACCTGAAACGGAACCCTCGCTGCGCGAATGTGACTCGCATCTGACCAGTTTTTTTATAACAGGTGCATAGCAACAAATCCCGCTGGATCCACCGAACGCACCGCTGTTATAACTGTCCGCCCAAGAGAGCCAGCGCAGAAGGGAAATCTGTCGGTCTCGGCCCAGTCACCAACACTCAGTGAAGGACAAAGCACACGGGTTGTTTGCACTGGCACCACAAACGTGCCGGCCGGCACGCTCGACTGGATCAGGTAATTAAACTTTGCAGCGAGCGGTGTTTGCACTTTACCGAAAACCAATATACAGTACCTAAGCACAGGATAGATTAGCTAAATAACTACTTGTTCCAACAACATTATCGCACTTCTTAATAATCAGTTATGAGATACGAGTAACACACAATATTAGAGCCTCGATAGAGGAGCGAACTGAAAACCGAAAGGTCGCCGGTTCAAATCCCAGCCGTTGCACTATTGTCGTACCTACTTCCAGCATAAGCTTTACGCTTAATTGGAAGGGAAAGGGGAATATTACTCAGCAAGATAAACTTGGCTAATATTCTTTTTAATTTATTTTTTTAAGATTTGTGCACTATACCGCAATTGCTTTTATACATAGCAGAAAAACATTCAAAATCAAATCTTGAAACAGAGCAACCACCGAATTTCTTGCTGGTTTTTCTCGGTAGCACGGACACCTACTCCTACCATCCGTGTTTCACACCTTAGCGGCTCGTATCAGAAACGTTGAGCAAAACCGTTTCGTATAAGTCCCGCAAATTGCTAATGCGCATGGCCACCATTTTAGTTACGTCAGCTCTAGACTGAAGATTCGAGCTGATGGTATATTTTTATTTAGACTAACGTCAAAATGACGTCATTTCGATGTTAATGAGACATGGTTCCAGCGCAATAGTAATTTGTGGGACTTATACCTACGAGTAGAAACATTCATCCTTATTATTTTTATCAACAGACAAGACGGCACGCAATTCTCACCTAACGTTAGAGCTGATAACGGCGTACTTTACATTGACGTAGCTCGTCTTGAGAACCAAGGCGTCTACATCTGTCAGACCGCAGCCCCAGACGTGAAGCCAGTTCTCGTCGTGTTAACGGTCATACCCACTGGAACAGTATCACCGAACGACATCACAAACATATCGCTATCAGTTGACAGACTGACAATACCCACTGGTGGTAGAGGAGAAATCGAATGTTACCCCAGAGGCGATCCAATGCCACTCATAAAATGGTCGAAGGTAACTACTACTATAATTTACTAGAGGATACCATACTTTAGTTTTCCTAAGTTTGATTAAAAGATAAACAAATCGAATTAAGATTAGGTCGCTGGTGTCATGTAAACAATTTATGATTTTAGCATCAAGACAAATTCGGGCCAGGAACAAGTCAAAGGGACAACACGTTGATCATAACGAACGCACAAGAAAGCGACAGCGGTTACTATCTGTGCGAAGGAAATGTTGACGGTAGACCTGTCGTTAGCAACTACGCCTATGTAGACATTGAAAGTATGTATTGATTTATTTTTTTCACTTCTCAAGTAAGACGTTATGCCGAATACTTCCTTTCTTTCAAAATTATATTTGTTCTACTGTTCAGTTTTTTTTTTGTATAAATTTTCAGAACGTGAAAAAGCTCAAGTCACCATCCACCCGCAAGCTGAGAACTCTGCTACACTGGGCAGTCAATTCCAACTGTACTGCGAAGTCACCGGTGGCAATCCAACACCGGTCATCACTTGGGATAGGGCCGGCGGAAGAGCGCTGTCACCTCACGTACAGATCTTACAAAACAACGTGTTGAAGTAAGTTAATTAATATTAATCAGTTTGTTTTTAGGGTAGGTACAGGCTACAGCAGCTCATTATGCAAGGCAAAATAAGAGGTAAATGTAGGCCTGACAGTAGACGAAACTCCTGGTTTAAGAACTTTCCTAAGTCAGGCCAAGTGGTCAGTACAAGGTCACTGTTCAGGGCAGCGGTAAACAAAAACCAGCTAGCTTTAATGATTGCCAACTACTAATAGAAAATGGCGCTAGAAGAATAAGAACGCAATCAAATAATACGGCCATTTATACAGCATATTATTTTAACACTTGCAAATAAATAAAAAAAGCTAAAAATCATTAATAGTAATGTATTATCTATCTATCTATCCTAAGTGAGTACTATCCTAATTATCCTAAGTGAGTTAAGGAAGGTCATTATCTAAATGAGGAATAGAAAAGGTCCTAAAATGGAACCTTGTGGGACCCCTATTTTTACAACAGATCCGGGAGATCGCTTTCCATTCACGTCTACCTTTTGTATTCTATCATTCAGGTAAAAGCTCATCAACTCCAGTGCTCCCTCGAGAATCTTCAGACCATACACATCAAGTTTCCGAGGATACAATACTAAATAAAATTTTGTACTTTTTTAGATTTGAAAATGTGGAGGTGAATGATGAAGGGGAGTACACGTGTACAGCCACAAACGAAGCTGGCTCTAACAGCGCTAGTGCGGTCCTTAAAGTCAGATCTACTCCGGTTATCAGAATTATACCGGATACCTATAACAAGCGCTACCGAGGCGACAGTATTAAAGTTGAATGTCGCGCCGATGGATACCCAGAGCCGGAAGTTTCGATAAGAAGTAAGTTTATATTTTTGCCTAAATCTCTGACTGACTGACTTATATATCAGCGCACAGCCGAAACCACTGATCCTAGAGACATGAAATTTAGAAGGTGTGTTCTTTATAAAGAGTGGGTATCGAATAAGAAAGGATTTTCCGAAATTCACCCCTAAATGGGGGATGGAAGTTTGTATGAAAGTCTATCATTTTTAAAGTTGCATCGATGAAAATTGGTATTTGGGTTTTCGGTTACAAAAGAGAAAAATACGTAGGTAGGTACCTATTTTAGGATTTTTGAAAATTCTACCTCCACGCCGATTTTCTAAATTCCACCCGAGTGAACCCGGGGCGGGTCAGCTAGTTGTACTGTATAATGCTTAAAAAATGAATTCTCACGCGCCATTTTAACTTTTTGTATCAAAAGTACGATTTTAGTCTTGACTAAAAACACACCGCTTCAAGGTTTTTTGACTGACTGTAATGTTTTCAGCGAACTCGGACATGCGTGTGCTAGTGCCACCTACGCCAAGAATCGCCTCTTTAACGATACCAAGTTTGAGTGACAGCGACGATGGAATCTACGTCTGTACCGCTTCGTCTGCTGCTGGCACTATCTCAGAACAATTCGTCATCCGCATTGAAAGAGGAGATACAACTGACGAGCAAACACCCGGTTTGTAACTTTGTACTACGTGTCACTTACCTATTTATTTAAGGAGAATATTGAAAAAAGATTTGCTTTGGTATCATATCTAGATTTTTTGTATTCTGTATGAAGACAAACAATAATTTATATTAACACTAGATGATGCCCGCGACTTCGTCCGCGTGGATGTCAGATTTTGAAAATCCCGTGGGAACTCTTTGATTTTCCTGGATAAAAAGTAGCCTATGTCCTTCCCTAAGATGCAAGCTATATCTGTACCAAATTTCATCAAAATCGGTTGGACGGATGGGCCGTGAAAGGCTAGCAGACAGACAGACAGACAGACACACTTTCGCATTTTTTTAAAAAGAATATTAGCCAAGTTTAGCATTCGGACCAATATTCCCATTTGCCCTCCAACTAAGCGTAAAGCTTGTGCTAATAGGTATGACAATAGTGCAACGGGTGAGGGTTGAACCGGCGACCTTTCGGATTTCAGTCCACTCCTTTAACCGTTGAGCTATCGAGGCTCTGAATACTGAGGCTATATTTATTATTAGTATGGAAGTATGGATAAGTGTATCTATTTTTTTTTCTTATAATATGCTGGGGTTTCAGATTACGGCAATACACCGACCGCTCTAAGAGCCATTGAACGTAAAGAAACGCGCATTGGGTGAGTCATTTGAGTTTTAACAATTTGACAAAACATACTGGGAAAGTTAAAAATACACCATGTGCAACGCCAAAGGCGCGGTTGACGTTTATTAAGTTATCACCTTAGATGCGTATTACGCAAATTATACGCGTACCGATTTGTGATAGAAGGCATATTATATTACACGTTATAATATGTCTTCATTGATCCATAGATGCATTTGTAAAAAGTCGTTTTGCTCAGGTCTCAGTTTTAAATTTCCGTTCTCCGTATTAAGCATTTAAACCAAAATGTTTTCGATTAACTTGAAACGCTTGATACGGCCTTGGCACTGCTGTTGCTCATTGTGATAGTTTAACACTTACTAGCAGAAATCTATTTATATATAAGTAAACTATAACGTATTTTCTTTTCAGTTGCAATGCATCTGATGAGTTTTACGTAGTTTGGGGTCGTGCTGACCGAAGACCATTGCAACCCAATGCAAGACAAATCGGAAATGAGCTAGTTATCTATAACGTAAGTAAAATTTGTATGACTTAATTTATGTGAACGAGCTAATTTGTCAAATTATTCAAGGAATGAAGTACTTTTGTCTTTATCTCCTTCAATCATTCATCTCTCTATATAAATAAGTACTAAGTACTGTTACTAAGAAGCTGTGGTAGCCTAGTGGTTAGGACGTCCGCCTTCCAATCGGAGGTCGGGGGTTCGATCCCGGGCACGCACCTCTAACTTTTCGGAGTTATGTGCGTTTTTAAGGTGACGCAGGACGCTCGACCAAAATTGGCAGCGCACGTGGGTAACATGTTTGCTTTTCACTTGACATTGTATGAGAAAGTTGAGAGGCACGATGATTTTCACTGAAATCAAGCGCGCGTAAAGGGTTTAGGAAAAGTATTTTTGAGAACAAACTGCTGAATTTATGTTTGCAAAGTAAAGTTATTTCAACTAATGAATAAATAAACAACGTCTAATGATAAATTGTTTTAGAATTTTCATATCCCTAATCTTATTTATTTACGCCCAAAGTTGTCATTAATTTAGTGTTCAAATAGGAATGTTTCGAGCCTCGTAACTTTTAAATCAATATTTTTTTCAATATTTTATATATCAATAAACCTAGATAATGACGAGATAAATCGATATAATTCTTAGTTTTGTGCGTACAATATCGAATATTGTTGTATTTTCCCTCCTACGTTTGTATGGAGAAAGCACCGAACTGAGCTGCCTTAAGTAATTAAAATATCACTTGCTTTAACGGTGAAGGAAAACATCGTAAGGAAACCTGCATGCCTGAGAGTTCTCCATAATGTTCTCAAAGGTGTGTGAAGTCTGCCAATCCGCACTTGGCCAGCGTGGTAGACTATGGCCAAAACCCTTCTCACTCTGAGAGGAGACCTGTGCTCTGTAGTGAGCTGGTGATGGGTTGATGAAGTACTTTTAACTTTTAACTTTTATTCACAAAATCTATTGACATATTAAACATTATGCTGAGACACTATGGAAGCCACCGCAGATGCCATGCCGGCGATTGATGAAGAACTGTTTTGAATCTTTACTGATTACGTTCTCTCTTCTCTCTCTTCTCTTAATATAGACTTCAAAGAGTGACTCCGGTAAATACGAATGCACTCTAATCAACCGCCGTACTGAAGAAGTTCAGCAATCAGCGTACACGAACCTGCAAGTCATAGCTCCCCCAAAAATCACTTTGCGACCGCCAACACAGACCGTACATCCTGGACAGTCCCCCACAGTGGAGTGTCTAGTTGAAGGAGATGACATTACTGAGATCTTCTGGAGACCATACAACTACACCTCACCTTCCAGGTAAACTCATTCACGTTTTATACAGGCACTTAGAAAACTATTAGCAACTACCTGCCTTTGTAAATCTTTGTTGGATTTTAATATTTTTTTCAGCGTACGTCATTATTTTTATCCTAGTTTATAATAAGGTAATAATATTTATCAAATTCAAAAGTAGGAAAATGCCCAATTTCTTAAAACTCTAAGCAAAAAATGGACTAAATAGTTTTGTTTTGTTTGAAACTAAATGTTTTGAGTGAATACCAAATCTCAATACCAAACTTTGATATTTTATTGTAGCCGAGTTGAATACAGAGGTCCTACTTTGATATTCCGTCAAATAGAAGTAGAGGACGCAGGACAGTATGAGTGTATTGCTCTGAACAGTATAGCGAACGCAAGTGGAATCGCAGAGGTTATCGTCAGCGGTAAGGATTTTCAATTCACTCATCACAGATTGCTTGATCATCTCGACTTTGTTCCCAAAAAAGCACGTAGCCAAATTATAGAAATTAAAGCACATACATACAATGTCATGGAACTCGCCCATCACCGATGTACAGATCACATTTTTATCGACTTGATTATTTTAAAGCACCCTTTATAATAATTTGCTATGCTATAAGGATATCCGAGAATTTAGAATTTCATGAAACTTCACATCTTTAACCACAAACTATTAAGTGAATGTTTATTTAATAAGAATGTGTATACTTGACTGCATGTTACAATAACCGTTCATAGAAGATACCGATCGGGCGACATTGGAGTCGTACGATAACGAGCAGTATGCCCACCTCGGTGCCGCTGTGCACCTGAGCTGCAATGTCTCGCAGCCCGACGTGCGCATCCGCTGGACCAAGAACGGCGGGCCGGTGCCGAGGACCGTCAGCCAGAAGAACGACGGCTCGCTTTTCATTCGACTCGCCCAGAAATCCGACAGCGGTCGCTATGTCTGTCTCATTCGAGATGTTTACGGGAGACAAACCACCAATTACATCAATCTTCACATCGAGGGTCAGTGCAAGTCGTAATATAGCAAAAGTTTCCTAATATTGTCGTCCAGTAGTCTACTACCGTTTCGATTCAATACTACTAAAATTTTCTTCTTGCTTGGAAGCCATGTTGATTTCACAAATTTTAACCCTGGCATGCTTAGCGGATTTGAATTAGTATCTTTTTATTCCTTCTGTATTAATTTTTCTAAAAAAAATTAATCTCATAATAGATAGGTACTTTTGTCGTTTTTACTGTACGAGTTGTCACCGAAAGTAAGTAAAGTATCTATGTAACAGAAAAAGCTGACATGTTTTTATTTTATATGAAGGTATTGAATGCTTGGATATGCAGTTTCACTGCTATGATGACAGCGGTTGTATAGATGAGGACCTTGTGTGCGACGGATTCAACGATTGTTTGGACTCTAGTGATGAGAACAATTGCTTACAGAGAAAGAAGCGCCTTTCCAAGACGCTTCTGGATCCCAATACAATTCCAAATGGTAAATTTAATAAGGGGACGTGGAATTGTTTGTCTCGGGTTCTGTGTTGTCTCTCCGGGATTGTCATAAAATATTTTAATATAATATTATATTATATTGTATCTACTAAGATTGTACTTGAAAGTTATAAAATTAGTCAGTAAGAGTGTGGTATACCTACTTTCATTGCAGCAATGGTAACAGGAAATTTTAACCTTACGGTATATATTATGATATGTATATTTATTAGAGCAGCTATTATGGTAACTTTTTAGAATTTGTAAACCTTTTATGTGTATAACCATCTTTTTTTCTACTAATAATCTCTGCTTTTGCATGCTCATGCGTTTTTATAGTAATTTTTGTTGTTAAGAATGGTGTTATGTTAAATAGTAAGTGTAACTTGTGCTTGTCAGTGGTCTCTGTGTTTTCAGATTTCAACTTCTATTTTTCACCAATTTTTGTTAATTTATTATTACTTTATTATTAATGCTTTACAACCATTTTAGGACCCCGTGACACCGCGGAAGCCTTGGTAGCAATAGATCAACCTCGGAGAACATATAGAGCTGGTGAGAGGATAGAAATTCTGTGTAGAGGAAAATCTAGAGACATCTCAGTAAAATGGGAAAGATACGGAACAAACCAATATGTCGAATCTCGAGTAAGTAACCTAAATAGGTGATCTGAACTTTAGATGCCAAAATTTTTACAATATTATTGTAACTTGAAGAGTATGCTAAGAATATCTAGCTAGTGGACAGTCAGTGTTTGTAAATGCAGTCACTTACCAGGAATGAGGTACGCGCGCCGTTCTAGGGGGCCCCAGTTAGTTAGTGGAAGAATTTCAAGTCTATAATAATTAATTTTGTGCCGAGAAGCCGTTAGAGGCTTGCTTTTTGTGCATGCGTCGCGATTCGTGGAGTGCTGTTGCGACGTCAAATTTGAATTGTCAGTTGACACTGACAGTACTATTTTGTTTTGCCGCTTTTGATTGGCCGTTCCAATTTAGAAGTGCCCACATTTATAATCTAAATATTTAAAAGGAAAAGGTGACTGACTGACTGACTGATCTATCAACGCACAGCTCAAACTACTGGACGGATCGGGCCGAAATTTGGCATGCAGATAGCTATTATGACGTAGGCATCCGCTAAGAAAGGATTTTTGAAAATTCAACCCCTAGGAGGGTGAAATAGGGGTTTAAAATTTGTGTAGTCCACGCGGACGAAGTCGCGAGCATAAGCTAGTTATTAAAATACCAGAAATATGGAACAGAGTATAATATTAATATACCATACTAGGCCTTATCGGTTTCGGGAACTGAACTGAAATACAGATACACCAAGCCCCAAGACCTAAGTGGTTGTTACTGGTTATTATCATTAATCAATGTAAGCATTTAAGATATTGTGAAATGCCTGTACATTACATTAATTATTTGCGTAATATTTTTCAACAGACATACGGCGACGGAGCACTTCTACATATACCTGAAGTTCAAGAAGTGGACGCGGGTGTATACAGATGTACCGGTGAAGACCGTTACGGACGCGTATCATATGACGATTTCAACCTTGAAGTTTTACCAGGTATTACAGATAATAACTTTCTTCAAAAAAATTGCTGGATAAAATATTATACCTATTCTATTAATTCATCTGATTATTTCTTTTTCTATGATTGAATACTGTAGAAATGTTTTTTTATTTCTTTGACTCTATCGGATTAAAATACGTGTTTTTCCTGTTTTAAGGGCAAACTAAACCAATGTACCCAACTAATGAAAGAGACACAACATTCACAGTTCATCTGGGTGATATAGTAGACTTGCCTTGTAATCACAACCTGGAAGAGCCAGTCGCTTACGAATGGAAACGCGAATACTCCCTACTTCCGTACGATATTAGACAAAACGATGTAAGTATAATTTAAGACACTTTTCTTTTGAGAAAGTATTTTATAAAGAGCAAAGCATGTTGACGTAGAAAGCTGCCCTTTTTGAATTTTTATTGAATGGTTTTTTATTAATTAAACGTAGGTACCTAGTAAGAAATTGATAGATTATAATATCATTCATCACTTTCTACAAAACTAAGTATATAACATTTTTGTCTGCCAATCCGCACTTGGCTAGCGTGGTAGACTATGGCCAAAACCTTTCCTCCTCTGAGAGGAGACCCATGTTTTGTAGTTGTGGCGTGTTGTAATATGGCGATGGCTTGTTCATGATATTGATGATGGCAATGATGAAGAAAGGCATATTTTCAGCGCAACCTCCACTTAAATGGAGTGACAGAAGCTGATGCAGGTACCTACGTATGTAGAGTGACCAACAACCGGGCACGAGTTGAGACGCGAGCGACTTTACGTGTGATCGGGCTTGTACCTAAGTTCAACGGCGATGGATGGGTTGTTCTACCAACTTTGAAGGACGCATACTTGCACTTTGACATCGAAATTTCATTCAAGCCTTCTGGTAAGGAAATGTCATCATAATTTTTTTTCTTTATATAAAATATCTCTCAACAGATATACTCACGTATTTAGTCGACGTTAGCCCGACTAGTTTTGAACCCATCCGGCGGCCAAGGGGGATATCCCACTTGATATAGTTATCTTACTTCGAAAATTGAAAATACCAATTATTAGTTTATGACCACAATTTAATTCTTTTTGTGTGATGTAACCACAAATTCACGATTTTCAGATTTTTCCCCTAATGTCAGCTATAAGGCCTACCTTCCTGCTAAATTTCATGATTCTAGGTCCACGGGAAGTACCCTGTAGGTTTCTTGACAGACCGACAAATAGACAGACAGACAGACAGACAACAAAGTGATCCTAGAAGGATTCTGTTTTACCTTTTGAGGTACGGAACCCTAAAAATGAAAAAAAAATAAGTTCTGTGGATTAATAGTAACTTGTAAATTCCAGATCAAAACGGAGTAATACTATACAACGCTCAAAACAATAATGGATCAGGCGACTACATGATCCTTCAACTCATTGAGGGTGTTCCAGAGCTGACTCTCAAGTTCGATACAGCAACGCCTCTGACTGTGACCGGAGATCGGCCTCTACAGCTTAACGTTTGGCACACAATACGTTTAAGCAGGAGCGGTTCTAAAGGTAACTTAAAACACACGTGTATTTCTCTCGACACGCAAGCGTTCATCATCATCAACCAATAGACGTCCACTGCTGGACATAGGTCTCTTGTAGGGACTTCCACACACCACGGTCTTGCGCCGCCTGGATCCAGCGGCTCCCTGCGACTCGTCTGATGTCGTCCGTCCACCTAATGGGGAGTCTTCCAACTGCAACGCTGCGTCTTACGGTGCAAGGTCGCCATTCCAGCACCTTGGGACCCCAACGTCTATCGGTTGTACGAACTATGTGCCCTGCCCACGCAAGCGTTATATCTAACTAGCTTATGCTCGCGACTTCGTCCACGTGGACTACACAAATTTCAAACCCGTATTTCACCCCCTTAGGGGTTGAATTTTCAAAAATCCTTTCTTAGCGGATGCCTACGTCCTAATAGCTATCTGCATGCCAAATTTTAGCCCGATCCATCCAGTGGTTTTTCACGAGAATTGCAATATATATTACTAGTAGGGCGCGTGGGTGCGCGGACCACTGAAGTGGTCCGCGAGCATGCAGCGTTGCTTTTACAAAACGCGGACCTTTTCTTAAATAAGATTTTTTTTAGTTTGGTCGTTCATATATTTTGTATAGAAAAATAAATTACGCCATCTTGAAATTTTTTTCTATTCATCGAGAAGAGCTTTTGATCCTGAACATCTTTTGCGAAGAAACTACTCTGACATATTTTATACTCTCCGAGATGGACACCGACGAAATTTGTATGGCGGCCATCTTTTTTTCGCCATTTTGAATTTTTTTTCAGGTCACTTTGGATTGGTCACTCAGGCAACTGGATGACGTTTCGAGTGACATTAATTGCTCAAGCACCACCCCAACTACTTTCAAGTTTTGCGTATACTAAAACTAAAGTTGTATAATAATATATATTATAAATTTGCTTAGGTTACGGATTGGAAACCAATCCTTAATATTTCTAAGGTTATTTACAATGGATTTTGTTTTGGCTCTCTGTACTGATTTTTCTATTTATTATGACTAGTGACAATGGATGTGGACAACACTGGACCGTTCGTAGCAGAATTCAATCCGTATGCAGTTCTAGACCTGAACGCACCACTGTACATCGGTGGCGCACCAGATCAGCGCCCTCCTGAACTTGCACGGTCTACTGGGTGAGCATTATTCTTTATTTATTTATATACTCAATATACTATATAGAAAAATAAACAAAACTCAACTTTGTGCGCGCACGCAAACATACCTTATTACTCTGTGGCGAAATGGTGGAATAGAATAGAATAGAATGTTTTTTTATTCATGTAAACTTTTTACAAGTGCTTATGAATAGTCAGGTAGTTTTAATTTACCACTGGTTCGGAATGCCGTTCCTACCGAGAAGAACCAGCAAGAAACTCGGCGGTTGCTCTTTTTAATTTTTCAATTTACAATGTTATTATACCGTACTATAACGGAGTACGGAGTGGAGCGGAGGGGTCGCTGTTCTGTGACACACTGACGTTTTTATTCGACACTTTGTTTTTCTCGCATTGTTGGAAGATATATAAAATAATAATGTGTGATTCTCATGTAAACTATAATTAAACTAAAGCAAATTAAACAAGTGTTTAAATCAGAAAATAATCCAAACCCGGCGTGATGCGCCTCCAAACTTAAAATTCCAAAAACCGACGAAGAAAATAATAATGCCACTAAACCTCTTAAAATCACACATTGAAGAAAAACCTAATGTTCAATTGTATTATAATTTATTAAAAAATCATAAGAGATAATTTAATAATATAGAATAGGACTCAAAATAAAGGACATAACATATTTAATGCAAATACTGAACCTTTATTGTTACCAAAATTAAAAAGATTAAGAATATAGGATACACTATCTCTCTTCTATAAAAAACTGTAAGACATTCATTTAATAATTGTTCACCATCCTCAATTATTATAATTCCACATGAATCACAAAGCATTGACTCGGTGATTTCCTGTCTTGGTAATTTTAAGCAGTTAATTTTTACGCACATTTTAGCTCCACTAATATTGAGTAGGTGTGTTTCCAAATTCAAACCATCTATTTTTCCTTAGTTTCGTCGGCTGCGTAAGCATGCTGATACTTGGTAAAGAGGAAAAAGTAATAATGGACAACAAAAACCTGGTGCATAATGTATTCGACTGCGATTCCTGCAATCCAAATCAATGTCTCAACGGTGGTGTATGTCAGGTAATGAACTTCTAACGCATTAATATTACTAACAGACTCGACTAAGAATTCCAAGATAGGAGTTACAAGGATTTACAGTATTAACTATTCTCACTTTTTTTTTTTTTAGTTTTTATCAAAATGCATTACAAAGTAGTAAGTATTACAATTTACATCTCGCCAAACTGCACAGCACTTTGTTGGCGAGTTTGCGCTCATAAAGGATAGATCTCTAGTCTTAGGATTAACTCTAGGTCTCTACCTAGAGATAATCTAATGGTGAAAACTTAGTAAAACTTTATCGTAGTGATAAAGTTATCTTGACCTATATGATTTGTTGTTTTATAGGAGGCCCGTAATGAGCGCGGATACACTTGTCTATGTGCAACGGGTTTTGCGGGACTCAACTGTGATCGCATAGGGGAGGCCTGCCGGCCGAAACTCTGCGGACCCGGGAAATGCATTGACACGCTTGACGGGTACAAGTGCGCCTGCCCCGTCACTTTCACGGGCAAGAAGTAAGTTGATCGGCTTTTGGCAGTTTCTTACGCCTCTGTTAAGTTGGGGTTCGATGGTACCATTTGGTGGCTATAAAATTCGAATGGTACCAGTAAAATGCGTTACTAAGGGTGCATTTGCACTGAGGCGGAGCGGAGCAGAGTCGTGTACTTTCAACCAATCAGATTATTGAGAGATCGCGTGATAAAATTATCAAATAGGTACTAATTAAGCTGATTGCTCTATTGAGCAGGCTCCGCTTCAGTGCAAATGCACTTTTCTCTAAAGTCTTCCTCAAATACTGAAAAGCACTTTAAAAATTAGGAAGACCTAAATTCAATTATTACAAACGGCATACATCCAAATAACAAATTTGTTTATTGCATTTTAAAATCTGCATGTTTCAGCCTAAAAATAGTTAAAAGATAGATGTGGCTTTTTTATTTAATTTGTTAATAAATTGTTTTTAGCTGCGACGTAAAACAGAACATAGACTACCCAGCTTTTACGGGAAGCGCGTATCTGGCGATCAAACCGCCGAACACTTCCCGGTTCCTGCGTATGTCCATGAAGATTAAAGCAAAGGCACCTATCACTGATGGTATCATAATGTATTGCGCCCAGTCAGCGCGCGGCCACGGAGGTTTCACTTCCTTGGCGGTGCACGATGGCCACTTGGAGTTCCGTTACGACGTCGGAGATGGTAAGTCCTTTTTACTAGTCAAATCATACTAGTCATCCTTCCTACTAGTCAAATCATAAACGTCAAAACGTGTATGAAATACATACAAGTGATGTCATAACTTCATCTTCATTTCGTTGTGGATACTAAAAATGGTTCGTCATCATCATGATCCACCCATCACCGGCTCACTACAGAGCACGGGTCTCCTCTAAGAGTGAGAAGGGTTTTGGTCATAGTCTACCACGCTGGCCATTTGCGGATTGGTAGACTTCACACACCTTTGAGAACATTATGGAGAACTCTCAGGCATGCAGGTTTCCTCACGATGTTTTCCTTCACCGTTAAAGCAAGTGATATTTAATTAATTAAAACGCACATAGCTCCGAAAAGTTAGAGGTGCGTGCCCGGGATCGAACTCCCGACCTCCGATTAGAAGGCGGACGTCCTAACCACTGGGCTAAAAATGGTTAATAAACTTAAAACTAACAGTGGACGTAAATTTTATGAACTTTGGAAAACCCTCTATTTAACAATTACTTACTAAGAAAATATTTTCGTTAACATATTCATAAGACTAAAGAAGTTGATTTGTTATTTTTTTTATTTTAGGTAACGTTCCGATTGTACTGAGCAGCAACTTGACCGTACAGCCCAATGAATGGACCGACGTGCGCATCGCCCGAGTTGGACACGAGGTTTCTTTGAAGATTGGCATGATCCACAACTATGAAGCCACTTTGGCTTCTGCAAAGGTACTAAGTTAACTAAGTTTTCAGCAGAAAATAATTTTATTCGTTTATAATGATCTATGACCTCTCTAGCGCAGTGGTAAGCACTATTGTCTTATTAGTGGGAGGTCCCGGGTTCGATACCCGGCAGGGGTTTGGTTTTTTTTTATTAAATTACTAGATGATACCCGCGACTTAATTCGCGTGGATTTTTTTTTTTTAAATCCCGTGGGAACTCTTTGAATTTCCAGGATAAAAAGTAGCCTATGTCCTTCCCCGGGATGCAAGCTATCTCTGTACCAAATTTCGTCAAAATTGGTTGAACTGCTGGACCGTGAAAAGCTAGCAGACAGGCAGACAGACAGACACACTTTCGCATTTATAATATTAGTATGGATAACTTTAAACAAAAAGTTATCAATTCTGGAAATTCATACTTTTGGAGATGGTGTTGAACAAATTGTTTTATTACAGGATCTCAATTTGGAAACTGCAATGTATGTAGGTGGAGTCGATGACACGATCATTCTCAACAATAACACGGGTGTCACTGGAGGTTTCAGCGGATGTATCAAGGACGTAAGTCAGCATATTATTCTATTTGAACCGTCTTAAGTGTTGTCTACTTTCCTCTCATTACCGGAAAATGGTTCATTACTAAAAATAACAAAACAGTAGGTAATCGGCTCATTACTGTCCGCACGCCGGCAATTTCTAAATATAATCTTCTCTTTTTGAGAGGAGACCCGTGTTCAATAGTGAGCTAACGATGGGTTGATCATGATGATGATGATACTAACATAAATTAAGTTTATTTTTTTAGGTTCATGATTTCATTAATATTCTGACTTATAATTACTTACTTTTTAATTTTTATTGCACGACTTGCACGATTTCATTAATATTTTGATTTTTTACTGAAAAAAAAATATTTTTACACGTCTTACACGATTTTTATTAATATTCTGATTTATTACTTATTGTTTTTATTTTACTTTATTTTTTCTTTTTATTATTTTTTTCTTTTTTTTCTATTTTTTTCCAGGTTACACTACATGGTGACCAGTTGGATCTTATCAATGATTCAATACAATCGGCAAACGTACAGGAGTGTGTTAACATTATTCGTGGGGACATACCCGAGGTAATCAATCAAATATAAAGTACTAGCTTATGCCCACGAATTCATCCGCGTGTACTACAAATTTCAAACCCCTATTTTACCCCCTTAAGGTTTGAATTTCCCAAAATCCCTTCTTAGCGAATGTCTACGTCATAACAACTATCTGCATGCCAAATTTCAACCCGATCCATCCAATAGTTTAAGCTGTGCGTTGATAAATCAGTCAGTCAGTCACCGTTTCCTTTTATATACCTATTTAGATAAATAGTTCGGCTTCATTTGCTTACGTAGACTAGGGGCTATGCAGTACCTAGTGAATATCTGGCGCAGCAAATTTCCAGGGCCGGCGGTAATTAATCATTTAACATCCGGTGACCCGTCACGTTTGTTTATTATTTAAAGATAAAAAAATGATTTTTCATAAATCATCCTTTTCGTGTTTTAAAATATATCCCGCCGGAACTCTTTGGTTTCCGTGATAAAAAGTCCTATGTCCGTCTCCAGGACGCACATCTGTTCCTATTCTTACTAATAGATGCTGCAAGCGACATCATTCACGTGGATTTAGTTTTTTTTAAATGCCGTGGGAATACTTCAATTTTACTGAACAACTTTTTACTGAGCCTATGGCTGTACAAGGAACCAAAAGCTTAATTGGCTATAATGCGCTGAAACAGATCAAATCTGTATGGTGCAACATACAGCATGCAATATGCACCACCCACCCACTGCTAAACATGTAGGAAAAGACAGCTACTAAGCAAGCAATACGCACTAACACCACGCAGCACCACACAAATCACAAAACACACTCGACCACGTTTCGCTCCGACACCGGAGCATCCTCAGGAGACGTAGATCCTTACAATGCACAATTACAATTTGTAATTGTGCAATGTGCATGAAAAGCACACAGACAGACATAGACACTTTCGCGTTAAAATTATTATGTAGTACTAGCTTATGCTCACGACTTCGTCCGCGTGGACTACACAAATTTCAAACCCCTATTTCACCCCCTTAAGAGTTGAATTTTCAAAAATCCATTCTTGGCTGATGCCTACGTCATAATAACTATCTGCATGCCAACTTTTAGCCCAATCCGTCCAGTAGTTTCAGCTGTGCGTTGATAGATCAGTCAGTCAGTCAGTCACCTTTTCCTTTTATATATTTAGATGAATAGTAAATCTTAAAATGTAGCTAAGATAAAAATTGTTTCAATGCAGCAGGAAAGCTTTTGCTCAGACTGCAGTAACGGTGGGTACTGCCAGAGTTCCGACTCGCCGTCTTGCACTTGCCAGCCAGGTTACAGCGGAGCGCGCTGTGAGAGTCGAGCGCCCGCCAACCCTCGCCTACAGGATGACCCATGCGTGACACAGCCTTGTCAAAACGGGGGCACATGCAAACCTGACCGGTCTGCGAACCTGAGATACAGTTGCGACTGCCCGCTTGGATACAGTGGCAATAACTGTGTGAAACGTAAGTGGAGCTGAGACTCTGAGTCTATAAATCTCATACGAGTATAAATAAAGTCAATGAAAAACAACACTTTACACTTGGTTTGACATAAAAATCTACTTATTCTATCACTAGCTGATGCCCGCGACTTCGTCCGCGTGGATTTACGTTTATAATAATCCCGCGGGAACTCTTTGATTTTCCGGAATAAAAAGTAGCCTATGTGTTAATCCAGGGTATAGTCTATCTTCATTACAAATTTCAGCCAAATCCGTCCAGTAGTTTTTGCGTGAAGCAGTAACAAACATACACACACACACACACACATACAAACTTTCACCTTTGTTACTTAAATAAGGCGATAATCTTTATGCATATTACTTAATTTCGAAGAAGCGTTTGCGTTCTGAGTGTTCTTCCCATTTGTTATGTTGCACTGTTGTACAAGACTATATTATGACCCACACTATGAATGACTGATTATATTTTTGTAATGCTTTGAATAAACATTTAAAAAAATGCAAAATATAATAAAACGAGATCGCATTTCTTACAGCATTGGAACTACTACAGAGTGTTGCGTTTAGCGGAAATGGATACTTGTCTCTGCCCCCCAACTACCTTCAATACGACCAGATAAGCTTAGAGCCAGTACTGATTGCACTCGCGTTCAACACCAAAGACGATGGTGTACTGTTGTACCAGCACGAGGAGAGACTGACGTATGGCGGCGACTACATCTTGTTGCGAGGTAAAATGATATTCTTCTTCTCTTGAATTTATGGCTTTTCTGTCTTTTCCCCTATCGGGTTGTTAGCTTCAGTACAAATTAAAACTAGGTTTAAAAATATTTTTTTACCTGTACCTACGCTTAGTACGAGATTTTATGTCTCTCCAACGTTGATAGTATTTTTTTGCAAAGTTGAGTATCGAAAACCTTCCGCATTATAGTAAACTGGATCTTAATTGCCTTTAACT
The DNA here is from genome assembly GCF_902806685.2 of Maniola hyperantus. Lineage (NCBI taxonomy): Eukaryota > Metazoa > Arthropoda > Insecta > Lepidoptera > Nymphalidae > Maniola > Maniola hyperantus. Next base: position 3,915,103 of record NC_048564.1, read on the forward strand.
ATATTTTAAAGCTCAAGTTTGTCTACACGTCTACAGCCAGCGCTCTAAGCGAAGACGTTGCAAAATTAAAATCAGTGGCATTGAATTTTTGACTTTAATTCAAGGCCCTTTAGGTTCATTTTATTTTGACGGTATTGTGTTTCGACTCTCAAATTCTAGCAACGTTAGGTGAGACGTTAAATCTTATACTAAGCGTACTGTAGTTAGTAAAATAGATTACTATTGATTATTTAGTAGCTTAGTTTAGTTAGTTAGTTTAGTTTAGTTATTAGTTCCACGATTTTTGCTGCTTGTTATATTCAAAGAACGGAACTAAAATATGGGCATATATTTTCAGTGAACAATGGCGTCGTGGTTGTCGATTGGGACTTGGGTGGTGGAAAGAACAGCCTCACAATACCTGTCCTCGTTACCGATGAAGAGCGTCACCAGGTATGGAAAATAATTCATGATCATCATCATAATCTTAACTCGTCGCCGGCTCACTACTCTCTTCTTTTCTCAGAATGAGAAGTGTTTTATTATAGCCCACCACTCTGGCCAAATGCAGATTAGCAGACTGCGCACACCTTTGAAAACATTATGAAGAACGGTCGTGTCCTTCGCCAAAACCCTGAACCTAGAAAGCCGAAACTTTACACAGAATCCCTTTATAATGTAGACAAATAATAAGGCCAGATTTTTAAAAATTCCCACGGGATAGGGAACAAAAGGAATTATATTTTCACTACGTAGACCGTATCTGTACTTATGCTGGATTCTTTAGCTTGAGCCCAGTCAAAAATTGGACTGATGACCCAATATCCGAATTTGGACTTAACTTGGTGATTCGGAGAATTTATTACAGTCCTTTGATTTATTTAGGGGTACAATTTAATAATACTGTCTCTGTTTTGCAGATAATTGTTAAGTTATATGAAAATGGCCTCGTCGAGTTGACAGTAGATAAAGACACTCGAGCGGCAGCTAGCAACGGCATTTCCAACGTTATGAACGCTGACTCCAAAATCTATTTAGGTAAGCTTGAATAAGGACAACTCCACAAATTCACTAGATATCAAACATCTGAAGCAAGTCAACATAAAATAAACACATACATGCCAATATACACACACACATACACACAAAAACATTAATCGTTTTAAGATTATTCAAGTACTGGCCCCGTATTAGAAAGATGTCATACACCACAAAGTAATTATTAATCTTGTTTATAATCATAATACTCAGTTTTAAAATACCGAAATACCACTTGGAGAAATTAACGAAACATAATATAAAAGCATTTGTGTAATTTAGTTCTAAAACATGATTTAATTCTTTTTTTAGGTGGTATCCCAGACCAACTGAACACTGAGTACAACTACCCAGGTTTTAGAGGTTGTATAGAACAAGTTGAATTCAGCGGTGGTCGCAGCGTCAATCTCGGAAATGCTGCTGTGGGAGGTATAAACACAGAGCGGTGCAAAAAGTAAGTTCATTAAAAATCATTCTTTACACACCTATATTTACATTTCAATCATACTAGTTTGGAAATCATTTTGAACGAACATAAGGCACATATAGTTTTCAAAAGCAGAATACAAAACACATACGTACATAGTGTGAATTTCAGTAGAGAACCGTTATGCAACACTTTTACACATTCTTTAACAACAACTATCACCATATTACTAACACATGATGGACACTGAAATTCATTTCCATATTACGTGTTACTAACAAAAAACCATTTATTCCACGCTGCTCGGATTCTACAGTTCCATGTTTCCCGACGTTTATCCATTCTTTGAAGAGTTTGAAGTTTTTGAGTCGCCTCCACCTAAATATCACTTTAATTGCAACAATAGACTTACTCCTTCACTTGGTCCTTTAGTAATTGCCCTAGTGCATTCTTTTATAAGCTTTACGATATATTTACGGTACGTAATCAGTCACTTTCTATTTAGTTCATTTATGCAGGGTGAAATCTTTCAAAGCTTTTTTCCTTTTCCCTACAATTAACGCTACTGATATTTCTGATACTGGCCACTTCAAAAATCTCACCCTGTACCTATATGTAACACGTTTGGTTAATCATTTATGTTCTGGTTAGTTTTCATTCTTAGTTCAACATGTAATTGGATTTGCATAAGCATATTTATTTCTCTCGACAAATACATTCAATCCAGACGTGACATAGACTAAAGGGAGCTATACATTTTATATTAGAGCATACTGTTTCAATCAACATAATATATGGGCTGAAAATATTCAAGAACAATATACGTTAATGTTTTGACCACGTAAATCAGTTTTTGGTTTTACGTTAATTTTTGCAACAATAATCAATGTTTTTAAACAAAATACAAATATTTAACATTATTATTAAAGTTAACTAAGCCTCTACATTAGTTTTGCAATGTTGCATTTTCTTATACAATTTGTTGACGGACGAATAATATTATATATTATAACTTTCAAAATAAATGTAATTTTAGTATATCCACTTATTTTTGTCGGACATCGATAATATTCGATAACTGACTTCACTTTAGATCTAAAACAAAACGCTTTCAGTGCGCAATCCGATTATCGATCGGCACACCAAATAAAATTGTGTACGACATAGGGCCACAATTCGTTTCAGAGATACCTACTCTGTATATTCGGATCTAATTTCATGAATTCTATGGAAATTCATTTCGTCTCATTTCATTTATTTAATTATTATTATCTTTTATTATTATATTTGTACCTTTTGATTATTTTGTACCTATCAACGACAAAATACTTATATATTTTTACTTATTTTAATTTACACATGTTTGTTTTAATTTACACATATTTTGTTGTTTAACTTTAGATTTTAAACAGTATGGAGTCTATAGTAATAAGTAATTTAGTTTGTACCTATTTTCATAGGTCACTATGGGGGTTCTAAGTCAACCAAGTAAAACGAGACATCTACATGACTCAAGGTTAGTATTTTTATCTTAGATTAGTTATCACGACCAACACATCACCGGCTCGGATGATTGCGTATCTCGCGACAGGCTTGCGAAAGGCGTAAATCTCGCGATCATTGCTGTCAAGTGTCCGGCTAGAGAGAGACAGCAATAGCCACAAAGCAAAATAAGAAGAAGAAGAAAGACAGCAAATGCACTATCGCATTGCTATTTTATTTTATTTTATTTTATTTGTTTTTTGCAATCAACAGCGATATATACAATATAATTTTACATAATAACAGACTGAAAATAAGGCCAAATAGGATTACAATTTACAGATTACTTAAATAGATATTAAATATAAATTTATAACAGTACGTTTGATAATTTAAACAAGCTTTACAATAATATAATAATATGAAAATATAAAAGTCAATTAACTAGTAAAAATACCTAGTAGGTGATTAACAACATATGTGTATGTGTGTATGTGTGAGTGTATGTATGGCTGTGTGTGTGTGGGTGTGTGTTTGTGTGTGGGAGAGAGTGTATGCGTGAGTGCGTGCTTGTGGGTTATGATATTATGCGGATTTATGTACTATTATAGATACTAGTATAATTATTATCAGTTACATATTATTATTTTTCCGATGCAGTTTAATTATTTCCTTTTTTAATTGCATTTTGGACAGGTGAAAAAGGTCGAAGTCTGAGTAAATTTTATTATAGGTTCGCGCCAGGCGTAAAATTATGGAATTTTGGGCGTAGGTTGTATTTGATTTCGGTACACACAATAGCTATTGCTGTCACGTTGCTGTCACTACTGCAATGTTTTACGTTATCACCCCGCGGGTTGGCCGTTTGGGTTTGGCTATAGTCTACCACGCTGGCCAGGTGTGAATTGGCAGAGGTCGCACACTTTTGAGAATATTATAGCGAATCCTCAGCCATGCAGATGCAGCCATGCAGCATGTCCTCAAGATGAAACCCTTATAAGATTACTTTGTCGTCTCTGTCTGTCAGTCTGTCCGGCTGTGCGTGTCTGTTAAAAAAACCTATAGGGTACTTCCCGTTGACCTAGAATAATAAAATTTGGTAGGTAAGTAAGTAGGTCTTATAGCACAAGTTAAGGAATAAATCCGAAAACCATGATTTTGTGGTTCCATCACAGAAAAAAAATGTGTTCATGTACAAATATTAGTATTTTCAATTTTCAAAGTTAGATAACTATGTATAACCAGTGTGGTATCATATTATGAAAGGACTCTATTTGTACATTCTAAAACAGATTTTTATTTATTTTATGCATTACTAGTTTTTGATTTATCGTGCAAAATATTGAAAATATACGACTGTAATACGGAACCCTCTCGGTGCGCGAGTCTGACTCGCACTCGGCCGGTTTTTTTAGTTATTATGTAGTACCAATAAAGCACATCTTTATTGTTTACTATTAATAATTTTTTTTTCCAGATAATAATCTGCTTTGTCCAGTCTACTACAAAGTCCTTACCTACTGTGAAGGAATATACTGTAATCTCTCTACATTAGTTAAAAGTTCCAAGCAAAAAATATGTCAATTGATAAATTAAATAAATTTAAAGTAATAATTATTGCATTTGTTTGATATTCCGTCTCATTTGTTGATTTTATTAGTTCTACGAAAATTATACGATTTCAAACTTGTTATAACATTGGTAGAGATTTTATTACGATGTACCATCGTAATTAGTATTAAGGTAATTTCACCATTCGGGACAATACTTCTAGCTAAGAGTAATTAGATAACTGGAATAATTAAGACGAGAAACTTCATTAAATGTTTGTGATAATAATAGTTAAATATTTCGCATACCAGATGAAGACCTACTCTTCGAAGCGTTATAATATAATATTATGGTGCCATAAAATTTGAATGTAATGTAATTGTTGTAGTTAGGAATCTATTTACCATGTTTTTTTTGCTTACTGAGCTTTTCTTACTATCAAATGATTGCAGATTATTATATCTCAATTTACTTAATGGTCGTCGTCGTTTCAACCGATAGACTTCCACAACTGGATGATGGTCCTGAGGCACTCCTTAATCATCATGTCAAATAGTTTTTTTCAATTATAAATCACTTGTAAAGCGTCTGTTTAGCAATCTTCTTTAATACCATGTGCCAAAAATGGTTTGATTTAATTTAATTTCTGCCACTGCCATTTTGTTTGCTTTTTTATCCTTATTCTTAAGATAAGTAGATAGCGCTCATCTTTTATAAGGCGACGAATATTCTACTTCTAAGAACTTAGATATTATAATACAATACAATTATTTTTATTTGTAATATTTTTCAAGAATGTACATTGTTTTATCCAAATCAACTGCGGTCGCATTTAACTTAAATATATCGCCAGTGATTTGTTTATCTCTTTCTACAAATTTTATATACTATTAAAATCGATGTTCATGGAATATGTTTGTTGTATTGAGCTTAGCTATGAGGAATACTGAGGCACTATATGCAACTTTTAAACGTGGTTATTATAAAATCACCTACCTACTGATAAAATTATTTTACTTACAACGTTATGATAATTAATAATACTGAAATAAAGAAATATATCAAAACTAAAAAAATATAATTTTCAATTATAAAAGCATTATAGTTATAATTATTTAAATTCATTTAAAAGTTGTCATAGTAGCCTACATGTTATTATTTAAGGTTTACATGTGTACTGAAGCTAAGTGAACAAATAACAATAAAATGAGAACTATCAATAAAATATTTGTTTTATTATACCTGCCTCAAATATCTACTCACCATCTTTCTATTTAATAAATAATTACTTGAATTATTACGCATTATTAAATAATGAAGAACTAGAGTAACTGACATATAGGTCAACGGGTTGCGAAGCTGAAGTGGCAATGGGTAGGGCACATAGTTCGTAAAACCGATAGACGTTGGGGTCTCAAGGTGCTGAAATGGCGAGCTCGCACCGGAAAACGCAGCATTGGAACACTAGGTGGACAGACGACATCAGACGAGTCGCAGAGAGCCGTTGGATTCAGGCAACGTAAGACCGTGGCGTGTGGAAGTCCCTACAAGAGACCTATGTGAAGCAGTGGACGTCTGTCGGTTGATGATGATTAAATGATAGTTTTCCAAGTCTATTTGTAGGGTCCCTGGACTTTTTGCAGTAACCTTTCCCGTAAGCCCTTTAGGTTGCAATCTTCCAACCAATTTATACATTTCTTTTCAGCACTGTAATAAATATCGTTAGGCACAACAGTTACAAATGGATCTGAACGATCTGATCGTATCACTAAAAAGTCATTTCTGCCTGTTTTCTGTACGTACGGCTTTTGTAGTCTAGCCCTTTGAGCCAAAGTGTTTAAGAGTTCGGTTTCTACTATTCCTGCTAACAAGTGATCTTTCACATTCACTACAGGAGTTTTTGGTTCCTGCCACGTAACTTCCTGCCGCAGCCAGTCCTTGAATTGATCAACATTTTTATCATTTGACAAAGTTTTGTATAAATATCTCATTTGTTCACTATTACTATCGTCATTTCTACGATTAATAATATTATCTTTAGCACGTGAAATGGCACCAAACAATTTTAAAAGGTACGCATGCTGAAAATCTTCTTCGTCTGAATCACGTATATTAATCCTTTTAGAGTGTACTAAAGAAAGAATTAATTCTGAAACAACCAATATTGCTATTAGTTGGAAACGTCTCATGGTATCTCAAATATTTAGAAATGTGTTCCTAGTCTTGTTAATTAATTAAATGTATGGAATATGTAGTTGAATTGCCTGTACTCGACCTATACTCGTAATAAAATGCTCTATGCAAGTAAAATTATATAAGCGGCAAATATTTCTAATTCGAAAAATTAATCAGCCGTGAAATTCAATCGAGTAAATATAATTAACAAAGTTATTTATTACTTCAGTCATATTAATTCATTTATTTAATTTTGTTGGATATAATAAAAGTATTTTATATTGCTCGTCCATAATGAGATAGGTATTTACATAAACTATGGATGCCTTTCCTACGCTAGACATGTGCAGGTGCTACGTTACTAAACATCGGATGTATGTCAAACCATTGCTCAGCACTCTGCGCTTGGCTACATCGCACATACTCTAGTGGAAGGGCTATCTAAATTCATTTCGAAAGAGCAATTTGAAAACGCTCAAAAGTGCTCAAGTTTTATAAGCCGTGGTCACGACGGCACTGCAGTGCTGCAAGAGATGAAGTTCAAGCTGTTGGAATATCGATAATTCAAAACTATCATATTAATCATTTTACATAAGCTGTGATAGCCTAGTGGTTAGGACATCCGCCTTCTAATCGGAGGTCGGGGGCTCGATCCCGGGCACGCACTTCTAACTTTTCGGAGCTATGTGCGTTTTATTTAAATATCACTTGCTTTTACGGTGAAGGAAAACATCGTAAGGAAACCTGCATGCCTGAGAGTTCTCCATAATGTTCTCAAAGGTGTGTGAAATCTACTAATCCGCACATGGCCAGCGTGGTAGACTATGGCCAAAACCCTTCTCACTCTGAGAGGAGGAGACCCGAACTCTGTATTGAGCCGGTGATAGGATGATCATGATGCTATTAATCATTTGCATTATAAGTAATATGTATGTCACAAAACCACGAAACAAGGCTGAAATTGTTTGCATATAGTAGTAGGGTCAGCAACAAAGCTACGTTTGCATCCGTCCATAGTCGCTTGTACTGGCAGGTGCAAAAATAGCTTTGTTGCTGACTATGCCACGACTGTTTCAGTTTCTCCAATATTCATAATATAAGAGCTGGCACGCACTACCAGTGCATTGAGTTGCGGTACGTTCATAATTCGCAGAACTCAAATGTATCAAAATCCGGTGCAGAATTAATTCCGCAGCGATTCCATATTGTTCTATAGTTCACAGATTTTGCGGAAAAAAATGTACGGAAATTTACCGTGGTGCGCCTAGGTATTTTTCTTTACCACCCTTTTTAGGTAATTTTCATAACAGCCCATTCCCACTTGTCGGCTGTCGGACTTGGATTTCAATTGGCATTTGTCTGAAACCGATGTTGTGTCGATGCCGACAAGAAAGTATATATAACTAGCTGATACCCGCACGACTTCGTCCGCGTGGATTTAGTTTTTTAAAAATCCCGTGGGAACTCTTTGATTTTCCGGGATAAAAAGTAGCCTCTGTCCTTCCCCGGGACGCAAGCTATATATGTACCAAATTTCGTCCAAATCGGTTGAACGGATGGGCCGTGAAAGGCTAGCAGACAGACAGTCAGACAGACAGACAAACAGACTATATTTATATTATTTATAATATTAGTATGGGTGTTATTATTTATTAAAAATAAATAATAATAATAATTATGTGTTTTATTTTCTTCTCCTAGGTATATAGTGATGAAAAATAGTATGTCACTTGGGGCCAAAATATTTTGTTCTTGAGGAGCGTAGGTATATTGAACTCCTCGCTACGCTCTGAATTCAAAATAACGCCCTTGGAGGTAACAAATTATCATTTTGGCCTCCTTTAACACAAATAACTTTTGTTTACTCCTAGGACAAAATATACTTATTTATGCAAGGTTTCACAAATTTTTCGAACATAATAAATTATTATTCAACTTACTTTTGTGATCTATACTACTTATAATAAATAAATCTTCTAAATAAACTCATTCTTAGATTATACTCTTATAATAGGTAGGTACGTATTTTTTTGTTTATTAACAAAAAATAACTTATACCCGATGGCTTTATGACGTACAACAATAAAAACACAGGTAAATTATATTTTTTTAATATCTAAAATTTTCCTCCGTGTCGAAGTAACAAACAAAAAAAAAATGAGCTTTTATTTTGCAGTATTAAAATAAAATGCCTTGTTATTATAATCTTTTTCGGCGAAATTCGTACTAAATAATTGTTATTTTCGTGAGAAATAATCCTTACTAAAAGGCACAGTGTAAGATCCTACTTAAGAATCTAATTGAGACTAAGCATACTTGGGAATATAATTGAGATTTCTTGCAAAAAATCGAACGAATGAAAAACAAAAAGAGACTCAATAGCTCAACGTTTAGAGTCGGAGGTTCAACCCTTTCACACGTACGTTAATCCGCCGCTGTAGATAAGTAGGTAGTTATGAAAACAAAAACAAATGAGTTTAAATTCAACTTTACTGCCATAAGTCACCAACATCAAGCCAAAAAATCAGTTACCCAACTTCGATGGAACGACAATATGCGAAAAATCAAACTAATAAAAGCTTTTAAAAATGGGATTTAGAGGTAACCCATTGAATGCGTTATCCATTTCGGTTGGATTCCCGAATTTCAAAATAAGTACGTGGATAAAAATTTCTCGACACAGAGATTCAATTGTGTCGTGCCCATACAGAGAGAGAGCCAGAGCGTGCGAGGCCTCCGTTATTGTATAAAAGCTGAAAGTTACTCTGCGTTCCCCAACCCGCAAACTAAAAGTTTACGGGTGTCAGGCAGGGGGTTGCCAAGATACTAAGTATCTGGCAATGTATGACGTGATATCTTTTACTATTCTGAAGAAATTATAAAAAAATTAGACTTTATACTTGATGAAGGATTTTTTACACCTTACCTGTTATCTCCCAAAGCCACCATGATCCAAACTTCGTAGTCGCTGATAGTTCTTCCCTGTGTTGCGGACAATACACGGAGAAACTTTCAGTTATATAAAATAACAAAGGTCTAGCACGCGCTGGCTCTTAGTCCAACACAATATACTTCAAATATGGTATAAAATGATTTATCGTATAAGGCGCTTGTCCCAGCGCCGGCGTGGATTGATAGTTGATAGTTGACTGATGCTCTCTTAGGGGTCAAAAATCAGTACACTTATCATATCAGTACCCTTATCATAAATGCGAAAGTGTGATTGTTTGTTGATTTATTGGTTTGTTGATTTGTCCTTCAATCACATCGCAATGGTGCAACGGTTTGACGTGATTCTTTGCATGACGTTGTTAATTTGACGACGTGTTATTATGACGTAGGCATCCGCTAAGAAAGGACTTTTGAAAATTCAACCCCTAAGGGGGTGAAATAGGGGGTTGAAATTTGTATAGTCCACACGGACGAAGTCACGAGCACAAGCTAGTTATAACTAAACTCGTTTCTCTCTATTCATTGGCGGTCGGACAAGTGTCTAATATTGGGGGATACAAATAAACCGGTATCCACGGTTACACTTACTAAAAACCGTCCGTGCGTATTAAGTGTCGGCTGATTACCTCTATTCAGGTTCAATAGATTATTCTTACTTAGATCCAGTTGCATAACAGGTGGTTAAAGTTAAGTCACGGTTACGGTTAACTACGGTTACTTTTACCGTCAAAAACCAATATTGTTGTACATGAATGATGATTTGTGCAACTCATTTTGTTTTTAATTGGCGGTCAAAGTTTAACCGTAATTAAAATGTAACTTTGATTCATATTTATCTAGAACTAGCTGACCCGGCGAACTTCGTACTGCCTAACAGTCAATTCTTAAATTTTTTATGTTTTTTAATATTAATTCTGGTATTCGGGACACCAGGTCATCCTTTATTGTATGGTATTAAAGTCCAAATTGACTTTTAAGTATTATTACAAATCTTTTGTACGGGAATTTAGAAAAGTGTTGTTTTAGACTTTTTCAGGATTTTTTTCTCTCCGTAAGTACCATCCTCGTACTTTAAGGAATATTATGAAAAAATAATTAGCGAAATCGGTTCAGCTGTTCTCGAGATTTGCGATCAGCAACACATTCTGCGATTCATTTTTATATAATATAGAGAAGAAGAAGATATTTTAACGAAAACTTCAAAAAGGCCTTTTTGGCGTTTTTGTTAAATTCTTGATATTGCTGGCAGATTACACCTAAATTATTATTGTTATTTATGGACGGACGACGACGGTGCGTTTCCTCTAAAGTACGACAAATTATTATTTATGAGGTCTGATTCTGCAGAATTTCAACTTTAGACCTAACTATGGCACAGTTTCAGACCTTTTTTTAGAGTCTTACTGGAAAGAGTTTTAAAGTTTGTATTCAGTGTTCAAAATTATAACCTTGGACTCAGTTTTAGACCAATTTGCTTAAAAATAAGTTCTGAAGTGAATCAAAAGAGTTTTGTTCTTCTTAATTAATATAATTTAAAACAGCATCTTCTCTTTTGGTTTGTAAGTTAGAAAGAAATCTCTGTACTGTGGCACTTGTACGGGCGATTGGCCTGGTAATCCACAGTTGGTTAGAGTCTCGCGGACTTTCTCCTCATCCAGTTCTTTGGTTTCACATACGTCTGTGAGAAATTCGTTCCATTCGTCCCAATTTAGTTCTGTTTTACTAAAACAATTCCAAACAATTAAAGCGTAAACCTTAGTTAGGTTTGCGTCGTAGTGTCAACACCACAGTATACTGCATACATTTTAAATTATCACCCACCATTTTAACTATATGTGTCAACTGTCATGTCAAAAGTACGATTTTAGTCCTTATCATAAAGATAAATCGTGCTTTTGACATTACAGTTGACGCATAGTGCTAAAATGGTGAGTGAGTTCTCATTGTACGGACTATATTTATAATAGGGTTAGTAGCGGTATTATATTACTCGCTTCGATGACGGTAAAGGAAAATATCGTGAGAAAACCTGTATGCCAGAAGTTTTCCTATTATGTTCCCATAGATGTGTGACGTTTGCCAATCTAGACTTAGCCAGCGTGGTGAACTATGTAAACACATTTTTTTTATTTATTTATATACAAGTTAGCCCTTGACTGCAATCTCACCTGGTGGTAAGTGATGATGCAGTCTAAGATGATAGCGGGCTAACCTGGAAGGGGTATAGCAGTTTTTATTAAACCCATACCCCTTTGGTTTCTACACGGCATCGTACCGGAACGCTAAATCGCTTGGCGGCACGGCTTTGCTGGTAGGGTGGTAACTAGCCACGGCCGAAGCCAGACCAGACCAGAAATTTAGAAATTATAAAATTCCAAACCCCTGCCAGGAATCGAACCCGGGACCTCCCACTATTAAGACCACAGCGCTCACCACTGCGCCAGGGAGGTTGTCAATATATATATTGTGTAATAAATAAAAATAGCCTTTATTTCCAAAACATGCATCAATATTCATATTAGATAACATTAAGTTGTGTCCTTTACAGTATAATATTTCATTGAATTAGATTATTATATATTAGTTACACCTATTTACATATTTGATATAAGTTATTACATTTCTAATATTTACCTACTATGAGTTTATATTGTTTAAAGTTTTTTTTTTTTTTTTTTTTAAATTATGTCCCGTGTCTCGGATTGCCTGTTGGCAAAAAAGACGTGGAAGTGTTCTCCGAGATAATGACCGTGCATATATTGTGTAGTGGCACATAAAAAAAAATGGCGAGTCCTTTTTAAAAATTTACGCATTATATAAAAGGACCTATTTGAACATACTTAAAAGGTATAGTCCGTACAAAATATTTACTAGCTATTACTCGGCATTTCAACCTTAAGACTGAGTAAAATCATCGTGGAGAGCCCTTGTTCTAATTAATTGAGATTTCACTCACGTTGTATTTGCAAAATTACGCCTTCACATAATAATATACTAGCTGATGCCCGCGACTTCGTACGCATAGATTTAGGTTTTTCAAAATCCTGTGAAAAATTGTTGATTTTCCGAGATAAAGTAGCCTATGTCACTTTCCAAGTCCTAAACTATACCCATGCAAAAATTACGTCGATCCGTTGCTCCCTTGCGACGAGATTGAAGGACAAACCAACAAACCAATAAACAAACCAGCAAACAAACACACTTTCGCATTTATAATATTATGGGTAGTGATAATATTATGGTTTGTGATGGTAGGCTAGTGAAGACGTCCGCCTCCTATTGGTTATGCGCGTTGTAAGCAATTTATTATCACTTGCCTTAAAAGTGAAGGAAAACATCGTGAGGAAACCTGCTTCACCGAGAGTTTCCATAATGTTCTCAAAGGTGTGTGAAGTCTGCCGAAATGCACTTTGGCAGCGTGGCAGACTATGACTTAACCCTTCTCATTCTGAAAGGAGACCCTTGGTGGGACTTGGACCCATTAGTGGTCCAGCAATGGATTGATCATGATGATGATGATGCGCAGAATGGCCTTTTCACAAAATTTCCTTTCTTGTAGCAAATTTCTCAGAATGTTTATTTCTCAAAGTCCTTTACTAGAAATGTCCTAATGCCCAACAAAGTACCTACCAGTAAAACAATCCATACTAAGTACTTATTACTAATATTATAAATGCGAAAGTGTTTCTGTCTGCCTGTCTGCTATCTTTTCACGGCTCAACAGTTTAACCGATTTTGATGAAATTCGGTACAGAGTTAGCCTACATCCCAGGGAAACACACAGCCTATTTTTTATCCTGAAAAAATAACACATTCCTACAAAAAAGCGGAAAAGTTAATAAGTTATGCGTTACTTAGCTGCATTCATACCTACTAATATTCCATAAAATATTTTTTTTTTTATTAAAACAGTTTATACACTACGTATAATAATAAGCAATCACTGAAATTTAAGCGGGCAAAGCCGTGGGTAAAAGCTAGTACAAAAATAAAATTAATACATATTTGCATTCTACCTAATACCACATTACTAAGCCTGACTCTACGTCTTATTTACGTGTATTTGTAAAATTACACCTCCGCCTAATGTTATGGTGGTTAATATACAGGGTAATAAGCAATATCAAAAAATTTCCTATACACGTAATAGGAAATTTTTTGGTATTTATAGGAAACATCAGCATATTATTTAAATTAGTCGAATGCTTTAAAGGTTACATGACAATAAGGGATTTTCATCCCCCGCCACCTTCACAAACGAGGATGTTTTTGCACTCGTTGCTATTTTTAGTGAAATGAAATGAAAATCTTTTTTATTCGTATAAACTTTTACAAGTGCTTACGAATAGTCGGATGCATCTACCACTGGTTCGGAATGCCTTTCCTGCCGAGAAGTGTAGTGTAGTGTTCTTAGGCTATCACCACTTATATATCTCCAAAGATATATAAGTGGTGATAGCCTTGTGGTCCAGCCGTCTGCCTTCTATTCCGGAGACTGGGGGTTCGATCCCGGGCACGAACTTCTAACTTTTCGGAGTTATGTGCGTTTTAAGCAATTAATTTTCACTTTACCTGTGAACGAAAACATCGTGAGGGAACTTGCATGGTTTGATTCCCTCGACGGATCTTGACAGACAACGAAGTGATCCTAAGTAATTTCTTTTTCCCTGGACATCATAATCGTCATCATGATCACCAACCCATTACCAGTTCACTAATGAGCACAGATCTCCTCTCAAAATGAGAAGAGTTTGGCCAAAGTCCACCACGCGGGCCAAGTGTGAATCGGCAGACTTCATAACTTGACTTGAGAACATTATGGAGAACTTTCAGGCATGCCGGTTTCCTCACGATGTTTTCCTTCATCGTTATATTTGATGGCGTGATACTTAATTGCTTGAAACGCACATAGCACTAAAAAGCTAGAGGTGCGTGCCCGTGTCCAAGACTTTAACTCACCTAAATTTATTAAACGCAATTCCGGTATCGGTCATTGTTAATTTTCTATCGTCCAACAGCTTAGCCTGCCTGAACCAGAAGTCTGAGAAATATAGTGTGATAGTTTTGCCATCTCTCTTCTTGTCCATCATCTTGGCAAACTCATAAAACTGCCCATCAAGTGTCGCTGGCTCTTCCTCTCCCATATTAGGATTTTAGATCGGATTTAGATTAGAGATTCAGATCTCTTTAAAAGAGAATAATAATAATTGATGCAAGTATTATTCTCACTTGAGTAAACTTCTAATTACGTGAATTTCTACTTGTTATTATCTATACTAATAGCGATTGACTTTAATCTGATTAAAATTAATCAAATTAGCTAGTTGATTAAAAAATTAATTGATTAAACAAATGCCAACACTGGTACCTACCTAGAGATATTTATCCAATAGGTAATAGCTGGCCTACCTACGCCAGAGTGTTTCTAATAATAATCATTTCTTAGTGGGGTCTACATTATAAGGAAAACCTAAAATCCTTGACATTCTTGCAGTCAGTTTATCCTTTTAAATGTCTAGTTCAACAATTAAAAAAATTAAAATAAGTATTAATGATTGAAAGAAACATTACAATTTCTTTTTTATTAGCCACGTTAAATGACTTATATTCCCCTTTCCTCTCCAACTAAGCGCCAGGCTTGTGCTAGGAGTAGGTACGACAGTAGTGCAACGGGCGGGGTTTGAACCGTCGACCTTTCGGTTTTCAGTCCACTCCTTTACCGGTTGAGCTATTGAGGCTCTAAATTATGATGAGTTTACTAACAATGCACCAACGTGCCCAATTTTTGCAGAGATCACACACAGATGTACAAGTTTCAAGTTTCCGGTAGTCCAACAATGGCAATGTATTTGATAATATTTTAAAGTTAAAAATACAGTTTTATTAACTGTGAAACAACTTATAAAAATTAAGAACCAATAAAATAAACTCAAGATTATTTAATAAACTAGCAGTATCTTATTTATAACTACAATATAACAATGATCTATGGTATCGATAAAACTTATGGTTGCTATAGATACGACAGTGTTACCCTGTCACAACCACCAAAAAACAGCTAGCCACTATCGACATAGGAGGTAATAATCTAAAACTTTGCTAGCCACATGACATGGCAGCATCATGGCAGATACTTTTGCCTTTGCAATTGCCATTTCATATAAATTATGTAAAAACCATTGATTTCCATTACTTCGTAAGGACAGGGCCATTGAACAAGCAAAATGGCACCGACTCATGCATTGGTCCTAAAACGTTTATTTAGCACCAATGCAACCTCAGTGACGTCTGGATTTCAAACGCGTCATTCATTAGTATCTAAGAGGTGGCGCTGATTTATTTGGTTCCTAAACCGTGAAAAATTTTGTTCGCTTGGGCATATCTTTTTATTTATATCGATGGTAAAAACAGTGTAATTTTTTAATTGTTAGTAGGTACTACATACAAATTTTTATGTGAATATTATGGAATATTATCATCGATGTAAATATTATAGATTTTCTATTCTATCTATACTTATAATAAAACTGTAACTAGACGATTTCCATACATTAAATTTTAATCGGAGGAAACATTATTATCAACTAGATGATGCCCACGACTTCGTCCGTGTCATGTGGATTTAGGTTTCTTGAAAATCCCGTGGGAACTCATAAATTTTCATAAAGTTTTTGTCCCGATAATATTAGGAGTTTTTGGGATACGGTATCTAACTTTTTATTGATTTTACTCCTTAACTTCGTGAAATCTGGCTTACAAAGGCTGTACTGACGGATTGGTACCATGTAAGTTTCGTGAAGATTTGATGAAGAGTTTCGGAAATAGAGGGTGGAGATCTTCAACGGGTAACAGCTAATCGATCGCAATCAGTATAATAGCTGTATAATACATAGTATATAGCATAGAATACATTTTCGTTTCTTCCCTATTAGCCACAGGTTTGATTCCGGTAAAAAAAATTAATTCAAGCCTAAATTTCTCAGTGCAATTCAATACCTACTGTATTTCACAATGAATGTTTATTAAATAGGTAGATTCTAATAGTTAAAAATCTTAATATTACCCGAATCATAAATGCGAAAGTGTGTTGGTTTGTCCTTCAGTCACAAGCAAATCGACGTGATTTTTGCATGGATATAGTTAAAGACCTGGATAGTGACATAGGCTACTTTTTATCCCGGAAAATCAAAGAGTTCCCACACAATTTTTAAAAACCTAAAGCTACGTGGACGAAGATACGGGCATCAGCTAGTAATTTAAAAAGAATGGTATTTTATTATATACGATAGTTGTAGCGCTCGTAGCCGCGTAGCGCTGAAGAAACTCTACGCTCACCTACGTAGACAGTTCGAGTCGTTGTCGCGGTAACTGAAAGTGATTCGGAAGCTTTTTTCCTACAGGGTACATACATACTAATATTTTTAAAGCTTTCTTAGTTATATAAGGGAAATATATATCCAAAGCTACCACGTATAATACAATCTTTTACGTACTATCCACGTATTTACAATCAATACATATTTATGTGGGTGGCTATACAATAATATAATAATAGTTATATACTACGCGCCTGTGCGAGTTCTAAGGCACATCCCACTACACTTGCTACACTCATTAAGCTGCATCCTGCAGGAACAGTCGCGTCCACTTAAGCCTTAAGCTACGGGACATATTTTAGTGATTTACAAGTTACAGTTTTAGTGATTTACCAGAGCAGTTCCAATTTGAAAGAAGATGGAGTCAACCAATCAAACTTATAGTTACTTTGTAAGTACCTACAAAAACTTAGCCTTTTTTACCGTGTTTTTATTAAGTCGCTTTCTTGTTCGTTTGTCTCTTCTGTGCAAATTTTACAGTTGATTTCAAACGAATTTTTCTTTGAGCTAGATACGTGAAACTTTAAACATAGGTCGAAGAAAGAAATGAATAAATAAAAAGTTAAAAAGCAGAAAAAAGTCATTTTGAATAAATATATATAAATTAATGCACCCTGGTATGTAAGAAATCACGATCTCCACAGGGACCTTAAGATAGAGTTCGTAAACAAAATCATCCAAAAGTCCGCAGAAGCTCACCAACATCGACTTCGCCATCATGTTAATTTGGAGGCTTTGAAGCTTCTAGATAACATGGACATCAAAGGGAGGCTCAAAAGAACCAAGCCGTTCGAATTAGTGTGAAAAAATGGTGAAAAAGTACATAAGTGCAGCGTTTGTGTAATAGTGCTTGTGCTACTTTATTTTTCTAGGTCACAAGAACATAGTGAACTGTAAGTACGTGTTAGAATAAACTAAGGACAGTTATTGGACTGTAAATTAGATTTAAAAATTAATCATAAGTGAGTTTAAGCTAGAATATATTATATATATATATTTTTAAGCTAGAATAATATTACTTAGTAGCCCATAGGCTAGATGGTAGTAGCAATAAAGCTACTGTTCCGTATGGTTAGATAGGAACTAGTAAAAAAATCTAGAGGTGCTCAACTCAATTTGAGCTTTACGCACTGCCAGTTCAGACTGAACTACAGGAGTAATCGCTACTTAAGGTTTTAAAAGGATAGTAGTTTTCACGGGTTTACACACGAGACTAATCTCGAATCAAACATCATTCTTAAGAACACAATACGTATTTATTATGAAAAAATAAAAATCAGTCACACGTATGACAACTGACAAAACACTGTCCGTTAGACAAATGAACATAAGACACAATTATATTATATAAATAAGTGACACAACTTATTATATCAATTTATAAACGACAACATTATGAATAAATTACACAAAAACACAATAGTATTAATAATGGCAGGGTAATACAGTTTTAAAATTATAAACAAAGTATAGGTACACGAGTTATCTTAATAATTATATACAACACACATACGTTAGAAATGATCACTTACTATTAAGTTCTCATATACGCAAGTTCGTATAATTTTCATAACTGAATAGTTGTAAGCTTTCAGATTATGAATACGGACATTAATACAACCTAAAGTAGTTGGATCTCATAGGACACGATCGTACAATTAAACTTTAGACCTAATAGTTGTAAGTTATTAAGTCATATAAAAAACCTACCTGGTTTAACAAAGACTAAATAGTAAACATCGGTTATGTACGACACGATTATCGTTCACTCGAATGTTAACACTCAGTTTAAACGACGACTGAACGAAAAAGGTTGGGAACCGACGCTTATTATTCACTCGAAATGGTAACAGGCTTGATATAAATGTTGACCGACAGTCGATACATAAAAAAAACATAGAACACTGTTCCACCGCATCAGCCGGTCTGAATACGGAATCTTAGAGCCTATACTGCTAACACAAGGCCTGTGCCGCAGCCTTCTTTACAACGTTTCACTTTTAATTTAATTAACTCGACTGTCGCTACACTTTTATAAACACACTGCCTGTGGAATAAAGTATGATTAGTTTATCAACTAAAAACCAATACACATAATGGTTAGTACATAAGGGTTAGCACATAAAGATTAGTACGTAAGCATTAGTTACACAATACTAAACATTAGCTAGAACAAATGCAAATAAAGGTTAGTACATAAAGGTTAACACATAATGGTTAATACATAATGGTTAATACATAAGCCATCACATTAAAGTTATATAGATATGTAGTACTTCTCACTACATGACTTCAAAATGGCCGACGGAAAAGTTCAATTCAAAATGGCCGCCGGAAAAGTTCATTTAAATGGCCGTCGGAAAAATTTACTTGTAACTCACTAAGAGACACTGAACTTATTAACACTTGGGGGGCTATATGGTTTTTAAAAACCTTTTGGTCGTAGCGGATACCTGAAGCACTCCACCCGTCGCTGTTGCGAACCCCTCACCACTGTTATCCTTAAGATAAGTGGCAGGTTCAACTCTCGACGTCGTTGCTGCTGTCCACCGTGTTCCGCCCGCTGTGGCCGAGGACCTTCCACGATGACCCTTAGGCCAGATGGTTGGTTGGCTGCTTGTGGTTGCATGGGCATGCGCCGTGCACCTGCACGCTGCTGCACTGTAGCTGACCGTGGGTGGTAAGGATCACGGCTCAGCTGTGAGATGGTTGCTATTGGAGGGCTATTACGGTGAGGAAAGATGCTGTAGATGTCAGCTGTTGCTTGCTATGCTACAACAAGAACAGGTACCGGCTGACTCGGTTCACTCACCCTTCGCAGTAGTTCAGCTGATCACAGCTGGGGTTTGATGACCTGGCTACCAGCTGACCATGTAAGGTCAATGACCTGGGCTACCAGCTGACCATTTAGGGTCAATGACCTGGGCTACCAGCTGACCGCAGCTGGTGTCACTTGCCTCGGTTTTGAAGAGAGGCCACTGACCAGCCTAAGCTGATCTTTACCTAGCTACTTAGCTATTTAGAAGAGGTACTTTCCCTATCACTGCCCTATTCTAGCACTTTCACTTGTATTACACTGAGACCGAAAACTTGAGAACGAATAATGCGTAAAAATCACGCCTTAATATTTACATATTTTGCCTTAGTAAGTACCTCCTCTAATGAGCCAATAAATTGTACTAACCAATTATGCATAGATTATGCGACGTTGCCGCTTTATTTCGACTCGCCCTTGGCACATTCCATGCATTTTCCGACACGAGGCATGCCTTCTCTTTCTGACAATTACTTACTTTCTCTCTCTACCGAGATACTGTCTCAGATTCGGCTGATCTCGTGTCGGTCCGTTGCTATGGTTACCGAGCGTCTCCCGCGCAGTTTAGCTTGTCCGTAACATCCTCCCCCCGGCGCAGGCTCCCTCCCTACGTGGGAGCCGCAGCCCCTTCTATAATTGGGAGGACAGCTAACTTACGTGTTGGCCTACGAAACACACCTCCTGATGTTCTTATGTCTGCACATCGGACTTCGCCGTCGGGCCCGGGGTACACCTGCTCTATTATCCCTCTAGGCCACACGTTGCGCGGCAACTTGTCGTCTACAACGACGACGAGGTCTCCTTGCTGGAGTTGTCGTAAGCTTTGAGCGGCACTGCCGCGCGAGACTAACGTTGGTAAATACTCACGTATCCAACGCCTCCAGAACTCGTCTGCTAGCGCCTGAGCTGCTCGCCAAGTCCTCTTGTCTGCTTGCTGACATGGGCCCACTACGGGTAACCCTGATGACGATCCAATGAGGAAATGGTTCGGAGTCAATGCCTCTGGGTCTTTATGACTTACCGACACATGTGTTAGGGGACGAGCATTCACTGAATACTCGGCTTCCACCAGCAGAGTCTGCAGTGTCTCCTCCTTTGGAGACTTCTCGTTCAAGGTGGCACTTAGGGCTGTTTTCACCGAGCGCACCAGTCTCTCCCATGCTCCTCCTTGGTTTGGGGTACCTGGTGTTATAAATTTCCATGATATCATCTTACCTAGGCAGAACTCCCTGAGTGGCTCTGCCCACTCCTCGACAGCGGCTCTCAACTCGACGTCAGCCCCTTTAAAGTTCGTCGCGTTATCTGAAAATATAATGGAAGGCCAACCTCGCCTCCCTCCCATGCGGCGTAGGGCCTGGATTGCAGAATCCGTGGACAGGCTGTACACCAACTCCAGATGTACTGCTCGAGTTGTTAGACATGTGAAAAGAGCGTACCACCTTTTTTCGTGGCGCCTGCCGATCGTGATGCTCATTGGCCCGAAGTAGTCTACCCCTACGTTCTGAAATGGTCGGCTAAACGGCGCCAATCTTGCTGCTGGCAGGTCACCAAACGTTGGTACTTGAGGTGCGGCTTTTCTTACTCTGCATCGTTGACAACTGTGGGCGACTGCTCGTACGGAAGGTCGTAGCTGTAAGATCCAATAACGTTGCCTTAGATCGTTCACGACTCTTTCATTGCCTGCGTGGCCTGCAGCCTCGTGTTCCTTTTGGATCAGCATTCGTGTGAGCTGATGCCGTCCGTCTAAAATGATCGGCTGCTTTTGATCTTGTGTTACCGGTGCGGCGTTAATCCGCCCGCGCAACCTTAGCAGTCGATCTGACCCATACTCTGGGTCCAGTTTATATAGGCGGCTGGAACGGGGTATCTTCTCCCCCTGTTTCAGCAGCTGTATCTCAGAGGCGAAGCTGTCCACTTGGGCTCTTTCCAGCCATAGCTTTTCCGCCATTTGAAGATCACGTACCTCTAGTTGTTTGCTCATCTTTCTCCATTTTGCTGCAATGTAGATTACTCGTGCCGTAGCTCCTATCAGCACGTTCCATTTGCTAATCCGGTTAATATCCGGCATAGCGTCCCAATGTAGCGGTCTTGACTGGCTTACATGATACACGAGGACTTCCTCCTCGGGCTCCCCCCGCTCAGGGGTTGGTTCTTTCGGCCACTCGGATGATGGCTGCTGTAGAAACTGCGGTCCCTCCAGCCACTCCGACCTGGGCCCCGCTGCGTACTCTGAACGCGTCGCGTCGTCCGCTGGGTTGCTTTTCGTTGGCACCCAACGCCATTGTTCTGGTTTAGTCAGTTCGGCTATCTCTCCTAGCCGATGTGCTACAAATGGTGTATAACGTTTAGCATTGGTTCTCACCCATATGAGGACTGTTCTGGAATCCGACCAGAATGTGGTACTGGCTGCCTCCCAGCGATGTCCACTTTTCACTGCCTCTGCAAGTCGTGCACCGATAACAGCTGCTTGTAATTCCATCCGGGGAATACTCATACCTCTTAGTGGTGCTACCTTGGCTTTTGCCGATGCCAGCCGTACGATCACGGCGTCCTCTGGTCCTTCTATCTGCCAATATGCCACGGCTGCATATGCCAGCTCGCTGGCATCGCAGAATATGTGAAGATGTCGCTTCTGGCCCTCCTTGTGCTTATCGTAGCATCGTGGCAACCGCAGCTGTTCAATGTTGTGTAGACCTTGCATCCATGTGACGAACTCACCTGCTTGTTCCTTTGGGATAGGCTCGTCCCATCCGATGTCCAGACGCCAGAGTGACTGTAGCATAATCTTTGCTACTATAGTATACGGACTCAAGAACCCGAGCGGGTCGTAGATTGACATGACCGCGCTTAGCGTTTCCCGTTTCGAAGGAGCTCTTACTGTTTCCTTAACCTCCTTCGGCACTCTTGGCATCCTTGTGTTAAAACCCAGTTCATCCTGCTGGGCATCCCAGACAAGCCCTAACGTTCGCTCCTCGCTTTCTTTTCCTATCATTAGTTGAGTATGCGCTCGCGATCGCAACTCAACCGGAAAGCTATTTAATATACCTTGTTCATTGGAGCTCCAATCTCGCAGAATGAAGCTGGCTTGTTGGTGCACGTAGTCCACCTCCTGCACCGCTTTTATGGCTTCCTCCTTACTCGGGAAGCTATCTACGAAGTCGTCCATGTAATGACTTGTAGTTATGGCGGCGAATGCTGCAGGATGTGTCTCTCTGAACTCCTCAGCGTTCAGGTTGCGGACACTGTGTGCTAAAAATGGGGAACATGTAGCCCCGAATATTAAAGATGTCATCTTATACCTTTTCGGCGGCTCACTTCTATTGTTACCCCTCCATAAAAACATCTGAGATGGCTGATCTTCAGACCTCACCTTGATCTGTAAGAACATCTCTTGAATGTCTGCCGTTACTGCTACAGGCTCTTCCCGGAATCTGTACAATATTCCTGGCAGGGACTGTAGGAGGTCCGGTCCTTCCAGTAACATGTCATTCAAGCTTACTCCCTGGCTGCATGCGGCGGCGTCAAACACTAACCTGAGTTTTCCTGGTTTGTTAGGGTTTCTAACTCCAAAGTGAGGTAGAAACCAGGCGTTACACTCTTCTTCTTCGGTGCCGCTACATTCCGTCGCATATCCCTTCTGCAGCAGGTTTCCCACTTGTTCCATGTAGCCTTCTCCGAACGCTGCATCGCGGTCCATTTTCTTTTCAATGCCTTTCAAGCGCTTAAAGGCATTGAAAAAGCTGGGTGGCATCCTTACCTTGTTTGATCGCCACGTTAGTCCAACTTCGAATCTTGGTCCATTTCGTCGGGCTGTAACCTTAAACAACTCGACGGCCCGTTCGTTTTCCGGCTTTTCCTTCTTGGCCAAGCTCACTCCCAACGCATCTAAGTCGAAGTGGCTTTTCACTAAGCCATGAAGCGCTTCATCCTCGCTGTTCTGACTACGGTGATGAAGATGATGAACCGCCTCTCTCGGTTCATCCTTTGCACCCGGGTTGGGTCCCATAATTACCCACCCGAGGCTCGTGAGGCAAGCTTTAGGTGCCTCTCTACTTCCTTCACGTAATGTCCTTGTGACAATTAAGTGCCCGTTATCGGCACCAATCAAGATCCTTGGAACGGCCCCGTAATAACACACATCGCTTACCTTTAAGCCTTTCAGATGCGGATATCCCAGAACACACGCTGGAACTGCCTGGCTCTGCAGTTCAAGCTTTGGGACCGTCCGTGCGGTTATCTCATCAAACTGCGACCCAGATCTTGATTTTATCAGTAGTCCCACTGTTTGGCTGCTGATTTCATCACTTACCGCATTGATCCCATGGAGTTTGAGCTTTCTCGTCGGCCCTTCTGCACCTACGACGGCCGCCACTTTCCCGTCTACCAAGGTTATGGTTGATCCCTCATCCAATAGAGCATACGTATCCAACGTTCCCTTGGGACCTCTAATGGTGACGGGGCATATCTTCAGTAGCACCGTGCTTTGACTTGCCATTGTGTTCATCACTGAAGCTGTGGCGGCTCCCCCGACGGCCCTTGTATTTTTGTGCAGAAGGTGGTGATGGGGTTGTTGACACCCATTAACCCCACACCTACTGGCCTTGCATCCCTCGCGACGGTGGTTAGCTCGTAGGCACTGAAAGCATACCTGCGCTTCCCTTGCAAACTTCCATCGATCACCTATGTCCTTAGTTATAAGTCGGGGACAAGTCGGTAAGTGGTGCTCCCCTCCACATGCGACACACGACGGCTTAGCGGGATGCTGCTTAGCCGTGGCCTTGGCAGCGAAGTATACCCTCTTTGTCGCGGATGCGCCTCTTCCTCGCGATGTATACCTCGCTCCCCTACTAAACGTCTCCGATGAGTGACTATTCGTGTTGAAGTTATAAGCTAAATGCTTCATTCTTTGTTCGGCGTCCAATTCAATGAACCTGGTCAGCACTAAGATCTCTGGTTCACCTATACCGCCGTACTCATGCGCATATGGTGCAAACCTGCTTCTGGTAATCTCGTCTAGCTTGTTGAGAACCTCCACTACCAGTTGGGGGTTAAACAGATGTTCCCGCCGAATATCCGCCTCCCGGAGTGCAGCTATTATGTTCGTCAGCGCAATGGAGAAGTCCTCCAACTCCATGGCTGTTGTTGGTGCTTTAAGTTTGCGAATTTTTACCACTGCCTGTCTGGCGATCGCGTCGGGTCTGCCAAAAGTCGAATCTAACGACCTCATAATGCGCTCAGGATCTGGATCTCTAGAATTCAACAAACTTGATACAGCATCCCGAGCCTTACCTTGTAAGCTGTTTCTTAATCTCGTAACGTTCTCTATTGCTGAGAACTTGAAGTGTTCGGTGCTATGCATCATCGCGATTTTGAAGCCATTCCATTCGTTTGCTTCACCAGAGAACTTGGGTAATTCCGTCAACTCACGGAGTAGCGGCCTTCTGTTCGCTACCTTGTTTATTGAAGCAGCTAACCGATCAATATCGGTCTTCGGCTGCTCCTCGGCCGGTGCCGGGTGTGGGGAACACGTGGGCAGGATCCTTGGCTGATCCCACTCCACTTTCCTGTCCGGTTTTGTCCTAACCGGCAGGTGCACTGCTGTACGCGTCTCGTGTCGCCGAGAAACCTCAACGTTGGCAGGCGATGCCACTGCTCCCACTTCAGGCGGTGCTCCTTGACGCTGCTCTGTTTGATTTAGCCATTCTTGTACGCGCCTTAGCACCGGTGCTGTCGGCGCCGCCTCCGTGTTGGGCCCGTCCCCAGCAGCGTCTTCTCCATTGAATGTAGATACACGACGAGCCAGTCGTTTACGTAATAATTCTATTTCGTACCTTTTTTCAATCTCCAATCGTCCTTCTTCAAAAGCCCAATCGGCTTCCTGTTTACTCATTGCAGTTGCCTCAGACTGCAGTGATGCCGGCGGCGTTGAAAGGGGGGGTTGCCTTATCCCCTCCCGAAGTGGTTCCAAGTTTTCGGTCTCAGTAATACGTACCCCTTCCTTCGTAGCTCGCTGACATGGTTTCTTCATCACGGCGGTCTGTTCTGGAGCTGGCAACCTGCTAACGGAAGGTAAATCTAATCTTTGCTTACCCAGTCCTGTAGGTGCCGGAGTCTGTCCACCCTCAGTGGACGGCTCATCTTCTGGCCTCGTTCTTTGCTCCATAGTTCCAGAAATGGTTGGTGCGTCCTCAGTACGCATCTCGTCGATTTCGTGCCCAGGCCCCTTCTCTTCTCCGGCTTGACCGCGCGTGACGACCATTCTATCCTGAAAATAAACACGTGAAACAAAACTATCCTTTTTGTGTCCAGAGATCCGGTTCGAAGGACCATTTGATGTTCCGTATGGTTAGATAGGAACTAGTAAAAAAATCTAGAGGTGCTCAACTCAATTTGAGCTTTACGCACTGCCAGTTCAGACTGAACTACAGGAGTAATCGCTACTTAAGGTTTTAAAAGGATAGTAGTTTTCACGGGTTTACACACGAGACTAATCTCGAATCAAACATCATTCTTAAGAACACAATACGTATTTATTATGAAAAATAAAAATCAGTCACACGTATGACAACTGACAAAACACTGTCCGTTAGACAAATGAACATAAGACACAATTATATTATATAAATAAGTGACACAACTTATTATATCAATTTATAAACGACAACATTATGAATAAATTACACAAAAACACAATAGTATTAATAATGGCAGGGTAATACAGTTTTAAAATTATAAACAAAGTATAGGTACACGAGTTATCTTAATAATTATATACAACACACATACGTTAGAAATGATCACTTACTATTAAGTTCTCATATACGCAAGTTCGTATAATTTTCATAACTGAATAGTTGTAAGCTTTCAGATTATGAATACGGACATTAATACAACCTAAAGTAGTTGGATCTCATAGGACACGATCGTACAATTAAACTTTAGACCTAATAGTTGTAAGTTATTAAGTCATATAAAAAACCTACCTGGTTTAACAAAGACTAAATAGTAAACATCGGTTATGTACGACACGATTATCGTTCACTCGAATGTTAACACTCAGTTTAAACGACGACTGAACGAAAAAGGTTGGGAACCGACGCTTATTATTCACTCGAAATGGTAACAGGCTTGATATAAATGTTGACCGACAGTCGATACATAAAAAAACATAGAACACTGTTCCACCGCATCAGCCGGTCTGAATACGGAATCTTAGAGCCTATACTGCTAACACAAGGCCTGTGCCGCAGCCTTCTTTACAACGTTTCACTTTTAATTTAATTAACTCGACTGTCGCTACACTTTTATAAACACACTGCCTGTGGAATAAAGTATGATTAGTTTATCAACTAAAAACCAATACACATAATGGTTAGTACATAAGGGTTAGCACATAAAGATTAGTACGTAAGCATTAGTTACACAATACTAAACATTAGCTAGAACAAATGCAAATAAAGGTTAGTACATAAAGGTTAACACATAATGGTTAATACATAATGGTTAATACATAAGCCATCACATTAAAGTTATATAGATATGTAGTACTTCTCACTACATGACTTCAAAATGGCCGACGGAAAAGTTCAATTCAAAATGGCCGCCGGAAAAGTTCATTTAAATGGCCGTCGGAAAAATTTACTTGTAACTCACTAAGAGACACTGAACTTATTAACACTTGGGGGGCTATATGGTTTTTAAAAACCTTTTGGTCGTAGCGGATACCTGAAGCACTCCACCCGTCGCTGTTGCGAACCCCTCACCACTGTTATCCTTAAGATAAGTGGCAGGTTCAACTCTCGACGTCGTTGCTGCTGTCCACCGTGTTCCGCCCGCTGTGGCCGAGGACCTTCCACGATGACCCTTAGGCCAGATGGTTGGTTGGCTGCTTGTGGTTGCATGGGCATGCGCCGTGCACCTGCACGCTGCTGCACTGTAGCTGACCGTGGGTGGTAAGGATCACGGCTCAGCTGTGAGATGGTTGCTATTGGAGGGCTATTACGGTGAGGAAAGATGCTGTAGATGTCAGCTGTTGCTTGCTATGCTACAACAAGAACAGGTACCGGCTGACTCGGTTCACTCACCCTTCGCAGTAGTTCAGCTGATCACAGCTGGGGTTTGATGACCTGGCTACCAGCTGACCATGTAAGGTCAATGACCTGGGCTACCAGCTGACCATTTAGGGTCAATGACCTGGGCTACCAGCTGACCGCAGCTGGTGTCACTTGCCTCGGTTTTGAAGAGAGGCCACTGACCAGCCTAAGCTGATCTTTACCTAGCTACTTAGCTATTTAGAAGAGGTACTTTCCCTATCACTGCCCTATTCTAGCACTTTCACTTGTATTACACTGAGACCGAAAACTTGAGAACGAATAATGCGTAAAAATCACGCCTTAATATTTACATATTTTGCCTTAGTAAGTACCTCCTCTAATGAGCCAATAAATTGTACTAACCAATTATGCATAGATTATGCGACGTTGCCGCTTTATTTCGACTCGCCCTTGGCACATTCCATGCATTTTCCGACACGAGGCATGCCTTCTCTTTCTGACAATTACTTACTTTCTCTCTCTACCGAGATACTGTCTCAGATTCGGCTGATCTCGTGTCGGTCCGTTGCTATGGTTACCGAGCGTCTCCCGCGCAGTTTAGCTTGTCCGTAACAGCTACCATTTTATAATGGTGCTTTATGGTAGGAAAAAAAATTTGATTAAATAAATATATCACCTTGTTAAGAAAGACTAAAACGTTAAAAATGATTATAGCTCAGATAATATTTTAAACAGCAGAGAGAAACAAATAACTGAAAATTATAACTTTGTTACAATGGTCTAAAAAGTATAAATAATTATAGCTAAGATAATAAGTATGTAGGTACCTACTTGTAAAAGTATAAAGGAAAAACGCAAGGCGCATAGATAATTAATAAATAATAAGTAGCGTAGTAAAAGGCTTGTCTTTGAAGAAACTCATACATTAGGTATATTAGGACGTACTTATTGCATTATACCTACATAATATCATTTACCGTAGCTAAAATTTGCAGTGCAATAAAATTGTGGTCTGCGCCTGTAAGTCTGCGCTTTTCTTATAATGAATGAATAAATGAATATTTATTTATTACAAAATTTTGTACATTTGACTTAAACGGAGTCCTGGCTCCTAAACTAGGAGATCCCGTATCTTAGGAGCCAGTGCCTTCCCATACAGCTACTTATCGTAAAATACAAATAATATTATTACTTTGTAATATTGTTTTTTGAATTTTATATACAAACCCCACCAGCAGATTTAACGAAAAGAGAACATAAAAAAGAACAAAAGTAAATAGAATAAGAAGGAGAA
Organism: Maniola hyperantus; assembly: GCF_902806685.2. Taxonomy (NCBI): domain Eukaryota; kingdom Metazoa; phylum Arthropoda; class Insecta; order Lepidoptera; family Nymphalidae; genus Maniola; species Maniola hyperantus. The sequence goes on from NC_048564.1 coordinate 3,944,246, forward strand.
AACCCAATATTAAGATACCTACAACTAGAGAATAGTAAATAAACGGCATTCCGAACCAGTGGTAAATTAAAACTACCTGACTATTCATAAGTACTTGTAAAAAGTTTACATGAATAAAAAAACATTCTATTCTATTCTATTCTAAAAACTTAATTTATACCTACTATAGGTCATAGCTATTCACTCATTGTCCCACTCTCATACAGGTGGTGTTCTAGGTAGGTATATTTATCTATTTTATTTAGACAGGGACCGAGGAGATAAATCTCCGAAGCAACCAGGGTAGTTACCCATAAGTAGAAATAGGTAGGTTAATTACTGAGAGTATGATCATAGGTTGCCAAGGAAATATCCCCTCAACTTCTGCTCAATATTTTGCGCGTCACTGCACCCGATAGAGCAACTGATTAATAAGACGGTGTTTATAATAAAACCCACAAAGTTTGACAAGGTTGCCTATCTAACGCATACTGGGATCTGTAAGGATCATCATTATCTTTATGGATGTTAACTTCGAAATCGCATTCTTTGGTGATTCCTCTGGCGTAAAATATTGGAGAGCTACCCGTGCACCCATCGGCTCCTCTCACCAGTGGGTGAAAGGGGAATTCGTGTTTACCCGTACACCCACTGCTTAGGGTTGAATAATAATATGATATCGATAAATAAATACAAAATACATAAAATTACATACAGCCGCACTCAGAGTCGCTTAATCGTTACACAAGCCATTCCTTAGTATTATGTAGATTTAAAAAAGTTCACTGTCAAGTGAAATATATAGTAAAGTATTGTTTTTCGTTCAATCTAGGTTAAATCATTTTAAGTATTTTTAATCAAGTATTAGGATTATTTATTTGTTATTCTGATCGATAACTACAAGTTATGTGTTTCTGAATTTTTGTAAATTCCAAATCTACTTATAAATATTTTTTTGCATTTATGTCCATGAATTGTATTCTTCGGATAAAAATGTAGCAAGCAAGGAAGGAAGGATTATTTGTTTCCATCTTCAAGTAATTATTAAAAAAAACTATTATCAAAAAAAAAAAAAAAAAAAAAAAAAAAAAATTTAATATGTAATAATATGTAATAATATCCAATAATAATAATTATCCAGGAAGGATAATGAATATAAAGGCATTCTCTATTTTTGCCCGACTATGGCAAAGCCAAAAGAAAGGGTTTTATCTGTCAATGTATGTGTGTTCCAATGTAGCGCCTAAACTACTAAATCGATTTATATATGCAAGTTTTGCCCATTCAAAGAATATAATATCTTAATAATAAAATCGATAAGCTAGTGAGGTCATAGAAAGTTATTACTATTTCTATAATATAATATTATGTTAATTATTTTTTAAATGACCAAACTTCTGCTTTTTGAGCTATTCTTTTTTATAAAATATGGAAAAATGAAAACCGTCCAGGAAATATTAGGAGAAATAAGTAGGTACTTACTTTATAATTAGTAAAACTGACCAAAAGTTTGGTTGCGGAAGGAATATTGGTTCATAAATCGTCGTACCCTACGAATAACGACACTGTTACAAAAGGCCTACTTTTGAGGAGGAGAATTTTTGTGTTTTATTTTAATACTAATGAACATTGTATGCAATTTTAAAGTTTACAATGTTGGTAAAAGGTTTTAGGGTTATTTTAAAGGGGTTTATCGGGCTTTTCTTCAATTGCAAGCATTTAAATTGTCCCTTAGGAATTTGTTCCATGGAACGGAACATCGTTTCTATCGGGTCATAAATGCGGTTATGTCCTTTTTGATCGGAAAATGTGATTTTAATTTTTTTAGCTGTCCGTCAGTCACTCAGTCAGTCAGTCAACTTTTCCTTTTATATATATACTAGCTTATGCTCGTGACTTCGTCCGCATTTACTACACAAATTTCAAACCCCTATTTCACCCCCTTAGGAGTTGAATTTTCAAATATTCTTTCTTAGCGGTTGCCTACGTCATAATATCAATCTGCATGCCAAATTTCAGCCCGATCCATCCAGTAGTTTGAGCTGTGTCTGTCAATCAGTAAGTCAGTCCCTTTTTTCTTTTATTTATTTAGATTTCAGAAATACCGTTATTTTCTTGTGAAAGTAGTCGAGGAGCTGTGCGATCGTTTATGTCTTTGCTATTATTTTCTGTGTAGGTATTTGTTGTGCTTATGCTCGTGACTTCGTCCGCATTTACTACACAAATTTCAAACCCCTATTTCACCCCCTTAGGAGTTGAATTTTCAAATATTCTTTCTTAGCGGTTGCCTACGTCATAATATCAATCTGCATGCCAAATTTCAGCCCGATCCATCCAGTAGTTTGAGCTGTGTCTGTCAATCAGTAAGTCAGTCCCTTTTTTCTTTTATTTATTTAGATTTCAGAAATACCGTTATTTTCTTGTGAAAGTAGTCGAGGAGCTGTGCGATCGTTTATGTCTTTGCTATTATTTTCTGTGTAGGTATTTGTTGTGGCAGAAATAATAATGATATCTTGTTACTAACGATACATTACGTACGTACCTTAAATCTAAATATTATTTAAAAGAAAAGGGTGGCTGACTGACTGATCTATCAACGCGCAGTTCAAACTACTGGAGGGATCAGTCTGAAATTTGGCATCCAGAATCCAGGATAGCTATTATGACGAAGCCATCCGCTAAGAAAGGATTTTTGGAAATTCAATCCCTAGGGAGGCTGAAATAGGGGTTTGAAATTTATGTAGTCCACGCAGACAAAGTCGCTATCTATTAAAAATAAGGTCACAATCATTAATTTTACAAATCATATTAGAAAACGCGTATATTTCTTAACATCCTATATTATTTAGTATTTAAATTACTTTTATAATAGTTATGAATAGGTATGAAATTTCCTTGTCCTGCACAGTCACTCAGATCGTAGCCCTATCATTACTGACATACGCAAATCATATGCGGACAGGCCAGTGTTCCGGTAGTAGTAGCAAGTTATTAAACCAGTTCGCTTATATGGAGTGTCAGAGGTGTGTTATTTATTACTACGAGTATTTGTAGATACCAAAATATATTTAAACTTATTAAAATCATATGTTTTTTTGTTTTAGACTAAACAAGATATTGCAAAGCAAACGAGGATTCTTGATATATGCGGATGTATAATATCCGCAATAGCAATCATGATATCCATGATTGTATACCGCGCTATTCCGTAAGTAGACAATCATCATCCATACTTATATTATAAATGCAATGTGTGTGTCTGTCTGTCTGTCTGTCTTCTCGCCTTTCACGGCCCATCCGTTCAACCGATTTTGACGAAATTTGGTACAGCAATAGCTTGCATCCCGGGAAAGGACATAGGCTACTTTTTATCCCGGAAAATCAAAGAGTTCCCACAAGATTTTTAAAAACCTAAATCCACGCGGACGAAGTTGCGGGCATCATCAAGAAAAAATAAATTCATTTATTTCATTTTTTCAAAATAAGCAAGTACTTAGGTATCACCTGGCCCCTTTGTAACACAAACAACGGGCGGACCAACACATTCCTGAAAGACCGGCAACGCATTGGTGGTTCCTCTGGTACTGCAAATGTTCATGGGCGGCGGTAATCAATTAACATCAAGTGGCCCGCCTGTTCGTTTGCTCGCCATTTTTATTAAAAAAATAAAAATTAAGTATATTATATCTGTTTTAGAGCGTTACGACATCAGCGAACAACTATCCATTTATTTTTGTTTGGAGCTATGCTCACGAATATTATTGTACAACTGTTGCTCTACGCCGACCAGGTAATAGTTAATGGATTTGATGAATCTTTACTAGGAGGCATGGAAGTATATAGAGGCATCAACAACACTGTAAGTTACTAAAATATTGATATTGTGTTATGTTAAAATAAATGTAATAACTATACTTACTACTTTTTTTATAATCCCATGTTATTTTTAATGCAAATATTACAATAGAATAGAATAGAATAGAATAGAATGTTTTTTTTATTCATGTAAACTTTTTAAAAGTGCTTATGAATAGTCAGGTTTAATTTAGCAATAAAACTTAAAGCTAGCCTTATCTAATTGCTATATAAATCATGCCCGTGTGGAATGGTGCCAAGAATACTGGCTGCATTTCCGCGCTGAACAGCCACAACTTACTTTTGTTGACCTCCCTGTTGCAGTGGTAAGCGCTGTGGTCTTATAAAAGGAAAGTCCCGGGTTCGATTCCCAGCAGAGGTAATTTGGGATTTTATAATTCCTAAATTGGCGCTGGTCCATTCTGGTGGGAGGCTACGGCCGTGGCTAGTTACCACCCTACAGAGCCGTGCCGCCAAGCGATTTAGGGTTCCGGTACGATGCGTGTAGAAACCGATAAGAGGTACCGATGGGTTTAAAAAACTAAACTAAAACTTTAGACTGCATCATCACTTACCACCAGGTGAGATCGCAGTCTAGGGCTAACTTGTAATGGCTAACTTAATATAACTATATTGTTTTGAAAATTTTGATCGGCGGAAGTATATTTTATCTACTTCTGTAGAGCCGAAACACATTTTTTTTTGTCTTTGTGTCTGTCTGAACACGCATCACTCTTCATTCCCTAAGACTATTGTGTCAAGATGGTGGACTTATTAAACGATTTTGTCTTTTTTCAGCAATATGTTTGCGAAGCATTTTACTTCGTTCAGGAATATTCCATGTCAACGATATTCATGTGGATCCTCATCGATGCTGTTTTTATTTCACGCTGTTTCTCTAGTAACACCGTACGATTCACATTTCCATTGATTCGATACGCTGCCTTAAGCTGCCTTCTTCCTCTTCTGAACGTGGCAATATGGGCTGCCCTTACAGGCTATTTTTTTGAGAGAGAAACCAAGGTTGAGTAAGTGAAACGTTTTATATTAATTTACTATTATACCTATATTGTGTTAACTTATTAGGGGTTGTTACTTAAAAGCTAGCAGACAGACAGACACAATTTTGCAATTAGGTATAATAATATTATTAAGTATGGACATAGATATTTAACGTATCTGTAGGCGTGTCGATGTCAAAAGAGTTCATGGATTCACTCACTGTCATGGATTTTATGAAAAGGGAACGTTTTATGAAAAAGAGTGATTTGGCACTGACATGGTTGCGAGTTGCGACATAATTTGTTTGTGACATGCTTTAGTTGTGACGTGCGTGCTTTATCTGTAATGGTTGTGATACATGCTACATGTGGTTTGTGTGCTCATGCTGATCGTCAGGATGGACGAGCGGATGTTCTGACGATTGGAAGTTGTTTGTGCTTGATACGTACCAGCCCCGTGGATGCTCGTATGTCAGAATGGCTGTGTAGGCGTATCGATGTCAAAAGAGTACTCACTGTCATGGTTTTCATGAAAAAGGAACGTTTTATGAAAAAGAGTTGTACTACGAAGTAGTACTTAGAAATTCTTTGGTTGCGACATAATTTGGTTGTGACATGCTTTAGTTGTGACATGCGTGCTTTATCTGTAATGGTCTTGGTAATGGTAGTGATATGCATGCTACATGTGGTTTGTGTGCTCATGCTGATCGTCAGGATGGACGAGCGGAAGTTCTGACGATTAGAAATTGTTTGTGCTTGATACGTACTAGCACCCGTGGACGGTTTATCATCATATTAGCTTAGGCTTAGCTTAGGATAATTATTATTGGAGATGGCTGCTAGCGTGATTAATATTGGTGTGGTTGTGATATGGAATATCCAATTGGTTAATACTGGAATGACCCTTTTGGCAAAGAATCATTGATGACTCTTGTGTAAGATTGAAATGGATTAGACATTGAGATTCCTATGAGTTCGAATGGCTTGAGTTCTAGTGGTTTCGTGGAGTCCATTCACTAGCGATCCCTTGAGTGGGATGCGCGGTAGGTATAGTGTGGCGATTGCATATCTGGGTGAATAGTATTCGTGGCACCGTAGCACCCGATGCTATGGCATTTGGTATGTAGGGTTAACGAAGGTGTCGCTATGAGGGGTAATGTGGAGGCGACCTAGGTAGGGTTAGGTTAGCTTTATCCGGTTGCGCTACGTTGATGGTTTTCCAGTGCGATACGTGTGAATTATAATGATCGTACTTTAGGATAGTTCATGTAGGTAATTTGATGACACAAGAATATAGTTAGCTCACATATGCGGCCTGGTTTATTATGAGAAAGTAAATCCTGACTTATCCGATAGGTTGTTTAAAGTGCTGAGAACTAATTGTAAAGATCATTGATTAAAGTGCCTACCTTAATTAGTACGTTCTGATGTCGGCTGAGGGTTAGTAATAATAATTATCGGTCATACTTCTCCCCCCTCCTCCTACTTGCCGATATATGTAATCAGTTCTGTGTTATTTATTTATCTATGTATTAGTATTTAAGTAAATGTTGCTTATTCTAATAACTTTTTGACGTGTTTATAAATAGATTGAATGTTTTCAGCTGCTGGTTTGGCTACAACTTTAATAAATTGTATTGGATATTGCAAGGACCGCGCATATTTGTAATTGTGGTACGCAGAATGCTTTTTTATCTCTTAAATTATTATTAAAGTGTTCTTGTAAAGCGCGAAGCCAGAAGTTTGTGAATGGAGTCGTGAATGAAGTAAGACTACAAGACCGGGTGGAGCAAAGGTCGAGTAAGTGAAACTAAATGAAGGGGCGACGGAGAGAGTATTCTGTCGTAGCTTAATCTTAATAAGTTGTCATCTTTTGGCTCTCCGCTAACGAATATTCGTCAGTCAATCAATCATCATCATAATTTGATGGCACGTTTGCTACGAAAAACCTACCTACTTATTGATAAATCACGTAATACTTTGAAAATTTATGTTTTCTAACAATGTTTATATTTATATATTTTAACATGGTTGCTCTACGCCGAAGGCTGTATGACTGCACACAAGTAAGTCATTTTACATTATATTTAAACATGGGCACGGGCGGCCCATTCAGAGTTATTTTAACCTCTGGCTATAAAGTTGGTGAAACTGATTAAGATGTCGCCATGTTGGTAACTGGAAGCGAAGCAATCAGCGAAGCAGCGAAGACTAGTGGTTCGCTCCGAACTGACACCTTGTGTTTTTAACTACATATTGAAATGCAAAAAGAGTTATTGGAGTTGGAGCATTTATTGAATTTTGCAATAATGTTAACATCTAATGTTGCCTGGAAGAGATCACTTTAGTGATAAGGTTGCCATTTGTTATTTTAAGTGTATTCTTACACTCTGTAATTTTGTTAACAATAAAGTTGTTCAAATTAAATGAAATTAAATCTATTAAAATTATAGTGAAGTTATGTTAAGAATACTGAAGCCCATTAAAAATGAAACGATTTCGTTTCTTTATAAAAATAATAATAAAGCAACTAATTCAAGCTCCACTTTGAAAACCCCCGTCAATTTGAAGGGAAAATTTAAAAAAAATTGTAAGTACTCTGTTCAAAATCATCTTTGAAAAGATATGTCGCAAGCTTGTGTAACGCAAGAAAAATTTTTTACTTTACATTCGCTTCTATGATAGTGCCCCCTCTGAAATAAAGATTTTTTTTATAATTGTTTATGCAATATTTGGCTATAAAGGCCCTAATAACCTTGCATATTATGTTTAAATTTGAAGTAGTTACGTTCAGTGATTGAGAAGTTATAAGACTAACAGACGGACGGATTTTTTTTTAATAAATAATATTAGCCATGTTAAATGACTAATATTCCCCTTTCCTCTCCAACTAAGCGTCAGGCTTGTGCTAGGATTAGGTACGACAATAGTGCAACGGGCGGGGTTTGAACCGTCGACCTTTCGGTTTTCAGTCCACTACTTTACCGTTTGAGCTATTGAGGCTCTAAATGGTTGGACTATAATGATGGACGAACAAAGGTGCAAATTCACTCAAGTAGACTCAGAGACCTCGCTTCACTCGGTCAATAAGTTATTTTCTGAGTAGCCGTGTTGGGAAGTGTGCTAACACCAACACTGAATGATAGCCACCGAACACATTTGACATAATTTTATTCCAGTCAAATTAGCCAGAAAAATAGTGGTAGGTTTGAAATATTGTATCACATAGTTAATTAATATTGGTGGAGACCGAGGGTACACTGTACCTACACTAAATTACAAATAAAATATCAAAAGTTCCCATCAATCCCAAGTCTGCTTAAAAAGTTATTCAAGGTCAAAGGTTAAATTTTTTGGTTTCTTTTAGAGTTTTCTCGTAAACGGTAAGTTTTATCAAAACAATTGTCAAACAAGAATTGTGGATGATAAATTTATCTACCAAAATTTTCTCAACCAAAATCGAAAGCTGAAATATTTTTGGACTTAACTTTCTTAATTAACGAATGACTGAATTATGAAGTCACTGCAGTGTTCCATCTGCGATATAATGCAAGTAAGTATGTACGTTAAATTTTCTATTAGTCATATCCATATAGACTCTAATCAGTCGTTCACAATCTTCAATAATAAATTATGTAAGTATTTTATCTTTGTTTTTTTCTTTGTAGAAACCCCTAGTGAAACCGAACGAGTAAGCGCGGCCGGTAAGGGCTGCCAGTAGGACAGCAATGCTCAGTAGTCAATGGGTCAATGGGTACTAGAAATCGCAGAGATAAAATGAAATTTAGCTTATATGCGTTAAATGCGTGATTTATCTAGTTAATAATAATTAATTAAGTATGTCAAGATCAAAGGAGTGCAACTTCTGAACCTACGGACTATAAATAATTATATTATTGTGCTCTACACTCCTTTAATGATTACCAAATCAGGATTTTACTTGATCTTTTTCTTGTAATTTTCTATTGCAGATAAACGCGTTTCTTCTTGCATACATAATGAAGATATTGATACCAAAGCTAAGAAAAAATCGCAAAACTGACATAGGAAAACTAAAGTAAATATATATATTATATAATTAAATGAAAGTAAATATATATATATATATATATATATATATATATATATTATAATCATCATCATGATCAACCTATTGCCAGTTCACTACTGAACAGGGTCTTCTCTTAGAAACAAAAGGGTTTGCCCATAGTCTACCACGTTGTCCAAGTGCAGAATGGCAGACTTAATTTTGAGAACGTACATCATTATCTCAATCTCCGGCGTACTATTGAGAACGAGTCTTCTTTGAGAATGAGAAGGGTTTATAGGTCATAACACACCACGATGTCCAAATGCGACTTCACACTTTTAAAAGCATTAAGGAGAACTCTCAGGCATGTAGGTATATGTTATAGTTAGCATATCAGTAGGTTTCCTCACGATATTTTTCTTCCCGCTAGTGGGATTTTAATAGATTAAAATGCACATAAATCCGAAAAATTATTAAATTAAATTAAATTTATTGGATATTATTACATATTAAATAACATATAAGGAACACAAAAAATACTTATAATACAGATAAAAAAACAAGTAATAACAATTAAGTAGACCTAGGTCTAGTAGACGTATGAATGGGCAACTCCTGCACTAGTAAACACTGTGTTACAGTGGGTTGCCTTCTCCATTTCTAAAAACTTGAATAAATGTTATTACAATTTGGTGCGCTAAGGTCGGACATGTTATACCGGTGTCTATTACAAGTGATAGTGGTGTGCATGTATGTATGTGATTATGTACACCTATACAGTTTTTTTCAATTACAGGCTAGCAGTCAAAACGACTGTATGTCTACTTGCACTATTGGTGTTGACAAGTGCTTGCTCTATGATTGAAACGGATACCTGGACAATCAATGCATGGGTGTTTGCTCTATGGAGCTATACCGCGCATTGCTTTCGATCGTTCCAGGGATTAATTTCTGTTGCACTCTACTGTTGCTTGAACCACGAGGTAAGGGCTACTATTTTATTAGGTACTAGCCGACCCGGCGAGCCTCGTATCGCCTAACAGTCGATTCTTTAATTTTTTAATAGGTTGGCGTTTAATAGGCTACCAGTGGCGTGCACAGACTTTTAAGCTTTAGTTAGGTAGAAACCTGTTTACTGGCAAGTCATTATGAAAAAATATATGCATTGAGCTATTACAACTGGGGTACATTACATTACACACATTTATGCCTCTATGACCTGCACGCCACTGGTACCTACTTATTCTGCTATTCGGGATACCGGCGGCGGCGGGGTGATTACGTAATACGTTGCATCTAAATTTATTATTGTTTCAGGTGCAAGAGACAGTTAGACGATGGCTGAATTTGTTCCCTCAAGAACTTCCTCGTGAAAGCAATGGGGGTAATCGAGCCCAGGACATCGAAGACACTCAGAGTCAGCAGGCGACAGTAGCGGTGATACACAGCCCTCTGTGCTCTTACACTGCGTATGTGATATTGTCTATCTATACTAATCATAACACAACATCAAAAATTTAATCATTTAATTATTTAATAATTTAATTATGTTAAAAATCGGATATAAAAAAACGGAATAACTACCAAACGGCGCTGCGGGGTGATTACGTATCTCGCGACAGGCTTGCGACAGGCGTAAATCTCGCGATCATTGCTATCAAACGTCCGGCTAGAGAGAGACAGCAATAACCACAAAGCAAATCATTTTTCCAGTGAAGGACGACAATGCACGGTATCCGGCCGACGAATGCTAAGAAGGTTCCGTGAGATTCAACGCGACAATGAGAGCCCAGAAATCATTGAGATGAATGTGTAAGTAAACAGCAATTTTTTTAAAATTAATATTAGCTTAAATAGGTACAGTTCTTGCAATTCACGAAGGCTACTGAACTTTACTTGTGGTAACGTCGCTTACATGGTCATTGCGTAAGTGTGCGTGCATGTCGGACCAATCAGTCGCGAGCAAACGCTGTCAAACGCACACATGTAGTGTACCTTACGTATACCGATACGACTTAAACACAAGCATGAGTCAGTGGCCTTCGTGAAATGCAAGAACTATATTTGAAATAGGTGTTAGCTTAAATCACCACTTAACTAAAACATTTTTTAGCTGCATATGAGTCAAATGGTACGATCCCTTGACAATGAAATAGTAAATAATAATAATACGTGTGTAATACAAAAACTAAGCTGTGATAGCCTAGTGGTTAGGACGTCCGCCTTCTAATCGGAGGTCAGGGGTTCGATGCCGGACACGCACTTCTAACTTTTCGGAGTTATGTGCGTTTCAAATAATTAAATATCACTTGCTTTAACGGTGAAGGAAAACATCGTGAGGAAACCTTTGGAAAAGGAAAGGAAGGAGGAAGCCTAAAAGTTCTCCATAATGTTCTCAAAGGTGTGTGAAGTCTACTAATCCGCACATGGCCAGCGTGGTAGACTTTTGCTAAAAGCCTACTCACTTTGAGAGTAGACCCGTGCTCTATAGTGAGCCGGCGATGGGTTGATCATGATGACGATGAATACAAAAAAGCGAATCGAAAAAAATGATTTAAAAAAAGGTATTATCATTTAAATCATTTTTGGATTTCTCAGACAGTTTTTATGACTAAACTGCCTTTAAATTAATGAGCACCTAAGTTTTTAGCAACTGATCAGATCTGCTGGTAAGACGTATATAGTACCTACGCGACAGATCGAGATGGCCTCACAGCCTCCGCGATAACTCGGTGCGGGCGAGCGCGGGTGACGTGCGAGCAGTGGCGTGCAGCTCATAGAAGCATAAACGCACTGCTTACCCTCATTATAATAAATCAATGCTTAATTTTCAGTATAACCTGCCGTTAAATATGTTCATACCTAAATGCATACCCTGGCTTAAACTCCTGTGCACGCCACTGCGTGCGAGTGTGCGGGGCATGCCTCCCGCTTCGTACCACGATTGCCATTTCAAACTGTCGCGGACTATACTTAACCAGTTTTTGAGTTAGTAGGTAATCACTACCCATATTATTATGAATCGCGAAAGTGTGTTTGTGTCATTCACGAATGTGAATATTCGTTACGTGATTACATCACTCGTGTGTTTGTTTGTTGGTTTGTCCTTCAATCACGTAGCAACAGAGCAACGGATCGACTCGATTTTGTTAAAGACCTGGAGACTGACATAGGCTACATTTTATCCCGGAAAATCAAAGAGTTCCCACGGGATTTTTGAAACCTAAATCCACGCGGACGAAGTCGTGGCCATCAGCTAGTGAGTTTTATATTTTTCGTTCCAGTTATCGACAAGAGCCTGGACCGTCTGGAATTTTTCAAGAACGGGATATGCACTATGATTCTCATTATAAACACCGAAGTAGTTCTGAAGAATTTGATTCAGACTCAGACTCGGACACTAGTTCTAATCGGTAAGTAAATAGTTTTAGCACTAGCACAAGGTAAAAGCTCAAACCACTGGGTCTAGAAACTTTTTATATTTTTTTTTTTATATTTTAGCGTTTAAACTATCGTGAGTGATTTCCATTTTATACAATATCTGTCACCGGCTTTACTCACGTATTTAGTCGACGTTAGCCCGATTAGTTTCGAACCCATCCGGAGTCCTTTTTCAAGGGAGTCAGGTCGCGCACGCGTCGCGGTTGTGTGTGTGTGTTGTGCGGATGGGTTCGAAACTAGTCGGGCTAACGTCGACTAAATACGTGAGTAAAGCCGGTGACAGATATTGTCCTAATTGATATTTTATACGTATTAGTATGCGACAGGTTGAGATGGCATTGGGTATTCCACGCTAGTCCGCACCGGGTTAGCGCGGAGGCTGTGCGGGACGTTCCTTCCCCGATTGCCATCTCAACCTGTCGCGTACTAAAGGTTATCTCTGTAACCAGACCACAGAGTAAAGGTATGATTCCGAACCACGCCGCCCGCAGCAGCGCCGCCGCAACAGTGCTGTCACCAGCTGTCACAGTCCTGTCGCGGCACTACTGGTCCCCATACAATCTCTATAAGCTTATATGACATTACATTCCGAGCTAGGCAGTAATGTCGCGGCACCAATGTGGCGGAACATTGCTGCCTAGCAACATTGCTAGACAGAACAAGCGTGCAACCTGCAAACGTTCGCACGTTAGGTACGTATACCCTTTGACCAACCGTTGTGCCAGATCCTTTTTTCCACGCACTTGCAAACTGTGGAATCAACTCCCTTCGGCAGTGTTTCCATTAAGATTACAACATGGGGTTATTCATTTATTTATATTTTTATGGGGTTATATATCTATTTCTTCATGTATATTATATATATATATATTACTTCTATAGGCATATTATATCTGTAAATATACATATTTCTTACTATATAATATGAAAGGTACTGTTTAGAATATGTATATTTATAAATATAATATATGTGTGTATATTTATATACACACACATGCTTCTTTCACACTTAATTTAATTTTTTAAATTTCTAAATTTGTAACTGTGGCGTCACCCGGGTCACAGCTGAAAATCAGCGTCCTGCATCTTATGTGTGTTAACGCATAATATGATGCAAGGCTTTATGCTGAGCTGTACACCCATTTGGGGTGGTGTCACAGATGAAAATATTACATTTGTACTTTGTTTTTATCTGTGACACCGACAACAAATAAATGCATTTTCTTTCTTTCTTCTTGCATTCAAGGGGCGGACCAACAAATTCCTGAAAGGCCGGCGTCGGTGGTTCCTCTGATACTGCAAATGTTCATCGGCGGCGTTAATCACTTAACGTCAGGTGACCCGCCTGCTCGTTTGCTCGCCATTTTTATTTAAAAAAAACCGCAACTTTCGCTCCGCGTGAGGAAAGTCGGAAAGTCATATTTTGTGGGACTTAGTGTAATATTTAATAATAAAATTCCACACTCAATTTTAGACTTGCCTTTACAAACGTTTAAAAATCTATTAAAAGTATAGGTAAAAGCTGTGATAGCCTAGTGGTTAGAACGTCCGCCTTCTAATCAGAGGTCAGGGTTTCGATCCCGGGCACGAACCTCTAACTTTTCGGAGCTATGTGCGTTTTAAGTACTTAATTAAATATCACTTGCTTTAACGGTGAAGGAAAACATCGTGAGGAAACAAGCCTGCATGCCTGACAGTTCTCCATAATGTTCTCAAAGGTATATATAAGTCTATCAATCCGCACACGGGCAGCGTGGTAGACTATGGCCAAAAACCCTTCTCACTCTGAGAGGAGACCCATGCTCTGTAGTGGACCGGTGATGGGTTGATCATAATGACGATAATGATTAAAGGTATACTCCGTAAAAAACCATATTTTACAATCAAAGATTATGCATAATATGGTAAAAAACATATAGTTTTGACTAGCTCCAGCAATGTGCGGGGCTGCAATTGCTTATACAATTATTTTTTTTAAAAGAATATTAGCCATGTTAAATGACTAATATTCCCCTTTCCTTTCCAACTAAGCGTCAGGTTTGTGCTAGGAGTAGGTACAACAAAAGTGCAACGGGCGGGGTTTGAACCGTCGACCTTTCGGTTTTCAGTCCACTCCTTTACCGGTTGAGCTATTGAGGCTCTGTAGCATACTAATATTGTTAATTGAACATTTCAAAACAGCAAATGTCGAGTTTTTGCTGGTCCTTCTTGGTAGGAACGGCTTTCCGAACCATTGGTAGGCAGGGCTCTCTTTCCCACTGGGCACTCTATGCACGTGCCCAGGGCCCACGATTGATAGGGGCCCACTATTCCTTGCCGATCACCAAACTATAACCGACCGACCGATATTTTATTACCGAAAACAATTATTTCGATAAAATCAATCAAGTCAAGAAGATCCTCTCAAACAAAGGACCATAGAGATGCTATAATCCATGTAAATCTGTGCAGCCGTTTAAAGTAGGTATATCAACACTTTTCTAGTTTTCTTATTAGAATAACAAGAGTGGTTAAATTATTTATTGACCAATACAATACATTAGTATCTAGATTATGGAGGCCCTATTATTAATGTTGCGGACGGGAGCTTCGAGCCACGCGCAGCGCCAGCGATGACTGACGCTGATTGGTTGGCCGCTGACACCCCCGTGCCCCGGTACGCCCTTACCACCCGCGATCGCCTTGTTTCCCGCTCAGCACGACCATATGCGCTTGCAGAGTGGGAGAATTAAATATAAACCCGTTTTTGTTCACTTTGCCCTTTGCTTCTGAACGAAGAAGACCTCAGAACTAGAAGTACCGTGAACCATTGTGAACCTAGAAAATTGTGAATTAATGTGATCAAGAAAGAAATACAGTCCACTGAACCCTGCGAGGAATTTGATTTGAATGCCTCCCCAACAATTATAATGTGCCCAGGGCCTCCAATAGGTTAAAGACGGCCCTGGTGGTGGGTAACATCTTTGGTCCTTCGAGCCGGATCAAGAATCTGAAGAACCGAAGCCTCAAGATCCGAAGCCTCACGAACTGAAGCGTTAAGAACCGAAAGCTGAAGCCCGAAGATCAAGATGGTTCGAACTAGGAGTCAGACCTCACAACATGATGATGAACACGACGAGCACATTGTGCCGCAAGAACCGATCCCTCGCGTGACAAACCCAGCTCGCCCTGTTCAGATCCGCTTCATGGAGTCGTCTCCATCAACAAGTGCCGTTCTCCGGCAAGACACCATCATTGACACACGAAGGGCCTTTGAAGAACACTCCATTCATGCTCGTCCGCCATCACCAACTCGATCAACCTGCTCGCAACGATCCACGGCGAGTACGGCTGCCCACATGAAACAAGCTGAATACGAAGCAGCGGAGCGACTTACCGCCATTAAAATGCGTCAGTTACGACAACAACAACTGATCGAACAACAGCAATTACAAGTCGAAGCTGAACTGGTGCGGAAAAAGTTAGAGGCTGACTTAGCTGCTATACAGGACGATGACCAAGGGAGCACACGAGGACCCGAAGAAGCAATCAATATGAACTTGCGCACGGAAGATTGGTTGCTTCACGCCGATCTTACACGAGGGGAGCCATCCATTGACCAGCTACCTGCGCGAGAGACCCGAACCCTTCCCACCGATGCACCCCCTGTAAGACCCGGCACGAACATCACCGAACCCCGATCCGAACATCATTATGAAGTTCGCCGAGCCCGCTCTGCAACGCCAAATCGCTCACGAAACCGAAGCATAGAAGCCCTGGTGGAATGCTTCAACCAATTGAGCCAATACCGACCACCACCACGATCATCTACGGAGCTACCTACATTCAGCGGATCTGAGAATGAATGGCTGCCGTTCAAAGCATCGATGCGAGATTCGACGCGACTTCACAAGTTCTCGCCGATCGAGAACATGTAACGCCTACGCAACTCATTGAAAGGAGAAGCCCGAGACGCCGTTGCTTCGCTTCTGTACACGGCTTGTGACCCGGCTGAAGTTATGGAAGCTCTAGAACAGAGCTTTCGCCGTCCAGAAGCCTTGATCGATAAGGCGTTAGACGAGATCAAGCTACTACCACCTTTGGGACCAACCACAACTGAACTGAACGTCTTCGCAGTCAAAATGAGAAACATCGTGGCTACGATTACCAACGTTGAAGGCCTCGACGGCTGTCTCCAGAACAGAATGCTCACCAGAGACATCGTGGACGAGTTACCACCTGACCTAAGAAGAAGCTTCGCCAGATATGCTTCAGATAACCGTCGCCCAAAAGAACCGCATATTGTGATACTGTCTCGCTTTTTGAACAACGAGATGATATTGAACAAGAGAGAACCACATCCGAGATCCACAAGAACTGCATCCACAACAAGAACCACGACGCCAACGTGTTCAGTGCCAATGAGGAGGAGCAGTGTCAGTGCTGTGGTGCTGACCATGAACCACCACAGTGCAAGAAGATGCGAGACATGACCGTCACAGCACGTTGGGATTGGGCCAAAGCAAATAAAGTTTGTTTCAAGTGCCTAACAAAGAACCACCTGCAAACTGAGTGCAAGGCGAAGCAGTGCGGTATCGACGGCTGTATTCATTCGCACCACCCGCTATTGCATGAACGCAGCCCTGCAAGCGAGGCATCACATACGAACCACGATGCCACACAAGTAGAACACGTGCTCCACCTAAGCACCGATGACTCAACAGAACCAGTCAGATGCCAACATCATGCCGCCTTAGTTCACCCACTTGAACCAGATGACAATAACGTCTCCCTCAAGCCAGTAAAATATGATGATCCAAAACAGAAGGGAAACGAGAGAGTGGCAACGAACTTAGTGGAAGAGACGGCAGAACTATAACTCCCTTGGTATTGCAATACGAGGGGAGCGCGATCCCATGAGCATCCTGTCTACAATGTTCTCAGTGCTCTACCATACGCTACAATAGCATCCCTGCGAACAAGTACGGCGATGGAAGAACAAAACGCGATCCGAAAACTCAACCAATTGAACTGCACGAGCCATCGGCATAGCGTTAACGAACTTGCCGCTCACTCCATCGAGACCCATCGAATATCGCCAAGCTCAAAGATGCGTCAACCTGAGCAAACCATGAAGTTGTGGCGCACCGCAGATGAAGAAGAGGGCGGTGCTACTGAAACAACCATACTGCATGCCACGTCATCCTGACGACAAACGGGCTTGACGACACACCTGTGAACTCACCTGCGGAGCTACTGCTCGCCAATGAACCCGACATAGCAAGTCACGCCAGTACCCGACGAGTTGAGAACATTGTGCAACAGCATTACTGGATGACAAATTACGCCGTGCTCAACGATCCGCACGGTGAACGGTGGACCTGTCATACATTGACCACTGCGAACCAGCCATGAATCACATTGGTCTAGTCATCCAAAAACTTCAGACCCGCATCAATCAAGCGCCAACTCCACAAGCTTTACCGAGAAGGCTTACCACAGAAGAAACGAAGTGAAGAAACTCAACACGGCATGTTTCATCGATCTAAGAGGAAGCTCACCGTCCTGACGAAGAATGGGGAGCTACGCAAGAGCTATGCTGAAGGGAGAAATGTTGCGGACGGGTGCTACGAGCCATGCGCAGTGCCAGCGATGACTGACGCTGATTAGTTGGCCGCTGACACCCCCGTGCTCCGCTACGCCCTTACCACCCGCGATCGCCTTGTTTCCCGCTCAGCACGACCGTATGCGCTTGCAGAGTTGGAGAATTATAATAAACCCGTTTTTGTTGTATAGAATCACTTCGCCTCTTGCTTCCGAACGAAGAAGACCTCGGAACTAGAAGTACCGTGAACCATTGTGAACCTATAAAATTGTGAATTATTGTGATCAAGAAACAAATACAGTCCACTGAACCCTGCGAGGAATTTGATTTGAATGCCTCCCCAACAATTATAATGTGCCCAGGGCCTCCAATAGGTTAAAGACGGCCCTGGTGGTAGGTAGGTATTTTGACGATTCAAAAGCACTTAAAAAGTTATATCCTATTCTATTCAAAAGCCTTTTCTTCTATAGGTACATAAAGAATACCCCAAGACAGCTCCGAGCCCGCGAGATACTGCGTGTAAAGCTGGAACATATCAAATTACTAAAACACTTCGAAGTTATTGAGCAAGAACAAAGAACTTCTTCTGATTCTGCACAAAATATATTGTGAGTATCCAATTTTTTCAAGCTTTATTTGGAACGATGAGCGTTTAGTACGCAATATCTCAAAATATTGACTTACTCTCGACAATTTTTTGATACAGAAGTCATGTATCCTCTACCTCTTCCCGTCGGCAGTCGGTGTAAACATCATCAGAGCATCGAAAAATCACTAAACGCTGCTTCTACAATAGCGAAAGCGAGGTAGCGTCAGAAGTCCATCAGCGACGTCCGCAATTCACCTTGACTTGGCTTTGCAGCTCGGTCTGTACATGGCACAAGGCCCACCGACGGAGCCGAGAAGCGGCGAGGCACGGCTACTATTTTTAGGGTTTTGTACCTCAAAAGGAAGAACGGAACCCTAATAGGATCACTTCGCTGTCTGTCTGTCTATCTACCCGTTGACCTAGAATCATGAAATTTGGCAGGTAGGTAGGTCGTATAGCAGGCATTACGGGAAAAATCTGAAAATTGTGAATTTGTGGTTACATCACAAAAAAATTGGTTCATGAACAAATAATTAGTATTTTCAACTTTCAAAGTAAGATTAATTATATCAAGTGGGGTATCATATGAAAGGGATTTCTTTACCTGTACATTCAAAAACAGATTTTTATTTATTTTTATGCATGGTTTGGTTTTTGGTTTATCGTGTGAAATGTCGAAAAATTACGACTGTGTACTACAATCGTATTAACCCAGTAACCCTTGGTGCACGAGTTTGACTCGCACTTGGCCGGTTTTTTTAAAACTTAGTTTGGGCATACGGTTGACATTATCATAATGAAATGAGCCCGTTCAAGCTGGCGCGACATACGAGATGCAAAGGCACGCCGCGAGAGCTGCCACTCGACTCTCGGCCATATTAGCGTATGCATCGGCTGCGCTTGGTCTGCCAAGCGCCAGCCCTTAGCGTACATTTTATTATTAAGGCCCAAACGCATTTGCGCTGCGCTACGCGCCGCAATGCGGTGCGGCAGATATAGTTTATGAGTTTGGATGGAGCGAGGCGCACTTAAGCGACGCGGCAGGCGAACTACGCGACGCGGCGCGCCAAATAGTTTATAATATTATGAGTTTGTATGAAGCAAGGCACACTTGAGCGAGGTGGCAGGCATGAGGCAACTACGCATCGCGTCGCTTTGCGCATCGCAGCTCAAATGTGTTTGCGTTTCCTTTTTTAAAAAAAGGTACTTCCACTCTTATAAAAAGTGTTGTAGAACAACACTGTACCACATAACTTTTCTTTATTTCCATAGCCATAGAAGAAAGAAAGTTCGCTTCACTGATGAACAAGACCCAGATCGTGAATAAGGCGATCACTTTAATTAACTTTAAATGATACAGGGATATGTAACTGTGAGACTATAATAATAATGTAGGTATCTAAATCAAGTCAAGACATATTATTTATTCAAGTTGGTTTCATTGTAGATTCATTGCCAATCGCTGAATTTGTAAGATAATATTGTAATAATTAATTACGCATACCTACTTACTAAAGCTACGAAGGCTCCAAACACGCCGGTCTGAGAAGAGCCCACAACAAATTCAGCCAACTATTCTTTTAGTTATCAACACTTCATAAATGATGGGCTGACCTCATGGGTCAGATCTTGCACTTTTGTGAAAATTTATAATTTTGCTTTTTAAAATTTATAATTTTAAGTTGTTAATTTTTGTAAGTATGTTTATGTTAGTTTGTACTCGTATTTTAATTAGTGTAATTGGCTTTATGGCCGTTCTGATTAAATAATAAATAAATAATAATAATAATAATAATAATAATAATAAAATCACTTAGAACTATCAAAGCTGTTATACAACTCATTGCCAAGTTTTCTTATCATTTAAATAATCCTTTACATTGTAATAGGATTTTTCAATAGATTTACGTAACTTATTAGAGATAACTATAAAGTACCAATTACTTATAATAATCAATATCACGATCAATCCATGCTAACACTATAAATGCGAAAGATTGTCTGCCTGTCTGTTACATTTTCACGTGCCATCCGTTTATTCGATGTCGGCGAAATCTGATACGGAGATAGCTTGCACCCCGGAGGCTAAACTTTTCCCGAAAAATCAAAACATTCCCACGAGGGTAAAAAAAAATGAGGACAAAGTCGCTAATATCATCTAGTAATATACATTTTCTATTATCAATTTTATACTCACATACATATTCCAATTATATTATTATTTAAGTATTTGTGTAGTTTCATTCTTTTGATCAAATCAATACCTATATCGTTATACCTGCTTGTACTGATGCAAAATAGGTTATTTAAAAAATGAAACAGAATTCCGAGAACTCGAAAAAATCCGTAGCGAGTAGGTACTATTCAAAACAAAGTAGAGGCAGCCATAACTTTTTTTTTCAACAGTCAAACGTATCCAGCGATGTATAAAAAAATGTTAAATTAATAATTATTTATTTTAAAAAATTAAAGAAATCCACAAAGTTATCATGTGGTTCTTATTTAGTTTATTATAAAGATATGTATGCTAGAATTATTATGTAAGTATTTAATAATTATAGTTCCAGCGATGTATAAAAAAATGTTAAATTGGTAATTATTTATTTAAAAAATAAAAGAAATCCACAAAGTTATCATATTATGGTTCTTATTTAGTTTATTATAAAGATATGTATGTTAGAATTATTATGTAAGTATTTATTAATTATAGTTATCATTATAACAGTCATCTTTAGGTATACAATTGTAATGGTATTTATCTATTTACTGCTATATTTGGTGTTAAAATTATAAATGTTGATAAATAAGAACGTATCGTATCATTTAGCCCTTTAGGTTTAATAGATGAAAAATAAAATAACATTTTAGTAGTTTACTAAAAGACAATTTATATTTCATATAAATTTCATTATAAACAAATTATCAAATAACATTCACAGTTTAAAAATTGTATTAAAATCATATAATAAAAAGATTATTTTATCTATTTCAATGTCCAAATAAACATATTCATCTGTATGTGTAAAAGGATAATTTACTATAAATATATTTACGGCGATTAGGTACGTCATCCGAGTTCTATCCGTCATCCGTGAGAATACCAGCAATTATCTACGACATAATATTATTGTCATAAGGTTCCATACAAAACAAAAAGGAACGTATTTTCACGGACTCGGATCGGAAGAGTGGGTTAATAGACCAGCAAATTGCTAATGCGCGTGGCCACCATTTTAGTGACGTCAGCACTAGACTGAAGTTTCGAGCTGATGGTATATTTGTCCTTAAATATACGTCAAATGACGTCATTTCGATGTTAATGAGACATGGTTTCAGCGCAATTAGCAATTTCCGGGACTTATACCGCCGTTATTATATAATATTACATAATATGACGGCTTAACTCACTTGTCAGAGACTCACAAATAAGAGAGTTAAGAAGAACCTGCTCTACTCGCACATTTTAAGCAAAACTTTAAATAATCAGTTGAATAAAATTTATCTATCCTTAAATGTAACTAAATTTTAAAATGTCAAGATGTAATAATTATGAATAGAGGTATTCTTAAAATAAAAATTGTACAATTGGGTATTCGACTCTTTTAAATTTTTTTTTTAATTTATTATAAACTAGGATAAAAATAATGACTTAAAAACTGAAAACTAATTAAGGCGAATCACCGAGGCGAGCAGCGCGGCTTTGAAGTAAACCGCTTGGCAACGTTCAAATTCTGTGTTTCAAACGTTAAATTTGAATTTAATAAATTATAGAAGTCTTGTTGAAAACCAAAATTTAGCAGGTTCTCTGTAGTACTTAAAGACAAATATTTCCATATAAAAATTATTTGCCAAGTCAGAAATTTTAGTATTAAATAATTCGTTTTAGACTTTTATTTCGGCTTATTTCAAGATTTTATTTGATCGAGTGAAGTACTTCCTATTGTATATCAAAGTAGCACATTCTTTAGACAATGTCTTTAGGTATATTGTATATTTTTAGCAAGGCCATTATTTAATAGTAAATACCTAAAACATTTGATCTAGCAAACCATTTTTTTCCGCTTAGTCTCGGTGACTCGCCTTAAATCGATCAAATAACAAAAAAGTTAGAAAGAGATAGCGATATAGCATTTTGACGTCACACCTTACTAATGCCATAGTAGATTCATGCGGTTTCCTACAAATTTTCGTTTTGCGAGAAAGAGATAGAAGACCCTCCCACTCCAAAATTAAAATGCCTGTAACTTTGTAAATCTTTGTTGAATTTTAATATGTTTTCAGCGTACGTCATTATTTTTATCCTAGTTTATAATAAAGTAATAATATTTATCAAATTCAAAAGTAGGAAAACACCCAATTATTCATTGCCAATGTCAAATAGTAAAAATACGTCATAGAGGTAATAAATAAGAAAACATATAGTCCGTACAAAATGCCTTTGCACGCAACTCTATGGGTCAATTGTCAAAAGTACGGTTAACCTTTAAAATAAAGACTAAAATCGTACTTTTGACATTAAAGTTAAAATGGCGCGTGAGAAGTGAAATTACTACACATAAAGAACCTACAAGTACGCGGTCAAAAGTGCATCGATCTTTAGAAGGAGACAGCAAATTTGTAGAGCACTAGCAATGTATAATAAAATAAGTATATATGTAGCAATAAGTGACAGAGACAACGCTCTACAAAGATAAAATGTCATTCTAAAAGCCGATGTAATATACTCCCACATTGTAAGCAAAACATTAGGTATGATTCCGAACCACGCTGCACGCAGCAGCGCTGCTGTCACCAGCTGTCACATTCCTGTCGCGGTGCTACTGGTCCCCATACAATCTCTATAAGCTTATATAACATTACATTCCGAGCTTGGCAGTAATGTTCCGCTACATTGCTGCCGCGACACTGCTGCCTAACTCGGAATGTAATGTCATATAAGCTTATAGAGATTGTATGGGGACCAGTAGTGCCGCGACAGGACTGTGACAGCTGGTGACAGCACTGTTGCGGCAGCGCTGCTGCGTGCAGCGTGGTTCAGAATCATACCTTTAATCTAAATAAACATTCGAATAAAATGTATTATACCCTTAAATAATTAAATAAATTTTAGAATGTCAAGATGAACTTAATAATAGAGGTATTTTTAGAATAAGAAATGTACAAATATTCTATTGTCAATGTCAACATAAAATTCATTCATTCAATAAGAGAAAATATAAAAATATGCCTATTTGTCTAAATAAAAGTAGCCTATGTCACACATAAATTGCTTAAAATAAAATAAAATGGTCAAAAACAGTTTTGCTATGACCAAACCGCTTGCGACGAATGCAACTCATTTTTCAATTTCAGTGCTGAAACTGCGAATGGTGTCAGACCCTCGGACCAATAATTGCACTGGACGGAGCTACAACTAGTGGCCACCCTTATATATTCATGCGTCAAATTTTAAAACGAGATATAGTGATCTTCGTCTATTTCTCGGAGCCTCAGAACGAGTAAAAGAGATGATGTAAGTTTGGTAACTGTATACCTATATGTAACTTACGTGTCAATGTGACTGACTCGCTTCGCTTACTCAGTTTCTAACACTGATTGATAGGCACGGAGCTCATTTTTTAATCCGTTGAAGGTTTTCTACGAAAAAATATTTTAATATCACCCAGTGAAGCAGCAATGTAAAACTAACCAACCTCGATGGCTATGTTTAAATCTGTTGCTCTTCTATTACAACATGAAAGAAAGGTAGTAGCAACAAATTTGAACACTGTAAAGAATAACTTGTTTTTAGTAGGATTATCTGGTATTTGGTTCTCTCGGTAGAATAGGCATGTCAAACCAGAGGTAGATGCATTTAACGATTCAAAATTACTTTGAAATTTCTTTGAAAAAACCACGTATATCATACATAATAATAAAATGTACATTTGAAACTCCAGCGCCAAACTCTGTCTACGTTATCCGTAGTTCGTTCGCGTATTTACAGTACAGTTCTTGCAATTCACGAAGGCTAGTGAACTTTACTTGTGGTAACGTCGTTTAAGTGGTCATTGCGTAAGTGTGCGTGCATGTCGGACCAATCAGTCGCGAGCAAACGCTGTCAAACGCACACATTTAGTGTACCTTACGTATACCGATACGACTTAAACACAAGCATGAGTCAGTGGCCTTCATGAAATGCAAGAACTATACTGAATTATGTGTTGCGCGCACGTTTTGCGGCTGTAGCGCCTCTTGCGTGTCGTCTTTTGGTATACGATCACCGTCACCTTTTAGTCATTTAATTTGTACTTTCTTTGCTGGCTGAGCTTTTCCTTTATTATAGAAGATGTCTAAAAATAGACCTGCAAACAAATATTGAATAACTATTTAGTATTTACTACTAGGTAGCCGTGATAGCCTAGTGGTTAAAACGTCCGCCTCCTAATCGGAGGTCGGGGGTTCGATCCCGAGTACGTTTCTCTCACTTTTCGGAATTATGTGCATTTTAAGTAATTAAATATCACTTTCTTTAACGGTGAAGGAAAACATTGTGAGGAAACCGGGACGCATGAGAGTTCTTCATAATGTTCTCAAAGGTGTGTAAAGTCTGCCAATCCGCACTTGGCTAGCGTGGTGGTCAAACCCCTTCTCATTCTGAAAGGAAACCCGTGCTCTGTAGTGAGTCGATCATGGGTTGATCATGATGATTTACTACTGCATCATTTTATATTATTTTATTGAGAAAACAATTATAACTAAACACGACTAATCAGATGGATAAATAAAGAGAAAAAGGTTCAATTTTAAATCTAATTCAACTTACCAGTAAATACTAAAATGGCCCCAAGCCACTGTCGTGCTAATAAGACGTTTCCAAATATAATAACAGACGCAAGGACAGTAAAGAATTTTCTCGTTGTTGTTACTACTGCACATGGGAGAGGACCAAACTCCGCTACCTGTGAAAATCAGTACCCATATTACAAATGTGAAAGTGTGTTTGTTTGTTGGTTTGTCCTTTAATCACTCCGCAACAGTAACGGATCGCCTTAATTTTTTGCATGAGTATAGTTAAAGACTTGGAGAGTGACATAGGCTACTTTTTATCCCAGGAAATCAAAGAGTTCCCACAGGATTTTTAGAAATCTAAATCAGCTAGTAAAATATGTGCAGTTCACACTGGGTAGAAGTGAGACCTTCATAACTAAACTTCCAGAGAATAAGACAAATGCAGATTATTAGAAGTATGATATAATTGTGGGGTTCATTTATTAGTAGTGTGACAGAGTTTAAAAATTATTTTATATTTATTCTACATAATATATTACATTATATATTATACAGAGTCCAAGTTTGTAATCTATAAACATATATAAAAGGAAAAGGTGACTGACTGACTGATCTATCAACGCACAGCTCAAACTACTGGACGGATCGGGCTGAAGTACTAACTGATGCCCGCGACTTCGTACGCGTGGATTAGGTTTTTAAAAATCCTGTGGCAACTTCTAAATTTCCGGGATAAAAAGTAGCCTATGTCGTTCCCCAGGTTGCAGCTACCTCTGTACCAAATTTCGTCAAAATCGGTTGAACGGTCGAGCCGTGAAAAGCTAGCAGACAGACAGACAGACACACTTTCGCATTTATAATATTAGTATGGATTAACCTAACTTAAAGGTTTGACGTACTTTTTATTTTGGAAAATCAGAGTTCCCACATGGTTTTTGAAAACCTAAATCCATGCGAAGTAAGTGAACAAAGTAATCAAATAATAATGATTATACTTGTACTTACCATGTAAAATATAAAGAGTTGCCCCAGAGCACCCGTGAGAGCGAAGCTACTTATATAGATGATAACTTCAGGGTACTTGCTAACAAATGTCCAAAATTCCAAGATTTCGCCACTTAGAATCACGCCCACTGTTATTATTATTGATGACCTGAAAACAGGTTTATTAATAGTGAGATTGGAATAGCTGATAAACTGGAGTGGAGTATATTTTAGTATTAAGAGTTCACTTCGAGCACTCTCGAAAGTGCTACATACATACGTAGTCATTTCATTTTTGTATCAGTACCCGGCAGGAAAGATTGCACATCGAGCTTTTGAAACAGATAACGGTTTTGTACAGCATTGTTTCTGGCATTGAGACCAACACAACGTCATATAGGTGTGAGTGACAGAGACAACGCTCCACGAAGTCAAAATCTCTTTCTAAAGTTTGATATGCAGTATGTCCTGCCGGGTACTGATTATTATTATTTACTAATTGTTGTAAATGCTTACACAAATTGACTCACTACGAGCGGTAGGCCGAAACTTGGCCTGGCACACTGTCATATGCCTGAATCTATAATAGGCTACTTGACTCATATCTAATTTCGTCCAATAAATGATTATTTATTATAGTATTTTGCTTAAGACAACGAAATATATCAATAACAATTATTAAAAACGCAGGATGGATATATAAATCCAATTTAAAAAAATACAGTTTTTATTTTTATTTGAAACTCAGAAAACGCTGTCAGCCATGATGTGACGTCATTAAATATGTAAACAAACAAATGTCATCCCTATTGACTAACGTAGTATCCATATAATTATATAAAATTTCAAGTCCTCCTGACTAACTTATATATCAACGCACAGCCTAAACATCTAAACAGCTGGTCCTAGATACATGAAATTTGGTGGGTGTGTTCTTTGTAGGTAAAGAGAAGGTATCCACTAGGAAAGGATTTTTTGAAATTCCACCCCTGAGTGGGTTAAATGGGGGTTTGAAATTTATGAAGTCCACGCGGGCGAAGTCACGAGCATAAGCTAGTTTTTATATATTTCCAAAAACTCATAGTAAACGTAAAAAAATATCGTTTTCTCTTTATAAATTGAATAAGTTATTAAGTAAGACTTACAACAAAGTGATCTTTGCAAAAATAAATTTGGGTTGCAGTCGTTAGTGATATAGGATCTTTTTAAGCAAGTCTTCGCGTGTTACGTATATTTATTTCACTGGGCACTCTAATCCACAACTTTCCTGTGGTCTTTATCGATGCGTTTTTACATTCTCGGATGATACAATAACGATAATTACTATATTTTTCATGTAAACTAGTATAGAAGTCATGTTTATTAAACTTTGGGAGGTTATGCTGTTGTTTACAAATGCATGACGTCAGAGCACAGATAATCTATCGGCCAAACATGGCCGACAGTGTTTTCACCTGTCTAAGAAAAATATATTTTTAAATTAAAGTTTTACGGTTTTTAGGGCGCAAAAAAATATAGTGTTAATTTTTTTGATCTAATAGGACAAATATTAACCATTTAAGACCTACTTAAAAAAAGTGTCAACTAGCCTATTGTCTGTATTTTGCCAGATTTCCTTAAAAATATCTTATACGTTTAGATCAATGGCCTACTGAGTCAATATGTACATAGCTTAACAATTCAGTAACCACAGTACAAAATGCAATGATATTCTCTTATAACACAATAATATGTGATACCAACATTTTATACATACCACAAATTTGTGTTGAGCATCATGGAATACGCTGTAGGCGCTGATTCACTCTTTATTCTTTCCTGGAAGGAGATACACACATATCTAAATATATTATTATTAAAGGAACAGGTGACTGACTGACGGACTGACTAATCTATCAACGCACAGCTCAAACTACTGGACGAATCAGGCTGAAATATGGCGTGCAGATAGCTATTACAATGTGATAACTGCTAAGAAAGGATTTTTGAAAATTTAACCCCTAATGGTTTAAAATAGGAGTTTCTTTCTTTTCTTTATAGAGAAATTTCTAAGCTGACGAACGAATTCACAGGTATCATCTTGTTTTTATTATGTATATTTTCTTAAGTATCGATAATACAATGAACAACTGTAGGTCGATTTCGTAAAACCTGCATCAATAATTATTACAATCTTAATTTCTTGTTGCAACTATGTATTGTAGCCAATAGTGAGCAAGCGTCAACCAATCAGAGGTGATTGTGATCGTGACATTGTAGCTGTCATTCTAGCGCAATCGAGCAGCAGTACAAAGTCTCAGCTCAATTGGATGATTGATACGCGCATAATCTAAGGTATGGCGGACAAAGATTAATTTACACTAGTACTACTAAACCCTTATGATTATTAAGGTTTGATATTATGGATCATGAAAGGAGATTGTTCTCAGTACTGAGCTGCCAATGAGTTGATCAAGATGAAGTAAATGACAAAGGAGCAAATAATCATTAAAACTGTTTACCTGAACAGCTCCAGTTAAGCCATCCATGGTCAAGGACAGAATCAGTAACACTTCTCCGATGCCCACTCCTTGAGAATCATCATTAATTGCTTTCTTTCCTTGGTCCTTGTACATAAACATGACGATTCCAACAACAATCAGGAAGACAAATAAATACTTCTTCAGTGGATACACTTTGCGTCCTATTAGAACACCCAGGATCATGACAGGAATAGGCTTCGCAGCTTTACCAACAACCTGAAAATAAATAAATAACATTTTAACTACAAAGTACAATCAGAATTTCTTTAACTAGATACCTACTTAAAGACATATCATCAGCAAATAGCACAATATCGCAAGTCATAATCATGATCAACCCATCGCCAGCTCAGTATAGAGCACGGGCTTCCTCTCAGAGTGAGAAGGGTGTTCGCCATAGATTACCATGCTGGCCATGTGCGGATTAGTAGACTTCACACACATTAGAGAACATTTTGGAGAACTCTCAGTCATGCAAGTTTCCTCACGAATCACGATGTTTTTCTTCACTATTTAAGCAAGTGATATTTAATTACTTAAGACACACATGACTCTGAAAAGTTAAAGGTGCATGCCCGGGATCGAACCCCTAACCTCCTGCAATATCTCAAGTATTTTGGACTTAATATGGTAAATCAAATTAAATTAAAAATTTACATATATATACCAAGAGCAGGGCACATAGTTTGAAAACACGGTTAGTGTCTCAAGGTGCTAGAATGGCGACCTCGCATCGAAAAGCGCAGCGTTATAAGACCCCCCAAGTAGGTGGACAGATAACTTAAAACGAGTCTCAAGGAGCCACTGCATTCAGGCAGCGTAAGTGTATGGCGTGTGGAAATCCCTATAAGAGTGAAGAGACCCGTGTCCAGCAGTGGAAGTCTGTCAGTTGATAATTATTATTACAATTGCTTGTAAAATAACATATAATATGCATGCATATAATATGGTAACACAATTTGGCACTCGAGTGCTTAGTAGCAAGTAGTGTCAACTGCCAACATACAATGACAAACGTCAAAGGTAAAATGATTCTTAATGGACAGTGTAAAGAATTACCTGAGTGGGGTAGTTAATATACTGTAGCGCCATCACAGAACACACCATTGCTAATAAGTATGTCAGTGCTGAGGCAAAGTAGTACATCTTTCTAGTTGTATCCTTTTCATGGTTCCACGACAACTGAAAAAGTTTAAGGAAAGGTTGTTATACTATACATATCTAGATACAGAGTGCTGTGTGTTTCAACAGGAGAGAAACTTAGCAAATGGTGAAAAGGTTCCATAAGGAAGATAAACTAAATCCGCAAAACCTGATACCCAGAATGTTGAAGAATGAAGAATAATGGGAAAAGTACGCTAAGCTAATCGAACATATTATAAAAAAGCGAGAAGACGACGAATGGGAGAGATAAAGACTCACGCCCTGACAAAACAGCTGCCTACATCGAAGTGTGAAAAAGAAACCCAAGATACAAGAACCTGTTAAGTAATCACTTGTCATCTTTTAACTTTTGACTGTGATCTTACCTGGTAGTAAGTGATTATACAGTCTGAGATGGAAGTGGGCTAACTTGAAAGGAAACCCTGCACATCACAAACTGCAAATTAAGCCTAACATACACCTGTGCTAAGTAGGGATTCTCAGAAATTTTACCCCAGCGAAGCCAGGGTGGGTTGGCTAGTAATAAGTAATACAATAAAATATAAAGGAAAAGGTGACTGACTGACTGATCTATCAACCTCAAACTACTAGATAGATCTGGCTGAAATTTGGCATGCAGATAGCTATTATGATGTAGGCCTTTGCTAAGAAAGGATTTTATGGTAATTAATCACTTAGGGGTTAAAATAAGAGCTTGAAATTTGTGTAGTAGGTACACACAGATTAAGTCGTGGGCATGAGCTAAGTAGTAATAAATAAAATAATAACATACCATTAATATTTGCGCAAATATGTAGTTCACTACACATTGTATTAACACGAGGGTGAGCGAGCATGTATACTTATCGTTCACACCATACTTTCCTCTTGTTATTTTCTCTTGTAACATTCCAAATACGAAATAGCATATGAATATGGAACTTGCGTAAAAAATAAAACGAACTTCACTCGTAACTTTAAGCATTCTTGCTTATTATAGGAATACTCTTAATATAATTTATACTATAAAATAAAGTACTGTGTACAGAGTTCAGCGTTGTTCTATGAAAACTAAATGTTGTCGACGTCCCAGTTCCTAGGTTAGAAAGACACGTAATATGTAGTATTATTATTTTTATAGAAAGTAACCACTTTAAGTCATATTGAACGAATATCAAATACAAAAATTACACGTACACCAAAAAACGTAAACATTTCTTCAAAATTATAACTACTGGCCAAAACGTCAAACTTGCAAACTGTCAAGTGTCAAAAATGACATTAAATGCAGTGTTTCCACGTATTATTTTAGTTTTACCCTAGTTTCTATAAGATTTCGACTTAAAATTATTGTTCTGAAATAATAGGCCACGACTCATGAGAAGATATCCCTAGGTAGTTAGGTTGATTGATGAATGATTTATGCTAGTGGAAAAATATTTAAAACTGCTTCATAATGATGTTTGTGATGTTTTGAATCCGTGTCTTGCACGTACCTCGTCTGTGGCACAGCTTGTTCCCGCCCCGTGTTGGCTTAAATCATCCCTTAGGCCGGCGCATAACTATTATTTAAGTATAATTGAAATGACTCTCGTACGAATAATAATACCTGCTTAACTCTTATGACGTTAACTTAATACCTACAATACTTTAAAAAGACTGTTTTATTTTTCCACAATGCAGATTGAAAAATAAAATCAATTCTGCTCTTAACTAGATAACTAGTTTTTTTTCAATCTGCATTGTAAGATTTATCATAAGGGATAAAACATATCCCTTATGATAAAGAAGAATGATAATTCTTTCAAAACTTAAAAAAAATATTAATGGGTAGGTATGAATAATAGTGTTAGCATCTGAAGTTTTATTTTACCCAGCGATATCTTAATGACAGATTTACCTGTCACTGTGTGTTTTATTCTTAGACTATTCAAACAAGGTTTTATTACATCAATCATCAATAAAAGAATGCTGTAAATTCGACCTAAGGAATCTTTTTAGCTTAGGCATTACCTAGTTAGACGCTGCCTTGTTCGTGGTTAGTGAAAACGGGCATAGATCCCTGTCAGTATTAATAAATCCCAAGTAGTACCTAATATTAGTCGTTTCACCCTAAAATAAGACGAAATCCCTAAAAGTAAAAACATTGACTAAAATATGTCAATTGCAAATGTCATAAAAATGAATAGAGTAAAAATAAAAAATACCGTCCAATTTTACGCAGTCGTCGTATCGTAAAATACTCCTCACGCGCCATTTTAACTCCGTGTCAACTGTCATGTCATGTAAAATCCTTGTAAAATCCAAAGAAGTTGGAAGTACTACTACGTTAAAATCGTACTTTTGACATGAAATTTGACACAAAAAGTTAAAATGGTGCATCAGGAGTTAAATTTTACGCTTTAAACTATTCTCTTTTAAAATCAGTCAGCATGAGTAGGTATAGTTTAAGACCTAGAGAGTGACATAGGCTACTTTTTATCACGGAAAATCAAAGAGTTCCCACGGGATTATTAAAAACCTAAATCCACGTGTACGAAGTCGCGGGCATCGGCTAGTCTTTAATATTTTTTCAAATGCAGATGAAAATATTCTGGAACGGTTTCTATAGGTAGACCAGAATCTCATGAAAAATACGGAAATGAAATTCCAAAGTTAGGTACCAACACTGTACTCTGTGAGTACACTAATCGGGCTAACGTCGACTAAATAGGTACGTGAGTCGTGCTATCGCTATCTCATACGCGGTTACAAAGTACTTCAATGTACCTTTATTACTCTATCTACGACTAGACTTCATATTTTTATGAGACTACAATAGCATCTCATTGGCACCGGACCCCATAAAATATTATTATGGAATCTCCTCTTTTTTTGAAGTCGGTTAAATAAAATACTAGGTACGAGTTCCAATCAATGGTTCTTGTCCTAATAAGTAGGTTAGGTATAGTAATCTAGTATAGGTATTCCAAAAACATCGTAGAAGAAATAACACTTTTTAATCCCACCCCACTCGTGTCCTCATGCAATTTTATAACGGACAGTTCCATCTATGATGTGGTTTATAAGATAGTACCAATACATTATTTGTTCAAGAACACATTTATTTATTTTTTGTATTGTAAATTCACAAACTCACGGTTTTCGGATTTTTTCCTTTACTTGTGCTGTAATAACCTACCTTGTATTACCTACTGCGCGTACCTACCTGGCCAACGAGATCGGGTCTAGGGACGGGAGGACCCTAGGTTTTGATTCCCTTGTCTTGACAGATACGACAGGAAGACAGCTGATAGACAACGGAGTGATCCTACGTGGGTTCCTTTTTTCCGTTTGAGGTACGGAATCCTAAAAATGTCCAAAACTTATAACCTCATGCCAGACGCCCTTAAAGTCAATACGCAGATAAACTGGCACTGAAAAAACTAAAAGGCCTGGCACGCACGGCCTTTTATATGTTACTCAAAGTCTGTATAATCCAGTATTGTATAGAATATCTAGGCATTCTATAAAATACCTAGAACATTCAGGCAATTTATAAAATATTTTGTATTAATTTCATATTTCGCATAGGCGTTCTATACAATTCCTAAACAGCTGCAGTAGGTTTATGAAGGAAATTCGGGATGAAAAATGGTATTAGTATACAAGTGTGATTATATTAATATTGTTTGTCTGTCGGTCATATAGTAATAAAGGCAAAATAAGGCTAATCTAAATATTTAAAAGCGAAATAACTAAATAAAAAATCTCAGGAACTATAAAGCCTACAAACTTTAAATTTTGAAAGTAGGTTCTTTCTAGGACGTACGTGTCAGCTAAGAAACGGTTTTGAAAAATTCCCCCCCTAAGGGTGTGAAAGGGGGGGTCGAAGGTTGTATGAAAGTCCTATGTTTTTGAAGTGAGAGACATGAAAATCGACTTTTAGGTTATTAACTTTAAATAATAAAAACCCGTATAGTTCAATTTGGGAAATTCCCCCCTTAAGGGTGGTAAAATAGGGGGGGGGGGGGGGGGGAGTTTTTATAGAAAAGTTTTAACTATTGTTATTTTTACTCGTTAAACGATTTAAGTAAATTGAAAGGGGGATCGAAGTTTGTATGAAAGTCCTATGTTTTTGAAGTTAAAATCGTGAAAATCGATATTTAGGTTATTAGCTTTAAATTTTTAAAAAAATCTGTAAATTTTTAAGTACCAACCTATTGTTATTTAATTTGAAGGCGTAGGTATCAGCTAAGAAAAGTTTTTACGAAAATCTACCCCTTAAAGGGTAAAATGGGGGTAGGAAGGTAACAGACATAATATAAGTAGATGTATATTGCCTTTTTGTACCTAAATTAATTTACATTCTCCGCGCGAGCCCAATTTGGAAATTTCATGGACTACTCGATAACATGGATGCCACCCTTAAAAGTACACTAGAACAAATTCTAAATTTAACTTTTGATGAGCACTCCTGGAACCAAGCAACTTTACCGGTCAAGTACGGTGGCATCGGCGTGAGGAAAATTTCCAGTGTAGCTCTTCCGGCTTTTCTGTCCTCTGTGCATAGTATAAAAGAGCTTAGCTCTCAAATTCTCAAATCCAATTCATCATTGACCTATGCCACAGAGGCCCTAGAGAGTTGGAAGGTCAGATGTCCCAATGTCGACATCCCGAAGGAACGTACTACACAAAAACTTTGGGATTTGCCATTGGTTCAACTGACACATACGAATTTGGTTCAAAATCTTACAAGTGACAGAGATCGTGCCAGGCTTCTAGCATTATCCGAAAAGGAATCTGGGTATTGGCTGCATGCCTTGCCATCAAAAAATCTCGGCACACTTTTAGATAACGAAAGTTTTCGTGTGGCTCTAGGTCTCAGATTGGGAACACCACTGTGCCATCAGCACAGATGTCCGTGTGGAAAAGAGGTTGATAAATTTGGAATCCACGGACTCTCTTGCCAAAGGAGCTCCGGTAGGCTGTTTAGGCATGGCTCTCTTAACGATACAATTAAAAGAGCTCTTGCCACCATAAATATTCCTGCGCTCATTGAGCCGGCAGGGATTAGTCGGGATGATGGCAAGAGACCTGATGGATTGACGCTGGTTCCCTGGGAACGGGGACGGGCGCTAATGTGGGACGCAACTTGCGTTGACACATTGGCCCCGTGTCATATCAGGAAGACAGCATCAAGACCGGGAGCCGCAGCAGAAACAGCTGAAAACGGCAAGCGGCGCAAGTATGCCTCTCTTATAGAGAGTTACATTTTTGTGCCGTTTGCCGTGGAGACCCTGGGGCCATGGAGTCTTAGTGCAAAAAATTTTTTACGAGACATTTCACCGCGATTAATAGCCTCAACTGGTGACAGAAGGGCTGGCTCATTTTTTGCGCAGCGGATCAGCCTGGCTGTCCAGCGCGGAAATGCAGCCAGTATTCTTGGCACCATTCCACGCGGTCATGATTTATATAGTAATTAGATAAGGCTAGCTTTAAGTTTTATTGTATTAAAAAAAAAAATATATACGTAGGTATTTATTTAAAAAAAAAAAAAAAAAAAAAAAGTAGATGTATATTAGTTTAAAAAATAAAAATCTGTAGGTAGGTATTACCTTTTCTGAAAAACATCCCTTTTAAAGGTGAATAGGGGACAAAAGTTTATTTGGTTTTTTTAAAATTTAATGTCATTGTTAACTTCAAATTCGGAAGACAGGTTTCTTCTAGAACTGATGCATCACCTAAGAAAGGATTTTACTAAGTTCCACTCCTAAGAGGGTGCAATGGATTTGGAAGATTATAATATGAAAGTAAGTCGTATCTACTTATGAATAATCTGTATGAAGTTAGGCTATAGTCATATCATTTAAAGTAGGTACCTAAAAAAACTCTTACGGTGAGACTAAGAAGTGTGTGAAGCTTTTACAGTAGAGATTTTTTTTAACATATGGAAAACTAGATGGTGTCTGCGACTTCGTCCGCGTGGATTTAGGTTTTTAAAAATCCTGTGAGAACTCTTCAATTTTCCGGGATAAAAAGTAGCCTATGTCCTTCCCCGGGATGCAAGCTATCTCTGTACCAAATTTCGTCGAAATCGGTTCAACGGTTGAGCCGTGAAAAGCTAGCAGACAGACAGACAGACACACTTTCGCATTTATAATATTAAGTATGGATTAGAAATTATACGAGGACGGGGAAGCGGACGGAGTAGCGAGCTCAAGGTCGGGGGTTCGATCCCGGGGGCGTACCCGGGATTGAACCTCTAAGTTTTTGGAGTTGTGTGCGTTTTAAGCAGTGATGTGATTATCTCTATATTAAGTCTATGATTTTATGCAATTAAAATATCACTTGCTTAAATGGCGAAGAAAAACATCGTTGACCGTAGAGGCGATAGTTGACCATAGAGTTTGTATAACACACCGTTCGATTTGATGTAACGAAAAAACGACACTAAAAAGAGACCACACGACATAATATAATATTCTGTAGCATTTGCAGGATTAGCCTGCAGAGACTCAAACTTATATTTAATGGCATCTGGCAGAGGGTTGCCACGACTTATTTAATGGCGTCTGGCAGGGGTTTTGCCACGAAACTAAAAGGTGTCTGGCAATCCTAATACTATTACGAAGAAAATATATAAAAAAATAGACTTTATACGTCTTACTTTAAAATCTTACGTCAAAGCGTAAGATTCTTTATTCTTTATTACCTCTTATCTCCCAAAGCCACCATGATCCAAACTTTATAGTTAGTCGCTGAACGTTTTTCCCTGTGTTGGGGACAACACGCTTTAAACTTTCAGCTTATATATTATAATAACAAAGGTCTGGCACGCGCTGGCTCTCACTCTCTCTACATCAACTAAAACAAATAAAACATCTTTTATAATTAATCGTAGTACGAAACATATTACGTTAAACGGAACACAGCAATTATTTTAAAGGAAAACCGACTCTAAGTTGATGAACAAAAGCCTGTGTTATCGAGGTCATGGCCTTCAAACTTAATAAAAAATGTAGAGATACGGCAGTTAAATGCACGTAAAAGGTTATTTCTATGTTGTTTCGGATTGACTGACTGAGTTTCTAAAATTTGTCATACCTACAACATTTGAACGAAGTGTTTATTACGTGAAAATATATTACCACACAATTTATTTCATTCCTTGAAAACTTAGCGAAACTTAGTGTCACTAACTTAGTCATATTGGGATAATTTTGAATTAAGTATTCCCATTTATACTTATTATTGTGATATTTTTAGATAAATTATTTTAAAATTATTATGAATTGGTAAGTTCATCTACATTTTATAAATGATAAGAAGTCATGTATTTGGTTAGTTTTTACTTGTTGTCAATTTGACTTCGTAAAGTGCGGCAAATTCAACACAAGAACAACACGCATGTTTGTTAACGCCTTACCTAATGACTCATAGTTGTCTCGTTTACCTACTCTATTAATGCTCGTTTTGTTTAGTAGGTACCTAAAAGATGATAGAAGCTATTTAAAGAAACTTACCTAATGGTTGCATTAGAATAGTAAGTACTTGGTATTTAGGTACCTATACTTAGTTAACTACCTACCTATTTATTTGGTGAGCTTGAGACCTAACGTAGGTATTCACTTTTCGCACTTCTTAATATTTTAATGTAAGTAGGTACCTACCTAGGTATTTTAAGTAAATAAATCTCGAATCTTACGAAATTTTGTTTTGTAGGTAGGTAAGTAGGTAAGTACCTAGGTACTTATACTTATTTTAATCTTAATAAATAGGTGTTTTAGTACTTATTTGCTTACCTAAATGAAGTTTTTGTAGGAAAAGTAGATAGGTAGGTACATAATAATATAGTTAAGTATTGGTGTTTGAATTTCGCTCTTTTGTGCTAATAATAAACGTAATAAATACCTAGTACCTACTAGGTATAATAGGTAGGTACTTATTTAATCCTTCCCAAGTAAGTACCTACTTATATTATGATTGATTACAATAAAAATGTA
Source organism: Maniola hyperantus (assembly GCF_902806685.2). NCBI lineage: Eukaryota > Metazoa > Arthropoda > Insecta > Lepidoptera > Nymphalidae > Maniola > Maniola hyperantus. Next base: position 3,982,130 of record NC_048564.1, read on the forward strand.
TACCTTGGTCCCTTGACGCTATAATCATCATGGCTATTGTATTCGTAGCTATAATAACCGCTCTATTGTCATGTGGTAGGTAGATTAGGTAGCCTGTACTATCCACCTACTAATAAATTCGCGAGTTTTGTGGCCAGCTGTTGACCCTGTTGTTCATGCTCATGCCATTCAATGCTCTGTTTCAAAGAGTATCTATTGCCGATCTGTTATCGAGAGCCGACACGTACCTATAAGTAGCTAACTATACCTACATTACATAGGTACCTACTAACTACATCAGGTAGATATGTCGTCTCTAGGTAGGTGTATAGATGTCTGGTATCGAAATAAATTATCATTTGAACACTAAATTAAGTACCTAAATAGGTATTCACTTTTCACAGATTTTGGGAACTAGAGTCGACCTAGGTCTATACAGTTTGACCGATAACTCCGATCAGATCATCATTACTCGGTATAACGTAATTATTGTAATATTAGAAGTCTATAAGTGCCATTAGCGACTTAAAAGGTAATAATACGACTGGGCGGGCGGGCGGACATTAGCTGCTATCGCCTGCAACGACCATGAAGGGAAACTTTTAGTGTAGCTCATTTTAGTCGAATCATCATCATCATCAACTGATGACATCCACTGCCGGACATAGGTCTCTTGTAGGGATTTCCACACGCCACGGTCTTACGCCGCCTAAATGGTAGCGGCTTCGGCCTGTAACTTGTTTAAAGTCATCTGTCCACCTAGTGGCGGGTCTTCCAATGCTGCGCTTTCCGGTACTAGGTCGCCATTCTCGCACCTTGGGATCCCAATGTCTCAGTTTTTCAATTTATGTGCAATCTCCCTTCTGCTTCGCAATCCGTTGAGCTATGCCGGCTACTTTGGTTCTCCTACGGATCTTTTTTTTTTTTGATTTGTTCACGCAGAGAAACTCCAAGCTCTATCCATCTCTATCACATCTCTCTCCATCGCCCGCTGAGTGACTTTGAGCTTTCTTATGAGGCCCATAGTTAGCGACCATGGCTCGGTTATGGCTCTCACTGAGTTTGTATTCTAAAATGGTATAGACCGTAGGTATATTGTATCTAATCTGATTCTACCACGCCTAGGTAAGTGTCAGATAAGATTAAGGTTATCAAGTGCAGAGCAGTTAAGTATGTATGTACCTTAATAAAATAATTATCATGGCACGAACATCAATATCGATAAAATATAACGATCTCTATGTACCTATATAAAAACAAATGATGGTTTTACACAAATCTAGAGAAGAATGTTAATTTATACTTTTAAATTTTTTTATCTTTTTATTGTTTCAGGTAGTAAACAATCAATTCACCATACAAGATGACTGAGAATAACAAAAAAAGAGGAAATAGTTTTCGCAAAATTTTTCCTAACCTTTTCTTTTCAAACAAAAACAAAGACAAGTCATCATTAAAAGATGCTTCTGGCTTCAAGTTAAAGGCAGGTGGTACCAGCAAGAGTAATCAATATCAAAGTCCTAAGTTTGTGATTGATAAGTACGAGAGTCATACTGATCAGACCGAACAAAATGACGAAAGAATTTACGAAAATCTTACGACAGCAGCATTTATTGATAGAAAAGACGCGAATAGTAACGAGCTAATCAGTAATACTTCTTCTAGTAGTACCTTAGTATCAGAGAATGTTAGGAATATGAGTCAGTCTAATGCCATAAGTTCCAGCGAAAAACATGTAAAATATATGGTGAGGCCACAAGTGCCCCCAAAGCCGAACCAGGAAATATTATACGCTTCCCCAATGGCCGATAAACATCAGAAGAATTACACTAGAACACCGTACCCAGATGTTTATTATCATTCTGTAGAGAAACTAACGGACAAAATATCCGTTTTAGACGAAATAGAAATTTACAGAGCATCACAAGCACAAGCCCACCCGGCATCAGTAGGTGCTGAAATAAAAAAAGTAAGCACAAAATTTCTCATATCCCCAAAAAAGGAAGCAGAAGTACGTACAATTCAACCTATTCGAGCTCGAAGTTTATCACTTGACAAAAACAATTCGAAAGACGTTAAAAATTCAAGAAAAACCAAAAAAGAAAAGTATATTGAAAAACCGTACAATTATTCTGCTCCAACTTCTCCTATTGCTGTTGGGCACAAAATTAAAAACATGCCCACAACGGTGTCTCCATATGAGCGCGTGAAGCAAAATATGATAGAAGCAGAAGAAAAACGAAATTCATTGAGTAGATCAAGCTATAGCAATAAATCTTTACCATCTCCGAGATCATTCTACCAAGATTTACCAAAATTTCCTATGTTGTCAAACAATCTTACCAAAGCTGAAGAATCAATGAAAAAAGAAAAGACTCGTCAAAGAGTTGAGGCTTTTTACTGGCAAAAAATAAAAGAGCTTAAACAGAGAGAAGACGAATATCTGTTGAGACAATCATTAGTTAATTTTTCAAGAGGATCAAGAACACAGTATGCTTCATATTCTAATTCTAGCTGTAGCACCCCGACTTCTTTTACAGCGGACACCAGGAGTTGCAGTTTGCCGCGCGGTAGAGATTTAAACTTTGCAACTCAAACAATGAATACATCTCCATTCAATAGAGGTGCGTCGGAACGGCGAACTGATTCTTTCATTAAGCGGCCCGGTTATCAGGCAGACCAGGATCTAGTGCAGTATAGAAATCCTGAAAATTTGTACAGTAACGTCTTAAATAGAAATCATTTACCAATTTCTCAACGTGGTTCATTGACCACAGCAGCGAGTGGCGTCGTTCAACAAGCAAAACGAGTAAGTTTTGAAGGAAACATCGTGCCTAAAAATCCAGTGCATCAAGACGTTAGAACTTTAAACGTTCAGTGTAAAAACAATAACTGTAAAATTGATCACAGAAGTGAACTTAATGCCGTGAAATTAGGGCCTAAGGACCAAAAAACCCACCCTCCCTTACCGCCAATACGTACAACAAGTGTTTTGGGTGGTGTTCAAAGTAATAGACTGCCTATTAATACAAATGAAGTTACTATCACCGGTGGAACTCGTTCGATGTGCTCGGAATCAGAGAGTGGATCTGAAGTTGGTGAAATCCAAAGAATTATTATGCATAGCAAGTCACGAAAAGGTAAGTGATCCAGTCCTTAGTCTTAAATATAATAGGTATTGTTTCAAATTATCGATATTGACAATCGATAATGTATTGGATATAATTCTAGACCAATGAAAGTATTCATCAAGGTCTCATTTATTCTTAATTGATGATTGGCTTGAACTATGGATGCTTCCAAAGCAATTTTTGGCAGCGTTGGCTTTCATCGGAATTTTACTCTGATAATACCTACCTACTCATTTAATAGTAGGTAAAACACTACTAGCAGCAGCTAAATATCTCACGAGAACTATTATCGAATTATTTTTAGGGTTTCGTACCTCAAAAGTAAAACGTAACCCTTATAGGATCGCTTTGTTGTCTGTCTGTCTGTCTGTTCGTGTTAGTTTGTTTGTCGTATCTGTCAAAAAACCTAAAGAGGCCCACATTCACGAATCAAACTTTTGATATTTTTGTTCTACTTATCAGACTAACAAAAAGGGTTAACAAAGTTATTCAAATAAAGATGGGAGAAAAAAGATAATTATTCTTAGTAATAATTAGGTACATGTGAGGTTAGGTATCCATGTAGTATCCATTTAATTATTTTATAAGCCAAATATCCATTAAAATACCATTAGGCTGTGCTATCGTTAAAAGAAGAAATCGTAAGTTCAAAATCACGCCATATCATCAGAAAAATCAGTAATAATCCACTAATACACAACGAACACAAAACTGAATTAGTCTGCAAGGTTATTAATCTAAACCGCACCGGGTTAGCGCGGGGGCTGTGCGGTTGTGCGGGGTGTTCCCTCCCCAAATGCCATCTGGACCTGTCGCGTACTATATCTATTGTAAGGAACAAAGAAAGAAGCAACTTACGTATATACTTACCTGCTAGGGTAGCTTACTCTTTGAACGCCCACATCGATCGAAGTTTTAATTGACATTCTCCGCGCTAGGCGCTATTAACGTTGGAAGTTAAAGAATTTGTCGGCAAGAAATCCCTTTTCTTCTAAGGGCACATCATTATCTACCACTGATTTTTAAGGTTCCATACCTCAAAAGGAAAAACGGAACCCTTGTAGGATCACTTTGTTGTCTGTCTGTCGGTCTGTCAAGAAACTTACAGGGTACTTCCCGTTGACCTAGAATCCTGAAATTTGGCAGGTACGTAGGTCTTATAGCAGACATTCGGGGGGAAATCTGAAAACTGTGAATTTGTGGTTACATCACACCAAAAAAAAGTGTGGTCATGAACTAATAATTAGTACTTATTTTCAATTTACGAAGTCAGCTAACTATATCAATGAAATCATATGAAAGGTCTTCACCTGTGCATTCTAAAACAGATTTTTATTTATTTTTATGCATCATAGTTTTTAAATTATCGTGAAAAATGTCGAAAAAATACGACTGTAGTACGGAACCCTCAGTGCGCGAGTCTCACTCGCACTTGGCCGGTTTTTTAGCATGATTAAGGCTGAAATAAATCGAACGCCCGGCGATGGCGCTCACTCATCTATTCCGTTCCTTTGCTTTGCATCAGCTTGATGCTACCAATACCGGAATTAAACATTTTGGAGACCGCACCACCAAACACTGTCCTCCACCATCCCGATCTACTATATCCACCCTTTGGTTCCTATTTTTTTTCAACAAGATATTTAATACAGCCTTTGAGAGGGTCTGAGCATTCTCCGATAAAAATTGATTTACGAAAAAATCAACGCAAAATTATTGTAATCTGTTTGTCTCTCTATTCAGGCTCTAAAATGTATTTATTCTTCCAAAATGAATGAACTTAGTTTCAGAGATACGTAAAACTTAAAAGATTAAAGTTTTCTGGGCTACTTTCTCTGGAATTTTAGCTCCACAGAAATACTGAGTATTTTTTCGTACGGAAGAAGTCGCGAGCTACTCGTACTAGTCAATTATAAATAAGTGAAATGTTAATAATGTCCTTTTGTTCAGTTACAAGTATTGCGTAAAGTGGGCAATTATTGGACCTACGTAAAAATACGCTTGATCGACGTTTTCCACGTAAAGGCCTTTGAAACGAAATAGAGCGTAGGTATACGCAATAATATTTGCAAGGAAAATATTATTACATTGGTATTTTCAGATAACCAATATAAGAAAGAATAATTGAGGTATATGTCAAATCCCGGGAGTCGTTAAAATAATAATTCAACAATCTAGTGATATGATAAAAAGCTGAACATAGTTTAGTGAAATGTAACTGACTTATTGAACTGACTGATTTTAAATGTGCTTTGCTAGAAAACTTACTCCATCGCCCCTTCATTCGCGAGCTTTACTTGATAATATTTCCCAATAAAACCTAAATGCCATAAGATTTTGGTACTCTTCTTCTTTTTTTGAGATTTTGGGATTAGATCAAATGTTGTTATGAGTGTCAAGATCTAAAGTTAGGTAAGGTTAGCCGTTAGAGCATAAATATTCATGAAACTGGCCGGGCATGCGCGCGGCCAGTTTCTATTAGGTAATATTATTACTAGTCACTAAACTATGGTCAGAATTTTATCATATCACTAGATTTGTTTAGTGAAATGATCATGTTGTGTTGTTATTTTAACATCTCCCGATCCCTAAGGCATTTGATCAAATTCCGGTTTTTATTATTGCCCTGGAAAATTACTACTTTTTAAGTCATTTATTATTCGAAATAATTTTGAAAATCTAAACGTAGTTAAATCAAAGTGAAAACCGTGCTGAATATATACGCTCTATTTTAGTTTCACCGCTAAACTTTGAGTAGTCGAAACCAAAGCTGCAAAAAGCTCAATAAAGTTTCACTCACAACAATTTTCAGAGCCGTATTGGAATACCTTATCAGGGTTCCGTATGGAAAAACAAAACTGTTATAGGATCATTTTGTCTATAGAAATGGAAAAGGTTATTTTTTTCAAATAAACTACAACAAATGCTTATCTTCAAGTGTATCTACCATGGTTTGTATTGCCCGCAATACCAAGAAAACTTATAATACCTAGCTCCAATGAATAATCAGTGTAGAAGTTCTTAGAGCCTCAATAGCTCAACTGTTAAAGAAGTGGGCTGAAATCTGAAAGGTCGCCGGTTCAAACCTACTTTTGTACGGTTGCACTGTTATCGTAGTTCCGTACACAAGCACAAACTTTACGCTTAGTTGGAGGAGAAAGGGAAGTATTAGTCACCATGATGAACTTGATGGCTAGTATTTTTTTAAAGGCTCCTATGCTGCTATAACTTAAATGATGCATTCTTTATTAACTGATAAAGTTTCTGAAAGCAATTTGACGACTCACTCGTAGTGAAAACGCCTTAACGAAGAAATTTACATGTTGATTTTATTTATTTTTTATTTATTTATTTATTTATTTATTTCCACACAAAAAGAAAAAACGCTTACAATATTGGTTTCTTCATGCTCGTAAGCGCTTGGCGGCTTGTCTGAGCACTGCACATTCCTCTGTAGTTAATACTTGGTCTAATATTCTAGGTAGGTATGTGTAACTATTATGAACAAATGTAGGTAGGTAGTTATAAAATAAAATATGTCCGCGTATACAAGCTTTAATTTTTGCATACGAGTTGGACCTCGCCACGCCAAAATGTACCATGCCACACAGCATCGATCTCGATAAAATGACTTGACGGTATATAGCGATAAAAGTCATTCTCCCGAGACCAACGCAATGCGGCCCGGCTCACTTCGGCATGATGATTCCATTGAATATGGAACAGGTTTTGAACGTGCTCTGAAGTTGATATTAGTGCTCTGTTCCCTGAAACAACTTCAGTATTAAAGACTAAACTGACTTGAATGGCTGAAAAGTACTTTCATGCACCGAAACTAAATATAATGTTAATTTACCTAGAGCCATTTTCGGCTGCCTCACCAACTTGCACGAAAATTAAAGTGTTCCCACGGAATTTTAAAAAACCTAAATCCACGCGGATGAAGTCGCGGGCGTCATGTAGTACTTCATAAAATACCTAACGAAAGAAAATATTTATTCATCATCATAATCAACCCGTCGCCGGCTCACTATAGAGCACGGGTCTCTTCTCAGAGTGAGACAGGTTTTGGCCATAGTCTACCACTTGGTAGACTTCATACACCTTTGTGAACATTATGGAGAACTCTCCGACATGCAGGTTTTCTCACGATGTTTTCCTTCACCGTTAAAGCAAGTGATATTTAGTTAATAAGTTAGAGGTGCGTGCCCGGGATCGAACCCCCGACCTCTGATTTTGGCGGACGTCCTAACCACTATTCTATCACAGCTTTAAATAAAGCTCTAAATATTAATTGCAGAAACGTAAATTGTAATTTGAAATTTTCATGCACAGAATAACTTAATTACGAGCAAGAGTTCTAACATCCGTCGAAGCGAGCAAATTGGGTTGCAAAGCTCCATTCGCAATCAAGCTGATATGCAAACTTAATACAATTAAATGCCTCTCTAGTACAGACTTAACACGGTTACATGATACCCGCCTGTACTGTACAATAATAACAATCTATCACTACTACGTACGTTCTTAAAATAAGATCCCAGAAGACATGACATACCTATGATGATTCTCATTGGTGTAATTAGGTTTGTGATTACCATACAAACTTTATTTTGGTAATCTATAATTTTGAGATTACCTACCTTTTTGTATTGTAGTCTTGATATACCTACACTAATCATCAAAAGGCCGATTCAGACTATGTAGGTACATTACTTGAGGAGATTCAGGGGAAATTGTGTTTAACATGAATAAAACAAATTCTAAGCATGCAAAATCAAACTTTATTTAACTTAATGAACAATTTTTAAAAAAAAAATGAGGAGAAAAGCTTTGGCACATTGGCAAACCAGTGATAAGGAGTAATGTAATCAATAATTGTTAACTAAATCTTACAATGCTAACATGAGGCTTGATCCATATTATAACACACATGATGTATTAAAAATAAAAATAAATGTTTACCTACTACGAATCTTATAAAACAGTGGGAAGAATCAAACTAAATAGTTGAGTTTTGACCGTTATGTATAATATTCATGATAAAACGGGTCAAAAATCAACTCAATAACTCAACAAAGTGGAATTATTAAAAGATTTATCTTAAACTTTCTAACATGCACACACTTAATCTAACATGATGAACCTATTGGAAAGTTGTGTAAAATATAAATAATGAGTTAGTTACTGTTCACTAGCAACAAGGTTTTGTAAACTAGGTTGGGAGGAGCCTATACGCTTGGTTCAATACTAGTAGAATTCACGAGGCGCGCCGCGTGCTCTGTAGGCCGCCGCGAGGCGGAGGCTGGACGTCGCGGTCGCCTGCAGAGGGAGAGCGCGATCTGGAACCAAAATAAATTACATAACTACTTCTTTTCAATAACAAGTCCCCGATGAAGACGGCTCAAAAAACAGACAGGTACCTACTAGGTCCAACTATGACCAAAAATAATACGAAAACTACCCTTATTTAAAAAAACACTAAAAAATTCAAATTCTTTAAATGTAGATTTTTTTATTTTTATTTTATTTTATTAATTAAGTAATGGTTAAATTTAAAAATAATATAACTAAACCCACGATTGCAGATCCCCCTGATGACAGAAAATATGTTCAGGAAGCGGCTTTGGGGTTATATCTAATGCAAGACATCAAAATCATGAATGCATCAAAATCAGGGCAGAAGTTTTTGAAAAAAAATTGCAGACACATTTTACACAAAAACAATATTTCGAAACTTACACATACCTTATCGAGGGTAGACGTGGGTGGGTGGTTACCCCACGCGACGTGACGTAGACGTGGGTGTCGCGAGCATCGCGTGACGTCGTGCATCGGCCGGGTCGCCTGCTGGCGGCCGCTGACGGAGCCCTGCGCAAAGAGGTACACGTTACAGTGAAGCCACACTCGTACTACACACGAATTCCCAGATTGAAAATGTAACGAAACGATTGCGCTGGATTCGAACCGGAAAAAACTGCAGCGCCAGGTACAAGGAACTAAAAAAATAAAGAAAAAGGAATAGGTACTGCAGTTTACAGGAAAACTGAGCAAGTGCGTGCTTGCGCCATTTTCTTTCACTAATACCACGTGCTGAATAAATCATAATGGCCGACCACCTATTGCGATCTGCTGAGGCAATTTTCTAAAATTAGTCATGAAATAAATCATAAAATATAGTTTTAATGAATGATAATATGTGAACAATGATACACTAAAAATGATTTTCATGCGCTGAAATTCCTAAACAAATCGACATAATTGAATACCTCATGTTACTAAAACATAGCTAAAAATAACTATAAAAACAGTTGCTTAGCCACGCTAATTAATCTCACTGAAAACTAAATGCACTTGACCTCCTATTTCTATGAGAAAATCCAAAAACCTCCATCAAATAAACTCGATACCTGATTATTTACGCCATTTCAATAATTAAAAATCACCATAAATCTATAGTTAAAATAACGAATCATTTATTATACTCGCGAAACGATCTCCTGGATCGTTTTATTTCACTGAAAACTACGCGTGGTAACCTTAACAAAATGGCGGACTAAGCACATGCGCACCGATATACGACATAACAGTATAAAACACTATAAAATTGCCAACAATATTATTTAAAATGATAATTCGCGAAAAGCACATGTTCCTACATTTAAATTAATAAAAAAAAATGCATATACCACTCCCGTCAGCGGCCGCGTGGCTGCTCGCGCACACGTCTCTCACGGGTTTCTCTAAAAACAAAATATTTAAACGCGTTAAGAAAACTTACACTGAAACCAAAATGGATAAAGAATTTAGGGCTTTGAGAACACACGCGAGAGGGTTACAGAAATTAGAAAATACTAGAATTTAAAAAAATAGCACACACGTCGCAAAGTAATATGTACGTACCAGTTTTCAGGAAAAAAGAGGGCGAGTCCGCGCGTGCGGCGCTTTTATACCGAGTACTGCGGAGTGCGGGGTGATGCCACGCGCATAGGGATGTGCTTAGTTAATAATCTTCATCAATCAATTCCTTTATCGACACCTAGATTGTAATAATTTTACTGCAGGCACTAATACCTACTTACCTTGTAGGTTGCTAATTAACTAGAGCCTCAATAGCTCAACTGTTAAAAGAGCGGACTGAAAACCGAAAGTCGGCGTATACCCCACCCGTTGCACTACTGTCGTCCCTACTAACACAAGTTCGCTAAGTTGGAGGGGCAAAGGGGAATATTAAGTATGATAAACATGGCTAATTTCCTTTTATTGAAAAAACTTTTTATGTTTTTAAATACCTAAATAGTTTTACGTTATAAGCTGACTGCATTCGGAAAGGTTGCAAATATCTAAGGATACATCTATATTTGTTCATTTCCGTGCGATATGTTCCGACTACATGAGCAGGTAGGTATATTGTTGAATTTGTAATATTTTCACTTTATGACTATTTCCCATTGGAATAATCATTCAAGGGGGCTTAAATTAAGATCTGTCCAGACTAATTAAGGTTTTTGTAAACCAATTCGCCTCAATATTTCAATAACATACAGCACCAAACATTAATATTATAAATGCGAGATTGTGTATTTTCTTGGTTTGTCCTTCAATCACGTCGCAATGGAGAAACGGACCAACGTAATTTTTGCATGAGCATAGTAAAAGACCTAGAGAGAGACGTAGGCTATTTTTATATCCCGGAAAACCAATTAATTCCCATGGGATTTTTATAAACCCAAATTTACGCCGACGAAGTCGCGTGCATCAGCTAGTTAAATACCTATATTTTCAAACTTATAGTCAAGCTTTTTTTGCAATGGGGTAATATTTACTATATTTTTATTGGGTATGAAGTACACGATAGAAAAAATAGGACACTTAAAATCAACTCGGTGTGTATGTCTGTCTTTCTCCAACTTTTTCATCAGAAACTATTAAAGATCGTAATCTGAATCAGAGAAGCGTAGAATGGGTACTGTGGCACTGTATATAATTAAACTAAACCAAAAAAAACGATTTCGAGAAAAATCGTAACAGGCATACAAAAACACAAACATTCAACCTTTTACCCCAATCGCATATTCCGTTCTTCGTTTCATTGTACCTACCGACTATTTTTAATTTTAACTTAAAACTATGTTTATTATTATAACAAGTCATACTTAATTAAAAAATAAAAACACTACTGCCCTGGTCAAAAAAAATCACATTTGAAAATAGCGCTTTACAGTCGCCATCTTGATTTTTTTTTAATTATAGCCAGTGTCACTCGGGATGATGTAAAGATTTTAACGTTACCCCATAATATCCAAATCTGTTCAGGCATTTAGAAGTTATGGTGGAACTAACAACCTCACGACATACATGAACCTTGAATACCTGAGCTTGTTCTCAAAGCTATGTGATCTGTAGTCCGCACTTGGCCAGCGTGGTGGGCTATGGCCTAACACTTCTTATTCTGAGAGGAGACCCGTTCTCAGTAGTGAGCCAATGTTTGATGATGATGAATCTCAAAATTATTTTACAATTTTTACCCGTAACACATTTTTTTTACTTTGCATATTCGAGAACTATTCTGAATATTTAAAAAAAAAACCTAATTCCCTATGTGACGGTGAATAACAACATTTTTTGTGATTAGATGTTCCACAAGTTCCAGAAAAAAGGAAATATTCACTTTAATATATATAGGATTCTAGAAGTTTCTATCTATCGATGTACTTTTCACATCCCTATGTCAATATTTCAACCTATACTCTATATTATATAGCTATATAATTTGCTTTCATATTGCACAATACACTTCATAAAAGTACCCTCATTTTGAAATTATTTTATCGACAGGAACTAATGTGGCATCTACACGATCAAGTGCAATATTGTATCTTCCACTACTTTTTTATAGCCTTAGTAGTTTTCTGCTTATTGTGTCATAGTGAAATATTATTATTTTGTTAGTCTGTACTCTGTAGGAAACATAACCTCAAAATGTGTCAAATATTTTAGTGTGCCTAATTAATTAATTATTTAGGTATGAGTTCCTACTAAATGCTCAAAAAGATCAGAAAGTAAAAATACAATAAAACCAAATTAAAGTATTTGGAATAGACAATGACACGTTAAGGCAGCTACACACTTCTGTCATGACTCAAAGTCAAATCATTTATTCAAATTAGGTACCATTGTACACTTTTTTATTATCAATTGTTGAATATGTAAGATAATGGAGTACTAATGGTGATAATTAATAACGTAAACTTAGAACTACAAGAGTTCCTAACGTGCCCAGGTCTGAGAAGAGCTTGGAAAATAAAATGTTCAGTATTTTTTTACATTTTTAGTTTTTTAAGTTACGATATTTGTTATTTCGTACAGAACAGAATAGGTGCTACATTTCTATATCTTTATCTGGAATATGGAAATCAAATCTAGATTCTCGCCAAATGACAAAACGCGAATGAAGCGAAAAGTTTTTGGTTTTCATGCAGAAAAAAAGAAAACCGGCCAAGTGCGAGTCAGACTCGTGCACCGAGGGTTCCGTATTTGGGTATTTTTTTCGATAAATCAAAAACTATTATACATAAAAATAAATAAAAATCTGTTTTAAAATACACAGGTAAAGCCTTTTCATATAGTTACCCCACTTGGTATAGTTATCTTACTTTGAAAATTGAAAATACTAATTTCTTGTTCATTAACATTTTTTTTTGTGTGATATAACCACAAATCCACGGTTTGCGGATTTATTCCTTTAATTGTGCTATAAGACCTACGTACTTGCCAATGTTAGGTAAGCCTGTAGGTTTTCTTGACAGACACGACAGACAGTCGGATAGACGGGGACAGACAACGAAGTGATCCTGTAAGGGTTCCTTTTTTCCTTTTGAGACATGGAACCCTAAAAATAGTAAGTATCATAACTGAAGTGAGTTACAACTGCTTATAATAATTAAAAGGTATGAGTAAAGCGAGCTCAATTTTTTTACAACAGCCCAGAACTCTTTAATACGCTTCACATTTTGATGTCCGTGTAATTGTATTTCAAGTACCAAGTATTTACAAGTAAGTAAAGTTTGGAATACTCTTCCGCGATATGCGTTTCCTACCAATTACAACCCAAATCTTTAAAACAAGAGTGAATAGGCATCTTCTAGGTAAACGCGTCCCATCTTAGGCCACATCATCACTTTCCATCAGGTGTGATTGTGGTCAAGCGTATACCTATAATAAATATTAAAAAATACCTTACAATTATCATTATTGAAATTGCGCGGGTGAAGTAAACACCAAAGAAATAGTTTCGACTGGTTACATAGTAAAAAAAGCATACTCTTCGTACGATTTTGGTTACGTAGCACGAGTTAATTGGTATCGTACAAAGAATAAAATGTATTCGTACGTAATGGTTTCGTAAGGCAAAATATTCTTTGCACGAAGTTGGTTACGTAGGCGGCCGAAGGGTAGTTTTTATATCCAACCGAATTTTTTAACTAGACGCCTCCCTTAGGACGGCGCGCGGTGCACTGGCACCGCTCGCATCACCTCCGGCAGATACGTGTGTAGCGGTCTTAACACATTGCAAAATAGGTACATTTTGTTCGTCGCGATGAATAAAATTATTGCCTACCTTCCATTTATTTAGAAAAAGTAAAATTCCTATTTATGGATGTTTTTTTACAATTTAAAGTTAAAACTTAATGTAAATTGAAATCTACGAAATAAATAACCAAAGTTAGGATTTTTATACACACAATTAGCTTATACAATCTTTTTATTTTTAAAGTTTTTAGGTTATAAGTGAGGTGGCTTAACCTAATCCTGTACTATTTTTTATATTAAGTAGGAACTACGCACATCTAAATATTTAGTATCATTATGAAGTTTCTTAAGTAGTCAACTAAATTTTCTCTTTTTAAAAGATTCTTTAGATTGCTTTGAAATAGGTATTGTTACTGAATTAATGGGATGATGATGGCTGATCGAAATCTGTAGGTAAGGTAACAGATTTTTCGGCTACTTCCAATAATAATTGTCTGAACGAGTTGTGGCAGACACGTGTGGTTTAATTGAATTGATGGCTACGGTTAAATTGACGGACTCTGGTGACGGAGGTGTGCGTTCGTCATTGGAACTCGGTGATGGTATTTGGCAGAACAGTTGAATTTGGCATCATAATTATGCTTTGTTTACATGAGTCATTTTCAAAAAATACAATGACAAGAACCTGATGGTGGAGATGGACACTGGGGTCCGGGACTCTCGACTTCCTGATGGCATTTGAAAGCATATTTTGTGGTTGGACTATTTCATTAAATCTCGTGTTTGTTTTAATCCTTCTTAGTGCAGTACAAAATGTTTTATTTAATTTCTTTTAACGATTCCGAACCTCGAAAGGAAGTATGTCTGTTTGTCTGTCTGTCCGTCCGTCAGTCCTTCGGTCTTCTGTCTGTCTGTATGTCTGTATTTGATAGGTGAGTAGATCTTATGGCACAAGTAAAGGAACAAATCTGAAAACTGTGAATTTGTGGTTACATCACAAAAAAAAAAAAAAATGTGTTCATGAACTAGTAATTAGTAGATACTAGCTGATGCCCGCGACTTCGTATGCGTAGATTTAGGTTTTTAAAAATCCTGTGGGAACTCCTAAATTTTCCGGGATAAAAAAGTAGCCTATGTCCTTCCCCGGGTTGCAAGCTACCTCTGTACCAAATTTCGTCAAAATCGGTTGAACGGTTGAGCCGTGAAAAGCTAGCAGACAGACAGACACACTTTCGCATTTATAATAATATTGGTATGGATGTATTTTCAATTTTCAAAAATTAAAAAGAAAAATAGCGGAGTACGGAATCCTCAGTGCGCGAGTCTAACTTGCACTTGGCCGGTTTTTACTTTTAACGTCTTCTTAAGTTGATAATTCTCAGTAGTTAGGTAGGTAGGACAAATAAGTATTTAGCCGCTTCTTATTCGATTAAAACATTCAGCCGCACTCAGAGTCGCTAATCGTTACTTAAGATTCAGTTAAAACGAGCCAGATTCATGTGAGAGATATAGCTCTGTCTGGTTTAACTAAATTTAAGCAACGATTAAGTGACTCTGAGTACGGCTGATTGACATCTAACTTTAACGTACCTCATCCCAACGGCAATATAAGTTGGTATGTACATACAATTCAAGTTTGTTATTATAACACACCCTGCAACATTGCCCCAGTTTATACATGTATGAGGGTATGAGTCGTGTCTGTAAGGGTCTTTCCACATGGAGATATTTTAATTTTTCACACACAGTCATACGCGCGTTTAATGAACGCACGTCGACAGTGTGTGATCATCAATGAGTCATCATCATCATCATTATCAACCGATAAACGTCTCTTGTAGGGACTTCCACACGATCTTGCGTCGCCTAAACTCAGCGGCTCCCTGCGACATTTGATGTCGTCTTTCACATAGTAGTGGACTTTCAAGCGCTGCGCTTTCCGATGCGACGTTGGCATTCTAGCACCTTGGGAGTGGAACAGACATGTCTATTAGTTTCTCGCACTCACTACTTACTATGCCCCCTGCCCATTGCCACTTCAGCTTCGCAACCCTTTGAGCTACGTCGGTCACTCTGGTTCTCCTGCGGATCTCAATGATGCATCATGTCCTGTCACTTCTTACACGCCGCGCTGCCGTTACACTTTGTTTCTGTTAAAGCCTTTATTTTGCGGTACGTTGATATTAAATGCATGCAAATGGGAAAGTTTGTTCAAGTAGACCCCTACTCTGTAGGTCTATAAGTGCGTAAATGTTTGCGGCTTTACTCATAAACCTTGTTTAGCGGGTGAATTGTTAAACACCGATTCTTTTCTTTCTTTCTGTCATCATAAATGCGAAAGTGTGTTTGTCTGTCTGCTAGCTTTTCACGGCCCAACAGTTAAACCGATTTTGATGAAATTTGGCACAGAGTTAACTTACATCCCGAGGAAGCACATAGGCTACTTTTTATCCTGGAAAATTAAAGAGTTCCTTATTAGAGAAATACCGTAGCCGCCATATTAATTCCGACTTTGACGTCACATGGATTGAAATTGTAATGTATTTCACTAAGAAAACAGAGTTGCTTACCAATCCTTGTGACGTCATGACATCTCATGAACCTAAAAAGATGAAAAAGATGAGGGTTGGCGTTTTCGCGGCGAAAAGGAAACGCCCATTCGTCAAAGGGTTTTTGTACAAAGTACAACAATGAAATTAATTAAAGGCATTAGGACTGAGAATCACAGATCAAGAAACAAGCACTATTTTGGACATAGAACTCGGAGGAACTTTTATAAACCTTTTTGTTTATTTGTTTTCTCAGTAAGAACTATTGCAATATCTACAATTACGATAACGATTGTCATTACGAGCGGAATTAGTTGAGTGTCTTTTAATTACGCGGGAGTGTTATGCACAAACCGTTACGAGCAATATTTCAGTCATTAAAAATATAATATAAGTAGTACTTATTATTCATAACATTGATGGATAAATTTTGGCCAAGAATGAGCGTTTCCCTCTGAAATGTAAAATTGACACTGACTTGGTGCACTTACCGACTGAATAAAATGTTTGTAAATTCTTGGTAAGTAGTTTAATATCACTTTAGGATCAAATTAAAACACTTTTCAAAAAAGAGTAAAATACCCTATTATAATATCATGCATCATTGTGTAAACACTGCTTTAAATTATTCAGTTTTACCTCCTTAATGGAAAATATTGACTTGAACAGTAATTATTTACGTCGTTAGTCTAGACCCTAGAGTCTGTCGCACAGGTGCAGAAATGGATATTTTCACGGGATAAATCCGTGGATATTTTACGTGTCGTAGTTTTATGGCTTTGTGTTCAAACCAGGGGTAGGTAAGTATGTGGGTTTACATATTATTACCATCCCATACTTAATTTCTTGCCAGATATGTTGAAGGTGAATATTATGTTATTTATTTATTCAGATACAAGTTAGCCCTTGACTGCAATCTCACCTGGTGGTAAGTGATGATGCAGTCTAAGATGGAAGCGGGCTAACCTGAAAGGGGCATGGCAGTTTTTTATAAAACCCACACCCCTTTGGTTTCTACACCCCTTTCGTAATGAAAAGCTAAATCACTCCTTGGTGGCACGGCTTTGCCAGTAGGGTGGTAACTAGCCACGGCCAAAGCCTCCCACCAGACCAGACCAGAAATTTAGAAATTATAAAATTCCAAGCCCCTGCCGGGAATCGAACCCGGGACTTTCCACTAATAAAGACAACAGCGCTTACCACTGCGCCAGGGAGAACTTCAAACTATTGTAGTTAAAAGTCTACTTTTGACCAATATAATTACACTGATGGCCATCGATTTGCTGTTACCTGTCGAAGAGTTCCGTCCTTCGGCTCTGAAATTATTCATCAGGTCTTCACTTTTACATGAGATATGCGTATGCCTGACAGGTGCTACCTATAAGTATAAAGAAAAATTTTCAAAATCGCTTAGGATTTGACGGAGTTGATATGACGGATAAGAGCCCTCGCCCACGGCGACTTTTTTAGCGATACAGTAGCGATGCTGTCGCGCGTCCGCATCGATACAGTCGCGAAGCGGTCGCTAGCTGTTTACCCTCGCCCACGGTCTCAGATTCAGTCGCGATACTGTCGCGCATCTGTCTCGATGCAAACGAAAAAATATGTTGCACTGATGCTCCGTTACCCCATTCACGCGCCACCCTCCCTCCGTTCTTCCCCCGATGTCGTCCGACACGGTCGCGCGTTTGCATCGATACAGTCGCGATGCAGTAGCGCGTTGCAAATGCGACTAACAGCCGTTAGTAGTGATGCTGGCGTGCGTTTAATAAACGCGCGACAGCATCGCTACAAAAAGTCGCCGTGGGCGAGGGCTCTTACTAATGGAGTAACATCGACAAGTATTATTCCCTATCCCGAAACGATTTGTTTTTTTTTAATTTTAATTTTTTTTTAAAGAATATTAGCCATGTTAATGACTAATATTCCCCTTTCCTCTCCAACTAAGCGTTAAGCTTGTGCTAGGAGTAGGTACGACACTGTGGCTAATTCCGTTGTACACGAACTCTAAACTAAACTAAAATGGCACGTCTAAATCTATTGCTATCCCTTTCATAATGTTGCTTGCGAAAAAGGATGGCATTAGATTTAGACTTGTTAATTTAGTTTAGTTTAGAGATTGTGTACAAGGGAATTGGCCCCAATAGCGCAACGGGCAGGGTTTGAACCGTCGACCTTTCGGTTTTCAGTCCACTCCTTTACCCGTTGAGCTATTGAGGCTCTTATCTCTATTGTTTTTCAGGATAAAAACTATCTAATGTATATGTGTGTGTGTATGCTCAAAGTATAACTATGCTAAGTTTCTTTTAAATCCATTCAGCAAATTCAGCGTGCACAGACATACAAAAAGTAAAAAAAAACACTATTTAGGAGTCTATATCGAATTAATGCTTCTTGCGATTAAAATTTTCAAAACATATTTTTGCGTATCGTTCAGTTACAGTTTTTTTATAAATGTAATTATGATATACCCATCACCGGCCCACTACTGATCACAGGTTTCAGGATGAGAAGGTTTTAGGCCATAGACCGCCACGCTAGCCAAGTGCAGATTGGCCAGACTTCATACACCTTTGAAAACACTACAGAGAACTCTCAGGCATACAGGTTTCCTCGCGATGTTTTCGTTTACCGTTAAATCAAATGATATTAAACTTTTTTAAACGCACATAACTCTGAAAAGTCACAGGTGCATGCCCGGGATCGAAACCCCCCATCTCTCGAATAGGAGGCAGACTTTTTAACCACTAGTCTAACACGGCTATTATAAGTATATATATAATGTTTTAAATGGATAAAATTCTTAAAAAATTCTTGGTTTACTTTTTACACAAAATAAAAGTTGAATCCAATCTCAAGTCTGGAGAGTTAAGATTGGTTTCCATTGAGCCGCGTAAGTCTTCACAGTTCAGCGATCCGTTACCCGATCTTTGGTAGCGTTGATTTAAAACTTCCTGCAGTTAAAGTTCTTTCCTGCAAAAAGAAACAGTCTTTAAAGTTATTTTCAGCAAAAAACGTGATTGTATTTAATGGAACCAACTGTAAGAGGCACAGAGCAATTAAAAAAACTAAACTAATTAAAATTAAAAAGGTAAAACTTTGGCAATGAACTGGTTTTTAAATTAATTAATTAGTTGCTTGGTATGAAGTAAATGAAGTGTATTTATTTTGAACTAGCTTTCACCCAAGACTTCGCCTGCGTCCCGCGGGCACTGTCTTTTCCCGTAGATTTTCCAAAAAAAATCTTTCATACAAACGTTGTCCTGACGATTAAAAACTCAACAAAGGAAGAAGTAAACAATTTGGTGCAGTCGTTCGGAAGTTATGCGGTGATTCATTTTTATTTATATAATATAGAAAATAGGAAAACTTGTGCCGCTTATAGTACGAGTATGTCAGGTAGGTATACTCAAAATAATTTTGAGTATAAAACTACAAACCACAAAGTCCGAAAATGAATAGTTGTACTTTTACAAACTGGTCAATTGCGTGTTAGAAAACACACGGCGAGGGTTCTGTAGTCATTCTAATTGCTAAAAACTTTGACGGTTATTAAATAGTATCTACCTAGTTTTTCTAAAGACTATCTCAGAAACCTCACAATAATTTTAAATTTTCAACAAGATTAATTATTTTCTTCGGCTCTAGCTTTTTAGGTTCAGCAAGTACCTATCCAGTTTTTTCTAAAATTTGCATAATATCATTATGTTCTAAATATTATATAAAAATAAAAGGTGATTGACTGACTGACTGATCAGGCTGAAATTTGACATGCAGATAGATAGCTATTAGGATGTAGACATCCGCTAAGAAAGGATTTATGAAAACTCAACCCCTGAGGAGGTAAAATAGAGGCTAGAAATTAGTGTAGTCCACGCAGACGCAGTCGCGGATGTAAGCTAGTACTCCATATTACTTGAACATTCGTCGGATATTCGATTACGAGGAAACTTCATTCGATCGTGATTGGATCAGATATTCAATTTCATACGTGAAAGCCGCGGAAACTCGTTCATGAAAATACCCATCAATATGAAACGTTCATTTTCCATGTAGGTACTTTACTTACACACTAAATTTTATTAAAACACTAGTTGACACGGCGAACTTCGTACCGCCTAATACGTCACTCAATTGTGTTGCCTTCCCGGAACCCCTCCAGGCTCCACTAACACTTAAACTTTATGATATGGTATTAAAGTTCAAATTGACTTTTAAGTATTATGACATATTATCTTTTGTATGGGAATATATAAAAGTGTTGTATTTAGACTTTTTCAGGCCATTTTTAATTTTTTTTCTCTGTAAGAACCATCCTCATACTTAAAGGAATATAATAAAAAATAAATTAGCGAAATTGGTTCAGCTGTTCTCGAGATTTGAGCTTAGCAACACATTCAGCGATTCATTTTTATATACGGGTTACAGGAAAATAGGACACGATCCCGTTAAGGGGTTATAGTACAGGAAATTAGCTATCAAACGACCCCTAAAGTGCTTATGCGAAAGTGTATCGTTTTCGAGTTATTCATTTTTTATTTTTTAGTTGGTAAAGGGGTGTTTGTTACTTTAAAAATTAACAAAAAAAAGGAACAATGTATTTCATCAGATTTTTTTTTATTTCTTGCTAATACATATTCTTGTTAATAATAAACAGTTATAAAACAAGAAAAATCTTCAAGCATTTTAAAATAAGAGCCCAAAAATTGTAAAAGTTTTCGATTTTTAAATTTAATTCTTTGAATAACTTGTAAATTTTCTGTAAAAATTACTATGGCACTTATCCTGCGGATTATTTAAAAAACATCTACGTTTCGTTCGCTATCTATTGGTATAAAAAAATTACAAAAAAATCATAAAATCAAGAAAAAATTACACAACAAAGAGACCAGGTAGAAAATTCTAACAAATGCTATTGCCAAAGAATTAAATAAGAATCAATGTAAAAACGAGTTTAATGCAAAATCGTTGAAGATTATTTTTCAATAAGGTCACTTCACTGGCACCATGTCTCATTAACATCGAAATGACGTCATTTTGACGTATATTTAAGTAAAAATATACCATCAGCTCGAAACTTCAGTCTAATGCTGACGTCATTAAATGGCGACCACGCGCATTAGCAATTTTATACTTATATAGTTACATTTTTGTATAAAATGTCAAAAATCGCACATTTATGGCCGATTTTTTATTGGCAGGCACCGACACCCACTCAAACTGTGCTGAACAATTTACTTACCTATATTGATCTATGATTTGCCTTTATTCATTAATGGAATAATTTTATTAATATATATTGTATATTTAATTTCGACAAGAAAAGATTAAAACTACATTTTGAATTAAGTGGGTACGAGTAGGTACATAATATTAATTAACGTTTCTGTTCTACCACACTATACAGATTACAAACTACTATGAACGAACTACGTGAACGACTAATAGTAATTAGATCAAGTAAGAAGTTACTATAGAGGTTGGCTGCCACAGCCGAAAGGGGGTGCATAAAGTTGCAAACTGTCTGTTGAGCAAAGATTAGAAACACGTTCCCTCACTTAGTAGGAATCCAGTTTTATATAAACTTCTCCCTTGAACACCTTCTCTTCCCACATCAGGAGAGAGCCAATAAAATGTAAAGCTTATTTCTTACTACGGGATATCCATACTAATATTATAAATGCGAAAGTGTGTCTGTCTGTATCTCTGCTAGCTTTTCACGGCCCAACCGTTCAACCGATTTTGATGAAATTTGGTACAGAGTTAGCTTCTATCCCGGGAAAGGACATAGGCTACTTTTTATCCCGGAAAATAAAATAATTCCCACGGGATTTTAAAAAACGTAAATCCACGCGGACGAAGTCGCGGGCATCATCTAGTAAATTATATTTAGTCTGGTCAATATTAGCGTTCCCAACGTTCGGTTCCCAACATTCGAATGTTTGAAACGCCAATATTGACCGGACTATAATATAATTTATAACCGGCAGTTTGAAATAATCTTTATAGGCGGTGAGTCGAATGGAGGAAGAACACTGAACTTAATCAATGCCGAGGTAGAAAACTTAATTACATTATCTACGTGAATCAATGGAATCGTTATTTACCTACTCATTACTGTAATTACTACCTACTTTAACTGAAAGGAGGAATACCAAAGATCGAAATGGCTCAATGGGTCATGTGTATCCATTCAACAGAATAAAATGCTATTAGATTTCCTGTCTGGGTTCTTTAGGCACTTATCCGTTTGCCGGCTAGAAAGTTAGCAGCTATCGAGTATTTTCATACTCAAGAAATGTAAATTAGATGAGAACTCTCTGTCCACTAGTTAGTGACGAGCTAAGTAGGTACCAAAAAAACTCACTCAGGCAGCGTTCTCTTGGTGGTCAAAACGCTCTTCTAAATCTAGGTAACCGTGGATATAATTTTTTTTTTGATAAGGCAACCTAATATGGTAGATATTCAATACGGTATAAATTACGGAACAAAATACTCTTTTATTTGATACAGAATTCGATTAAATAACAGATGAGGGTATGTTAATATTTTAATTACTTATCTGTTTCAACCTGGCAACCCCACAGTTGCGCAGAGGGAAAAGAGAATATGCGGCCTAAGAAAATGTATGGACAGTCGCAAATGTTTCCTGACAGAATCGTACGATTTGACGATATCGCACACATATCTGCTCGATATCGAATTGCGTGTACGTCCTCATGACCTGCGATATTATATCAAACTTGCTTATTCCCGCGACTTCGTCCACGTGGACTACACAAATTTCAAGCCCCTATTTCACCCCCTTAGGGATTGAATTTAAATAAAAAATCCTTTCTTAGTGGGTTCCTACGTCATAATAACTATCTGCATGCAAAATTTTGTCCAGTAGTTTGAGCTGTGCGTTGATAGATCAGTCAGTCAGTCACCTTTTCCTTTTATATGTTTAGATGTATGCGGCTGCGATAGCGAAGTTTTGTTTCGATTTGTTCGTGATTTATTTTAAGACAACCTATTCGCGATGTATCAATCTTAGATACATTATCCTGCATAATATGTTCACTAACACCATTAAATAACAGATAAGGGCAGATGTTTCTAATACCACATCCCACACCGGCCGTTGCACTCACAAACTCACTCAGAGCCCAGCGACAAAACTATCCCAACCACACTCGCTTCTCGTTGCTCGCCAAATTGTTTCTAGTTTTTAGCTCAATTATTTTCTCGCAAATCGTCGGTGGTAAGACAAGTGCTTTTGACCGAATCTTTTATTACTTTTTAATTTTTTCCGATCTTCTGGAGTTTTTTATACCTATTCAACTAAAAGCGATAACAAAAGCGAACTTTTTCAGTCTATTCCTTCTATTGATACGCGTGCCAAGAATTCTATTTTTTAGCGTTTTAGTGTTCAGTACTCCAAGGGTGCCAGCGGGACCCTATTACTAAGCCTCCGCTCTCCGCCTGTTTGTCAGCGGTCGAAATTTTCATAGTGTATATAATTCATTGCCGCTATAACAATAAATTATATAAAACTAAGATGGAGAATTTCAAAATGGCCACCATGCAAATTAAAAAATAAATAAAAAGTAAACAGTGTTATATCTTGTACGATGGTACGGAACTCTTTGTGTGCGAGTCCGACTCGCACTTGACCAGTTCTTCATTATTTATTTCGTGTAGATCGCAAAAAAATGTCCTTTTCTAGCACAATTTTTTTATTTTTTGTTTAAACGTTTGCGTTTAAGTTTCTCAGTGTAGTCCACTGCAATTTTCTATTGTATAGTTTTTCGCTACACTCACAGAGTCCATTGTAGTCTTGAATAATTTATTTTTGAACTCTAGTGCAATGAAAATATTTGAGTCAAAACGTTCTAATTGCTCAATGCTTCACGTTGAAACCCTAACCTGGTTTTAAGGCATTAACGTAAATGTAATGGTCGAAATTTTGAAATCAACTTGGCAAAAAAAACTTAGCAAAATAAAATTAGCTAAAAAAACAACTGTTAGCTACATTAGTGACTATGTTTTCAGGATTTCTAAGTCCAAATTTCCTTCAGTAAATCCTGCTTCCAATTTTTTTTGAATATATTTCTTTATTTTCGATATTTCTAATATTTTTATAAATAGTTTATTGCATTGATGTGCCCCGGACTTAACTGTATCACTGTACACAGAACGACATTTTCAAAAAAGTATAGGTTAAGACTGAAACCACGTCGTACATTGATTAAAAAATAAGTACGTATTAAAAATACATTCGGGATCCATTAATTAACATTTTGTCTAATTATATAACAGGAAAAGGTGACTGACTGATCTATCAACGCACAGCTAAAACTACTAGACGGATCGGGCTGAAATTTGGCATGCAGATAGCTATTATGAAGTAGGCATCCGTTAAGATAGGATTTTTGAAAATTCGACTAGGGGTGAAATAGGGGTTTGAAATTTGTGTAGTCCACGCGGACGAAGTCGCGGGCATAAGCTAGTATGCTATAAAATTATACTATTGCGGTTTGTGCAAATTAAGCTTGTTGTTCCTTAAATATTAGGTATCCAAAGTAAGCTTGAAGTAGGTACAGTTCTAACTTCTACCACCTTCATAAGTTACGCCGATGTACCTGCGTAGAAAGAATTTTTGAATGGCGCGAAAATATTTCAGCCAATCATAGCGCGCTTTCGTTCGCTATTGGCCGTGGCCTACACACCATGTTCTGTACGCGCGCAACATAAGATAGTACGAGTCTCTATTGTTCTTTTATTTAAAACCTTAACGTCACGCAATAAGGTCCGCATTTTATTGGCGTTAACTTGCGCTTTCTGCGCAAATGAATTTGGCCGATAAATTGACTTATAAAGTGGTAGTACTGTAACTAGGTAGGTAAAAATGTAAAAGTCATTACTTATATTCCAATATTACTTTCTGAAATTGGCGCGAAGCAAAATTAAATAAGGAGCTAATTTATCAACGTCTATTTAGACCTATACAAAAGCGTTTTAGCAAATTCACAACTTAAAAGCAGAAAGACCTACTGTGCATATGTTTTGTTCTCATTTACAAGCCAGCTCACGGTGAATATCAGATTTAACGCGCACTTAGGGCTAAAATATGCATAAATTGAAACATAATCTTTATTTGATTAAAAATACTAAGAGTATCTACAAAAAATATATTAGTAAACCAAATCATGGCATAACCATTAGAGCCTCGATAGCTTAACGGTTAAAGGAGTGGACTGAAAACCGAAAGGTTGCCAGTTCAAATCCCACCCGTTGCACTATTGTCGTACCTACTCATAGCACAAGCTTTACACTTAATTGGAGAGGAGAGGGGAATATTATTCAGCATTTCACTTGGCTAATATTCTTCAAAAAAAATTACCAAGTAAAGTTCTTAATTCCCAAACTAGAATCCCCTGTGCTATGGAAAACCCGAATAGGTAAAGAGTAAGAAAAATTATTTGAGTGAATTGTTTTTTAATTCCACTTTTTTTAAACAGACAATTGACAGACTGTAAAAATAAACGTAAATTTAGGTTTCAAGAAAACTGATTTTGAAATATTGAAATACGGAAGAAAATTTGAGGGCGACACAAATACTGAAATCAGTGATTTCAAAATACAAATTTGCTCCTGAGACCGATTAGTGTTTAAAAATAATAATGCGAAAAAAATATTTTTGCCACAATTTTATAGCACACATTATATTTAAAACTAACTTATACCCGCGATTTCGTCCGCGTGGACTACACACATTTTGAACCCCTATTTACCACCTATGAACCCCCCCATGATTGATGAACATGATTTAATTTAATTTAAAACAACTTAATTGTTAACAAAATTACAGACAGTAAGAATGTAATATGATACACTTAAAAAAAAGGGCGACCTTATCACTAAATTAGTGATCTCTTACACTATTAAACAGATTTTTATTTATTTGTATGCATAATAGTTTTTGAGTTATTGTGCAAAAAAATTACGAAAAAAATACCCAAGTACGGAACCCTCGGTGTGCGAGTCCGACTCGCACTTGGCCGGCTTTTTTTTCGAAATTTGATACTGTGAGTAGGTATTTTATGCTATCCTTGCGAAGCCGGAACAGATTGCTAGTATTATAATAAAATATTATGAAATAAAGCAGTTCACTATAGAAGGAGATAATTAAAAGCTGATTTATGAAGATCTTTTCAGAAATACACAAAAAAGCTTTTACGATTTCATAAAGTGAAAAGGCCGGCCTATGTTAATGTCTTTATTCTTCACATTAAATTACTGGGAGTCTGGAAAAAAGGGCCGTCCGCTTTTAGCGTTTTCAAAGTAAAACTGTGGAACAATTTCCACATTTTACATCATGGCTTTATTTAGGGCTAAAGTTCAAATATTTTTAACTAGATGATGCCAGTGACTTCATCCGCGTGGATTTAAAATAATATAACAAAATGATTCAGACAGTGATAATCGTATTATTGAGGTCTATTCGTTCAAAAATTCTTCTTTAATGTTGATTCTCGTATGCGTATTGGTGCCTATATTGAATACACTTGATAAAAGAAATTGCCCTCTAAAATTCTCTCTAAAGTGCCTTAAATATTCCATTAAAGTGGAAGACTGATTCAAAAGGTACGAGTACGATGAATCGCTTTAGTTCAAACCAAAGAGAAACCAAACGCCTCTCGATTGCTTCTCAAACAGAGCAATCGTTGGAGGCGTCAATGAAAAGCACTATCTTAGACCTGAACATTAATAGAATTCACTTTCGCCAAAGTAATTTTATTTAGCTAGTTGTTTAACCTTTGAGTCTCTTCTTTGTTTTGTTTCATGGTGCCAAATTAAACCACAGGTATAAGTCCCGCAAATTGCTAATGCGTTCGCGTTTTTTTGTAGTAAAACCGAAAGTGTTTCTGTCTGTCTGTTTCTTTTTCAAGGCTCATCCATAAACAGTTTTTGAAGAAATTTGCTCAGAGATAGGTAGTTTGTATTTCTAAAACAGATATTGACTACTTTTTATCCTAGAAAATCCAAAAAGCTCCTACAAATCCAATCGAAGCTGCTTGCATCGTCTAGTCAAATATTAAAGTTATGTGGATATTATTAGAATTTGAATTCTGTTTAAATACAACCCATATAAATATTTAATCACGGCTGTTCGGTTCGACCGTGCACACTAATTGTGTGCACAATTCGTGGTGCTTTCCAATTTATATTGGAAAAGCGGCAATTCAGATAGTTCGAATGATCGATTCTATTAGCTCAATTTGTTACTTAACCTCAAATCAGATAGTTCGGATGATCGATTCTACTAGCTCAATTTGTTACGTGTGAATTTGAACTGTGCCTTTCTGTATAAAGGTACTAATAAATTTTTAATAATGGTAGGTAGTTTTTTCCGTAAACTGCCTAATAATAACGATTTCAAAATATCCATTTAACAAACATTAGCTCGGGGGGTGAACCAAATTTTTTAACTCACGCTTTACATGTTCAGGAGGTAGATATATACCCTAAAAATTATTTTTTCATAATTGAAATATGGTCTGGTGTAACGGTAATAGGTATAACTGTATTAAATTTCAACCTTAAAGCTCTTGAAGTTTATTTTAAAAATGTTTGCGACACACAGATAGACGAACAGGAGGACAGACAAATAGACTAGACGAAATTAAAAAGTATCTTACAAAAGCTTTCTTGAAATCCTGTGGAGTTTTCCGCAAATCGGCTTACACGTTTTTACTACGCCGTAGCAGGCAGCTACGCGATGCACACAGACGCTTATAAAATCAGCTGTCTTCTTAGCTTTTCCGTAGCGAAATAAAGAGTAGCATTTTCTCTTTTAAACATTTTTCTCACTTTCCTACTGTACGAGCGACTCGTACATTTTTATGTTATTAATTTATTATCAAGGTCGCCCCATTCAAGGGAATATTAATTAAGTACGCAGTGTTTTAAATTTGGAATGACTTGCCTCTACCAGCATATAATAATAGGATAAATATTAAACTTGTGTACACCTTAATTTTACAGGATTAATATAAATGAAATATAATATAAAATATATAATACTAGATGATGCATTCAAATGACTGCCGCATCAAGCTGAGGCAGTGCCCCGTTCAGCCAAATTAGATACTAGGCTAGATTTAAGAAATGGGTACCTCGGTCTTGAGGAACCAAGGAGCTAAGGACTCTATCTCTATCTGTTTGTATTTTTTTTACTTGTTGTTTTTGGTTGAAATAAGAATATTTATTTATTTAAAGATAACCTACATCAAACTTACACAAGTACGTTTATTAATATTGCTGCAGTTGCTCTGCACTGCTCTCATTTTATCTTGCTCTGATTTTATCTCTTTATCGAACTAACGATAACGTAACGATCAAACGAGGCTATCTAGGAACTATTAACTTGGGATGAACGGGGATCTAACTACGGGGAATTTTCATTAACTGAACTTTTAATACACCTTATTTACACCTTAACACCCGGCGTTCTCACTTGTCGTTTGGTGGGCTCAGATTTTAATCAGATGTTCCAGTGGCAGGCACTTTGACAAAAATCTGTTTCCGACAAGCTACATATAAAATTTTCTGCCACTGGAACATCCGATTAAAATCCGGGCCCGACAAAAGATAAGTGGGAACGGGGGGTTGCATATTAACTTATGAACTGTTAGCTTCGTTCGAGTGGGATTTTTTAAAATCGGTGAGGGGTTAGAATTTCCCAAAATCCTGAAACTCGTACTTTTTAAATTTTGCTCAAAAGCCCAAATACCAATTTTCATACTGGAAAATCTATGTATTTCTTTATTTTCAACCAAGCCAAATACGGGGGTAAGGGCGGTTACGTACTTATCCGATCCGAGTCCACTCAGGAGACGAAATCACTCACGATAGTTTAAACGCTAAAATATTTGAGTACTGTACAAGGTTTCAATTTAATCGGATAAACGATGCGCGAACGCATAGCTAAGGAATAGACATAGACATAGATTAGATGATGCCCA
Source organism: Maniola hyperantus (assembly GCF_902806685.2). Lineage (NCBI taxonomy): Eukaryota > Metazoa > Arthropoda > Insecta > Lepidoptera > Nymphalidae > Maniola > Maniola hyperantus. The sequence continues at coordinate 4,011,332 of NC_048564.1, forward strand.
CGACTTCATTGTTGTGATTTTAGGTTTCTTAAAAATCCTGTGAAAACTCTTTAATTTTCTATATAAAATAATTCGGAGTAGAAAGTAACCTATGTCTCCGGGATGCAAACTATCTCTGTACGTACCAAATTTCATCAAAATCGGTTAAACTGATGAGGCGTCAAAAATTTAGCACACAGACACCCACACTATCGCATTTATTATACAGTTTTTACAGTTTCCACAGGTTGGCGATTTGTCTAATTTTAAAGTGATTGAATATTTTTCGAACAATAAAAAAAATATAACATTGATGTGAAAAAATAATATGGATCAGTAAAATTTTCATATTGCATCATGTGGTAAGGGAATGTCGAGCGCTTGGAATTCTCGCTTGAAAGTTATTTGAGTAGATACCTAATCGGATTGCATTGTAGCACATCCACTACTTTTACCTTTGATGTGAACTTTGTTCTCGTCGTTGTTCAATGTTCTCAATATTTATTATCTCGCTCTGCTGTGTTTGTGATGTCAGCTATTTTTAAATATTTATCCAGAAATTGTGCTGGTGTTGCTGCCAGGAAATATTCTTTGCTAGTGGACTACAGCACATACTGATAGGGATTCGTATTTTCACCGATGCAGAGAAACGCCTAGCGTGAATGCTGTACAGCCAAAATTGAGACGTTGTTTAGGGTTGCTGATTGGGGGACTGTCTCCAGCATTACGGTACAGCTACAGCGCAAGGTCGATGCCCGCATCGATCGCGGAGGAGAAACCGCGCGCCTGTGCGGGATCGCATATACAGCGAGCAACAGGCCTAATGGAACCTGCACTGAGCTCAGTAAAAACACTCAATGTTCAGTTTCAAAGAGGGCGTCCGAGGGCGCAGACGGCGCCCCGAACGTCGCGATCGCACCAGCATATTGCGCCGACGTCGACTTACCGGCTTCCAAACACCAATAACTGTGATAACAAACACCAAAAAAACTTTTAGGTAGACTCTAAACTCATGTGCGTTTCGCATGCTTCCCTTACCGGCTCCAATTGTGGCGTTTGTCGTCTGTTTTGGACTTATGGGTGTGGTTCAAAGTATGTTACGTTAAAATGTCCGTCGTCGGGACGTAGGGGGAGGGGTGGGAACACCACGTGATGTATTACTCCGGTAGAAGCACAACCCTACATGAGTGCGGTGCATCCCTTGATTCTGCGCGTTGCATCTTAAAACTTTTAGCGTGAAATTCCTACGAACGGAACACGTGGTAATGGACTTGAAAACAGATCTCAATTTAGTGACTAACTAGACATGTCTACTTAGTAACATATTGTAATCGAGAGTTCGATCAGCTGCCCTTTTGTACCCGACCTAACCTACAGCAACATTTATTTAATTCTGCTGCATCCGTATTGTTTTACAATTCTGAAAATATTTCTTTCAACGGCGATTTTTGACCTCACTCATAATAATTTTACGCAACGTATTTACTATCAGTTGTTTTATGTTTGGTGTTACAAAGCACATACAACCGCCTAATTGCTTAATTGTTTTTGTGATTTGCTCAGAGACTAGAAAAAATATTCTTGATTTCAAATAGGATTTTTTTTTTCATAATTATTAAAATCTGCTTGCATACGCCGTATAGACAGAAGAATATTTTATTAAATATAAAACCAAAATATTAACGATTACCAGAATTATGTCAATTTTCACCCTCTCTATCTGCTTAACCAAATCTAGAGCAAAAAATAAAAAATAATTTAGCAAAAAAATATAAAAAAACAATTCGCCTGAGGACTTTTCAATAGTATGTATAGTTCATAAATTGAGAATCAGCCCATACTTATTTCATTTTAATTGGAATTTATTTCAACATTTTGCTGTTTCATACACACCTACAAATTTTGGTGTTGCGTACACACCCACGAATATTTTTCGGTAAGTATATCGCACCACATCAAAAACGAGAGCCGTAAAAACAAGTAACACACGAAACATCATTTTTGCCTCCTGGATTAAAAAATGGACAGCTGATTGATATGCCGGGTCACGTACGTACTCACGAGTATTTTGTAAACAAATACATGTGTTTTCAGCTAACTTTACCACGCTCGCGCCGTAACTTTAATCTAGGCCAAGTTTAGGTCCTGAACACAATATATTTAATTTTCACATTAAATACTTAAACATTTTTGCGGTATTCCTCTAGCATTTAATTAATTATTTTGTAAATGTATATTTTTTTGGTAGGATATTTTTTTAGTTACTTACAACCGCACTCAGAGTCACTAATCGTTACTTAAGATTTAGTTAAAACGAGACAGATTTATGTGAGAGATATATAGCTCTGTGTCGTTTTAACTAAACTTAAGTAACGATTAAGCGACTCTGAGTATGGTTGTTAGATACCTAAGTCCTCAATAGTACGTGATTTGTTCGTATAGTATATTTTCTGACCCCAGGATTTCGATTTGTGGACAAACCTGCAGGTGAGCTGTTAACGTACAGTTGTCCCAATAATAATCGACTTAAAATTATAATTTTAAGATTTAAACGTTTGACCTTTACTATATTTTATAATTATTAATGCTACTTGTACAGAGCCGTACCTAGAGTTGAATTTAAGGTAGAGGACGGGGAGCGGTAGTTACAAGTAGAGCGGGTTAATTGAATTTCGTCATATTTCTAAAAAACTGCCAACGCATTGGCAGTTCTTCTGGTGATATTATGTTCATGGGCAGTGGTAATAACTTTAACTTAAAATTGGGCTTTCTCGTTTGCGGGCTTTTTATATTAAAAAATAAAATAAAAAACGCGAGCGGTTTCATTCGGATTATTTCTGTCGGTCGCCACAGATGCAAAACGTTCCTAAATGTTTGTGACAAACCACTGTTTTTTTAGCTACGTTAGACTAAGGTATTTTTTCTCTGTCATAATGTTATAATATCATAATGAACAAACAGTCTACTTAGCATATTAACTGATGCCATTTTTAAGGTAGAGCATTGCCCCACAATACCACCCCCTAGCTACGGTCATGTACTCGTATCCAAATAATCTACTCGACTTGCTGGCGAATGTGCATGTTAATAATAAAACTATGTACATCATATCTACTTGGTATTTACCAGAATGATAATATTATCATGAAAATTCATAAACTGATACCTTATTTTATACTTACACCACTGCTTTTTAATTACCGTAAAAATTAAGGTCGAATACAGAGAAAGTGTATTGTTTAAATGCACAATCAGATATTTCTTTTACTTTGATAACAATTATCTTGTTTTTAAAATATTAATAAATATGTTCTATATGTAAGCTAAGCTGATTTCCAGTGGACAAAGAGCAAGCACGTGCTAGACCTACGTTATTTTATAAAAGCTGAAAGTTTATCTGCGTATTATCCCCAACACTAGTCATATCATATGAATTTAGGTGATACCAAGTAACAAAATTTAGAAAGCACACACAGCCAAAAAACTACGGGGTGTTTCCGTAAGGTACCTACATAATATTTTATATAGTACTAAAGCTGCTCCTGCAATGAATGGAAATAAATAAACATGTTCATAACTAAACAATCGTATTTATTTCTATTGTATAGTTAGTTAGATCAATATGTTCATATTTTATAAGTAACTAGCTGACCCGGCGAACTTCGTACCGCCTAACACGTCACTCAATTGTTTTGCCTTCCTGGAACCCCAAAGCAAAGTAATTATCAGCCCACTCATTTGTGAACATGTCTGGCGCTGAACAGAACCGCCTTTAATTGGGTATTTTCCTACTTTTGAATTTGATAAATATTATTACTTTATTATAAACTAGGATAAAAATAATGAAGTACGCTGAAAAAAATATTAAAATCCAACAAAGATTTACAAAGTTACAGGCATTTTAATTTTGGAGTAGAAGACTATCCCTTTCTCGCAAAACGAAAATTTGTATGAAACCGCACGGAGCCACTATGACATTAGTAAGGTGTGACGTCAAAGTGCTATATCGATATCTCTGTCTAATCAGAAATATTTAACTTTTTTGTTATTTGATCGAATTAATTGGTTTTTTCAGTTTACGTCATTATTTTTATTCTAGTTTATAATAAAGTAATAAAAAATTGGCCTCAAATACCCAATCGCAAAACATTAAGAAACGTATGACCTCATTGATATCTTTCGTTCTTTTTTCTCGGTATATTTCCATCTTGAAACTCGAATCTCGGAATTGGGTTACGTCTATTAATAAATTGACTAGGTACCGTCTTTAATATAGCATTGTTATATCATCTAGGCGATTTTTAAAATTGATAGCACAAATATTTCTGTAAACATAATTTAACATTTAAAATACAACAATTATTCAGCATTGGAAATAGTAGACAAGTATATCACGATCTAGTTTAGAGAAAGAGGTTAATCGCCGAATCCAACTTGGCTGAGCAGCTGTCGGAAAACTTCGAGATGGCTTCTCATCCGAATTTCTCAGTGCTTGAAGGCCAAAGTCGAACTGTGCGTGTTGTCACTGATATGTCATATGGATCCGAGATATGGTTAACATGGAACTATGCGAACTTATATGTACTTACATGTTTTTAAAAATTTAACTGTAATGTAATATTTAAATATTCATACACCAATATTCTAAGGTAGAATGCATAAGGCTCGCCAACTAATTTTATAACCATGTTATGTCACCTGCATTCTTATGAATAAATTTATTATTTATTTATTTATTTATTTATTTTATTTATTTATGGAGCTATGGGCTTCATAAGGAAGCTTAGAGTCATTCCGTGGGTGATGGAGAGAGCTATGCTTGGACTCTTGGAGTTTTTCGGAGAACCAAATTAACCGTCATAACGCGCGCTAGATAGCGCAGTGTTGGAAGACTTTCCCTATGTAGACAAACGATATCAAACGAGTTGCACGGAGCCGCTGGATTCGGGTGGCGCAAGACTGTGGCGTTTTGAAGTCCCTACAAGAGACCTTCTATCGGTTGATAATGATAAATTCAACATCATTATAATCACTACAGCCTTTTGTTATTCCGAAAGTATAATGATTCATATCAAGCAAACGTTAGGCTTAAAGGCTTATACAGGGTGCAAACGGTATAATATGCAGAGGATCATTTTTCAAAATCATTTTCAAAACTTCAAAATGGCATCTACTTCAAAATGGCATCTACTTCAAAATGGCATCTACGCAAATTTTCCACCCTACCTACCTACTTATAGAGAGAGAGAGCCAGTGCGTGCCAGACCTTCGGTATTTTATAACAGCTGAAAGTTTCTCTGCCTATTGTTGCCAACACTGGGACGAACGTTTGTTAGGATGTTTGTTTGGATCAGGGTGGCTTTAGTGGTGGAGATAACAGGTAATAAAGGTGTAAAAAAAATTTACGTCAAAGTATAGTTTATTTTTTTATAAGTATTTTCTTCGGAATAGTATTAGACATCACGTCATTTTTTTTTTTTTTAAATAGATATAGCGAGCAAGCGAGCAGGCGGGTCACCTGATGTTAAGTGATTACCGCCGCCCATGAACATTTGCAGCACCAGAGGAGCCGCCGATGCGTTGCCGGCCTTTTAGGAATTTGTTGGTCCGCCCCTTGAATAACCCCATGTTATAATCTAGTGGGAACACCGCCGATGGGAGTTGGTTCCACAGTTTGCACGTGCGTGGAAAGAAGGATCTGGCGCAGCGGACGGTCGAAGTGCACCAGACACCCAGATGGTGAGGGTGAAATTCCTTACGGTGGCGCGCGGTGCGGTTGTAGAAAAAAGAGGGTGGAATGAGGTCAAAAAGCTCTTCAGAGCACTCCCCATTATACAGGCGATAGAACACGCATAGAGAGCTAACGTCTCTGCGGTGCTCCAGGCTTTCCAACGAGCCGGTTAGTTTGGGTCATGCATTGCCAGACACTTAATGACGTGATTTCTAATACTATTCTGAAGAAAATATAAAAAATTAGACTTTATAATTTGACGTAAGATTTTTAACACGGTTATTGCCTGTTATCTCCCAAAGCCACCATGATTCAAACAAACGTTCCTTACGCAGATAAATTTTCAGCTTTTATAAAATAACAAAGGTCTGGCACGCGCTGGCTCTTAGTCTATTATCTACCTCATAATCGGGCATACAAATCCCAACGCTGCAGGCAATCCATTAGTGCAATAATATAATAGGTATTCCGTCGCCAACGTATGCCACAGAATAATATAATCGAACTAACGTACGTATGCCAGCTAGATTACAATGAGTATAACAATATAGGTTTCAACAATATGATTTTATTTTTCTCGAGGCTAGCTAGCTAGGAGCACACTTTTGACTTTCGAATAAATTAATGTTTTTTTTTTAACTTAAATTTAGATTTTAGTTTATTTAATAGAATAATATGTCTATCCATTTTGAAATCCAATTAAGCCAAAATACCAAGTTATTATAATAATATAATATAATAAAAAGCTTTATTTTTATCCCTTACTAATTAATTTTACATTTTTATCTATACTTAGTTTAAACTAGATATTCTTATTTTTATCCTTCCCAACTTACTTAATATTTACACTAAACAATTAAAATAATCTAATATCTACAATAAAAGTTTTTTTTTTTTTTTTTTTTACTTAAGTTCTATGTAAGGGCCGCCAGTGGCGGTAAAAGCCTCCTCCATTTTACTCCATGTACACCTATCTCTGGCCAGCGTACTCCAAATCTTCCCCGCAACTTTCGCGAGGTCGTCTTCCCATCTTTTTAATGGTCTTCCGGGTCTTCGCTTCCAATTCAAAGGATACCAATTTGTTACAGTTTTGGTCCATCTATCATCTTTGTATCTTTGAATATGCCCCGCCCATCTCCATTTAAGTCGTAGGATTTGCTTTATTGCGTCTCTCGCTTTAGTCTCACGTCTTATATCGGAGCTTCTTACGCGGTCTCTTAGTTTCAGCCCAAGGAGACTTCTCTCTAGGCCTCTCTGGCATGTACGTATTTTTTTAATTGTTCTGATAGTAAGAGGCCAGGACTGACATGCATAGGTAAGACATGGTAAAAGACAAGTCTCTAATACTTTAGTTTTTATTTTTGTGGGAAGGTTACCTTTAAAAATCTCCTTCATGCTCCAATACCTGTTCCACGTATTTGTTACCCGTCTGTCTATTTCTTTGTCAATGGAGTTTTCAAAGGAAATTAGCTGTCCGAGATAAATATACTCGTCTACATATTCTATATTAACCGTCTCTATCTTGATATGTTTCTTTACGGAGTTTGTCATTACTTTTGTTTTATCTTGATTTATTTGCAGTCCTACTTTTATACTTTGTGAGTTTAGTGTTTCTAGCATATACTGCAGATCGTGCGAGTTTTCTGAGAGTAGTACAATATCATCTGCAAATCTCAGGTTTGATAAGTATTTGCCGTGAATTCTTAACCCAATGCTGTCCCAGTTTAGCTTCCTAAATATATTCTCAAGTACAGCTATAAATAGCTTTGAAGAGAGCGGGTCGCCCTGCCTAACGCCCCGTTCTAACTTGAATGGTGTACCAACTCTATCTATACGTACGCTAGATGTGCTCTTCTGGTAGAGTTCCTTTATAATATCTATATATTCTTTATTGATGCCTTGTTCTGATAGAGCTCTCCAGATAGCCTCATGCGATATAGAATCGAAGGCTTTGGAATAATCTACATAACCAATATATAAGGACTTTCCATATTCTTTGTATTTCTCTATTATATTTTTTAAAGTATGAATATGGTCTATGGTAGAAAATCCCTGTATAAAGCCTGCTTGTTCAATTCCTTGGCCTTCGTCTATGATTTTTGTGATACGTCGTAATAAAGTGGTAGAGAATACTTTATATAGGCATGATGTTAGACTTATAGGCCTATAATTGCAGATTTGATTTGGGTCTCCTTTTTTATATATCAGTGTAATTTCAGAATATGTCCATTGAGACGGAAGCTTTTTCGTCTTGAGTATCATGTTAAAGAGTCTTGTCATCGGTTTTATAAGAATGTCCTTTCCAGCAATAATGATCTCGTTGCTGATGCCGTCTGGCCCTGGACTTTTTTCTTGTTTTAATTTATTTATCGATAGCTCTACTTCTCTTTCTATAAACAGCGGCACTGAGTCGTCATTGTAAGAGTTCTCTACCATTATTTTTGTTTGGCACTGTTTACTGTATAAAGTTCGATAATATTGGGTAGCTACCTGAACTATATCATCTCTATTTGTGACAGTAGAGCCTGTTGCTGACTGTATTTGACTCATTACTATTTTAGTGGTGTTTAGCTTTTTATTTACTTTTTTTACTGCTCCAGTCTTCTCCAGTAAGTACTTTATGGTGTCTAGTCTATACGCTCTTATATTTTCTCTTATTTTTTTATTTATAGTTCTATATAGTAAGCTTAATTTTTTCTTTTCTTGTTTTGTTTTATTATTTTTATTTTTTAACGTGTGTCTCTCATTTATTAAGTTTTCGACTTCTTTGGTTATTATAAATTGTCTTTTATTTTCTCTATTTGTTATTCTGGCTATTTTTGAGCTATCTATTAAAAAAAATTCTATTCTGTCGTAGATCTCCTGAGGGTTTTCACAGCTTTCCCAGTCAATAATACTTATTTTATTCAAAAGTGTTGCTTTTAGTTTTTCTCTATCAACATGTTTCGCTGCCTTCTGATTATAGTGACGTCTTGATGACTTTTTGAGAGAAATATTAACAGCTGCTCTCACCATTCGATGGTCACTCGGAAACCTGAAATTACTTAGAACACTAATATTCTCTATTGATTTAGGTACATTTGTTGTAATAAAGTCAATTTCATTCTTTGTTATTCCATTTGGTGACTCCCATGTCCATCTCAGTTTCGGTGACTTTTTAAACATTGTATTCATTACTTTTAGTTTATTTTGTTGGCAAAATTCAATAAATATTTCTCCCCTTTCATTTCTGTTGCCGTATCCGTACGAACCCAAAGCATAGCTATCATTTTGTTTTATTTGCCCTATCTTCGCATTCATATCTCCTATACAAATGATGTGCTTGTTGCATTTTTCAATTGTATTTTGTAAGCTTTGATAAAAATAAGTAATCTCACTGTCATTAGCCTCACTTGTAGGTGCATATGCTTGTATAATTGAGTAAATATTTTCCTCAATTTGTACTCGTAGTAGAGCCACTCTCTCAGTTATACCTAAAAAGTCTAAAATTTTTATTTGATTTTGTTTTCTTATCAAGAAACCGACTCCCTTTTCTCCCTTCGTTTCGCCGTAGCTATATAGCATATATTCGCCTCTATCTTCTATGTTATAGCCTAGACGGCGCACTTCGGAGAGCCCTATTATATCCCATTTTATTTGTGATATTGCATGCTCTAGTTGTATGACTCTACCTTCGTTAGCCAATGATCTGACATTGAAAGTGGCTATATAGAATGTTTTCTTTGGTGGAGGGTTTTTGTCTACTACCCCCGCGGTGACAGGCCGTTCTGGGGGAGGTTTTTTATATTTTTTATATTTAAATGTTCCGTTTTCTCTAATGTTGCTGGCTTTTGGCGTTAACCCTTGAGTTAATTGCTACTGTTTTTCTGGTGTCATATTATCTTGATTTTTGTTTTGTATATATTGGCGTATTCCGTATGACATTGTTTTATTCTTTTTATTTATTTGCGTACCAGAGCTAGGAATATGCTCATTATGATTTTCCTCCGTATTTCTTGTCTGTGGAGGAGTGATGTGTAAGGGTCTTTTCGGGACGAAATTTGGTCTAGTTGTAGAGCTTTCTTTGTTTTTAATTATGAAGATACCAAGTTATTACTTTACTTAAATTATGGACATATGGTTTGGAGTTGTGGGGCACAGCCAGCAACTCTAACATAGAAATACTACAGCGATATCAAAATTCAGTCTTTCGCACAATACTCAATGCCCCGTGGTTTACCAAAACAACAGAAATACACGAATATCTTGCAATGCCCACAATTAAAGAAGAAATAAATATTAATGCAAAGAAACACAAGGCCAGGCTTAAAGTCCATGCAAATAGTCTGGCAGTGTCACTTACCACATGCAGCAGAGTTAGTAGGCTGAAAAGAGTCACAGTAGAAGAACTGTCAAGTACACACTAAAGCCAGCGAAAGCATTATGAGAAGAGTTTCTTGATGGAGTGACCTTCTCTCAACCTTGAATGCACTCATAAAAATCTGATAAAAGTCCATCCAATAACTGATTGCAGATAGCTTAGATATCAAAAAAAAAAAACTTTACTTAAATTAAAATTACCAAACGAGATTTTGAAATCCTAATTTTAGAGCGTTTACGGACAATAAAACAAATCCGCTGTGTTCAGGAAGTACAGTTACTACCTTTTATATGTAATTTTTTGGATCGGAAATTTAGGGCGAGGTTAAATGCTCTATTTACTGGTCTATTTTCCACGAAACTGAAAAAGAATAATTTAATTAAATCATGTTGAAAGTAGAAGCCTTTTTAGGTCATAGTTTGCAAGCTACAACTTGAAAATTTGAAGTCGCGCATTTTGAGACTAAATTTATTTTATTATTTAACAGTGTTCACATGGCACCTGTGTTCTAGGTCAACAGTTCTAAATCATTCACATGAAAGACATTTCTAGAAAATGCACTGCAAAATAAATAAAATATAAAAATACAAAATGATGCCCGCGACTACGTTCGCGTGGATTTAGGTTTTTAAAAATCCCGTGGGTTTTATAAGTTTTATTAGGTTTATTATAAGTAGCCTATGTCCTTCCCCGGGATGTAAGGTATCTCTGTATCAAATTTCGTTAAAATCGGTTTAACGGCTGGGCCGTGAAAAGCTAGCAGACAGACAGACAGACAGACAGACAGACACACTTTCACATTTATCATATTAGTATGGATAGTATTGATGACTGTGTCACGGTGTTATTTTAGACTCTAGTAGGTACCTACTTGCGATGTTTTTAGCGTTTTTTTTAACTTTTTAATTCTGTTGTGATAATTAGTGCTAAAACGTAGGTATATAATACGAACAGTCGGATATATTCATAATAATTATATAACCTCGTTTCAACAATGGATGTCCACAGTTGGACATAGGTCTTTTATACTAGTAAAGTAGGTTAATGGTCTATTCTTATTTATATTGTTTTATGTTAAAACTGCCTGCGACATACGATCCATATTCATTATCATCATCATTAACCAATACACGTCCACTGTTGGACATCTTGGGTGGGGACTTCACAGTCTTGTGCTGCCGGAATCCAGCGGCTCCCTGCGACGCGCCTGATGACGCCTGTCCACCTAGTGGGGGCCGTCCAACGCTTCCTGGTACGAGGTCGCCATTCCAGCACCTTGGGGCCCTAACGTCTATCGGTTTTTTGAACTATGCCTATTTAATTAACAATTATTGGACGGCAAATATTTTATAGGTCAAGCTAATTAATCAAAGTACTTAATGAGTCTTGGGCTTGGTAAATTAATGATTTTCAGAGAAATATTATTATTTAAGCCTGTTTCTGATATTTTGATATTATGTATATTTTTCACTAGAGAATGTCCGCGTCCGCGTGGATTAAGTTTTTAGAAATCCCGTGGGAACTCTTTGTTTTTCCGGGATAAAAAGTAGCCTATGTCCTTCCCCGGGATGCAAGCTATCTCTTTACCAAATTTCGTCAAAATCGGTTGAACGGTTGAGCCGTGAAAAGCTAGCAGACGGACAGACACACTCTCGCATTTATAATATTAGTATGGATATGGATTATAGTATTATTGATCAAAAAAATTGTTGTTGTTAAAAAAACTGTGACACGTTCGTAAAATATGTATATTGTACCTATATGTACAAAAAATAATTCAAAAATAAATTTAAAATCGACTTATAATAAAAAACACTAAAAAGTAAAAAAAAAATATTTAATTTAGTACCGAATATATACAAGAGTTATTGTAGTTCTATAATAATATTTTTTGGAAAAAAGTTAGCTATTTACCTACACAAGTTTGGCGCATATTAAGCTGATTTCAAACTAGGGGATATAAATTATATTACAGTCCGTTCAATATTGGTGTTCCACATTTGTTAATATTTATTCTAAAAAAACCGGCTAAGTGAGAGTCAGGCTCGCGCAACAAGGTTTCCGTATTACAGTCGTATTTTTTCGACATTTTTCACGATAATTCAATAACTATGATGCATAAAACTAAAAATAAATCTGTTTTAGAATGTACAGATGAAGGCCTTTCATATGATACCCCACTTGATATAGTTATCTTACTTTAAAATTGAAAATACTAATTATTAGTTCATGACCACAATTTAATTTTTTTTGTGTGATTGCACGGTTTTCAGATTTTTCCCCGAATGTCAGCTATAAGACCTACCTACCTGCCAAATTTCATGATTCTAGGTCAACGGGAAGTACCCTGTAGGTTTCTGGACAGACAGACAGACAGACAAACAGACAACAAAGTGATCCTATAAGGGTTCCGTTTTTCCTTTTGAGGTTCGGAACCCTCAAAATTGGTAGAAATGTTGGGAACGCCAATATTGACCGGACTATAATATAATTTATATCGCGTAGTGTGAAATAAACTTTACGATTAATCTGGATGTCACGTTTTTAAAACATTAAAAACACTGACCTCTATTAAGTAATGCACGCTGGAGCTGCTGGAGCTGGCCAACCTGTTTTTGCAGTAGCTTGATTTTCACCTAGCGCTGATAGCAGCAGCGATGAGCGAACATCATAAATTGTGAGCGTACTTGGAACTAAATGTTAGTGATGGTGACACATAATGTCAACACGAAGACCCAAACTGTCAATTAAATCCCGGTACGCTCGCTGGGGTGCTTCAAATCACCACAAAAAATAACTGTCATTTTGTATGGCACGCCTTCTATGGCCATTCCAGTGCGAAAAATAATCCGGACACTGATGTTAAAACTAATATTTATTTAGGTACCTGAAATACCATTTAGATGTAACTAGAGTTATTGGAAGACTACCTGCTCTACCTCCTACGACTGCCACAAACTTGATAGAACGCCATCTGTCGGGACTACATGAAAGCAGCACATAGTCCTGAAATCTGGTTCTGCTCCCGTAGCGGATCTTATGCCTGCTAGTTGTCTTGCACACCATCTTGACTGGATCATCTGTATAAATAGAACAAGCAGTAGTTTAATTCATTTGTTGATAGCTAGTGGGTGTACATTGTTCTATGTTTTCTTATGCACAAGGGATTACTGAAAACGCAGATAAAAGTAACAAGTTAGCATTTTCACGCGAATGAAACTGTGTTGGTATTTTAATATGAAATTTGTGCAATGTGAGATAACTTGTGGTAATTAACATCACTACTGTATCTAGTTATAGATGCCTTGGATACGTTTGTTTTCTACAGAAAAAGGTAGGAGTTTATAAAGTACTTCAAACATTTACTGCACTCTTCCAGCATGTTCAGTCACTAACGCTTCTTATGGATAAAATGATTAAAATGTATGTTCTGCAATGGCGAAAATATTTTTACAACAAATCATTTAGGATCATTTAAAAATTTGGTAGGATAGGTATGTTTTTTTTTCTAATTAAATAAAGATTAAATAATAAATTTATTTATGCCAATTAGTTACAATATATAAATTTATAGCCCTGACTTCCAACCAAACTAAGAAATCCGTGTCTTGTATGTCGGTATTTTCTCTATACCTATGGGTACATGTTGGCACACAAGAAATGATAAAAAACAATTAAATTATGAATATATGAACAAAATTATGAATTAAATAATTTAAGAAACAAGTTTTTATAGTAAAATAAATATTTTTATCTCATCTTTAAATAGCCCATGCCGCATGACCCACTTTGGTATCGAAACTACAAAGCTGTTGTTAGCATTTAGCAATCAAAAACTAACATAAACAAATAACGGTAGAATCTCTACCGTCAGGAAGGAGAGTAGGAAATAACAATTTTATTGTTTGTTTAAATACAAGTGTAGGTAGTTACAGCAGAGTAGGCTTAACCTCAGTTCAACATAATCGAAAAAAAAATTAAATTCTTGTAAGCATATTTAAAGAAAAACCGACCAAGTGCAAGTCAAACTCGCGCACCGAGGGTTCCGTACTACAGTCGAATTTTTCCGGCATTTTGCACGATAAATCAAAAACTATCACGCATAAAAATAAATAAAAATCTGTTTTAGAATGTACAGGTAAAGTCCTTTCATGTGATACCCACCCCACCGGGTATAAGTAGTAAACTTACTTTGAAAGTTGAAAATAGCAATAATTGTTCACATGAACACATTTTCATTTTTTTCTTGTGATGTAACCACAAATTTACGGTTTTAAGATTTTTACTTGTACATTCTAAAACAGATTTTTATTTATTTTTAGGCATAATTGTTTATTATTATTTAATTAATAAATCAATTATTGTGCAAAATGTCGATTGTAGTACCGGACTCTCAGTGCGCGAGTTAGCTCGCACTTGGCCGGTTTTTTTTTGCATCTATGTGCGTTAAGAAATTAATTTTTTTTTTTTTTTAAATTATTAACACACAAGGCATTGTAAAAAAACCACAGAGGTTTGACCCTCAATGCGGCTCCACTATAGAAAGGTTCACCACTATTTATTCACGAATATTATACTATATAGGTATAGCGGTAATATTCAGTATAAAGAGGTTCATTTGCACTTTACATATTATCTGTAATTTCAAGTTTCGGAGACACGTATTTATAGACATTTATACAATTTTAAAATGATTAACATTATAAATAGAAAACACGATTACTACATAGATTTCGTTAATATTCACTGGAAAGATATTAATTTGCACTGATCTTTACGTAATTTCTTAATTTCAAGACACGTAATCGCGTATTTTATACAGATTTATGTAAATAAAATGAAATTAATTAGGTCCCTAGCATTTTTAGAAACACAAAACCGCAAAGTATGAACTACGAACACATATAAAGATTACCATAACATAAACCTATAATACTTTTTTTTTAAACTGGTTTTACGGCTCTGGGATCTATAATAATCTTGCTGGGAACCAAAGACCAATAAAGTAAACTTAGCAAGATACTTTTTTTTTTAACTGGTTTTACGGCTCTGGGTTCTAATCTATACCTCCCCCCCGCTCCCACCATCAAGAGCGAGCGAAGCGAGCTCGGGACTTGGGGCACTCCGACTCGGAACGGTTAGGTTAGAAGGGGATGGCGGGGTCTGTAAGACCCCGCCATCCCCTTCGTGGGTTATTTCTTTTTTTACCACCCAGAAAAAAGGAGCCCCGCGAAGCGGGGCTCCGTCGACGGGCCCCGGTCGACGGGCCCCGGTCGACGAGAAGAGACCACCACTATGGTGGGGGGTCTCTTTCCTCCCCCCCGCTCCCACCATCAAGAGCGAGCGAAGCGAGCTCGGGACTTGGGGCACTCCGACTCGGAACGGTTAGGTTAGAAGGGGATGGCGGGGTCTGTAAGACCCCGCCATCCCCTTCGTGGGTTATTTCTTTTTTTACCACCCAGAAAAAAGGAGCCCCGCGAAGCGGGGCTCCGTCGACGGGCCCCGGTCGACGAGAAGAGACCACCACTATGGTGGGGGGTCTCTTTCCTCCCCCCCGCTCCCACCATCAAGAGCGAGCGAAGCGAGCTCGGGACTTGGGGCACTCCGACTCGGAATGGTTAGGTTAGAAGGGGATAAACCCCCGCCCCCCCCTAACCTACCCAATCCTTAAGTTTTTTAAAACAGGCTACGCCAGAAGACTCGCTTTAAAGCCGTTTAGAAAAAAAAAGTTTACTTTACTGGTCTGTAGTCTGTACAGCAGCAGCAAAAGTATTATAGATTAGAACCCAGAGCCGTAAAATCAGTAAAAAAAAAAGTATTACAGGTGTTAACGGTGGTAACCTATGACAGTATCTATTGTATTTTGCGATTTTGATTAAATGCTAATTGTGATTAAAGTGATTAATTTTATTTAAAAAAATGATTTTCGAGCTCTGAAATTTTAACTTAGAGTTTCAGGAGCACCCCCTTTAGTGCCCCCTATCCCAATGGATGGTATTGTACTCTATAGCAACCCCCTCAATGCGTACGTCTGCGCATTACATCATGCCTACTTAGTCATAAAACAAAATTAGAAATAATACTATTACTATATTATAATATAATAACTTAATGTTAAAAACAAAGAACATATATCACTTGCTTTAAATATCACTTGCTTTAACGGTGAAGGAAATCATCGTGAGGAAACCTGCATGCCTGAGAGTTCTCCATAATTTTCTCAAAGGTGTGAAGTCTTCCAATCCGCACTTGGCCAGCGTAGTGGACTATGGTCTAAACCCTTCTCATTCTGAGAAGAGAGCCTTTCTCAGCAATGCGTCAGCGCGATACGTTGGTGATGATGACTCAAGATATTCAATTGAAATGCAATTCTTAGGGTAAAGTTTCTTTACGGTGTTCCTGGCTGGTTATTTAGCCGCATTGCATTTTTTTATTTTGTAGACCGTAATTGCAGAAATTTGATTCGAGTAGCATCGTATTACGCTTAGGCTTGGAATTAAATGTATGATGCGCAGACAGCGTAGTCAGCAATTAAGGATCCTTACAGACGTACCACTTTATTAAGCTCTCATAGTTAAAGTTCAACTCTAAGGGTGTAAAATAGTGTTTTAAAATTTGTATAGTCCACGCGGACAAAGTCGCGGGCATAAGCTAGTCTTCTTATATAATTGATCTCACGCACTGTTTGGCGAAAGCCATTAACCTTTGACCATTGAAACCTTTGGTTGAACGACTCGCGTCCCAGGCTATTGTACGGTAATGGTACTAGATCGAAAACCTTCACGAAAGTACCAACACCAATTGCACAAAGTTTCGACTTAATCGGATGAATGATTTATGCGAACACATAGTTGACGAACGGACAGATAGACAGACTACATGGATGTACCTTTATATGATGATACCCTAGTGGCTAAGACATTTGATGGCCTCCCTAGCGCAGTGGTGGCACTGTGGTCTTATTAGTAGGAGGTTCCGGGTTTGATTCCTAGCAGGGGTTTGGAATTCTATAATTTCGAAATTTCTGGTCTGGTCTGGTGGGAGGCTTCGGCCGTGGCTAGTTACCACCCTACTGGCAAAGCCGTGCCGTCAAGTGATTTAGCGTTCCGGTACGATGCCGTGTAGAAACCAAAGGGGCATGGGTTTAAAAAAACTGACATACCCCTTCCAGGTTAGCCCGCTACTATCTTAGACTGCATCCTCACTTACCAACAGGTGAGGTTGCAGTCAAGGGATAACTTAATGTATCTGAATGAAAAATAAAAAAAACAGCTTCCTATTGGGGGTCTGGGGCTTGATTTCGGGCACGCTCCTCTTACTTTTCAGAGCTTTGTGCGACTTTAAATACCTAGATACTTAGTAGGTATTTACCGAGTACCCAAATAGATAGACAAACATTATTATAACGAGTATAGTAGTGAAATAGGTAATACTAAGATTTTTACTTACAATTATTTTAATTCCAGACAAATGCTTCCTCAGCACCTGAAATTACCAAGAAAATATTATAAGCAAGTATTAGCTAATAGGTAATATATATTTATGATTTATGATTTATTTATTCATTTGCTTTCATGGTTACACGAAGCCCCGTTAGGGAATTGCAAAGTTAGGTACATTAACAATACATACATGCTAAATATATAATTATTATACAATTACATGCAAACTACGTGTTACATTATTTTATAATAGATTTTATCAGGTAATTATATAGGGCATTCATTTTGAATCGCTATTATTTTTATTTATTGATCGCACTAATTAATTAAGTTTGTTATAATGTCAATTAGTTTCTTCTTTGTTAATAATTTAGTAATATTAGGTAATATATATATATATATATATATATATATATATATATATATTATATATAGGTAAAATAATAGTAAAAATCAAAAGTATCAAAAAGCGTTATTAATTACCTATTTTGAATAAATCATTTGACTTTGACTTTGACTTTGTAATATAATTATTATCAACGATTCTGTTTAGAATGATAACGTCATTTACGCCTTCTGTCAACTTGAGCGCAGCTTGAAGCTTGAGCTAAATTCCTTGATTAGATCGGACAAAAACAACAAATGTTTATTAGTCTTTCAGATTTCAATATAAGTAGGTGTTGGTATATTTTTTTTTAATTATCAAAACGCCAGTTTATTGAACTACAAAAATTCCTTAAACTTGATTAATAAAACTAACACTCATTTATCCACCTTAACTAAAATCGTTCGTAATTCATAATTCATAATTTTTATTGCAAAAAATACACGTGAACACGTTTTAAGTTTAGTTTAGTAAAATAAATAAAATATGTGAAACACATGAATAAAACATCTGTGACAAACCAAACAGACACTGAGACAATTCCATAACTGTTTAGCTTTTTTCCATGGGCTCACTAGTGAGTAAGTATGGATCTCCTCTTAGAACGAGAAAGGCTTAGACCATAGTCTGCCACGCTAGCCCAGTCAGGATTAGTAGATATATTTAAGTAGGTAGTACATTTGTCATTAATACAAATACTTATTTTTTAGGTCTGAAATAACTCTTCCCTTGCACTATAATATAAATTATACTTAAGAACCTAAACTGTAATAACTCTAATACCTTCTTCTTCTTCCGTACCCTATCCAACGCTATGTGGGGTCTGCACAACATGTCTTTTTCTTCCACTCACTTCTGTCATCCGTCAACGTATGCGTGTAAAAGGGGTGGATACACCCTTTTTACACGCATATCTTCTTACACGCAAATTTATCCACCCTTTCTTTGGTCGTCATCTCATATTTTATCCTTCCACATGCATATTTAACATTCTTCTAGTGACATGGCTTTCTTCCCTCCGCATTATATGCCCATACCATGCCAGCCTATTACCCTTCATCTTTTCTACCACTGGCGCTACTTTCAAACTTCCCCTTATATATTCTGAAATATATACCTACTTTCAAAAAAAATATCCGCTATACGATAGTATATTAAAATTATATATACAGCACACAAAAATAAACACTTAAAAATTGTATTAGCAGGTAAGTATAGATACGACTAGAAGCTAAAACTATTAAAATTTATAGTACTCACTTGGAACACACGGTATCTATGCCGCTTAGCGAATTTTATGCACAAATTCAACTTCAAACTGTTTGAAATCCCGCTTTTAAAATAAAAATCACGCAATGTAAAATTGCGTGCAACAGGTAAATACAGACTTTCTATATTTAGAGCAAAATCAGCTCTATTGATTCGCGCAGGCCCCGTAGCATTGCACTTGCACGCAGCGCCGTGCGGTTGCATTTCACAACGGCCCATCTAGAAACTACCGAGGTACAATGTACTTCCTGCACAGAGCCATCTTGCGAGTTTTCCGTAAATTTTGTTCCTATGCATTATGGAAACTTGTCGCTGTTCTGTTTCACTAGAGCATAGCTGCATAGTGCATCGGAACCAGCAAAAGGCAGATAGAGTTGCTATAGCAATGCGAAAGGTGACGCCAGAGGCTCTAGGCTTTGCTCTTTATATTTTCATCTATTAGGTACAAATTTTTATGGCAAAGTAGTTTTTACCTTTAATAAGTACATTATGCCTGATAAAGATCACTGTAGTGATATACATATTTGTTTGGACCTTTCTAACCCATGATTTAATATTTTGTGAAATGAAATTCAACATTTTGGGACTCAATGTTTTACGGTTCCGCACCCGAAGAGTGTCAACGGGGTACCTTATTACTAATCCTCCGCTGTCTGTCCGTCAGTTTGTCTGTCAGTCAAAAATTTCTACTAAAAAAGTGTAATTTCTTGTGCAATATTACGGACTACGGAACCCTTCGTGTGCCAGTCTGACTCGCACTGACTGATCATTTTACTATTAATTGTCGTTGTTTAACACGATATACTTATCTAATCTCTTCATCGTCATCATCATGATCAACCCATGGCCGGCGCCATACAGCGCACGGTTCTCCTCTCAGAGTGAGTAGAGTTTTGATCATTGTCTACCACCCTGCCCAAGTGCGGATTGGCAGATTTCACACACCTTTGAGAACATTATGGAGAACTCTCAGGCATGCAGATTTCCTCTCAATGTTTTCCTTCACCGCTAAAGCAAGTGATATTTAATTAAGTACATAAAACGCACATAACTCCGAAAAGTTAGAGGTGCTTGCCTGGGATCGAACCCCCAACCTCCGATTAAGAGGCGGACGTCCTAACTACAAGGCTATCACAGCTTCTAATCAAATAAACGATAAAATAGCTTCAAACTAAACCCACTATCACTTAAAGCCTCAAATTTTCAAATCAAAGTTCATGTCCTCATTCGCGTTTATTCGAAGACCACGTGTGGGGGCTGGGAGGCGTTCTGTGGTAGAAACCTTTTTTTCTCGACCCCTTCTCTAAATAGGAACTTAGCACAAAACAAAGTCAAACTTCTAAACCGCTTACATAAACGAATTTAATTGTGTTTTATAAATAAAAAAAATACCTTTGTATAATACCTACTTTTGAAAACATAAATTTAAAATCAACCAAAAATTTAAAATGATTATTATTTCTAACACCTATATTGATTAAAATACACAATACTGATTGTAATAATATGATCATCATATTATGAACAGATAGTCGTCCACAGCTGGACATAGGTCTCTTGTAGGGACTTCGACAAGCTACAGTTTTGCGCCACCTGAATCCAGTGGCTCTATGCCACTAGTTTGATGTTGTCTGTCCACGTAGTGTGGGATCTTCCAACGCTGGGTTTTTCCGGTGCGAGGTCGCCATTCTAGCACTTTGGGACCCCAACATCTATCGGTTTTTCGAACTATGAGCTCGTCTCATTTTCACTTCAGCTTCGCAACCCGTTGAGCTTATTTCGGTTACCTACTCTTGTTCTCCTACGGATCTCCTCATTTCTGATTTGTATGTAATCTCTTCTTCAGCTTCCTTTATAGCCGCAGTACATACCTTATTAAAACTTAAATAGAATAACATAGGTAATCGTACATATCTTCTAGAACAAATGTATATAAAAAATGGTGAAACAGTGTTAAAAATTAGGTGTTCAAACATGCATTTAAAACAGATCAAAAAGTACAAATCTTTAAACAATAAACATTGAAGTGCTAGTGAAAACTACAAAGATGTGCTGTGAATTCATAAAAAGATAAAACTGGGTGTTTTAAAATGTATCTGTGGCGCTCACTGTAGACGTTACAAAAATGTTAAGCCGATGGAAAAGCAAAGACAAGTCGGAGAAATCCAGCAAGTCTTCAAGTTCAAGCGGAAAGAAGAAAAGGAAAGGACGCGATAATGGTAAGTTTCACTTTACGACCTAGTATTGTTTGAACAACATTATTGATCTCTCGAGGTCCTTCACTGAAAATAAAATTTAGTTTAATTCAGGTCTGTGAGTTTATACCTACTTAGTTTAATGGACAAGGAGCAAACTAAAAAATGCGAAAAGTTGACGATTCAAATACAACCCTATATTTTTTCCTACCCACTCTCTAACAAGGTTTTGGTTTAATTTCGAAGGATAAGAGGAACATTAGCCATCTATACACTTAGACACTAATATTATAAATGCGAAAGTGTGTCTGTCTGTCGGTCTGCTAGCTTTTCACGGCCCAATAGTTTTATTAAAATTTGGTACAGAGTCAGCTTACATCCCGAGAAAGAAAATCAGAGTTCACAAGGGATTTTAAAACACATTAACCCCCGTGGACCAAGTTGCGGCCATCATGTAGTATTTAATATGGCTAATAATATTATTTAAAAAAAGAAGGGTTGATTCGGGCATAGTATGTTATTTAATTTCACTTTTTATAGTAATATACTTACATACCTATTTGTGTCAAAGGATAAGGAATTTTCAATTTCTTTCCGATAACTCTGAAAATGACACTTTTAATGCGATAATGACAATGACAAATTCGAAAAACGCACATAATTCCGAAAAGTTAGAGGTGCGTGCCCGGGATCGAACCCCCGACCTCCGATTAGAAGGCGGACGTCCTAACCACTAGGCTATCACTGCTACATGGCGGCGCGGGATGTCGAAGCCCGTATCCCTTTTTCGATACAGGGCTTCGCGACAATGCAACAGGGGAGCTTGTGGACTGTAGTTTGGTGGGTTTGACTGCGTAAGGGACTTGGGAATCAGAAAGGGAAATCGGCGTACCTTGACATCACAGCTGCGGCGTTCTCACATATCCTTGCTGGCCTTTAATCTTCCAAGACACCTTTGGCGATTATTTCACGATGGACACAGTCTATTTATAATTATTTAGATTTGGGCACACGCGTATTTCACGGTAAATTTGGTCTATTATAGCGGTTTGGACAAGAATGCGGATTTTTCGATAATAATTAAACTAGCGGTGCACACACTATCAACTTGATGTCTCCGATCGCCATCTTCCATCTTCCATCTTGCGGGTTGCGCGGGGCGCGGGCGATCTTCTTCCATATGCAATAATTCTGTATTTGAGACGCGTAGCGCCATCTCGCGGTAGATTGCAAAGTTGCCGATATAGGTAAAGGATTATAAAAAGGTGAATAGGAAAGGATTTTTGGAAATTTGATTATGGCGCAACCATTCCCCGCGGCTTGAAGCATTGCCTTCAAAATTATAACGCGAAATTTACGAATTGAGAACAGATAATGAAATTTTAATTACGAATCTATTTGAAAACTATATACAACTTAACTAAAGCGAATCCTAACCTAAGCGACTATAATATACTAACTAATCTTTAGGTAAAGGACAAATACGTACTACAGGACGCAAATAAGAACCCGTAGCAGTACGAACGCGGACAACGCGAATAACGCCGTTAGAACCCGGGAAGACTTCCTCGATCAGCCCTAACGGCCAGTGAAGTGGTGGTGCGTTATCGACTATAAGTATTACGACGTCACCTTTCGCGATTGGGTTAGTAGGCGTGTTCCATTTGCTTCGCATCTGCAATGTGTGCAAATAATTAGCCTTCCAGCGTTTCCAAAACGACTGGACAAGTTTATCGATTAATTCTTGTCGCGAAAGCAAATGCAACGGACCTTCTTCTATCTCCTTAGCGGGTAAGTACTTCAAAGGTGTAAGAGTCAAGAAGTGCGCTGGTGTCAACGCGAGAGGCTCCGACGGATCATTAGATAGCGTACGGCACAACGGCCGGGAATTCATCACTGCCTCGATCTGAGCGAGCACCGTGCTGAATTCTTCGAACGTCAGAATTTGGTCACCCACTACGCGGTATAAATGTGCCTTAAGGCTTTTAACGTTAGTTTCCCAATTACCATTGAAATGACTGGCAGCCGGAGTATTTAACGACCAATCGATGCGGTTTTCAGCTAACACGTGACCAAATTCAGACTTAAAGTGTTTTGACAGTAAAAGATTGTGTAATTCTGAAAGCGTGCGCTTAGCGCAAACGTAATTCGAGCCATTGTCCGAGTGCACGCGCGAAATTGGACCCCTGCGAGACAGAAAACGTTTAAAGGCTCCTAGAAAGCTAGCTGTGCTTAAATCGCCAGCAACCTCTATGTGCACAGCGCGAGTAGTCAAGCACACGAAAAGGCACACGTATGCCTTCGTCGATCGAATTCCACGACCTCGAGAGGTAGTCACTTTAAAGGGGCCTGCGTAGTCTGTGCCCGTATGCACAAACGGTTTAGCAACTTGCGTGACTCGACAAGAGCGATGATCTGCCATTTCCGGAAAATTCGGCTTAGCGTTAAGTCGGAAGCAGGGGAGACATCTATGTACCCGGTTCCGAATTAAATTGCGAGCGGACAGTATCCAATACCTTTGACGAAGTATGGACATCAACAGGTCTGGACCAGCATGGCAATTTGCTTTATGATGATAGTCAACTAAAAGATCTAAAATGTGACCCTTTCGCGGAAGTATAATCGGATGTTTACTATCGAAGCTCATATCGGCATTTCTCAAACGACCTCCGACCCGTACGAGTTTATCTTGTAGGAAGGGTTTAAGGCGTTGAAACATTGGGCTACAACATTTGCCTGCCTGCAAGTTAGCAATCTCGTTAGTAAAGTGCGATTGCTGAACCTGACGCAATACTAAGCCTTCAGCGTAATCTAAATCCGATGCTACTATAGTGCTACGTAACGGTAGAAGTTTTGTATAACGGCAGATGAAAACTACGCAGCGTAAGAACTTCGACCACGACGAAAAGCGGTCAGCGAGCGAAGTTATTAAGTTCGCTTCACTGTCTTCAGCAATGAGAAGAACATGTTTCTTTTCCTCCGGGGGCTGTGCCACCGTGGAAGGATTGAAAGCGGTAACAGGCCAAAGATTCGGATCTGATAGAATCCATTGTGGACCACAGAACCAAAGCGGGTGATCGATTATTTGTGCGGGACTAAGCCCTCGCGACAAACAATCGGCGGGATTTTCAGTGCCAGGCACATGAACAAATGTTTCTGCGGGAAATTCATTTTGAATTTTGGTGACTCTATTGGCCACGAAAGTGTCCCAACGATGGGGCGAGGAATGCACCCAACACAACGCCACCGTTGAGTCTGAAAATGCAAAAACGCGGTCAATATTTATGCGGTTGTTGCATCCTTCAATTACCTTTCTAATTAGGCAGCTGAGTACGTAGATTGCACAAAGCTCCAATCGCGCAAGAGATATTACTTTACGCGGTGAAACTTTAGATTTAGCGGATATTAGGTGCAAAGCGTTCTTGCGACGACCTTGGCTGTCTCTTACATGGAAGTATACAACGCCTCCATAAGCCTTTTCGCTCGCGTCTGCAAACCCAACTATGGTAATAATGTCGCCGGTCACGGCGCCAACGTGCCGTGGAATCTTTATTTCACCAAGCAGGGGGAGTTCTGCCTTGAAACGGGACCACTGCTGAGCAATGTGTTCAGGTGGTACATCATCCCAATCACATTCGCACAACCAAAGTTGTTTGATGAGAAGTTTAGCGTATAAGACCACGGGAGCAACGAAACCCATGACGTCCCAAATTCTAGCGACACATGACAAAATGGTGCGCTTTGTGCAAGATTCAGCGGGTATACTAATCTTGAGACTAAAATAGTCCGTAGCGGGTGACCAACATAAGCCGAGTACTTTATGTGGTTCTGAATCGTCGAACTCCTTGATAGCAGAAAGACGATGCGACGGCGGAATGGAATTTAAAACCATTTGTGAATTGCTTGTCCATTTCACAAGGTCGAACTGACCTGCTTTCATTAAAGCAATCACCTCGGCAGCGGTGGAAATAGCGTCCTCTTCACTGTCGATGCTATAGACAAAGTCGTCCATATATAAACCCGTGTCGACAGTCTCCTTAGCCCGTGGGTAGGAAGCTCCTTCGTCGGCAAGGAGCTGTTTTACGGTACGGAGGGCGTGATAGGGACTAGATTTGAGCCCAAAACAGACGCGGTTGAATTCATATGCCTGTAAAGGTTCCTGCGTCGTGAAGCGATATAGTATGCGTTGGAACCTACGGTCACAGGGTCGAATCCCAATGCAAAGAAACATTTGACGGATGTCAGCGGAAAGAGCGATGCGGTATAAGCGCAAATTAACAAGAATATGAAATAGATTACCTTGTAGATTCTGGCCGCTATGCAGAATATCATTGAGGGAAACTTGCGTAGTCGTTTTAGAGCTAGCGTCTAATACGACACGCAATTTTGAGGTCACCTTATCTTCTCTTATAACCCCGTGGTGAGAAATCGTATACGAGGGCAAATTTTTCGTTGCCTCCGTTTCTGGAGGTGCAAGCGAGATATAACCCTTGTCTAGGTACTCGACAATGACGCTGTCATAGGCCTCCTTTAGCTGAGGTGAGGCTAACATTTTGCGCTCTAGGCAATAGAAGCGAGATTTTGCCTTCTGAAAAGAGTCCCCTAGCGACATTACGTCTCCCTTGAATGGGAGTGCGACTTCATATCGTCCGTCTGCCTCGCGAGTAGTTGTGCTGCTATAAATCTCTTCACACACCTTATCATCTGGACTTAGTGGTTGCGGAGCGTTTATTTCTTCTATCTGCCAAAATTTACGCACAGCAGCGTCTAACGGATCTACGGCACAACAATATGAAACTGACTCGTAACTATCAACACGAGCAGGGGCAGAACCAACGATAACGTAGCCTAGAACTGTTTCTAGAGCTAGCGGCGAAAGACATTCCGACTGACCTTGAACCTTGCGAGACAGTAGAAGATGAGGAAAGATTGAAGCTCCTATCAATAAATCAATGTCTCCCGGGTTAAAATATGTGTCGTCAGATAAAGGTAAATTATTGAAATTTATTAAAGTCGAGATATCTACTGACACAGTGGGCAAGCGTTCTGTAATCTTGTCTACAACGAGCGAGTCCATTTCGAAGCAAACACTAAGATCGAACCTAGAAAAGAATTGTATGGATACCGAACCCTTTATTGATTTAGTAGTACCCCCAATCCCCTTGACTACAGAACACGTGGGGTTTTGATTTGAATCTAGACCCAACCGCTGGCATAGATTTCGACTGACAAAGTTACTTTGTGAGGCACTGTCCAATAATGCGCGCACCCTATGTTCCTTGCCTTGCGAATCGAAAACAACAACGCGTGCGGTAGCGAGCAACACCGTAGTAGGTGTACGAGAAATATTACAATTTGACAAAGAACATAGCGCGACATCATTGGAGTACACGGGTGTGGTTATGGGTTTCGACCTGTCCGTATTACTAACAGCAGGCGAACTAGTCGTAGCGGTAAGGCGCACGGCTGCAGCTGGCGCCGATCGGGGCGCAGTGTCACCGGACGTGGAATTTGCGGGTGCGGAATTTGCGATTGCGGAATTTTCGAGTGCGGAATTAGCGAGTGCGGGCTTAGCGAATGTGGAATTTGCGGATGCGGAAGACTTATTATCAAAGTGAATTAGCGTATGGTGAGCTAGGCCGCACCGACGGCAGCGTGCGGTCGAGCCGCACCTAGACAGTCTATGATTTCCTAGGCAACCCACGCATAAATTATTCGCCTTAACAAATTTAAAACGATCATTAACTGCCATATTATGAAAGGCAGAACATGTGTACAAATGTTCGTGTTGTGAGTTACAAAGCGAGCATAGAGGCTGCGTAGGCGAAGTCGCGGTATTTACGTATGTATGCGTCGGTTTATTTGGTTTTGAGGCTTTCGATGCCGTATCCGATTTCTTTTCCGTGCTTTTCGGAACTTCAGGTTTTCCCGACGTGCGTTGTAATACTTTAATGTGCTCGCGGAGAAAAGAAATGAAATCGTCATACGACGGTATCTCCGTACCTCGTTTATTCAACTCGAATAGGCGAACTGTTTCAGAGTCCAATTTCTTTTGTGCAATGTATAGAAATATAAAGTCAGCGAGGTCATCCAACTTTAAATTTCGAAGAGCGGCGGTGGACGAGGCAAACGTGTCTAAAAAACTCTCAAGATTATTTGAAGTTGCGGTGGATATCGCCTTAATATTATAAATTTGATCTAAGTACGATGTAGCTAAATAACGTTTATCCTCAAATTTATCAACAATTGTTTTGAAAATTAATTCATAATTTTCCGGGCACGGCGTAATGCCGGCGCAGGCTAATTTCGCCTTTCCGGACAATTTACCCAACAGATAATATAGTTTTTCGGCGTCTGTAAGAGACTTGTTCTCATGTATGATAGTTTTAAAATTAGCGTAAAAGAGACTCCAAGATTTTGTGTCAGTTGCATCGAAAGAGACTAGCTGAATCGGCGGCAGATATGGCTTAAGTCGCCGCATCTCCTCGCTATCAACCTTATTCGAACCTTCGCCGTATTGCGAAACCAAACGTTTAATTCTGCCATAAAGGCGCTCGAAAGAAATTAAACACTTCAATTCCGGAGTCGCTTTCGGATATAACGACAATAATCGATTATTGTAATCGTCAACGATTTTGCTGAATTCGGAACGCAATGTTTCGAT
Organism: Maniola hyperantus; assembly: GCF_902806685.2. Classification (NCBI taxonomy): domain Eukaryota; kingdom Metazoa; phylum Arthropoda; class Insecta; order Lepidoptera; family Nymphalidae; genus Maniola; species Maniola hyperantus. The sequence goes on from NC_048564.1 coordinate 4,039,357, forward strand.
ATTGCTGCTAGCATCGAGGAAATCCTCCCGCAGCGACGGGTTATTCGCTATGTCTTTTGATAGATCGTAAATTTCTTGTAAACAAGCAAATATGGTATTGCGTCGCTGTTCCAATAAAATAAGTTGCACATCGGCATTGTCTTCCGAATCTACGTATTTATCATTTTTCGGCATTTTAATCGAATATTAATCGATAGTTAGATCGAGAGAATATTAATGTGTAAATATCGTGCCTAATGATGATGATGATGATCATCAAACAGTAGGTTATTAATAGGTACAATACAAGTTAAGCGGGAAGAAGCAAAGTTACGCGGACTAAGTATATAATTTTATTATTTCGAATCGAGTAAATTTATTTAAAGTATGTGGGTACTTCGGTTACCTACAGAATATTTTCGAACTAAATTGTAATAAACAACTCAAATAAGTACCTAAGCACTTCAAATGGTTAGCCACGAATAATATAATATGTACCTACCTATCTACTTTTGAGGTAGGTATATTATAAACTATGAAACGTTGACCTATAAAATTATAACCCTATTTCTTAAGCAGCGCGGGATAAACGAAATAATTTGTTTGCTTAAGTTATAAGATTTTATATAGCGGGACGTTAATTAATAACTAATAATAGGTAATTACGTATATTTTAACAAAATTACGTGTTCATTCCGGTTCGATTGGAGCCAAAAATGGCGGCGCGGGATGTCGAAGCCCGTATCCCTTTTTCGATACAGGGCTTCGCGACAATGCAACAGGGGAGCTTGTGGACTGTAGTTTGGTGGGTTTGACTGCGTAAGGGACTTGGGAATCAGAAAGGGAAATCGGCGTACCTTGACATCACAGCTGCGGCGTTCTCACATATCCTTGCTGGCCTTTAATCTTCCAAGACACCTTTGGCGATTATTTCACGATGGACACAGTCTATTTATAATTATTTAGATTTGGGCACACGCGTATTTCACGGTAAATTTGGTCTATTATAGCGGTTTGGACAAGAATGCGGATTTTTCGATAATAATTAAACTAGCGGTGCACACACTATCAACTTGATGTCTCCGATCGCCATCTTCCATCTTCCATCTTGCGGGTTGCGCGGGGCGCGGGCGATCTTCTTCCATATGCAATAATTCTGTATTTGAGACGCGTAGCGCCATCTCGCGGTAGATTGCAAAGTTGCCGATATAGGTAAAGGATTATAAAAAGGTGAATAGGAAAGGATTTTTGGAAATTTGATTATGGCGCAACCACTACAATACTATGCCATGTATAAAAAAGTGTTTGCAGTCCCAGTTGCTGGAACGAGCTGCAGGTCAAATCCACGCTCTTTTATTATTTAGGTAGATAACTCTTGTGTAATCATCGATATAAAATGACAAGATATTATGGTCAAGCGAACATAATTTTTCACGGTTTTGGAACCAAATAAATCAGCGCCACCTCTTAGATACTAATGAACGACCCGTTTGAAATCCAGACGTCACTGAAGTTCCATTGGTGCTAAATAAATAAATAAATAAAATGTTTTTATTTCGACCAACGAGGATCATATTGGTGTTAGTAATTACACGAAACTTAAACCTAATTGTTAGTAATTATTAATATTAGTGTTAGTAATTACACGAAACTTAAACCTATTTGTTAGTAAAAAATCTATAACTATTTAAATTAGGACAGGATCGATTTGCCAGCACGTGAATCATACAACAGTGATTCAAGTACTGGCAGTCGATCCTGTCAGAAAATACCTCCAGGAGGCCATTGGGGCTGGACCGGACTCTACGCAACAGGGATGTGCACCGCTTTCGCATAGTAGTATAAAAACAGTCTACATGCGCCTCGGCGAACATCCCTGACGCGCTGCAGAATCTGGGCAGCCCCATCAGCATCCTGAATGCATTATTATATTGTACACGCAGGGCATTGTACTGCTTTTGCGTGTAATCGATCCACAGGCTGCTCGTGTAGAAGGAGGTGCAATATGCTCTGAAAAGAGTGATTTTGACGGCTACAGAACAACGAGCAAACCTGCGGACGATCATGTTCGCCCTAACAGACAACGCCCTGCGTTCTCTCTCTATATCTGCATCGTCTTTCAGGTCAGAGAATATAACATGCCCCAGGTATTTAAACTGCTCCACTCTCTTTAGTGGAGTCTCATACAGCTTTATAGGTGGTACAGTGGGAGGAAGTGTTTTTTCCCCTGGCCTGAAAGACCATGCATTCACTCTTCTTGACATTGTAGGTCAAGCCGTGACTGTGGGCATAGGTCTCACAAATGCCCAACAGTTTCGTGATACCACAGACAGACGCACTCAGCAACACCATGTCGTCTGCATAACTAATGTTATTGAGACACGCTCCATCAATATGACATCCGACACGCGTACTGCTAAGTGCCTCTATCAGCGCATTGACGCCACACTCCAACCTATAAGGCCTAGAAAAGCTTTCCGACCATCGCACGACATTGACCTGGTTTTCATACCAAAATTTGAAGATCCTGTTAATTTCATCGGGCATTCCAGTATCTTTCAGTTTTTGCCACAGGATGTCGTAATTCACCAGGTCAAATGCCTTGGACAGATCGAGAAAACATGCGTAAACGGGGGTACGTTTTTCCGTATAGTACCGGACAGTTTGCTTAAGACACAATATGGCTGACTCTGTAGATAAACCAGGTCTGAAACCAAACTGGTTGTCATGCAGCTTAATGAACGTATCCAATTGTGTATTAAGCAAACCGTCAAGTACTTTAGCAACAACTGTAGCAAGGGAAATCGGCCTGTAGTTAGACTTGTCACAGATGTCCCCAGTTTTATTTTTCACGATTGGTACCACCACGGTTTCCATCAGTGCTACAGGCAAGTACGAATGTCCTATGCACATATTATAAAATATCGCTAGCACCCGGGGAAGATGGGGACCAGCGTGTTTCAGGTGTTCTATGCTGAGGCCGTCATGGCCGGGAGATTTGCCGCGCGACATAGAAGTAATAACCTTGTTAACGTCATTGGCTGTAAATCGGACACCAATCTCCCGACCACACGTCTCCCGACCCCCCCCCTGACCGTGATGACCCCAATGGTGATTTTACTGTAAAGCTAAAGCACCACTGAGTCGGTGTCATTTTGTTTGTTCAATAGCCCTGTCTATACGAAGTAATATATAAGTCAATGTGTGTTATATGCTTTTTTCAGGAGCATACTTTAATTAGATTTTTAAACTTGTGTAAAGGCAACCTGTTCCTAGACTCGGCTAGGGTAGACCGCGGATTTCTCACCCTGTCACCCCGACCCCCGGCCGTATGATCTCCCCTGCCAGGGTGTAATCCTCCGCCCGGTGCAAATGTATTTACGTAACGTGTAAGTTTATCTAATTTTATATTCTATGTACATAGTTATATGTGTATTTATTTTATACACGGGCGGGAGAGTTACTTTATTGCTTCACAAGCTTATGCTCGCGACTTCGTCCGCGTGGACTACACAAATTTCAAACCCGTATTTCACCCCTTTAGGCGTTGAATTTTCAAAAATCCTTTCTTAGCGGACTCCTAAGTGTCTGGGAATGCTTGACGTGATTTCTAATACTATTACGAAGAAAATATAAAAAAATTGGACTTCTTACTTTGACTTGAGATTTTTTCACCTTTATGACCTGTTATCTCCCAAAGCCACCATGATCCAAATGTCATAGTCGCTGATCATTTCTCCCCATATTGGGGACAATACGCAGAGAAACTTTCAGCTTTTATAAAGTAACGATGGTCTGGCACGCGCTGGCTCTTAGTCCATTATCTTAGTGTTAAGAAGTTGAAATCTTACTGAATTGGGTATTTGACTACATCAAAAATAAATTACTTCTCAGTGAGTATTAAATAGAGGGTCTTCCAAAATACGTAAAATCCACGTCTTTTGTTAGTTTTACGAGTAAGTGGAATTACCATTGGCGAGTCACCGAGGCGGGCAGCGCAGCTTTGAAGTAAACAAAGTGAAACACAGAATTTGAACGTTGCCAAGCGACGTTCAAATTCTGTGTTTCAAACGTTAAATTTGAATTTATTAAATAATAGAAGTCCTGTTGAAAATCAAAATTTAGCAGGTTCTCTGTAGTACTTAAAGACAAATATTTCCATATAAAATTATTTGCCAAGTCAGAAATTTTAGTATTAAATAATTCGTTTTAGACTTTTATTTCGGCTTATTTCAAGATTTTATTTGATCGAGTGAAGTACTTCCTATTGTGTATCAAAGTAGCACATTCTTTAGACAATGTCTTTAGGTATATTGTATATTTTTAGCAAGGCCATTATTTAATAGTAAATACCTAAAACATTTGATCTAGCAAACCAGTTTTTTCCGCTTAGCCTCGGTGACTCGCCTTAAACTAAAAATGATAATTAGTTTGGCCATCCAAAGGGGTAATACTGCCAGCATCTTGGGTACAATGCCTCGCTGCGGTGGTCTCGATGAGGTTTTAGATTTAATTTAATTTATTTTAGTTTTAATTTAATGTTGTTTTTTTTAGATTTAAGTTTATTAATAGTTTATTTGTTAACTAAAAAGTACGTCATTATGATGTGACGTCACATTCCAGTATTTCACAGAATATCGCATACAAAGTGCGCGTTTTGATGTTTGACAAAAAGTAACTGATTTGACTAGTTGTCAAATACCGTACTCTTCATCCATGTAATAGCCCTAAGCGTAGATTGAGTTAAAAAGCTAGATTAAAGTACTGTGTAACCGCGAGTAGCGATAGCACGACGTAACGATGAGTAACACGACAATTATTACCATTGTTAAGTAGTCAATATTTGTATTAACCGATCAACAATCACTACCCCTATTATAAATGCGAAAGTGTGTTTGCTTGTTGGTTTGTTGGTTTATTGGTTTGTTGGTTTGTCCTTCAATCACGTCGCAACGGAGCAACGGATAGACGTGATTTCTTGCATGGGTATAGTTTGAAACCTTCAGAGTGATATAGGCTACTTTTTATCCCGGAAAATCAAAGAGTTCCCACGGGGTTTTTAAAAACCTAAATCCACGCGGACGAAGTCGCGGGTATCAGCTAGTATTTGTATAAAACGTTTTTTATGTGAAAACAAGTAAATAACTAATGAGAAATACAATGACGCCACGAATTCTCAGTTTGTTTTGCAACTAAAGTTAATATTCCTTGTATGTATTCTTGAAAAAAATCGGTTACACGATATTGGACAAAAAATAGGTTAGCTACGTCTCTGTTTATCACATTAGTAACTTTATCTGTGCTCTCTTTTTAGTGTAAATGAGAAAGCAAACGTTCATTTATCTAGCTTTATTACTCTATCTACGGCCCTAAGTTTTTTGCGATAGCTACAATAAATTCACCGTTCAATGGTAAATAGAGCCCTCAGAATATATTTCTTTTACATTTTTATTTACGCAATAAAAGATTTAAGCTTCAAAGGCGTTGTATGTATAGTCTTTAAGGTGACGCAGGACGCTCGACCGAAATTGGCAGCGCACGTGGGTAACATGTTTGCTTTTCACTTGACATTGTATGAGAAAGTTGAGAGGCACGATGATTTTCACTGAAATCAAGCGTGCGAAAAGGGTTTAGGAAAAGTATTTTTGAGAAAAAACTGCTGAATTTATGTTTGCAAAGTAAAGTTATTTCAAGTAATGAATAAATAAACTACGTCTAATGATAAATTGTTTTAGAGTTTTCATATCCCTAATCTTATTTATTTACATCCAAAGTTGTCATTAATTTAGTGTTAAAATAGGAATCTTTTGAGCCTCGTAACTTTTAAATCAATATTTTTTAAATGTTTTATATATCAATAAACCTAGATAATGACGAGATAAATCGATATAATTCTTAGTTTTGTGCGTACAATATCGAATATTGCTGTAATTTCCCTCCTACGTTTGTATGAAGAAAGCACTGAACTGAGTCCCCTTAATCCTGTAAATCTTCCGAATAAAATATCACATTGATGTAAAATAGAAAGGAGACATAAATCCGATTTTCCCCTCTGTGTGTTATATTTGAATGTATTGATAAGGTTACACGTGCTTTGAAATGTAGAACGTTCCTTCCCTTTGCTTTTGCTATTTTACAACTTATATTTAGAGGTAGGGGAAGGCCTGGGTGCAGTAAAATATTGTTTTTTATTGAATAGAATAGAATATATTTTTATTCAAGTAAACTTTTACAAGTGCCTTTGAATCGTAAACTAGTTTAATTTACTACTGGTTCGGAATGCCGTTCCTACCTAGAAGAAACAGGACCTTGCTTATAATATTATAGATACAAGTTCGGCTTGCGCTTAGCGACAATCGTGTTTAATAAAAAGCAATGATGTCGAGGTCTAAGTTGGAGCGCGCTTGTCTAGAAGATGTCTATTTACTTAGGTTAGACGTGGCAAGATAAACACGGATGCTGACTGGGCATTTCCACATTTAGCGATGCGTATCAGAAATTCTGAGCAAAAGCATTTCGTGCGAGTAGATTGGATGTGGACCACATAAGGCTGACATTGTTCAAGGTTTCTCTTTGCTCTGTAGTAATGTTTTGAAGAAGGAAGTGATGTTCTTACCGCTGCACTCAGAGTCGCTAATCGTTACTTAAGATTGCGTTAAAACGAGACAGATTTATGTGAGAGATATAGCTCTGTCTCGTTTAACTCAATCTTAAGCAACGATTAAGCGACTCTGAGTGCGGCTGTATGTCTTAGTTCTTAGTTCTGAAATATAATATATCAAGTTATATCAAACTTGCCGAACCGCCCCTGCTTTGATGCTTTGCTCGAGAGAAATTTTAAAAACTTTCCAAAAATCCTGAAACAGGTACTTTTTTACTTTTTGCCGAAAGCCCAAATATATATAAAATCATAGTAGACTTTCATACAATCTTTCATCCCCTATCTGTATAATAAGTTCCCCCTATCTAATAATAGTGGGCGCCTACATCGTAAAAGGAACCTACTGTCAAAATTTCAAGTTTTTAATTCCAGCGGCTTAAGCTGTGCGTAAATAGATCAGTCAGTCAGTCAGGACAAGTATTTTTAAATGTACTAGGTATGTGTTTTATGTGTAATAGATAAAATATCCGATAAATTTAAGCAGGCGGCATTGTGTGGATGCATTGTGGCTTAAGAACTACGCCAGTGGTTTGAAAAGAGCCATTATACGACATCAGACGAGTCGCAGGGAGAGCGTGGCGTGAGCACACGAGTAGATAGAATATCTACTCGTGTGGCGTGAGTAGGCGTCCCTACAAGAGACCTATGTCCAGCAGTGGACGTCTATTGGTTGATGATGATTATGATGATGAAGTGTTTAATAATCTATCTCTGCATTGTATTCCTCACTGCTGAGGGTTGTCAGTTGTGACTCTTCCTTTTAGTCACATAATTGTAAGGGTTTTCTAGGAAAAACTAGTGTTTTGCGTGGGTGCTCGGTGCCCTAAGTATGAGATTTTACTTCTCACCAATTTTGATAGTATTCGAAAGTCGAAACAAAATAACGTCAAAGTAAAATTGACTTAAAGTAGCTTGATGAAGTCAAAAATTCAGTACCCTACATTTTAATTTTGCAACGTTTCCGCTTGGAGCGAGTGGTCCGCAGTTATGTAGAGTTGAGTTTAGAAAATCAGCAATAGCTTTATTAGACTTCCCTAATAGTTTTAAACTAATTAAGTACCTAGTACAGTACGCGCGGCGAGAGTTTGGCTTTGACCGTTATTGCGCAGAAATCAGAAATTGGGTATCAACGGGCAATTAGTGGGGTGCGGGGCGGGTGTGTAGGCGCACGCGGTGCTCTGATTGGCGCTCCACTGCTCCAGTCGTTCCCTGCCTCTGTTTGTACAATCACGTTCACAAGTGAATTGCTATTTTCGTTAATTGTTTATTATATAAGAATCTGAATAGCACTGCTGCTAAGACTTTTTTTTAATGTTAACTTTTGTATTTAATAATTATTTTAAGTTTTCTTTTGTTTGTATGTACCAATTTTACATGTATCTTGGAATAAATAATTTTATTAAAAAACAATTATTTAGAATTTTCATCGCTGTCTCTGTAAACTTTAAAAGGAAATAAACATTTTATATAAGTAAAATAACTATCAATAGTTTTAATAAATGAAGAAGTTTATCTATTTCGTATTATTTTCTAGCATTATTACCACTGTACATGAATTTTGACCCACTCAAATATCCAACCTGGTACATAAAAAAGGAAAAGTATTGTGTGCGTGACAGTACCCATGCGCAGTAATCCCCTCCACCCGAAGGTCAAAGCCAAACTCTCGCCGCGCGATCTGTACTTGAATTTTAATTTTTGTATTTTTATTGGTTCAGCGCTTGTACCAATTTTTACATTTCCAAATTTCCATAACATAATATCCCTAGTTGATTTTGCTCTATTACAGAACTTTGTAAGAAAAACAAGTTTAGAAACAATAATCCAGTATTCATAATAATATCATACACTGGTTTTACTCACGTGTTTCGTCGACATTAGCCCGACTAGTTTCGAACCCATCCGGGGTCGTTTTTCACAGGTACTCAGGACAGCTTCCTGAATGAAGATAGTTGGGGGCCGTAGTATTATATAATATTATACTTACGCAATGGCTTTTAATGCAGATTTTATGAGGAAGGTTTATACGTATAGTTTAATATTGTTTTGTGCTAATTTGTTGAAATATTACGAGCCCGACAGAGCTTTCATTGAAATACTGTTTTACTCTTTTGAAATATAACAAAATAACCACACTGACACCACATTAGTATCTACATTGCACCCGTGCGAAGTCAAGGCAGGTCGCTAGTACTAAAATATGATGTATTCCATACTAATATTATAAATGCGAAAGTGTGTCTGTCTGTCTGCTAGCCTTTCACGGCCTATCCGTTCAACCGATTTTGACGAAATATGGTACAGAGATAGCTTGCATCCCTGGGAATACTTTTTATCCCGGAATATCAAAAAATTCCCACGGGATTTTTAAAAACCTAAATCCACGCGGAGGAAATCGCGGGCATCATCTAGTATTATTATAGTTATAGTGATTCCAAAATCAGAGATGACGAAAAATAGTTCTATATTATACTTTTTATTGTTTCAGAAGAGGACTGGCAAGGAGACCCGAGAATTGATGGTAATTATGTACATCATGTTAGATAGAGGTAGTGGGAACATTGTGCAACTCATAAGCTTCGGTCGTGTCGAGTGGGGTCCTACAGACATTAGTCGTACCGTTAAGCGACTAAAGCGTTCCAATACAATGCCGAGGGGAATTTTGCCGCTTGGCACCAGGGTGACGAGGAATGGAAAAATAGATTTTTTGTTGTCATACTAATTAGATAACTAGCTAATTAAGAATTTGTTTATTAATCTACCGTCTTAAAAATAAAACCCCGTTTATTGTGTTATAAACCTTTTATATAAATCCCTTGATAACTCTTTGATATTCCAGGATGAAAAGTAGCCTATATCTCTGTACAAAATGATGCCCGCAACTTCGTTAACGTGGTTTTAGCTGTTTGAAAATCTCGTGGTAACTCTTTGATTTTCCGGGAGAAAAAGTATCCTACGTCCATCTCCGGGATACTATAGCTACCTCTGTTCCAAATTTTGTCAAAATCGGTTAAAAGATGAAAAGTTAGCAGACAGGCCGACACACTTTGGTAATTTATCAGTATGGATTTTTTAAATCAATTATAAGTGCAATAAGGTGAACAATTACCTATTATTTTAAAACTATTCTTAAGAAGTGTATAGCATTCGTAGTTGCTGCAATAAGCTGCTTTGATATTGTGTAGTACTGATTAACAGATATTTTATAAGGATTCCTTATTACCGTTTTGGTCCGGAGCCTTACAAAAAAGTTTTTTACCAGGGGGGTTATCTGACGGAGAAGCGAGCCGAGGGCCGACCCGCGGACGTTCAAGCCGGAGAGAAGATCCACGCCGACACACACTGGCAGGCAACCACAATATCTACATGCATCACCACCACCCTGCAGCACATATCAGTACAATTGAGATCGAGGTAAGGACTTGAAACCACACAAAGCGCAGCGGTAGCGACGCTCGTTTCTAATGGGGATCCACACTGCCAATTTATCCTGACAGGTGGCGCCATAAGTGAACCAGCCATAGAGTAGTATCATCTCTGTGACCGGCTTTATATAATTAATAAAAAATATAATTTAAAAAATAAAAAAATTGTCATTTATCTACTTTATTTTTTTTTAAATTTCATGGTAGACATTTCGGTTTGTTAAAGAATGTTAGTGGTAGCAATAGAAATACGTATTCTGTAAAAAATTCAACTCACACACTTATGTCGATGTGATACGCACATAGGACCGACGGATAGTCAGAGTCGAGTTATAGAGATAAGTTTTTTGATAACGACTAAAATTCATCTTTATGGGCTTTGACATACAGTTGACATTGGTATACTGAGAACAAAACACGAACAAGCGCGCTAAGCTTGGGCGTGCTTGGGCGCAGTTGAGCTCGCGACGTGCTTGCATGCCAAGGTAAATACAGCTTAGTTTGAGTTGCTGTCAAAAAAGACACCGCTCATAGGCCCTGCCGGTTTGCGTGGCACCATACTGTTCCTGCATTGTTTAATACCAACACGTTATCGCTGCGGGTTTAATGGGTCTAAAACCTAAGCATCTCTTATTTTCCGTTCATAATATTATATTTAATTAAGAAGAAAGCGGCAACCTTTGAATTGAAGCCATACATTGGTTTTTCATTATCCATGCGCCATTATTAAAGAGGTAAGGCTATGACATCTTTTGCCGGATGTTTTGAAATACGTATCTACTGTACCATAAAGGATATCTATGTTACAATAAGGTAGTATGTAGATACAGTGGATAAGGAAGGTAGGAAAATTATTTAGGTACCTATTCACAATTTCAATTTTGTTTGCTTTAATATGTTGCAAAGATTTAAACTTTATTTTATTATTGATTTTTATTTACACCATTATTTTTTAGGAATTCGAACGCTTTTAGCATGGCTTCCCGTAGATTTTATGTTAATTTTTTTTGTTTCTATATATATCTAGCGTAACAACAAAGCGCACGCCCTCGTGAACATGGCCGAGTATGCGACAGTTAACAAATATCGCGACATGAAGACGAACCGAAGTTTTGGTCCACGAGTGAAAAAGGTATAAGTACACTTATGGTCTAAGAGCCAGCGCGTGCTAGACCTTTGTTATTTTATAAAAGCTGACATTTTCTCCGCGTATTGTCCCCGACACAAGGATGAACGATCAGCCACTATGTAGTTTGGATCATGGTGGCTTTGGGAGATAACTTTTTATATTTTCATCGGAATAGTATTATAAATCACATTACGCATTGCCAGACACTTTGCGAAATCAAAGTCAAAGTCAAATGATTTATTCAGAGTAGGTTACATGTTACTCTTACTATTAGTCAAAATTGTTAATTTTGAAGACGATAATATAGTGCTCATAATTAATTACGAACTTAAAACTAAAGCTACGAGGGCTCCAAACGTGCCCAAGTCTGAGAAGAGTTCACAACAAACTGTAGTATGGTGGCAAACCCCTGTCACACCCTTAAATAAGGGTACCACCACCCTTAAACTTTTAAGGCTCTCTAGCAGGAGGTTGCCATGATACTAAGTCTCTGACAATGCATGACGTAGTTTCTAATACTATTCCGAAGAAAACATAAAAAAATTGGCTTTATACTTTGACGTACGATCCAAACAAACATTCCTCTCAGTGTTGGGGACAATAAGCAGATAAACTTTCAGCTTTTATAAAATAACGAAGGTCTGGCACGCGCTGTCTCTCTGTCTATCACTTTTTATTTTTACTGCGTAAAGATTTTTTTAATTTGTTCTACAAAACATTCTAAACGCACGAAGCTGATGAATTCGGACTGTGACGTCACATGGATTGAAATTGTAATGTATTTCACTGAGAAAACATGGGCGCTTACCAATCCGTGTGACGTCATTACAGCTTATGATCCTAAAAAGATGGAGGGCAGCGTTTACGCGGCGAAATTTGAAATGCAAAATTTAAATGCACTTATGGATCGAATCAATTTTTTGTAAATTTTTTGATAGTTTATTATAACTTTGTGATTAAATTAAGACACTTTTCAAATAAAGGGCACAATACCCTATTGCTCGTCACACAAATAGAGTTGCCAACTATATATTTTTATTATTTCATTTCAATCTTGTAGTACAAGCATATAAAAGACTCCCCAGCTTTCATTATTAACTATCCGATGCCCGTAACTTCATCTGCGTGAATTTCGGGTTTTAAAATACCGTGGGAACTCTTTGATTTAGCGGGATAAAATCTAGTCTATGTCACTCTCTTTCTTTACCTATACCCATGCAAAAAATCAGGTCGATCCGTTGTACCGTTGAGACGTGATTGAAGGGCTAACCAACAAACAAATACACTTTCGCATTTATAATATGGGAAGTTATGGTTTATAAGTTTTATAGCTCAACCGGTAAAGGAGTGGACTGAAAACCGAAAGGTCGACGCGACGGTTCAAACCCCGCCTGTTGCACTATTGTCGTACCTACTCCTAGCACAAGCCTGACGCTTAGTTGGAAAGGAGAGGGGAATTCGTAAAAAAAACACTTATAATTTAATGTATTATTTGTAGCCCCACATGACACACTATCCGCAAACGAACAATGCTCTATTTGACGATGACCCCGGTGTTATGTCGGAGGTTGAAACTTCTTCTACTGGCTTCCGACGCGGTGGTAAACAAAGATCTTCACTACCAGTGGTGAGAACGCCCAGCAAAACCCTTGAAAGACCTTTGGGTGAGTACGTTTTTGTTCTGAAATTCTGATCCCGAAATTCCGAATAGCCACTAAGGCTTTCTCGTTGCGATAGCCAAATAGGTTCGGACTTGAGCCCGCTCTGCTCCAAAATATTTGTTAGTTTAATATTTTTATTAGAAAACATTAGGCGCGCTATACTCTTAACTTAACTTATGTTATACTCGTGTATTTTGAAAAACCGGCCAAGTGCGAGTCAGGCTCGCGCAACGAGGGTTCACTACAGTCGTATTTTTTCGACATTTTGCCCGATATTTCAAAAACAATTATGCCTAAAAATAAATAAAAACCTGTTTTAGAATGTACCGGTAAAGCCCTTTCATATGATAACCCACTTGATATAGCAATCTTACTTTGAAAGTCGAAAATAGCAATATTTTTTCATGAACACATTTTAATTTTTTTTTGTGATGTAACCACTAATTCACGGTTTTCAGATTTTTCCCCTAATGTCTGCTATAAGACCTACCTACCTGCCAAATTTCATGATTCTAGGTCAACGGGAAGTACCCTGTAGGTTTCTTGACATACCGACAGACAGACAGACAGACAACAAAGTGATCCTATAAGGGTTCCGTTTTTCCTTTTGAGATACGGAACCCTAATAAATGGGTCAGTTTCAAGTTGGTTGGCCTTAGGTTTTTTTAGTTAGACTTATTATAAAATTTGTCATAAATCGTTTAGACGCACAAAGCCAAAAACGCAAAAGGTTACGCACTCATCCGATCCGAGTCCGTGAAAATACGTTGCGAAATGGTCATTGAACTATTTGTATGGTAGCTTACGCACTACATCCGACTTCCATCATTCGATATCTCTCCGTCATCCGTGAACGTAGATTGATCGTAGATTGTCAAAGATATCCACTGAATAACTTGGATTTGGATCAGAAATTAGATTAATGGGTAAGCAATATCCGGATTCGGTATGAGATTATTATATCTATATTTTCACGCATTTGGATCGGATGAGTGCGTAATCGCTCTTAGGGCGTTTGTGCACTCATCCATGAAATCGTGGATTCCATAAAAATACGTATCGAATGAGTACGTATTTGTATGACGGCCACACGGATACGAACCGAATACCAATGAGTGCACAAACGCCCTTACAGTTGTGCGTCTAAACGTAAAAAATGTGACGAACAGGTGAAAATCACAGTTGTAGCTAAATACAAAATTAGTAAAATATGGCTGTTTTGGGCAGGTTTAGTGTTTCTCCAGTACCGAAGCGAAACGAAGCGTGCACTGTTACCCAACGAAATTACCTCAATAGACACTGTAAAGGCACTTTTTGTACGAAGCTTCCCGAAGCAGTTGACAATGCAATACATGGACAGCGCGCATGTTAAGATCTACATTCATGATTCGTCGAAGGATATGTTTTATGAATTAGAAGATGTCAGGTAACTACAATACATTTTATCGCTATTTTTAAGACAAAATAACATTTTCTCTTTGAAGTTTTTTTTTTACTAAACAGACATTACACTTGACTGCTAGCACGCCAAAGTAGGTGATAAGGTGGAGCGCACTTGCATAGAGGGTGCCTATTTACTCTTCTTTTGATGTTGTATTGTATATTATAGGTAATCATTGGTTTTCTACGAAAAAATATTTATTATCACTTAATGAAGCAGCAATGTAGAAACAACCAACGTCAAATGTGTTTGGTAGCTATAATTCAGTGTTAGCACACTTCACAAGAGTTATGAATCTTGTAACAGAAGCTCGATCCTTCACCTACACTGGCAGGCATTAAATACAGGCTATGAATAGGTATGTGACACTGGCCGTCCAGCGTGACAAAGAGTTTTAGATATTTCACGCAAGATTTCACGTCAATCCTTGTGCTTCAAATACTTGACTGATGTTGTTTCAGGATTGAACCGAGAGCTCACTGCTCACTCACTTTAGTTTACTCCAACTCACTGAGAATTCCAACTTGCTAATTTATACACGGCAGCATTCATTATTTTCACGACGTACGTAGGAGTAAAATCTTTAATCATTCCAGAGGTGTTGAAGCAAAAACACTTTTGTGATAATAATGTTTTACGGTCCAAGTAAAATAATAATAAATAAACAAACGTACATAAAATCAGGTCGAATCGGACACTCAGTGGGCATTTGAATATTATTAAGGAAATAGTAGGTAGTTTGACGAATTTATTATTTTCGTTCATGAAAATAACTTTAAACTAATATAACCTACTCATTAGTAAGCGGCGTCATTTGTTTTTAGTCATTAAAAATGCTTATGTCTTGTATATTGTCCAGAACATGTCCAGAAGTTATGTATATCAGCTGATTTAACAAACTGTTCGTAACTTTTAATATTAAGGATGATTTATGCTAGACCGTGCCGGGCCCGAACCGTGTCACGTCCGCGATACACAATGGGAAATATTTTGTACGAGGTCACATTAGACCGTGCCGTATCCGAGTCTTCCAAGCCTCGTTTCATCATATAAAATTGCCATCCGTGGATCGTCTGCGCGTCGGACGTGCCTCGACCCGGGCTGGGCGGCGCGGATCCGGCACGGTCTGGCATAAATCATCCATTATGGGGGAAGGTGTAATTATTATTATGGGGATGAGGGAGGTACCGGACGGCGTTGCGCGGTAGATGCCTGCTGCGGCTCGACGGGCTGACGTACATTCCAGTTCAGACATTCGACGGTGTTCCCAGCTGAAGGGATCTCGCGTAAAGTTTTAAATTAACTCTCTCGTTTATAAAAATGTCGTTTTCGAAACCGAGAAAGGAAGGCATATATCATATACATGATGAACGATGCCCGTAAGTAGAATTTTATTAAAATTTTACTACACAACACAGTTAAAATCTCGAGTTTAAAAGTTTTTATTGCACGCAGAAGTATTGGAAAGTTCATTTACTTACATGAAAAGTTTCATAAATGATAACAAAAATTTAGGAATGAATGACAGAATAGTTTATTTTGTTGAATGACGATTAAATACAAAAATAATTAATACTCAGCTGAGTTTGTTATAGGTTTCTATAGACTAGGGCGAACTTGGATCCCACTCAGCTTTATAAAATTTTTCTTCTAACTTTTATAATTATAATCACCCGGATGACAAATATTCTTTTTGACTTTTAAATGTGATCTTAACTTAATTGGGTATTTAAAATAAAACTAACTATCATAGTTATTTTGATATTAACAATAAACCTCTACAAACAAAGTCAGTTTTGCGGTTTGTTAACAAAAGTGATTCTTACCGTTTTACTTTTCTGTAGTACAGAACCCTAGGTGCGCGGGTCCGACTCGCACTTGGCTGCTTTTTTTTAACCAAAGAGACCGATGGATGGAGATATCAAGCAGGCAGACACACTTTTGCATTTATTTTTACACTAACAATATGGATTTTTTTTATTATCGTAGACGTAGAATTCATTTTGCTGATTTTATTTACAGGACATGTTTTGTAGCCAAATTAAAATATCTGTAAGAAAGTGGCATACGAAGGAAAAACTGAGGAAAGGCTATCTATGAAACATTGCTATTTTATTGTAGGTGTTTTATTTTTTACTAGCTGATGCCCGCGACTTCGTCCGCGTGGATTTAGGTTTTTAAAAATCCCGTGGGAACTCTTTGATTTTTCCCCGATTTGCTTCCCCGGGATGCAATTTATCGCTGTACCAAATTTCGTCAAAATCGGTTGAACGGATGGGCCGTGATAGGCTAGCAGACAGACATACAGACAGACGGACAGACAGACACACTTCTTTCGTATTTATAATATTATAGTATGGATTTGAAAAGAACGGAACGGCTAGGGTATATTTTTCTTGTTTTTTTTATTTTAACTTTTCACCAAAGAGTCGGTAGCTTCTATTTCCGTATTATAATAACGCTAGGTTAAATATGGAACTTTTGAAATAGGAATGGTTGGTAGGCTCTATCTTGGGACGCATAATAAATTGCATGTTACTAAATTTGCCAAATATTATGCAACCAGTACAAAAAATTCTGGCCTGTAACTTTTATAATAACTTCAAATGTCATTTGAAGCAAAAGATACAAAATACAAAAAACTGGTTTTTGCTACTTTTGAGTTACGCGTGCTACTTACTTTTGACGAGACGACGTTTAAACATGAGACTTTTGAATGTCCAATAAAAAATTATTCAAGCTACATGATCGCTAATTACTTATTGGCCTCAAAAGAAATCGTGAGAGAATAAGTCATAGTATAAAGTCAAATTTTCATTGGAATAATATTAGAAATCATGTTATGCATTGCCAGACACTTAGTACCATGGGAACCCTCTACCAAACAGCCTTAAAGTTTAAAAGTTGTCAGGGGGAAACACGCAGATAAACTTTCAGCTTTTATAAAATAACGAAGATCTGGCACGCGCTGGCTCTCTGACAAAAGATCAGAGTTACTCACATGACTCCATCACCTGATGGAGAGAGCTATGCTTGGAGTTTCTTTACGAGATCAAATCAGAAATGAAGGGATCCGTAGAAGTACTAGAGTAACTGACATAACTCAACAAGTTGCAAAGCTAAAGTGGCAACGGGCGGGGCACGTGCTCACATTATGACATAGTTCTAAGAACCAATATACTATAGATTGGGTTCCCAAAGATCTGAACTGGCAATTTCGCACCAACGACGACGGTTTATTATCTTAAATTCCGAAATTTGGGTTTTTTACTGTCTTGATTGATACACCACTAGGCAAAAAAGTCCTCAATCATTCAACCACAATAATTCCCAATTATTTATAAACTTTACGTTCGATTTTACAAACTAATTTTTTGTATAATATACCTACTAGTACTTATGAGTGTATGGCTAGTTCTTATTTATTTAATTATCTTCATTAAATATAATTAGTAATAATTTTATACAAATAAACTTTTACAATAGTCAAATGCATTTCCACCTGGTTCGTTACCACTTTTTCTTTGTCGATTCTTGATTATCGTCCATCGTTGGACATAAGCTTCCTCCATTTATGGCCAATCTCACCCTGTAAGCTGTGATAGTCTACTTGGTCAAGACGCCCGGCTCCTATTTGGGAGCTTGGGGGCCCGAAACCGGGCGCGCATTTCTAACTTTCCGGAGTTATGTGCGTTTTAAGCAATTAAACATCACTTTCTTTAACGGTGAAGAAAAACATCGTGAAAAAACCTGTGCATAAGAGTTGTCCATAATGTTCTCAAAGGTGTGTGAAATCTGTTAATCCGCACTTGACCACCATGGTGGACTATGGTCAACTCATACTAAGAAGAAAATTACTGTGCTCTGTAGTGAGCCGGCGATAGGCTGATCATGATGATGATAATATTTTTTTTAAAGTGTCTTGTTCGAAGTTGGGCTAAAGCAAGAGATATATTTAATCGCACATAATCTCCGAAAAGTAAGAGGTGCGTGCCCGGGATCGAACCCCCGACTTCCCTATTAGGATGCGGACCTCTTAATCACTAGCCTATCATGGCTTGTTACTTATTTATTCAGCATGGGTTTAAAATATTTGTCTCAGTTTTCTGTCAAACAATTTTTCTCGACCATCGCGGCTCAGCTAAAATGAATTAATATCATGAATTTTTTCAGCTAAAATGAAATATCATGAACTTTTTTCATTTTAATAGAATTTTGATTTTAACTTTTCACCAATCGCTTCCAAATGGAACTGATTTAATTTACCTATATATTGGGAAACCTTTTGAATCTATAGGATCGCTACGGAGTTAATTGAATAGATAGTGCGCTGTTTCGACGATAGAAAACACCAATTCACTTAATGTTTTTATTACAAATAAAAATATATAGGTGGGTACATCTACATCCTAAATTCAGATTTCAGATTCATTCGTGGTATGCGCTTATCGGAAATAAGCCACCCCTTTTCTGTTCCAAGCTAGATAACAGCTGTCTTGACTTGTGGTACAGCGGAGTACGAAATAAAAAAGCGAAATCGTCAAAAATTTGAGATAGGACACGTTGCCAGTTTACAGTTGATATTTACTTTATTATTTATTTCAACAGGGCGCATTTACGGGATATTCGAGATAGATCAGTACTACGACTATTTGAAGCCACTGACATCGGCGGAGGAGTGTTCCCGGGGGCTGTGGGCGTAGGATCTGTTCCAATGCCACCGGGCGCTGACGGTTGTTCATCTTCAATTTGCTGGGACCAGGTTTGTAAAAAAATCGTGCTGTAACCTTTAGGTGCGGTGGTGTAAAACTTTTTTTTTACCTTTTTTGCAACGAGTTAAACAAAACGATTGTGTGCTATATTAATTAAACTTTACGCGGCGATGCGAATGTTCTCGCTCGCACGCTCTTAGCTCGGGTCAATGGCCGTGTGCGAAATTTAAACCAAGATTTTCAGAGATTTTGCTTCGACAGTTTTCACCGGCTGCTTTTAGTAAGGTTGCATATTATGAAAAGGCTTTTTAGGTAATTTTTACACGAAAAATGTAAAATGTTGTGTCTCCATTCCAAACCTGCAACGTCGGTCACCCATCTATTTACCGTCTTAGAACTCGACAGTTGTTTTGTTGATATTCGTTCCTTTGCGCTGCGTGTCAACATATTTTCCAAATGACTTGTCAATGAAAAACGTATGTGAAGAAACTTTCTGAAAATCATAAATTCTTTACTGTTTGAAACTAACTCAGTTTTCAACTTTGTTGTTCAACTCGTTTGAAATTTTTAAATTAAAATGCCTTTTATAAATATTCTCAGTAATCATGAAACGTTTTAAAAATCTGTGTTTCTATTATTCAATTTTAGTTTCTATTATAGGATTTGCTAATAAAATGAGTTTAGAATCTAATATGATACTAGTTACCCGCCAAGGCCTCGCACGGGGAGCCTACCTTGTGTTTCTAATGTGTTATATTAGAAATGTTTAGAATGACAGTGAAACCTAAATAACTATACATAAATTTATATCTAAAACTATATATCTTACATAAGTATTAACTATACTCTATCCACGACAGGAGCTAGTACTTATTAGATTTTTGTCTCTGTCATTTGTATGGGATTATTTGGAGAGAGCGCTATACTAACTTCTTTCCATAGATAGAATATATAATAGTACTATGCATTTTTCATTTAGCGTCTTTTTTTCTGCTTAACAGGATCAGAATTACTTCAGTGAACCGGAAATTGATTCGGACTACCATCACCAGCACGTGCATAACAAAAACAAGGTAAGTTCGTACAATAAGTTTGATGTGATTTCCAGCCAGAGCCAGAGCCAGTGAAGCCAGAAAAATGCTTGATAAACTTAAGCACAACATCAACATCTTAGATAACTTAAAGGTCTGTGCTAAAAGGATCATCATCATCATCAACCAATAGACGTCCACTGCTGGACATAGGTCTCTTGTAGGGACTTCCACACGTCCACGGTCTTGCGCCGCCTGGATCCAGCGGCTCCCTGTGACTCGTCTGATGTCGTCCGTCCACCTAGTGGGGGGTCTTCCAACGCTGCGTCTTCCGGTGCGAGGTCGCCATTCTAGCACCTTGATATAGGATAACAAAACATATTTTTTTCAACGTTCTATATAAACCGCTAAGGTTTTGAATTTCCTTTCGGCGTCCGGTTTCCTGCCACGTTTAAATGTCTTCAAGGCAAGAGTGAATAGGCATATTCTAGGCAAGCACGCTCCAACCTAGATCTTAGCTTCCGTAAAGCCTATTTTGTAGAAACAAGATACTTCAGCGATTAGTAATTACACGTACTTACTTTTTTTAGGAGGCTTCTGCCAGTAGTTATTTTCACCCTACCGGCAAAGGCGTATCGCCAAGCGTTTTCGTGTTCTCTTAGAAGTTAAATAAACACGCCTTTTAGCAATGCCTTTGAGCAAATCGACGATAACGGAAAGTTCGACAGTCTTCCGGCGTCTTCGCAGGTAAGTTTCCATACATCCTCTCTATATTCTAATGCACTGAAATCTTGAAATAGTTGTCATTGTCTTTGGATTTTTTCATTTATATCCACAGATGTCCTAAAGTAAAGTGGTTTTTAAAAATCTACGGAATTTAAAACACGAATCCTTTAAATTATTTATTAACTTTAATGGTAACAAAAAATCATGTCGATCTTAAAAATAAGTACTTATACAAATGACAACGATAGTAGTCGACGCTAGATCTTAGGGCTACAATAAATAAAATAACATGAGATGGCAAGGTATATGAATACACTTTTCTTCCACGAACTAACCCAATTATAATTTTAAACAAATTTACGCAAGTCATTAAAAGCTCTTTTAAAGTCTGTAGGTACTTACTTACAATTTAATCTATATTTTTTATAAAAAAGCTTTATTTATACAAAAAAAATTACTTAATTGGCATTAATAGACTGAGTTAATATAGAGTCGTATTAATACTAACGACTACATAATGTTATTAGCTGAGAGGATGAAAATCTCTTTGTACAATTCACTCCTCTACGAGAATTATTATCTAGTGAAGCTTCGGACAAAATGAATCATTCGTGTGTTTGCGACTACCTAAGCCAATGTAAACAAGTTCACGAATTAATTGGCGCAGTCGGCACGAGCGCCAACCGCTTTGAGCGGTATTTGCCTTACTTTGACTGTAGCAGCGAAGCATAAAATATAGAAGCATTTACACGCTCCATTATGACATGTTAACGAAACCTCTACCGTGGTGGGCGGTGTATTTGTACTCTACCACACCCATCTCCAATTCAATGACTTCTTAGCTTCCAATTTGCAGCGGTCAGTGTCACATGACACCCTGTACAAATTAGTCATAAACGTGTGCTTAATTTAATTGGTTTAAGTTAAATACTTGAGATAATGGTCTCTGTTTTCGAATGAAACTTGTTACAAACGCGTCTTCTATGTTTTATTCTTCGCTGGACCGAAGCTTTTTTTCACTTTATCTTACAAAGTAATTAAAACGCTCGGCATATCGGCAGACCTTTGTAATAATGAGCACCGCTGTAAAGCTTTTTGGATGTACTTCTCCATGAAAGAACAAGCGCTTTCTTAAAAGGCTCCGGTGTGCATCCGCTGCATACTTGCATGACCGCCTTTACTTCGGCCTCCGCAGGCTCTCTGTCTTCTACCTGCAAATAGGAAAACAGAATAATAAATTAATTTCTTCGAGTCCAAACACACTAAAGGTATGATTCCGAACCACGCTGCACGCAGCAGTGCTGCCCCAACAATGCTGTCGCGGCACTACTGGTCCTTATACAATCTCTATAAGCTTATATGAGATTACATTCCGAGCTAGGCAGCAATGTTCCGCCGCGACATTGCGACCAGTAGTGCCACGACAGCACTGTTGCGGCAGCACTGGTGCGTGCAGCGTGGTTCGGAATCATACCTTTAAGTGAAATCATAATCTTAACATAGATCGCCTGCGACTTACGGCCTATAATATAATAATAACTAGCATTCGAAAGAAGCGTTCCAATAAGAAGGGAATTTCAGAAATTGGATCCGAAGCGCAACCGGAAACTTGGGAGGCTTAAATAATAGTAGCCTATGCTCGCGACTTCGTCCGCGTGGACTATACAAATTTCAAACCCATGTTTCACCCCCTTAGGAGTTGAATTTTCAAAAATCCTTTCGTAGCGGATGCCTGCGTCATAAAAACTATCTGCATGCCAAATTTCAGCCCGATCCGTCCAGTAGTTTAAGCTGTACGTTGATAGATCAGTCAGTCAGTCAGTCACCTATTCCTTTTATATACCTACCTTTTTAGATAATTAGTTTTATCAATAACTAGAATTTGATGTACCTATAAAAATGGCTTAAACTTATTCCATTTAAGATATTATATTCTTCTTACTATTCCCGAGGTTGGTGTTGTGGATAGATTATAAAATATTTCCCTTATAAAAGTGGTTTTACTTGATCCGTGATATTCCGCGATATTATCTGTGCGTGATTAGATGGAAAAGCAAACTAATTGAAATTCATTTTATACTTAGTGGAAAATTAATATCACTTCTATTACATCTAAATATTATACACAGGAAAAGTGTAAGAGTGTGCAGTAAACTTCGGAGTTAGGAATGTGCGTTTTAAGCAATTAAATGTGACTTAACGGTGAATGGAAACATCGTGAGGAAACCTACATACCTGAGTGCTCTTTATAATATTTTCAAAGGTGTATGAAGTCTGTCAAGCTGCACTTGGCCAGCGTGGGCCAATCCCTTCTCATTCTGAGAGAAGAGTCGTGACCAGTAGTGTGCCGGCTATGAGTTGATCATGGTGATGACTATCACACAGGAAATCAATTTATAGACTGAGAGAATGGTGAATAGGCGGTTTTATTGCGAAAGCAAATTCTTAGAGACAACCTTTAGTGAAAGGATTAAGCTAACTGGAGCACGATTTCAATTATTTGTAATATTATTTTAAAAAACTTACACTTGCTCTTTGCATATCTTGAATAGGTAGATTTCCGACGGCGCCAGCCAGTCCATCTTGTAAAGATTGTTGAAATATTATATCGTCTTCTGTTTCATCAAACAGATCGGGAGTCAGTAGAGCTTCATCGACGATAGACCCATCTGACAGAGCTACCAGGCCACGCTTATCTTTTCTAGCTGTAAATCAGTATAAAATATTTTTTATATTGTCACATTAATACCATAATTTTCTCAAACTCCTCTCAAACTGGCCTCTCACTCTGAGAGGAGACCCGTGCTCTGTAATGAGCCGGCGATGGGTTGATCATGATGATGATGATGATTGCCATATTACAAACATAACGATAATTACACTACAAGAAAGAAGGAGAGGGTATTGAGAGTGCGCTCCATACAAACGAAGTTTAAATATTTTTCAGCCAAACTCTATGAAGTAGATGCACTAACTACTTACGAAAATGTAAAAAACTTACGAAACTAATAATATATGTTATGTCTGTGGTTTGCCAGATTTCGTTAATATTCGAGTGTGTAACTTAGAAACTAGGTGTTTTATGGATGTGACTGATGCTGAGTTCACAGGTCAACTTTCTAATATGAAATAACAGTTGCGCTAAACATTACTATCAGAAAAGCAAGTTATCGTGACCAAAAAATACGATAGTGATACAGAAAGGAAATAGGTACCTACGTAGTTTTACTCGTGTTGTTATATACAGATTGGTCAATATTCGATTGTGTTATGGAGCAACGCCTGTTTGAAGAATTATATAGTGGCTCATGGTGTTATAGTTATGAGTAGTTCTAGCTTTACACATGTTTTTTTTTTTTTTTTTATAAAGAATATTATGTTAATTATAATATTTATTATAATTAAAGAATATTATATTAGTTATGTAGGTTTAATTTATTATTATTATTTGTTTTTTATTTTAGTTTATTTTGTTTGTTACCTCAGATTGAGGATTGATCTCTAAAGCGTTCAATTCGCTGCAGCGATCAATCCTTAATCTGAGTATAAGTTTATAAGTTAGAATATAAGTTTACATACATAAGTACAATTTAATACGTAGATTCTAGTTATTTTTAAGGAGCGCCAGCTCGCCAACAAACTGGCTCACCAGTTTGGCGAGAAAAAAATAATGTAAATATTTGGTGTACCTACGCTTGTTATAAAAAAAAAATGTGAATTATGTGAACACTAACGAGAACTTCGATTGTGTGATGAGATTGCTCCAAAAACTAACAGTAATAGTAACCAATAAGTAAATATATACTAACCGCCGCTTAATTCTTCCGCCAGTTCTATTTCAGGATTATCTCTCTTATCGCGTTTCTTTGAGTCTCTCTTGAAAACGTTGTGCCCAGATGTATCATCGATGTATTGAACGTTAGCTGGATTTATTAGTGACCCCGACAGAACAACAGTAGTTCCCTGTGATTGTCCAAAAGGCCTAGTTTCATATCTTTGGCCTTGTTCAATTTGGCTCACAGATATTCCAACTAGTGGTACTTGAGGAGCGGGAAGATTTCCATTAATATGATTTGACGTTGACACGGGCTGTATGCTGTTAAGAAGCTGCTCAGATACTAAACGGTTGCCCAGTTGGCCATTGACGTATTGTTGTTGTAGTCGGTGACCGTTCGGAAGTTGAACATTGATCATATTTGGTTGAGCAGGGCGTGCCAAATTAAGGTTGGCCGGCTTTTGCAGTTGTCCTGCGATCAGGAAGTTTCCATTGCCAATAGGCGTGGGTATAGGTGGTGGTGGTTCCGTGGCAGCTGGAGTTGAAACCTCGGATGGCGTGCCGTCGTGTTTGAAATGATGCGCATGATGATGTTTGTGATCTCTGTGGGCTTTACCAGCCGTGAGCGCAACGTTATACAACTGAAGCATAGTAATTTCTCCAACAAATCCTGATTGTTCTGAAATAAAATAATACTCAACATCACTTAAAAAATCTCATACATAATAAGTAACTACTAAAATTGTAAAGGAAATGGAATGTGGTATGCATTTCCGGTCGAAATAAGATGCACTCAATTGCTGGCGAATTTCCAAAAACTGTGTCAAGAAACACTATCTGTTACTGTAAATTTTGTAAAATATATGATTTCTGTCATATATATGTACAGTTATATACTATTTGTTTTAGTAGGTATTATATTGATATAATATCAATCCATACCAATATTAAGTATAAATGCGAAGGTGTGTCTGGCTTTATGTCTGTCTGCTAGCTTTTCACCGTTTTGAGCAGTTCAACCGACTTTGATTAAATTTGGTACAGAGTTAGCTTACATCCCATAGGCGACTTCCAAGGGATTTTTAAAAATTCTAAATCCTCGTGGATGAAGTCGCGGGCATCATCTAGTGGGTATATAAATTTATAAATAGCAGGCAGCATACATACTTAAAATTGGCTCAGAACCATCTTCTGTGTACAATAAAGATTGTTCCTGTCCGGTGATGATCGTACCGCCACCCTTTATTACATGGCCTACGAGCTGTGAACAAAATATATTTTTTAAGTAAAATTTTGGAGGCATCAACTATAAGCCTATGTAAGACAGTCAGCTTTTCCTGATTATAATATAATAGATATTAAAAAGAGTAACTAAGTACGTTACATACGCGTCGCAATTAAAGACTTAAAACACCACATTTGGATCACATTTGTAGATAACTATCTCTCCTGCTCTCGTGTGTTTTATATCTTCTGTCTTCTTCAATGAAAACGGGTTTATATGAATCATCAAGTCATGTAATATGAATGTAATATATCTATGATACATTTAGTAAGACATTTTATTCATTACCATTATTTAAATTTAAATTTCATTTGATTTAGATGATATTCTATGAATAAATAAACTATGTCTAATGTTAAATACTAACTTAAAGATACTAATCTAAAAGTGAACATCTTAAAAATTTACTTAAACAATGAAACTAAAACTAAAACCTTAAAAAAACTTTAGTAAGTGTAGTTTTGAAATAAAAAATCTAAACACCGGAGAAAGAAACCCATATTATAAAAACTGCTTTTGTATAGGTATAGTCCGTACAAAATGACTCCTCACGCGCCATCTTAACTCTATGGGCCAACTGTCATATCAAAAGTACGGTTCAAGTTGTACTTTGACATGAAAAGGAGATGTTTCAAATTGTGCCACATACATGTACGCTTTCTTAAAAAATTGAGAAAAATGCCTTTATAGTATATAATTGCGCTGGTGATGCATATTGCATAAAATTTATATCGAACCGGTTTTATTGCGCCTACTTCAATAATAATTAGAATATGCAGAACGCCTCTTCACCTGTCCTTTACTTTAAAATCACTTGACGTCCATTCGACACATTGACATAGGATATTCGACGTCATGAAAATTTCAACGTTCGCATTATATATTTCACAAGAATTCAATGGGGCATATTTTAATAATAATACCTCCATACCTCGTACGTTCACAGGGCAAACCTGAATCTGAAAGATTGAAGGTTTCAGGCCCATCCATGATACTAACTACTATCTATACTCTACCCAGCACAAGCTTAATTATTTAAATTGAAAAATAGCTTAAAATATCATCCTTCTAGTGCGATCCGGTAAAAACTTACTCTATTATGAAATCCTCGGCCCACTCGCTCAGCGTTTACCCAAATCTGCCACTCTCCAGTTTTCCCGTTCCATGACTGGCATGAGTGGTACCACCTGCGACATAAACATGCGTTTGGTAATTAATGTAAAGCAGCAATACCAATATTTAAAAATTCACACCATTTGCATCAATACCATTCATTATATTATTATACTAGCTTATGCTCGTACTTTGTCCGTGTGAACTACATTAATTTCAAACCCCTACTTCACCCCCTTAGGGGTTGAATTTTCAAAAATCCTTTATTAGTGGATGCCTGCGTCATAATAGCTAAAATAACAATAGTTAAAACTTTTCTATAAAAACTTTTCCCCCTATTTTACCACCCGTTAGAATAGAATTTCCTAAATTGACTTATACAGATTTTTTATAACTTAAAGCTAATAACCTAAATGTCGATTTTCATGTCTCTAACTTCATAAACATAGGCCTTCATACAACCTTCGACCCCCCCCCCTTTCACATTCCCCCTTTGACATTTACTTCCTAGAAAGAACTTACCTTCCAAATTTCAAGTTTGTAGGCTTTATAGTTCCTGAGATTTCGTGATTAGTCAGTCAGTGAGTGAGTGGTATTTCGCTTTTATATATTTAGATGGAAAGGGGTCATGACTCTCAGTAATGTGGAATATGATGTAGATTGAAATATTTCGGCTGTCTCTTGCATTGAACATAATAATAAATAATCGTTTACGTATATTTATCGTTTCCAGGCTGCTTATATAAAACTTACAAATTTCATTGTAACAATAGGTTTACGCAGAAGTTCTTCAAAAGTCAAACCGTCTCCGCAAATGCAATCTACGAGATCATGCATGTATGTAAAACGGAAAGTTAAGTACGGAAATATTTCAAGAGTTTCCTTTGTTTCGTTTTCAGTAAAAGTTTTGTTGACTTTGTAAGGTCGTATTTATTAACCGTAAAGTCTTTTGTTTCGTTTCCACTTGCAAAAGAAGTCACGAGCCACGAGGGATTCATTCGATTACATTTTCGAATTTTTTTATCAAGTGAGACGGTAAACAAATATCGCAACCTCTGTTTGTTGTGAAATTTCACATAAGGTTGACAAACCATACGAAATTCTACGCTAAATGCAATCTATTTCATTTTACGAAACTGTTTTTTTTTAAAGTTAACTGGTCCCGACTTCATTCTGTTCATTCAATTTGTGAAACTTTTCTGTCTTATAGTGAAAAACTTCATGCAAAAAAAAACCGGCCAAGTGCGAATCAGACTCGCGAATTAAGTTTCCGTAGTACAATTGTATTTTGTCGACATTTTGCACGATAAATCAAAAACTACTTACTAGATCTCGTTCAAACCAATTTCCGGTGGAAGTTTGCATGGTAATGTACATCATATATTTTTTTTAGTTTTATCATTCTCTTATTTCAGAAGTTACAGGGGGGACACACATTTTACCACTTTGGAAGTCTCTCGCGCAAACTATTAAGTTTAGAAAAAAATGATATTAGAAACCTCAATAGACCTCAGAAGACCTATCCATAGATAGGTATGGGTTTGATGAAAAAAAAAATTTGAGTTTCAGTTCTAAGTATGGGGAACCCCAAAATTTATTGTTTTTTTTTCTATTTTTGTGTATAAATCTTAATGCGGTTCACAGAATACATCTACTTACTTAGTTTCAACAGTATAGCTCTTATAGTTTCGGAAAAAAGTGGCTGTGACATACATCCAGACAGACAGACAGACATGACGAATCTCTAAGGGTTCCGTTTTTTGCCTTTTCGGCTACGGAACCCTAAAAATGTGCTGAATCGAGAACCACCTCCTTTTTGGAAGTTGGTTAAAAATCGCAAGTTTCAAGTCTTATCGCTGTTAATTTTACAATAACCCACACTGATGTTTCACTAGATATAGGCATAAATTCACACTTCCTTATACTACTTACTACTAGCTTATTCCCGCGACTTCGTCCGTGTGGATTATATAAATTCGAAACACCTATTTTACCCCTTTAGGGGTTGAAAAATCCTTTCTTTGCGTATGTCTACGTCATAATAGCTATCTGCATGCTAAATTTCAGCCCGATCTGTCCAGTGGTTTGAGCTGTGCGTTGATAGTTCAGTCAGTCAGTCAGCTTTTCCTTTTTAGAGTTCCGTAGTAAATAAGGAACCCTTATAGTTTCGCCATGTCCGTCCGTCCTTGGTTAATCTCAGAGACTATTAGTGCTAGAAATCTGTAATTTGGCATGGGTGTAAATATTAATCACGCCGACAAAGTGGTGAAATAAAATTGTGATAAATATTTTTTTAGGGTAGAGGCTCCCTCCCCTACATGTAAAGTGGGGACGATGTTTTTTTTTCTCGTCTACCCCATAGTGTGGGGTATCGTTGAATAGGTCTTTTAAAAATACTTTGGGCGTGGAAACATCAATTCTCGATTTCTAGATCCGTTTCTAAAATATGATGTTTTAAAGTGCTAATTTTTATTAGAGTCAAGTGCCCCCCCTCCCCCTCTATCAGCCAAATATTAGTATATAGGAACGTGAAAAAATTCACAGCAGTAGTATATATAATCAATTTTAAAGGAAAACTATCATGGCTAAGTAGGGTTCACAGGTTAAGGAGTTATATCTGTTTTTCGAGGTTAATTGTGACTACGGAACCCTACACTGCACGTGGCCCGCCACGCACTTGGCTGGTTCTTTTTATATATAGAAACTATAAGACTTACGTGTTGAGCTTGAGGGGATAATTGAGTCTAAAATACGTCTGTCCGTTCACTGCCGTGCTAAAGTAGCTTGCCTCTTCCGTATTTGATACCATCGCGGAGATCTCCTTCGGGCTGTCTCCAACTGAAATAACAATAATATTTTTTACGAGATATTTCTCTGCGATTTATAGCCTCATCTGGTGACAGAGGGCCTGGCTCATTTTTTGCGCAACGGATCAACCTGGCTGTCTAGCGTGGAAATGCAGCTAGTATTCTTGACACCATTCCACACGGAGATGATTTGTAATATTAAAAAAAATATATAAGACATTAAATAAACCGATCAAGTGCGAGCCAGACCCGCGCACCGAGGGTTTCGTATTTGGGTATTTTTTCCGACATTTTGCACGATAAAACAAATGAAAAACTGTTTTAGAATTTATAGGTAATTCCCTTTCATATTATGAGACCCCACTTGGTAGGTATAGTTATCTTACTTTGACAATTGAAAATACTAATTATTTGTTCATGAACACATTCTAATGTTTTTAATGATTTTCCTTTAGTAGTACTATAAGACCTTGCATCCCGGGGAAGTCCCTAGGCTACTTTTTATCCCGGAAATTTGAAGGGTTCCCACAGGATTTTTAAAAACCTAAATCCACGCGTACGAAGTCGCGGGCATCAGCTAGTTTCTAATATTTCATAAAATAAGTTTTTTATCATTTATAAGCTAGATAGAGCTAATAAGCATGCGTTGTAATGAGATTTACGCGCCACTATGTGTCAGATATGACGTCAAAAATAGCGCGCTTAGCGAACAATCTACCATAAGTATCGTCTAATGTCGTGTAGTAATGGTAACCATTCCTACATACATAATATTAAGGCTGGGCCAGATACACGCGGAATTCGCTTCCGCTGTGGATAGCAAAAAATAAGAAGGTAGGTATATGCAATATTCTTATAACTGTTCAAACCTTAGCGGATAAAGCTATAATGCATATTGCATGGGTATTGCAGATTAAAACCTGCATGACTGAGAGTTCTCCATAATGTTCTCAAAGGTGTGTGAAGTCTGCCTATCCACTCTAGGCCAGCGTAGTGGACTATGCCAAGCCGTTCTATTCTGAAAAAGACCCGTGCTCAGTTGGGTACTACTATGCCAGCCATGGGTTGATCATGATGATGATGCCTATAGGTATATTTGATTTGTTTCGACGTTACGATCGCAAACGTGACTGTTCATGTAAACAAAATGACTCAACTAATTTTTAACGTTCCGTACCTCAAAAGCCAAAAGGAACCCTTATAGGATCACTTTGTTTCTACTATTGGTTCAAGTTCTCATTCGATTTTTGTATTTCTCATTTCTGACTCTAATATTTTTTTATATTTATAAATAGATTGTAATACGACGACCAATTCATTTGGCTTTGGGAAAACAACCATAACAATTTCAGTGTGTATATGAACAGACCTTTAACACGTAACACTATTATCTAAATGAATATGTAATATTGGGCGGCCACGAACTCAAAGATTGCGTTGCGATAATGTAGCTTCTACTAAATTAATGTTATCAACTATCTACTTATTACACCAGAAGTAGTCGTCCTATTTCTTCATCTATGTTACAAGCACAGAAACTTGTTAACTATACTCTATACTATAAAGTTTATAATTGGGAAATGCCTGCAATTTAGGGCATAGTAAGAAAGCAATTTCAGTGAAAGGGACTAAGGAGTTAGGAAATAAATCGAACAGTATCATAAGGTGTTTACTAATCCATACAAATATTATGAATTTGAAAGTGTCTATGTATTACCTTTTTACGGCATACCTACCTATTCAACTGATTTTGTTAGGACCTAGACACCTTTTTATCCTTGAACGTCAAAGTCCCCACGGGATTTCTAAATGCACATCCTCAATAACCGATTTTAACGAAATTTAGTAGGTGTGTGCAGGTAGGTAGATAGCTTGCATCCCGGAGATGAACATAAACTACTTTTTATCTCAGAATATTATGAAGATTATCCACGGGCTTAAAATTAAAACACTTAAACCCACGCGGATGAAATTGTGGGCTTTGTCTAGTTCTGAATAAATATTTTGATATATTTTTGTCTTGAAGCATGATTTCCGTATATTTTAATCCATAGAATTTATCTAGAGGAAATTTTCAGGATTTTAGTACTAAACCTTGTTGTTGTTATCACTGAAGTGATATCATACCTACCTGAAATCCGAGTGTCATTAATATATTTAAATTCAATCGTCCGAATTTGAAATCAAAATCGCTGAAATACTTTTTTGGTAAATAATTCTCAGTAATAGTTTCAATCATATTTACAGAAATTCATGACAGAACTCGCTGTATTTATTTGCTCTATATAATAAACTAAAATGTCAAAAGTACGATTTAGTAACTACCTAACTGGTATACCGTGCTTAGGTATGTATTATATCGAATTGTAACAAAAAATTAACAGGGATATTTTTCTTTCATTTTCTTCATCAAGTTTTTTACGAAGTTACGGAACTATTTTGAATTTCTTCATATTTTAGTTCGTACAAAACCATTAAAATAATATTAAATTTAAACCTGAGTGGTAACAATAAAGTTTTTATTTAAGTAGGTAGGTACTTGTCGATATACCGTTTAATTTTAAAAGCCAAATGCATTTAAAAGCCTAATGATGCCTCCGTTAGTTACACGATCAGATCGGAGGCTATTGATTAAAATAAAAATATAAAGTAACTTCGAAACGAGGTGAATCGAATATAAGGTAACTTTTTATATATGTTGTGTGTTGGTGTAAATTAATCATAAGAATGGACAAATAAATTACTATAAACAATCATCAGTACAGGTATTTTTTCCAGAAATTTATTTGAATTTATTTTGAACTCTTTAATTGCCATGGGATTTTTAAAAACCTAAATCAACATGTATGGAACCGCGGTTACCATCTAGTATCGTCATGAATATTGAGCATACCATAAGGCCCCAGGTAAAGGTTACTTGCTTCTACTAAATTAAGCTCCTCAGAGTACAACGTGCCTCGGTTAAATCCGTATAATAGCTTCGGTCACGACTTAAAGCTAAATTGTGCAATTGGTAGTGCAACTGTCGCCTACATAATATTGAAACATGTTCCGATAAGTAGGGCGAATTTATAATATGAATAAATCTGATCTGACGTTCAACGCATGTAGTAACATGCAATGTCGACTTGCATACCGGCTGTTCACATCTTTGACTAAAACCATAGGTACGTGTAGGGCGTAGGACGTATTGTCATACACATATCAAATCAATAGAGATTGCTTGTTGCCTTCGTTTATAATTTTCCTAGCAACCCGCCTAGACTTTTCCCGCGTAGCTGGAGAGGAACTATTCCACTATAGTACATTCTTTTCGGTTCACGAATGATTAACAAAAAGACACAATAAAATATGATCATTTCACCAAAAACGTTTCAAAACTAATCAGTTCCCAAACGTCATATTCCGCAAACATATCATTTTACAAAACATCATTTGAAAAATATATATTTTACAAATTTATTACTTTGTAATTGTGCTAAATGTTAAAATATCATTTATAAATTTGTTATTTATTATTAAAATTCGTAGATTGGAACCGTAACTACTCAGTGATAAAGGGTGGGTTTTTTGCTGGTTCTTCTCGATAGGAACGGCATTCCGATTTAATTTTTTTTAATATAATTTAAATTAAATTATTTGACGATTCAAAAGCACTTGTACCTTTCCTTGTACAAGTTCACTCGAATAAAAAATATTCTTTTCTATTCCAATTAACACAAAGAGAAAAAATAAAATTTAAAAATACAGAAAGTATTTGATAGAAGCTAGTCCTGTCCTATCATCTATTAATTATTATTTTATGAATTTAATTTATAAGGACTCTCGAGTTTCAATAACGCTAAGTCTTGATAAAACGGTAGATTGAAAATAATTGGATCCTCTTCGAAGAATTGCCCCATAAAGCTTCTAGTAAACGTTATTAGGATAATATTTCCACATTATTTGATACAATTCCTTTTTCACAATTGAAAAATATGTTTTATAAAATAAATAATTACTGTACAAATCATGCCTGCATGATTGGTGCCAAGTACCACCACCACCACGACCACCATTACACCATTCCTCGGGACCGTATACTTTCTTATTATATCTTAGCGCTATAATTTCCGCGCTGGACAGCCAGGCTGATCCTTTGCGCAAAAAATGAGCCAGCCCTTCTGTCACCAGATGAGATTATTAATCGCGGTGAAACGTTTCGATCTCCATGGCCCCGAGGTCATTATGTTTTAGTTTTGTTTTTGATAGATACCTACTTATATAAACAAAATAAATAAACGTACTGTAAATTAGGGCAAATATCGGAATCAAGTTCTTTAACTGTTTCCGTGCCCAAATCACTAAACGAGCTCAGAATTCGTATCCACAGAGGTGTGGGAAAAAACTAAGAATTTAAACTTACCTAATCACTTTGAATGTTGAATAAATGTAAAGCATAAGATATTTCAAAGATTTTGTGGAGGATATACAAAAACTATACTATTTAGGCTCTGCTTTGGTTTAATTTACTACTAATGGTCATAAAAAACATAATGAAAAACTAAACTGTAAAAAGATTTTCTTCGTAATGAGATTATTTTGTCATTTCAAACAGTGCAAAATCAATATGGTTAAAACACAATTGTTGGAAAAAGGCAATAATATTTGACTTAAAATCTGGGCTTAAAATAAACATATACACGTGTAGCTTCTAAGGTCGATTCAGATATTATTGAAAAATGGATCTCCTCAACGAACAACAGCTAATCTCTCGTAACTTTTAGGGTTCCGTACCTCAAAAGGAAAAACGGAACCCTTATTGTATCACTTTGTTGTCTGTCTGTCTGCCTGTCTGTCTGGTAGGTAGGTCTTATATCAGACATTAGGGGAAAAATCTGAATTTGTGATCACATCACAAGAAAAAAAAAAAGTTGTTTGAACAAATAATTAGTATTGTCAATTTATCAATTATATACCAAGTATACCAAGTGGGGTAACATATGAAAGGGCTTTACCTGTACATTCTAAAACAGATTTTTATTAATTTTTATGTATCACTAGCTGATGCCCGCGACTTCGTACGCATGGATTTAGATTTTTTTTAAACCGTGGGAACTCTTTGATTTTCCGAGATAAAAAGTAGCCTATGTCACTCTCCAGGTCTTTATCTATACCCATGCAAAAAATCCCGTCAATCCGTTGCACCGTTGCGACGTGATTGAAGGACAAACACACTTTCGCATTTATATAAGGGTACGGATAGTTTTTGGATTATCCTACATAGTGTCGAAAAAATACGTAAATATGTATATAATAGTATATATAATATATATAAAGTATATATATATATATATATAGCGAGCCTGACTCGCACTTGGCTGGTTTTTTTTTTTTAAATTTACATGGCGGCTATTTTGTTTTAACTTCCATTATAACGGAGTAATGAATTATTATCTTACCCGCATATGAAAACAGTGGATGATCGTCAGTGTGATTGTGGAATTTGGTCCACATACAAAGCGTGAACTCTTTAAGATCGGGCAGTTTCGTCTGATATTCAACGTATTGGTAGAACAGTTCTTGGTTCATGGACACCTTGTACATACTGCAGGAGTCTGAACCAGAAGAGATTGTTCCCAGAAGTCCAGGTTGCTTGGGTGGTTTTCGATTCAATATTTTAAATGAGGGGCTGAAAATAAAATATAATGTTAATCCATCATCTTCAGCAATCCATCGCCGGCTCACTACAGAGTACGGATATCCTCTCAGCCGCCGTGCTGGCCAAGTGCGGATTCACACACCTTTGAGAACATTATGGAGAATTGTGGTAGCGGGGTGTACAGTAACAGTGTGGCAAGCGGTGGCGGGTTGTATTGATCATTTGACTTGACATGATGATACATTTGCTTTATCACTTGCTTTAACGGTGAAAGAAAACATCATGAGGAAACTTGCATGCCTAAGAGTTCCATAATGTTTTCAAAGGTGTGTTAAGTCTACCAATCTACACATGGCCAGCGTGGTAGCCTATGGCCAAAACCCTTTTCACTCTCAGAGGAGACCCGTACTCTGTAGAGCAGGCGATGGGTTGATCATGATGATGATGACTTTTACTTATTACTTTATTTAAAACTCTACATAAAAAATAATTCAAGCGTTGAATTACCCTGCATTAAACGATCGTTCCGCTGACTTTGCGTACGGCGAGTAGACAAGTGCAGAATCCTGCACAATTGGCTGCCATCCACTTTCCCTGCCCACTGCCGTACCTAATACGGCACACAGCAATATTATCCTCATTATCTGTAACAAGAGATGTTTTCAGTTTAGTAAGTAGGTAGGTATACCCATTGAAGGTTTGTCACATATCTAAATATATAAAAGAAAAAAGTGACTGACTGACTGATTTATCAACGCACAGCTGAAACTATTGGATGGATATGGCTGAAATTTGGCATGCAGATAGCTATTATGATGTAGGCATTCGCTAAGAAGATATTTTCGGAAAATTCAATCCTATGGGAGTAAAATAGGGGGTTGAAATTAATGTAGTCCACACAGCCGAAGTCGCGAGCATAAGCTAGTTAGATAATATATAAAAGGTAAAGCTAACTGACTGATTGACTGAGCTTAAACTGCTGGACGGATCGAGCTGAAATTAGACATCATCATCATCAACCGATAGACGTCCACTGCTGGACATAGGTCTCTTGTACTGACTTCTACACGCCACGGTCTTGCACCGCCTGAATCCAGCAGCTCCCTGCGACTCGTCTGATGTCGTCCGTCCACCTAGAGGGGGATCTTCCAGTGCGACGTCGTCACTCCAACATCTTGAGACCACAACGTCTATCGGTTTTACGAACTATGTGCCCTGCCCATTGCCACGTTAGCTTCGCAACCTGTTGAGCTAAGTCAGTTACTCTAGTTCTCCTACGGATCTTCTCATTTCTGATTTGATCACATAGAGAAACTCCAGTGGCGTGCAGGTCATAGAGGCATAAATGCACTGCTTACCCCAGTTGTAATAGCTCAGTATGCATATTCTTCATTATGGCCAGTGAACAGGCTCCTACTTAACTAGTGCCTACCCTGGCTTCAAACCCTGTGCACGCCACTGAGAAACTCACATAAAAAAATCAGAAATTAACTCAATATATAGTTCTCCTTTTTATAAAGCAGAATGTTACACACAAAACATGTAGGTACACTACTTGCTTTTATCGTTGCTTCCAAGCAACTTTGTCATTTAGAAATTCGTCAATAGTATAGTAACATAATTAATAATATCAATAGAAAGTGTGATTTTTGACAGTTCAGATTAAACACAAACACAGATTAGTATGTATGTGACTCTATTTTTTGCGGCATAGTGCGTAATACCTAACCAGTTCGCAACCGGTCCGCTGGTAACGAAAGTAAAGGTTTCAAACAACGGTGTAGACGGTACGACGGACAGTCTTTATCATGCACGGAAGAAAAAGTGTGAGAGAGTCTTTATGCTATTGTCGACTGTAATAGCTGCATCGCTAGGGTTGTAGCTACAAGGCTAGCTCTTATGTATGTCTGTTTGTTACATATGTGACATCTTTCGACTAATGATACCTAACCAACGGCAACAATAGACGGCGCGCGAGTCGCATTTCAACTCATGTTGGGTATTAAATAGAGTATGATGAATTACTCGTAGAGTACTTGTGATTCCCAGCGCTGGACGATGTATGTAAGTGAAGAAATAAACTTGATCGGGTGTTTGCTATACCGACCAGTAATATGGTAACGCAAAATTTAAAACGCACACTTCTATTGACAATTAAAATTAAATATAAGTTTCGTCACAACAATAATATTAATACCATTTCGATGATTAATACCTATTATTTTATTTATTTATTCGTAAAAGTAAAAAAAGTGGACAGGATAGCACTTACATCTCTATTAGAAATCTTTACCAACGATCCTTGGCAAACAAAAATTGTAGGTGTTATATAAACACTTCATTAAATGTTATATAATATGCATACTATAATAAGCTTACGTAAACATACATAATATTAATAATAATGTTATGATAATTACTTATTAAAATATTTGCTGGTGTCGCGAAACCAATAATTAATCTATGGCTGGTGTCAATGAACACCTACAGTCAGGTAGGTGTTCATTGACACCAGTACAATGGTGTCAATGAACACCTACCTGACTGTAGGTGTTCATTGACACCATTGTACCTGGCTGAGTTTTATAATAGGTAGGTATATCATAAAAGAAAAATTAATCTATTCTCAGCCACTGTCGCGCTACAAGTTCACTTTCAAAGATAGCGAAAGTCAATAAAATATCGTCATCGTAAATACCCGCTTATTATCACATCTCATTAAAGTTGTCAATGAATATGAAATGACTATTGTCTGATTTTTGATTCGGTGAAATTCTAACAGTTGTCATTTTATACATTTGGTATTTGTATGAGAAACAAGGAAACAACACGAAGTTCGATTTTACCCCAAATTACCCTAAATCCTTATCAACACAAAATGCCTTAAACAATGTCTAATATTAAAGGTTTTTTTAATATTAGATGTAGGTAAGGTAGGTAAGGATAAGGTAGATGTCCTTAAAAGTTACTGACATCAATTAATAAATCTTAAATTGTAAACATTAAAAAAATACCACCGTTTTGAGTAAGTATAGGTAGGTAATTATGAAAAATAATGATATTTTATTTTAACAATTTAATACAAACTTACTTACGTCTTTAATTTAGTCTTTAGAATTATTTTTTAAACAAACATTGGGGCCGATTCTCTAGTACACAATCTCTAAACTAAACTAAATTAACAGGTCTCAATCTAGTGCTTTCCTTTTCCGCAAGCAACATTATGAAAGGGATAGCAAATGATTTAGACGTGATATTTTAGTTTAGTTTAGAGATTGTGTACAAAGGAATTAGCCACATTATAAAACTTAAATAAAACTTACGACTTATAATTTTAATCAATACTTTTTTGGCTTGAGTTGAATGTAGAGTATTGGTTTCAATAATAATTAAAATGTTGCTTTTAAGGAAAAATAGGGGTACAAAATGAACTCGAATCGAGGCTCCTTGAGGCATGGTCGGTTAATTACGGTCACATTAAAGGTATTCGCATATTACACAGACTCTACACTAATCTTGCACACGTCGTCACGATTTAATATTGCAACGAACCGCAGCGCAGGTTTACACGATTGGCAAACGGGTCATCCACGTATTATAAACTTATTTCAATTTAATGTCGAAAATTCCACAGGAACATATTATATCGTGTTCGGACTGTGAAATTTTCAACATTTAATTGAAAGATTTTTTACCTACATACATACATTTTCAACCCATCACCAGCTCACTACAGAGCACGGCTCTCCTCTCAAAGAGAAGGGTTTTGGCCATAACCTACCACGCTGGCCATGTCCGGATTGGTAGACTTCACACACCTTTGAGAACATAATGGAGAACTCTTAAGCATGCAGGTTTCCTCACGATGTTTTCCGTCACCATTAAAGCAAGTGATATATAATTACTTAAAACGCACATCACTCTGAAAAGTTAGAGGTGTGTGGCCAGAATTAAACCCGGGACCTCCAATTAGAAGGCGGACATCCTAACCACTAGGCTATCACAGCTTTTTTTACCTGCTTTAAGTTAACCTTCGTTGCTCCCGCATTGGCTTTACGTTGACAACCAGTTCCAATGAAAATTTAATTTCAATTTAAACTCTCATATCCATGCTTTACTGTGAGTCGAGTATTGAGTGAGTGGAGTCAGCGTCGAGTCTGTGTAATGTGCGATTTACATTAAGGCACACATCCGTATTGGGGCGTATAACGCGTTCTCCGCTCCACTGGCGGGTGACCGACATTGGTTTTACGAATCCAAAATTGCGACACGCGTCTATCAACACTTTGTAAGGAAGTAACTAAGAAGCAGACTTAGTGAAAAATCCTCTCACTCTCTCTGCATTATTTTCGCCATTTCTGAGGGCTAAAACTCCACTAATTACAATCAGTAGAAAAATCTGTATGCCGGCCGCGTATAGTTTTTTTCACAGCGAAAGAGTCAAAAAACCAATGATTCAAAATTGTTTGGTTTGAAGCCAAGGTAGACATTAGTTAGATAAGTACTTATTTGCTCATAGTCATAATGAAAAGTGAGCAATGAGCTAAGTAGACTAGGTTAAGAAATGTCTCTTATTATCTCCACACCACTAATCACGATGATAGTAATTTTTTTTCGGGATGATAATACGATGAGCTCCCAGATTCCGTACAACATACCTAATTCGACTAAGAGAACAAGATTTCAACTCTTACAAAAAGAACCTGTAAGGCCAGATCTTAGTTATTTTATAAACGTTGAAATGTTTCTCTGCGTATTGTCCCCAACACAGAGAGGATCGATCAGCAACTATGAACAATGGATCATGGTGGATTTGGCAGTTGGCAGGTAACCTGTTATCTTTTTATAAAATAACGAAGGTCTTGCCCTCGCGGGCTCTTAGTCCATTCGATTTTGCTGTTACTATCAGCTGAAAATGATAATAACCGGGAACTTACGACCGGACTGAATAGGGCTTAACACGTTCTCATACAACTTTAAACTGCCTTTATGAAAATAAAGCTAAAAGATATTTATTGCATCGATTTATATAGTATAACTAGCTGATGCCCGCAATTTGATCCGCGGCTATTTAGGTTTTTAAAAATCCTGCGTGAACTCTTTGATTTTCCAGGATAAAAAGTAGCCTATATCACTCTCCAGGTCTTTAACTATACCCGTACAAAAAATACCGTCGATCCTTTGCTTTATTGCGATTTGATTGAAAGACTAGCCAACAAACCAATAAACCAACAAATCAGCAAACAAACCCACTTTCGCGTTTATAATAAGTATGGGTATTTTATTTTTATTAATTGCTCTGATAACTTTTTATACAACTTGAATTAGTGCGTAATTACATTTTTACCAGCCACGTGTTACCAGCCGAAAAAAGAGTATTATTTGTTCAAAAACTTCTATTAGCACTCGGGATAGTCGGCATAACGTGTTTATGTAACGTAACTGCAGCTCAATTCTAAACTATTAATTACATACCAACTACCTACAATAAAAAAGCCTAATTAAGTATATCAAGTAAATTAATTATTAACTTTCAAATTTCACATCCACAATATTACTTATTTAGAATAGTGCTAAACATACGATATTTAATACATACCTACTAATATTATAAATGCGAAAGTGTGTCTGTCTGTCTGGTAGCTTTTCACGGCCCAACAATTTAACCGATTTTGATGAAATGGTACAGAGTTAGCTTACATCCCGGGGAAGGACATAGGTAACTTTTTATACCGAAAAATCAAAGAGCTCCCACGGGATACCCGACTACGGTGAAGCGAAAAGGAAAGGTTATGATTTTGGCAGTCTATGTATGTATGTTTGTATCTTTGTGTGTTCCACTGTAGCGGATAAGCTACTGGGCCGATTTCGATGAACGAGTCAATTGATTTGTTGTTATAGTCAGGGTGACATAGGCTACATTTTATACGAACAAAATCGATCTGACGGATGCTAAATCCTATATTAGAAATTCATAAGTTACAGATACATAATGTTATGTTCTACACACATAAATAATTATTATAACTAATATGATTATCTCTAGTCTATAAAACATACAGAAAAATTTATCACTTTTATTATGCTAAATCCAAAAAGTGGGGATCTTTAAAAAAAATCTATTGTATTGAGTGGGATATTAAACGAGAGAGAAAAAATACTGAGTTCATAAATAT
The DNA here is from genome assembly GCF_902806685.2 of Maniola hyperantus. Taxonomy (NCBI): domain Eukaryota; kingdom Metazoa; phylum Arthropoda; class Insecta; order Lepidoptera; family Nymphalidae; genus Maniola; species Maniola hyperantus. Next base: position 4,080,919 of record NC_048564.1, read on the forward strand.
AAATTTGGCATAGGTACTATTAAAATATACCATGTCGACAGAAACCCTACTTCTTACTACTATAATATAATATCAGCGTTAAGTTTTTATTATAAAACATCGATATAGTTGATAGTTTAACAGTTGACAGCGTATGTATTGGTTTTTAAAATTGCCGTGGGAGTTTATTTTCTGGAATAAAAATAGTGATATGATTATATCTACAAAAAGTATCCATTTATTTTATAGATGCCTTACACGGAAACGCAGATAGACGCCCTTTATAATATTACTTTGTATGGATTAAATCAACAAAGAGGAATGCAAGTATAACTACATCGTTGTTTTTCAAATATGCGAATTCTGACGTACGTAGATTTCCGTGAATACTATTATATTTTCACATCCAACCGGACGTTACAAACACAGTTTCGAATTTATCTGAAATAGTTAGAGTCCCCGCAGACCACAAACTTTTTATCGGCCGATATTTTGGTCGGTTTCTTAATCAGTATGAAGATGATCAAATTATAATTTGCGCACTTACATACATCTTCATACTGATTTAGAAACCGACCAAACTATCGACCGATAAAAAGTTTGTGGTCTGCGGCGACTCTAATACGACAGTTTGGCGGCAAAATATTATGTATCAATGAAACTTTGTTTATAATTTTATCTTTGCACTAAATTTAGTACAAAGACAAACTTTTAAAAAAATACTTGTTTTCCATACGCGATAAATAGCTATATTTCGGAAACTATTCTTCCTATCAAAATGAACTATAAATAATCTATAGGTAATTAAGTGAAATTTATTTTTAACTAGCTGATGCCCGCGACTTCGTCCGCGTGGATTTAGGTTTTTTAAATCCTGTGGGAACTTTTTAATTTTCCGGGATAAAAAGATTTAGCCTATGTTCTTCCCCGAGATGTAAGCTAACTCTGTACCAAAGTTCATCAAAATCGGTTAAACTGTTGGGCCGTGAAAAGCTAGCAGACAGACAGAACACACTTTCGCATTTATAATATTAGTATGGATTTTTATAATTTTTTTCTTAGCTCTTATAGTGTAGTGTAGGCTTGGTGTGTCTCCAACCGTAAGCCCGGTGTAACACCAGCTTGCGCCAAAACTGCTAACGTTGCACGTTACATTGTATTAATGCATTCTCGATTATTACACGCTTTACGCTCAACATGATCAGACGTTTTATTTCTATCATCATCACCAACACCAATCACCACATGGCGACCCTGCTCTAAGGACTTGAGAAGAAGCGACGGAGGTAGAAAATGGGGAAGAAATATCCCAAGTAAAAAGAAGAAAGAAGAGACCATCGTTGTGGCGCAAAATGCCAATGGCGAGGCCAGCGCTAGGCGACTTTACTCGGAATTGGAATTAAGTGATATTTTATTAATAGTGGTGTTGTCGATAATGATGATGGCTATTGTATGGTATTTTTATAAAAAATGTCAAGAAAAATCAATTAATATCTTACGAAGAGAAATGAATGCAGGCCATATGAATGTTGTAACGAGGCCCCCGGAGATGGTGACTTCAGCGCATATTTGAGCCCCGCGACGCGACGTTCCGAGAAATTTGGCCGACGTGACCCGACCCAGTGTTTGTGAACAGTGTACCTACGATGTGAATGGAATGTACTGTGACCTTTTTCCGAGAACTGCACCTGTTACTTAAGTGCGAACTTATAAAATTAATATATGGAATTAGAACAATTAGATACTATATTAGTGCAATTAAATCAATTAAGGACTTATTTAGTGAAAATCGGACCTAGTAGAAGAAAAGGGGACTTGTTAGTGAAAAAGTACAGTGAGGCAAATAAATGTTATAATAGTTATTTAGAAGTAATAGGGATAGTACAAGAAAAATTCGATAAAAACGAGTATACACAGGACACTCAAAAATATGTATTAGGAATTAAATATAAGGTAGAGAGTTTATATAGGGATATTTTTAATTTGTGTAATTTTCAGGAAACTTCCACAGACAAGATGGAGAGTAAGGTAAGTTTTGATTTGAAAACCGCGGTAAACTTGTTGCCTATTATGACCGACGATGAAAGTGTTACGCAAAAATTAATAGATGCAATTGAACTTTATAATTCGATGTTAAATACCGAAACTAAATGCTTACTTGTGAATTTTATCTTGAAAACACGCCTTTCGCGTAATGCTAAGCTACGCCTTAATACAAAATACGACGATGTAGAATCTTTATTGCGGGACATGAAATTGCATCTGTTAACTAAAAAATCCGATGTAGCGTTACAAAGTAAACTACAATCGACCGTTCAGGCCAATAAGTCGATTGAAGAATTTGGACAGGAAATTGAAAAATTATTCGTAGAATTAACGATTTCACAGGCTGACGGAGAGCCGTCAAAATACGAAATTTTGCGGCCATTAAATGAAAAAAATGCTATAAAACGGTTTGCAGATGGATTGCGGAGCCAAAAATTAAGCACGATCATAGCCGCACGCAACTATAGCACTCTGAAAGATGCAATAAGAGCAGCGGAGGACGAATCCTTAGTGAATCCTCCTCCTCCTTTCATGACATATCAAAGAGGTCAATTTCGTGGTAGACGTGGTTATAATAACTTTAATAGGGGAAGGCCACAATATTATCCAAGGTCATATTATAATAATTCGTATCATAACAACGATCACTTTCATAATAATTCCCAAAGATATTCCTATTATAATCGTGGTTTTTCATCTGCCAGAAATGCGTTCAGGGGTGCAAACCCAACTCGAGGTCGTGGTGTTACATATCAGTGGCAAAATAACAATAGGAGTTCACGAGGAGCTTTTACAAATAGGAATCAGAGGAAAATAAATTATGCTGCTCCTTCGTCAACTGAAAACAACGAGAGTTCAGAAAAATTTTTTCGTCCCTAAATTCATTTTATCAGGAAATAGCATAAATTGGGTGAATTTTAGGCGTTACGGTCAGACAGTAGACTTATTAGTGGATACTGGAGCATCAATTTGCGCTATTAAGCGTAGTTCATTAAATAAACTTAGAAATCAACCACAATTTTATGCTGATGAGTTTGAGATTCATGGAGTTGGTGGCGGTCTTATGTCAGAAGGTTATGTATTTTTAGATCTCTACAGCTATGGCAAAAAATTCATACAAAAATTTTATGTGTTTCGTAATTTACCATGTAATTCATCTGGAATTTTAGGACAAGACTTTCTGTTAAAATACCGTGGGATTGTGAACTATAAAAATAAGTGTTTAATATTAAGGAATAGATTTAGTACTGTAAGATTAGCACTTAACTTTGATGACGTGTTAGAAATAGAACCTAGATGTGAAGTTATTAAGTATATTCCTACTAATCTTAATAAAGATTGCGTAATTGTAAGCGATGAAGTGGCTAATGGTGTATTCATAGCGAATTCAATTTGTTCGCCAAAAAATGGGTGTTTACCTGTTAAGATATTAAATACAACAGAAAATAAAGTAGTTTTAAGAAATATTAAGCCTATTGTGCATGATGCAGATGAGTATTATATAAGTAAGTTTAGTTCTAGTTTATTAAGCCCGTCACGCACGCGTGAATTATTTTCTTTATTAAAGTTGGAATCTTATTTGAATAAGGAAGAACAAAGTACAATTGAAAATATTTGTGCTAAGTATAGTGATATTTTTCACTTACCAAATGATAAATTGAGTGTAACGAATATTTACAAGCAAGACATTAAATTGAAAGACAATACTTCAGCGGTTTATAGTAAACCATATAGGTTACCCTTTGCACAAAAACAAGAAATTAAAAAACAGGTTGAAGAGTTACTTAAAAATGATATTATAGAAGAGTCAGTTAGTGATTGGTCAAGTCCATTACTTATAGTTCCAAAAAAGGTAGATAAATCAGGTGAAAGAAAATGGAGAGTTGTTATAGATTATAGAAAGCTTAATGATAATATAAAAGATGACAAATTCCCACTACCCAATATCACAGATATTCTAGATTCGTTATCAGGTTTCATATATTTTTCACATCTTGATTTATCGCAAGGGTATTATCAAATTGAATTAGATCCAGAAAGTAGAAAGTATACTGCTTTTTCGACTGATCAAGGTCAATATCAAATGAAAAGACTGCCTATGGGTCTGAAAATCAGCCCAAGTGCTTTTTCTAGAGCAATGACAGTAGCTATGGCAGGATTGAATTATGAAAAATGTCTGATATACCTAGACGATTTAATAGTTTTAGGTAGAAATTTGGAAGATCATAATAAAAATTTAATTACAATTTTTGAAAGACTTCGAAAAGTTAATCTCAAGTTAAATCCTTCAAAATGTGAATTTTTGAAGAAGGAACTTTTATATTTAGGCCATGTTATTTCAAACAGTGGAATTTTACCAGATCCAGAAAAGGTGAAAGTGGTAAAGAATTATCCGGTTCCAAAATCAACTGATGATGTAAAACGTTTCGTAGCATTCGCTAACTACTATAGAAAATTCGTAAAAAACTTTGCAGATATTGTCTTACCTCTAAATAAACTCGCAAAAAAAGATGCAATTTTTAATTGGTCATCTGAATGTGAAGAAGCTTTTAACACATTAAAAAATATTCTAATTAATCCTCCAGTATTGAGTTATCCAGATTTTTCAGAAAATAATGAATTTGTTTTAGAAACAGACAGTTCAGGTTTTGCAATAGGTAGTGTATTATGCAATAAAAACGGTAAACCAATCGCTTATGCGAGCAGAAATCTAAATAAAGCAGAACTAAATTACCCGATTATAGAAAAAGAACTACTAGCTATAGTATGGTCAGTAAAATATTTTAGGCCTTATTTATATGCTCGTAAATTCAGGATAAAAACAGATCATAAACCATTAATATATTTATTTGGAATGAGAAATCCTACCAGTCGTTTAACAAAATTTAGACTTTGTCTGGAAGAGTATGATTTTGTTGTTGAGTATGTAAAGGGAAAGAGTAATGTAGCTGCAGATGCATTATCTCGTATGATTGTGGAATCTAATGAGTTGAAGAGTATGAATGAGAAGTATGTAAGTGAGAAGAATGTTAATGTGATGACACGTGCTCAGACTAAGAAAGCGAGAGAATGTGAGAATAATAATATTATTACAAACAAGGACGTACCGGCATTTAGACAACATGTAGACAACGTAAGGACTGATCAACCTAACGTTGTTGAGATACTAAAAAAGACTACTAATGACACGGAACTGACATTAATCGATAAGAGAAAGTGGTTAGATATTTTAAATAATTAAAGACTAAATAAACGCGTTTCAAGAAATAAAAACTACATGTACGTTAAGGAAAAGTTGACTATATATTCATGTTTGAACCCAAATTCTTTATCAATAAGGACGCGAGACGACTTGTTGAAAGAATTGGAAGATATGTGTGAAGAGATAAATATAAAAGAGCTCGTTATAATTAAAAATGAAGATAACTTGAAAATGATTAAAACAATGTTAAATAAAATAAAAGATGATAAAAGTAAAAATAAAGAAAATCTTAGGTTTTGTGTAATAAATAATGTGGAGAGAATAAGTGATAATGATAAAAAGAAACTTATATTAAATGATTTCCATTTGTTACCTACAAGTGGACATGCAGGAGTAAGGAGAACACTTAACAATATTAAAAAGTATTATTATTGGCCAGGGATGGAAACAGATGTCATCGAGTTTATTAAAAAGTGTATTAAGTGTCAAAAGTGTAAGCATCATAGATATATTCGAGAACCTCTAACTGTAACTACGACAGCATCTTCAGCTTTAGATAAAGTATTTTTAGATATTGTTGGTCCTATAGATAAAGATGATTTTGGATATAAATATATACTAACAATTCAATGCGAATTAACAAAATATTTAGAAGCATACCCATTAGTTACAAAATCAGCTGAAGAGGTTGCTAAAATTTTTGTGGAAAAATTTATTTTATCTTACGGCGTTCCAAGGATTATTGGCACGGATAGAGGATCTGAATTTATTAGTTCTATAATGAAAGAAACTTGTACAATTTTAGGTATTGAAAAAATGTTATCGACTGCTTATCATCATGAATCTATTGGTGCGTTAGAGAATACACATAAAGGGTTAGGTAATTTTCTTAGAATACAAACTAACGGTTTTCCAAATTCATGGAGTTCTTGGATTCCCTTTTGGAAATTTTCGTACAACACAACAGTTCACAGTGAAACTAAATATACTCCTTATGAATTAGTATTTGGCCATGCATGTGTATTGCCTAACAATCTGACATCAAAAGTTGAACCTTTATATAACTTTGAAAATTATCCTCTTGAACTTAAATATAGATTACAAAAAGCTCAAAGTGATGCGAGAAATAATTTAATTAAAAGCAAGGAAGCAAGAAAATTTAAATATGATATAAAAATAAATCCAATCCATTACGAAAAGGATGATTTGGTTTTGGTTAAGCAAGAGAATACTAAAAAGCTAGAAAATTTATATAAAGGTCCATACCCAGTGGTAGAAGATGTATCTCCAAATGTTAAGATAATTATAGATAATAAAATTAGATTAGTGCATAAGAATAGAACTATTCCTTTTTATGATTAAGTTCTTTATGTGTAAGATTTCTTTATTTGTTTTTTTTCTTTCAAAAAAAAAAAAAAAACGGTAGAGGTGTAGTGTAGGCTTGGTGTGTCTCCAACCGTAAGCCCGGTGTAACACCAGCTTGCGCCAAAACTGCTAACGTTGCACGTTACATTGTATTAATGCATTCTCGATTATTACACGCTTTACGCTCAACATGATCAGACGTTTTATTTCTATCATCATCACCAACACCAATCACCACAATAGTTTTTGCAGAAATCGCAAGAAACTAAGAGAGTTTTTCCAAATAGAAAAATTTCATGCAAAGTAGGTAGTCATATTTCCACAACTATAAATTTTATCACAATGATTTACAAACCATTTTGTAGGTAATATATTAGTTAACTTACAAAGGTTATTTTTGCGATTGATGGATTCTAACTTTAACAGTTTTTGTGAAAATCACGCAATGCCTTGCTGGGGAGACATTCGAAGGGAGACTTTTGAGAAAACATGTCTTAAGGCGTAAGAAACACATGTGCCAAAAATCAAAACTACGTAGTTTTGTTTTTTGGTACATGTGATTTTATTTGTTTCGAGGTTTCATTCAAACTTTGCATAAATCGCCTGGGCTAATACCCTCTGGGAGGGGGTAGGACCCCTAAATATTGGTAGGACTCAGCAGATTCTATTGCCAATTAAACTTTGTGTATAACTATACACAAAGTTTAATTAAACTTTGTATATAACTATACACAAAGTTTTATAAATTTGATGTACATATTTTGCCTCAAAAATATGCTATTTTTCCTGTTTTTCAAGTTATTGAAATCTAGGTAAATACATTTTAAAACTACCATTTCTGCTAAATGAATATCATGTTACAAAATGATATTTATTCAGCATGAATGTTAGTTTCTGCTAAAGGAATTTCGACTGTTCGACCGTGAAAAGGTCGAAACTGTATCGTTATAGAAAAAATATTTTATAGCATTACTTTGCAGTATTTTCATATTAAAATAGTATTACAATCATTTTTTTATTTTAATTATAAAAGTGAATAAAGCAAGCCAATATGTGACACATTTTGATTTTATAATTAGTATTTTAAGCTATGAGAGAAGATAAATCTATTTATGTATGAAATAGCCCTTGTAGTCAAATTATTAGTACATTTTAATATACCTATGTACTAATAATTATATACTATATATTATTTTATATTTCTGTTGTTTTTTTTGTTCCTGTTACTTTAATTTTTGTTGTTCAGTGTTATTTTAATTTCTGTTGTTTCTGTTATTTTATTGTTTGTTGTTTTTTTAAATATGATAAAAATGAGAAAAATACATAAATGAAAGTAAAAAAAAATATGTACTAATAATTTGGTTAGAAGCCTGATATAATTTTGATGTATTACAGGGTAAACATATAATTCGGAACCAAAGTTATAACATATACACCTTATACATAAATAAATAATTATTAATTTCCACGGTTAATTGATTAATTGTTCAGAATAATATACTGATTGATCTACGATTATACTAATTCAGTGTATTTTATTGCTTATTCGCTTGTTACCTCAGATCCGCATTTGTAAAACACTAGCTGATTCCCATGACTTTTTCCGTGTGGATTTAAGTTTTTTTAAATGGAAATGGGACAAAAAGTAACCTTCTATGGTCGGGATAGGTTGCGAGATGAAAGCTATTTCTCTATTAAATTACATCAAAATCGGCGCGGATGGGCCGTAAAAAAGCAACAGACTGTCATATACAGTTTCGGGTTTAAAAAAATTCTAGAGCTTCACACTAGCTTTTTCTGCTTAGTATAAAGTTTTTCCAAAGGTTCTCACCGCATTTCTTAGTGAAAACAATAGTGAATACGCGTTTTCTAGGCAAACGCGTCCCATCTTTGGCCACGTCATCACTGCCCATCTGGTTATTGTGGTCAAGCTATGTACCTATACTATACCTACTAATAAATAAAATTGAAGTGTGCGTCTGTATTAAACTCATATGGTTATTTGAACTGTACTATAACTGAATCACATGTTTTTAAAATTTTTGTCTGTCTGTCTGTTTGAACGGGCTAATCTTCGGATCGGCTGCACCTGTTTTGACGGGACTTTCACAAGTAGAGTAATAATCAAGGAGTAACAAAGGCTACTTTTCATCCGACTTTCAAAAAAGGAGGAGTTTTGTTTTTTCCAATCAATCTTCAAGATTTCTGAAACTATTTAACAATTTTTTTAATCGACAGAGAAACTTAGCGACATATCATCATAAAAATGTGGATTCCAACTCCTCAATCCTGATGCTGTACGGAACGTGACACCAAAAATTGATGGGATTTAGAAACTGTTATAAAAAAAGTTATATAAGAATTATTAGCTTACTAAATGGCAGTTATGTCGAACACAGACACACTTGTACTTTATTTATATGTATAGATACATAGATTTTTCATTCCACCCGTAACTAATGAGTGCATGCTGTAAATGTAGTGTTAACATTCCAGAAATGGTAGACCGGCACCGATAAATGTACGTCAATTACGAACGCGTTGATTTATTGTCCGTATGTCTATGATAGTAACTAGTACATTACTTAACCCCCCGTTCCCACTTGTCGTTTGTCGGGCCCAGGTTAAAATCGGATGTTCCAGCGGCATAATATTTTATATGAAGCTACTAGCAGATGCCCGCGACTTCGTCCGCGTACTGGTTTCTCATGAGATCTGAAATCCCCTTAGGGGAGGAATTTAGTTAGATCCTTTCTTATCTGATACCTACCCCCTAGAAATAGCCTACATTTCAAATTTCAAGTAAAAATAACAATTGTTAAAACTTATCTATAAAAACATTGCCCCCCTATTTTACCACCCTTAAGGGGGGAATTTCCCAAATTAAATTATACAGATTTTTATTATTTAAAGCTAATAACCTAAATGTCGATTTTCACGTCCGTTTCAAAACCGTTTCTTAGCTGACACCTACGTTCTAGAAAGAACCTACCTTGCAAATTTCAAGTTTGTAGGCTTTAGAGTTTCTGAGATTTCGTGATTAGTCAGTCAGTCAGTGAGTGAGTGGTATTTCTCTTTTATATATTTAGATTTACACTTGAAACCGATTTTGTATGAAAATGTATTGCCACTGGAACATCAAGCGACAAAGTGGGAACGGGGGATAAGTGTCCCCCGACGGGTGAGGGTAAGTAACGACGGACGAGTAAGTGACGGGTCTTATAAATAGGAGGCCTCGAGTTCAATTCCCGGCGGGGCAATTTAGTAATTTCTAAATTGTCTCTGGTCTTGTCTGCTGTCTCCCACTAGCTGTAGCTGTTTATCCCCGACTGGCAAAATCGTGTTGTCAAGTGATTAAGCGTTCCGGTACGACGCCGCGTAGAAACCGATCGGGGTTATGGGTTTGATGAGACTGCCATAATACCCCATCTAAGTTAGCCCTCTTTTATCTTAAACTGCATCATCACTACCATCAGGCGAGTTCGCAGTTAAGGGTTACCTTGCACCGAAAATTAAATATGCCACCTTATGTACACGCCACTCTTAACCAGTGTTGTGTCCCCAGTCAAATACTAAAAGGTGAAACATATTAAATCCCTACTTAATACTGGATAGCCTACTAAGGCGAAAGTATTTCAGCCTAATCAGTTTACCGATTTTAGCGGAAATTCGTAAGAGATAGCTCGCATTCTGCAGACTACTTTTTATCTCGGAAAATCGGAGAGTTCCCATTTCATTTCATTTCATTTATTATTCATGCATTCCAATATTGATTATATACTTAAATTATTAGCTCTCTAGGAATAATAAAATACGCGCGAACTGCGACATGGAAATCATGTAGTAAGTAATAATAAGTGTGCACTGAGCAATTCGAGCTGCGAAATAATGCACAAAAGTATTATTCAACGCACGTGGATTGTGGCGAGTGTTAGTAAAAGCGTTAGCATTGTAAACAACGCCCGATGTGGACGCGGGTACGAATCGTTCGAGAGAAATTATTCCGACGCTTACGCAATACTTAGTGCTTCCGGACTATGGACACAGAGTAATTTATCTATCTGTATATATAAGACTAGCTTATGCTCGCGACTTCGTCCGCGTGGACTACTCAAATTTCAAACCCCTGTTTCACCCTCTTAAGGGTTGAATTTTTAAAAATCCTTTCTTAGCGGATGCCTACATCATAATAACTATCTGCAAGCCAAATTTCAGCCCGATCCGTCCAGTAGTTTGAGCTGTGCGTTGATAGATCAGTCAGTCAGTCATTCAGTCAGTCAGTCACCTTTTCCTTTTATATATTTAGACTAGCTTATGCTTGCGTGGTGTGGACTCCGCGTGGACTACATAATTTCACAAAAGGTTGAATTTTCAATATATTTTGTTTTTAAGAATAATAATCTACAATAGTCATTTGTAAAGTAAAGTCTAACAAATATAATTGTAGGTGTCTAAGCCAGTGCATAACATACATATTTTTTATACTTATTTCTAGTGTCTTTTTTCGTTTTTATTATAGTTCAAACACGTTACGTTGCATTCACATTTTCATAACTCTTACATTGTAAGATGTTAGCTATTCCTGCCGTTTAAATATTAAACAGACCTACAAACTAACTATTTATAAATACTAGACGTATTAATAGTAGTTTAGTACGTATATTATTAGTAGTTTAGTGCTGTGATAGCCTAGTGGTTAGGACGTCCATAATCGGAGGTTGGGGGTTCGATCCCGGGCACGCACCTATAACATCGTGAATATACCTGCATGCCTGAGAGTTCTCCATAAAGTTCTCAAAGGTGTGTGAAGTCTACCAATCCGCACATGGCCAGCGTGGTAAACTATGGCCAAACCCCTTCTTACTCTGAGAGGAAACCCGTGCTCTGTAGTGAGCTGGCCATGGATTGATCATGATGATGATAATATTATTAGTTTGTACGTCTGTCAGTTATTAGGTATTGTTAAAAATATAATTACATTTTTGGTTACCTAAATTAATATATTTTTATTAAAATTTCACAAAATTACTTTACTACACAAAAGTCTACATGCTATGTTTGCTCGGCTTTTATAGCTAAAGCATTTGTCATAGTAATTTTACATGAGTTATTTTTTGTGAATTAGTAACTCTAAGCGGATACTAAGAAGAGATAAGATAGCTTATCAGTACATTAGGCCCTCAGGCTGAATGAACGAGTTTCCTGCAAAGCCAATGAATGGGCGCCATTATACCTTGCGGCTATATAACTTTCATATTATGTATTCTATAAGAGTATGCGAATAATATAAAAAACTGGCCAAGTGCGAGTCAGGCTCGCGCACCGAGAGTTCCGTACTACAGTCGTATTTTTTTGTCATTTTGCACGATAATTCAAATCTATGATGCATAAAAATAAATAAAAATCTGTTTTAGAATGCACATGTGAAGACCTTTCATATGATACCCAACTTGATATAGTTATCTTAGTTTGAAATTGAAAATACTTAATATTAGTTCATGACTACAATTTTTTTGTGTGATGTAACCACAAATTCACAGTTTTCAGATTTTTTCCCGAATGTCTGCTATAAGACCTACCTACCTGCCAAATTTCATGATTCTAGGTCAACGGGAAGTACCCTGTAGGTTTCTTGACTGACTGATAGACAGACAGACAACAAAGTGATCCTATAAGGGTTTTGTTTTCCTTTTGAGGTACGGAACCCTAAAAAGAACTTTACGCTGCGCTGTAACAAGCTACCTATTTTTATATTTCCAGATGTCAACTGACTATTTCTGAGGAAAAAAATTCTCACTAGCATAATATTCCTAGCCTAGCCTATTAATATTATCAAGACAAAAGCAAACAACATATTATATAAAAAACGATTACGTAAAATATCATCATAAGTCATCGGACCATAAAATCAATACGCCATGATAATATTTGTGTTATACCGTATATCAATCTATAATATTAATCAGTCTGCTTTCACTCATTCGTGTTATTAAAATCGTCGGTACTCGTTTCAACTAATACCTACGTAGTGTAATGCATAAAAAATGACTCTTCACGCGCCATTTTAACTTTTTGTCATCTTTTGTGTCAAATTTCATGTCAAAAGTACGATTTTAGTTCTTATTTTAAAGGTGAACCGTACTTTGGACAGTTGAGTTGACCCACAGAGTTAAATAGGCACGTGAGGAGTCATTTGTTACGGACTTTTCTTTATTAATATTGCTGCCTTATTCTGTATTCTACCACTCTAGAAGCTTATTTAATACTTTTCTTAAAGACTGCGATTAGCGATCATACTTGATGACGCCTTTTCAATTATTATGATGCTTACTAAACTAAGCGGCGCAAGACCATGGCGTGTGAAAGTCAACAAGAAACCTATGTACAGCAGAGGACGTCTATCGGTTTATAATGATCATCATCATCATGGTCAACCCATCGCCGGCTCACTACAGAGCACGGGTCTCCTCTCAGAGTGAAAAGGATTTTGGCCATAGTCTAACACGCTGGCCATGTGCGGATTGGTAGACTTCACCACACCTTTGAGAACATTATGGAGAACTCTGGCATGGAGGTTTCCACACGATGTTCTCCTTCGCCGTTAACGCAAGTAATATTTAATTCATTAAAACGCACATAACTCCGAAAAGTTAGAGGTGCGTGCCCGGGATCGAACCCCCGACTTCCAATTAGAAGGCGGATGTTCTAACCACTATAATAATGATGATGATTCGCTATTATGATGTAAACATCGCTTAGAAAGGATTTTTCAACCCCTAAGGGGGTGAAATAGGTGTTTTTAAATTCAATATCGTTTTAGTTTTCTGTCAGTCAAAGTTAAATGATTAAAAAACTGACTCATTTAAGTTTTCAATGAATTCATTCATGCAGAAATAATAATATCCTTAAGCAGTTTTTATGTAATTATTTATCAGTCTTTATTACTCACCTACTTCTTTTGTGTTGGGTTATGTATAACAATTTGTAATACGTTGAAATTCTGGCATTTGTATTCATGTATTATAATGCTATTCATTTATTGGAGCTAAACCTAACTGCGAAGGCTGATCGACCTAAAGTGGATCTCGCATCAGAGATCGTACCTACTTATAGATTAGTGGATCTCGGCTGCCAACTAAAAACAAACTTGTAACTGGCTGATAAAAGATAAATAAATAGAAACAACTAGCTGACGCCCGCGAAGCGTCTACTTTATCGTTTTATAGGGCTTAGTTGTTTAGGTTTTTATTGTATGATTTTCAAAAAGAAAAACACCTAATGTTTTTATTTCTTTTGTTGAATATATCAATGAAAAAGTAAAATAAAGAAGATACCTATTAAAATTCTTTACAACACACGATTTTGCTGTAAATATCTCTATCCTCAAACCGGGGTCAAGCCCTAAAATAAACACTTCGAAAGCGTATTGAGTATTCACCACTGTCACAGCAAGTCATTATCCGAGAAGGCCAATGTCAATGCCGACCAATCTATTATTAGGAGCATCTATTAGGCTTTCTATCTATTTTTAACAATATAATTATCTATTCAGTCTAAAGTAAAAAAGTTTTTTTTTTTTTTTTAAAGAATATTAGCCATGTTAAATGACTAATATTCCCCTTTTCTCTCCAACTAAGCGACAGGCTTGTGCTAGGAGTAGGTACGACAATAGTGCAACGGGCGGGGTTTGAACCGTCGATCTTTCGGTTTTCAGTCCACTCCTTTACCCGTTGAGCTATTGAGGCTCTGAAATATATATTAAAATTTAAAATATATATTTTTAATTGTACCTAGGTTTTTAATGTAAACAATATTTACTGTTCTCCAAACCACACGTGTCTGTCAAAACAATATTAATTACTTAGAGTAGTTGCCGCAAAATCCAACCAATACCAATTTCGACGGATTGACAGCACACGAACAAAGTAACCTTTTAAATAGGGAGTGAAACTAACCAAATAGGTCATACCGTTCGGGATTTAACAGAGGTAGGTTTTCTCTGTAACGTAGCCACCATTAAAATAGGATTTTTAAAACTCCACCTGTGCCGATACATGACAGCTAGGTGAAAGAAAGGTTTGATACCTATCTGGTACGATCAATTATTCAAATGCGTGTTATAAGGCTCGCATATTATGGGAATAATTTTCAGTGATCGATAGAGAACGCCTTTTTGCGGGAGGTTTTATAACTCTGGTGATTATTAATTCTTCTTTTCATTCACTCACTCTTGGCAGAATGGTCAAACGAGCAGGTTGGTTATCTGATGCTTCCACTGTTTATGAACATTTGCAGCACCAGAGGAACCAACAAGGCGTTGCTGGCATTCAGGATACGGGGATGGGAAGGGGAGATTACGAGTAGCCACGAGTAGCTCTCTAGCTCGCAGCCGGAACGCATGGAATGCTTTACTGATTACGACTAGAGTGTGGTCGCTAACCAGGCGGATTCGGAATGGAATCCTACTTTAAAGCAAACATACCTTCGAGATTAAACCATGCGGTATTAAACACAGGGACTCATAGGGAAATTACTATTATATAATGAAGAAATGAACGAAATCTTTAGAATTCGATTAACTAAATTATATTGTTATCTTCTAAGTATTCTAATTCAACTGGCTTCCAGTAGCTCAGGGAATCCTAGTTCGGGGGCTAGGAATATCGACAATTAATGTTTTTTCTGTTTCTTTTTTATATCTACTTACATCTAATAAGAAACCTACTTATTTGTTTTAATGTTTACTTGTTAACTGTAATCTGTTTATGTACTTTTAAGTAAGTTATTTACATTAATTGTATCTACCTATTTATATTCGGGCGAAAGACTGGCTTCCCATAGCACAGGGAATCCTAGTTTGGGGACCAGGAACTTTGCATTGCTACTACCAGGGTTATGTATATATACCTTGTAAATTGTTATCAAATAAACTAGCTATCTGAAAGCCAAATTTCAGCCCGATCCGTCCAGTAATTTGAGCTGTGCGTTGATATATTAGTCAGTCAGTCAATCCTTTTATAAATTTAAAGATAAGCCCAAAGAATGCATGACGATAGCCTTTGATTTATTCTTATACCGCCGTTTTCATTTACTTTCCATCAATACGTGAATTTTATTTCGATGCGTTTTTGGTGTCTTTACTGCTGCATAACGACCAGTCAATTTAAGTGATCCCACCTCGAATACTGTTTGTCGACCGAGATTTCGACTAATAAAAATGCACCTTTAGTATTCTCGACTGATTATATTTATCTGGGGCACAAATTAAATATTTTCACATTTTTATGCTCAAGGAAACCGGTAAAATACGACAGGATAACAAATTACCGTTACAATGATTATATTAAACAGGTTTTGCTTCCATAAATATACAAACTTCACTTAAAATTGTAGAGCAAAGGACATGCACCAACAAGATTAATTACGACAACTAAAAGTATGACTACTAGTATACTCTAAAATATCACTACGCGAGAACTGTAACTTTTCCTGAATATATTAGATACTAGTCTGCCCGCTATTTTATCCACTTGGATTCAGGTAAACCTGTGGGAACTCTTTGATTTTCCAGGATAAAAAGTATGTATCCTTTGTCACTCTCCAGGTAACCTACCCATGCAAAAAATTACGTCGATCGATTGGTCCGTTGCGACGTGATTGAAGGCCAATAAACCAACAAACAAACACATTATCGCATTTATAATAACATAATATGGTAGGTATGGATTTTGGGTATGGGTATGGTAGTGGTATATAATGACCTTTCCTTTCAGTTGAAACGTTACTCCATATTGGACACATTTTTTCTTGAAGTAATTTTGTCAAAAATATTGATATTATTATTAAAATTCAAACTTCAAAATTCAAATAATTTATTCAAAATAGGTAATTACTTAGTTACACTTTTTGACGGTCAGTTTTTGGATTTGTAAGATATAGTGGTGATAATTAATTATCACGCTAACTCAAAACTAAAGCTACGAGGATTCCAAACGCGCTCAGGTCTGAGAGGAGCCCACAACGAACTCATCATCATATGTCATCATCATCATTGTTATCATTGTTATAAATTATCATTATTGTGATATGAAGCATAAACAATCGTGAACCGTGAACAGATTGGAACCTCTAGATTCTAAATTTTATTTCCATTCCATTTTATTGAAATAAAATATAATATGATTTCGATAAAATGAAATCTAAAATGATATAAAATCTAGAATCTAGAAAAATCTTTTAGACTGAATACTTAATATAAAACGTTTTATTACCTGGTATCAATTTAAAAGCTTCTCATTCTGATAAGAAGTTATTCCTAGAAATTTTTATAAAAGTAGCTGCTTATACAAATGTAATACTGTTTTAGTCAGTTTCTATTAGAATATCGAGTTGCATAATACGATGAACCATCTTTTCTGATATTTTCAGATTACTATATTTTTTACGCTAGTATTTTAAAGAGCTGTGATAGCCTAGTGGTTAGGAAGTCCGCCTTCTAATCGGAGGTCGGGGGTTCGATCCCGGGCACGCACCTCTATCACCGCGATATCATCTTACAATTCCAACAACCGACAGTCAAAAAGTGTAATTTATTACCTATTTTAAATAAATTATTATACTGTTATCAAATCAATGAGTTATGTCGACGAGCGTAAAAAATGACTTCTCACGCGCCACTTAAAAATTCGTATGTCAAATTTCATGACAAAAGTACGATTTCAGTCCTTTATTTTACATTAGACTTATCAACAGATTACTACAATCGGCTATTTGTTGAAACGCATAGTAATTAAAGATAATCGATTTCTAAAAAACATCAATACTATCACAGTAAAATATGTAAAATCAATCCAATTCGCTGAGCAAATACAACTCGCAACGCACCCGCATATAAAACGCACGAAAGACCTGTTACAAGACGTTTAAATAAATCGACTTACGGTTAAGCCTCGACTACTCGAAACAGTTGAGACGCGTGCGCGCACCACTCCCACAAGAACCACTGACCAGGCTGCGTGGTCACAAAGACACCCCTCTCTACCAGCTCCACTTTAGATCACCGATAATCAAGACTCGTGACACAAAAATGACATTTGGCAACCACATTACGTTATGTGTAGAACAGTGTGTACAGAATTGATATACTTACGTATGCACTAAGAGCCAGCACGTGCCATACCTTCGTCATTTTATAAAAGCTGAAAGTTTTACTGCTTGCTGTCCCCAAGTCCCAACACAGGGAGGAATATGCGACTATGAATTTTGAATCATGGTAGCTTTGGGAGATAACGGGTAATAAAAGTGTAAAAAGCTTAGGTCAAAGTTTTTTTTTTTTTTTTTTCTTCGGATTAGTGTTAGAAATTACATCATGCATTTCCAGACAGTATGATGGCGACCCCCTGCTAGACGCCCTTAAAGTTTAATAAATTATTAAAGTTCTTCACTAAGCCACCATGATCCAAACTTCATTCAGAGTCGCTAATCATTCGTCCCTGTGTTCGAAACTGTCAGCTTTTATAAAATAACGAAGATCTTTCACGCGCTGGCTCTCTCTATACTGGATTACCCGTCCTGGACATTCGCTGTGTTCAAAGAGTATGTAATTACTACATTTTTGCTGTGTCCAACTTAAAAGTAGGTACGGATCATACAGATTTTTATTTGGTTTGACTGTGACATATTAAAATGCGAGGTGCAGTGGGGTGCGAGGAGCGGCGCTTTAAAAACGATTAACTTGGAAATAAGCGCTTACTGAGTGAGAATTTAAAATACAATAATACTCATATTATTAAAACAAAAATAGACAGTAAGTAGCTATGTTGTATGGGTAAAAACTATCGCTATCTACCTCGTTCACTCTACCAAAAACGTTTTCTGTCGTACTCTAGGTATACCTACTCAGCCCACGCGTGGTACCATTTTATGTTCTGACTAGCCTGCGGGGCTTAAGGTTTTTAAAAATCCCTTGGGAACTTTTTATTTTCCGACATAAAAGTAGCCTATATCAGTCTCCAGTCTTCCAGGTCTTTTTAACTATAGCCATGCGAAATATCACGTCAATCCGTTGCACCGCTCGCGCTTCTCCAAGTCTCTACCCGGTTTCTCCACTCCTGTCCCGCTGGCTTCTAGTTTTTAAATCACCACGACTTAGGAATGCAATTCCTTACAGCATCAGGGTTGAAGTGTTGGGTCCTCGAATACAACGATAGTCTTTATTTGGTCATCATGATCAACCCATCACCGGCTCACTACAGAGCACAGGTCTCCTCTCAGAGTGAGAAGGGTTTTGGCCATAGTCTACCACGCTGACCAAGTGCGGATTGGCAGACTTCACACACCTTTGAGAAAAACTATGGAGAACTCTCAGGCCTGCAGGTTTCCTCACGATGTTTTCCTTCACCGTTAAAGCAAGTGATATTTTAATTACTTAAAAACGCACGTAACTCCGAAAAGTTAGAGGTGCGTGCCCGGGATCGAACCCCCGACTTGCGATTGGAAGGCGGACGTCCTAACCACTAGGCTACCACAGCTTTATTTGGTAGGTACCTCCAATATCAATTTATACCCGACAATTTCTAAATCCCATCAGCTTAGGTGGTCAGGTCCTGTGCAGGATCAGGATTGAGGAGTTGAACAAATAAAATCATTTTTTTTTTAATTATTCTCTTTAATAATGAATTCTAGCCTTATAAACTACCACTATACAAAAAAAACACATCATATTATTTATGACTAGAGCCAAGACCCTATTCTATGTATTTCGTAGTATAGTAGGTATGTGTATTAAGTTTGCTCAACCTCCTGTCAAAGTTAGATCACGAGACAAGTGTCCGGATGCTGCGTCTAATGATAGTATAATTTACACAGCGTAGATAAACGTGTTCAATTAGACGGCTTTGTATATCGTATTGGCTAACGTGATAATTATTTGTAACTAGCTGATACTCGCGAATTCTCCCGCGTGGATTCACGTTTAAAAAATCTCGCGTGATCTCTTTGATTTTCCGGGATAAAAAGTCGCCTGGACTTTAACTATAACTTGGCTGCATTGTGGCGAAATTGAAAAACAAACCAACATAAAAACACTTTCGCGTTTATAATATGGTTAATGGCCTATGTTATGCCAGGGAAATTTTCGGAAAAATTCTTGCAGAGCTAGATTTTGTATGAACCTTGTTTGGATTGAAGTGTCGCTAAAATGCACGTTATAAAAACCATCAAAAACGGTTTTTCATGAATCCATGTATTCAGTACCCTTACTTTTACAGTAAAATTATGTTCCTATTATAAAATATTAGGAAATCTTTATTTCATCACTGCTTTTTAATTATCATAAAAACTATAGGGGAGAATACAAGAAAAGTTTATTGTTTAAAGTTTGTTTTTAAAATAAGATTTTTATGTGGACACTTCCGCTACAAATAACGAAATGTCATATTTGTGTGTTCGTTCGTTCATCATTGTGTGGCATCTATCCGATTAGTTGTAACTTATGACAGTTGTTGTTGACACTTACGTGAAGGTTTCTGACACTTCTATCAACCTATGTGGCGCAGGAGTCATTCAAACACAGTAGGTTGCATTGCTAGTGGGCACTAGCCATTATTTTGCAAAATAGTACCTACAAAGTGGAAGTGGAAGTGGCAGTCACAATCGAGACGCGTGCGCGAACTGACTCCCTTGAAAAAGGACCACGGATGGGTTCGAAACTAGTCGGGCTAACGTCGACTAAACACGTGAGTAAAGCCGGGACAGATATTATATACAAAGTGGAAATTGCTTAAGTATAATTTCTCTTTAGTAAAAAGAAGTTCGAAGGTTTTGCAGCCCTACAAATACGAAAAGAAATTTTTTCTTTTATTTTTCATTTGTATTTTCATAAGTTGTTTCTTAGATCGCGTATCGGAGCATTTAAATTAAATTTATAGAAAAATTAATTTGCTTTATGAGATTTCAAAAGAAATTGCATATCTTTCTTTCCTACAATTTTAATTATACTTGGATCAAAGTCTAGTTTTTCTTTTAGATAAGTAATGATTTTGAAGTTGAAACACTTCTTTAGTAGCGTTGTGATTTGAAATTAGATGAAATGAATAAGCGAGATTAAAGTAAGGCAAACATATACATTTATAAGGATTTAGCCTACGAAAGAATGACATAGATTCATTATACATACCTACAGTTAGTTACCATAAGCCTGTCGTGTCATTTGTTGAAATTGACTATCCAATCCATCCAATCCATCAGCCTGTTTGCATCCACTGCTGGACATAGGCCTTTCCAAGAGCACGCCACCAAACACGGTCCTCAGCCTTCCTCATCCACCCGCTCCCCACCACCTTACCGTAATCGGGAATAGCAGGGCTGCCGGGAACTGGGGGCCTTTGTCTGTTGGCGCTGCTCATTAGAAGTAATGCCCATACTGACCACGCTGGGCAGGCGAGTTGGTCAGCGAGTCAGTGTTTGCTCTACTTACTTACAACAAAATATCCACTTCACTACAGTAGTAGAATAGTTTATGATGCAGCCTGGTACAATAGGTATGTGTACAGGTTTCAATACTGCCACGTACCTATACAATTTACCTGTACAATATCCGGTATATATAATATATCGGAATGTTACATTGATTTAATGCAGCTTTGACGGTTGAACCGTAATTAGTTGTGGCTTCCCACTGGTATGAGACAGTGAATTGTGATCAAAGAACAATAATATTATGTATATCACTATTATAGGTCTAACTTGGATTGGATAGGTATTCAACGTGAATATTGGTTACACCGTATTGTACCAGCATGTTAGGCGTGCTCATTAGGCGGGCCGGCACAGCCGGGCGGTAAAATTGAATTGTAGATATAATACTTATATTATATTCAAGAAAATGGCCGCTGGGCTATGCCGCACGTACAGCATTTGGCTAAGAAGTGAAAATCAACTGCGGTTCTCGAAGGTGTGTGAAATCAGTCAATCCGCACAAGGCCAGCGGCGACTGTGGCCGAATATGGTCTAAATTCTTCTCACTCTAAGAGGAGACCCCTGCACAGTTGTGGGATGGTGATAGGTTGATCGCATGATGATGATGATGTAAGTACCTAACGCGTGACTGAGACGGTACGTGGGGCAGTGATCTGGTGACATAAGGGCTGGCTCATTTTTTGCGCAATGGATCAGCATGGCTGTCCAGCGCGGACATATTCACCAGTATTCTTGGCACCATTCCACGCGGGCATGATTTGTATAGTCATCAGATAAAGCTAGCTTTTTTTCTTCAATCTACGCGATATTGGCGAAGTAAATTGTGCCGTGGTGGCACTACCAAAAGCCACTAAGCAAGAAACAACAACAAAGCTAGCTTTTATTGTAACATTATAAACTAGCTGATGCCCGCGACTTCGTCCGCGTGAAATTAGGTTTTTAAAAATCCCGTGGGAACCCTTTGATTTCCGGCAGGGATGAAAGCTATCTCTGTTCCAAATTTCGTCAAAATCGGTTGAACGGATGGGCCGTGAAAGGCTAGCAGACAGACAGACAGACAGACACACTTTCGCATTTATAATATTAGTATGGAAGTATGGATAAAGAAACTTACATACATACTTGAACCCTGAAAACATTACACTCCTTTTTTTAGGCAGTCGTTTAAATATCGTAGAATTATTTTATTAAATCAGAACAGCTTCAAAGATTGCGTAACATTTATATCTAGATATATGCAGTATTAATTGAGTTAGTCGTCACGGACATCAAAATCAAAAACTGTAACACTTTCTCTTCCGCCGAGCATGTCGATACAACAATTAAAAGGCATCCAAATGAGCTGGCAACGTTTCACGGTTAACCAGTTACGATCATTACTCTATTTAGTCATTCACAACTTTTAGCAATTTTTCCAGCTCTAGTTATCAATCATCATCAAACTTAAACTCTAACTCAAATTATTTATTCAAAAATGTTACGCTTACTGATGGTCAAAATTTTAATTTGCAGGATGATATAGTGGTGATAATTAATATGTAATTAAAACTAAAGCTACGAGCATCATGATGAGCATCCCATCGCCGGCTCACTACTGAGCACGGGCTTCCTCTCAGGGCTTAACACCATAGTCCGCCACGGTGGGCAAGTGTGGATTAGCTGATTTCTCACACCTTTGAGAACATTATGAACACTCTCAGACATGCAGGTTTCCTCATTACATAATTACTTAAAATGCACATAACTCCGAAAAGTTTGAGGTGCGTGCCCGGGAGCAAACCCTCGGGACCTCCAATTAGGAGGTGAAGGTTCTAACCAGTATGCTCAGTTATCAATATCTAAATATATAATAAAAGGGAAAGGTGACTGACTCATCTATCAACGCACAGCTCGAACTACTGGACGGATCAGGCTGAAATTTGGCATGCAGATAGTCAGAAGTCAGAAGTCATACCTACCTGTAAAAGCAGTGTAAAGTTCGGCCATAGTGATATCCTTAAGGTTACCGTACTATTTGGTAAAAACCCGCCAAGTGCGAATCTGTCTCGCGCACCGAGGGTTCCGAACTACAATCGTATTTTATCGACATTTTGCACGATAAATCAAAAACTACTTACTAGATCTTGTTCAAACCAATTCTTGGTGGAAGTTTGCATGGTAATGTACATCATATATGTATATATATATATATATATATTTTAATTAAAATATTACAATAAAACTTAAAGCTAGCCTTATCTAATTACTATACAAATCATACCCGCGTGGAATGGTGCCAAGAATACTGACTGCATTTCCGCGTTGGACAGCCAGGCTGATCCGTTGCACAAAAAATGAGCCAGCCCTTCTGTCACCAGATCAGGCTATTAATCGCGGTGAAATGTCTCGTAATATTTTTTAACCAGCGTCAATCCATCAGGTCTCTTGCCATCATCCCGACTAATCCCTGCCGGCTCAATGAGCGTAGGAATATCTATGGTGGCAAGAGCTCTTTTAATCGTATCGTTAAAAGAGCCATGCCTAAACAGCCTACCAGAGCTCCTTTGGCAAGAGAGTCCGTGGATTCCAAATTTATCAACCTCTTTTCCTCACGGACATCTGTGCTGATGGTTTTTTTAGTTTTATCATTCTCTTATTTTAGAAGTTACAGGGGGGAGACACACATTTTACCACATTGGAAGTGTCTCTTGCGCAAACTATTCAGAGAAAAAAATGATATTAGAAACCTCAATATCATTTGTGAAGACCTAACCATAGATACCCACACGTATATGTTTGATGAAAAAAAAATTGAGTTTCAGTTTTAAGTATGGGAAACCCCCAAAATTTACTGTTTTTTTTTCTATTTTTGTGTGAAAATCTTAATGCGGTTCACAGAATACATCTACTTACCAAGTTTCAACAGTATAGCTTTTATAGTTTCGGAAAAATGTGTCTGTGACATACGGACGGACAGACCGACAGACATGACGAATTTATAAGGGTTCCGTATTTTGCTAATTGACTACGGAACCCTAAAAAGGAACTCATAGTGAGACTAATTGAGTGTGTAAGTGAGGCCTTTTACATTGGGAACATGGGAAATTAGATATTGTACGTGGAGGAAGTCACATTCTCTAACGCCAAATGCATAAAACCATCTCCGTTCTCTCGTTATAATCATATACTTAAATAATAATTAGCATTTATATGCTAATTAATTATTACATAAGACAATTTTGTCACTTGTTATGTAACCAAATAATAGGGTCTTAGACTTTACTAATGAATGATGATTTTTAGTATAACTTATGGGGCTAGAATCGGTACCCTTATTATAAATGCGAAAGTGTGTTTGTTTGTTGGTTTATTGGTTTGTTGGTTTGTCCTTCAATCACGTCGCAACGGTGCAACGGATTGAAGTGATTTTTTGCATGGGTAAAGAGATAGATAAAGATAAATAAAGACCTGGAGAGTGACAGGCTTTTTATCCCGGAAAATCAAAGAGTTCCCACGGGATTTTTAAAAACCTAAATCCTCGCGGGCATCAGCTAGTTAATAACTAAAGAGAATAATTTAAAAAAATACCATTATTTTATTCATTTTTAAAATAATTATCTAAGTAATAGAATATCATTCAAGATACATAATTATATCTTCAAGTACCAATATTTGAATTTTCTGAAGTATCTGTGAATTGTGTTAGATATATAAAATAGGTTTGATGCTAGTGAGAAAGCAACACCGCAGTCTTAAAAGCTTAGGTATTTTTCTTGTATTTTACTGGATTAATACGTACTATCAGAGAGAAGGCACGACAATGAAACCTTTTAACTAAGCTGTCCTGCGATGTTAAAGGCTTTATAAACCCTCCTTTGAAGACATTTCAAACACGAATAGAAACAAGAGTAGGTACCTAATTACCTACCATCGGAGTTGCATGCGTAATATTATTTTCCGCGCGCTACTTAGGGTTTTTATAGCAAATATCTTTTTTTAAACATCTTTGCAACGTAAAGATGGAGACGTTCGTTTTGTTTGGTACAATATTATACACTAAACAATTAATTTTAGCTAAGCTAAGCATTAGTTTGCGTTGATAGCAGTAGCGTGCACAGGGTTTGAAGCCAGGGTAGGCACTAGTTATATAGGAGCCTGATCACTGGCAGGTCATAATGAAAAATATGCATTGAGCTATGAGGAAGTTTCAGGGACAGCTTCAATAAAATTTTCATAGATGTCTCTTGATTATTTCGCATAGGTCGCCACGAAAGAGGAAAAATAATACCTATATCTTTATGATCTATGCTTTAATGTTTAGGTCGTGTCAATCAATGACATAGATAAAGAGTAAGAGCTAGCGTGCACTGCAATTTTTCTTACGTTTCTTCCTCACAAAATCTGTGAACTATAATAGAAGTAATTAATAATTTCGCATCCGATTTAAATTTAAAAATTTAGAGCATAGATA
Organism: Maniola hyperantus; assembly: GCF_902806685.2. Taxonomy (NCBI): domain Eukaryota; kingdom Metazoa; phylum Arthropoda; class Insecta; order Lepidoptera; family Nymphalidae; genus Maniola; species Maniola hyperantus. Next base: position 4,106,439 of record NC_048564.1, read on the forward strand.
TATGATATAGATATAGGTATTATTTTTCGTCTTTAGTGGTGGTAATATATTCAGCGCCATCTATGAAAATTTTCTCGAACGTTGCCTGGAAACCTTCTCATTACAACTGGGGTAAGCAGTGGATTTATGCCTCTAAGACCTGCACGCCACTGGGTGATAGCCTAATGAATAAGACATTGGCCTCCTATTCGTAAATTCGGGATCTGATCCCATTCGTAACAGGTTGACCAGAGTGAGCTTCATGTCTACAACATCGATATAAATGACAAGATATGCCCAAGCGAACAAGAATTTTCACGGTTTTGGAACCAAATAAATCAGCGCTACCTCTTAGATACTAATGAACGACCTGTTTAAAATCCAGACGTCACTGAGGTTGCATTGGTGCTAAATAAACATTTTAGGACAAATGAAAAGGTGTCATTTTGCTTGTTCAATGGCCCTGTCCTTACGAAGTAATATATAAGTCAATGGTCTACAACTACAATATAACGCTCCAGCTCAACACAGGACAGCTCCATAGCGCGTTCCACCGAAAGAGTAACAATATTAAAACCAGCCAGATAGATACAACCAAAAAGATTTTACAGCAACTTTTTCTCGTCAAATACGAAAAAACTGTTCCCCCGACCTATTTATTAAATCAAATGAGAAAACTGCAGTGTGTTCAAATTCAAATACATACCTACATAGTCCAGACTGACTAACGATCCATCAACACTCAGCCTAATGAAACTTTGGGGAAATTTCTCTAGTGTACTGAATTCCTTCTGCTATCCACTAATAATAATTATTATTTATCTATTATTATGGTTTCAGTTTATGAATAAAAATATAACCTCTTTATTATTTTATGATTTTATCTGCACTCATGTATTTTTATATTAGCATATTATTTTAATACAATACTACTAAAAATTGTTTAATTTTTTTTTTACAAAAAGAAATAAAAATCTCTATATCTATATAAAGACTTCAATACCTTACCACAACCACTAAAAAGTAAAAACTAATTTAATTTACTACCGAATATATTATGTACTTATACTAGAGTTAATATAGTTCTCTTATATTTTTTTAGAGCAGGTGCCAATTAGTTGCACGAACCGTCTACCTATTCTTAATATTGTTTTATGACTCCACATTCTCAAGTCATTGGCACCGGCTCCAAAATTCTTATAGAACTACATTAACTCTTTTGCACAATAAGGTAAGGTGTTGAAGTCAGTTTTTATTTTTTGGTAAAAAAATATTTATATACTACTTACAATACACAGACAAACACGGATTTTAACTTTGATCTATACTGTAGTGTTTAAACCTAGAGTTTAAACTCCACAAATGTATGCCTAGTGGTATTCAGCTGAATCGTATTCATAAGTTAAGTGATGTTATTAAGCTATCTATCATGTACCTACCTACGATTTAGTATTAGGTCACTATAGTGACTTGATAGGAACATGGAACTGAGTTTAGTCGTGCTGTATGGGTAATAGGTATTGCCAAAGAGATTAGACACCATTCAAACTAGTTGACTTGTGAATGATCCCTGCTTTTGCAATGTCCTATATCTATTTCATGTAATTATATACGTACTGCACAACCGATACGAGAATTTTGAAAACTTGTTTGAAATACTATACATAAGTGAGTTTAAATTACTCTCATTGTTAATGCATACAACTTAGTATTATAATTTATAAATATGAAAGTATGTCTGTGTATGTGCTAGCTTTTCACGGTCCATCCTTATAAGTATAAGTCCCGCAAATTGCTAATGCGCGTGGCCGCCATTTTAGTGACGCCAGTACTAGACTGAAGTTTCGAGCTGATGGTATATTTTTATTTCGGCTGACGTCAAGATCATATAGATATAGGTATTATTTTTCATCTTTAGTGGTGGTAGTATTTAGCGCCATCTACGAAAATTTTCTCGAATATTGCCTGGAAACCTCCTCATATTTCAGGCCTAAAATTAGTATGACAGACTTGCAATAACCTAATTTGATACTTTAGAATTACTTATTTTTATTTCTGTTCAGAGCTGCCATACTAATATTTTTTAAATTTGCCGCGTTTTTCCAGTTTCTTATTTTGTTAGCCAGACAAGCATGTAACAAATTAATTCCACACATCAATAAACGCATCATTTTACACAGCATTATGTTACGGTCAAAATTATGGTGTCAAGATACACAAAGCACAATATCAATGAGGTCATAATTAGTCGTTATTGTAATACGAGCGATAATTTACCTGAAGCAAATTACCTTGTGACTGCATCGCTAATTATTATGTAGCCCGTGTACTTGAATTAATAGGTACACCTCTATAATACAGTAGCCGGCAAGAAGCATTGTATGGCACGTGGCAGAAAGTAATGTACATCGGCCAAAGAATTTCTAAATACTACTTCGTAGTACAACCCTATGTCGATGACATCGGCCTTTAAAATGACATTTCGGATTTGTAGAGCGTTGTCTCTGTTACTCATACCTATATGACGTTTTGTCGGTCTCAATACCAGAGGCAACGCTCTACAAATCTGCTATCTCTTTCTAAAGGTCGATCTACATTTCTTTCAGCCGCGTACTGTATACATCGACCTTTAGAATTAGATTCCGGCTTTGTAGAGCGTTGTCTCTGTTACTCATACCTATATGACGTTTTGTCGGTCTCAATACCAGAGGGTTGCCTCTGCCTCTGGTTGTAGAGCGTTGGCTCTACAAATCTGCTATCTCTTTCTAAAGGTCGATCTACATTTCTTTCAGCCGCGTACTGTACATCGACCTTTAGAATTAGATTCCGGCTTTGTAGAGCGTTATGTCTCTGTCACTCATACGGTCTATATGACGTTTTGTCGTAAGTATCATCTTGCACCAATTTCTTGCTTATTTATATTATTATTATTTGTTTCTAACAAAAATCATTAATTGAACGCTTCTATAAGATTAATTTATGAAGTCGTCCAAAAATATTACGTTTATAGTAGGTATATAGGTATTTTAAATTATTGTATATGCAAAGATCTTGGATCCTAAATGTCAGTATTGAATACATTTCCGAAAATTCTTGGCACACTTTTTGTAACTACCTACTTATTTCACAAAATAGTGTGCCAATTTTTTTCGAAAATGTAATAAAAACTGATACCTACTTAGTAAATATTTTACCGGGTAATTTATTCAAATGTTCGAAAACAGCTATAAAATATCTAATTAGGTATATAAATAAGCATTATATAAACGAGTAGGTATAAGGAGTTGCAGTGGATTTCATAACTTTTGAACACTTCTGGTTCCTAAGTTGTATTCTATGGAATAATAATAATGTTTAATAATTATCTTACGTCTTGGTCAAATGCTATTGAATAACTTGTAAGTAAATAAAAACTTTCTGAAATATCTTTAAACTACTACTCTACTAGTTTCTATACTATGTTTTTCTGGCGACTTAGTTTTCTTGGATAATATTCGTGGGAATTTCTCAAAATCCTTGCTTGGCAGTTGGAGCTAAACATCAACATGTCGGTCTAGGCTTTCTTTCATCATCGTCGACAAAACCAATGTAAATAATTTATCGCTTAAATTTTAACTCCTCACGCGCCATTTTAACTTTTTGTGTCAAATTTCATGTCAATAGTACGATTTTAGTTCCTATTTTAAACGTCAAAGAATTTGGATGTATGTACTACTACGTAGCGTGAACCGCTTGTGAACCGTAATGGAACCGTACTTTTGACATGACAGTTGACCCATAGAGTAATAATGGCGCGTGAGGAACGGACTATCTGTCTGTGTACTTTTTTATGTTATCACTAGAAGAAATAAAATAATATATTATATTATATTGCATACACTCGCTAAATCAATCATTTCAAGTGGTAACGCAACAAGACCACCTCGAACGTTTACTTATGGTACTCATTTGTTACTACTTAAGATAGGTTTGCAACTTATAATGTTTGCAATCAAAATAAACACGAAACTGGTTACACCTACTCTTAATATAACAAGTCTGTTAAAGTAAACGAAATACCTTCACTTTTAAAAATAACTTACTATAATTGTAACCCTTTCAGTTTCTGTGAATTTCGTAATGATTAAGTATACCACTGACAAAAAACTTGAATAACTAACTAGCAAAAATTCGAGTCTTCGCTCATAGAATTTGTATTTTTTTAATATACTTACTGCCATAGAATAAGTAATGTGTTTGAGCCGGTGGTCAACTATTGAGAGCACCAAACTCATCAACATATTATTGTTACATTTTTAGGGTTCCGTACCTCAAAAGGAAAAACAGAACCCTTATAGGATCACTTTGTTGTCTGTCTGTCTGTCAAGAAACCTACAGGCTACTTCCCGTTGACCTAGAATCATGAAATTTGGCAGGTAGTTAGATCTTATAGCTGACATTTGGGGATAAATCTGAAAACCATGAACTTGTGATTACATCACACAAATAAATTAAATTGTGGTCATGAACTATTAATTAGTATTTTTCACTTTCTTAGAAAGATAACTATATCAAGTGGGGTATCATGTGAAAGGTCTTCACCTGTGCATCCTAAAACAGATTTTTATTTATTTTTATGTATCATAGTTTTTGAATTATCCTGCAAAATGTCGAAAAAATACCACTGTAGTACGGAACCCTCATTGCGCGAGCCTGACTCGCACTTGGCCGGTTTTTTTTTGTATGTGGAGATCCTCTCACATCTATATTTATAATAAAACTGTACCTGGACGATTTAATCAAGACCACGTGACGTGACTTCATCCGCAGGATTTCGATTTTAAAAAATCACGAGACTCCATGGTTTTAATTAAATCATGTAAAAAATAATGCTCCGTTGCTGCGTGATTGAAGGACAAACCAACAAGCAAACATGCTTTCGCATTTATAATAATATGTACAAATATGTGATCGCCATTCCTCTCTTATTACACGTTTAAGTAAGTAACGTCAGGCGTAAATATTATCCTTGACCGAAAATATTTTTAGACAGGTTTTTAACTTTCTCCGAGATGCCTATAAATATTTTATTGGCAGTCAAATATCTTTTTAATTTTTTTTTAATACTAATACAGCTTTCGTACATTAACATTATAATGTTTAAAGCTTCTAGTATTTTAAATAGGCGCTCTATATTATAGAATGAGAGTTTCCTTAATTAAGTATTTATCTGATAGCATAATGCGGTGCATCGCAATGCGTCTCGTGTTTTGATAATGCTACCTATTATGCCTGAAATCTTCATGCAAGGATCTCACCTATAAATAATTATATCCTGCAAAATAGTTGGTTTTTATAGTTAAATCGCGTCTCTGGAGTTCTAGCATACCTCAATTTTTTGTTTCGTCACAAGTCAGCCCTTGGCTGCAATCTCACCTGGTGGTAGGTGATGATGCAAGTTAAGATGGAAGTGAGCTAACTTGGAAGGGGTGTGGCAGTTTTTTTTAATCCCATTTCCCTTATCTATCTACACGGCATCACAACGAAACGTTCTTGGCGGCACGGCTTTGCCGGTAGCCAGTGTAACATGGTAACTAGCCACGGCCATAGGCCCCCACCAGACTGGACCGAAGACAATTTAGAAATTATAAATAACCAAATTGTTGCTGCTGGGAATCGAACCTGGGACCTCCTCATTTATAAGACACCGCGCCACCACTGCGCCAGGGAGGTCGTTAAAACATTATAATATCAGTCTATGTAACATTTCCGAACATTGAAATCTAAATAATATTCACATAATATTATGTATTCATTAGCGTTGGAGCGCTTTATTCAATGAGTATTACTTTAAATAGAATATCATTGTAGGCATGAAATGAAATACGAAATGAACAATTATGTTGAAAGCATAGCTGGTAAACATATTGCATTTTAAGTAGTTAAAAGTGGATGTGTTTGTAGCGTTCGTAAAATGTGCGTCTCTGTTTATTAGAGAATTTGGGAATCCGTAATTCCTGATAGACAATTTAAATACTTGCGTGCTGTACCTGCACTAGAATACTAAGGACGCTAATAACATCATAATCTATACTCAAATTCTGCAAGTAAATAAATTATTTCAATACAATGTAGAAACGGAGTCATCATCGTCATAGTCAACACATCGCTGGGTCATTACTGAGTCACAAGTTTCCTCCCAGAAAGAGAAGGGGTTTGGGCTTTGGCCAAAGTCTGCCACGCTGACATAATGGAGAGAAAACTGAGAACATTATGGAGAACTCTCAAGTAAGCAGGTTTTCTCACGATGTTTTCCTTCACCGCTAAATTTTCAATAAATAAAGTCTTAATTTATTGAAAACGCACTTAACTCCGAGTTAAAAGTGCGTGCCTGGGATCGAACCCCCAACCTCCCCAATAGCAGGAAGACGTGTTAGCCACCAGGCTATCTCGGAACTTTATTATTAAGCCTTTATATTAACCGACTTAAAAAAAAGGGAGGTTCTCAATTCGACTGTATGTTTTTTTTACCTTATCTTAACTTATTATTATCCTTATTCCTAAACTTCATCATCATCGTCAACCAATAGACGTCCACTGCTGGACATAGGTCATTATAAGTAGGTACATTGTGTGATATAATTATTTTATCGATAAGGATCCCTCATTGGGTATACGACGCCTATCTCGGCTCTTATAATAGATTAATTTAACGGCGTAAACGAGCAACTTTCTTTAAAGTATCTCCGTTACGTATTTTTTACGTTTGATAAACACTAATTTGCATTTTTAATACTCGTCTAATGGAAAAATGTTGTAGGATTACCTACTCTGGTTTTTTAAGGACAACCACTTACGAAATGTGACAAAATTAGGCTACAATTTACACTGGCTTCAAGAATTACGCCATTCATTGATCAAAACAAAGTAAAAGGCACAATGAAATGTAAAAAAAACTGCTCAAACGTGAGTCAGACTCGACCACAAAAGGCTCCGTACCGTCGTACGAATATAATACTACGTACTTTAAAAAAAATAAAAAAAACAATGTAGCTCTTTTGAACGAGAAATGACATTATTTGCTTTTTACTATATTTTTTATATTTTTTTAGTGTTTACCTACACTTTCAAGGAAATTACTAAATAATTTTAAATACATATAACTGCAAAATGTCGCTACTAGATGACATTAAACAGTCGCTTCAGTACTGAGTTAACATACATATCACCAATTTCGTCACTGGCAGTGAGCGAGACCGTAGCCGAGTGGTCAAGGCATCGGGCGCGAACCCAGAAGATGCAGGTTCGATTCCTGCCGGTTACGCAATTTTTGATATGTATTTAAAATATTTAGTAATTTCCTTGAAAGTGTAAGTAAACACTAAAAAATTATAAAAAAAAAATAGAAATATACTCTGTATGAAATATACCTACCCAACAGACCTACTATCTATTTCTACTCCCTACCTATAAATTCATGAGATAGAGCCCGCTGACACTCGGTCGGACATACAGACAACGAAGGCTTAATAATATTGTCCCATTGGCACCTTTCGGGTACGGAACCCTAACAATATAACCGATCCGCAACTGAATTCGTAAGTTTGCAAACACGACTTAGGTTCAAAATTCCAATAGCAATACAAAATAATAAGCCAGCTGGCCTTGTAATCCGAAAATGGACTCGGACCTATCTCAACTTTCAAAGTAGTACTCACCTAAAATGATGGGGTACATGCATGTGCTACATAAGTACATTGAATAAGGCCAACTTTTCGTCGCATAGTCGTTGTGTTCGCTTACTATAGTAAAATAGATTATTTAACCCAGTTAATATAAAGCTAATGTGGACGTAAAAACAAAAACAAGAATTGTAGTTTTGATATTTTAATTACCTACTTGTTTTGAGTTAGTTAAATAATAGCACTTTTAAAAAAAACCGCATAGATCCGTAGTTTTCTTTGGATAAGAACCGCCAAAGAGGCGTACTGGAGTTTTAGACCAGTCAATTAATAGAAAGGCATTAGTTTCGAATACAGATTCTTCTAACGAACACTTTTTGTAATTTTGAATAATAAACTCAATGCCAAAATTGTTCTCCTTCACTGGTGACAGTATGTGCGTCACATCAACGCTACCGTCGAGCTGGACATACAATAAGCGGTCGTACAACTCAACGTTTTTGCATACTTTAGGCCCCAAAGAAGGAGGTACTATTTCACTTACATGATCAATATCAGATCTATATCTATTTATATCGGGAATTTTCTCTAAACCTCCAATAAAACTTATTTTGTTTGCTGCGACATTATCGCCAATGATATACCGTTCATTTAGAGCGTTTCCAATTTTGACATTCTGATTAAAATTATTTTTGTTCGTAACTTTGTTGTTTCTGCTATCAACAAATACATTGGAATCAGGTTTTTTGGTACTTTGTGTGACCTTATTATCTGGAAGAGACCCATGGTTGTGTTTTAATATTGAAATTGAGCTTGGGTTAGTGTTAGAAAGGTCCGATATTTCTAATGCTAGATTACGCCCGTTAAGTATATCAGCTTCATCAATATTTTTAACGACTTTGTGACTGTCGGGTCTATATTTTAATCTTAATGATGGATGTTTTTTGTTACCTGTAAATATATCTTTGTTAATACTAGTATGGATTTCTCCTGATTCCATGTTAATGCGTCGTGGTGTGTAGTCATTATTGTATGACTTAATATTATGCCATTTATTTGCATTCGATAAACTTTTGGTATACATTTCATTACTATCAATAAACTTTTTTTCAACAAATTCATCAACAAAATATTCTGCAGACTTCAAAAATGGAAGTATTGCCATTAAGTTACTATTTTTATATAAATCACTATTAGAGAACGCTTTCATTGAATTAATTTTAGAAGCGGCAGCAAAAGGTGCAGGTTTCAAATTTTCGGAACTAAAATTTGTTTCACTTGAAATTTGCTTGTCCACATTCCTATAAAATCTGTAATATTTATTATTTGTCATTGTTTGGCCTCGATTTATAATCTCCACATCTTTTGGTTGGGATTTTGCATGTGATTCCAAGATTTGAGTTCTTATGTCATCTTTTAAAATCTCAACATTTATTTGTGGATATATTATATTACGTTTATGAATAATATTAGTTTTAAAATTACGTCGTTCAAATTTAAAGGGTTGAACTTTAATCACTTTATAATCTGAGGCATATGGAAAAGTATCTGAGAATTTAACAAGTGGTATTGTTGAAGGAACCTTTTTTAATTTTTTATTTTCGAAATTGGTGTTTTTTAGATAATTTAAAACGCTATTTGCGAACTGAGAACTTGTCCATTGACCGTACACTTTTGTATTTTTATCTTTCGGCGGAGGCTTAACTACTTCTGATATTTCATATTTATTTTCATTGATTATCTTCATATGGTTTAATTTTTCATTCTCTTTTATTTCAAAGGATGTCTTTAAAAAAGGATTTTTAATTTTCACACTTGTGCGTGTGTAGTCGTTAAATGATACTGGTGGTGGAGGAATTTCATATTCCGATATATTAGGAAGTTCATGTGTCCCTGAACCAGACTGTTCTCTTGCTTTACTATTGTGACCTTTAAGTTTACCTATGTTACCAGCCTGATTCAAAAGATTCCAGAAATTAATTTTTTCGTTATCGTGAGTAGTTGGGCGGATGTTGGGCTTTCTTGTAAAATCTAAAATTTCTTTTTCATTTGATGAGTCAGTAAATTTAGTTTTCTTTGGAATCAGATCTAAACCGACGTCATGTTCAATCGATCCGTGAATAGATTTAAATTTTATGAAACTTCGGGTCGTATTCATAAAAGGCAATTTTGTAGTTTCAGAGATATCAAAATCCATATCGTTCAAAACAATATACTTATTATTGTTATTGCCTAATAGCCTGTTTTTATGAAAAAGCTTCTGTTCGTATTGCGGATCTTTTTTTACTGTATAATTTCGTTCTATGGTTGACTTCAGTATCATGTTTGCTCCAAATATTTCTCCTTCTAAGCCGTGTGTAATCCCTGAAAATTTTGAAAACCCAACATAAATTACATTTGAGTAATTTCCACTTTATAAACAATATCTAAATATATAAAATGAAAATGGTCACTGACTGACTGACTGACTGATCTATCAATGCACACCTGAAACTACTGGACGGATTGGGCTGAAATTCGGTATGCAGATAGCTATTATGACGCAGGTGTCCAGTAAAAAGGGATTTTTGAAAATTCAACCTCTAAGGGAGTAAAATTGGGGTTGGAAAGTTATGTAGTCCACGCGGACGAAGTCGCGAGCATAAGCTAGTATTTCAATAAAAATATATAAAGGTATATTACCATTGTTAGTTGTACCGTAGCCAATTATGATGCTGCCGCCACCGGGTAATACAAAACCGTAGAGCTATAAGGAAAATATAAATGCAACTTAATCTCAAATTAATAAAAGATAAAGCTAGAAAATATGGAAAGCTAAAGTATAGTCGAACTTTTAAAATTGGTCAAAATTAGAACTTGGTCTAACATGTAACACGTGTGCTTCCTAATAGTGATATTATAGGAAGCTAATTGATTTATCTACAAAGGCTAAATAGCTCAACATTAAAGAGGCAGAATTAAATCCGAAATTCTGAAGGTCACCCGTTTCACTATTACCTCACTACTCCTAGCCCTAACACAATATGCTCATCATGTTTCGATGTGGCGAATATTCTTAAAATAAGGTCATAGGTGTGCGTACACTTTGGGCTGCCTCGCAGGATGCCAGTCGGCCGTCCATGTAGATTGCCCATGCACCGAAATCCGACTGGTAAGACAAACAAGCATGTCGCCATGTATTTTCAGTAATATCCACCAAAGTACTCGAAAAAGTTCTTCCATTTAAGGATATTTTCATAAATTTCCCACCAGAGTCAAGCCACAGCTGTATTACACGATTATTGCCGTTTCCTATAAAAAAATATTTGCATTAAAATTTGACATCTCTATCAAAGACTCATGATAATCAATTCATCGCCAGCTTACTACTGAGCACGAGTCTCCTCTCAAAATGAGAAGGGTTTAGGCAATTAGTAGACTGCCAACTGGCCCAGTACCGATTTGCAGACTTCACACACCTTTGATAACATTATGTAGAACTTTCAGGCATGCAGGTTTCCTCACGATGTTTTACTTAAAACACACCTAACTTTGACAACAAAACACAAAATTTTGAGGTGCGTGCCCGGGATCGACTTCCAAACTTTCCGAATAGAAGGCCGATGTTTTAACCATTGGGTTATCACCTAATTTCTAGACTATTAGACCGTAAACTCACTAATCAACCTCGTATAAAAACTCATGCGTTATGGAATTAATTATTTGAACGTGTGTAATAGACTAGCCCAACAAAAAACGGATTAGTATAATCAATCATCAATCTGCAATCACCTATTAACATTTGATGTTATACAAATAACAACAAAATATAAAATAAATTAGCATGGCAATGCCGATTCTCTTGTACCCAATCTCTAAACTAAACTAAATTAACAGGTCTAAATCTAGTGCTATCCTTTTCCGCAAGCAACATTATGAAAGGGATAGCAATAGATTTAGACGTGCCATTTAAGTTTAGTTTAGAGATTGTATACAACGGAATTAGCCACAATGATGCCTTGTGTAATTTAAAAATGTACGTATATTTATTATTAAAATAACCTTATTTTTATCAATAGCTAGACTAGATGATGCCGGCAACGTTTTCCGCGTGGATTTAGGTTTTTTTAATCCAAGAGTTCCCTCTTATATTTTATTAAAGAAATAAATAATACACAGGACTTCGCTGTATTAAGATTTTTTTAATCCCGTGGGAACTTAGAAAACATTTACTTATTAAGTAGAAATTTTACAACACTCTTATCAAATATCCACACTTTTTATCACAAAGTTTTCATTCAATCACAAAATTAAAGCTATTTATGCCTATAAAGTTTACTAAAATAAACAACACAATTAAATTACGCCGAATTCATACCTAAGCAAATACTTTTTAAGTAATTGTGAAACTGAATCAAAAATTCATACGTTAAGAAACTTTAACTACCAAACTGGTCCAACTAATGGGGTCATGTTAATTATATCGTAACATAATATCGGCTCAATGGCTTTGCTTGTAAGTAAGCTTTAAAAGTAATTCGTGTGTAAGTGCATTTTTTAAATCGAGAATGCGTCGCGATTCTACTTTTTTCCCACTGGCTCGGAAATTGCTTCATTATCAGTACCTACCCTTATTATAAATGCGAAAGTGTGTTTGTTTGTTGGTATGTCCTTCAATCACGTCGTAACGGTGCAACAGATTGACGTGATTTTTTGTATAGAGATAGATAAAGACCTGGACAGTGACATAGGCTACTTTTTATTACGGAAAATCAAAGAGTTCCCACGGGATTGTTAAAAACCTAATTCCACGCGGGCGAAGTCATGGGCATCAGCTAGTTTCAGTATAAAATATCAATCTGCTCTTTTCGGTACGCACGCCAGCAATTTCCAATACAGCACATAGAAATTATTGGATAGTTACTACTGGTAATGAGTATAAGACAATCACAGCTTAAACCGGTGGGTCTAGAAGCGTAATTTTTTTTATAAACTTTGTACAAAAAAGTATTTCTAGAAATTCACTAAGGGGGTTAAAGAGGTGATACTAGTTTGATAAAAGTTCGTGATTTTGAAATTAGAAATATGGAAATGATGTTTTGTGTAGGCTTCTTTTTATGACTAGTTGTATCAGCATTTTTGGAAACATTAACATGCCTTTGTTTACGCTGCCGAGCTATTACGTGCTTCTAGTACTAGAGTTGAGAACATAATCACTCACCAACATACGTAAACACACTTTGATCGTGCGACAAGTCAAAAACACGAAGCCAGGTGCAAAAAGTAAATTCTCTAATGGGTGGTGTTTCTACGTCGTACTGAAGAAACTGTAACAAAAACATCAATTCAGAATCGGATCTCCAAAAAATCTGCTAATATGGCTTAATTATTTAGTAGCTGTCATCATCATCATATCATCAACCAATAGACCTCCACTGCTGGACATAGGTTTGTAGGGACTTCCACACGCTACGGTCTTGCGCCGCCTGGATCCAGCGGCTCCTTGCGACTCGTCTGATGTCGTCCGTCCACCTAGTGGGGGGTCTTCCAACACTGCGTCTTCCGGTGTGAGGTCGCTATTCCAGCACCTTGGGACCCCAACGTCCATCGGTTTTACGAACTATGTGCCCTGCCCATTGCCACTTCAGCTTCGCAATCCGTTGAGCTATGTCGGTTACTCTAGTTCTCCTACGGATCTTCTCACTTCTGATTTAATGGCGTACCTAGATAGTTTGATTAGTAGCTGTATTTGTTCTTATTTGTGTTATTTTTATCACTGTGGAAGTGCAGTCTACTCACGTGCCGAGCGACCCAGAGATTGAAAACCCTGCATTGTTCTTTATAATGATAATTTAAGTACATTTCTCGCGGGAAAGTCGCTCGAGCGTGTACTGCAGTTTCACGCGAATTACTGCAGTATTCCTACGTAGGCACGGTACGTTTTCTGTTATCATGGCACTAAGCATTACGGTCGTTTTCCCTTGGAACTTATACGTTTATGTAGTGAATTTTTTCTCATGCACCCGCAAGTATGTAACAAAATTAAACTGGGATGATTATATTAGAATTATTTGTTATGTTATATAAGTCATTTGACGTCTAGTGCTGACAACACTAAAATGGCGACCACGCGCATTAGCAATTTGCGAGACATTATACTATTGCTCAATTAAGTCTGTAGTTTTCTATACACCAAAATTGCTGTTTTACTCAAATGTCACGTTATTCAAATACACCTCATCCTCCTATCAAAGAGTTTTTCATGGTTTAGAAAAATGGCTTTTGTACTATTATTGTTGGAATTGCTTGTTTAGTGCAGTAATACTCACCTGTTATTTAATAATGAATCCTACTTGTGTTGCATTATTTTACTTTGTTTACATAATTAAGCCAATATTGATTTTGACTGAAGCAAAAAGTTAGACTATACCTACTTTGCTTTCGTCTTAATCATTCATATATAACAGATATATTTGGTGTGTCAAAAAACCAGCTACCAGGCTGATGAATTAAAAATAGCAAGAAATCAAACTCACCTGTCTAAATCCCTTTTGTGTGAGAACAATTTTAAAAACCGGCCGATTAATACAGTAACCAATGTTTACTAGAGACGAGAGAATCAGGCACAAGCACCACGTCATAATTAATTTTAACCTGTGGAATAATAAATTACAAGTACATAATCCATACTAATATTATAAATGCGAAAGTGTGTCTGTCTGTCTGCTAGCTTTTCCCGGCTCAACCGTTCAACCGATTTTGATGAAATTTGGTACAGAGGAGCTACCTCTGCAACCCGGGGAAGGACATAGGGTACTTTTTATCCCGGAAAATTTAAGAGTTCCCACAGGATTTTTAAAAAACCTACAACCACGCGTACGAAGTCGCGGGCATCAGCTAGTATATTATATTTTGTTTATAATAAATAACTAATATCAGCTAATGTGATGCTAAAATGTAGAGCAGGTAGTGTCATACATGTCTACTAGTTGATTTCGACTCAATCAACAATGTTGAGAAAGCTTACATAATTACTAGGTATATAAACAGACGGAAAAAATTTGAAACTTTAAAATATTATCATCCAGAAAATTTTACATAAGTCAACGTTACCAAAATCATTGCAAAACCACACTTATTTTATAAAAAAGAAATGTTGAGTAATTAGTTATACCTACTTAGTCCTATTTTTACGAAAAGTCATTCAAAATTACGATAGGTACCTACCTACATATTTTTTACTATTATTACACAATTTAGTGATAGTTGTTAACCAAAAATGCACATTTATTTACTAAGTTTTTTTACGTAATAAAAATGTAGGTATGTGTAGGAATTTCAATAGTAAAATTATAACATCTAGCTACAATTTACAAACTAAAAAAATGTGACAGATTTTTGTCGGAGACATAAATATGCCTCAACCTGATGCAAATCGTGCTATATGAAATTGGCGTTTTGTAAAGTAGGAACAATAAGTCAAAAATTATTTTGGCCACAGTCCACCATGCTGGCCAATTCGGATTGGCAGATTTCACAACACTTTGAGAACATTATGGAGAACTCTCAGGCATGCAGGTTTCTTCACGGTGTTTTTCTTCACCGTTAAAGCATGTGATATTTAATTACTTAAAACGCACATAGCTTCGAAAATTTAGACGTGCGTGCCCGGGATCGAACCCCCGACCTCCGATTAGAAGGCAGACGTCCTAAACTAGGCTATCTAGGCACTAGGCAGGTTTTCTTACAATATATTTTGACTTCACCGTTACAACAAGTGGTAAGTACCTATTTTATTTCTTAAAACTCACAGTAATACACAGATAGAGGTGACTCGTAATCGTGACTATTTCTGATTTAAATATAACTAGCTGATGCCCGCGACTTCGTCCGCGTGGATTTACGTTTTTCAAAATCCCGCGGGAGCTCTTTGATTTTCCGGAATAAAAAGTAGCCTAAGTGTTAATACAGGGTATAATCTATCTCCATTCTAAATTTCAGCTAAATCCGTCCAGTAGTTTTTGCATGAAGAAGTAACAAACATACATACACATACATACACACACACACACACACACACACACACACACACACACACACACACACACACAAACTTTCGCCTTTATAATATTAGTCGGGAATCGGGATACGCAGCTAGAAAGCCTTAGCAAAAGGATTTAAATAAGATAGGTATGTATACCTACCTTGTAGTAATTGTACAATTTTGCTATTTTCTACCTGTTAAAAGATTGGGGTTCAACTTCTCTAGCCGTGTTCCTTATGCAAACCACAATTGCTCAATTAGGTACCTACACTAATACTTCGTGCTTTCTAGAGGCAAATAAAATCACAACTGACATCTTATCGAGTTATGATACAAACTGTTATTGCTACGAGATTGTTTGTAAACCACGTAAACATTACCTGCAGATACATTGTTGCATTCTGACTGTACTAACTTTTAATGACTAAAAGTCGATCCCACTGGCTTTGAAAACTGAAGGTGCCATCGCAATATGTTTGTTCATTAACTAAATATTAATACTACCTACCCAGAGCCATCTT
The DNA here is from genome assembly GCF_902806685.2 of Maniola hyperantus. Taxonomy (NCBI): domain Eukaryota; kingdom Metazoa; phylum Arthropoda; class Insecta; order Lepidoptera; family Nymphalidae; genus Maniola; species Maniola hyperantus. The sequence continues at coordinate 4,122,623 of NC_048564.1, forward strand.
TATCCTATTGGAGGCCCTGGGCACATTAGAATAATGGGGCCCCTATGATCTTGACAGAGTAGGTACTATTTTCTTAGAATAGGCAAAGAAAGTAGATAAGTCACATTCTAGATTTTCGGTAACGAAATATCGGTCGGTCGGTTATAGGTTATAGTTTGGTGATCTGGCAGAGACTAGTGGGCCCCTATTGATAAGTACTCAATTCCATCTTTAAAACACTTTATAAGGTGTATCGTGAACAAGATATTTCCTTCGGTAGCATGAATCGGATGGATCCTTAGGACCCAGGGAAGGATTTAAGAAATGGAGCCATCCAGATTTTTGAAGTAAATTTTGGGTGGGAGAGTCCCCCAATCTAAACTTAACACCTATATCAGTCAAGCCATTAAGATTTATTACATATTCTCCATAGATAAAAGAACTTCTTTAATCTATGATATTCTACAGTAGAAATATTTCACTTTGAGGCATGCAAAATTAGTGCTCAAACAATTTAATATTTAAACTATTATTTTAAACTAGCTTATGCTCGCGACTTCGTCCGCGTGGACTACAAAATTTCAAACCCCTATTTCACCCCCTTAGGAGTGGAATTTTCAAAAATCCTTTCTTAGCGGATGTCTACGTCATAATAGCTATCTGCATGCCAAATTTTAGCCCGATCCGTCCAGTAGTTTGAGCTGTGCGTTGATAGATCAGTCAGTCAGTCAGTCAGTCAGTCAGTCAGTCACCTTTTCCTTTTATATATATAGATTAAAAAATTTGATGAAATATGGTGCAGAGCTAGCTTGTAAGCTAATGTATGTATGTTGAAACATATTCCAGGAACAGACATTACTTATTATCCCGGAAAATCAAAGCATTCCCACGGGATTCTTAAAGGCCCATCCGCTTAACCGATTTATATTTTTGGTACAGAGGTAGCTTATGTCCCGGAAATTGATAAAGGCAACTTTTTATCCCTGAAAAGCAAAGAGTTCACATGAGATTTTTAAGAAAAGAACGGGGACCAAGTCGCGGGCAACTTATAGAAAAAATTAAATAAAAAGTTAGTTTGTCTGTTTGTATTAAGAATCTAATAATTTACGCCAAAATATCAAATATAAGTTAGTTAAATAATACGAAGTAACTTTATTACGCTATGCTATACGATAGGGCAATATTCCTAGTGGAATAGTGGGTAGATAATAATAGCCTCTGATTTGTTTGCTGTTTCTTTTGTGTAAACACCCAGAAGGGAAGGGAAAGGCAAGCACAAGTTAGGAATAAATCCGAAAAACATAAATTTGTAGTTATATCACATTAAAATTTGCGATAACAAAATTATATTTACAGTTTGAGCAACCATCTTTATATTTCTTCGTAGGCCTATGGTACGAAACTTTCACATTAACCACTTACCTCAAATTTTCATTTAATTGCATCTACCCAAGGTTACTCCTACATCAATATACCTATCTATCTAATAAAAACAAAACGTTTCTTAAGATTTCTCTTCTCTTGTGTACCTATAGAGAAAGTTATTGTTTATTATAATAACAAAAAAAAATAGATTCATTCAACATTATTATCCGACACATTATCATTATGATTTGTCTTGAAAAATAACTCTTCGATCGCAGGTAATAAACCGCCATAATATTTTCACAAGACAATAATTTTAATGTGTTCGTACCCAAAGTGTAAAAACGAAGCCATATTAATGTGAACTTGTTGTCTGTCTGTATGCGTGTCACTGGTCTCTAGGACCTAGGAGTTACAAATCTAAAATTTTGGTATTTTGTGTAGAATGATGACTCAGGACCAAATATTGCATTAGAAATTCAACTAAATTATTTTTAGGGGGCTCCCTCCCATACATGAAAGAAATTATCTTTAGCTTTTTCTTGCCCTGGCATGTGGGTGGTTGTTCTCAAAACCGAAATTTTATATTATGTACAATATATTATACATATTTAAACAACAAATACTGAAAACAATGATCAATAAAATAGTTTGTAAGCGGTGGCGAAAACAAATAGAACATAAATTTTGGGTTTTTCTTTGACGGTCTCAAAAGAGCGAGGCTTGACTCGCTTTTGACCGGTTTTTGCAGTACATTACATTAATTCATACAATTTGGTTTTTTTTTTTGCCTATAAAAATTTTGGCTTTATAAATTAGAGGTGTATCTAGCTATATCAGCCGGTTTGATTTGAAAATTTATTTCTCAATTGAGTTCTACCTGCGAAGCAAAGAAGGTATCGCCAAGTGAGTGATATTTCGGTATGGTTCTGGGTAGAAATCCATTCGAATACTCAATAGGAAGCGCGCATCCATCAGAGTAAATAGAATAATTAATGTAGATGTAGAATTGTGTATTTAAAAACAACGACACATAAGTTCAAACAGTGGGAAACTGAAATTACAACCACAAACAACGAAAATAATACAAAGTGAAGTGAAATACAGTGCAGATTAGGGATGTCTTTGTCTGAGGACATACGGATGCCGAGAACAAAACTACTCGTAAATTGAATTGCTTTTTAAAGCTGTTCTAATGCAATGAAAGCTAAAAAAATAAGTCTAAATGTCGTCATTGTGTTTCTCGTGTTTATATTATACTAGCTTATGCTCGCGATTTCGTCCACGTGAACTTCACAAATATCAAACCCCTATTTCACCCCCTTAGGGGTTGAATTTTCAAAAATCCTTTCTTAGCGGATGCCTACGTCATAATAGCTATCTGCATGCCAAATTTCAGTCCAATCCGTCCAGTAGTTTGAACTGTGCGTTGATAGATCAGTCAGTCAGTCAGTCAGTCACCTTTTGATTTTATATATTTTTATTTCTAAGAACTTGAACAACAAAGTAAAAGTAAAAAATAATATGCTCCTTTTTATCTACAAAGGTGTAGATGTAGGAATCTTTGCATTTCTGTATCTAATTCATTGATAATATAGAATTAGATAATAATCATATCACTGCTCTAATTAGGTACATGATTGAATTTATTTTTTTAACGTAGTACACGTTAAAAACTAATTTGTAAGACTTGTGAAACACACGGTTAATCAGACAATTAGATGTAGCTAATATAGCTATAATTATGTCCATCATCCTTTTAACTTGATCATGCAGATTAGAACTTCGATAAGCCTTTCTTTGTAAACTCGTCTGAAACATTTGCATAATGAAAAATGCTGTGTTTTTCAATTAAGTAATGTACATCCCGACTATAATATTATAAAGGCGAAAGTTTGTATGCGTGTGTGTGTGTATATGTGTATGTTTGTTACTCCTTCACGCAAAAACTACTAGACGAATTTGGCTAAAATTTGGAATGGAGATAGATTATACCCTGGATTAACACATATGCTACTTTTTATCCCGGAAAATAAAAGAGTTCCCGCGGGATTTTGATAAACGTAAATCCACGCGGACGAAGTCGCGGGCATCAGCTAGTAATGTATATTTTAAACTAACTGTTGCCTGCGACTTTGTCCGCGTCCCGTGGGAACTGTCTTTTCCCGATATTCCAAAACAAATATCTTTCATATTAACACTTCATAGTTTTTTTCAAAAACATCGGCGCAAAGTTGCCTGTCTATTGGTATTCCACATATTCTACAGAATATCTCTCTTTCTTGCAATATGTCCAAAGGGCTTGAAGATTCGCAATGGTAGGTATTAAGCGACTACATGAAAGTACATTGTTGCAGATAAAGGCACCTGCGTACTACATGGGGACGTCCACTCCCAGTACTCTACCGCGAGGTGGTTCTCTCATGAGAGCCTTTTCGCCGGCCGCTCCTCCGGTGCCCGCTGATCGCGTTAAACCTCAAGGTACGTAGAAAACACAGTGTCGATATAACCTGTGACCATAATCGAGAGCATCTAGTGAAAGATCGAATCCACCAAAATACAATTTTACAGGAGGCCAGAATTAAAGAATCAAATGGTATATATAGTTCAATCCACGAAGACGCGCCCCACTATTTTTCGTGCGGAGAAAATGCGGGGAGTGATCTCTACCTAATTTATCTTCTTGTGCGTGTGCCCACATCGCTGATCGGTGCGTTAGATACTTACGATAGAACTCACAGTCTCAGCATATAGCATATTTTGCATTGTTACCGATTGGGACAAATAGTGGGGCGCGTCATCGTGGATTGAACTATCTATATTCTATACCAATCAGGGATACTTTTGATACATTTTTATGTGCCTTTTCGTTTTCAAGTACATCGTGAAGACAGTGAAATGCTGTTACGCTCTTAATTCAGTGCGTCGTAGAGCTAAAAAAATTACCTCATACCCCGATTGCAATCTGGACCTATCTCGTACTTATAGATTTATCCAAAAGTAAATTTTGGAAAAGCTGTAGATACGACCTTTCAGTTTGATGCCTTCGATATAATACAACCAGAATAATCAAATGGGATAACATATTATATTATTGCAAAGTCACCTAGAGAACCAGAGCCCAGGTAGAATTTTGAATATAACATGTAGGTAACTAAACCGAGGTCCAATAAATATCACTAGAACGTACACAAACGGATTTGTAATAAAAAAACGACACTGATTTGAATCGGTAGTATCTTTTAAGTAGAATGGAGAATGGGAATAAGACAGAATCTTAATAGTTGTTTCGTGTGTATTTATGGCAGGCTGGTGATCACTGATCAGTCCTATCTCAGGACCAAACCACCCATTTCCCCGAAACTTCCACATGTCGACTTGCGGTGCCTATATACAGCGGATCTCTGCAACACGTTTGATATCATCTGTCCACCTAGTGAGGGGCGTTTCAACGCTGCGCTTTCCCGTGCGAGGTCCCCATTCTAGCAACTTGGAACCGCAACGTCTACCGTTTTTTTTTAATATGTGTTCTGCCCATTATAACTTCAGCGCCGCAACCTGTTGTCAGTCAGTTACTCTGGTTCTCCTACGTATCTTTTCATTTCTCGTTTGATCACGTAGAGAAAGTTGCTTAGGAGTTTCTTAATGATATAATATTACCTACTTATATTAATGAGCTCCGAAGGACCGAGCTATTTGCAAGGAAACTGTATGTGTAGGTTCAAGTGCACCAACAAAACCGGTGCGCTCATACGTGCCCGGGAGTGGTTCGGAGCGGTGCTTCCCCGCTGTGTTCGCTGCAGTGGAATGCCCCCGCGGTACCGACCAACTGTACTCTATCCCCGGTAACCTCCCAGGCCTCCTCCTATAGACGTCTTTTTTTCGCTTCGGAACTTTATTTGCTTGAAGCTTTTTAATGAAATTTCCTGGCAGTGAAGCACTCATAATGCTATTTCCTTCTTTATTTTATTCTATACGTCCACCAATGTCAATTTCTTTCAGAGTAAAATTGTGCTATAAAAATGCATAGTATGAAAAAAAAAATCTATAAACTTTATTAAGCGCTGTCTTCGATTAAAAAATTACGAATACTCACCAGGTATTCTTATTAATTTAATTAAGTAATATGTAGACATATTTACATCATATTACATACTTGACGAAAAACAAGTATATTAGAACAATTGTAGGAGTGGTAGAATGTTTTTCTTATTTATTTGCTGACTTCATAAATCGTAATCTATTAATGCGTCAAATCGATATACCTACTGTTGAACTGCATAATAAGTATTATTATGGAAATGAAGGAATATATTTTATGGATGATGTTGTTATTCAAATTCATCAAGTGGTTTCAGAACCGTCTATTGGAATAATTATGTAAAATTTAGTAAAATTTAACTCCTCGCGCGTCATTTGAACTTTATTTGTCAAATTTCATGTCAAAAGTACGATTTTAACCTTATTTTAAGAGTCCCCGCAGACCACAAACTTTTTATCGGCCGATAGTTTGGTCGGTTTCTTAATCAGTATGAAGATGTACCTATGTAAGTGCGCAAATTATACATTACTTCATACTGATTAAGAAACCGACCAAACTATCGGCCGATAAAAAGTTTGTGGTCTGCGGGGACTCTAAAGGTGAGCCGTACTTTAGACATGACAGTTAACCCATAGAGTTAAAATGGTGCGTGAGGTAGATAGGTAGGTACATCGCCTTACGGCGAAGTCACATTTGGTCAATAGCCCGTATTTTGGTACCCGAATTACCTAAGTACTTTACAAAAGCTTTCTTAGGCTCCGCGAAGCTTTGTAAACGCCGAAAAGTTCTATATGCAGGAAAAGTTTATTGTTAGCAATCGGATTTTTTCTTTACATTAATTTAACAAATTTATTAAAGTTTGTTTTATTTTAAGAGATGAATTTAATTTTTGGACACATAGGTACCTACTTACGCTAAGAATAACGAAACGGCATGGCAACGCCGCATGTGACGTTAGACATACGCTAACATAATTATTATTATGGATCAGTTATTTTTGGTGTTTTAACAAATATTTATTTATTATAATATAATACAATATACCTACTTACTATATATAATATAATAAACTCGACTTATTGTTTACCTTTACATAGTATAAAATAAAGTCACTTCCCGCTGTCTGTATGTATGTTTGAGCGCGTAGATCCTTTAAACTACGTAACGGATTTTAATGTGGTTTTCACCAATAGATAAAGTGATTCAAGAGGAAGGTTTATAGCCATAGTTTAATATTGGTTTGTGTAAATTTGTTGACCTATTTGAACAATATGTCGGAAAAAATCAAGCTTCCATTGAAAATAATTAACAAATATTATAAGAAAAAACTAGGATAAACTCAAAAACTACTCAACTGATTTTACAAATTCTTATACCTATACAAAGCTACATTATACGCATGAGCTACATTTTATGCTCAAAAAAACCGGCCAATTGCGAGTCAGGCTCGCGCATCGAGGGTTCCGTACTACAGTCGTGTTTTTGACATTTTGCACGATAAACCAAAATCTATGATGCATAAAAATAAATAAAAATCTGTTTAAGAATACACAGGTAAAGCCCTTTCATATGATACCCCACTTGATATAGTTATCTTAAGGTGACGCAGGACGCTCGACCGAAATTGGCAGCGCACGTGGGTAACATGTTTGCTTTTCACTTGACATTGTATGAGAAAGTTGAGAGGCACGATGATTTTCACTGAAATCAAGCGTGCGAAAAGGGTTTAGGAAAAGTATTTTTGAGAAAAAACTGCTGAATTTATGTTTGCAAAGTAAAGTTATTTCAAGTAATGAATAAATAAACTACGTCTAATGATAAATTGTTTTAGAATTTTCATATCCCTAATCTTATTTATTTACATCCAAAGTTGTCATTAATTTAGTGTTAAAATAGGAATCTTTTGAGCCTCGTAACTTTTAAATCAATATTTTTTAAATGTTTTATATATCAATAAACCTAGATAATGACGAGATAAATCGATATAATTCTTAGTTTTGTGCGTACAATATCGAATATTGCTGTAATTTCCCTCCTACGTTTGTATGAAGAAAGCACTGAACTGAGTCCCCTTAAGTACTTCGAAAATTGAAAATACTAATTATTAGTTCATGACTACAATATAAATTTTTTTTGTGTGTTATAACCACAAATTCACGGTTTTCAGATTTCTCCCCGAATGTCTGCTATAAGACCTACCTACCTGCCAAATTTCATGATTCTAGGTCAACGGGAAGTAGGTATTCTGTAGGTTTCTTGACAGACAGACTGACAGACAGACATACAACACAGTGATCCTATAAGGGTTCTGTTTTTCCTTTTAAGGTACGGAACCCTACGAATGAATATATTTTATCTAATTTAAAGAAAAAGTGAAACACGTCGTCATCCAGATATTGAAAAGCCCTTACATGCTTTACAATACTATTGTACCTACATAGTAAAATATCTATAATATTTTTAGTTCTTTTGTTGAATGCATAATAATATAATATTATATGAAGAACGCTTAAATTATCATTTTTTTTATTAGTTTTTGCAGGTGATTGATTTTTTAGTGATTTTTATGCCATTTTATTTATTTCCATTGAGCCATTCGTCGCGTCGATTCACCGTGTTTGACACGTTTCCAATGTTACCCGTGACGACCGTATGAATATACCGATTTTTAGAGGCCAATCTATCCATAGAGTAATAAATCTGCCGAATGACTAGGTACCGATTTTCTTTTATTTCGGTGTTTTATTTTATTATCTATCTAATCAGTAATCATTTTGATTCTTGATTTTCGACGCCCGGAAAAAAACGATAAAAGATTTTCGAAAACACGTGCAAGTTAAAAAACAAAGACTAAAACCAATCAATATGAGTGATGAGACCAGTGAGAGTGATGAAGAAAGTGAATTGGAAGATTTGGAGCAAAATAGCACTGTAATAGATAATGAGGAACCCAAACCCAGCACGAGTGCTTTCGTATCTCATGAAGCCTTAACACCTGTCGCGAGTACCTGCAGTATCTCTTCGAGTCACGGGGAGAACTCCAAACTATCCAGGGTCGAAACCGCCTTAACGTGTAATAGAATGTTGGATGAAAAATGGCTAAAACTTGAAGATTTGCTGCAAAAGCGTCTGCTTGAGTGCCGCCGAAGACTCGCTGAAATTCAAGGGGTCCATGTTTCCGAGGCGGGCAGCTCGGGACCAAAACGAAGGTTTTCTTATGTGATCTTTGGGAAGCCACACTTTAAAGACAAGCGTGGGTTGCCCGCCCCTGACAACGAGGATACCATATTGATGAATAAATCTGGGATGTACAACTTCTCTAACATACCCTCCGTACCCGGATGGACTGTGAACGACAAGTGCAAACTTTCCAAGCTCATACACGAGATGTCCCAAGAAATAAAAAAGAAACGATTAAACTCCGAAATTCTATCTCTACTACGTGAAAATAAAAGATTAAAAACTACAAAGAATAATAGGAAAATATCCAGCCTCAAAAGAGAGCTTGTTGGTGTCAATAGAGAGTCCCTCCAAACATTAGCTCTTCCGATAGATGAGGAGTATGACTGGAATTACATTGCTAAAAAGATGAAAAACAGGCGCAGCCCTAATGCATATAGAGCTCTATGGAAAATATTTCTACATCCATCTATAAATAAAAATGCTTGGACCAAATCGGAACACCTATCTTTGCAAAAAATTGCCTCCAAATACAAGTTTCAAGACTGGGATGCTATAGCTCAGGAGCTAGGCACCGGCAGAACGAACTATCAGTGTTTTGTTTACTTCCGCACTAGCATAGACAACACCTTTACAAAACGAGCATGGACAAGTGAGGAAGAAAATAATCTCTTGCGGTTAGTTGAATATTATAGAGAGGGGAACTATATTCCATGGGGCAAAGTTGCAACCTCGATGGAAAGCAGGACAAACATACAGGTTTATAACAAATACGCTCGCCTCTTAGAATCCAGAAAAGGCAAATTTCTGCCTGAGGAAGACGCTGTTCTACTAACTTGTGTCAATAAATTTGGGCCAAAGTACAAAAAGATAACTGAATATCTCGAAGGTCGTTCCATGAATCAGGTCCGGGAAAGACACCGTATTTTAATGAAAAGGCAATATTCAGCAGTTTGGACAGTTGCCGAAGATAGAAGATTAGTTGAGTTGTTAGCCAACGAAGATGGATCTACTAATTTTTCAAATGTGTCACAATATTTTCCAGGAAAAGATAGAGTACATGTTAGAACTAGATACATAACTTTATGTAGATGGATGAGGAGAAATCCTAATGTGGACCTCAAGCATGCTCCAAGGCGTGGTCCCAGGTGTTTATATCACGGAAGGTCTACTGATGATCTCAATAAGGCTATAGAGCAGTTAAAGAAACGTGTAGCAGCAGAAGGTAGGAAGGAAGGTAAAGATTTAACTATTAAGAAGATATCAAAAATAAGTAAAGATTCAGCAGAAGATGATATTGATGATGCAATAGTAGCTACTTTCACTATGGAGAATGTAAGAAAAATGGAAGCACCAAAATTACAACCATCACAAGAGGAACGTGAAACTAATTGTATAATTGACGGAGAGTACAGGAATTGTGATATTTCAATTCTACGAAAATTACTTATTTTATTAAAAGCAAAATTGAATAAGCAAAAGTTTGAAGATAGTCCCTTAAGTAATACATATAGAGGCCTACTAGATCCTGAACCTGGACAGAGCACTGTTAAAATCAGTACATATTCAAGAAAAGAGGCATTCAAAAAGACCCTAACAGTAGAAAAAGTAGACATTTGGGGAAATGCATTAAAAAAGCCATTATCATCCGTGTTTCCACCGCACTATGCAACAATTACTGGCTGCAAACAATTGATGACACATTTCACCGGCCCCGAAACGGACGATAAAAATGTGAAATATATGAATGCTCTTGCTATCAGAAATAAATCGGTTAAGGAGGAAATTAATCTTTTGATGGAACGCTTTAACACCTTATTCATCTGGCCTATGCTTCTGTCAAATGCATCGCCAGAAGATTGTAAAGTGACAAAAGTAAAAGAGAATGTGCCATCAACATCAAAATCTGCCAAAGAAAAAGAACACAACAATCTTACAATGTCATCGGAAAAGAATGTGCCATCATCATCAAAATCTGCCAAAGAAAAAGAAGACAACAATGATGCAATGTTATTGGAAAGGAATGTGCCATCAACATCAAAATCTGCTAAAAAAGTTGTTTTGTGTAATAAAGATGACATCGGCCTTGCATTGCCACAGCCTAAATACCGGCAAAAAAATATAGTTGATAAAATAAATGAAAATATAGACTTGAAGGCGTCAAAACATGACCACAAAATTAATATTGATGAAAGTTATTTTGTGGATCACTTTATGCCATGAATTTGTAGACTCATAGCTCAGTGGTCAAGGACGGAACTGAAATTTGAAGATAGTAGGTTCAAACATTGGGTGTTGTACTACCACAAACTTATATAGGGTATTATGTGTCCAAATGAATAAAGTTTCCGCTGTGTTGTGAGGTCTTGGCTAGAAATATATATTATTTTGATTCCATTTTTTTTTTTTTTTTTAATATATTTTCAATGGATTTTTAACCGACTTCCAAAAAGGAGGTGGTTCTTGTAGGACAAAATTCGTTGTAAATATATTAAAAATATCATCACCATTTGCAGTCCACTGCAGGATGAAGGCCTCTATTAACAGTCCGCGGCAGGTTGAGATGGCAATCGTGGTATGAAGTGGGGGACGCCCCGCACGTCAACTGCGCTCACCCGCACCGGGTTAGTGCAGGTGTGCAGGGCATTTTCTCCCCGATTGCTATCTCGACCTGTCGCGTGCTATACTTCTACTCTTGGTGAGCTACATTCATCTCTTTCCAGCTGCTTTTTAGGGTTCCGTACCTCAAAAGGAGAAACGGAACTCTTATAGGATCACTATTGTCTGTCTGTCTATCCTAGAATCATGAAATTTGGCAGGTAGGTAGGTCTTATAGTAGACATATGGGAAAAAATCTGAAAACTGTGAATTTGTGGTTACATCACAAAAAAGTTAAATTGTGGTCATGAACTAATAATAATTAATTAGTGTTTTCAAAGTAAGATAACTATATCAAGTGGGGTATCATATGAAAGGACTTTTACTTGTGCATTCTAAAACAGATTTTTGTTTATTTTTATGCATCACAGTTTTTGATTTATCGTGCAAAATGTCGAAAAAATACGACTGTAGTACGGAACCCTCGGTGCGCGCCGACAAATCGTTACATAGGTATGAGTGACAGAGAAATGCTCTACAAAGCGAAAATCTCATGCTAAAGGTACTGTGCCCTGTTAAATTTTAATGGGTGGTAAAACTTGCTTTGCTTTCTGCTATCTAGATTGTTCAAAATATTTTTTTATATTTTTATAATCATTAAACTTAATAATTTTTAGTTATACCTATTATATAATCATACGTAACTTTCTTCATTTTTAATTGTCTTTATTCTGTTCTGCTCTGAAAACGAATTGTGTTTCCATAAAAGAAATTATATCCGTAACTCGCGTTTTATGTACCTAGTATCTATCTTATAAAATTTTATCTACGCTCATATCTTAAAATCTTGACTATGAATGAACTCAAAATAATTGACATACTTTATTTACTTATAAAGTACTAGCTTCGCATGGGTGCAACGTAGATAATTTATGTCCTAATGTGGTGTCAGATATCTACTCGTGTGGTGTTAGTGAAGAGATTATAGGCGCCGCGGCACTGTCCGCCGCCTTCGCCTACTTTTTTGTTGCGCGTTAGTTTTAATCTTACGATATTTCGTATTATTTTAATTTTGTGATATCTCGTAGGATGTTATTCTATATTAAATGATGTAAAGGGCAAATAGTATGTCAGTAAAAACACCCTCGAAAATAAGGCTTTGTTTCAGATCACATTTGAAAATCATAAAATTTTGAACCAACCTTAGAATAGTAAAGATACAGTCATGAAGTAGAAAAGATACAGTCATGTATGCTATCGCCGGCTTTTCTGTAGAACTTTTGAAGAGAAACAATCATTAAATTTGGTAGGTAGGTAGGTCTCCTAGCAGACATTCGGGGAAAAATCTGAAAATCGTGAATTTGGGGTTACATCACACAAAAAAAAAATTAAATTGTGGTCATGAACTAATAATTAGTATTTTCAATGTTCGAAGTAAGTTAACTATATCAAGTGGGGTATCATATGAAAGGTCTTCACCTGTGCATTTTAAAACAGATTTTTATTTATTTTTAAGCATCATAGTTTTTGAATTATCGTGCAAAATGTCGAAAAAATACGACTGTATTACGGAACCTTCGTCGCGCGAGCCTAACTCGCACTTGGCCGGATTTTTTTCAATTAAAGTACAGTTCTGCCTGCTTCACGACTCTATAGATTGTAGCTATTTGGCCGTTTACGTAAGAATATGGTCTGTAGCTATTGTCTATGAATTGCAACGCCTAGCATTTTGGCTCCAAATGCCATATTTAATTTTAATAATTAACTAGATTTGCCCCGCGGCTTCGCCCACGTAGTAAGTGTATTCCTGAACATTACAAACTAATTCCAAACATTCCAGAATGCTCTAGAACGTTCGAACTCACGACAGATCTTACTTTATATACCTACCCCTATCAGCAGGTAGCTTTACCCATAGGGAAAAGTTTTCGAATGGTCCACAATGTTTCAGATTCCAGAATATTCGACATACATTCGAGAATGTTCTGGAATGTTCTACAATGATCGGGGATATTCTGTGGAATTCTCTCCAAAAATTTTCGAATGTTCTTGACTATTCTAGCAATTTCTATAGGGCGAAACTTCCAACCCTTATATCTTCAAAAGCACACCCTTCAGGTAAAAACGGCAACCTTCTTCATGGACGGGAGATAGAGAGCTATCACACCATATAACCTTGATCGTACCGGGACTCATTCCTGAGTTTTAGCGGCACGCACATTGTACACTTTCTTTTATTATATATATTGATTATTGTATTTTTTTTAATAAAAAAAGTTATTATGGCGGAAAATATATAGGTACTCAGTACGTACTAAATACCCGAAAAATTTTGCTTCAACATTTTTTCTTGCAATAGTTATGAGATATGACAAAATATTAGGTTACCAAGCTTTAATGGTTTGGATTTTAAAATATGAGTTTAGATAAATTAATGTATGAACTTATGCGTGGTTACTTTAGACAACCTACTAGGTATTAGACTACTGTATTATCTAATGTGCAGTAATTTTTTATTTGAACAGCACATTCAGGCGACGGCTATATGTCCTCTCCTGAGCGCGTGGCGCCCCGGGTCCCCTACGAAGACCCCTATTACACCCAATTCCTCGGCCCAGCAGCTGGCAGAGCTCAAATCGCACCTGTCATCGATGAAGAAGCAAAGTAATAACCCCTTCATCATCATGATCAACACATCGCCAACCATAACTGAGCACAGGTCCCCTTTCAGAATGAGAGTGGTTCAAGCCCCAGTCCGCCACGCTGGCTCCGTGCGGATTGGCAAACTTTACACATCTTTGAGAACATTATGGAGAACTCTCAGGCTTGCAGGTTTTCTTACGATGTTTCCCTTCACCGTTAAAGCAAGTCAAATTTAATTGCTTAAAACGCATATAACACAGAAAAGTTAGCCTAAAGTTTGATAGCGATAGCTTGCCTGGGATCGAACCCCCGACCTCCCGAATCCTGACGTTTAAACCACTAGGCTATGACCCCTTAGGTTGTAACTATTTTTATATTTATAACATCACACTGATAATGTACATAGACTTCGCTAGTTCCTACTATCTACCTTTATCTATAAACTAAGCAATTCAAGAAACCTTTGAAAAAGTGAATGAATCAATATGAGTAATTTGCCCGTTTTTCCACAGCGAATCCGGCATTATAGACGATACGTATCAGATGTACGGCGTCAACGCGATAACAACTGCCCCTCGGCCTATGCCCCGGCCGCCTTACGACGCCAGGTACACCACAATACAAACCTATGGCACCACGTAAATGAAAACTCCAATTATGTATTATGCTCATATCTGATATTGTGGTGAAATAAATATATCGAAAAATGTATATTAGAGTTATATTTCTACAAACCTTTACTTACTTATTTCATTGGTTCTCAATGCACCTACGTTTGTATTATATTTCATCAATATGCTTAGCGATATTGTGGCCACAATGATTAGGGTGCTACGCGATAATTATTAGAAGCTATTGGCGAACTTTACTTACATATACTATTTCACATGGAAGGTATTAGGTATTGATACATAATTTTATAGGCTGGGTGCCCCTGTGGATGATATGCAACGGCTTCGCGTAGAAAAAATGGAGAGGCAGCTTGCTAATCTTACTGGACTTGTCCAGCAAGCTCTCCAGGTCCCAGGTGCCGCTCCACCACCTGTCACTCCCAGGGAAGACTACCAGGCTTATCCTTCGACTTCTAGAGCTACTACATCAACGCAGGGTAAGAATCGACAAAGTAAATAAAGTACCTAATCGTTCTACAGGGAAGCCAACCGAAGTGAAGAGTACTTTAACCCGTCAGTCTACATCGCTTACGCAGCACTAATTATTATCATCGTAACTATTATATAATAAGTCATCAGTGCAAAACAGTTTCCTTACCTGTATAATATAACGTACAGTTCACATGCTATAATCTAAATATTGTATGTGTAGATGTAATTAATTGTCTAATATATTCTATGGCTATTTCTGTGAAAATTAGTTTTCTATAAGACGTGTAAAAGTTTCAATTATTATCTGTCTGTTAGTCTAAAGGCTTTTTGTACAAGGCTTGGTACGTTAATGTGGCTTGCGTTTTCCTACATCCAGATGCCGCGCGATTTACCAGCAACGAGAGACCTCCCAAATTAGGGAGGGACAGATTTCGTAAGTGTAATTGAACGCGGCCAGTTGAAAAATATTGCTAATGCATTGCTAATGTTATGTTGTTAGTCAAAATATTTTTGAGCAGTGTGTATGTGGTCAGAAATCCTATTTTATTTATTTTGTATTATAAAAATATTGTAGTATAGCAGTCAAGTGTGTATGTATATTTGACAAAACAGATACGTGAAACGTTTACCAACGTTAATGAAGGAACGAAACCGCAAATTATGCCACAACATTCTATTAAGCAAGACAGTAAATGTGTATTCCTAATAGTGAGCTTCTTCCGCACCTTGGAATGTGGAGAGGGAAAGTGTCGCTTTCTCTTTATCAATAACATGCACTATGTATAATGTATACCGGCGTCATATCAATTCGGGAAATTTACCATTACACAAATTTCGCATTCGCAATGCATTGTGCACTCTCCATACATCATTATTATCGCCGAACGCTTGCTTGCTGACTCGTGTGGTTTTATCATTTTCGGTACCTCTTTCACTCAGTATAATATTATAAGATATAACCATGGCCTTTCAGCAGCCGTCATTACTTCAATTATCAAATTCATGCACTTTAAAATATAACCTTTCAGCCATGCCGTATACGTCAACGATTGTAGTTAATTATATTAATGAACGTTGTCTTTGTCTTGTAAGTGTGCTACTGAAGCTTCAATAAGAATATAACATATCGCATATAAGCTATTTGTATCTTGTGTAGATTAATTAGCTACAAATTTGTAATATGGGTAGGTATATTTAACAAGTAAAATCATATTCGACTACAGTATTACGAATGGAATCTTCAGAACCTATCGCATGTTTGCCATGGTAACTTATCATTACACAGTAACAAAATAATTATGAACCTCAGACATTATATTGTGTATTCATCTATTCATTAAATATTTTTTTATTAATATTATCAACTCTTTCATCGTCATTATATTTTCATTCATGGTCTTGTTAAATTCATATAAAAAATTAAGCTTATATTTTGAAATCCTTAATTAGAAAAACACGTAATTTCTTTAAGTAATAATTTATAGATTTGAGAACAATTTTTACTTACGATTTCACAGTAAAGCGGTAAATTTTAATCAGCACAATTAAAAAAAATCACAACTTTTGCAAGTGAATTTAAAATCTATTTTTCTAAACTAATTGCACCTATATATTATATCCTAACACAAACACCTGAAGCCAATCAATCTTAATATTTGTTGAGTTCGTCCAACCACAGCGATAGTCCTCACTCCGCCGTTTATTAAAAAAGAAAAATCAACGTTTATGATTGCAGAAAAATCGGTATCATTTGAGAAATCAGTGTCATTTAGTGATGACCCACCAGACATGAATTCTCCAAAACAGCACTCACCACAGCATTCAGGTATGCATAATGAATAATAATAAACAATCCATACTTAATATTATAAATGCGAAACTGTGTCTGTCTGCCTGCTAGCTTATCACTGTTCAACAACTTAATCGATTTTGATAAAATTTGGTAGGTTCTGAGTTAGCATATTATCTGTGAACGGACATAGGCTACTTGTATCCCGGAAAATCAAAGAGTTTCATGGCCCACGAAATTCTTAAAGGCCCATCCGTTTAATCGATTTATATGAAATTTTGTACAGAGGTAGATTGCGTCCCGTAAATTGCCACAGGCATCTTTTTATTCAAGAAAAGCAAAGAGTTCCCACGGTATTTTATAAAACCTAAAACCACGCACATGAAATCGCGGACATCATCTAGTAAATAATAAATTACAATGTAGCAATTTAGAGTTGGTTCTGTAGCGTTTAGTGTAGCGGGGTTCCTTCGGTTGGTATCAATAGTCTCAATCTTGTTTGCGTAGAATAATTGGTGATGGTATATTTTGTATGGAATTACAAAATATTACAAATAATATATTATATAATAATAATTATTATTATACCCCAGCTTTTGAAATACGGCCCTTGAAAACCTTGCTCATCCAAAGTATCACATTATATTATTACAACAATCCACACAGTATTGTAAGTAACGTCCAATACATGAAGTTCGATTAACCTGTTTGTTAATTTCTTGTCTTTGATTTCTTTCTTTTCATTTGAGTTTATTATCAGGGTATTTTATTATAAATGAATATCTATAAAAATATAAATCGTATCATCTTTTGTTTTGGAAAACGTTTAACATCGATCACAAAGATCATGCATTTCTTATCATTTCTGAAAATCTGCACTTGTTCTTCAGTTTCATCGACAAAATAATAGATTCATGGTCTCACTCCATATTGTAAGTGTCATACAAATTGCGTTTTAAAAACCCAAGAATGAAATTATTATTTGACGTGTCCAACAAAGTATAGTATGTATAAAGAAAATTAATCTTCAATTAACATGAATATTTTTAATACATATTAATTAATTGTTATTAATTAACTTAACTAACATGGCATATGAGTAAATTACTGTAACTGATGGACTAAGAGCCAGTACGTGCCAGACTTTCGTTATTTTATAAAAGCTGAAAGTTTCTCTGCGCATTGTCCCCAACACAGGGAGGAACGATCAGCGACTATGAAGTTTTTATAACATAACGAAGATCTGGCACGCACTGGCTCTATCTCTGTCACATTTACTATTACTTATATTCATTCTTGGATACAAAACTCTTAGCCATATGATATCTCTATTATCTTTTCGTAGTTAAGATCATAACCATGTTCATAATTCTTGTATTTGATTTCTTTCCGCTTACTTCTTTGCCATAACAAGCTGATACAAAACCAACAAAACCGGCAATCAAGTCATCAACATTGCCGAGGACTTCATCTCAAGGTAACTTTTTGAAATCCGTTGACTGCCAGGTTATAATTTCATGAATATTAATTACTAAGACGCTTCTCTTTTATATTTTCTAAAGCTATGGTGGCTTATTATCGATTCTATTAGTAATAAACAAAATCTGCATTTAGCATGGGAGTAATAAATTATTCAACAATATAATGGATTTCAAAAAAAATTAAATTGATAATTTTAAATGTTCTTGTTTAGCTTAGATATTGCTTACCAATAACAGCCGCTATGTTTCATGTATGAGATTGATCGTATTTTTTTGATTAAAATTTTGGTGGCGGCTTTGATGGTTAACTCACATTTCAAAAGATTGTAACTAGTTTTATTTTTTTAATTCATGTTTTAATCATTTTATTTTAGAACGTGACCGGCTGAAACCGGCTCCTCCGCCGAAGCCGGCCGGGCTGACGGGACAGCAGCTAACGCTAGCTCCACAAAGGAGCTACACATTGAACGTGACTCCTGAATTTTTCAATCAACTTCGTATTCTTCAGAAGCAGAGCCGCGATCTCCGCATCGAGGTATAAATCTTACTACCTCTATATGTTATGTTCTAAGCAATGCGAATTTATATTAATAGTATTTTCTTTTAAATACGCGAATTTAGCAAAGCATTTGCGAATGATACAGCTTTTCAAAAAATCTCAGATATTGTATGAGTGTGGTGTATTTTTTTACAGACGCGCAACCTACGTCGATCAACTTTGTCTCATTCTATACAAATGAGGCAAATGATGGCTGAGACTATTGTCCAGATAGGTGATATTGCAGCCACGTTTTCTGAAGAAGATCCAGAATCGGTACGTGATAAATGTTTATTAATTTAAACTACTGTGTTCTATTTTTTGTGTTTTATTAATCTGATGGTCAAGTCTTAAGGTATAAAATATGACCTTGTTCTTTAGCAGTTGACACGGGAGGAAGAGATCTATCGCCAAGATATGTTGCTTTTAGAGAATGATTTGTACGAGCTCGAAGCTACCGTGGAACGTCTGCGTGGTCAAGCTGCAAACAGGTGACATAAATTTCGACATTTTACCGATATTTTAAATGACTTCACTTGTATCCCTAATTAATTGCAATCTTTCTCTCTTTGATTTTAGTAATTGTAAGAAAAAAGTTTTATAATGTAGCATTGAGAAAAATTGGGTTGACATCATATTTTGTCTACATTACATTTCATAATCATGTGATACTTATACTCGTAGGGAAACACGAGTAATCATGACAGACATCGAGCGCATCGCTATGGTGCTCTCCAAGAGCAGCAAAACGGTTGCTGATTGGAAATTGAAGTTTCCGATTCTACAGCAGACCATGAAAGCTAAACTTGCCGCCGAAATGGAGAAGGTAAATCAAGCTTTTCTAATAAATGTAACGCCACTACGGACCTCTCTAATCATATCATATTTTGGACCCGTTTTGCTGTTCAGATCTTTTCAGTGATTTATAAGTTTAATTAGCCTGCATAAACAATCATCATTACAAGTATACTTGAGTGTCTGTGTGATGATTTTGTTCAAGCATCATCATCATCTTCAACCGATAGACGTCGACTGCTGGACATAATATAAGTCTCCTGTAGGGACTACCACACCCCACGTTCTTGAGCCGCTTGAATCCAGTGGCTCTCTGCGACTCGTTTGATGTCGTCTGTTGGCTTAGTTGGGCTCTGCTAATGTTGCGTTTTTACGTGCGAGATCGCCATTCTAACAGTACTTTGGCACCCCAACATCTAGATCGATATTTCGAGTTACTTATAATATGCCCTGCCAAATTGCCACTTTATCTTTGCAACCCATTGAGCTCTGTATTTTTGATTTCATCACGTTGAGAACCTCTAAGCATAGCTCTCTCAATCGCCGGGTAAGTGACTCAGCTTTCTTATGAGGCTTACAGTTAGCGACCATGTCTTGAAACAGTGTTCGAAGACTGGTCTTCAAGCACTGAGGAATTTTAGACGAGAAGACATCTCGAAGCTTCCCAAACTCTGCACAGTGAACTCGGCTTGTTCAAGCGCTAAGATAAAAACATCATGTAATTGGTTAGAATAATCATGTAGAAAAAACACGTAAAATAACCGTAGCTATTTAAACTTCACCAGGTGGTCCGCAAAGAAAAGATGTTGGAAGAGGAACCGGAGCGATTGGAACTTGCTCTTCGTAGGTGCAAGAAGCTTACTGGAACACTGGTGACCCTAAAGAGGTATTTATATACCAACTAGATGATGCCCGCGACTTCGACGGCGTGGATTTAGGTTTTTAAAAATTCCGTGGGAACTCTTTAATTTCCCGGGATAAAAAGTACCCTATGTCCTTCCCCGGGATATAAGCTAGCTCTCTACCAGATTTCATCAAAATCAGTGTAACGGTTGGGCCGTGAAAAGTTTATTAAATTATTTTTAAAGCACTTTACGTATTTTTGTCAACAAAATATTTTAATAATTATATAAATAATTTAATCAATTATTATTGTACTTAGTACATTATAGAGCGTTGTTGTTGTTTATTTTCTCATTTTTTATTTTCTTATAATAGGTATTATGGTTGTTGTGAGAGGTGCTTTTGATAGTTAAACCAGTTCAATATTTTATTTTAATTTTACACGATAACTTTAAAAATAATCAGTGTCATCTGCTCAATTCTCCATATTGGAAATTAAAAAGGGAATGTTATTATCTTAATTCTTTGAATTTATATAAAAATAGGTTGGCTTGCGTCCAAGAACAACGCTTTACCGATGGGCGTGTTTCCCCAACCTCATCGCAAAGCTCGACAGCCACTGCTGGGCCCTCCTCCGAGGAGTACACCTCGGAGAACGCTTGCCACGTTGCTCCGAACGCCAACAAGGTATCGTGGAATATCATATCTGTGTGAACTAATAAAAACCAATATCATTATTGTACTTAACAACTTAATGGAAACAGTTTACCTACTTGCTTTCAACCGTTAGCTTCATTGGTCAATGTTCTCAAATATTCAAATAATAATAATAAAATAATAATAGATTCGATTTTTTTAGTAAATACTACCTTTTTCACATATTTGAGAATCTTGTAGGTACTTATTTATATAAAAAACCAGCCAAGTAAGACTTGAATCACGCACTGAGGGTTTTATACCTTGGAAGGATATGTGTAATTATTTTGTTACGTATAACTTTGTAATTGCAAATTTGAATGTGATGTAATTACAAAATGGTTCCGGCTCTTTCCTTTTACTTGTGCTATAAGCCATTGCTTCTTGCCAAATTTCATGATTCTAGGTCAACGGAAAGTAACCAATACCTAAGTTTTGATTGCCTTGCAAGTTTCAAATGACAAACAGACAGACAACGAAGTGATCCTATAAGGGTATTTTCCTTTTTTGGTACGGAACCCTAACAAGCGTGATTTTTCTTCCTGTTTCCATCGCGTCTATTAGAAAATTTTAATTTAAATTAGTGTTATTGTTAGTGAAAGTTAAGTTAATTACACTTTCGAACGAGCCATTTACCAAGTGATTTAAAAGCCTACTGCTTAACAATTGCAGGTTTGCCACGAGTTTAAAATTTGCATTCTTTTCCCGCACTTCGTTTGTTTTGCGAAGTGTTCTTTTCTTAGTTATATCTATATTTACTTTAACCCTAGTAGCTTTTAGACTAGCTAGTTCGCCACTTAAAATATGTATAAATAATTGCATATTTTTTATTAGTTTTTTTCTTTAACATTGAATGCCTCTTTGTTATGTCCATTGAATAACATAGTGTTAATTAATAATTACTTATCTAAGATTAAAGTACATAGTAGTATTTAGTTATCTTTCCTAGTCGCTTCTTTTTAGTTTTGGTCTGTTTATCTTTTCTCCTCCTATACTATATTTGAGAATTTAAAGGATATTGTATCAAGGAATGATGGGAAGTTGATTTATACTGTTGCTCTTGTGTATTCTGTACGTGATATCAATCCGACTCGAAATTTTAGGTTCACTAACGAATCACTTTATGTGTTTTGTTAGTAAACTGTAGTTTTAAATAAATTGGCATATTTGTTTCAAAATTAAAGGAAAAATATTGGCGTCATTCTCTGTCACTGTTACTATGTTGAGAAACTTACTTAAAACTATAAATACGCATATAAAACTTAAATATATACCCTCTTGTAATAATAAAGGTAATTTTGCTGAC
This sequence comes from Maniola hyperantus, assembly GCF_902806685.2. Lineage (NCBI taxonomy): Eukaryota > Metazoa > Arthropoda > Insecta > Lepidoptera > Nymphalidae > Maniola > Maniola hyperantus. The sequence goes on from NC_048564.1 coordinate 4,144,981, forward strand.
GGCTGAATCTATTTACGTTTCTAATTGCGGCTTTAGTGTATTTTTTTACACTAAACCTTCTCCTTTCCCAAGTCATCATCAAGGTCTGCAACCGCACGTAGTCAAAACTCTTCAAAACCGGACGAAGCGATTTGCCTCCTCGTTTCTAATTCGAACTGCCAGGCTCAAACGCTCTTTTGGTATCAGTTTACCCCTCTACTTTCAATAGAGGTATCTTTAAGTCAAAAGTGAATAGGCATCATCTAGGCAGGCGCCACCGGGATGCACTTCGACCGCCCGTTGTGCCAGATCTTTGTTCCATGCACATGCAAACTTAGGAACCAACTCCATCTGGTGGTATTATCAGTAAATTTCAACATGAGGTTATTCAAGGGGCGCATCAACAAATTTCTGAAAATTCGGCAACATATTGGCAGTTCCTCTGGTGCTGAAAATGTTCATCGGTGCGGTAATCTCTTAACATCAGAGTGAATATCACTTGCCAGCGGGTCTGATTGCAGCCAGGTGCTAATCTATAAATCATTTAAAAAAGCCATTAATAAAATTAGGTAACTGATCCGACAGACGTATTTCCGTTATTCTTATTTCAATTTTGTTAGTGATCGATCATTTTGATACAGAATATTGAATATACCTAAACATCAAACTTTACCGCGATAATCTTATTTATTTACGTACCTAATGGCCGAGTATTGGCCTCTAGAATGGCTTCGCGTAATATTTCGTAGTCTCCCGTTTTTTTCTTATAACTTTTCCATAACCATAAACTTTTGTTTATGGTCAAAAAAGAATTAGGTATGAATTAGGTATCAATCGTCGAATTACGTGTCTTGACTCTTGAGTTCATATAAAAATCCCATAGAAAAAAAACGTTCAATATTTCCCGAATTTAATTTTTGTCTTGAAAACTTTCCTAATTTTCTTTCTATGTATAACCTAATTCGAAATATTATTAAGAACGTTTTAAGTACATAATACAAAATAACATAGCCAAAACGATCCAGCCGTATTAAAGTGATGCGCTTACCAATGAACAGCTATTATTATTTATATGTACATATATAGATTTATCACTGGTATGTCAAAAAGATTTACGAAGAACACATTTTATTTCAGTATTTAGCTGTCAGTAAATTTAAATATTTTAACTAATCGGTCTTGTAATTAAATACATAAGTAGGTACATAATTAAAATTTAATTGGATCTTCAGACAACTCAGCGCGTCAATGATTTCGTTAAAATACCTGTTATCACCTTGAATCAAGGTTAAATATGATTTAACTCAAGTATCTAAACCAAATAAGTCTTTGAAATCGTCCTTGCTCTTTTCACGTAATAACTATGGAAAAAATACGAGTTGGTACTAGGTACCTTCCTATACTTCCAATATCCTTAGCAAACACATATTTTCTCAGCATTATGTTGTGAAAATAAAATTAATTCAAAAGATAATCGTAAAGACCACTGTTTTGGAAATATTGCAGAATTCATCTGCGATTTAATTAATATACCTACTTACTAAAAATGTAAATTTTTTGGATGATTCTTTTGGTGGTACAATAAAAAAAAAGACATTCTTTAACCTACTTTCCAATGTTTGAAACATAACAAGTATTTTAGCTCTTACACAATGTATAAACGCTCTCTTGATGAAAAAAAACAGTAACGCGATTAATTCTACTTCTCGGAACATCATCTTTCGGAATACTTGTAATTCCTCATACAAGGATTCTTGAAAAAAAAAATATTATTTACTATCTAGCGCTCGCGATTTTGTCCGCGTGGACTACACAAATTTCAACCCCCTATTTCACCCCCTTAGGGGTTGAATTTTCAAAAACCCCTTCTCTCTCCCTTTCAAAGTCCAGTAGTTTGAGCAATGCGTTGATAGATCAGTCAGACAGTTAGCTTTTCCTTTTATACATTTAAACTTTGGTATTTTTTTAATTTTTTGACTATGCACGCTATTTAATTAAGTATTTATTAGGTCAGTATTCATTGTTGTTAAAATTGTGACCTTCATTTTGAGTCGAACACATTTACATTTTGTATAACAAATACATTTTGTATAACAAATATTTCAAAATACCTAAAGCCCGGTTTCTGCTCAAGCAAAACGAAGAGGGGATGTTTTCAGTGGGTCCATCATATTCTTAGCACAAATGTTGTGAAACAATCATCACATCATTTTTTCTAAATAAGATTGGTTGACTGATCACATTTCCTCTACACTCCGCTTGGATGGAAACCGAGCCTTAAGTGGGCTCAGTTCGTTGCTTTTTTCATACAAACGTAGGAGGGTAATTACTAATTACTACATTATTTGATATTGTATGCACAAAACTACGTTTTATATCGGTTTGTCTTGCCATTATCTAGGTTTATTGATATATTAAACATTGAAAAAAAAAATGATTTTAAACTTACGAGCCTCAAAACATTCCTATTTTGGGTCCAACTTTGGGCGTTAATAAATAAGATAAGGGGTATGAAAATTCTAAAACAATTTAACATTAGACATAGTTTATTTATTCATTAGTTGAAATATCTTTATTTTGCAAACATACATTTAGTATTTTTTTCTCAAAAATACTTTTTCTAAACCCTTGATTTCAGTGAAAATCATCGTGCCTCTCACCTTTCTCATACAATTTCAAGAGAAAAGCAAACAGGTTAGGTCGAGCGTACTACGTCAACTGATTATTCATTCATTCGTAGACATGACAGAGTGTGGCGTCCATCCAACAGAATACAACAAAATTTCAAATTCTTTTGCACAAACCCTGCAACCAATGCACTATCCATAAACGTTGCATTTTTATTCCTCGCTTCAGGAAAATAATGCCAATTTTAATAAATAAAATGTATTAAGTAGGTAATGGGTATATAAACTTTAACAGATGCTTAACAAATACCTATTTTCGAACCTGCCACTCATCTTGATTGTCGTCGTACAAATCAATTTATTTACTATAGCATAAATATTAATTATTATGTTAGATTGATTAGATTGTTATTATCTTTATCGAAAGTTGATATTTGTCCTATTTTGTATATTCAAGCTACTATATACCTAGTTTTCTACGCGCTTAGAGCTTGGTGAAATGTCTAACTTGTAAAAGGTCAATACTATATTATATAATTACTACTATGAACATGAAGTTGAATGAGCTTCTCGAATTTTATTCTGAAAGGGGCGTGTAGTGTTTGGCATTAGCATTTGGACTAATTAACTGAACAATTTATGCTTTTAATTAAATATATACTGTTCCTCACGTCGCCCTCGTGAACTCAGGGACCGGGTTCGTATCAAATAAAACCACAGCTTGTACTAAAAGGTACGCAGGTTTATTGCGAACTCAAGGACGAACACAGTACTACATGAATTTCAAACCACTATAAATGTTACTTCCACAGTGGAACAAGACCGCGACATACTCGACGGACAGCGACATCTATGATGTGTTTTGGAAACATATTATTTGATCTTGAACATATACAGTAGGTAGTATAGCTAAAGCTTTGTGACATTTCATTATACATATAATATATGACCTAAACGACTTATTTTAATATGATCATCGGTCATCCCATGGTAACTCTGGCTCTTAACAAGACTAACAGTATTAGGCCGGGCGTCCATTAGGTCCGAGTAAAATCGTATTAAGTAATTATTCTTCGCCGTAATATATTTATTGTGGAACTGCTGATATAGAGCGACGCGCTGAGCCTACTAAATATCAAAATATTCAATGCAATGCGATTCGACGTGCTTGAGAAGGTTTGGAAAATATGCCATTAGACATCACCAGGCTGTAAGTGCTAGACAAATCTCTTTTTGGTGAATTTGTTAAGGAGAATGGACTCGTTAAGGAGACATTTTATTTCTGAATACCAAGTTACTGCAGTTATTTCTGTAAATGAAATGTCTCTGACAGAGTGAGTACTAGGACGAAGCGGTAGATGTTAAAATCACTTTCAACTATACTATTATTGCGGGGTTAAATGATTTGTCAATACATACGATATGTGTGTTCACGTGCTGTTTTATTTAATGATGAATTTCGTCGTCTTTTTTCCGTGATGGTACCGGCCAGTTCGCCTGGAGACAGAGCCAATACTTCAAAGAAGCTATAGTTATTAACGAGTAATAAATCTCTTCGTTATATATCCATTGTTATTATTATTACTCTTTTTTATTATAATTATTTTTACTCATGTAATTATTACATCTCAATATTTTATTTTTATATTTTTATTACACATCAATATTCTAACTTTTTATTATATTTTTTCTTTCGATATTCATCTGTATCGTCTATGTAAAGAAACACATTTTAATGTTATTTCTATGTAGGCATGTTGGTGCACAGTCGTACACAACGCTTTGGCAATATTGTAAGGGGAATTGGATCGCTTCATGATGATTCATTATTATTCATTCACCTACTTATTAGATCTACCAATTTTTTTCAGTTCAGACAGTATTGAAAGAATCGGTACGCATGCTTACATACCTACATCTCAAACTTAACTATAGTAAATAAGTTCGTGTAGATGGTACTAAGATGATTTATGAATTATCATAGTATTGTATGTTAATATTCTTAGTGCAATTATGCAAATTATGCTTCTCCGTGAATACGCGGAGAAGCATAATTTGCTTAATTGTTAATGCTATCAAACAAGTCTAATGCTTTGTAATATTACAACTTTCAGCTATTCAACTCCATCTTCTTCAGAATGTGGCTGTAACCAATAAAACTGATTAATAATTAATCCTTAATTCTTATTATCACAATGGTATTCCACAAACCATTACATTCAAAGAATTTATACTTAAGTGTAGGTATTGGTTAGTTATATGGTTTTCGTCAGAAGTAAGCTACTATATTTCTGTTGAATTCTATAAGATACTAGTAGTATAGGTACATCTTATGAAGAATTATTTTCCAAAACCATTAATAAATTATAAACCTAAAAGAAAAAACCTAATTAAAATACTCACTCAAACTATAATATGATCTGTGGAAGCTGTAATAAGCTGAAAGTTAATTTCAATTGCAGACCTTTTAAGTAACAACAATGTATTAATAAATAGGTACTTATTAAGTAATATAAGCATGTTACTGTACGTGGCAAGTATAACTTCATTCCCTTTAGTGCACCCAATTATTTCAACTGTGGTGGTGTATGGATGATTTCGGGAGACTAGTGAAACTGACACTTTTGTCCCACTAGTTCAACTGCTTATAAATCTTTTTAGAAACTCCACAACAAATAGTTAAATTCATAAAATCTGGATTAGATAAATAAGGTCCAAGGATGGCTATTGCTAATGCGCGTGGCCGCCATTTTAGTGACGTCAGCACTAGACTGAAGTTACGAGCTGATGGTATATTTTTGTTTCATCTGACGTCAAAATGACGTCATTTCGATGTTAATGAGACATGGTTCCAGCGCAAAAGCAATTTTCTGGACTTAAGCAATAATAATCTAATGCAATAGTATTTATTTATAATAAAGTGCAAAATATACAGAAGTTTTAATTGTATGTTATTAAAATGTATATTTTACAATCAACAGTTAAAGCGATTGACGAATTTTTTACTCAAAAACAAAATGCGAGTTGTGTAAAATTTTAACAGTTTATTTTAATTTTCACTAACTATTATAAACAATCAAATTATTGATGAATAAAAATCAAAACTACGTTATGTAGATATAGAAAAACAGAATACAAACTGGTTATGAAGAATTAGTCAAAATAAAAATATTGTATTTGTTTTAATCTGTTTCTGAATAAACAAATTGTAATTTCAATTTTAAGTCATCAATAATTTTACTAATTGTTAATAATTTTTTACAATTTGCATTTTTTTAACTGACTACCAAAAAGGAGGTGTTTCTCAATTTGGCCCGTTTTTTTTTTCATAATAAGAATTGCATTAACATAATTCGTCAATTGATTTAATTTTTAATTTTCATAATTTTTCTAACTTCTATATAAAAAGTACCTTACCTATTATAAATAAATACGATCACATTATAATTTTATATTTTTCTTTCATTTAATCCAGCTTCTGTGAATTCAACTTATGTCCCAGTAGTTCAATTCTTAAAATGATTTATATGCAATTAAACAACTATTGTTATTATCGTATTGTAATCTGTTTCTGAATTAACAAATTGTAATTTCAATTTAAGTCATTAATTATTATGTTAACTGTTGATAATTTTGCACAATTTGCATTCTATGTTTGCATACATAGAATTCGTCAATTGATTTAGTTATTAATTTTCATAACCATTCTGACTTCCATATAAAAAGTACCTTATTATAAATAAATACGGTCGCATTATAATTTCAACTTTTCTTTCATTTAATCCAGCTTCTGTGAGTTCAACAGCTATTGTCCCAGTAGTTCAATTTTTAAAATGATAGACGCAATTGAACAACTGGGACAAGAAAGTGTCTCTAGGTCACCGGTTGAACTAGTCAGGTGTACTATTATAGTGAGAATGAACGGCAAGTACCTAATACACAATTGCATGGTTGTCCAGCGTAGTCATTTGTGTAGTCGTAAAGCACTAAAATGAAATAATATTTCACGTAGATAAGTAACATTCACACAAAACGCTTTTCTTTCGGTTTTGTAATAATGTGACGCCACAAAGAAACATAAATGTTAGATTTTTTTACTGTCTAGATAGTTACTTATCATAATTCCGTATCAGCTAGGTGACTATACTATTTTATTTAGACTTTATTATCTCTTATTTTTTTTTTACAAAACATATTATAGTATTTTTAAGTTTTAAGTTTGTTTCTAATTTTGTATATCCTACTGTTGTAATTATATCTTCGACAGATAACAATCTACCTAAACACGCAATAAAGATCAACATTCAAAGTCATACCTACCTAATATATTTAAAAGCATTGGACTGGGTGCGTAGGGTGGTTGTAACGATGAACACTATTTTTTTTATAACTAATAGTTGTAGAAATGTTAAAATTAGATTCGTTCGCGTGGTTGGAATTTGGAATATTTCAAAATCCTTCTTTAGTTACCCGTTTTTTTGGTAACGGATGGGGAAATCTTCATGAGACGCTTGACTTCTTGAGGGATAAATTGGGTTATGTTATTTATGCACCAAAACCCCCTCGGTGGCTGTTCTGAATACTTTGTTTTAAGATAGTATTTAGCGATTAGTAGGTACACCAAATCCAAGAAGATTTGTAATTGAAAGTGTTTTGCAAAAGATTTAACATTATGTACGTCCTATATAAAATACATATTTATCTTTTTATTATTCTTCATTTTATGATTTAGAATACATAAAACACAATTTATACCTACTCTTCTGCATAATGGCACAACTCATCTATGTCCCTAGATTAATAGTAATAATGCAGTAGCCTGACACGCATGGAATTTCTTTAGGATCTGCTTTGTACTAGTTTGTGCATCGTGCCTTTTTTGTTTTTGTTGCAGCGCGCACTCGATACCAGATGCAGCTCTAAGACCAAAACCTTTGGACTCGATTAAAACTCTTTAACTACTCCTCTTGTCTCCTGTCCTAAAATGCCATAGATTTAAACAAAGTGTATCTCTATCTTTAGTTACATAAGATCCTCACTATGCTGTAATATTTTTCTTTGAAAATATTGAGAATAATTAATTACTGTCGCTTGGGTTCGTATGCACCCATTTTTTTTACTTCATACTCTCTTACCCACTAGCACGTGACTTGTGACACCTACACTTCATAAATCTTTTGATCGTTTTATGTTCTCCCTACACCCTTAACACTTTTAATAAAGTTGTGATAAATTTTCGAGTAATTGGTTTCAATGACTAACCCCGCATCCGGAGCACAGGTAACTTTTTTCTCTAAAATTCGTATACTTATTTGCTTTAGAATATGTATTTATCGCAATAATATTCAATTCTTATATTAACAGCACTAAGTACATAATAATAATATACAGTAGAATGCATTTCACTTAAGCTTTTACCTATATTTTAGTTATTGTAATAGTAAAGTTAACTTTTTGACATAGCTTCAATTAAATAGCTGTAGACAATGTTGAAGTCACTTTACACGTTTTATAAATTTTGACTAATGGCAAAATCACCACAATTGTTAAGAGTGAAGTTATTCTTCTTCAAATGTTATTTCATGCATTCTATTGGTCACACAATTAAGTAATTCTGTAATAAGTCTATTTTAAATCACATTTAATCAAGTATCTACGTACTCAATATATTATTATAATTATTATTCTTCCATTATTCTTTTTCGCCTGTACGACCTCTCTGAATCGCCGCCATTGGCTCTTTTACCACCAGTTTTGGGCTCGACACATTTTTGTTTTATTTTTTGTCGTGGAATAAGAGTAACGGCTATACCGTGCTATACGTTAACCGCATGGTTTTCATAAAAATGTTTGTATCGTTTGTATAAACTGAACTTACTCGACGACAAAAGAAAAGGCAATCGCCATTCATTTTTATTTAATTCTTTTTGAATGATTGTGGTAAAACATTTCTTTCTATAATTTACTGTGAATATTGAGTGTATTAATGGAACTACTAATTATTGAATGGTTGTTTCTAAATGTCAAGTCAGTGTTTATGTATTGGTATTCGAACGGTGATGTTGCAATCACACATAACACCCGGCGTTAATTCGCATATTGCAACATCGCTGTTGACGTGCACGTAGCTCGCCGGGCGATGCTAGAAGTGGTGGAATGGTGCGCAGGATGGCGTCGGCGGGCGAGCCGCTGCTGCGCGTGGAGCCGCTGACGTGCGACCCGAGAACGCCCTCGACGCGCTACTAGACGAGCTGCAGACCTTCGCCAAGCCAGGAGAGCGCGGGCGCGGCGAAGGTGCGCTGCGCCGCCTACACTCGTACCCCAGCGGCAGCGACACGGACGCGTCGCCACCCGTGCGAGCGCGCGGCCAGCAGCCGCCCAAGCCGCCCGTCCCCGAGCGCCACCCTGAGCTGCTGGCGCTGGCCGTGCGCCGCGCGCCACCGCCCCCGCCGCCGCGCACCACGTCGCGCTCGCCGCTCGCCTCGCCCCCCTCGCCCTCCTCGCCACCCGCGCCTCGCGACCCTTCAGACCCCCACCACGACAACAACGCCTCGCGTCAGACGCTGCTCGAGCACCGCCATCAGGAGCTGCTGAAGAAGCAGAGGGCTCTCCAGGAGCAATACGCGCGCTTGCAGATGATCCAGCGCAGTGGACCCTCGCTCCCACCGAACGCGCAGCCCGACCTGAAGAAAACTGGGAGCGAATCTAACCTTCTCACTAAGATGAATTTAAACCTAGCGCCAGCGAGCATTTCCGGAAGCATGACCCACCTCGCAGGTGACTGCGACAAAAGCAGAAATGACACCAATCCCGAGAAGTGCAGTTCTCAGTTACAAGCGCCTGATGCAATCGCTACTACTAATAAAGTTTACGAGACTGACATTCTGTGACCGTGTCAATTTTGTTTTATATCTGTCTAAGTTAACTTAAGTTGTTATAAGAAATATATAATGTTTACATTTGACTACCTTGTATTAAGATTTTCTCGGATGTAACAATGCTTAACGAAGTATAGTTCTCTGTTATTGTTACATCCGATTTATACTTATTGTATAATATTTTATTAGGTTGAATGTATGATTTGAATTATGAAGTGTTTATTTTTGACATATTGGGTCAGTCTCAAGAATGCTGTGTTAACTGCTTTTACGGCAATGCTTAGCACATTCCAGTTCCTCCCATTCGTAATAACCCCTACTTCCAATAACAACATGGCAAGAATATCGGATTATTGAACAAAATAAACATTATTAATAAATGTCTTTAATGTATATGTGGAAATTAACATCCCTTACTAGCAACACTCAGTCGACACACGACATAAAAATTATAAAAAAAACACTGGTGGTATCTACCTTCAAATATAGAGATAGTTGTTAGTTTTTCTGCAGAATCAATTTTATTAATGTTTTCCAAAATAATGAAAAAATCAAAATATTCTTTACCAAGATTATTTATAGACTACAAGATCAAAACACACCTAAAATTATTGAGATCAGACCCATAACCCTTCTTTCCTCAAAATTGTGGCACATTTTCTCCTAATATAATATATGCGTTTTTTTTTACTGTAGGTATATAAATAATATTTAATATAATGTTTAACCTAGGTCCTACAATTTCTACTATATACCTTAGGTATCTTATTACAATCATGTGCCAAACCTACCTACCTTCTTTTATTTTTAATATGTTATGCTAAAGTTTTTCTAAATCTGTTTATATCCACATCATTAAATGTTTAAATTTGCTATAATTAGATAATTTTTTCTGGCACAACGAAGATTATAATTATTCTATATTCTATATCCTATATCATAAAGGAAACTACGAATTTCTTTTTGAAACTATTTAATATTTTTGACGGTAATATTGAAATAATATGAACATAACTATTTCGTCTAATTTTTTTTTTACATAAAATGATCTTGAATTTTACTACATGTATATTTTAAAGTGTTTGTCGGGATATTTTTAATACTCGATACTTGATTTTGTAAATTCAACAAACTATTTAATCGTACGACAATCCAGTCTATATTAGACATTGTTTCACACTATATCGGATTAGCCAATGTAAAGTATGGTATGACATATTTTAACTTAACACTCTCTTTCATTTCTTCGGACATTTGTCGTAGACACAGGCAAAGCTTTAAGCTTTTAATAATTATTATGAATCGACTGTGATAAAACAAAAGTTACCTACTTTAAAATGCATAAGAATTGAATTCTTTCCCGGTTTGAATAGTTTCTATTATTTCTACAATTATTTCATTTTACTGACGAATATTACTTAAGTTGAAACTATAATCTAATACTACTTTTAAGATGACATGGATAATATGAACTTTATTACAAAAATATGTAGATGTACTGCTAAATTTGTACTCGCACTTCAAAATCCGTCAACAATATTAGCATAGTTAAACTGCATTATTCATGTATGTATGTACTTACTTGTAGAGTTCGTGTTGGTCAAATTGATCGAGGTAATGAAGAGTGATATTGTTGTATAAAAATTGATTTTTTAATATATACTCATTTTTAGACTCAAAATATATCTGCATCAGGCAATGTATAGAGTCTAGAATTAGTAATAGGTAATATTTATATTGTAATAAATTATTATTTACCTATTATTATGTAACAATATGTTACAACTGTGCGCTAATAACAAATCACGACAACATCATCTCCTCCTAAACATAGATGAAAGAAAATTCAAAAATATTTGGTTGGTGTTTTAAATATACGTAAATCGCTTTGGTAAAACCTAAATCTGCCTTTTTAGCGCATTTATATTCTATACCTAAAAACAACGACTTCTATAGTCTGTAACGGGCCACCATGTTTTGAAGCATGTTCTAGGTGTCGTTTTTCTTAAAGGTGCCCTAAACAGCGCCCCAGTAACTATTATGTATACTGTGCTGCTACCCACACACACGCGTACGAATTTATCTTCACTTTAGTTTTTATTAATATACGAATGTATGCGCTTTGCCTTCTGGAGTTTTATAACATCATCACGCACAAAGCAATTCGCTTCATCGTTTCCGATTCTTACCGCTAAAATATGGAATGCCCTGCTGGCTTCCGTTTTTCCCGCCACTTATACGTACCTGATATCAAATCAAGAGAAAACTTTAAATCGAGAGCGAATAGCTGTATCTTCAAGGCAAGTGTACTCCAGTCTACATACTTATCATTAGGTGTGGTTGTAGGCAAGCGCTAGTCTACAATATAACTAAAAAAATAATGTAATTTTATTTTATATTAAGCTAAAACCGTAGAGACACGCCCATTCAGGCTTCACGTGATTTCGTAGTAGTAACGCTCACTCGAATATTTTATTGTAGATAAGTGCACAAATTTAAAAGCACTTAGATATTAATTTGAATCACGTGCAAAGAGTATTATGAAACTTGATAATTAATAACGTGTTAATAATAGAACTAAACCGATTTTTGATTAAAATTATAGGTAATATATTGAATGAACAATGGTTAAAAATCAGTACCCAAATACTGTACTGATTATAGCAATACCTACAAGAGTACTTATCGTAAGTAGGTTGATGAGCAGTAAATAATGATAGTTATGGCGAAAACGAGTATTGTCGGTGCCTATAATATAATAATATAATACCTATATTTTATTAGTTCGTAACTATATTTTTTTAGTTACAAAATAATATATTATACAAATAAAACCGAAGACTTCATCGAAAATCGGGAGGCTTACAAGTTCTTTGATGCGCAGTATCAATTTACACACCTAATGCAAGCCAAGATCTCGAGTTCGATTCAGTAGAGGCAATGACGATTACGCATTTAACATGCTAAGTATATATGGAACATAGCTCAGCTAGTAGGTATAATAATTTACAACTTGTACTTATCTTCATAATTATCTTCGTTTATAGACTACACGCACAACACCAAAATTTAACAGACCTTTATTATAGGTATTATACCTTTATTTAGATTTTTTAATATCATAGCGATGTCGCATTTCGCGTAAATTTTACTTACTCACACACCATTTTAATTCTATATTATGTCAACTGTCAAGTCAAAAGTACGGGGTTCACCTTTTACTAAAATAAGGACTAAAATCGTACTTTTGACGCATAAAGTTAAAATGGCGCGTGAAAACTCATATTGTACCCTTTATACACAGTATTATGCTGCAGTTGTCTCAATGTAAGGATTTGGTCTTATTTTTGAAATGTTTTACAATTTTTGTCAACATTTATGTACTTACCTGTACTAACTTTTGTAATCGGAAATCGTACATTAAATAATTATACCTATCTTAGTGTGAAAAACTTCCTTGACTTTTGACAGATCGAGTGTATTTTATTTATTTTTGTGAATCTACAAACATTTATTATATTACTTTTGCAGATTTTTCTTGGCTTAGTTAGTACTTAAAAGATAAACAAATCACAGAATTTTCCTCGGAGAAACGCGTAAGCGAAGTGATTTGCCCGGCGGTTTTGCATGACCATTTTAAAATTAGCTATCTTGGATTTTTTTATTTTTTGTTATTGTGGCAATAGAAATACAAACTGTGAAAATGTCATCTCTCTAAAAAGCTCGCTGACAGACAGATGGACAGATAGGCATATAGTAATGGGTTCCCGTTGGCACGGAACCCCAAAAAGGAACGGTTTAGTAAATTCGAGTGCATTCCTAAAAACGGCCCGCTTTGCAGCAGCCATTTGTTTATTATTATTAACTTTTCGAGATGATTCTACTTCAGTAATCAGTAGGTACCCTACCTAAACCGAATCATTCCTTGATTTACTTATTGTAAAAGTCTAAATCTGAGACGCATAAACCATAAACATTTTGTGTTTTAAATAGAAATCTTAAAAAACAGTGTGATATTTTTCTGTTTGTTTTTGATTTTGTGCTAAAAAGCGAAAATTCTGTTTAGGTGTCGTTATGTATACTGAAAATGGTCAATTGAAAAGAATTGAAAAGTTGATGGTAATGGGCTTATATTCTCACTGAAAGCACTTAGGTACCTATATGAATAAAGTATAAACATCAATGTATTATAATAATATATAACTTTGGAATTGTAAAGGTATATTTTTGCATTCCTTCTTTGTTTACCATAACTTATTTTAGACTATATTAATTTAGGTATATAATTATGAGGTTAAGGTTTTTTTACATAAAAACATATGTATTGCCATTATTTGTAGTAATTTGGTACTTTCCGTATACTATATTATTGTGCCAAAAAATGCGGTAATTTTTTATAAGATGACGCACATTTACCAGGCAACAAAATTTAAAAAAAGTATTTAATTAATTGTGTTTTAAGAAAAATTGTTTGCAATATTATGCAGCTTGAAGCTGAAAAGATTAAATTATTTGTTGTTACTCTAAATATACTTACTTTGTATTCTTATTTAGTTTCTAAGAGTTAATTTTATATGTTTAGGTTAAACCAAATTAGCTTCAAAATGTTTTAATGTGGAATTAAATATATACACGTCAAGTTAATTTTCTGTTTTATTTCATCGTCATCCTCATCTCTTGTAGGGCCTTTCACACCCCACGGTCTTGCGCCGCTTGAATCCAGCGGCTCCATGCGACTCGATTGATGTCGTGCGTCCACCTAGTGCGGGGTCTTCTAACGCTGCGTCTTCTGGTGCGAGGTCGCCATTCCAGCACCTTGAGACTCCAACGTCTATCGGTTTGTTTTATTTATAATATAGCTTGCATCCCGGGGAAGGAAATAGGCTACTTTTGATCCCGGAAAATGAAAGAGTTCCCACGGGATTTTTGAAAACCAAATCCACGCGTACAAAGTCGCGGGCATGATGCCCGCGACTTTGTACGCGACTTTGTATCCCATAGTAATGGATAAAAATAAGTTAAATTGATAATACTTGTTCGTTACCCAGGTAGTTGCCGTGTTATCAGGTCTTAATTTTGCCTCGGAGTGAGTTTATAATCGAACCCGTGTCCTAAAGATAAGCGAGAGTTTACTCCGGTGTACCATCCAGAAATCTTCGAGATCGGAACAAATAGGTGGAACAAACGTGGCAATCGTGGTATGAGGCGGGAGACGCACAACCACCCAGTCCTGGGTGGTTGAGTGTCGAAGACAGCCATGTCGAACTGTCGCGAACTATCATCATGTTCCATAATGTTCTCAAAGGTGTGTGAAGTCTATCAATCCGCATATGGCCAGCGTGGTAGACTAAGGCCAAAACCCTTCTCACTCTGAGAGGAGACCCGTGCTCTGTAGTGAGTTGCAAACTATAAATAGGTATAATAATTAATAGCTCTATTCAAATTGCATAAAGATGGTATTCCAACGATATACGTTTTAGAAGTAGGTACGCAACGTGAAGTGACGGCGTGAAGATGAGATTTCTTATTGGATCGGAGAATCGCATAACAGGTAAGTTTCCACGGTAATGTGCGTTTTAATTAATTAAATATCACACGCTTTAACGGTGAAGGAAAACATCGTGAGGAAACCTGCATGCCTGAGAGTTCTCCATAATGTTCTCTAAGGTGTGTGAAGTCTGGCAATCCGCACTTGGCCAGCGCGGTGGACTATGACGAAACCGTTCTCATACTGAGAGGAGATTCGTGTTCTGTATTGAGCCTGTTATGGGTTGATCATGATGATGATGATATCTAAGAAATTTGCTAATTTATTTGTAGGGGTAATCTCTGAAACTAATATCCGATTCTGAAAATTCTTTCACTGATAGATAGCTTCATTGTTTCCGAGTGTTATAAGCTATAAATTATATCACGCAGGTGAAGTCGCGAGCGAAAGTTAGTTCAAAATGTTGCGTGTGCGGTGTTCCTAATGGAAATACTACTTACCGTATCAGATAAAGGAATGAGAAAAGAAAGGGAAAATAGGAAATATAGAAATAACATTTATAAATTGAGATGTTTGCGCTTCAAATCTTTAATTTTAAAAGCACAAACATCCCAATTTATAATTTGAAGGACAAAAAAAAACTAAAAAGACTAAAATAAAATATATAACAATTGAATAAGTTAAAAATTTGCAGAAATATTTCAAAAAATTACCACAAGGAATTTCTTAATTAGTGTGAAATTTTATTAGAAAATTATAGTAACGTGCGATAAATTAGCCATTTGCATATCGATAGGTAACAATATTAATATCTAACGTTGATTGTAATCCAACATTCATTTTTATTTCTTTTCTGAAGATTTTTAATTTTTAGTTGATGACTATAACAATAATTATTCGTACATTGATACACATTACACAAACACTGTACTTGAATGTCTTGTCTTAAATATTGTGCTTTGGTTCACTATCATATTTTGGTAAATCATCAGGCCTCCGAGGTATACACCTGTAAAAAAACATTATCTTATTATCTTTTTAATAGGTAGTTCTAGGTACAAAGTAATCTTACACAGGCATCTGCCCGTTTAAGAGTATGTATTGTGCAATTTAATCTGAAATTGCACATTCCAGCCGATTTACGTATGCATGGATCAATCTGGAGTAATAAGTAGAGCAATCTGAAGCAATTATTTTACGCAACATTGCTGAAAATTTTAAGTATTGCATAAATTGCTTCATGTGCTCATGACGTCATAATTCACTAAATTGCCTGGAATTGCGGAATTTCTATTGCCCGTGTAAGCGTATGTGATGACATAAGAGGGGATGGCTTGTTTTTAAATTATTGTGTGTTGTGTGTTTTTTTAAACAAACGCGAATTTATTTTTGAATTAAAAAGAAAACACATAGGTATAGTAGGTATGCGATAGGTCAAAATGTTAATCGGGATGACTCATACCCCGGTTGCCATCTCGCCCTGTCGCGTACTATACGTTGCCAATTTTTTTATTAATTTTTAAGTGCAAACATCCCAATTTATAATTTGAAGCACTTAAATAAAAACTAATACCACTAAAATAAAATATACTTAATAAGAATTGAATAAGTTAAGAAATTTCAAAAATTACTGTCAGAAAAATATTTTATTTTTATTTTGAGGTAATGTTAATGATTCACTCTCAAAATGTGTTTAGGTCAGGTCTGATCAGGTCATGAAAATTGCCATGGGATGTGTCTCTGCCAATAGGTAACAGAAAAGTTCAGTATAAAACAGATGTAAAACCCCTATAATTATTACGACGTGATTAAATTGAGAGTGGTTACAGCAATGCAGCCACCTCAAACACCCCAGAAAGAGAGATCATTAGATACATTACCTTTCTGCCAAATTTGATATTTCTGCTATCGATATAGCTCTGTAGGGCGAGGTATATGAACCGGTACTGCGCCCTGTTCTGCACCATACCACTGCGCTGCGCACGCACCAACTTTACAGTATTGTGCACATCTATTTCACAGTGAACGCCTGAAATTTTACCGTGAAATGACAACAATGTAAGGGGAATTTCTCCCAAAAATAATCAGTTACATTGTGGACCACTGGTTTGTTACCCCTGGCTTGCACTATCAAACAATTTGCGATACTAGTTTACCACAAAGTTGTAAAAACATGACAAAATCATGTCAAATAAGTATTAAGTTATACTTATTTTCATTGTCTGATAAATAATGAAAATACAACTCTACATCATTACAATTCAATTTTGGTGTAAACAAAAAATTGCAACAATGCATACTACAATATCTAAATATATAAAACGAAAAGGTGACTGAGTGACTGACTGATATATCAACGCACAGCTCAAACTACCGGGCGGATCAGGCTGTAATTTGGCATGCAGATAGCTATTATGAAGTAGGCATCCGCTAAGAAAGGATTTTTGAAAAATTTACCCCTAAGAGGGTGAAATAGGGGTTCGAAATTTGTGTAGTCCGAGCGGACGAAGTCGCGAGCATAAGCTAGTGTTGAATATAAATATTACAATTAACAATACAGTTTTAGGCACAATTTTAGAAAAAAATTCCAACCTCTTTATTAAAACCTGTAGTTTTAATAAAGACGTAGGAAGTTATTTTTTCAAATGGCTATCAATTTCTTATTTTAAACAAATAGTTTCAAATAAAACACAACTAAAGGAGAAAGTGATCTTATCAAGATCTAATATTATAGAGGAAAGTAAACTTTCGCATAGAGCATTTTATAATAAGGAAAATCGCTGCTTGCTAGGATATAGTGAAAATAAATCGCCAATAAATAAAGGAAAACGTCGCAAAGCTTTTAAATTTGCATTCATATTTATTCGCATAGGACTTAAAATATTATACATACAACAATAAAGCTACGGTCACACCTGCTCGTCTAGAACACGAGATGCAGGACGCGATGCGGGAGCGTCCACGACGCGACGGGACGTACGTGCGTCGTGCACCTACACGATAACAATGCGAATCGCGAACTTTATTTATTAGTGCGTTGTTACTAAAGTTCACGTCACTAAATGCGTGCATCTCACTCTGCAGTTGCAGACGAGTCGTGCGTGACACCAATAATGTCGTGGTGAGCACCGCACGTCTTAGGACACGGGATGCAGGACGCGATGCGAGAGCGTCCACGACGCGAAAGGACGTACGTCGCAACCAACACGATTACAATGCGAATCGCGAACTTTATTTGATAGTGCGTTGCTAAAGTTCACGTCACTAGACGCATGCAATCCCACTCTGCAGTTCCAGCCGAGTCGCGTTGTAGTCGCGAGTGTGCGTGACAGCAATAAATATCGTGGTGAACATTGATGTTGGACTGTCGTTCCTGCTTGGCAGTCGCTTTGGTGCGCAGGTTTGAATGATGCTCAAAGCTAAGTGTTACATAATGTGTATGTGTGAAAATTTGTGTTTTCTTACCAGATTGTTTTATTTTATCGATGAGCATGTCTAGGACTATGAATGTGCCTGTTCTGCCGACGCCCGCTGAGCAATGCACACACAAAACATTCTGAAATAAGAGAGATAATGGACTAAAGCTGAGATCTATAGAGCGCACTTTGACTTAGCTTAGATTTATGAGTTAAACGCCGTATTCAGAGTCGCTAATCATTACTTAAGATTGAGTTAAAACGAGCCATATTTATGTGAGAGATATACATCTGTCTCGTTTTAACTCCGTAATTAAGTCTAAGCAAAGTCAGAGCGCACGAGTAGATATATAGACCAGAGGGGAAGCTTCATACTACCGGCTGGCTGTAGGTTCACTCACTCTAGCGCAGCTCACGCACACCACGACGTGTCACGGACGCTCCGTTTGCTGCCAAACTGGGCGCACGGAGCGTCCGTGGCACGTCGTGGTGTGCGTGAGCTAGTGTGAAGCTTCCCCTCTGGTCTATAATATCTACTCGTGTGGTCAGAGTGCGCTCTATAGATTTCACCCTAAGAACCTCAAATCCTTACGGCTGAATGTAAAACGATATGTGGCTGTAAATATACGTATAGTGGATAGCTTGGCCTAAAACAGAATTAACTGTACCTGTTCTGGAACGTCTTTTTCTTGGGTGATGCGATACATTCTTCTGTTAATATCGTCTATAAAAGCAAGTACTCCTTCTGGTTCTAACGGTGTACCGTGGTCAGCCCAAGCCTATAACAATGGTACGGGGTGAATTAGGTTTGCTTCATGAATTATGTGAAGCCATATATATGAAATTAAATTAAATATAATAATAGTCAACCATCAGTTAAAACTCTGATCATCATTGCAGCCAATGAAATGCGCTATACCTATGCGCTGACGTAACTAAGCTTCGTCAAGTTCTTCAATTATTATATCTAAAAGCTTCAATATTCAACATTTTAGACTCGAATTTGGGGGATTTAGAGCTATGTGCGTGTCAAGCAATTAATAATATCACTTGCTTTTACGGTGAAGGAAAACATTGCAAAGAAATCTGCTCTCCTGAAAGTTCTTCTTTGTTCTCAAAGGTGCGTGAAGTCTGCCAATCCACACTTGGCCATCGTGGTTTACTATGACCAAACCCTTCTCATTATAAGAGTAGACCTGTGCTGGAGTGAGGAGGCGTTCAGTTTATGATGATGATGAAAATTGTGTTTATAACTAGTGTCCATCTTGTGTGTTAATAACAGTCATGCATCTGCTGTCTGTCTATCCACACTTAGCCAACGTGATCAACTATGGCCTAAGCTCTTCTCATTTTGAGACGAGACCCCTGCTTAGTCGGTCGGTGATGGGTTGAGATGATGATGATGATAATGATGTTAACTAAGCCACTTACCGTATATTGATATTGGTAGATTGTCTTGCAGGTGTTCTTGTCTGAGACATCGAATTCTCTGAGAAGGTAGTCCTCATAACAAGTCTCTGATATAGACTTCACGGTCAAGTCATCATAACGTTCCTCGAGCCCTGACAGTGGCCAGTACCGCTCACATTTTTTCTGTAAAGACAATCCTTTTGTTAACAAACTTTATTCTATTGAATAGGGCCAATTGTCCACACATACTACAGTACGCGGCTGAAAGTAATGTACATCGACCTTTAGAGTGAGATATCGGATTTGTAGAGCGTTGTCCCTGTCATTGAAACCGACAAAACGTCGTATAGGTATGATTGACAGAGAACGCTCTACAAAGCCGAAATATCATTTAAAGGCCGATGTACATTACTTTCTGCCGATGCGAAAGTGTGTCTGTCTGCAAGTTTTTTTACAACTCATCCGTTTCACCAATTTTGACAGAGTATCGGCTATGGGCTATCGTCGAAAGTGTATGGATTTTTTTATGAAGCACAAATCCCTAACCGATTTGTAGGCGGCGTCGTACCGGAGTTCAGAACCCTTAATCGCTTGGCAACATGAATTTCTGAATATGGTAATTGAGGTAACCTTCTTTATTTTTGGCCCTTATTTATCAATTCGTGCCAGTGTTGGGTGAGCCTCCTTCAAGTTCTTTCCGCAAGCTTGGTAGTGTCTTCAGAATGGTTGTCTTACAACGTTTCTTTTTCCGACACGTGGTCTCCATTCCAGCAACAAAGGTAGTATAACTAGTCACGGATAAAGCCCAACCAGTCCAAACAGACTAGACCTGCGCTATCTTGGAAATTTTGATCTACCAAATTTGCTCTACCTGCCAATCGTCTCCGTTAACTCTATTAGAACGTAGTTCTACAAAAACATTAAGTTTTATTTTTAACTTTAATTACCTTTCCTTTCTCAACCTCGTTAGTGATCATTGCAATAACTCTAACATCTTCTTGCCAGAGCATTCGCCAGAAATCATCTCTCGTATTTGTTAGACATCCTTGTGTTGCTATGTACAATTTCTCTTTCACTGGAATTATATAAATAAAAACAAATTAGTTGAAACAGAGAAGGAGGAACAAGCAAGGAGGAGTGGGGTACAAGGGTAAAGGTTGTCAGAATTATGAATTTCCATAGAATACATCATCATCATTATCATGATCAACCCATCGCTGGCTCACTACAAAGTACGGGTCTCCTCTCAGAATGAGAAGGGTTTTAGCCATAGTCCACCACCACGCTGGCCAACTGTGGATTGGCAGACTTCACACACCTTTGAAAGCATTATGGAGAACTCTCAGGCATGCAGGTTTCTTCACAATGTTTTCCTTCACCGTTAAAATAAGTAGGTAGTATTTAATTACTTAAAATGCACATACCACCGAAAAGTTAGAAGTGCGTGCCCGAGCCCCCGACCTCCGATTACTAGGCGGACGTCTTAACCACTAGGCTATAACAGTTTTTTTGTTGTAGAATAAATAGGTTTATTGTATCTAATGGCGACTTTAACTCTTAAAAAGTTCTCGGCAAGCTGAATTTTGGTATCAATCTAGACATAACAAATGGTGTTCTAAGCAAAATGTTAAGACTTTTAAAATATATTAGACTGCACTGCTAAAAATTTATACGGGGTCAAAATGTCAACACAAATGGTTAATGTGAAATTCGGTCAGAAGGAACATTGTTATTATTAACTTACTTAAATAACGACAATGGTTGCCATTAATTTTGTCCAATCTCATGCATCGCTTGACCTCTTGAAGCGCGTCATCTGATAAGGATTTTGAGACTAGAGGCATCGTCTTTTTTATGTCACTTCTGAGTATTAGGGCTGGAACAAATTAAGTAAAACAATTTTACTATTGTGCCCCTATCGGTCAGTTAAGGCGATTTTACGCACTGCACTTCCGTCATCCGTGAGAATACCAGCAATTATCTACGACATAATATGTCATAAGCTACTATACAAAACAAAAAGAAACGTATTTTCACGGACTCGGATCGGATGAGTGCGTAACCGCCGCTAGACGACAAAATTTTAAATAGGCATAGGCAAATAGGCGCGGCATAGGCAAATTAAAGACTTATTTAGTTGAATTTCCTTTCGCACTACAGTTGTCTGACAGAGAAGTATGTTTGAAATGTCAGACAAGTTCCTCTTCAATGAAACCTCAGTAGCTCAATGGTTATAGGAACGGACGGAAATCGCGGCGGTTCAAACCCCACCCGTTGCACTATTTTCCTCCCTACACCTAGCACAAGTTTTACACTTAGTAGGAGGGGAAAAGGGAATGTGAAAAAAAGATTATTAGCCATGTTAATGATGATTACGTCATCAATATTCTTTTTTAGGGTTCCGTACCTCTTTGTACCTCCGGAACCATCAGTGCACGATGCTGACACGCACTTGGCCAGTTTTTTTTAAATATAAGACAATGCAAACGCGGCTCCATACATAAACATTTTATGTAAATGTTTTGTCAGTGCAAACTCACAGTTATGTCGATTAATCTAGTATCTTCGTTTACCACAGCCAAATGTAAATTGATGGCGTCAGTATACAATGCTTTTAATATTGATAGGTAAATACATTATCTGGTTGCATGTATAAACAAAGGTGTACGTGATTTTGAAGGAGTAGGTATATCGCAGGTATACGTAAATTATTCAGACTTGATCCTTGTATTCTATGGCGTCCTCGATCACATTAGTATGGCGTTAACGCATGTCTATGGAATGAGACAATGAAGATAATTTTCCTTGTCCAAGAGACAATGTCAAATTCGTTTAAAGCATTAGGCATTTATAAATTCTCTTGAGTATCTGGAGTTATCTTGAGTATTCTAGGTTTTTTTTGGGCAATGGTGCTTCAATATTGGGCGGGATTTTTGCTGTCTAGGTCTATTGTATTGTATTCTTGTATCTTTTGTAAATTTTGTATTTTTTGTCAATAGCAAGTAAGAAGATATTAGGCTTGGCTCATTTTTTGCGCAACAGATCAGCCTGGCTGTCCAGCGTGGAAATGCAGTCAGTATACCTACTTGACACCATTACACGCGGGCATTATTAGTAACGTAATTAGATAAGGCTAGCTTAATTAAGGCTTTTATTGCAATCTTTTCAGTATAGTAAGTATAAAAGATGATAGTTTTGAACCACGGAGAAAATTATCCAGCAGTTCTCGGTCTATTGTTTATACAATTGCCATTTCTGCTACGCCTAAACAGGATCTGTTGCCGTGAACTTGTCACTCAGTCCTTGGCTGGACTGCGTGCTATTGTTGGTAATTATTGTTACTTTGTTTTATGTAATTGCGACACAATATAACCTTTATCACTAAGAACATCGTTTGGTTTACCCACAGTATCAATCGATGGATATCGACGGAATTCGTAATCGACAGATATTCCATCCTCAAAATTTATGGACCTAGGATATTATACCTAAGAATATATCTGCAGCAATAGGACTGAGAAGTTGGAACTACTACTGAGCACGGGTTTTTTCAGATTGAGAAGGGGTTGGTCAAGTGTGGATTAACAAACTTCACACACCTTGGAAATTATAGAAACATCTCAAACATGCAGGTTTCCTCACGAAGCAAGTAATATTTAATTGCATAAAATGCACATAACTCCAAAAAGTTACAGGTTAGAGCCTCGAATGAATTATGTAAAGGCCCGGTTTGAACCCCCGACTTCCAAATACGATGCCGACGTCTTAACCACTAAGCTTTCACAGCTTTTAAGTTATAGATAGACCCACGCAACTTTTTTTTTATTGTATAGTTATATTTAAAAATGACTTACAATTTACACTGTTTAGGCTTTCATTAGAGGACTGTACAGAGCTTGTGGAGCCTCCGAGACGCGATGATCGGATGTAGTTTGCGTTGATGTAGTCGGATTCAGTACGGTTGCAACGCTTGCGCAACACCACACGAGTCTGGTCGTCTGAAAAACGAAAAAGCTCCTTTTAAAATTCATACAACATTTTCATGAAAGAAAGCATGTAAAGTTCGGTATGTACCTATGAACGAATTACTACCCATATTGTAAATGTGAAAGGAAAGTGTGTTTGTTTGTTGGTTAGTTCCTTGTGTTACAAATCGTAGAAGCGTAGGTACGCAAGATTTTTGATGTGTCGTGCTTTGATTCCAAGCATTGATGCTTATTATTACTTACTAGAGGATGCCCGCGACTTCGTCCGCGTGAATTTAGTTTTTAAAAATCCCGTGGGAACTCTTTGTTTTTCCGGGATAAAAAGTAGCCTATGTCCTTCCCTGGGATGAAAGCTATCTCTGTACCAAATTTCGTCAAAATCGGTTGAACGATTGAGCCGTGAAAAGCTAGCAGACAGACAGACAGACAGATATAATATATTTATAATATTAGTATGGATTAATCACTAACTATGGACCTCATAAGATATCTCAGAGGCACTCAGCGTGTGATGGAGAGAGCTATGCTTAGAGTTTCTCTACATGGTCAATTAATCAGAAATTAGGAGATCCACAGGTAAACCGTGGAGCCGACAGAGCTCAGCGGGTTGCGAAGCTGAAGTGGCAATGGGCAGGGCACATAGTTAAAAAACCCGGTAGATATTGGTGTCCCAAGATGCTAGAATGGCGACCTCGCTTCGGAAAGTGCAGCGTCGGAAGATCTCTCATTAGTAGTCATAGTCCCAAAAGAGACCTAAGTTCAGCAGTAGACGTCTATCGATTGACGATGATGATGATATTTATCTTAATGTATAAAAGGAAAAGGTGACTGACTGACTGACTGACCTAGCAACGCAAAGCTCAAACTACTGGACGGATCGGGCTGAAATTTGGCATGCAGATGCTAGAGAGAGAGAGAGAGCTATTATGACGTAGGCATCCGCTAAGAAAGGTTTTGGGATAATTCAACCCCTAAGGGGGTGAAAGAGGAGTTTAAAATTTATGTAGTTTACGCGGATGAACTCGCAAGCATAAGCTAGGTATTATTAAAGTAAGGAAGGTAGTAAATAGTAATAAGTACTAACACGGCAACACATTGCGGTATCTATTTTTGTTGGCATTCTCCATCTTCAGGCCTTCTTTGGTTGTGTAAACATGGATATCCTCAAGAATCTTCAGCGACTGAAACTCTCCGTCGAAACCACTGTAGTTATCCGTCTTTTTGAATTCATCCATTTCCTGTAAATGATAACCTATTTATACCTACCTATTTATTTATTTACACAAACACCAGAATTTCAATCGTGAGGATGATTTAAACAAGCAAGAGACAACTATGATTTAAACAAGCAAGAGATGTGGAATCCATTGGTAGAATTATGCTAACCAAGACAGCATCGTACGACATCGAAAGTTAATAGTGACGTTGCGAGTGTATTTTGTCGGACAGCTCGTGAAGTTCCAGCGAAAAGAACAAGAAAGAGGGTAGTTCGCTATTGCCTTTGACAGCTCGAACTTCATCTCTCGCAGCACTTTTAAATGTTTAATTTATTACTGTCACCAATTCACAAAATCGCTTACTTATTAGAACTATCAAAGCCGTTAAGCGACTCATTCCCAAGCTTCCTTACTGTATTTAAATAATCCTTTATGTTGTAATAGGATTTTTCATTGATTTTTATTGCAACTTTGCTAACCTGAACTTTCTTGTCAATGTCCTGGGCCCTCAGACAGGTTCCGCTGACTGGCTGCAGCAGGCGCAGTACGTCGCCCGACGTCTCTATCATGGGATACGCGCGGAAATGCTCGATCAGCCCCACTAGGTCGTCGAACTGCTCACCACTTCCGACGTCGTATTTGTTTTGCTGCAATGGAGAAGTAAATTTTAAAAAATACCTATCTAATGTACTGACAGCCGCACTCAGAGTCGCTAATCGCTACTTAAGATTGAGTTAAAACGAGATAGATTTATGTGAGAGAAATAGCTCTGTCTCGTTTTAAGTAAACTTAAGTAACGATTAAGGGACTCTGAGTGCGGCAGTAAGTATTTTTATTTTATGATGCGTGAAAATTCAGGCCCTGCAAACATTCATGAACTTTACATGACTCTGAACTCTTAATAGTATTCTCAGATACGAGTTAGCCATATTATAAATGCGAAATTGTGTTTGCTTGTTGTTTTGTTCTTCAATCACGTCGCAACGGAGCAATGTATGGGCGTGATTTTGGCATGGGTATAGTAATTAAATACCTGGAGAGTGATATAGGCTATTTTTCATCCCGGGAAATGAAAGAGTTCCCACGGGATTTTTAAAACCTAA
Source organism: Maniola hyperantus (assembly GCF_902806685.2). Classification (NCBI taxonomy): domain Eukaryota; kingdom Metazoa; phylum Arthropoda; class Insecta; order Lepidoptera; family Nymphalidae; genus Maniola; species Maniola hyperantus. The sequence goes on from NC_048564.1 coordinate 4,171,085, forward strand.
ATCCACGCGAAGTCATCAAGTCGCAGGCATCAGCTAGTCTAATCAATAAAAATCTGAATCTAATCGAGAAAAATGTGTAGGTACCTACCTAAACAAATACATTATTTTCCACCTTTATCAAAAATACGAGTTCCTTATTTGTTATGTTTAAAAGTTTTTGAGAGGAAACTAAATATTTATTATGATGGTTTGTTTGTTTTTATTTTTGAAGGTTGGACGTAAAACTTGTTTTAAGATGATCAAGATATTGAGCAGTCTGCTGTTTAGCTGACTTACTTCATAGTAGATACTAATTATTCACTACTAAACAACTAGATTGTGGCTGGATGAGGAAGGCTGAGGACTGGGTGTGGTGGCGCTCTTTAGGGGAAGCCTATGTCCAACAGTGGATGTGCACAGGCTGATGATGATGATGATGATGATGATAAAACAAATATATTCAATTGTAGGACTATAATTTACCAGTATTTACTAGCAACGACTTCATCCCTCAAAATAACTTTTGCAAAACCTTCACGCAAGTACCAACAATAATAAAATTGTAGGTAGGTACAAAGTGTTAATACAAATATAAATTTTTATATAAAAGATGAACGTATATGTATCTACCTACATCATCTTTTACATGTATACAATGTAGACACATAATAACCATATATATATTGTAAATAGTCTTCCTGAATCGTAAAATGAAGCATGAAATCTAAAAAAATATAAAGATAAGAACATACAAAGTAGGGAGGTAGGTATATCCCATAAAGACAAACTTTCACTTGTACCTAATTACACTAACCTTTAACATATCGAAGAGGATAAGGTATGACGTGAGTGAATTTATAAAGGTCTGTCAATATCTTTTGTACCAGAGAGGTACCATAATCTATACTTACTAGAGGTGGTGATGCTCTGCAAACTGCGTCAATCAAATTGAACAACAGACAAAGGCCAGCCATGTTTTTGTACCATTTAGTAAATGAGCACGTTACCTGCCTGCTTTTTATTTATTTATTTATTTATTGGACACACAAAACAGATTATGACAATAATTGATAACTGAGTAATACAAGACATGAATAAAACTAGTCACTCTCCAAAAAAAAGTGTGTACAAATGCAGTTATTAGTAATGGACGTGTACGTAGTTAGTAACGGACTCACTATTAAACAACACCTATACTATAATAAAGGAACATAGAACTAAAAATTTGTTAAAAATCGAACACTAAATACTTACGTGTTATTGTGTTAGTTATTATACAAAACAAAAACGTATTTATATAAATTTATAAGAACCTAGAAAACAAAAATATAAGTGAATTAATTTTACTCTATATAATAATGTTAATAACTACTTTCCTATCTATATCAAATCGTATTTTAATAAGAACTAAAGAGATAAGCACTGACGTATACTAACTTGTTCACGACTTTATTCACTTGGAATTGATCTAAATGTTTTCCAGTCAAAAATGATATATATTTCTGGGATAATACTGGTCAAGAACATGCAGGAACGCACAATATGAGTATGGTTCCATAATCATGCAAGTAAAAAACTATTTGTCCTAAACTAAAAGTCAGAAGTACAATACCGAACAAATTTTTTCTCTTAATATTTTAAACTATCTGTTCCAAATTTACAACTTTCCTGGTCGACAATAATTCGTTAAGTACTTACCCATTTGTTTCAGAAAAGTTGTGATAATACTACGTATCAAAATTCAGCTTTCTTATGTTTCTGTACAAACCAATATAAAAGAGATTTTTAATAATTGAAACAAATGTAAATTAGTAATAAAAAATGTTAATATTAGACACATAATATATCAGAAATAACATTCAATTTTAAAATTACATACATATAGTGAAGCACGTATAGAAATAACTTTAAAAAGCCAATAGGTATAGATTAAATATATCCACTTAAGATATCATTTATTTAAGACGTGTTTGAAGATGTAATTTATCAGTGTTTATATTTGAAGTGGTTCTTTAGGCACACGGCAAGACGTGCCGTCTGTTACTGTCCATACATAATATAAAAAGACTTGTCCTGACTAACTGATCTATTAACATATTATTACGTTCAGCCAAAACCGCTGAAGTTAGAAACGTATAATTTTGATAGTAGATTTCTTTTAGGATGTAAAAACTCGCTAAGAAAGGATTTTTTAGATATAAGTACCACCCCTAAGATGTTAAATAACGGATGAAAATTGGTATGTACATCCGCCATTTTTCCAGTTATTTCCATGAAAATTGGTACGTATTTGGACTATCGGTTAAAAAGTAGAAATACGTATTGAGAATTTAAGGAAATTCAACCCCTCACCAGTTTTCGAAAATCCCATTCTAGTGACGCCGTCTAGAATCTAGATCAACTAATCTAGAATATTGTACTACTTAACATAAACTGTACATATTTTAGTGACCAGTTGCGTATTTATTGGCCTCCAGTACGTGGACGACGACATCAAATGAGTCGCAGGGAGCCGCTGGATTCAGGCGGCGCAAGTTCGTGGCATATGCAATTGTGCAAGGCAAGTAGAAAAGAGTCTATGTTCAGCAGTGCGCATCTTTCGGATAACGATGACGACAAAATACAACAGGTAGAGCATGATTTTACTAGACACTGTGGTCTGCTCCTCTATGGTATAAACTCAAAGTTTCGCACCTACAAAAACTTGTTCAATATAATTGGTTTAGTTGTTACTTGTTGCGAACAGCGTATACAGATTCCCTCGGTCAGTGAATTTTCCCAGATACCTACGTCACTGATTGCATTCCATGAAGGGTAATTATTTTTGTAATCACCCGAACCGTGTCACGCATCTACAATAATTATTATTCTTGTAGGTTCTTGTGTTTACCAATAGATAGCTATTGAGATTATTATCTATTAATAACTAGGACACACCCCAGTTCTACTTACTCAACTGGGTTCTCATCGTCATTTTAACCCATGTGCGTAGTCCACTACTAAGCATGCTAAAACAGCTAAGGTCTTCGTTTTCCCTTGGTTTTTTATTCAACCCACCTATTTGTTTACAAGTTAGTACTTATATTAGTTTCTCTCACAAGCACTTTAATACAATAATGTCAAAATGGGTGGTTTCTATTTTAACATGAGCAAAAGTTGACAGCTTTTTTCCCACAAATTCACAGCACACGCTTCTATCATCGCTTTTTAAAGCTAATTCTTTTAAAAGCTAATTTAAGTACTGTTTGTATCAATACGACCCCAAAGATTTAGCATAAACATGAAAAAAGGAATTAATAACTAATATGAAAGTTAAATTTTGCATAAACTACCACATCTATAATTTTCCAGAAAACAAAACATAAGAGTAATAAATTATGACCATTAAAGGACTCTCAAGTCGATATTGTCGATACCTACCAACACTTAGTCCGATGCTACTTTGATAACTTGTGGAAACTGATACAGCTATACAGTTTTGCTAAAAATTACTTCTTTGGCAACTGAAATCTTACCTTTATGCTGAAGAACTATATAAAATTCAAGCACACTGTAAACGCATTTTATTTCCTTACATTTAATGTCTGAACACTACGTCTGCGGGTTGGAAACACATCATTTGCGCAGCTGCCAGGTGCACACTGCACTTCCCACATTGTATATTGACCAATCATACGTCAAATATAACCTCCACGAATGATATGATCACCTAGTACGAATGTTGCAAATCTATGCACTATTTGCATACCTACACATGGCAGCGCCAACTTCATACGCATCGAGAACTGAGCTGAAGCTAGTCTAGGTCATATAGATATGCACTGATGACCTATTGTGCACTTGAGTCTAGGCTTTCCGCGCATGCCCTGTGTCCCAATCACTTCTCATGATTCATTTTATCCTAGTAGCCCTCTATGCACAAAATGGCAACGTTGCATTTATAGGGATGACATGCACACAAAAGTGCAACCAAACCTACTGGCACGCGCTGGTTCTCTCTCTATACCCATAATCAATGAATCAAATCATATGCAAACAGCAAAAAAAGGAAAGGTGAAATTTTAAATTTGATGACAATGGATATACGTCCATGTTCGATGTATCGAATATATTTTTCACCACCTTCAAATAAGGAAGAGGTTCTCAGTCCAGTGCGTTTCTTATGTAGCTACGACGATAGAGTTCCGGATTCTATTTTTATTCTATAGAGGAAATCCTCGAATGACATAAAAAATATTAACTGTTCTGAAATAGTTCTAACCTGGCTTCAAAAACAGCCAACCAGTCCATCAAATTCCTAATGCGCGTGGTCGCCATTTTAGTGACATCAGCACAGACTGAAGTTTCGGGTATATTTTTACTTAAAAATACCTCAAATGACGTCAAAATTTCGATGTTAATGAGACATGGTTCCAACGCAATAGCAATTTGCGGGACTTACGACAAATAACTAATACCTACAACCTACAATAGACAATGCAGTGTTAACTTCAAATCAAAGCTAAAGAAAATAAAATAAGGAAAGAAAGAAATGTAACCTATGCTCACAGCTTAAGCGTTTAGATGTAAGAAGACATTTAATTGCGTTAAAAAGAACATAACTCTAAGTTAAAGAAGTACCCGGAATCGAACCCCGGACCACCCAAATAGGATGCCTAAGTCTTTATTATCACATACATAATACAAAATATATATAGCCTATCACTCGTTTTTGTACACTTAAGTATGCATCTCTTATACTTTTAATCTGGTAAAGTGGTATAAAAGCATGGATGCGTAGTATATTATGTTGTCGGTTGCACTAAATGCAGTCATCATCATCATCATCATCATCAACCAAAAGACGTCCACTGCTGGACATAGGTCTCTTGTAGGGACTTCCACACGCCACGGTCTTGCGTCGCCTGGATCCAGCGGCTCCCAGCGACTTGTCTGATGTCGTCCGTCCACCTAGTGGAGGGTCTTCCAACGCTGCGTCTTCCGGTGTATGCAATATATTAACTTATTGTTAATCTCCTGTATTGTTGAAAAGCATTCCGTGCCGGGGCTCGTTGAAATGCAGATTGCATACTATAGTACGCGACAGGTAGAGATGGCACTCGGGTAGGGGACGCCGCGCACACCCGCACAGCCTCCACGTAAACCCGGTGCGGGATAGCATGGGGGAATGACGTGCGGATGTGCGGGGCGTCAACCGGCCTCATACCCCGATTGCCATAATATCGACCTGTTGCGTACTATGGGTAATAAATATCTTTCCTGTCAGTCATGTTATCCCGGTAACTTGTACTCTACGTGCTTTTACTTACCTATAATATTGAAATTTCTTTATTGCAATTTGCAATGATTGCAATTTAGTAAGTAAATAAAATGTGTAGTAATCATTTCACAGGTAGGTATCATGTGAAATGTGCGTTTTAAGTATTTAAAATATATCACTTGCTTAAACGGTGAAGGAAAACATAGTGAGGAAATCTGTATACCTGAGAGTTCTCCATAATGTTCTCAAAGGAGTGTGAAGTCTACCAATCCGCACATGGCCACTCTGAGAGGAGACTCGTGCTCTGTAGTGAGCCGGCGATTTGTTGATCATGATGATCACGATTAAAAATAAAATAAATGATTATCTCTAATAATTTGATTGCAGATTTATATATCAAAAATTCAAAATAGAATATTTCCAAATAAATGTACCTAAATTTAATTCTGCAATGAACACCAAATATTTTTGTTTATAACAATTGGGTATTTTCCTACTTTTGAATTTGATAAATATTATAACTGTATATAAACTAGGATATAAATAATGACGTACACTGAAAAAAGTATTAAAATCCGACAAAGATTTACAAAGTTACAGGCATTTTAATTTTGGAGTTGGAGGGTCTTATATCCCTTTCTTGCAAAACGAAAATTTGTATGAAACCACACGAAGCTACTATGGCATTAGTAAGGTGTGACGTCAAAATGCTATATCGCTATCTGTGTCTAATCAGAAATATTTAAATGCTTGTAACTTTTATGTTATTTGATCGATGGAATTATTTTTTTCAGTTTACGTCATTATTTTTATCATAGTTTATAATAAAGTAATAAAAAAATTGGAGTCAAATACCCAATTATTGTTTTAGCAAGTACAGGTAGAGACATAGCCTCGTTGGTATAGATAGCAAAGGAAAATGTTCCGATTCCTGATTCGGGTTCTTTCCTTTTATATATACCTATATAAATTTAAATTAAAATAAAATAAAAATTTAAGCAAACCAAATTTATTTTTTTTCCATTAAATTATTAAATTTACTAAATAAACTATTAATAAACTTAAATCTTAAACCAAAATTAACTAACTGGTTTAGGATTACACTGCACCGTGTATTCTATATGTGCCTAATATATGGTTCAAACCTACAAAGTTCTGTAATCGAATGCATTCAGTTGCATTTTGTTACCAGGCAATCAGATTTTCTACGGAGGTGAAACTGCACTATTCCTGATGGGCGTGCACTTACCTATAGTACGCGAAAGGTCGAGATCGCAATCGTGAACGGAACGCCCCGAACACCCGCACAGCCTCCGCGTTAACCCAGTGCGGGCGAGCGGAGTGACGTGCGGGTGTGCGAGGCGCCTCATATTCCGATTGGAATCTCAACCTGTCGCGGAATACCAATGCGTACACACATAGTAGGCACTACTTAGGTAGATACTATTATGGTATAGGTAGATACTACTTATATACTTAGACTATATAATAAATATTATCTAGGTATATAAGTAACTGAACTAAAAAGACAAAGGCAGTATAATTCTATTAGCCCAAGACATATAATATTATATTATTTTCTTTTCTTTTTAGGTCGCTACTTTTGGCTAATTTATAAACCGACCATTAAACTAGACATTAAATTAAATAATAATTAAATCTGTAAAATGATTTCTAATTCAAAACTATCAAACTTTCCTTTGAATATTACTGACGGCTGAAAAATTTACCTATCTAAACTTTAAAGTTTAAACAATATGCTTAACTACTACACTTTCATTTTCATATTCATGATGCAAAAGCAAGCCGCTGCATCCGTTGCAACAATGTACGAAGCTATATACTAGGAATGCAGACGGCACAAGGAACGAAGAATTGCACCACAGTGCAATTCTTCGTTCGCAGTGCAAAAAAAAGTGCTTGAGCATACAATATTGTGCTGAATTGAATATGTACCTGTATAATATAACTAGCTGCCGTGGCGAACTTCGTTCCGCCTAACAATCGATTCAATTTTTTAAATTTTTCTTTCGGTAAGAACCATCCTCGTACTTCAAGGAATATTATGAAAAAGAATTAGCGAAATCGGTTCAGCTGCTCTCGATATTTGCGATCAGCAACACATTTTGCGATTCATTTTTATATATGTATGAATGGTATGTAAGAAATCACGATCTCCACAGGGACCTTAAGATAGAGTTCGTAAACAAAATCATCCAAAAGTACGCAGAAGCTCACCAACATCGACTTCGCCATCATGTTAATTTGGAGGCTGTGAAGCTTCTAGATAACATGGACATCAAAAGGAGGCTCAAAAGAACCAAGCCGTTCGAATTAGTGTTAAAAAGTACATAAGTGCAGCGTTTGTGTATTAGTGCTTGTGCTACTTTATTTTTCTAGGTCACAAGAACATAGTGAACTGTAAGTACGTGTTAGAATAAACTAAGGTCAGTTACTGGACTGTAAATTAGATTTAAAAATTAATCATAAGTAGAAGTTTAAGCTAGAATAATATTACTTATTAGCCCATAGGCTAGATGGTAGTAGCAATAAAGCTACCATTTTATAATGGTGCTTTATGGTAGAAAAAAAAAAAAAAAAAAAAAAAAATTATATATAGAGACTAGCTGCCCCGGCGAACTTCGTACCGCCTAACAGTCGATTCTTTTTCAGGATTTTTTAATTTTTTCTCTCCATAAGAACCATCCTCGTACTTCAAGTAATATTATGAAAAAGAATTAGCGAAATCGGTTTAGCAGTTCTCGAGATTTGCGATCAGCAATACATTTAGCGGTTCATTTTTATATTATAGAAAGATATATAATATTCATCGACATTAAGAAAATATTACAATAAAACTTAAAGCTAGAGTTATCTAGTTACTCGACACATCATGCCCACGTGAAATGGTGCCAAGAATACTGGCTGAATTACCGCGCTGGACAGCCAGGCTAATCCGTTGCGCAAAAAATGAGCCAGCCCTTCTGTCACCAGAGGCTATTCATCGACATTATGACATAATATTATGTAGATGAATATTCGTCGAATTTAACCAGGCAGATCTTTTTATCACTCAACTCCACCCCTAAAGGGATAAAATGGGGGTTGAAAGGTATTATGAAAGTCCTACATTTTAAAGATACAGGTATGAAAATCGGCATCAAAGTTACAAATAAAAACATGCATAAGTTATTTTGCTAAATCCCACCTTAAGGATGGTAAAATAGGGGATGATAGTTTCTAAAGGAAATAAAATTTGAAAGATTTTTAGGGGGTAGAAAGTATCAGCTAAGAAAAGATTTTGCGAAAATCCACTCCTAAGGGGGTGAAATTGGGATAACCATAGAACTTCTCTACCTCTCTCAAGATCCAGGGTATAGACGAAACATTTTGTTTTAGTTTTACTAGACAATAAAATGTTATCAAAAAGGTATCTAGTTTAAGCACTTGATCTTCCGCGTCCGGTCAACTGTACTATGGATTTAAAAAAATGTTCCATAGTCCATTTAACTGTACCATAAATAATTTCTTTTATCCGTAGCACGGTTGACCGGACAACTGGACTGTACTACGGGTAAAAGATCTAAAAAGTATATAAAAAACCATCTATGCATTATTGCCTTTCTAATAGAACTGGTTTGTGGCACATCGGTCGAATGGTTTCAAAGTCTATAACAGACACAGGTAGAAACATTTTTTATGCTTTATCTATTAAAAAAGAAGATGAATGCAAGAAAATGCTTATGTTGGTGCGTTGTGCAACATTGTACACTGTTCTACTAGAGCAACATAACTCAAAAGGAATAATCTGAACTGGAGCAATAATTAATGAATGGAGTAAAAGGGGGGATTACCTACAACGTAAATAATAGTATGAAAAATTAACATACAACTATTGAAATTAAAACAAGTTGTTTTAAAATTTGTTTTGCTTTAAAATTCATCATATCTGTTGTATAGAAGCAGGCGTTACATGCAAAGTGCAAATGTGCATTGTAAGGTCTACATCTCCTGAGGATGCTCCGGTGTCGGGACGAAACGTGCGTCAAGTGTGTTTGGGATTTGAGTGGTGCTGCGTGGTGGTGGTGCGTATTGCTTGCCTGGTGGCTGCTTCTTCCTGCATGTTTACCAGTGGGAGGGTGGGCGGTACATTTCGCATGCTGCATGTTGCACCACACAGATTCGACCTGTTTCAGCGGATTATAGCAAATTAAGCTTTTGGTTCATTGTTCATCATATCTACCTTCTTACGGCGAATCGAATCAGAACCTGCAGAAATGGGTTTGTGGTGCAGTGTTCATCGCGCTCCTCCAAAAAGCAATATTTCATAGAAAACAATGTAGGTAGACTATTAATTTCAATCTAAATAATATATAAAAGGAAAAGATGACTGACTGGCTGATCTATCAACACACAGCTCAAACTACTGGCCAGATCGGACCGAAATTTGGCATGCAGTTAGCTATTATAACGTAGGCATTCGCTAAGAAAGGATTTTTTTAAAATTCAACCCCTAAGAGGATGAAAATATAGGGGTTTGAAATTTGTGTTGTCGTCACGCGGACGAAGTCGCGAGTTGTTGTACTGTGTTTAATTCATCCAAGGCTACTACAGGCATATTAAAAAAACCATCTATGCATTATTGCCTTTCTAATAGAACCGGTTTGGGGTATATCGGTCGGATGGTTTCAAAGTCTATAACAGACACAGGTAGAAACATTTTTATATATTAAAAAACCGGCCAAGTGCGAGTCAGGCTCGCGCACCGAGGGTTCCGTACTACAGTCGTATTTTTTCGACATTTTGCACGATAATTAAAAAAACTATGCTACATAAGAATAAATAAAAATCTGTTATAGAATGCACAAGTAAAGGCTTCTTATATGATACCCCATTTGATATAGTTATCTTACTTCGAAAATTGAAAATATTAATTACTAGCTTATGCCCGCGACTTCGTCCGCGTGGAGTAAACAAAGTTTAAACTCCTATTTTACACCCTTAGGGTTGATCTTTAACAATGAGATTTTAACATAATATGAGCTTAATAAAATATGGCATTAAAAATGCAACCCCATAAGGGTGAAATAGGGATTTGAAGTTTGTATGAAAGTCTGTCAGTTTTGAAGTAAGAAAAATTTAGCCCATAAGTAGAAAATTACGGGGTTTGAAATTTGTATGAAAGTCTGTCAGTTTTAAAATTTAAATCAAGATATTGAGTATGTAAATGTAAGTAGGTATATATTATAGAAAACAGATGACGTAGGCATCCGCTTAAAAATAATTTTGGAAAACTAAACCCCTCAGGGGTTAAAACAGTGTCAATTTTCAAACCCCTACTTAACCCCTGAGGGGTTTAGTTTTCCAAAATCCTTTCTAAGCGGATGCCTACGTCATCTGTTTTCTATAATATATACTTACATTTATATACTCGATATCTTGATTCAAATTTTAAAACTGACAGACTTTCATACAAATTTCAAACCCCTTAATTTTCTACTTAGGGGCTAAATTTTTCAAAAACCATGATACACGTTTTCTATGTTTATAACAATTTGTGTAAATACAAAATTTCACGATTCTTACTTCAAAACTAACTGACTTTCATACAAAATTCAAACCCCTATTTCACCCCCTTAGGGGTTGAATTTTCAAAAATCCTTTCTTAGCGGATGCCTACGTCATAATAGCTATCTGCATGCCAAATTTCAGCCCGATCCGTCCAGTAGTTTGAGCTGTGCGTTGATAGATCAGTCAGTCAGTCAGTCAGTCAGTGAGTCAGTCAGTCAGTCAGTCACCTTTTCTTTTTATATATATAGATTACATTTATATACTCGATATCTTGATTCAAATTTTAAAACTGACAGACTTTCATACAAATTTCAAACCCCTTTATTTTCTACTTAGGGGCTAAATTTTTCAAAAACCATGATACACGTTTTCTATGTTTATAACAATTTGTGTAAATACAAAATTTCACGATTCTTACTTCAAAACTAACTGACTTTCATACAAACTTCAAACCCCTATTTCACCCCCTCAGGGGTTGAATTTTCAAAAATCCTTTCTTAGCGGATGCCTACGTCATAATAGCTATTTGCATGCCAAATTTCAGCCCGATCTGTCCAGTAGTTTGAGCTGTGCGTTGATAGATCAGTCAGTCAGTTAGTCAGTCAGTCAGTCAGTCAGTCAGTCACCTTTTCCTTTTATATATATATAGATTAGTTCATTCATGACCACAATTTTTTTTTTGTGTGATGTAATCCCAAATTCTCAGTAAGACCTAGCTACCTCCAAAATTTCATGATTCTAAGTCAACGGGAAGTACCCTGTAGGTTTCTTGCCAGACCGACAGATAGACAGACAGACAGACAGATAGACAGACAGATAGACAGACAGACAAACAGTCAACAAAGAGATCCTATAAGGGTTCCGTTTTTCCTCTTGAGGTACGGAACAATAAAAAAGATGATGAATGCAGAAAATGCATCGTTTATCATCATATTATTATTATTATGTTGTGGTGCGTTGTGCAACATTGTACACTGTTCTACTAGAGCAACATAACTCAAAAGGAATAATCTGAACTGGAGCAACAATTAATGAATGGAGTAAAAGGGGGTGATTAAAACGTAAATAATAGTATGAAAAAAGCTGTGATAGCCTAGCGGTCAGGACGTCTGCCTTATATTCGGAGGTTGGGATTCGACCCCGGGCACGCAACTCTAACTTTTCAGAGTTATGTGCGTTTCAAGTAATTAAATATCACTTGCTTTAACGGTGAAGGAAAACATCGTGAGGAAACCTGCTCTACTTACTTAAAAATACTCTCGGGTGCACCGCACTACAGAATATAATAGAACACTCCAAGGTAGAAGACGTAACCACGCAGTCATCAACACTGTTTCAAGTAATAGGACCCACTTTGCTGGCAGACAATATCAAAACCTTTCAACCTACTTATATAACAAATTAAATAGAACCTTAAACATATACGACATGCAACTCTTTAAATGCAAACAAACAGTAACTAGTTTTCTAAATAATCTAAACTATATTGATACGGAAAATCTACTAAAATTTCAAATTTAAATTTAAATAAATAATTAAAGCTATATCAAATCATCAACGTAAAGAAACACACACAACACACACTCATACACACACACAAACACACACACAAACACATACCCATACACGCACGACACATTGCATGCTAATTGTTTAGACTTATTTATAGTTTTTGTTAACACAACTATTATGTTTGAGACTGAGGAGGAGGAGCGGGGACCCTGAGACACAGGTTTATCAAACTTACTTCAGGGTTCCCGACACTAAGCTGTAAACCGACATTGTTGTCATAAATAAATTTTCATTTTCATTTTCATTTTCATACTTCTCACTCCGACAGGAGACTGTAGTAAGCCAGCGATGGGTTGATCATGATGAATAGTATTATTATGATATACCTACATAGATCATAATATTCCCTTACCTATCTCCTATTCTCATATAGGAGAACATAATATAATTAATTGATTGATGAGTATGAAAACCGAAACGTAGTTCAGGCAATGATATTCTTTTTACATTGTAATAAATTATTGTAATCATGATTTCGCCATAAGTACTAATAGCTAATAATCCAAGTCAACTTGTAGCATAGTTTTTGTTTTGAAAAACAAAAGACTTCGTTAGCGATGGGAATAGATGTTTTTGTATACTTTCTCCGTTAAATCAGTACCCTAATTATAAATGTGGAAGTGTGTTTGTTTGTTGGTTTGTCATTCAATTACGTCGCAACGGTGCAACGGATCGGTGTGATTTGCATGGATATAGTCAAAAACCTGGAGAGTGACATAGGCTACTTTTTATCCCGGAAAATCAAAGAGTTCCCAAGGGATTTTTAAAAAACCTAATTCCATGCGGACGAAGTCGCGGGCATCAGCTAGTCGACAGTAAATTCATTTTTGTTTACAAAGTTTGTGTTATCAGATAAGTCTCATGTAAATTATGTTAAGATCTGATTGCAGTTTCCAGCTAAAAGACCGAACTCAATGAATTACAGCAAATCTATGGGGGGTCAACGTATGTGCAATGTTCGCTTGATTTTGTGGAAAATTACAGGATTTATATCGAAATTTCAAAATTATAATTAGGGATTCAAAATTTTAAACTAATTTAAGCGTTATTTGATGTTTTTCAATGTTCTTTTGATATAAATTAAATCAATCAGTGAGTTGTGTTGTGTCATGCAAATGCATTGACCCGTGTGCAACAAAGTACAATGTAGTACCAGGATAGCAAAATACATAAAGAGGTGAGCCAGCGGAGTGCACTCGGTAATTGGGTCACCTCGGTTATCAGTTGCAGTGACCCACTTCAGTTATGAAACACTTATTAACATACACACATATTATTAAATACTAGTTTACTCTGACTTTTGTGAACTAGTGAACTTGAAATATGTAAACAACTTTTAAAGTAGATACTACCACTCCCGGTTCTCAGCTTTTTCCTCATTTCGGATCTTATCCCTCGGGGGAGTCCTAACATAGCTGTCTCCATATAGCTCACTGAGCGACTTTGAATTTGTGAACAAGGCCGTTTGTCAGTGTACACGTTTCAGCACCATTGTTACATTATTGTTATTTACAGTACGTGGCCGAATGTAATGGACATCGACCTTTAGAAGGAGATAGTAAATTTGTAAAGCGCTGTCCCTGCCGTAGAGACCGACAAAACGTCATATAGGTATGAGTGACAGAGAGAACGCTCTACAAAGCCGAAATGTCATTACCGATGTACATTACTATTTCGGCCGCATACTATACGCACAGCTATACGTACTCGTATATTTACGTCGTATAAAAACCTATCTATACAAAATTACGGTGGTATTAATTAATTACTTAATTATTACGGTTGTAATACTTACAATAGAAAGACACAAAAATAAAAATAATCTACTTGCACAAAATTATTTCCCAAAGATATCACTACACATTAGGCACTATTCCAGGAGTAAAAAATTAACAAAAGAAGATATTCCGCGCTTGTTAGAGAAGAACAATTTGATTGGCAAATAAAAGAGATTGATTTCCTGGATATGAGAGAACAAATACGATACTGCCCTGCTAAGTCGAGAGGCGTTATCTCTGAGATACTTACTCTCTTTTAGGTTTTTTTATACCATTCGATAGATAGCATAATTTCGGATCTAATGGTTGGTAAGCCAAATAACGCTATCTGACTTAAAACATTTAAAAAAACCACTAAGAAGTTTTTTTATAATAATTTATCATTAAATTACTAAGAGATTTGACAGCATGTTCTTTTTATGAAGCCAAATAGCCGCATAAATTAACATAAGTTCCGGAGCTAGCACTTTTGCGCTAAATAAGTGCGGTCATTATTAGTTTGCCAAAGTTTGAGATACGGCTATACCGTATTTAATATTTTTTCATAGAAAGCAAAATAATTGCTTTAACTTTTTTTTTGTAATTTGCTGCAACAGTTAATAAAGTTGTTAAAAAATCTTAAATGATTACAAAATTAGATATTTCGATCAAATACAAAAATTTGACATATTTTTATATGGAACGTTCAATGAGCAGATAAAGGCCAAAAGCACTATCTCAATTTTTAAACCTTTATTTTTAATCAAAATAGCGATATCTCACAAAAAATTTCATGGATATGGTATGTCATTAATACCTTTGGTCAAAAATACGTTTAAATAGGTTTAATCATTTTTTTTTTAAATTTGGTTTTACCCCCGTTTGAAGGTGGAAAAACACAATTTACAAAAGTTGTTTTTTCAAAACTTACTCTGACTGAGTTAGCGCTTTTCGGCTTATCAGGGCAGAATGACAGGCGCAATAAGTGACCATATTGATAAAAAGTTCTTGGAAAAAATACCTAAGTATACAGAACTGGCGGATCAATTTTCAACCCATGACGTACTAAGGATTTTCCATGGATTTTTATTTTACTGATTTAACATTTCCTTCTTATTTATAATTCCCTAGTAAGTTTCAGGCACTAAATCAGTATCATGTTACACGTAAAATGCTATGTTGGCGCTTTTTTCCACCAGGCATTTCCATTTGACAAACTGATCGTATATTTCCTTCTTATCTATAATTCCCTAGTAAGTTTCAGCTACCAAATTAGTATCAGATTACACGTAAAAGTGCGATGTTGGCGCTATTTTCTGCCATGCATTAACCATTTAACAAACTGATCGAACATTTTCTTCTAATTTATAAATCCCTAGTAAGTTTCAGGCACCAAATCAGTATCATGTTACATGTAAAAGTGCGATGTTGGCGCTATTTTTCACCATTTCATTTGACAAACTGATCGAAAATTTCCTTCTTTTTTATAATTCCCTAGTAAGTTTCAGGCACCAAATCAGTATAATATTACACGTAAAAGTGCGATATTGGCGCTATTTTCCGCCATGCATTTTTTTTATTTTTATTCAGATACAAGTTAGCCCTTGACTGCAATCTCACCTGGTGGTAAGTGATGATGCAGTCTACGATGATAGCGGGCTAACCTGGAAGGGGTATGGCAGTTTTTATTAAACCCATACCCCTTTGGTTTCTACACGGAATCGTACCGGAACGCTAAATCGCTTGGCGGCACGGCTTTGCCGGTAGGGTGGTAACTAGCCACGGCCGAAGCCTCCCACCAGACCAGACCAGAAATTTAGAAATTATAAAATTCCAAACCCCTGCCAGGAATCGAACCCGGGACCTCCCACTATTAAGACCACAGCGCTCACCACTGCGCCAGGGAGGTCGTCGGAGGTCGCATTTTCATATAACAAACTGATCGAACATTTTCTTCTTATTTATAATTCCCTAGTAAGTTTTAGGCTCCAAATTAGTATCGAGTTACACGTAAAAGTGCGATGTTTGCACTATTTTCCGCCATGAATTTTCATTTGACAAACTGATCGAATATTTCCTTCTTATTTATATTTCCCTTGTACGTTTCAGGCACCAAAATTACACGTAAAACTGGTATTTTGGCGCTATTTTACACCATAATTTTTATAATGACAAACTGATCGAATATTACCTTCTGCTTTATTAATTCCTAGTAAGTAATAGGCACCAAATCAGTATCATGTTACACGTAAAAGTGCGATGTTGGCGCTATTTTCCACCATGCATTTCATTTTACAATCTGAGAGAATATATTTTCCTTCTTATTTATAAATCCCTAGTAAGTTTTAGGCTCCAAATTAGTATCGGGTTACACGTAAAAGTGCGATGTTTGCACTATTTTCCGCCATGAATTTTCATTTAACAAACTGATCGAATATTTCCTTCTTATTTATATTTCCCTTGTATGTTTCAGGCACCAAAATTACGCGTAAAACTGGTATTTTGGCGCTATTTTACACCATAATTTTTATAATGACAAACTGATCGAATATTACCTTCTGCTTTATTATTTCCTAGTAAGTTTCAGGCACCAAATCAGTATCATGTTACATGTAAAAGTGCGATGTTGGCGCTATTTTTCGCCATTTCATTTGACAAACTGATCGAAAATTTCTTTCTTTTTTATAATTCCCTAGTAAGTTTCAGGCACCAAATCAGTATCATATTACACGTAAAATGCGATGTTGGCGCTATTTTCCGCCATGCATTTTCATATAACAAACTGATCGAACATTTTCTTCATATTTATAATTCCCTAGTAAGTTTTAGGCTCCAAATTAGTATCGGGTTACACGTAAAAGTGCGATGTTTGCACTATTTTTCATTTTAAAAATTAATCGAACATTTCCTCCTTATTTATAATTCCCTAGTAAGTTTCAGGCACCAAATCAGTATCATGTTACACGTAAAAATGTTATGTTGGCGCTATTTTCCACCATGCATTTGCCTTGGAAAAACTGATCGAATATTTCCTTCTGATTTATAATTCCCTAGTAAATTTTAGGCTTCAAAGTAGTATCGGGTTACACGTAAAAGTGCGATGTTTGCACTGTTTTCCGCCATGCACTTTTATTTTAAAAATTAATCGAACACTTTCTCCTTATTTATAATTCCCTAGTAAGTTTCAGGCACCAAACCAGTATCATGTTACTCGTAAAAATGGTATTTTGGCGCTATTTTTCACCATATATTTTCATATAACAAACTGATCGAATATTTCCGTCTTATTTATAATTCCCTAGTAAGTATCAGGCTCCAGATCAGTATCAGGTTACACGTGGTTAAAAGTGCGATGTTTGTGCTATTTTCTGCCATGCTTCATTTGACAAACTAATCGAGTATTTTCTTCTGATTTATAATTCCCTAGTAAATTTTAGGCTCCAAATTAGTATCGGGTTACACGTAAAAGTGCTATGTTTGCACTATTTTCCGCCATGCATTCTCATTTAACAAACTAATCGAATACTTCCTTCTTATTTATATTTCCCTAGTAAGTTTCAGGCACCAAATCAGTATCATGTTACACGTAAAAATGCTATGTTGGCGTTATTTTCCACCATGCATTTTCATTTGACAAACTGATCGAATATTTCCTTCTTATTTATATTTCCCTAGTACATTTCAGGCACCAAAGTTGCACGTAAAACTGGTATTTTGGCGCTATTTTCCACCATATTTTCATTTGACAAACTAATCGAATATTTCCTTCTGATTTATAATTCCCTAGTAAGTTTAGGCACCAAATTAGTATCGGGTTACACGTAAAAGTGCGATGTTTGCACTATTTTCCGCCATGCATTTTCTTCATTTTAAAAACTGATCGAACATGTCCTCCTTATTTATAATTTCCTGGTAAGTTTCAAGCATCAAATGAGTATCATGTTACACATAAAAATGCTATGTTGGCGCTATTTTCCACCACGCATTTTTATTTGACAAACTGATTTAATATTTCTTTCTTATTTATAATTCCCTAGTTAGTTTCAGGAACCAAATTGCGCTATTTTGGCATGCATTTTCATACCCAATTTTGTAACCCGATACTAATTTGGTGCCTCAACTTACTAGGGAATTATAAATCAGAAAGAAAATATATTCGATCAGTTTGTGAAATGAAAATGCATGGTGGGAAATAGCGCCAACATAGCATTTTTACGTGTAACATGATACTGATTTGGTGCCTGAAACGTACTAGGGTAATATAAATAAGAAGGAAATATTCGATTAGTTTGTCAAATGAAGCATGGTGGAAAATAGCGCCTTTTTACGTGTAATATGATACTAATTTGGTGCCTGAACTTACTAGGGAATTATAAATCAGATGGAAATATTCAATTAGTTTGTGAAATGAAAATGCATAGTGGAAAATAGCGCCAACATAGCATTTTTACGTGCAATATGATACTAATTTGGTGCCTGAACGTACTAGGGAATTATAAATCAGAAGGAAATATTCGATTATTTTGTGAAATGAAAATGCATGGTGGAAAATAGCGCCAACATAGCATTTTTACGTGTAATATGATACTGATTTGGTGCCTGAAACGTACTAGGGAAATATAAATAAGAAGGAAATGTTCGATTAGTTTCCCGGTGCTTACCGGTGCAAGGTCGCCATTCCACCACCTTGGAACCCCAACGTCTATATCGGTTTTTCAAACTATGTATCCTGCACATTGCCACTTCAGCTTTTCCACCCGCTGAGCTGAGGAGACCCAGTTTCAATAAATTAATTACTTACAAACCATAAAAACTACTACCCATTCTTGACAATTTACATGATACGTTGTATAATATCGTTATTATGTGTTGTTTGCTTAACGACAATAATGGTTTATCTGCATTACAAATAGACATTCTCATACATTTTTTATTTATAGCGCTCGTAATCATCTGTGGGCGCACGTGAGTTCAATCTGGAGAATTATAGACAGGTATTACATTAATTGTATTGCTATAACATTATAACTAGTAGAGGTAGTATTAAGTATTATAAGTAATTAAAAAAATACTTCGGTCCACACCTGACGTATTCTTATCTTACAGTACACTACTGACAGTATTCGTACACTTGGAGTTTTAACGCTTACCTATTTTAATTTTTAACCAGACCGTATCATTTTGGCTCAATCATTCGCTCAGCCGTTCATAAGTAATAACACAAGATGTGAGGTGTAGACCCACCCTTACCTATTTAAAAATGAATCCTAGAATTACGTTGCATGCACATATCTAGTTCAGTTTAGTATTATAAGAGGAATGTGCAACATCCATATAAACTCGACAGAGTTTCAGCATGTCAAGCGTAAAATTGTATAATTATTATTTGGCTGAATAAAGATTTTTTTTTTAAACTGCTGTTAACAGCCTGGAAGCAACTTACATTTACTATAGTAGGGACGCGATAGGTGGAGATGGCAATCGGGGAGGTAACGCCCCGCACACCCGCACATCCCCCATGCTAACCCAGTGCGGGCAAGCACGGGTGACGTGTGGGCGTGCGGGTCGTCCCTCCGCCTCATACCTCGATTGCCATCTCGAGCTGTCGCGGACTAAACGTTATGTAGGCCTAACATTTAGATTGGTTTAAAGTTTAAAGTTATGCCTAATTGGTGTCGATTCTGATATTTTTCTCTAAATTAAATTCAGTATATTTTCATGTGCGTTTTTTTACAATAAAATTGAAGTGAATCCTACGTTAATAAAGCATTTTAAGAAATTCCAACGAGATTTAAGAAAAACTAAATCTATACGCGATCATCTTTATAGGAAAAAGATAAATAACATTTATTAACTCGTAAAAGGATAAACAAAGCAGCTCATAAATTCGATAAATAAGGTAAGTTGTATACTGAACTGTAATGCCCGCACCGCACTACATTCACACCGCGAAAGCCGCAAAACAACAGTGAAGAATGAATTAGCGGTCGGTCACGGTCACAGTTCACGACAATGACGGAACTCCTAACAAAACGTCGAGGCTTCGACGTTATATTTGACCCAGGGAACCCTATTTTTCTTTGTTTTTACGTTACCATAGCCTAGTATTTGACATATTATCGTCGATTGGGGATTAAACCAAGAGTTCCCTCACTCTACTTCACTCAGGCGTCATCGCGTTTGCGAACCTAGGACGGTTTTTAAGGTTCCGTACCTCAAATGGAAAAACGGAACCCTTATAGGATCACTTTGTTGTCTGTCTGTCGGTCTGTCAAGAAACCTACAGGGTAGGTACTTTCCGTTGACCTAGAATCATTAAATTTGGCAGGTAGGTAGGTCTTATAGCAGAAATTAGGAAAAAATCTGAAAACCGTTATTTTGTGGTTACATCACACAAAAAAATTAAATTGTGGTCATGAACTAAAAATTAGTATTTTCAATTTTCGAAGTAAAATAACTACTATCAAGTGGGGTATCATTTGAAAGGGCTTCACCTGTGCATTCTATAACAGATTTTTATTTATTTTTACGCATCATAGTTTTTGAAATATCGTGCAAAATGTCGAACAAATACGACTGTAGTACTCAATCCTCGTTGCGCGAGCCTGACTCGAACTTGGCCGGTTTTTTTGTAAATGCGGATGAAGCTGTGGAAAGTTAGTCTTTTCTTTTTTAGTTCTTTGTGGACAATTTTTTATGGAAATCGCGAGCAAATTTCATGACGCGATTCACGCTAGAGTGTAGAGCGGGTTTAATATAGAAATCTGTACGTAACTTAATACCGTTGCGGTCACCGCCCCCATCGACTGAATTCGGCCTCAGCCTTCGACTACACAATCGAATGTGAAGTTGTCAAACGCCAGGGCCAACTGGGTCTAGAACTTATAGGCCAGTAAGTGAAGTGTACATTTTTCTACTTGACATAATTAAAATATGAGTTACTAGCTGATCCGCTCGGCTTTGCTCGGGTGAAATTTGATATACCTATGTACACATAATATACTTTATGTATAATGTCATACTTTGACTTTGGAGTCTTAAGGGCAAAACGCACTTGCGCTGCGGTGTTCGTTGTTCGTATGGAGCATGATGCCCATCCATAAACTCTAAGACCTAGACCTTGTTTGTCTAGCGGATTAGAAAAAACAACAAGAGGTAAAAATAGCCTCCAAAAACACATTTAGCACATCAAACGGTATGAACTGTGAAATGATACTTGAAACCGTAGACAGACGTGATCGTTCTATAGAACGGATCGTACTCAACAGGCGTTTCTGCTAGAGACAAATTAGTGATCAATATCCGATAATTCGAAGTAGGTATGCGTAAACTTTTGGTATGTTGTTCTTTACTTCTATAACGTAACGTAAACCTGCGCCAGTAGTTTAACAAAAGCACTTGATAAATAGTTATTCCAAGCAGCATTGACCTTTCAGATTGCATTATAAACAGATGAAAAATCGTAGCAACCAAATTACATACTTTGCATTCAGGAGTGTCTCCAAATAGTAAACTTCTTGACGGTGTACCTTTTGGCGGGTTGTTCCACTTTATCCATACTTAAATCTTGAACTTCACTATGCTTCGGGTTTTATTTTTAGGTGAAGGAGTTATGTCAAGCACTATAGAGGTAATTTTGTAACATTCGTTGCATTTACAACTCTTATTAGGGTTCCGTAGCCGAATGGCAAAAAACGGAACCCTTATAGATTCGTCATGTCTGTCTGTCTGTCTGTCTGTCTGGATGTATGTCACAGCCACTTTTTTCCGAAACTATAAGAGCTATACTGTTGAAACTTGGTAAGTAGATGTATTCTGTGAACCGCATTAAGGTTTTTACTGAAAAATAGAAAAAAACAATAAATTTTGGGGTTCCCCATACTTAGAGAACTGAAACTCATTTTTTTTTATGTGTGTGGGGTACTTATGGATAGGTCTTCAAAAATGATATAAAGGTTTCTAATATGATTTTTTTTAAAGAGAATGATAAAACTAAAAAAAATATATGATGTACTATGCAAACTTCCACCAAAAAATGGTTTGAATGAGATCTAGTAAGTAGTTTTTGATTTATCGTGCAAAATCTCGATAAAATACGATTGTCCTACGGAACCCTCAGTGCGCGAGTCTGATTCGCACTTGGCCGGTTTTTTTAATATTAGCAACTTAGTTGAATAAGAGCTAGCTGCTCGGAACAGGGGGTAAGCCGAGCTACAGAATATTATATCTACTCTTTTCGTATGACGAAATTAGCGATAACATTTTGTACAGATAGAGCAAAAGTGCCAATTTACTAAAGGACAAAGTATTATTTTTATTTATTATTAATATTAATCTTCTCTATATGTAAAAATCAATCGCTGAATGTGTTGCTGATCGCAAATCTCGAGAACTGCTGAGCCGATTTCGCTAATTCTTTTTTTATAATATTCCTTGAAGTACGAGGATGGTTCCTACGGAGAGAAAAATATAATAAGTATAAAAAAAATAAAGAATCGACTGTTAGGCGGTACGAAGTTCACCGGGTCAGCTAGTATATTTTATAAATTAATTACAATTGTCATTGTTGGAGACCATTTAGCGGGACAGTTTCTCTAGTAATATGAATGCCCTTAGATTCTACCTACAACATGCTTACGAGTTACGACCTACATAAAAATGCCACGGATGTCATTTAAAATAAGTTACTTAGTCATTTTCACGGAATGAGAGATCCTTGCAGTGTGTCATGATTATAATGATCAGTATTACTTATTAACTTGTTGCGAATCATCTAGATACCATATCCACCTACACACTCAGCGTCGAGCCAAAAAAAGAAGGGTTATTCACATAGACCTTGAATAATTACTGGAAAAAATCTTGAACATAAAAATATTATGATTTATTACCGTACATACCTACCTGTCATTTTATGTAGGAATTAGTGTTCCGTTGTCAAAAAAAATAGTTTTGAGCAACCTTATTAGGATATGGACGTTATTGTACATATTCGCACCGATAAAAATAAACTATTATAAGTCCCGCAAATTGCTACTGCGCTGGAACTGTCTCATTAACATCGAAATGACGTCATTTTGACGTCAGCCGAAATAAAAATATACCATCAGCTCGAAACTTTAGTCTAGAGCTGAAGTCACTAAAATAGAGGCCACGCGTCTACCTACTAGGTCGAGACTCGTAAAACCATTATTTAACTATATGTATGCAGATTTTTTCCACTTCGCGTTCTGAATGGTAGGTACCTACGTAAAAAGTATACTATTATAATACGAGATTCTTTTACAAATAAAATTATTACGCGACGGCCTTTTCACAAAATTAGGCGGACAATCTAAATCTACATACATTTAGTTTAAATATAATAAGCTTCCAGAAGACATATTGGAGATGTCTCTCAACAAGTTCAAAGTTTTCATAAAACGTAAACTAATTGAAAAATCCTATTACAATGTAAAGGATTATTTAAATGATAAGCAAGCTTGGGAATGAGTTGCTTAGCGACTTTGTGATAGTTCTAATAAGTTTCAATAATTTTGTAAAGTGGTGATAATAAAAAGAATACCCGGCTAAGTTTGTTGTGGGCTCTTCTCAGACCTGGGCGCGTTTGGAACCCTCGTAGCTTTAGTTTTAAGTTTGCGTTATAATTATCACCACTATATTATCTTACAAATCTAACGCCATACCAGACCATCAATAAGAGTAATTTATTACCTATTTTGAATAAATCATTTGACTTTTGACTTTTTTTTACTTTTAAATTGTGTACAACAGAATTAGCAACAGCTTTTTATAACAATGGTGATGATTGCTATACAATAAAGCGTGTCAGAAATCAATGCAAACGCGTAGGAAGCTTTTGAAACATAATAATAACATGCAAAAAACATTGTGTCCACGGGCAGTTGCCGAAAATTATTATCTCATGTTTTTGTGCCATCAACTCTATACAATTATGACCTACCACCATAAATGGAGAGGTGGTACAGAATAGGTACAACTGATAGGTAGGTTTATCTTAGTCAAGAATCGAAGTAATTATTGAACATTTACATAACAAACGTCTCACTTAGGTTAATATAGAGCCATTTTAATTATTAGAGCTGCTTTTGACAGTTGTTAGGAAATTATGTTTTTGCTTGCCATCAATCAACCATACAATTATAAGTACCTACTACCATTAATGGAGATGTAGGTTTGAAGTAGGTTTATTTTGATAAGGAATCGAAATAATAATTATTATTTAACTTTTTAATTCATCATGATCAACCCATCACCGGCTCACTACAGAGCACGGGTCTCCTCTCAGAGTAAGAAGGATTTTGACCATAGTCTACCACGCTGGCTATGTGCGGATTGGTAGACTAACTTTTTAATTATCACCACTATATTATCATCTTACAAATCCAACAACAGACTACCAAAAAATGTAATTTATTACCTATTTATAATAAAATATTTGACTTTAACTTTGACTTTCAAAATAGACTGCGCTGGCATCAGCCTTTAGGCAACTGGATTCGTCTCTATGTTAGTACGTGGTGTGTGTTTTCTAACAGTCTGGTTCCATCAACGTACAATGGGTGGCGCACGCGTCGCATTGCAACGCATGCTGGGCATAGGTAGTTTTGTCAAATTTCACGACAGTTAGGGAACTTCTACTTACTTAGCTACTTTAAGGCAGGTAGCAATAAAGTAGCCCTATTTTTCTTTGATTTTACGTCACCATAGCACAGTTCACTACAGTTAGGGAATTTGTAAAAAAAACGTCGAGGCTTCGACGTCACTGGAAGGTGTCACATATTAGCACATATGGCGCTCAGATCCTATTTTTCTATGATTTTACGTCTGACTATAGCCTAATATTTGACATATAATAGTTCCCTCAGTTAGCTCGCTGCTGTTTTGTTAAAAAGAGTTTAAAGACCTAATTCTTAAAAATGACAATTTTTTTCGATAATATTATGTGGCCTCTCGTACATAGTTAAGTAAATACGTCCGGTGTGAAAATTAATGACAAAAATGGCCTATTAAAATGGTTCTACAATAAAGTATTCTACTGCGGTTTATTTAGTTTATCCATGAGAACATATTTTTTACGGTTTCGTACCTCAAAAGGAAAAACTGAACCCTTATAGGATCACTTTGTTGTGTCTGTCTGTCAAGAAACCTACAGGGTACTCCCCGTTGAACTAGAATCATGAAATTTGGCAGGTAGGTAGGTTTTATAGCAGACATTAGGGGGAAAATCTAAAAACCGTGAATTTGTAGTTACATCACACAAAAAGAATTAAATTGTGGTCATGAACTAATTAATTGTTTCAATTATCAAAATAAGATAACTATTTCAAGTGGGGTATCATATGAAAAGGCTTCACCTGTGGATTTTTATTTATTTTTATGAATTATAATTTTGATTTATCGTGCAAAATGTCGAAAAAATAAACTGTACTATGGAGCCTGTACTCGGTGCGCGAGCCTGACTCGCATTTGGTCGGTTTTTTTAAATAAAACTGTCGTTCATATCATGAATATTAACTGGTTTTATTCATTAGATGCGATGAGAAAATCATACATTATTGTGAGGTTGTATTAATTTCACTCCAAGGACATAATGTTTTTCTCACCTTTTTACGGTTATGTACAAAACCCCGTATTCAATATAAAATCCGTTGAAGTTCTTAGTGAACTAGGATGTACTAGATAATTATTATAGTAAGTAGGTATGTATTTGATGTGAGTTTATTATGCCTGTATGGAAGGTACTTTTTTTCTCTTCATTTTTTGCACACGTAGTATTTATGTATATGAAATAAAAAGTTTTGACCTGCTTACTTAGTAATAATCAGCAAAATTATATCTTATTTGTCTTTAAAACTATTTTTATCTTAAAAATCTATTTCCTATAATATAGATATGAAAGATAATACGGCACAAATGACGTGATTAACGTTTTATAGAATGATAATCATAATATTTTTAGTCATCGTTAACAGCATATTATATAGATATTATATATTTTGAAGAAACCGAACTGAGCCCTGAGGCAAATGTAACTTTTCGAGTTACCTATTATTAGGTAACTGCACGATAATAGCCTAGTGGTTAAAGAATCGGCCTCCTATTCGGGGGATTGCGGGTTCAATCCCGGACACGTACCTCTACTCGTAACTATTCAGAGTTATGTGCGTTTTAAGAAATTAAATATCACTTACTTTAACAGTAAGGAGACCTGTGCTCAGTAGTGAGCCAGCGATGGAT
Source organism: Maniola hyperantus (assembly GCF_902806685.2). Classification (NCBI taxonomy): domain Eukaryota; kingdom Metazoa; phylum Arthropoda; class Insecta; order Lepidoptera; family Nymphalidae; genus Maniola; species Maniola hyperantus. The sequence goes on from NC_048564.1 coordinate 4,197,485, forward strand.
TGATGGTGATGAATTATGTCTTCCAAAATTCCGTGGGTCAAAATACAAAACTCTATCTGCCTAAAATGGGAATTTTCCCCGTTTAAGTTTTTAGTCCATCCAGCAAATAGATACATTTTCGCCTAGTAGAAATAATTAATTATACCTAAGTACATTAATTTAAATGGACCACACCGCTGCGCTGTGTTACAATTTACATTAAAATTGTCTAATTTTAGTGCGAAGATCAAATTATATTGAACCAGTTCGCATTTTAAATGTAATTAGTTAGAAGAGAAAGAAGTTAGGATAGATACAAGTTTTCAACTTTTTTGAATTTGAACTATTGAACTAGGTACCTATTAGGTATATAGAAAATTTGCATATGTGATTAGGATTTAGATTCGGCTTCGGCTTCGTCTTCGCTTGCGGTCTCCCTATGATTTATTTAGCTTTTCAAATGTTTAATTAAAAAATGTTCAATACAAATATATTATGGAACAAGTATGTAATTATAATTTGCTAGATGATGCCTGCGACTTCATACGTATATAACGTTCGTTCATACGAACTCTTTGATTATTCTCGATTCTGACAAAAACATAAACGTATCTTCATTATCTCATTCATTCAAAACATATTAAAAAATTAAAACACAGTTTTACTTGTAATTTTCCCTACATCATTTTGATAGGCTGTAACTAAAACTGATGGCCAGAACCAATCATGGTTCACTGCGTCAACAGCCTAGAACCAGCTATCTCCATATATAGTCCAGCTATCTCCATATATCCGTACAAACCCTGTAAGGGTGGTAAATTGGGCGGAATGGAAATATACCCGGATACGGAATAATCTACCACCTTACAAAGATTAGAGGAAAATAATAATTTACTTTACTTGATCTATCTACCTAGTAAAGAATAGAAGCTAGCCGTCGACTCCCTTGTAATGTATATGAGGTGTTATAAATGAAATTTGCTAGATGTTAGGCAAAATTGTTTTTAATGTAACTTTTACCGGGGTCGCTTAAAACATAGTGATGGCTAATAATGCTTAGTTATTCTAGCTTAATGCCAAGACTTAATTTAGATACATTAGAATGCCTTAGGTAGATAGTACATAAAATCTATGTTTTAAATTTAAGATGCCATTGGCATGGAATAGACAATGACACAGTAAAATTCATAAAGTTGTTTCAAAATAAAAGCTCAGTAGTAAAGACAGGGTTCTTACTGTACACATACACTAAGAAGGTTCACTAAACCGTTCCAGGATACAAACATTTGCTTACTTGTAGGTGCGAAGACTGCAATGTAGCTGGACGGCATCGGCCAAGATCCAAAACTCAATTTATTTGATTCTTCACAACCGAAATGTTTCATTACAAAGATTTTCACCAAGTCTTATCCATAGAAATTAAGTTGTCAACGTGAATGTGCAAAAGAAATAAATACGAAAACCGAAAACGCAAACGGAAAACTAAAACGGAAAACTGAAGCTAAACATAAAACGTAAACGTAAACCCTGTAACAAAGAAAAACAAGATTATAATTTGTGCTGTGTGAAAATTTCGACACGTGGAATTTTCCCGATCAAACACAACTCACCTATTGAACTCCTGGCCACCAATGGTTTTCAGAAGTCCACCCACAACCCATTATCCTCATTTATTTGGGAAGATAAAATAACTGGAACTGGAATGAAATCATAAAATTAGGATTTTCTCTAACCAAACCGCCATTTTGTCGAATCCACATTACTTGATTTTTCACTCACCATAATTGATGAAACATTGAAATACGTTAGGATGACTAAAATTTATAACTATTGTATTTTTCCAGGCGAAGCCATGGGCGAAAAAGAGTGAGATTTTCCTGGAACGAAAAAAATTCGTCTTCACATGTTGACTCCAGAGAAAATTCTAAATCTCACCAATCGGTGTTGCCAGACGCAACCCGAGTGTGGCCGCTCTCACTAGTTTGATCATAAAGCCAATTCATTTTTGAATATTTGCGGAACCTAAGGGTATATTATAAGAACCGTTTTGTTAATGACTTAACAATAAACAAATGATATTATGGTTTTATTTAATTATTTTGTTTTATTTTTACGACAATTGACAACGAAGCAAACGCCATCTATTGTGGCTCGAATGAACTCTGAACATCGACCCACGCGTAGTTCTGCACCTTGATGCTAGGTGGCACCAACATACTTTGAACAAAATAGATTTTAATTAAAAGCGAGACGCCAGTTAGTAGTTCAAAATTTACAACGTCACAATACTTCCCCTCCTACGAAAAGGTTCAACAGGTTGAACCGCGCTGCCCTCAGCGTCATCCAACAACTACTAACAATTTGCCTGAAACAAACAAACAAAAAAACACAGAAGTTACGCGTGAACGCACATCTACTACTAACAAGGAAAATTGTCTAACAAAATAAATATACTGAAAACAGTGTAAGGTTTTATACATTATACTTAACTACACAACCCTAACTTCTAAAAAGAATATATACAAAAAAACTTCATGGTGTCTAAGACACTTGAGTGGAAACATCTTGGCATCATTCTTCAGCTGACTGATAGAATGCGTCTAGGCCTACGGTGGTTCACTCTTTTAAACTACCATCTTAATATTTGTTACTCAACAAATACGGAAAAACTGGTTGTGAACGGGTCCATCTGATATGGCAACCGTTCTCTATCCCATTCGGAAAAATAAAACCGAATCAAAATCGGAATATGAGAAAAAAAAACGAAATAACTCTCCTAGAAAATAGATCTCGGAACAGAATCGGAAAAATAACAGAAATGATCCATTATCTAGAAGGAAAACGAAAACAAAACACAAAACCCCCCCCTTTTCGTTATCCCCAAAGTACGATATTTGCATTTTTACTTTCTCATCCGGTTGGTCTACCACAAGCATTCCAATCATCACATATTCATCCCTACATACATCCACTACATTCCTCCTCAACTGAACCATGGTAATGTAACTGTTAACTCAGAACATCACTACACTCATTCAAATTCCTAATTGAATATTGATAACTTAAATATTCAAACAGTTTAGACCAAACTAAGTAATGGCAAATATCTACTTCTTAATATCCTTAATATGCCAAGTGCCTATTGGGTGGTTGTCAGCTACTCTAACTAGTTCGTAAACCAAAGGTGACAAAACCTTGACAACCCTGCACTTTTCATACTTAGGTGCCAGCTTAGCTGCGAAAAAATTTGTAGCGTCGCTTTGTGGATAGGTCTTTTTCCACACTATATCCCCAACAGAATAGCTTGCAGACCTACGCCTTAAGTTGTAATGCGTTGCATACTCTGCATGAGCCTGAAACAAATTTCTCCTAACCTGACCAAATATGTCCTCCAAAGTTCCAAACTTTCCTGCGTATTCCTCCCTTGGAATTCCGGCCTCGTACTCCTTATCCGTGTCCTTATAGAAGGAACCATTTAAAACCGGTTCTCTAGCGTGGACAAGGAAGAACGGGGAGAATCCAGTGGATTCATTAACCGCACTGTTTATGGCGAACTGGACCTTGTACAGGTTTTCGTCCCAGGACCTGTGGTTATCTTTCACAAAAGCGGCTACAGCAGTCATAACAACCTTATTGTACCTCTCAACAAGGTTAACTTGCGGAGTGTACAGTGGTGTGTAGTGTAATTTCGGAATATTATAACGCTTAATGAGATTACGGAATTCAGATCCTGTAAATTGGGACCCATTGTCCACAATCACAGTCTCTGGAACACTATGGTTCAAAAATACAAAATTCTCTAGCGCTTTAACAACAGCGGCACCTGTGGCACGCCGTAACGGAAACAACATTGTATATTTCGAAAAACAACACGTCACCACAAAAAGAAATGTAAATCCTGATTTAGACCTAGGCAAAGGTCCGACTAAATCAGCCGAAATGACCTGAAAAGGTCTCTCGCAGACTTTAGGCTTCCCAAGCAGACCTGGAGTGGCTGATGTCGTGTGTTTATACGCAGAGCAAGTATCACAATTCTTAACGTACTCAACCACGTCCTTATACATACCACGCCAAAAATATCTGAGGGATAATCTGCGATGAGTTTTGAACACACCAAAATGACCTGCAGTTGCATCTGCATGGTTTTGTTGCATAATTCTAAGGATGTCGTTCTTGTGGACTACCTCTTTCCAATCGAACTCACTGAGAAGCTGGTATTTACATTTACTGTAACGATATAGTTTATCGTTCAAAATACAAAAATTCGGAAAATTTGCTGGATTGATTTTACAGCCATTAAATGTTTTGTCATACCAGTCATCTACCAAAACCTGTTGACTAGAGTTATCATCACGATCACCAACTACATCTACGTGTATGAGTCTCGACAAGGTATCCGGAACTACATTATCACAACCCTTCCTATGTTCGATAACAAAATTATACTGTGATAATCTACAACCCCATCTGGCGAGTCGTCCTGAGGGATTTTCTAAATTTAAGAACCACTTTAGGGATGCATGGTCTGTGATAATTGTGACTGGCTTGGAACCAAAATAAGCCTGAAATTTCTCCACTGCAAAAATCACAGCTAGAGCCTCGCGTTCCGTCGCGCTGTAATTCCTTTCGTTTTTATTTAGGCTCCTACTGACATACGCAATGGGATGATCGCAACCATCGGTTTCTTGCGTTAGCATACCGCCAACACCATATGCAGAAGCATCACAATGTATTTTGAATGGTTTTTCAAAATTCGGTACCGCAAGAACAGGTGCGGTTACCAACGCATTCTTCAATGTATTAAATGCTACCTCTGCCTGTTCGCTCCACTCAAATTTAGGTGCGTTCTTTCCTTTACTCGTTAGTCTATTGAGTGGTGCAGCGATGGTTGAAAAATTCCTAATAAAGCGCCTGTACCAAGAACAAGTGCCTAGGAAAATCTTTACCTCCTGTGCAGTTTTTGGGGTCGGAAAGTTCAAAACTGCGGCAACTTTTCCAGGATCTGTGCGTAAACCAAATTCATCCACTATATACCCTAAATATTTCAAAGAGTTTCGAAAAAAATTACATTTATCAAAATTTATGGATAGTTGAGCCATTTTTAGTTTATCCAGAACTCTGTTTAATAAAATTAAATGGGTTTCAAAATCAGCAGAACAAATAACAATATCATCTATATAACAAAATACTATTCCATTTTCAATATCACTACAAAAATTTTGATTAAATAACTGGTCCATTAACCTCTGCTGTCGTGCTGGTGCACCGCATAGGCCAAACGGCATGACTTTAAATTTGAATAACCCTCTACCAGGAACTGTAAAACTGGTTTTTTCCTGAGAGTCGTTAGCTAACGGAATTTGCCAGAAACTTGAACTTAAATCAATCGATGATAAAAACCTTGCCTCTTTCAAGCTATCTAGAATTTGTGGAATGTACGGTATTGAGTATGAATCCCCCTTTGTCACTGAATTTAATTTCCTGCAATCTAGGCAAAATCTCCAGTCTCCATTTGCCTTTTTCACTAAAATTGCTGGGTTATTCCAAGGGCTTTCACTCGGAGTAACTACGTCCATTTCCAGCATCCTATCTAACTCTTTACTTAAAGCTTCCTTCTTTTCGGGAGAAAGTGGATATTGTTTTATTTTTATTGGCAAGGCATCACCGGTGTCAATAACATGTTCAATTAATTTTGTTCTACCCAATCCAATTTTCTCTGAAGAAATATCTAAAAATTTATTTACTACAGACTGGGCTAATTCTTTCTGTTGAGATGATAAGTTTTCAAAAGAAGTGATGGTATGAATTTGTTTATTATCAATCGCACAAATATTGTAAAATTGAGAAGGTGCCTTAATTAATTCTAAATTATCAAAAATGCCAGGGGCTAACTGAAATGTTTTCCAAAAGTCACAGCCAAAAATAACATCCGCTATTATAGAGGGTACTACAAAAAATTTTATTATGTGAGTTACGGAATTATAAGTAATCGGAATAAACATATAACCCATGCAATCAAGTTTGTCTCCATTTGCCACTGAAAATGTGGTATCAATACTGCTATGCAATTTATAACCGAATCTCAAAAAAACCTTGTGCGCCTGGTTACCCAAAATTGACGCGCAAGCACCGGAATCTAGTAAACCTGTAATCTCAAAACCGTCAACAAAAACCTTTAAATATGGCCTAAAGTCTCGTTTATCCACTGAATACAGAACTGTGTCAGGTAAAAGGGATGTTTTGTTGTTAATGAACAAGTTCTTTACTTGTGTCTCTGCACAGTTCTTACTAATTAGTTTTTTGAATTTTTGTCCGGAGCGGGTTTACTAGTCGCCTTTTTACTACAACTTGGACATGTCTTTACTGTAAAGTTCTGACGTCCACACGAAAAACATCTAATAAATTTCGGAACTGTCCTGCAAAATTTAAAGGAATGGTTACCCTTGCCGCACTTGTAACATAGTTGTTTATTTGTTTTCGTAAAATCAGTGCCTTTACTTGTATCAACCTTAGGTGCAGGTGTGACTGAAAGTGTGTTTATCTGTTTTGTCACTTGTTTGTAAGCAAACTCTGAACTTAAAGTTGCCTTACTGTTAGTAGGCTCAGAAAATAAGGCGGAACGCTGCCTCGCAGCCTCTAGTTTGCGACACTTTTCCTTCAACATTGCGACAGACTTAATGTCAACAAGAGCTAATTGTTCTGAGTAAAAAGGGCGAATATTATGTAATAAAATTTGTAACTTTTGTTCTTCGGAAAGTGGTGTTGACAACCTTGAAAACATGCCAAACATTACAGCGAAATAGATAGACACAGGTTCTTCAGAGCCTTGTGTTCTTGCTCGAATTTCACCTAGCAACCTGTAGTCATAATCTACTGCATCAAATTCCTCTAAAAATAAAGTTCTCAATTCTGACCAAGACGAAACTTGACATTTGTTGCCTCTGTACCATAACAATGCTCGGCCTGTAAAAAGATGAAATGCAGAAACAAATAATTTTCCATCTGAAACGCCATAAGATCTTTTATATTCCTCAACGCGTTCGATGAAACTGCGCGGATCACCCTGTCCGTTGAAATTTAACTTCCACTTGGCAACATTTTTATCACCAGTGCAGTCAACGGCGGTACTCTCGGAATCCAGTGATTCGTCGTGAGACGACTCATTGTCAGCATCTAATCTGGAAATCAAACTCTGCAACTTTGTATGTAATTCACTCTTCCTACTTATTAAGCTGAGTTCGGAACACTGTATTCTCAAAATTCTAAAGTACAAATGTGAAGCTAAAGCTTTAGACCTACAGAGGGCATGTCTATCTTTAGTGTCAGAACACTTTTTTAATAAATCTTCTAAGTCTTGAAGTTTTTTAGTAATAACCCCTAACTCACTTTCAGAAGTGAAATCCGTCTCTAAAATTGATTCAGAAGGAATTTCCTGAATTAATTGTTTTAACTGTTTCTTTAAACCTAGCACTGTAGGTGCTGGAGTTTCGGAACGAATGGATACCTCATAACACAATTCGTCCTTCAAAAGTGAATGAAACTGGGCAAAAGTCTGTTCCATTGTGTTAAGTCAAAACACATTTAACAAAATATCGAGCTTGTGTAACTGTCTATGTTTAGCCTTATACAAATTGGTTAAACACAAACACAAAAGAAGTTATTTAAACTATTAAATATACACAAGCAAAATACACAACAAAAACAATATTCTTAAGTCTATCCTAACTATTTTATCAATTATGTTCCTATTCCAAAATATTGTTAATAATACAAGCACATATTATAACTATAGTAAACAAAATATAACAAAATAATACTTCCCAAAATTGAATAAATGATTGTAAGGTGCAGTATCACCTTTATGAGTACACAGTGTGTTACAACCTTTACAATTACAAAAGTAAACAGGCAACAAAGTTGCAATGAACTCTCACTAGCATATTATCTTTCAAAAAAAACAAAGAGATTGTGCAATGGTTTGATGACTGTTACTTTACACTTTTAACACATAACCTAAAATACAACAAAATCTGTTTCTAAATGTCACTTTAAACTACCAGCATTCAATTAAACTTAACATGTTTTGTGTGTGAAGTAGCTTTTATCATAACCTTAACACAGCTCTAAACAAAATTTCAACAAAATAATGAAGTATCAAGTCACTGAAAAAAAATTGTTCATAACTTCCTACTTGAACTTAATGTAATCTCTGAATATAGTTTATATATTTAGTTTCACAAGTTGTAACTCTTAGTATTTATAAATGTATGTGTGTAACTAGTTAACAGGACATAGCGTTTCAAAACTTTAATTATACTAAGTTACCGGAATTTTCAAACATAAGATGTACTTACTATTGAAAGCAATACCCAACAACAACTCAGTTAAGCAATGTTTATTACTAAACTGAAGGCAAACATTCACTTATACACCTCCAAGGTAAGTCAAATAACATAATTGAACGGCATAAGCACCATTTATAATGTGTTAATTAAATAAGAAAAAACCACTGTTGGACTATACTCAGAAAATTACTTAAACTATCAGACAAAATTTCTAACTATTAGTTATTATTTAGTTAGTTAACCATAAAAAACAGCTTAGTGCTCTTTGCAATGTGTCACTACTTAGAAAATTGTACAATCAGCGGAGTACATTTCATAAAATTCACAAAATTTCTCAAAATATACTGAAATAACTATATAAAAAAACGTTCGGGCGCCATTTGTAAGGGTGGTAAATTGGGCGGAATGGAAATATACCCGGATACGGAATAATCTACCACCTTACAAAGATTAGAGGAAAATAATAATTTACTTTACTTGATCTATCTACCTAGTAAAGAATAGAAGCTAGCCGTCGACTCCCTTGTAATGTATATGAGGTGTTATAAATGAAATTTGCTAGATGTTAGGCAAAATTGTTTTTAATGTAACTTTTACCGGGGTCGCTTAAAACATAGTGATGGCTAATAATGCTTAGTTATTCTAGCTTAATGCCAAGACTTAATTTAGATACATTAGAATGCCTTAGGTAGATAGTACATAAAATCTATGTTTTAAATTTAAGATGCCATTGGCATGGAATAGACAATGACACAGTAAAATTCATAAAGTTGTTTCAAAATAAAAGCTCAGTAGTAAAGACAGGGTTCTTACTGTACACATACACTAAGAAGGTTCACTAAACCGTTCCAGGATACAAACATTTGCTTACTTGTAGGTGCGAAGACTGCAATGTAGCTGGACGGCATCGGCCAAGATCCAAAACTCAATTTATTTGATTCTTCACAACCGAAATGTTTCATTACAAAGATTTTCACCAAGTCTTATCCATAGAAATTAAGTTGTCAACGTGAATGTGCAAAAGAAATAAATACGAAAACCGAAAACGCAAACGGAAAACTAAAACGGAAAACTGAAGCTAAACATAAAACGTAAACGTAAACCCTGTAACAAAGAAAAACAAGATTATAATTTGTGCTGTGTGAAAATTTCGACACGTGGAATTTTCCCGATCAAACACAACTCACCTATTGAACTCCTGGCCACCAATGGTTTTCAGAAGTCCACCCACAACCCATTATCCTCATTTATTTGGGAAGATAAAATAACTGGAACTGGAATGAAATCATAAAATTAGGATTTTCTCTAACCAAACCGCCATTTTGTCGAATCCACATTACTTGATTTTTCACTCACCATAATTGATGAAACATTGAAATACGTTAGGATGACTAAAATTTATAACTATTGTATTTTTCCAGGCGAAGCCATGGGCGAAAAAGAGTGAGATTTTCCTGGAACGAAAAAAATTCGTCTTCACATGTTGACTCCAGAGAAAATTCTAAATCTCACCAATCGGTGTTGCCAGACGCAACCCGAGTGTGGCCGCTCTCACTAGTTTGATCATAAAGCCAATTCATTTTTGAATATTTGCGGAACCTAAGGGTATATTATAAGAACCGTTTTGTTAATGACTTAACAATAAACAAATGATATTATGGTTTTATTTAATTATTTTGTTTTATTTTTACGACAATTGACAACGAAGCAAACGCCATCTATTGTGGCTCGAATGAACTCTGAACATCGACCCACGCGTAGTTCTGCACCTTGATGCTAGGTGGCACCAACATACTTTGAACAAAATAGATTTTAATTAAAAGCGAGACGCCAGTTAGTAGTTCAAAATTTACAACGTCACAACCCAAACGGGAAAATGTAAAATGTAAAAGGCTATTACCTGTTTTCTGATCATGACGTGGCTGACCCGACCGCGCACGCGCACTGAGAGCACGTACTCCCCGGGATGCGTCAGCGACTCGCGTACCAGGAACGATCCATTCCTTCCCTTCTCCATCATTAAGTGTTCGGCCTCTTTTGCGGACATGACTCCGTGGAACCATCTGAAATAAATTTTTCTTTAAATCATTTTGATATTTTTTTTTGCCCATTTGTACTGTGTGAATGTTTTTTTTTTCGCAAATTTCAATCATTATGATTGTACCTACTTATCTATACTTAAAGTAAAAAAATTACAGAGCAACTAAAATTCTAAATGGTATACATAATGACTTCAGTATTAGGTACGCTGAGGTGATACCCTGTTCGGGATTTTATGTGTTGTTGGTCCGGTTCGGTAGTTTTAAATTTTTCGGTTTGTAATAGGTACCTACCTACCTACCTACAGTGCGTTATAACTAAGGAGAGCACTGCCAGTTTTGCTTGTTCTTAATAATTATTGTAAGACACTGTAATCTGAGAATTATAGTAGGTATGATCTCTGTTTGTAGTATTTGGACAGCTTCGGATCGGAGCGATGAAAAAACAGTCAAATGTTGCCATAAACTACAAATGATACTTTGATCAAAATACGGTTTACCTACTTACCTACTTGATTAGGATCTAATATTTTGTAAAGAAGTAGGTGTTTTCTATAAACTTTTGGCAAAAGAAAAATTTGCTAATTTTAAGATTTATAATATTACGTAAATAAACTAGCTTCAATTTAACATTAAGTACCAAATAAAGGTAGGAAAGGTTGGTATAAAATATCAAAATGAGAATAAACAATAAGCGGTAGAATTGTGCACTTTACTACCGCATTAACTACTACTAAACTTCCGTGGGAAACGCACTATTAAGTATAATTTTTTTTAACTGACCACAGAAAGTTTAAACTATCGTGAGATATTATATCTATTAAAATATTTTAAATGTCGAGCCAGAGATGTCCATTCTCTTCTCTAAGATTTGGAAATGGCATATATGGATTAGGATCCTTACATCATCCCAAATGACACTGCTTTTAAATTCAGGCAGAGCAGTCGTTTTTGGGGTTCCGTACCTCAGAAGGAAAAACGGAACCGTTATAGTCCTAACCGCTAGGCTATCCCAGCTTTTTTTCATACTATTATTAATTTATGATGTTATCACCCCTTTTACCCTATTCATTAATTATTGCTCCAGTTCAGATTATTCCTTTTGAGTTCTGTTGCTCTAGTAGAACAGTGCACAATGTTGCACAACGCACCACAACATAATAATAATGATTGATAGATAAACAATGCATTGCATTCATCATGTTTTTTAGGGTTCCGTACCTCAAAAGGAAAAATGGAACACTTATAGGATCATTTTGTTGTCTGTCTGTCTGTCGTGAAACTTATAGGTTATTTCCCATTGACCTAGAATCATGAAGTTTGGCAGGTAGGTTGGACTTAAAGCAGACATTAGGGGAAAAATCTGAAAACTGTGAATTTGGACACATAACACAAAAAAAATTTTGGTCATGAACTAATAATTAATTATTATTTACAAATTTCGAAGTAATATTCCTATATCAAGTGGGGTATCATATTATGAAAGGGCTTCACCTGTAAATTATACAACAAATTTTTATTTATTTTTAGATATAATAGTTTTTGATTTATCGTGCTAATTGTCGAAAAAAACGACTGTAGTACGGAACCCTCGTTGCGCGAGCCTAACTCGCACTTGGTCAGTTTTTAATATATAAAACATAAAAATGTTTCTACCTCTGTCTGTTATAGACTTTGAAACCATCAACGATGAACCATCATCATCATACGTGAGTACGTAGGTAATTTTACCATTCCCTTGCAAAATTTCCAGTCTCGTTGAGACTTGAGAAGTCGCATAAAACTTATCGCAGAACCGTTAACATAATAATAATCAATGACATGAGTAATAATTTGACCGTGGTTTTTCCCGAAATTATGGCCTTACCACATGATGATGATGATGTATCAAAGTTATAATAATTTACAGAAATGATCATAAAATTCCAGGGGTATCTTATGAGAGGCACACATCCTACTAATATAATAGTAGTACTAGCTTGTTCCCGCGACTTCATCCGCGTGGACTACACAAATTTCAAATTTTAGGGGTTGAATTTTCAAAAATCTTTTCTTAGCACTTAGATGTACGTCATAATAGCTATCTGATTGCTGATTTTCAGCCCGATCCGTCCAAAAGTGAGCTGTGCGTTGTTAGATCAGTCAATCAGCTTTTCCTTTTATATATTATGTTGGTATTTAGATGTAGTATGGTTAAGGATTAGTATGGATGAGATTTTTCAATATAGCATGGCGCTAAATGGTGATAAACTTTTTGGGAATTTTATGTCTCATATGGTTCTGTTGGCTTCTGAGTGATAGTCTGATGGTTCTTGAGATTGTAACTTATTGGGGATAATCAAGGAATCATTTCTTAGCTGACACCTATATGTCCTAGAAAAAACCTACCTCCCAATTTCAAGTTTGTTAGCTTAGTTCCTAAGATTTCATGATTAGTCAGTCAGTTAGTCAGTGAGTATATTTCGCTTTTATTTATATAGATAAAGAATTATGTTTTTAATTTATTTATAAGTGTAAGTACACAGTGTGCAAAGGCTGGCTCTCCTAGGCGGATATTTGTAGCATTGAGCTAATCCATATCCATACTACTTAATAATATTATAAAAGCGTAATAGTTAAATGGGTTCCATAAGTCAGTTTAACGTTGGACTATGATTTTGCTTTGCTCTTTATTGGTGGTCAAAGTTTAAAAGTAACCATAAGTTACCACAGAGTAACGACGGTGCTATATGATTACCTACTAGAGCGTACCAGAGGCGGAAGAGAGTTCGACGAAGCCGTCTAGACAGAGCAATCATGCGGTAACCGGTAACGAGTCCCGGGATCTCCATAGCATTGCCGGGACATTTACCACTAGATCAAAGGCGTTGGACTACTGTGTCTCCTTATACTGTGACGTCACTTTATCCGCTGGACATACAACGACCCGAATTCGTCTACAAATTCTTGTAGTAAGTTAACCGTAATGCATATGAAATTAGTCATTTTCGTCGTGGTCACAACCGATAGAGGACCACAGCTGGATTAGTATTCTGCATGGATTGACACAGAAAATGGATTTTGTATAGCTTGTGTCCAGCAGCAACCCGCATAGATAAAGTACGAGTAGGTATATTTTATTATGAAAATTCCATTCCCTTGATCTGATCTAGCGTGAGAATATTGAACGGCTCACGTTTTTCGTACGCTCATAACAACATGATAATTCGTAGTTAATGTAATTCAAATATGTATTGTATGTACATACGGGCTGAGATAAATATAATTGTACCACAATACATAAATTATAATTAATTGGCGTATGTAGCTATTGCATTAGGAGCATTTACTAGGTGCAATTATTTGATTAAAGAGTTTCCAGAGGATTTTTCAAAATTGAAATCCAAAGTCCACACGGATGAAGTTGCGGGCATCATCTAGTATATTTGAAAAGGAACTATTAAATAAAATAAGTCGATCAACGATTGTAATGGACTAAGAGCCAGCGCGTGCCAGACCTTCGTTATTTTATAAAAGCTGAAAGTTTCTCTGCCTATTGTCCCCAACACTGGGAGGAGCGTTTGTTTGGATCAGGATGGAACAGGTAATAAACATGTAAAAAATTTACGTCAAGGTAATTTTAAGACTAATTTAGGTAGGTAAGTCTAATTTTTTATATTTTCTTCGGAATAGTATTAGAAATCACGTCATGCATTGTCAGACATTTTAGTGTCGTGGTAAACCCCTGCCAGACACTGCTCTCTATCTCTAAGCCAATTTTCACGTTCGCGTGCCACGCGTCATTATTTACATCGCAGAAACCGGTTTCTGCAACTGTTTATCGAGAAATATCTGCCCCCACATTGTCATTGATAAGTATTTCTTACCTTATTATTAGAAAAATACAAATTGATTTCAAATTGTAGCTTGCGACAGGTCGACATGGTAATCGGGGTATGAGGCGGGGAGTCACCCACGCTCGCCCGCACCAGGTTTACGCGTAGATTTTCAAAAATCCCTTAGGAACTCATAGATTTTCCGTAAAGTAGCATATGTCACTCTCCAGGTCTTTATCTATACCTATGCAAAAAATCACGTCAATCCGGTGCACCGTTGCGACGTGATTGAAGGACAAACCAATAAACACTTTCGCATTTATAATAAGGGTACTGATTACTATACAATTAATCATACCCGCGTGGAATAGTGCCAAAAATACTGGCTGCATTTGACAAAAATTAAATAAAACTTATTGAATTAAAGGCGCCACGGCGCGGCGCGGGCGACGCGGCGGCATCGTCACAAAGAGCAATAAATAACTTTTGCCGATGGGCATGTTGAGTAGATTGTGAAATACTTATCGCTTGTACTATAGTTATCTATGTCATAGTTATTTTATGGGTTATTAGATCTTAGGTACCCATTTGGTTTTATTATTGGTCGTGTTAAAAATAAACAAAACTTTTCTTAGTATTACAAAATTGCAAACGACCGTATACCTACTTACCAAATGAAGGCTCATTTTCTATTCTCGATAAGAAATGCATTCTGGGTGCGGATTATTTTTAAGATTCTATCTAGGCAGGCGCGCTCTGTCTTAGGCTGCATCATCACCTACTATTTGCCAAGCGCGTCTATTAGGTATACTTATTTACTAGCTTATGCTCGCGACTTCGTCTGTGTGGACTACACAAATTTTAAACCCTATTTTATCTCATTAAGGGCTGAATTTGCAAAATTCCTTCTTAACGGATGTCTGCATCTTAATTATATTTATTATAACAAATTTCAGCCTAATCAATCTAGTGGTATTTGATGTGAGCTGTGCGTTGATAGATCAGTCAGTCAATCAGTATTTTCATGATTTAATGTCAGTTTGCATGATTTAATGCGCAGACGTACGCATTGAGGGTCAAACTTCTGTGCTACCTAATATTAATGTTTTTTGTATGTTGATAATAAATAAAATAAATATAAATAAAAAAGTTAGTGGTTTAGATGATATTTTCGATCTGTAATTTTTATGTTCTCGAATAAGTTTGGTATTTTTGTTTATTGTATTTTCATTTGAATCTAAAATAGGTGGATTTATATTATTGTTTTTGCAATAAATAAATAAAAAGTAACATTCCTTCCTTTCCTTTTATATATTTAGAAAAACGCATGCTATAAGGTTGTTGTCCATTGAAATGGAGGATAAACGGATTATACGGTCAGTCGAACAATAAGAATATTTGAGAGATGACGTGACCCGTGTATGGGGAACCCAATGCGTTTGTTTCAACCCGGTCAGACCACGATCGCTTCCTAAAACGTTGAGAAGTTTATCAAATGTGCATTGCATCTCACACAGCATAGAGTAGGTACACTTTTGTAGGTAAAGGAATCTTTTACCGCTATATAATACGGAAAACGTTAACTTCGGCATTAGATAACCTTGAGATATATCTATGCCTTGAGATTACCGGACTCGGTGCTTAAAATGCGGAATTTAACAAAAAGTGGTAGATTTCTATGGTTTTCCTAGTTGAGGTGCCACTTCACTGAGATCTACTAACCCATTATACTTTATTTGGTATAAGGGGTCGCGGAACGGACTATTACCACTACGTAAAAAGAAATTACTATACAAACCACATACACTAAACTTATGCATTTTTATTTGAGAATTATTCCACCAAATAACCTTTGCTCTCTACTAACGAATGCTTTAACTGTATCTTATATTATCGTAACAGTAGCAACATAACTATTAACTAGTTAATCTGAGAAACGCAAAAAAATTGTTTGCGCTTTGTTATGCATATTCAGTCAGGTAATAATCTAAACTCTGACTAGTTTTAACAGTCTAGCTCTAATCTACATTTGAATCTATTTTATAATCGAATTTTCGACCGACTAACTTCACTAACTTGACTAACTTCAACGGGTTGCGAAGCTGATGTGACAATCGGCAGGGCACATAGTTCGTAAAACCGATAGACTTTGGGGTCCCAAGGTGCTGGAATGGCGACCTCGCACCGGAGGATGCAGTGTTGGAAGACCCCACTAGGTGGACGGATGAAATCAGACGAGTCGCAGGGAGCCGCTGGATTCAGGCAGCACAAGACCGTGGCGTGTGGAAGTCCCTACAAGAGACCTATGTCCAGCATTGGACTTTGTCGGTTGATGATGACGATGAACTTCACTAGTTATCTCGCCTGCAAGCGGAAAATGATTTCGTTGCCCTTCATTGTTGTACCTAGATGTGTTTTGCTACTAAAGTATTCAAAAAGCCTATACGGAAATAATCGAGTCACTACGCATTTTTGGAGGCTGCTCATGTTCAATATTGACAAAACAGAAGCAACTCCAGGGTCATCAGCTGGCATCAATATGAGCAATGCGTGGTCTCGTCGGACCATATTCAAATTGAATGAGTTAATTCGAACAATTATAGGGTTTCCACACGTCCCGGACGTGTGGAATCCACCGTCCAAAAACCTGTTTATTTCATGTTTAAATAAAAGCTCTCATGAATCAAGTCTGAGCCAAATTGATTGACCTGCGATTGTTTTTCAACAGGATACGAAACATTTACGGAATCGCTTCGACGAAGATGTACGTATAGATATTTTTTCTTTTCATTAAATATATATTTTCTCATTTATATTGGTTGCTAGTTCTGTTGAAATTAATTAAAATTATCATGACGTGTTTTTGTGTCTTCAAAAAATCTTTTTCAGGTGCTTACCCAAATAATAAATAATTCATGAGCAAAAAACCTCCTAATTATACAGCGTTTAATGAAAGAAGTGAATTGCAAACAAAGATGTGATCACTGCGTTTTATGCACGATTTCTTTCGCCGCGAGTGAGTTAACTTCGAGCCAATGACATTTTGTAACGATAGTAGGATAGTGAAATTAGCGCGTGTGAAAACTTTTACAATCTATGAATGATATTACACACACAAGACAATTACATTCATATTACATGGCTATAAAAATTCATACTTAATCATCATCATCATGATCAACCCATCACCGGACTACAGAGCGCGGGTCTCCTCTCAGAGTGAGAAGGGTTTTTGGCCATAGTCTACCACGCCGGCCATGTGCAAATTGGTAGACTTCACACACCTTTGAGAACATTATGGACAACTCTCAGGCATGCAGGTTTCCTCACGATGTTTTCCTTCATCGTTAAAGCAAATGATATTTAATTAATTAAAATGCACATAACTCCGAAAAGTTAGAGGTGCGTGCCCGGGATCGAACCCCCGACCTCCGATTAGAAGGCGGACGTCCTAACCACTAGGCTATCACAGCTTATTAATAACACAAACGTAAAGCAAAACTAAAAACAGGCACGAGAGTGGAAGGGCTATCGCTGTACAAAATATTGTGACCCAAGTTTCGTACTTATAGTATACAACGTATATTTACTCCTTTACCAACATACACACTTAGTAATATTGAATTAGTCAATCGTGTTTATTTTATTTTATGGTGAATTTAGATTTAATACTTGGGTATCCAAAAAAGTATAATACATTGAAATATCAGTAATTATCGTTTTTTTAATTTTTAACATAAAAGCGTTTTTTCACAAAATTTTCAAGTTGCTGCCCAACTATAATTATGTAGGTAAAATAACAAAATTGTGAATTGACAAGAAAAAGAAGCGCAAAACATGCACCTAAGAATTTGAATATGGTAATATAATTGCGTAACGTAGGTACATACATAAGTAGTCAAAATTTGTTTAATTAAACCATTGATTTATAAGTCAATGAATTAAACCGTTATCAATAGATGATATAAATAAAAAAGGCCTATTAAAAATTCAAATGTTAATTATTTCAAACCTTGTAAGAGCTAATCAATATAAAATGTGTCAAGAACATTAATTTATTGTGCCTACTTAAAATTAATAAGAGCACCTTAGAACCTTTTGTGTACATAAAATGCGATAGTGTCGGTCTGTAATTAATGATTATTATAAACTAGCCATCCCGCTCCGGCTTCGCACAAGTGGAATTTTAAAAATCAGTAAGGGGGTGAAATTTCCGAATATCATGAAACATATTTATATTCATTTTTGACCAAAAAGACAAATACCCACATTAATATAACTTGAAAAATTACGGACTTCCAAAAAATTGTGAAACATGGTAGGTACTAATTCTTCATTTTTAACCGAAAGTCCAAATATACAAATTTTCATGAATACGACACCAAACTTGAAAATATGACGGACTTCTATATATATATATATATATATATATATATATATATATATATAAAGGAAAGCTGACTGACTGATCTATCAACGCACAGCTCAAACTACTAGCTATTATGACGTGGACATCCGCTAAGAAAGGATTTTTGAAAATTCAACCTCTAAAGAGGTAAAATAGGGGCTTGAAATTTGTGAAGTCTACGCGGACGAAGTCGCGAGGATAAGCTAGTTTTACTTAATATTTTATCCCCTAGGGGCAAATTTCCAGAAATCCCTTCTTAATGAGTGCCTATAGTAGGGCCTATGGAAGGAACCGGTTAGGCGCGGCGGTGCGCTAATTTATCAGTCAGTCAGGACATGTATTTTTATGTATTGTATAGAGCATCGATTTCACAGCTGTTCTTGCTGGGGATAGATCATCGAATCTGGGTCCTCTCACTTCTAAGATCACAGCGTTCACCACTGCGCCAGAGAGAACTTCGAGTGATGGACGCAAGAGAGAGAAGAGGTAATCACTTAACATCAGGTGACCCGCCTGCTCGTTTGCTCGCTATATCTATTAAAAAAAAAAAAAAAACCGACCGAAAAGAGACCGAGTGGCCTTGGTGGCGCCTCCGCAGCGACCTCCGGCCGAGTTTCGTCATGGAACACATCTTGCCCACTGACACCGCATTAGGAAGTCAGGTAGTCGTCGTCGTTTTGTCACACCGTTTCGTCACATTAATTGGTTACACTCGCTTAATTAAGGTGGCTCCTAGAGCAAAACCTTTGCAATAGTTAGTTATTCGAAAGAAATAAAGTACCTATCTTGCAAAAGAACATAAGTAGGTACTGTTAAAAAGAAGCAATGTTGAAAATTTCATTTTGACTGCATTGCGTGTAGTGGTAATTTGTTAATTCTGTGTTTAAGTTGTACATACAATCTGCTAATAAAACAATTTATTGTATAGGTATGTAATATAGTATATACTCTTCTGATAGATCAATTATTTATAACTGCACGTTTGATTTATTTTAAACATTTTTCTAGTATTATTACAAACTAGCGACCTTAAGAAGAAAATAAAAAGTGAGTTAAGTTGTTATTCTTACTGACCGCTAATAATAATAATAAAATAATCTCAAACAATAATTAAAATGATAATCTCAATATTGGTGATTGTGGTAGCGTTTGCCTAATAATGAATTTCAAAGAAATACCATCGAAATTGTCGACGTATTCTGTGGATTTCCTTTCATTGGAAACGTTGTCCTGACAATTACGAACACAACAAAAAATAGATCGAACCGATCTCAAGTAATTTATGGTGAATTCATACATGCGGCATTTTATTTACATAGAAAGGCCACGACTTCATCCACATGAATTAATTTTTGTATTGATCCCGCGGGAACTCTAGGATAAAAAGTATAATATAATATCATTCATTGTGCAACCTATCTTTGTGCCAAATTTTTCACAAATTGGTTCAATGGTTGTGCCGTCAAAAGGTTACATAAACTTTCGCATTTATAATATCAAGTATGTATAGTATGGACTAAAAATATTAAAATGTATTAAAATATTCAAATCCCACGTTGACACTTACCTTACAATACAGCAGTCACTAAAGGTATTTAAAAAACTGAAGATTTAATGCTTAAAATTTTAAACACGTACCGTTGAATGGTTAATTGTTGCAAAAATTTTGTTTTTCTTGAATCATGCATAGAGATTTGTGTTGTAAATTGGTCTGAAGTAATTGCAACAACAAAACATGGTACAGCAATGCTGAGTAGATTAGTTTTCGAAAACTTTGCAGCTTTGAAGATTGACTTTGTAATTTCGCATTGTATTGTGAGTCTACCTGTCTAGCTATTTCCTGATGATGCTTCGGTGTCAGAGTGAAACGTATGATAAGTGTGTTCTGGAAGATCTGTGTGTCGCTGCGTCTGTAGGTAATGTTTGCTTTTCCTGATTCTTTAGTAGTGGGAGGACGGACGGTGATCGCATACTGCGCGTTGCACCATGCAACTTTGTCTGATTTTATGGACACCTGCTTCTATCCAAAAAAGATATTTAGATATACTTCATTTCAAAATAAAAATTAAATGAGTACACAGCAAAAACTAAACTGTATAACGCGTAAAATTTAACTCCTCACGCGCCGTTTTAACTTTTGTGTCAAACTCCACGTCAAAAGTACGATTTTAGTCCTTCTTTTAAAGGTCCGTACTTTTGACATGACTTGCAGTTGACCCATAGAGTTAAAATGGCGCGTGAGGAGTCATTCTGTACGTATTATAGATATTATGAAATATTCCAATTGCAATTTTAATAAATGGGTCAGTAGACATCTATTTACTAGCTGATGCCCGAGACTTCGTCCGCGTGGATTTACGGGAACAAAATCCCGCGGGAACTCTTTGATTTTCCGGGATAAAAAGTACCCTATGTGTTAATTCAGGGTATAATCTATCTTCATTCCAAATTTCAGCCAAATCCGTCCAGTAGTTTTTGCGTGAAGAAGTAATGTGTATGTTTGATACACACACACGCATACAAACTTTCGCCTTTATAATATTAGTGTGATTGAAACATGATGCTGCAATGGAACAAGGAAGATGATGAGGAAAGAGAGAACAACGAGGAGCACGAGGGAGTACCTTAACCTGTATTTAACTATCAAGATTGATTGGTTAATCTGATTGGTTGTCTTTTTTTTTCAAAGAATATTAGCCATGTTAAATGACTTATATTCCCCTTTCCTCTTCAACTAAGCGTCAGGCTTGTGCTAGGAGTAGGTACGACAATAGTGCAACGGGCGGGATTTGAACTTTCGGTTTTCAGTCCACTCCTTTACCGGTTGAGCTATTGAGGCTTTGTTAATGTTATTTGATTAATTGGGTAATCAAATAACATTAACACATGTTATCATGAAAAATTCATTAATTAAGTAATTTATAAGGAGATGTCTACGTGATTGCTTTGTGTAATTCACTAAACAAGCCAGTCATTAGGTATAGCATGTTCGTTTATTTACACCACATATACATACATATGCAATATACATTGCACACTTTACATATCAGTACCCTTATTATAAATGCGAAAGTGTGTTTGTTTGTTAGTTTGTTGGTTTGTCCTTCGATCACGTCGCAACGGTGCACGTTAATCCGTAACGTGATTTTTTGCATGGGTATAGATAAATACTTGGAGAGTGAAATAGGCTACTTTGTACCCCGGAAAATTCCCACGTAAAAACCTAATTCCACGCGGACGAAGTCGCGGGCATCAGCTAGTATTTTAATAAAGCTTCTGCAATTGCATAGCTTCCTTTAGACGACCGCCCTGGAGCTGTGGTCTTATAAAAGGGGGTCTTGGATATGATTCTGCTCGTATGAACCCTCGTAGCTTTAGTTTTAAGTTTGCGTTATAATTATCACCACTATATCTTACAAATCTAACACCATACCAGACCATCAATAAGAATAATTTATTACCTATTTTGAATAAATCATTTGACTTTGACTTTGACTTTGATTCCTGGTAGAGACAATTTGGAAATTTATATAATTTTTTAAATTAATAAATTTTTATTTTTTATTTTATCTTTGAACCGGTCGAGTGCAAGGCTTCGGCCGTTGATAATTAACATCCTACCAGCAAAGATGTGCCGCTACGGAGAGAGATAACCCGCTACTGCCAATCGTATAAATATTATATCTTTATAATATTAGTATAGATTAGGGAAAGTAGTAAAGTGCCTTCATTATAATTTTAATTAACTACCAAACTTTTAAACTTTAACGGGGTTTGACAGGGTGTTCAGCACCATGATACTAGTGTCTGGTAATGCATGACGTGACTTCTAATACTATTCTGAAGAAAAAATGAGGTTTTATACATTGACGTAAGACTTTTTACACCTTTATTACCTGTTATCACCATGATTCAAACAAACATCCAAACAAACTTTCCTCCCCGTGTTGAGGTCAATACGCAGAGGAACTTTCAGCTTATAAAATAACGAAGGTCTGGCACGCGCTGGCTCTTAGTCCATTGTATTGTATGATATAAATGTTAATGACAGATTTTCATCAACTTAACAAACTGTACTATACTGGTAGTCTCCTCTTACTCATTAATGACTAGGTATTATAACGGTCAGTAAACAGGTTTTAACTAACAAGAAAATACTGAAAAATTACCCATGACCGCCAATTACCTAAACTTTCCTATTTAACGCTGTCGGAAGTCATAATTTCCGTACAATGCCGCGTAGAAACCAAGTGGGGAAAAGTGTTTCATAAAAAACATCAGGTTAACCCGCTTCCATATTAGACTGCATTATTACTTCGCAGTTCGCAACAGGTAAGATCGCAGTCAAGAGCTATATTTTCGTCAAATAAAAATTTTTTATATAACTAGCAAGATTTCCTAAAATGAGTCAATAATCTTACTAAATGTTTACTAAAGCATTGTTTCAAAAAATATTGCGTAGGTAGGTAAGTTGCTTTACGTATTTAAAAGTCCATTAACATAATGTTCTTATAATGTCTTACGCACTTTGTTTACAAACAAATCTGCGCGCCATTAACGCGCTTGTTCATGCGCAAGCGCAGGAAAAGCTTTAGGTCGTTATTTTCCTTTGCACGAATTAAAATATCGCAGCAACATAATAATGTTAAACTTTATTAATTTAATCTTTACTTCATATTTTAAACATAAATATAATATTATGATGTATGTATCTACAGTTACTTTAGAGTTTGATTGAAATGAAGTAATTTTTAATTATATTAATTTATTTAAGTACACAAAAACTGGAACTCGCACGCAAATAACAACAATCGAATTTAAAGGTTGAGCCTTCCCAAAACAGGTAGCGCACCTGTTTTGAGAAGCTCTGTCCGTTAATTACGGAAGTGAAGTACGGAATGTAGGTAGGTACCTGGTGCCTTTTGACAATATGATAATACGCATATTATTGTACTTACATATTAGTGTATTTACAGACCACACATTATGCAAAAATACCGACCAAAATATTATCGAGAATGATATAAGTAGATAGTTCATTCACCGGTGATATCAGCCAATCAGCAAAAGATGGGAGAAACAAGTGTAATGAAAAGAATCATGCGCACTATGTTCGCTACATTGTGTCTCTATCACACACGTAGGACCAAGAGTGTTATGAAGAAGAATCACTCACTTCTTCAGCATAAATGCTTTGCTGAGTTCCTTAAGGACTGTGGAGACGATAGCGCCGGCGGCTGGCACTGCCAACACCGAAGCGTCCATGCATACAGAAAGCGCAGCGGGCGCCAAGACCCCCAGCCGACTCAGTCTAAAACTATCCTTTGACATCACTTCAAATTCACTAACGATATGTGTCTTAAGATTCTCTGTTCGCACACGACCGTAACCGCAAAGCGATCTGCTTCGCGCGCTGTTTCGAACTTGAATGCGCACTCGTCCGATCACTAGTCATCATTCGCGCCACACGCCATTGACCATAAGCTGCGAGTAAAGCCTGAAACACACGGCTCCGGAAACCAGCACGGCGAAATGTCACACTACACGCGTATGCGTGTACGTGTAGCAAAGTGGGATTTTCACAACGCGGAATCTACATCTCCTGCTGATGATCCGGTGTCCAAGTGAAACGTAAGTTAAGCGTGTTTCAGAAGATGCGTTTTCCTTCATTTCTAGTAATGGCAGTGTGGGTCAGTACCAACTACCAACTGAAAACATTTTAATTCTTTTTCTCTGAATATTCGTGGGTTTTGGTAAGTCGGAACGCGAGTATACTTACGTCTTTTTTTTTTAAAGTGTCATTTATTACAATAAACAAAAATACCAAACTTATTCTAGAACATAAAAATTACAGATCGAAAATATCATCTAAACCACCGCTTACGTCTTATTGTTTTTATTTACTTTTTTTTTATTTTGTTTCTTATCAATATGCACACTGTCCTTACAGGGATTCCTAACCTAATGCGAGTATACTCTAAAGTCTCAGCTATCTTATACATTCTAAATTATTACTAGATACTTAACATCAGCTATCTAAATATCATTCATACTTAACAAATAATCCATTTAGCTATTTTAGTTAACCTTCTAGGATCCGTGGCTACTTTGGATAAGTGCGATGACGCAAGGTATCGTCGCGCGTTCTGTTTATTTCAGCCTTAAGTACTTATATGATTAAGTATTACCTACCTACTGCACCCACGACTTAAAGGGAACTTAACAGGAAGGTGCTAATCTCGTTTCACAACTTTAAAGATAACGACGTTCCAATTTAAGCAACTTGCCGTGCATAGCCAAAATTTATCGTACCTACCTACTTTATATAGAGTCGCCTGTTATTATTCTCGCTAAATAACATAACTATATGGAATTGAAGATTACGGAACCGGACCCACGCTTTTTTAATATAAATTTATTAAATTAGAATGATTTATTTGTCTCGGTTATTGTATGGGTGATTAA
Organism: Maniola hyperantus; assembly: GCF_902806685.2. Classification (NCBI taxonomy): domain Eukaryota; kingdom Metazoa; phylum Arthropoda; class Insecta; order Lepidoptera; family Nymphalidae; genus Maniola; species Maniola hyperantus. The sequence continues at coordinate 4,222,536 of NC_048564.1, forward strand.
AAAATTATAAATCAAAAATAAATATCATCTAAACCGCTGTAACGAGGCAGGGTACAGATAAATATTTATTGTATAAGTTAGATAAAATTAAGTACATAATATAAAATCATGTTAAATTAAAAACTCATTAAAAACTAGATGATAATGACTTGAGTTTTTGATAATCCCGTGGGCACTCTTTAATATTCCGGGATGAATAAGTTATATGCCACTCTTTAGGTCTTTAACTATATCGATAATCAGGTCGACCCGTTGCTTCGTTGCGGCGTATTTGGAAACAAACTAACAAACTCACTTTCGCATTTTATAATATCGTCCAATAGTAGCCCACAACAATTTACTGATAGGTTCCTAAATGTAATAAAATAAAATACAATGTCTATACCTGGAACCATAAAATAGTTATATTTACCTGTAAGATTCCCCGTGCGTCATAAACTAGTTGCGAATTATTTAATAGGAGCTTTTAGATAAATTGTATTTGATACCTATGGCAATATAGGTACGTAATATAACTTCTATATCAGCTCAAGTATGATTGAACTTTGTAGGTACATTATCAGACGAAAAAACGTGAATCAAAGTCATTGGGTTAGAAGGTTTTATAAAAATCATTCAAATTCTAAAATTATTACTGTCCATTATAAGTTTAGTCATCATTAGAAATATGTAGATTGTATCCATTTTAGTCATATTAATCACTTGATAATCGCTTCATCGGAATAATATGTTAATAGGTTACGTCGTATTTTTCTGAATTGATTTGTCGCTTTTTTTTTTTCTATAAAAATTCTTTCAAATTTTCATCATCATCTGAATACATTGCTGGCCCATTGCTGAAATGTGAAGTTAGCTTAGTTAGCATTGCTTTCTCCGCTCTCTCCTCTTACAATATAAATTATATTAATATAAGCAACTGCAAACGATAACTTTGCAACGGAAGAACCTACTATGAATTTTGAACCTACACCCTTTCGTATTTCAGCCTACCTCGTGACCAATTGAGACATTGGGGTTTCAAAGGTTAAAATCTTTGACACGTACCAGCAGTATCATAACTCTATGCGTAGGTACCAGGTACCTATATCATACCTACTTTACGTGTCACAAAGCTGCATTGTTACATTTTCCAGTAAGAAAATATAACAATCTAAGTGACGTCCATTTCAAATAGGTATGATAAAAAGTCTTCCTGCTTCATGGTTGGTGACTTCAAGGTAACGTCAATTGAGGAACATAGTACCAACTCTTCTTACAATCACCTAATTAATTTATAGCAGTTCCTGATGATGATATTTTGTCCAAACTTATTGAGATAAATTGGCCAATTTCAAGTCTTTTTTAGTTCTGAATGATCATCATCATCAACCCATAATGTTGTCCATGTTGTCCACGATGTTTCCATTCACCTTTAAATCAAGTGATATATTTGAATTGCTTAACAACGCACATAACCAAGCTCCTCTCGCAAGAGTTAGAGGTGCGTTCTGGGGATGAAACCCCCGACCTCCGATCAGGAGGCGGGCTGGGCTTCCTGACCACTAGGCTATCACAGCTAATCAAAATATACACAGGTATATTTATTATTTATTGTGTATTGACAGCCAAATTCGTCCAACGTGCCAGACTTAAATAGCATAATGAGCAATTATATTTTCACCACATCCTCTAACCGACGCACTGACTATGCACGGGGAATACGTAATAGGCAAATCTCGTGTAACAAAGGATATAGGGAGGCCTTATTTAGCGTCACGAGTCATCTTTCTCAAGGAAGGTCAACAAACAAGACCGATGTCACGTAGACCCGGTGAACTGCGGAGAGGCCGAGTGGCCTGCACTCTGATTCATTTCCTGGTCGGTTTGGGAGTTGCCGCTGAAATAGGGAAGAAGCGCGAAGGCTTTGACCCGCGAGTGTAACTGCACGACAAAGTCACCTTGGATGCGCGTTCGCGACTTATACGGACGTCATCATACAATTCCTAACATTATCATCATCATCATCGTCATCATCATCAGCATCATCATCATAGCATCAGAACACGGGTTTCCTCTCTTGAATTGGTGATGTATATTACGTGACAGGTCGAGATGGCAATCGGGGTGGGGACCCGCCCGCGTTATCCCGCACCGGGTTAGCTCGGACCTCATACCTATTGGGGTATTCTCATCGGCGTATCGGGGTATCGAGGTATGGCAATCGTGCCATCTGGACATGTCACACACTATAGATGTACGAACGACTATGGAGCAACAGTGTTATTAGTTAAAATGAGACCAGATCATTGCGGCTAATTGTGTTGTTACATTTCTAAACTAAATTAAATTAGCAGGTCTAAACACGGTCTAAAAGTGCTATCTTTATCTATTTTTTTATCTAGCAGGTTTAGATTAGAGATCGGTACTTACAACAGAGTTCAAATAGAATACAAACTATATATCCTGGTTTCTTACTTTGTTAGGTATAAAATAGATAGGTATATCTACTACACAATTCAATTAAAGTCCAAACCCTTTTATATCCATTGTTTTATTTAAATTCAATTTAACTATATATAAGATATAAATAAGGGTAATCCCTGTATCAAATTAGAGCTAAGTATCTACCCAATAGCTATATAGGTAGGTACATCTTGTTTCAAAACGTGACTAGGCATAACAAACACAAATCATACATCAATTCCATTTATATATGTATACACTACCAATCACCTAGAGGTCATCCTTAACAATATTGTTAGGTATTCTTTTCTTGATCTGTGGTTACAGAATCTCCGGAAGTAAATTTATCTACTATAATGTTATATTTATTTTGAAGTTGTACAGCAAGTATTGCATCGCAGTCCAAAGACTTGGAACGATTCCTATTCTTTAGATCGTTTTGATTGAGCTCCGCAACAAATTTTTTTCTTGAAACCACCAACAAATCATCAGAACTTGAACGAATTTTCTTTAAAGGTTTTTCTTGGATTCGTTTCTGTGCTCTTATACAGGAGTTCGTGATGCCAGAGAGCTGTCCTAACTGTTGTCGACGAAACCGCATCCGAGGTAAGTTCCTATCACCTTCCTCGCGCCTTGCCAGCCAGTAGTGGTGAGTGATCGGATCCCGAGGCCCCCAGTGTCGCGAAGGCCTGAACGATGACTTCAGCTTCTGCAATAAAGGTCGCACATGGTACTTCCTTAAATACCTACTTAGTACGTACTCGACATAAAACAAGGAAATGGAGATCGAGGCAAATAACGATTGCTAAACGAGGTCCCTTGACTTAGGACTTTGCGGAAAAGAGTAAGTACAACAATTCGCCATCATAAAATATTCGCATTGCCGAAATCACTTGTTTTTAAAGTTATGTTAGTAATATTGTTTATTTTTATACAAATACATTTTTATTAATGATAAGTAGGCAAGATGTAATGCGCAGACGACAGACGTACGCATTGAGGGTCAAACTTCTGTTTTTTTGTAATTCGTGCTACCTTATATTAATTTTTTTTCTGTAAAACTTAAACAAAATCTGTGTCTATAGTATACACCTACTCGTAGTTTAAAACAAGAGTGAGGTTTATATGAATTCACCATTTCATATTTGATCATGTCATTGCTTTCCATTACATCCGATTAAATTGTCATTTGAAGCAAAGGGCTATAAAAAATAAAATAATTATAAAAATACTCATTTTAAGGGGCAAACTACTGAATTGTTGTATTTGTAATTCGCCAGAATATGTTGTAACATCATCATCATCATCATCATGATCAACCCATTGCTGGCTCACTACTGAGAACGGGCATCCTCTCAGAATGAGGAAGGTTTAGGCCATCGTCTGACACGCTGGCCCAGTGCAGAGGGGTAGATTTCATCCTATTACATCATAACAAACTATTATTTCATTTCACGTATTAGTAGGTACATCTGTTACATATCTTACCCCCAAAAGATCAAACTGCACTTGTTTTGCCACTGATATAGCAGCAGAAACTAAAAACAGGACTAAAACTGCGCTGATGCTGGTGACGAGACCCGCCGCCTCCCACGGCGCTTCGAGCCAGTCCGGCTTGTTCATAAAGCAGGTAATGATCCACCAGAGGGTAAATGACGTTATAATGCCAGGGACTGCACACCAGCCACACACCCAGTACTTGGGAAGTTTCCTTCCTAGTAGGAACTCGATATCTTCCACTAACAGTTTCCATCCTGAAGAAAAAGTATGTATTTTAGCATTGAAACTATCGTGAGTGATTTCCATATTATACATATCTTACATCCGACTATACTCAAGTGTTTAGTCGACGTTAGCCCGACTAGTTTCAAACCCATCCAGTGTATTTTTTCAAGGATTTAGTTCGCACTCTCAGACTCCTTGGAAAAGGACCCCGAATGGGTTCGAAACTAGTTGGGCTAACGTCAACTAAACGTGAGTAAAAAGTATGTATTTAAAAAATGTTGAACTGCTACACAATTTGCAGTAGGTATCTAATTAGCTGCCTATTAGTGTGTTCAATTGCTACAGCTTGAATTAGACGACTCGCGTTCTAGCATGTACGTGACAAATTCACAACGTACGTAACTTCAATTGAGTTCAGTATGTAGGCAGCCTTACTGCCTCTGAAATTTGACCCAGTTATAAAAGTGGTACCTAATCTGTATTAGGCTTGTAGATATAAGTAGATAGATGAATAATACTCTTAATTTGTACAACCACGATAAATTTAGAAAAAAAAAAAAAGATCAGAAATACATACAAAGTAGAGTAGTATAAGATACAAAAGGTGGCTATATTTTACTTAATGACATGGCCACCTTTTACTAAGTCCTAGACTATCTATACTAAGAAAACATAGGTTAATACTGAGGTCTAGCTGAAGCATAGTAGAAATTGTCCCTTAACTTACCATAAATAAAAACGAAGGCACATATTTCAAGCACGGTAGTGAAGCTAATGAGACAAGGGATTACGACATCTTCTATCAGTGCCAGAGCTGATTGTCCAAAGATGCATACAACGAGAGCCCCCGCTGCACCTACCGCGGAACTGCCGACAGAGATATGTCGCCACTTGTGCCCTCCAACGCGACGAAAACGATCGTACAACGGGTAGAGCAAAGTTAGCTGAAAGAAAGCAATTTTGAACTGTCACACTAATTTTTCCTTCTCATTCTGAGAGGAGACCCATGGGAGCTCACAACATGCCGGCGATGGACTGATCATGATGATAATCATGATCATGACACTATTTTTTACAAAATGATCAAGCAAAATATTTGCGTACGTCAAATGTTGAGAAAATTCACTACACAGTCGTTGTAATACTTAAAGATCATTGATTTTTGTCATTGTAAGTAGTCTCAATCGATTGATACTGTCTAAAACTATACCCATGTCCTATACTACACCCATTATTCTACCCATATACACTCATTAGAGCGCTAGCTAAAACTTAGCGCTATTATTATACTACCAAAACACAATTCAATATCAAAAAACATTTGCCTTATACTTGTAATTTTAGTGATTTAGATTTTTTTAACCCGTATAGCGCGCAAAACTCAGAGTCAATGCCCCACCTACGCCACAGCATCGACCCCGCTGCACCTATCTACGCAAAATTCGTTGACCTGTAGCGTCAGTCAGGAGTTTTATTTGCAAGACACTGCGTACTTCTAAAAATGTGTTTTTTCGCGTTTCTTTTGTGGTGTTTTATGAGTAATAATCAATACTTACTATCACCTATCTTCGTTTTATCTAGCACTAGCTTATGCTCGCGACTTCATCCGCGTGGACTACACAAATGTCAAACCCCTATTTCACCCCCTTAAGGGTTGAATTTTCAAAAATCCTTTCTTAGCGGATGCCTACGTCATAATAGCTATCTACATGCCAAATTTTAGCACAATCCGTCCAGTAGTTTGAGCTGTGCGATGATAGATCAGTCAGTCAGTCAGTCAGTCAGTCAGTCAGTCACCTTTTCTTTTTATATATTTAGATTCTAATTGCACCCTGTATTGTTAACAGTAAGGTTACTGCTCTGTATTATCAAATATACTTACCATAGTAATAATTCCTGAGGTCGACAACATAGTGAACATGAGGATCGACCATACGGTGTCTAAATTCCTTTCGGCTGATACCTTATAGATCTGGACTATCACGGCCAGGTTATTTATCTCCTTATCCCCAGAGCCTGCCACCGCAAACCAGAATAGGATTCCAAACCAACCAGCCAAAACATTTGCGCCGACAAATGTCAAAGTAGCCCTAGAAATATAAACCCCGTCCTTTAGTTTGGCTCGTCTAGGCGGGGGCACTGCCGTGCCCCCTGATAACAAATCCATACCTTTTCTTTTAATAGCCTCATCTGGTGACAGAAGGGCTGGCCCATTTTTTGCGCAACGGATCAGCCTGGCTGTATTCTTGGCACTATTCCACACGGGCATGATTCGTATAGTAATTAGATAAGGCTAGCTTTAATTTTTATTGTAATATTTTCATTATTATAGCAAAAAAATGAAACCTTTTCTTTGATTTTGAATAATACAGACCTACCTACCATAAAGGTCTTATTTTCAGGCAGATCTCTACTCTGCCTGTCTCCCATTAATAATGGATTTCCAATAATTTTCTTAAATAGTTTCGAATGGTCATGATATTGTCCCATAAAATAAAATCATTGTACTGACCACTGAATATTAGTGTTAGAGTATATCGAATCGCCAGCCGAAATGAGGTAGCCCCCAGCTATCTGGTTAGACAGCAGAACCTGCACCACTGCACTGTGCCAAATATTCGGTCGCAAGAAATTAACCCAGTCATTGCTATTGACCAGTGATGGTACATCTTCTCTTTTCCCCACCACTGATAATATTACCACTCCTAGCAGGAGAACCAGAAAACCAAATGCATAAAAAATCCTTTTCATAAGTTTCACTGGATTGTACAGGCTGGAAAAGATTTGCAGATGGAATTAATAAATACATTTTTTGTTGCAGTGAAATCTGAAAATGATACTAGAACACCTGGGGAAGAAATCGGATACTGAGAGGTTTTCAACGCTCCTTTCAACCCTCCTTGAAACTCGTAGCCTTAGGTACTGCTTGGGAGACTAGTTTATTTGAAATGAATGACTACCGTAATTAGATAACCTACTATAATTTAGATTCTTTAGAGATAACCTAATGATTAAGACGTCGACTTCCTAAATTCGGAACGTCGGGACTTCCATCCCGGTTACGCACCAATAATTATTTTTCAGAGTTATGTTTCGCAAGCAATCTTTTTAAGCAATTAAATAAGTCCTCCATAATGTTCTCAAAGGAGTGTGACGTTTGCCAATTTGCACTTGGACAGCGTGGCGGACTATGGCCTAACTAAACCCTTCTTATTCTGAGAGGAGACCCGGACTTAGTAGTTGGCTGGTGATTAGTCTCGATTATACTAATAAAATAGAAAGCAAAATATCATCCTAAGTAATAATGTCAACTATTGCATAAAAGCAGCTACTTAATAATACTTTTGTTATTTGCATGTAATACTAAAAAATACGGATAATTTGGTACCTATCTATATTACCACTACCCATATTATAAATGCAAAAGTGTGTTTGTTGGTTTGTCGCTTTGTCCACGTCCAATCACGCCACAAAGGAGCAACGGATCAACGTAATTTTTTGCATGAATATAGTTAACGACCTGTTAAGTAACATAAGCTACTTTTATCCTGGAAAATTAAAGAGTTTACAAGGAGTTTAAAAAATCCACGTTGATGAAATCGCGAGTAAGCATCAGCTATCACCTAGTTGATTATAAAGATGAATAAATAAACAATGAGGTCCCAAATTTAAATAACCAGTGACCATAGTTAGGTGCGTACTGTATTGTATACGAAAAAGTGTGATGTAACAAAGGACGATAAATAATAATTATACTCACATAAAAGGAAACAGTATCCAAAGTGCAATGACAATAAACGCCAGCGCTATATAATATTCTGGCTGTTCGCCGATGGGAGCCAAAAAGGTTTCTCTGAAAGGAATATTTCATTACTTAATGTACTCACTAAACATCTTGTATTGGATGACTTTGTGCGGAGAGACGACCCACAGTAGAAGGAGAGGAAAGAGCCCCAAAATGCGAATGCCACAAAGTTTTCAGTAGTAAAGAAATTCCTCTATCAATTAATAATAATACTTGATAGCTCACATACAAGCTCGTCAAGAAAGTAGAGGATATACCTACTTAGTCATTGTCAATTCTAGGGTACCATTCGAGGTAGGTACCTGCTTACCTTCATTCTTCGAGGAGCAGTAAACTTTTTTCTAAAGTTTTGTAAACAGCTATTAAACTTGTGTAAAGCTACAGACAGATTGCAGTATAATAGAGTCTCGAGCACGGCTGAAGCATGATCATACCCTTGCGCCAAAGCAGACGAGTGCGCATACCTACTTTCACATAAAATGTATGACCCCTATCGCTTTCTGTTCGTCACGGCAGACGACACAGTAATGTGTATGCACCTTAACAGGTATTGAACTTACTTTAAACAGCTTGTTGAGTTATATACAACTTCTATATCACCTTCCTGCAATAGGATAAGTACTTTGCCTCAATTTAAATGTTCGTAAGAGTTGAATTTTAACAAAATATTTTAATCTAAATATACAAAACGAAAAGGTGACTGACAGACTGACTGGTCTATCAACGCACAGCTCAAACTACTGGATGGATCGGGCAGAAATTTGGCATGCAGATAGCTTATGGCACAAGCATCCGCTAATAAAGGATTTTAGAAAATTCAACCCCTAAGAGGGTGAAATAAGGGTTTGAAATTTGTGTACTCCACACGGATGAAGTCGCGAGCATAAGCTTGTGGAATATAAAAATTTGTACTGCAGTGTACGAAAATAACATTCAAGATTGCCATTCGAAAAAAGGGGCTGTAAATTCTTAACTTTTAAATTCCAACAGGCTCATAGTCCTAATTAGTTCGTACCGTGTGTTAAGCAACAGTACCTAAGTGTGGGCAACAGGTGGTTGGCTGATTCAAAGTGCCAGTTACGTAGCTTCAGTCGAATTTAAAACGTACGGTAGAATATTAATTAAATACAGACGGCCCACCACGGGATATTATATTTCTATGCTTTGTCGTTCATTGACCAAGTGACACACTATATTTATTACACTAGCTGATGCCCACGACTTCGTCCGCGTGGATTAGGTTTTTTAAAAATACCGTGGGAACTCTTTATTTTCTGGGATAAAAAGTAGCCTATGTCTTTCCTCGGGATGTAAGCTAACTCTGTACCAAATTTCATCAAAATCGGTTGAACTGTTGGGCCGTGAAAAGCTAGCAGACACACAGACAGATAAACAAGATAAACAGACACACTTTCGCATTTATAATATTAGTATCTGGATTTTGGCAACTTACCGATGTCTCTAAAAGTGTTGAGCATTCTAACATAGTAATAGGATTGTTCAGTGTATGAAATATGTATGTGATTGTGATCGCTACGTAGACCACCGTGTACACAGAGCAGATGAATGATATCAGCAGTCTCATAAATCCAACGCCTGAAAGAAAGAAAATAAATAACATCAAATGTAGCAAAAGTTTTCAGAACAAAAATCTTACAAAACAATTCTGGTGCAGGTACCTACACGACGAATTATAAATTTTCGCCTTTACAAACACATGGGAAGTTTTTCAGGCATTCTTCAGCATTTAGTATGCAAGGGTTGGAGATAAAAATCGTTATCTAGTTTTTATTTAAATGTATTACGACTCATTTATATTACAGGGGCTGAATACTTTTTTTTATTCAGATACAAGTTAGCCCTTGACTGCAATCTCACCTGGTGGTAAGTGATGATGCAGTCTAAGATGATAGCGGGCTAACCTGGAAGGGGTATGGCAGTTTTTATTAAACCCATACCCCTTTGGTTTCTACACGGCATCGTACCGGAACGCTAAATCGCTTGGCGGCACGGCTTTGCCGGTAGGGTGGTAACTAGCTACGGCCGAAGCCTCCCACCAGACCAGACCAGAAATTTAGAAATTATAAAATTCCAAACCCCTGCCAGGAATCGAACCCGGGACCTCCCACTATTAAGACCACAGCGCTCACCACTGCGCCAGGGAGGTCGTAAATATTTCGATATCTGAATGGACATTAAGTAGGTCGGTGCCCAAATGCGTTGACCGTATATGTCTGTGTAAACCATTGATGTTGTAATGGGTGTAAACCGTTCGTCATTAGAATTTGTTCTTTTACAATATCGGTGACCGAAAACGAGTACTTAGTGAGTACTCTAAGTAGTAAGTGACTTCTGCAGGATATTTCGGAGAGTGTGCCCAAGAACTTTTCGACTGGTTCCTCCTTCACCTTTCTACTATCGTGCCGCAAGGCATCGCCAATGTCTGCATCCGTACCTAGCTGTTGAAATTCCACGGATACGTACGACGCGATTTGCCTCCACATTTCTAATTTGAACCGCTAGGATTTGGAATGCCCTTCCAGCATCAGTTTTCCCCTCCAATTATAATTGTTAGTGTATTTTTAGGAATTGTTTAAATTAAAAAAAATATCAAGATTATTAATTTATTATTAGAAGGTAGTTTAATAAGATCTATATTTGACTCATTCGATGTCATACGATCTTTTCTGGGAAGCCATTTTGGAGGAATTTGATAGATACGGGTGTTTGACGGTTTTTAGGCCAGTCTCGCACTGACTCGAGACTTCTATGAATACAATATAGAAGTCATTGCCTGCAACCGAAATAATGTAAAGGAGTCATTAAAATAATCTGGTACCTTTGAAAAATGGCACGGCCCGCCATATTCCCACAGCGTCTTGTTGGCTGAGCTGGCCTACAGAGAGCTGGAGTAACGCCGTAGGGAGCGCTACTAGTACCGCGGCGACAGTAGTTACAACAGCGCTGGTTAGTCCGCCATAGCGAAACGCATCTCGAGGCGCGCGCCAGCTACTGCCGAAACTTAGAGCAACGGCCAACGTGCATAGGTGAGGCTGGATTGATCTCCAACTTAACACGTTCTGTAATCGTATTTTTTTAACTTATTTTTTATTCGGTGACATCAATGGTATTCCTAATACTGATAAGATACCTATCACCCAGTGGCGTGCAGCTCATAGAAGCATAAACGCACTGCTTACCCTCATTGTAAGAAATCAATGCTTACTTTTTCATTATAACCTGCCGTAAAATTATTAATTTGTGTTTTTGTGTTTTCTTTGGTTATTTATTAGTAAGTTGTTAGTATACTCAATTGTGTTAGTTTATCTTTTAGTGAAGTAGGTCGATTTAAATTAGTATGTAGTACAGTTTTTATTATAAGAATAGATATAGGTGTATGAATTGCGTTAAGGAAATATAGTAGTAAGTTATGTACATAGTATTAAGAGCGCCACCTCGCCAATAAACTAGCCCACCAGTTTGGCGAGATAGATATGTAGGAAACTCTGTATAATTAATATGAATAAATAAATAAATAAATAAATAAAAACAAGTTCATACCTAAATGCATACCCTGGCTTGAACTCCTGTGCACGCCAATGCTATCACCATCATAATTATCAACCGATAGACATGCATTTCTGGACATGGGTATCTTGTAGAATAGAATATATTTTATACGAGTAAATTTTTACAAGTGCTTTTGAATTGTCAAATAATCTAATTTAATTTACCACTGGTTCGGGATGCCTACACACGGCATTCTGAACCAAAGAACCTTCACCTGAAGCTTCAGTGACCTTGAGTCTGATAAACTCTAAAAATTTGGTGCAGAAGGGCAACAGGAAACCACTGCACTACGGAAAAGTGGTTTCGAAAGAAATCATCATGATCAACCCATCGCCGGCTCACTGCAAAGCACGGGTCTCCTCTCAAAGTGAAGAAGGGCTTGGCCATAGACTACCACGCTGGCCATGTGCGGATTGGTAGACTTCACACACCTTTGAGAACATTATGGAGAACTCTCAGGCATGCAGGTTTTCTCACGATGTTTCTATTCACCGTTAAAGCAAGTGATATTTAATTACTTAAAACGCACATAACTCCGAAAAGTTAGAGGTGCGTGCCCGGGATCGAACCCCCGACTTACGATTAGAATGCGGACGTCCTAACCACTAGGCTATCACAGCTATGATAAGAGACAAATGGTAATAATAAATGGGAATGTTTATATTACGAAATACTCGTATGAAATTTTCGTAGGTAGGCAGTTGTCTATATAAAAATATTTTAAAAAAGCTTACTAACCTTAAAACTGTTAAAAGTAAAACTGCTCATCCTTCCTTAAAACTTAGCCACACACGAATGTCACATAGCACTAAATCACAACTCGCATAGATTGATAAAGATGTGCATGGGACGTATGATCCGAACTCCGTGGCCGGCCCAGATATTTCAGAGATAACAAGATATCGGATGTATTGACGAGTCGATCTCTTAGATGGACTTACTTATCACGAACTAGCTGATGCCCGCGACTTCGTTCGCGTGAGTTTCGGTTTTTAAAAATCCCACGAGAACTCTTTGATTTTCCGGGATAAAAAGTAGCCTATGTCCTTCTCCGGGATGCATGCTATCTCTGTACCAAATTTTGACAAAATCGGTAAAAACGGATGGGCCGTGAAAAGTTAGCAGACAGACAGACACACACACTTTCGCATTTATAATAATATTAGTATGGATTATTTTGAGAATTACCAAATTCTTAGTTAGCTTGCCGAGATACGTACAAACACAATCACAATAGAATCTCACAATTATTGTCCAATCTCAAACAATAGCATGTACTAGTAAATAAAATATCATTAATTGGGCCCATTGAAAATATTCGCGCAAATTGTTTACTAACATACCTATCAAAACATCGTGAAGAAACCTGCATGCCTGAGAATTCTCCATAATGTTTTCAAAAGTGTGTCAATTCGCACTTGACCAGCGTGGTAGACTATAGTCAAAACCTACTCCATGAAAATTAAAGTGTTATTTCTTGTACCATGCTACCGAACATTTCGTGTGCGAGTCCGACTCCATCCCATCCCATTATTTCCATTAACAACAATAAGTCGCAACTGGAAAAAATCTGAAATATTTCACTGACTCTACACTAATTTTGAACTTCGACTAATTCGAGCCCGGGACCTGCCACTAACAAGATAGCGCTTACCACTGCGCCAAGGAGGTCGTCAATAGTATAGGAAATCACATAATAGTATAAGAAATAAAACAAAGGTTTTTTTGTTTTTGTAAGCTTTATTGAAAAATTTCTTACCTAGTTCGTAACCTACAATTTGTTTCATAGTATAGAAGACTAAAGTGCACCCAATATCATAGTAGCCAGGACATATAATTTCGTGTGAAATACGTTAAAATATTTTCATCATGTACGTCCATATTCGACACATAGATAGTTATCAGGAAAATACGCCAAATTAGTGTTTCAAATAATAATTGTACATTTTTCGATATCAATTTAATTGATTGTGTGAAAGTGAGTATGGACCATTATTGAGAAGGGAACGAGGAGAAATTTCTCAACAGTTACAATTATTTATTGAATACAACATCGATATTCTAATAAACCTGGTAACCTATTACCGTTTCAATAATTTCTCCAAATCATTCCGTCGTTAAAGGTATATTATTGCGTTACTGTTTTATTCAATCCTGTTTGCGAATGAATATGCAAAGCTGAATTTTTTCAATACTATATTTATTATAAATATAAATATATAACGGCTAAACTCGAATAATTTCGAACCCGTCCAGGGTTCTTTTTCAAGAAGTCGTGAGCCACGGGGCCTCGACACTCGGCACGTTGTAAAGGGGGCTGTCGGCTGAGTTTGGGGGATAGGTAGCTCCAGATCATTTACCGCCGGTTCCTGAAATCTCTTACGGTAGATCCATACATGCCGCCAGGTTCAACCCGCTCGCTGGCCGAACCCGGGGGTATGTGTGGATCCACCATTAACATAGTCTACGATGCCTGGCCTACGGTAATGGTGCTAGTGACGAAGATCTGCACGAGAGATGACCTGGACCCACCTTCAGCTCAACCTCAGGACTCCTTACTGCCGCTCCTTTGGTGCCGCGTCGTGAGGAAAGGCCGATTAAAAACCCCGGACGGATTCGAGTGAGTGAGTTTAGCCATCAAACATGTAATAGGTATATTTATAATGAATATCACTCTCGATAGTTTAAACACTCAAATTCCACATTTTCAGTGGAGACATTATTGATACACTTCGTGCGTATTTATTACTGAATGTAGTAACTGGCACGATATTAGACTATGCAGTCCATAGCTACAGGACACAACACCAATTTAAACTGTTCATGAAAAGCTGCACAAAAGCTTACAAAATCATAATAATCAAAATAAAGTAAATGTGTTTATTATTGTAAAACTAAATTCAATACTTTTACAAAATGAGTTTCCAAGACAAAAACCAGCACAAGTGCAAGTTTTTCATGAAAACATAAACAATCATAATAAACAAATATAGTAAACGTGTTTATCATCGTTAAACTAAATTTAATACTTTAACAAAAAGCAGGAAAAGTGTGAGTTCTGTATGAAAGTTTAAACAAATATAGCAAACATGATTTTCACTGTAAAACCAAATTTGATACTTTTACAAAATTAGTTTTAAAGACGAAAAAGCAGGACAAGTATAAGTTCTGTATGAAAGTTTAAACAATCAAAATAATCAAATATAGTAAACGTGTTTATCATCGTAAAACTAAATTTGATAATTTTACAAAATCAGTTCTCAAGACAAAAAATCAGGACAAGTGTGAGTTCTGTACGAAAGTTTAAACAATCATCATAATCAACTAGGTATAGTAAACGTGTTTATAATTGTAAAACTAACAATCTTTTACAAAATTAGTTCCCAAGACTATAAAAGCAGGACAAGTGCGAGTTTCTCTTAAGTTCAGATTTCCTAGGATAGCAGTGATGACGCATAACAATCACATGACAACGCTAGAGATAGAATACCTTTAGACACTGATGTACCTAATGGTGTCAAAATTGTTCCCTAAGATGCCATGCCATCATGTTTCATTGGACAACGTTTTAGGACATCATCTGACCCTTTAGAGCGGACTCTATGTCTATCCTAGGAAACTAATACTGACTAGTTACAACTAACAGTGTTCCGTTTTCCTAAACTCATAAGTTATAATACTTTTTGACTAGACCTTTTCAGAAGGTACAATAAGAACTAAAAAAAACGTTATCACTTATAACCATATAATAAATACTTAACTCAATAACTTATACTTAACTCAATAAGGTACGTAGTATTCTCTTAAACGATATATTAAATCATAAACACCTTTATATATTACAATGAAACAATAATAATTAAATTATAAATTATGACTGGGACCGATCTCACAACATCGACTATACGTTCTATTACTACTACATTAAATATGATATATGGTAATAATATGAAAACATTTACACATATAGTCGGATTAATTTGAATCCGCTTTGATGAATATTTGAATATTCGTATGAGATTTGTATATTGCACAACGTAATATAACATAAATATCAAAACTAGAAAACGAGTAGGAACATAATTCGGTAAAATATCTCCCAAGCGGGAGGAAGGAAAGAAATATACTTCTTTTACCGAACTGATAATAAGTACATTTACTATCAGTAAATTATATATGATATTATCAAGAATATAACCAATGTTTTAATAATGCGGTAGATGAAATCGGAATGTTCACTTTTCATATAATATATTGAAATAGTGGGAATGTAGCCTTAATATAATTTCAATATTTAAATAAAAACATTGATAATAATGATATAAATAATATATGGCATAAATTATATGGCATTTCGACAACGAACGCGGGGCTGAGCCAGGCAACCGCTTTCCACAGCGTTAGTGAAGAGAGCCGTAGTTTTTCCTATCACAAGACCTGCGTCCGATCCCGCGTCCGCCTTGCCAGCCGGTGAGAAAGCGGCCGACACGCGGACGCCCAGCGATATTAAATGTTCCACTAGATGCAGCGCTTCATACTAACAACACGTTCTGACGTACGTCGGCGCTCGCACTCCTGTCAATCGTATTCCGCTTTACGCAGCAGTCCATTCGAACAAATGAAACTTGCACGATAACTCTAAATTATCATTCACGTTATAATATTTGAGTAGGTATAGCTTTAGTACCAATAGTCTGGTCTAACTTATCGAAGAAACAGACTGCATCGAAAGCGAATTAGGTTCGATTAACAGGAGAGAGGTCAACGATGTTCGTTGGAGCATGTTGTTATTATGAAGCGCCACATCTAATGGAACATTAATATTGCTGCGGACGCCAAAGCCGCCCGCGACGTAACTCAAGCTTCGCTACCTTGCGGTTCCTGACCCGCGTCGCCTACTTCTCGTTCTCAGGTGACACGTCAATAGCGGAGCAGTATCTTATACATCGAGTTTATCTTAGGAGCACCTATGCACAAACTCGTCGAGTATCACCAATCTTTATTCTAAAAAAAATAATCTAATTTCACTTAAATCACTTATGCCAAACGTTTTAAACGTTTGTTTAATGCCAACCTATACTCTGAGACAGGCAAGTATTTTCCAAAATGTTTGAAAGCTCAAAGTTGCGACAAGATTCCGAAAGTAAAACAAAAAGCAAAACCGCTTACAAGTCAATAACAATGAGTGTCATTTTCAGGTAAATCTGAGTATTTTTTTAAAATCTGTTACGAGTATTGTTTTTAAAGATGCACGTATAATAATTATACTGTGGTATATCAAATATCGATCGATTAGAGCTCGTCTCAAGTGTAAGTGCACCCGAGCGCCACGACAAAACGTGCACGTCTATAAACAAAGGTTAATTGAAAATATAAATCACCCCCTGACAAGTGAATGAATGTGCATATTTGGCAGGCGCGCTTCACTTTAGGCTGCATCATCACCTATTCGGTGAGATTACAGCAAACGCATGTCTATTTAGTTAATAAAATGTACAATATATGGTTCACAATCCTGTGATCCGATAACTCACCGTGCCGCGTCACTATAAACCTCAACACCTCAGTATGTTTTTTTAAACTAAGGACCTAGCATCTCCCTCCTAATCATTTGCTTTTGGTTTCTCCAATTCAAAATACCGAATAACGGTTTAAATTTACTATATAATATAATAGATATTTATTAAAATGTAGACTTATATTACGGCGCAATTACGCCTACTTACATTTTTACTTAATTATTTTTAACAACGTATTTTTTTTGGTATATTGCGAGTGCACAGCTGTATGATCATTTAAAAATTGTATAAAGCATCAATTGACTCTACAGTACACTTAGTATACATTCATTTAAAAATATAATCACTGTAAAAAAATCTTTAAATATAAACGAAACAGCCAATGGATGGTTCGTAAATTTGTGATTCACCTTGCTATAATGGAACGGCTCTACGATACGATTGACAGCGGCCACCACAATTCGTGATATTACGAATCAATTACCGGATCCCGCTGGTGGGGCCAAACCATTATGGTTTGACAATTGTTGTGATTAGCTGAATTTAACGTATTTTTGGTGTAATTGTGCATTTTAGCCAGCAGTGCAAGAGTTTGGACCAACCAGTAATTGCGTTCATCAAACCACAGTGTGACAATTGATAGTAGAATAGCTGTTGCTATGAAGTATTTATAGTGTTTTGTCAATTCCGAGTAAATTCTTAAATTCGAGCATTTTAAAATGGATGTTTTGTGGAGTTCTGTTTAGAATTGTTATTTTTATGGTCGTCTATTCCAGACTATGAACTTTACGTTACGGTCATAACCACATTTATATACATCAACAACCGTTTAGATGTTAGAAATATTCAATTTACATAGTTGGTTCGTAAAAATTAAAAAAACAATAACAAAACGATTAAATTTTAACTACATTTATAGTTTTATAATCCTTTCTCCACGGACACTTCAAGAAAAGGTGGCGAGAACTATCTCGCCCTAATCAAACTTATCAAGTTAGCATACTAGAGTTCACCTAATACGGGAACAGTTCTTGCAATTCACGAAGGCGAGTGAACTTTACTTGTAGTTACGTCGTATACATGGACATTGCGTAAGTGTGCGTGCATATCGGACCGATCAGTCGCGAGATTTATTTTACCACTTACACCGATACGACTTAAACACAAGCATGAGCCACTCGCCCTCGTGAAATGCAAGAACTATACAAGTCGTCGCCGTGAGTAGTTGAACGCACACTTAAATTACAAATGGAAGGAGATTGGCAAGTTAGGGCTACGAAATCTCGGTTAGAGCGAACAATTATAAATATATCACACGAAAAAAGGACAAAATGAGCTAAAAAAATACTGATTATTCATTTTCATAAAATTTTGAAATAACGGACCCATCAATGAGGATGAAAGTTACGATTAAACGAAATTGGCTTGGTAGCGCATACTGTTGTCCATATTATGAGTGAGAAAGACAACGTACAAGATTTAATATACAATGCATAAGACGTCGGATGTTTTAAGAAAGGTGACAACTTTTCATTTTACTTGTTCGCTTTGACTGGGGCCCGTGGTTCTGATGGATTCGTCATTTTGTCCCAACCCCTGAAACTTGCCAATCTACTTTCCTAGCGATGTATGGGCCATGTCAAAACAGTAGCCATGCAAAACTTTGGAACTTAGTTGGATTAGACGGAAGAAAGAAGGTCGGTCGATTAAAAGGCGTGCGCGTGGCGACATACGCCGCAGCCGAGCGCAAACTCCTCGCCCGTTGGCGGATGCTGCACGTGCAATGGACACTCGTCCGAGGTGCCGGGCAGTTGTTCGCCCTTCGGACCTGTCCGACAAACAAGACAAACTTCAACACCTACCAATACTACTCTAGGTGCCGATTTCACCAACGTTGAGTGACGTTTAATCGATGAATAAATTGGGCGTAATAAATGTATTGTGCTGAAAACGTGCCAAAATATCAAATTTAATCTCGGATAAGATTTATTTTACGTTGGTGAAATCGGTCGTGTAATGCGTTTAAATAAGAATAGGAATAAATTTCCGCCATGTTGTAAATGACATTTTTCGTGATGAGATGTAGCACAAAACAACCACAAAACACTATGGTTTGTTAGTTTTGAGGGAACGGATAAGTTTACTCTACTATGTCAACTAAGACATACTGCTGAAATTGTTATCCATACCGGAGTCGAGTTATTCTTGTATAATGATTGTTTGGAAAGTAAATAGAATAGTTATCTAGTAGCGATTCTAAACAACTTAATAAAATAATAAATACCGGCAGGACATTGCGGCAGAAGATGTCTGGGTATGTTGGTGACGCGTTGGAAATCATCGTGGCAAGAGTTGCAGAAGTGTGACGTGCCGAAGCAGAAGAATACCGCTACCTGTCGACACGAAAACCATATTTTAGTGACAGGGACAGTAGGGCCGATTCTCTTGTACACAATCTCTAAACTAAACTAAATTAACAGGTCTAAATCAAGTGCTATCCTTTTCCGCAAGCAACATTATGAACGGGATAGCAATAGATTTAGACGTGCCATTTTAGTTTAGTTTAGAGATTGTGTACAACGGAATTAGCCACATTGTTGAATTTATAAATAAAGGTTCTTCTCTCTTTAAAAATTTATTTAATGTTGCAATTTTTCTATTTACAAAAAAACACTAGGCTTAAAATTTTTAACGAATCGACACCCAGTGTCATCATCATGATCAACCCATCGCCGGCTAACTACAGAGCACGGGTCTCCTCTCAGAGAGACAGGTTTTGGAAATAGTCTACCACGCTGGCCAAGTGCGGATTGGTAGACTTCATACACCTTTGAGAACATTATGGAGAACTCTCAGGCATGCAGGTTTCCTCACGATGTTTTCCTTCACCGTTAAAGCAAGTGATATTTAATTACTTAAAACCACATAAGTAACTCCGAAAAGTTAGAGGTGCGTATCCGGGATCGAACCCCCGACCTCCGATTAGAAGGCGAACGTCCTAACCACTAGGCTATCCGCTATCACAGCTTTTTACACCCAGTGTAGACATGAAAAATTATATTTTAAAACTAGCTTATGCTCGCGACTTCAACCGCGTGGACTACACAAATTTTAAACCCCTATTTCACCCCCTAGGGGTTGAATTTTCAAAAATCCTTTCTCAGCAGATGCCGACGTCATAATAGCTATCTGCATGCCAAATTTCAGCCTGATCGGTCCAGTAGTTTGAGCTGTGCGTTGATAGATCAGTCAGTCAATCCTTTTTAACCGACTTCAAAAAAAGGAGGAAGTTCTCAATTCGTCGGAATCTTTTTTTTTTATATATATTTAGATACTCACAGAGCAGCAGTATCGACACTTGTACTCCAAGAAGTCTGCTGCGTGCTTGGGGCAGACGCGCGCGCCCGCTACGTCGCTGCAGGCTCCACAAACTAGTTCTGTGGGCTCCCACCAACCGCTATTCTCCACTTCGCAACGCGCAAGCCCGCCGAAATACGCCTGCATTTATACGTCAAAAACATTATACATCAAAACTAAAGCAAATTAAAACGCGCAGTGAAATAAATGATCAGCGCCGTATCGTTTCAATTAGTTTCTTTAGGCCCTTCATACATTGCAATACTCGCAAGACGCTACCGCAGTCGCATGCCGGTAGAATACATGTTTGCTACTCGAGTTTCGTACAATATGCTTCTAAAAACAAAGAATTCTTCTTGAACTGTAATTTCAAACTGCTGATCCGCCGCTATTTTGCCGAGATTCGTAGGAAACACGACGTGGGGTGACGACAGGGTGGGTATCGCGACACTAGTAGCAGACGGGTAGGATACCGGTAGCGAAGTGTATGTGAGATACTCCGAGACTCACGTAGGATTCTAGTCGTCTGTTAGTATCGTAATGTAAGAAGGGCCTTATTGTCACGCTTTATACCTTTCCGCATTTATGGCAGACGTAATACGCATATCGCTCCATGGCATAGGCGGCGGGGTCCGCGAGCGAGCGTCCGCGCGTGCCGCCGGCCCCGAGCCCCTCGTACTCCAGCCGCATCAACGCCTTTCGTCGCACCTCATCGGACAGGCGCCGTATGGGAGCCAATAGCTCCTCTAGGGTCCAGTGTGTCATATCCTCCTGTGCCACCAATTTAATCCGTTACAATTTTCAATACTAATAAACACGACTAAAATGGTATAAAACTTATTTTATTCGGTCATATAGGTATGAGTGACAGAGACAACGCTCTACAAAGCCGAAAAATCATTTTAATGACTGATGTACATTACTTTCTGTACGTCGCGTCGTTTACATCAGCTTTGCGTAAGTGTGCGTGCGTGTCGGACTAATCAGAGTCGCCAGCAAGAGCTCGCAAAAACACACATTTAGTGTACCTTACTTATACCGATACGACTTAAACAGCTACAATACATAATACCCATAACCTTGCGTCACTGACCTTACAAATGGGACACTGTGCGAAGGAAAATGTTATTCGTGGTCCCACCCACTTGTTTGCCAAGACTTTCTTGCAGCAGTGTAGATGGAAGACATGCCCGCAACTTAGCTGAAAATAAGAATTCAAACTGACGAACTAAGGAATACCAATCCTATATTTAGATAAATATACTTTTAGCTGACGCCAATGTGTGATGGCATGGATGGATTAGTGTTATTAGGGTACCTACTTACCTACCAGTACGAGGCAGAAGATAATGTACATCAACCTTTAGAGTGAGATTTCAGCTTTGTAGAGCGTTGTCTCTGTCACTCATACCTGTGACGGTTTGTCGGTCTCAACGACAGAGACAATGCTCTACAAAACCGCTATCTCTTTCTAAAGGTCGATGTACATTATCTTCTGTAGCGTATTGTACAAAAATTGTATACAACCATTTACTTATTTACCAACTTCCTATCCTGTTGCTGCCCCGATATTTTTCTTTCGATACAAAGAAATGATCCTTACATAAAACTGAGTCAATCGACATTATTTTTTTTAAGTTAATTTCATTTATTGACAAAAAATTGACTATGCCAAATTGTTTTCACAAAAAAAGACCTAAAGTTTTGTTGTTTGTACAGTTAATTAAAAACTATTATAAAAATTATAAGCATTATATTATATTATTGGTTTGGTACCTGTATAGCGGGCGCCGCCTGCAGCGGGTCGGTGAAGCAGATCATGCACATATCGTCGGCATCCTGGCGCAGAGACTCGGCGCCCGCGCAGCCGAACAGGCACGGCAGGCACGAGCGCTCGCCGCGCACGCCGCCGCACGCGTGCCCGCACCCGAGCACGCGGCTGCACGCTTCTCTCCCGTGCTCCTGCGGGAAAATCACATTTGTTAACATCATTCCACCAGCAGGTATTAAAGAAAGATCGAAGAAAGAAACACAGATATAAATAGTATAGACTAATAATATTAATTAAAACATGCCTCCTGCGAACGTGTCATTACTCATTAGACGCCTGATATTGCTGATCGGCTCACACATTGTTTATGGCAAGTGACTGTACTCGCAGGCCCACTCACACCTCCTTGCCTATCCCCCCGCACAAGAATTTCTCGCCCTCTCGATCCCGCTGAACTCCGCCAGCACCTTCACATTATGTCTTCAAACTCTCATTACATACCTGACACTGCACATCGGCGTACACGTTCTATGGCGAGCAAGCCGGAGCTGAGCTTTGTCCTGAGCGCCGCAGAAGCAACACGTGCCCGCAAGCCCCGCCCGCTCCCCATTCCCCGCGCTGCCGACTCGCCAATACCTGCAGCTTCCGCGCCCTCGTTCCCAAGGAATTCCACCCGCGCCTTCACTTTATTAAAACCTCCACATGTCTCCTCGAACTCTCATTACATACCTGGCATTGTTGGTCAGCGCAGACATTGCCAATGGCGAGAAGGCCGGAGTTTCCACGGGCGCCGCAGAAGCGGCACGTGCCCGCCAGCCCCGCCCGCTCCCCGGCCCCCGCGCCCCCCGCGCTCCCCGTCGCGCCCGCACTAGCGGATGCCGCGCCCTCGATGCCGCGGAACTCCACTAGCGCCTTCAGTGTGCGCCGATCCACTAACAGCAATAACCAGAATAGTTTCGCTCGCCCGCATCCCTCGTGGATGTCGATTCGGATGGCGCTTTCTTCCTCTTTACATATCTGGACAAATCAAAAGTATTATTAGAGATTGCGTTTTTGACGTTTCGTTGTCAGATATAAAAGTAATGCGAGAGGGCATACAATTTTATTTTGTATATGACTAACAGATGTCAAAAACGCAATCTTTAGAAAACCATCGAATCAATCACGGATTTTTAGAAAACCTCGCCGATTTTCGAAAATTCCACTCGAGTGAAGCAGGGGAGGAACAGCTCATAATATTATGAAATCCTGTCATAAAATCTTATTATAGATGTTCTATTTCACGATGACTGCTCTGCCTTGGTTGTAGTAGTGAGTGCAGCGAATAATCGTTAACGCATTGTGTGCGTTACGTAAACCACGTTGCACTCGAAACTAAACGTCACGCACAGACAATGTGTACGTGTGCACTCACTCTCACAAAGATAGCCGGGTTTCGTGAAGTATCACGATCTGTACCTGTCGTTGATGGTTGCGGGCTGCTCTATTAAGATGCAGGATTGAGTCGCACGCGGAGCAGAGGGCCCCGCAAGAGCGACACTCGATGACCGCCAGCGTGGAGCCGTCGTCGTGGTTGGTGCAGTGTGGCCGCGCCTCCGCTGCTGAATCACGCCCGCGCGATTCGCGACCTTCATTTGACCGGTTCATACTGACAATAATACAAATTATCATTATTTTGCAATACTTGTTTCGCTGTAGCATGCTGCGGTCTACACCATCATGATCAACACATGACCAGCTCACCACTGAACATGGATCTCCTCTCAGAATAGCACTCTTCGCACGGTCTACCACGCTGCCAAAATGTAGATTGGCATACTTCACACACCTTTGAAAATACTTTCGAGAACTCTAAGTGCATGGAGGTTTCCACACGATGTTTTGCCTCACCGTTTAAGCAAGTGATAAGCACATTATGTCCGGGATTCAACTCCAGATCCCCCACTAGGACGCCGACGACTTAACCACTTTGGGTACTCTCCTATTTACCACATACAAAAAATATCTACCGTGGTCCTGATACTTAAATAGCTAAACAAAATTAACAATTGGCAGGCTTTACAGTATACTCACAGTTCAATATGATGGTGATCGCAGACGCAAAGCGAGGCCAGCGCGAGCCAAACAGTGGGCGAAGCGATGCAGCGCGCCGGGTGACGCTCGGCTTCTTCTATCTGCGCCACCGCACGCACGTATTGCGCTAACGCCGTCCGTGTGTCCAAGCCCCATGAGTCGGACACCTTATCCTGTATTTGCAAACAATGGTGTAAATTAGTTACGGAAACTATTCACGCATCACAGTAGTGTTATCCTTCTTCGCAGGGAACAATATGAACAGGATAGCCTACATTTAGATCTGTCAATTTAGTTGAGTTGAATTTTTTTGACGTAAGCCGTACCGCCAAGCAATTTAGCATTTCGCATGCTGCGTAGAAACTGGCCTGGGGTACGGGCCTTAATGAATCTGGTTACTTGGTTGGTACTGGTTAGATCGCAGTCAAGGGCTAACTTGTATAGAAATTAAAAAAAAACCAGAATCTTACCTCCGCCATATCAGTCAAAAGCCTGGCTACAAGGTGCGCATGTTTCTGAGTGGTCTCCCCGCGCATGAACCAGGCGGCGGGCGGCGCGGGCGTCACGCTGCCTCCCAGAGACACCGTGCCCGGGCTTGTGGCGCCCACTCCCTTCACCTTCACTTGCACGGTCATCGCCTTACCCACGTAACACACGAGGTGATCCAGCAACGTCACTCTAAAAAAATTCAATAGACCACATGCGGAGCGAACAACTAATATTAAATTATAAGTAATCTTCAAAAACATTATTATAAAGAGCTTCCGAGACGGTAAAGTGGCTTGACGTCAAGCACGTAGATTTGTTTGGCTTGATCAAGCTGCTTAACGACATCTTGATGCGCCCGTCAAACGGCTTGATCAAGCAAACGGCACTTTTCTCACATCGCGTCAAGCAAAAACATAAAATTGCATCAATGACGCACCAAGCACGTAAATGCTTGTCTCAAGCATCAAGCAAACTTTGTAAACGGTCAAAATGTTTGACTCGAGCAAAAATCTTCGTGCTTGACGTCAAGCCGCTTGACCGTATCGGCAGCTCTTTAGCCTTTTAAGAAAGTTGTGTCTTCTTACCGTGCTGTCATATCGCCGCCGTAGTTAAGAGCGGATAGCATTTTTTGCGGAGGCACCTCCGCAATCATTCGTCGAAGTAAGGAGATCACCTTCAAAAATAATGCAAATTATGTAAAGTAATGTGTGCGAGAGGGCACATAATATTATTTTGTATGTAACAGACAATGACAAAAGCCCAATCTCTAGTTGGCTCTATAATAGGTATCCGTCAATAATATTATAGTTTTAGAGCATGAATTTAGACCTAACGAATACCTAAATAATTATAATCAAAAATTGCGGACCGGCAGGAATCGAACCCGCGTCTCCTGGGATTGCGCCCGAATACCATTCCATTGAAATGAATACGATTGAAAGGCCGAAAGTGTCAAGTGGATTGGAATCTCATTGTTCGAGATTTTGTGACAGCGCTTACCGCTGTCGGTAAATGTTAGAGCGCCTGCAGTTTCTAATTATTTTTTGCTTTTAATCCTACTAATATTACAAATGTGTAAGTGTGGATATTTGGATGTTTATAACTCAATCACGCAAAAACGGCTGAACGGATTTGGATGAAATTTGGAATGGAGATAGATTATACCCTGGATTCACATAGGCTACTTTTATCCGAGAAATTCAAAGAGTTCCAGAGGGATTTTGAAAAATGTAAATCCACGCGGACGAAGTCGCGGGCATCCGCTAGTATCTACATAACTAGTTTATTTGTTTTGAGACACGTAAAGAGTATAAGAGCGTGATATAGCAGCGCATCAGGGATTCAGACAAAAACTTCGGACGAAAATGCGCGCTTTAAGACTAATACAGAGTCGAAGCGAATCGAAGAAGTTTAATAAACCTTTATGGTATACCTGTCTTTGAACTCGTTCACTGCCGGTGTGCAGCAACGCGAGCAAGTCAACCAGCAGCTCTGTTCGCTGCGCGAGATGTGCGCGTCCTACCGCGCTGCCGCTCAGCGCCAACAACTGTCGGAATAGAGTATTTCACACTAATGCGAGAAAATATTCATTTTCGGGTTTCTTCATTTACATTGTGCTTATAAGACCTACAAACATACTTGCCAAATTTCAGGAATCTAGGTCAACAGGAAGTACTCTATAGGTTTTCTTGATAGACACGACAGATAGGCGGAAAGACAAACAGGCAGACAGGATCCTATAAAGGTACCTTTATCCTTTTGAGGTACAGACCCCTAAAAATAAAATAAAACAAAT
The DNA here is from genome assembly GCF_902806685.2 of Maniola hyperantus. NCBI lineage: Eukaryota > Metazoa > Arthropoda > Insecta > Lepidoptera > Nymphalidae > Maniola > Maniola hyperantus. The sequence goes on from NC_048564.1 coordinate 4,249,082, forward strand.
TTAACTCACAAGCGAGAGCATCTCGAAGCAGTAGTTGTCCTGTAAGTGGTGAGTGAGCGGCGGGCGCGGCGGCTCGCCTTCGCATTCGTTCACCTCCGCGCACAACAACGTGGTCTCCCAGTCGTCACGCACGCGCGTCGCCTCGCAGCCAATCGCGCACACTATGTGAGACATCACCTGGACACATCGTTTCACAATGATAAAGTTTCACGATGTTAACATCATATTTCATCATCATGATCAAAATCTGCTCAATTCAAAGTCAACGTCAACAAGCAATGGTCTGAAAAGAAACCCACAATAACTCAGCCCGGTATCCTTTTTAGTATCACCATTTCACATTGACCAAACCAAAGCTAGTAAAGCAACTCATTCCTAAGCGTTCTCTTCATTCGTTTCTTTAATGAATAATAATGAATATTTATTGATAACAAAAATTGCTTTCATATGATCAACCCATCGAAGGCTCACTGCAGAGCACGGGTCTCCTCTGAGAGTGAGAAGGGTTTGGCCATAGTCTACACATAGGCCACACTGGCCATGTGCGGATTGGTAGACTTCACACACCTTTGAGAACATTATGAAGAACTCTCAAGCATGCATGTTTCCTCACGATGTTTTCCTTCACCGTTAAAGCAAGTGATATTTAATTATTTGAAATGCACATAACCCCAATAAGTTACAGGTACTGAACCCCGACCTCCGATTAGAAGGCGGACGTCCTAACCACTAGGCTATCACAGCTGTATATCATATTTAAAACAATGGAATTATTAAAATATAGATCAGAACTAATAAATGACGGAGAACTTAATTATTTAACTTTAAGTATTTTAACGCACAACGATTGCGGTCACACGAGTGTTACGTCACTTTACCAAGCCGAAACCGTTGCAATAGGTAAACGCGTCCCATCTTAGGCTGCATCATCACTTCCTATCAGGTGTGATTGTGGTCAAGCGTTTGCCTATAATGAATTAAAAAAAACACAAATCTTTCAATCGCTTAGGCTGCATTATCTTCTATCTGGTGTGATTGCGGCCAAGCGCAAGCTAATATATAATAGTTTAAATAAAAACCTGTTGCTGCAGCGAGGTAAGCTTGTGGCCGGCGAACAGAATGCCGACCACGTGTTCGCGCAGGTCGCTGTCGTCGCCAGCCGCCTCCTCCGCGGCCGCACCTTCGCCCGACTCGGTGCTGGAGTTGAGGTCCCACTCCAGCAGTTTTCCAAACACCTAACAACACAAGATCGTAAAGGTTGAGTGACGTCACACGCTGGAGTTCCACATGATACGTTATTGTTCTTGCAAGCGAACATTAAAAGTTCCATAACTTTTTCATTTGTTGAGATATTTTAATGATTCTTTCATATTTTTGTTATATTTATTCTTTAGGTCCCATTCCAGAAGTTTTCTAAATACCTAATAAGATAAAAGTCGTGTGACGTCACAAGCTGAAGCGCCGCGTGAAACATATTAATTATTCTTGCAAGCGCAACTTACGAGTTCCACAATTTTTTGTTTGTTGAGATATTTTGATGATTCTTTCATATTTTTGTTACATTTACTCAATGGTATTCAGATCCTATTCCAGCAGTTTGCCAAACACTTTTCAACTTCAGATAACAAGGCGCACGCGTGCGCCAAGTAATTCGTCAAAATATGCTCAATTCACAGTCAACGTCGACAAGCACTGGTCCGGAAAGAAACCCACACCAAACTCAGCCGGGTATCTTTTTTAGTATCAACATTTCACATTTACCATACCAAAGCTATTAAAGCAAACTCATTCCTAAGCGTTTTCTTTATCCGTTTCTTTAATGAATAATGAATGTTTTATTGATCACAAACATTGCTTACATATACATGGAATCCTGGCCCCTAAATAAGGAGACCCGTATCTTAGGGGCAACATCCCGTATATTAGACACCATATTATTAAAGAAAGAAAGAAAAGAAAGAAAACTTTTATTTGATCACAATACCTACTACAATAAACCTTAAAAGCTAATTAAGTTAATCTACATAATTAAACTAATAACAAAAAAATATAATAATAAAAAATAATACCTATATATATACAAGTACGTGTGACCAAATATAGGTCTCCCACTCAGCATCATGCTGCAGCAAGCTGCAGCGCTGGTTTTCAGTGGGAGCCTTAACAAGTGAAGTCACGGACGATTTACCTAGTACAGTATATTATAAAAATAAAATACGCAAACAACTAAACTAAGGTTTGAACAAGTAACTAAAAAAAAAAAAAGACAAACAATATAAGAAAACTAAGACCGTACATAAAAAAATAAAAAAATAAATAAAATAAATATGAGAAGAGGTATAACGGAATTATTATAAATGATGATTGTAAAAACAATAAGTGCAATATAATATGTGACATAAGTGCTGAAACGATAGGTGCTGATCCGAATAGTATGAAATGATTAAGTAATTAATTTTAACTTGTAATTTTTTGTTGTATAAGAAGATAAGTTTTTAATTTAGTTTTAAAAGTTCCAAGAGATATTGACGATTTTAACGGCGGTGGTAGATCGTTCCAGCACTTAGTAGCTGCAAATTTAAAGCTTCCCTTAAATGCCGCTGTTCTATGCCTTGGTGTAGATAGAAAGAGGTGGGAATTTCGTGTAACGCGTGCTGACTTATCACCAAACCACATTAGTTTCTTACGCAGGTATTCTGGAATTCCGTGTTTAAGTACCCCAAAAAGTAGCGTGGCAAGATGTAGCTTTCTACGTGCTTCCATCTTCAAGAGATTTACTTCGTTAATGTAAGGAGTGACATGTGAGCGTGGTGGAATATTGAAGCAAAACCTAGCACAGGCGTTTTGAACACGCTGAATAATCTTTTTAGTCCTACTAAGGAGACGAGGTCCATACACCGTGTCAGCATAATTTAACCTTGACAGAACAAGTGATTCGCACAAACGTATTCTTAGCTTTACACTAATATAGGGCCTCATTTTATAAAGCAACTTTAGGCGATATAAGCTATTACGGACAGCGTTAAGGATGTGAGTCTCGAAATGTAGTGTGGTGTCAAAAACTACTCCCAAATTTCGAGCTTCTCGTACCTTTTCAATTATATTATTATTAATTTTTATTATAGGATTGAGCGAGTTTATTTTAGCAACAACACTTTTGGAACCCAATACCATACATTGAGACTTACCAGGATTTAGTACTAAACAGTTCCTTTTTGACCACATATGTATTTGCTCTAAGTCGGAATTAAGTTTGGATTCAGCTGCCGCTGTGTCTATGTCACCAAAAGAGATGTACAGTTGTGTATCATCAGCATAAAGATGGTACAAGCAATGATTAATGCAATTTGTAATGTCAGCTGTATAAATTGCAAACAACAGGGGGCCAAGAATGGATCCTTGAGGAACTCCTCTGATCACAGGAGATAAATTTGAGACTGAGAGTGTGCTATCATTTTTAATTACTTCAACAAACTGCACTCTATCGCTTAGGTAGCTATCAAACCATTTTACAGTTGGGTTGTCGAATCCGTAATATGATAGCTTGGAAAGAAGAAGAGTTGTATTCAAAGAGTCAAAAGCTCTTGAGAAATCTAAAAGAACAAGCAACGTACCCATACCCTGATCTTGTGCCGTCAGGATGTCATCTACCACGGTTGCAAGAGCGGTAGTGGTGCTGTGTCCTTTTCTAAAGCCTGACTGGAAAGTTGGTATTATCTTATTTTCTTCCGCGTATTCTGTTAACTGCAGAGCCACGACCTTTTCTAAAATTTTTGAGATGCAGGGCAGGATACTGATTGGCCTCAAGTCTTTAAAACTAAGGGGATTATTACATTTTGGCAATGGTTTTATTCTAGCTACTTTCCACACATCAGGAAATGTAGACGTAGATAAGGATTTATTAACTATTGCAGTGATAACATGTAATGTCTGTGGTAAGGTTAGTAAGAGCATCTGAAGAGATATGTCATCTACACCCTGTGCATTTGACTTCAGATTCCGAATAATCTTGGCAACGGTAATCTCATCCACTGGTTTCAGCGTAAACTGACCATGTCCATACCGGTGATATTCAAAATAGGAAAGGTCCGACAACGCTACCGCCTTTTCGCCTGGTACATCGAGAAAGTGTTTATTAATCATATTGGGGTCATTTAACATGGCTGGCAGTTCTTTCGATTTTTTCTTGTCCGTTATCAAAGATGATTTTTTTAAATTTCGCCATAATAAAGTTGGAGAATCAATATAAGCATTGATGTAAGTTTCATGAAAGGCTTTCTTTTCAGATTCCAATGCGTGTTTAACTAGAAGCTTCATGTCTTTATAATATTTTTTATGAGATTCAATCCCAGTGGCCTTTGCCCGTTCGTGACTTTTATTCCTGAGTTTTATCATTAATTTTACAACGTCAGTAATCCATGGATGTTGTTCCTTCAGCATCAGTTTTTGTAAAGGTGCATGCAAATTAAATAAATCTAAAATTATTCTATTAAATTCTAGCACAATATCATTTACATTATTATTACTATTTACAAAATTCCACGATATGCTATTTAAGTCTTTGTTAAAATTATCGATATTTATATTTTTTAAGGGTCTAATAGTAATCCAGCGCGGTGAGACCTTATCCTTTTTTAAACTGAGGGTGGATGAAACTATCGCATGATTTCCAAGTTCTGGTATGTGAGTAACTTTAACATCATGTATACGAGAGTCCGTACAGATCACATCAATAAGTGTGCTGCTTTGATCTGTGAAGTGCGTTGGCTCAGTTACTAGCTGTGTTAGATTTGTACAGTGTAGGAATTCGTGAAACAATTTTGTCTTATTGTCATCTTTTTTTAATAAATTAATATTGAAATCGCCTAATAATATCACACAATCAGCGTTACTAAACGAAGTAACTGATTGTGTAATAGCGTCAAAGAATTCATTAACGTCAAGCCACGGGGGCCTGTAGGCAGTTCCAATAATTAAACGACGTTTATTGACGGTTGTTCCTAGCCACATTTGTTCAACGTTGCTTGAAATAGGATGCTGATAAGCTCGCACACTCACACCTTGTCGAATATAAAAGCCCACTCCACCGCCTCTACCTCCGCGTACACTTTCAGGTCGTGGTATATGCCGTAATCTGTAACCAGGTACGACAGGTGCCCGGTCGTCCTGCCCCTTCCGAAGCCATGTTTCATTTATAGCTAAAATATCTATATCTAGACTGTCCAGAGCCGCCACAAACTCGTCATGTCGTGTTCCTAACGATCCAGCATTAAAAAGTCCAACCTTAAAGTATTTTTTATTGTCTTTGCCTGTGCTGGTAAAGAGTTATCTCTACGTTAAAATTCAATAAGTAATCTTTTAACATAAAAATTAGATAGGCTGCATCTGCTGGAACACTACACAATTGAAGAAAACAACTGTTACGGCTCGTTATGATAATTATTATGGAGCAACTTAATACTATGTTCGATATTTTTATAAAACAACGAACTAAAGTGCAACATGGCATGGCATAAAATATGTAAATTATCATTAAACATTCTCTAGTAAACAACTTAGTCAGGGTTAACAAACAAATTAGCAGGTATATTTTTTTAAATAAATTTGCTCTATGTTGTAGAGTATCAACATTAATTTTTTGCTGCCCTCTTAGCTTTTCAGAAAATATTATTATCAAACAAGACAAAACACAATAACTAAACCTAACTTGAATGCGGCAAAATAGTAGGATGCAATTAAACTCTATGCTCACTAGCATTTCCAACGCTGCTAGAGCCAAAAACACGTGCCAGGTCGTCGACAGATCGGATAGTATGGACTGGTTTACCTTCTCCTTGTCGAGTATATATTCGACCTCTTTTTGTCCAGGTAAATTTCCATTGTAAGCTTCTAGCTGCTTCACGTGCGGAATAGAAGAGTTTCCTATTTGTAGAGGTTAGGCGTTCGTTGACGTAGAATCGCCGTGGCGTGGCGTCAGCGCCAATGTCGGCTGAGGTAGCTCCCCGCCGCACTCTAGCGCTCTGTAGAAACTCGTCCCGCAACTGGCGTCTTGACAATCGCACTACAAGACGACGACTCCTTTTGGTCTCGCCTTTGTTTAACTCGAAGTTTTTGCCAACTCTTTCAGCGAATACAACATCTTCCTGTTTAAGTGCGAGGCCTAACTTTGTCGCCAAAACCATGACAGTCTGTGTAGAGTTTTCGCCTGCCACCTCTGGCAGATTGGAGATCTCTATATCCGACTGTAAAATGTCCTGTTCCCGGTCGTTATTATCTAGTTTTAGCTGGGCGATAGTCTGCTCCAACAAGCTTATTTTAGAGGAGGAGTCCGATTCCTTTAGGCCCTCGAGCGCACCTATTCTTTTTTCCAGGCCGTCGATTCTTTCATTCGATCCGGAAAGTAGACAGCGCAACTCAGAAATTTCTTGACGAAGGCCTTTAAATTCATGTCTGACTTCACGCAGTTCATCTCGAAATAAACGAATTTCTAGTCCCAATTCCACGCTGAATGATTGGGTTGTGTCGTGTGCCGAGTCGTTTAGATTCTGGTTGCCAGGGCTCATGGAGGCCGTAGGCTCTGGATCTTGGCTACCAACATTGCCCGCAGTCATAGTGGTCGTTTCTAACTGAGAGGGCATATTATAACTGGTGGCTATACCCTTCACAGGTGTAGCCGTATTACCCATTTTTGGCAACTTGCATTTGCACTCTGGACACATCCAATCTAATGGCGTTTCCGCGTCTTCTGAAATAGCGACGCATCCTTTATGGTAGATTGCAGAGCAGCCGCAAGCAATGGCAGCGACACCTACCGGTGAAAGGAATTTCCCGCAGGCCCGACACTTAGCCATGTTGAACCTTGTATTGATTAGGACAACGTATTGTGAACGTAGTTTAGGCAATCGACGATAGGTGGCTCACTTAGTAGTTTACGGAAATTCTAGTAGATGGGGCTAAAAGCAAAATTGTTTAGTCGACCTGCGCGTACAACTATTTGACGAGTCGATTTAACTACAGTAGTACCTACCCTCTTCTTGTTTTTATTTACACTCGGTGAACAGATTTAATCGAAGATTTAAGCTACTTTTAGGCCATTACCAGTCTTCAAAACACAGTCACTGCTAGACTATGGTCCTAGGTTTGCTAACAACACAGTGACACACTAGAAAACACAAGATTTTATATTACATCGATTAAAACACGTAAGAGATGCAACTGTTGCTGTCACGTCCGTGACGACCACGTATTACATGTATTCATAATGCTTTAGATCCGTACCTGTGAGGTGAGGAGTCTAAAGACCCTCAGAGTGTCTCTCTCAGCGAGCACGTGTAGCGGATGCGCCTCGGTAGAGTCAGGGGCGGCAGCAGGAGCCCCCAGCACGCGCACCTGTCGCACGCGCACCGCTGGCTCCGGCCCGCGCAACTCGCAGCGCACGCGAACCGACGAACCGGAGGATCCTGTACCCACATGTAACTTATCATAAACAATTTCATTAAAAGCGAAATACTCCCCTCACACACACACACTGATTAATCACGTAATCTCAGAAACTATAAAGTATACAAACTTAAAATTTGGAAGATAGGTTATTTCTAAGGCGTAAGTATTACTTGAGAAAATATTTTGTAGCAAATTAAATTAAATTACTTGACGATTCTAAAGCACTTGAAAAGTTTACTTGACTAAAAATATATTCCATTCTTTATAAAAATTCTTAAGCCGCCTAAAAATGGGGGTTGGAAGGTAATAGAAAAGTCCTATGTTTTTGAAACAGTACATTCTAAAACAGATTTTTTTTATTATTTTTTATTCATAATAGTTTTTGATTTATCGTGCAAAATGTCGAAAAAAATACGACAGTAGTACGGAACCCTCGGTGCTCGAGTCCGACTCGCACTTCGCCGTTTTTTTTCACTCGCGGAATTTCATCTTTGAAAACAAGTCGGCAAAATGATTCAGAATTAAAACGAACTTACTTGGTAGAGTGTAGCAGACCCATGCAGCCACCTTAGAATCCACTTCAATATCTTGCATATGAGACATGTCGCTTGTTCCTCCGCTATACAAAAACGACATCAGCAGCGTCTTATTCTGAAAAAGAATACCAGATACATTGGCATAGGCAGTAAAGATTAAGATTATTTAGATCATATTTAATATATTTCTACGGTTTTACTCACGTATCCAGTCAACGTTAGCCCGACTAGTTTCGAACCCATCCGGGGTCCTTCATCAGGGTCAGTTCAGGCTAACGTCGACTGGATACGTAAGTGTAGCCGTGGAAATATATTATATATAATGGAAATCAATCACGATAGTTTGAACGCTAAAATTATTTAGATCAATTTAAGTATTGGGTTTACAACTAAAACTAAAATAAAATAAAATAAAAAACTAATGCCTCCCTTCAAGCAGTTCGATCTAATACGCACCCATCAATGATCGACTAAATGATAAATAGACTTTAAACAAGATGGATTTTTATTGCACTTATCGATCGAATACAATTATTATAATTTTTTAGTAGTTTATCATCATTTTAGGATCAAATTAAGACAATTTTCAAAAAAGAGTAAAGTATCGATCCATTTAGTGGTTGGTACAAACTGAGGCAGCGGGAGTGTGAATGCTCAAGACCGTTTTTTCAAATTAGAGAAGGAAGAATAATTAGTTTTTGATCGCGCAAAACTAATCGTTGCATATTCATATACTGACCCCAGTGTCTCTCGTGTTATCGACATGTATGCACAGGACATGTGGCTTGTCACGATGAGAGGGTCCTGCGTATGATAGTTGAATCCATTTGGCGCGGTTGCGGTCTTCGTCGCCCGACTCCCAGAACGTCTCCGTGCTGCCGTCCGTCAATGCGCCGGCCATGCCCGGTCGCGATGACACGCTCACCTCACACCACCCGGTCACGTCCGGACAACTCCAGACAAAATTTTGTTGCTGGAAGCCCAAAATTTTCTGTTAGGCCCTAGGGCTCACCGGCAGAGCCGAGAGGCAGTGACTTTTTTAAATTTTTCGATAAGAATTGTAACGTGGCCTAATTATGTCAAATAGTACATTATCGTACGCGGCAGATATTAATGTATAATGCATCGATCTTTAGAAAGAGATAGCGATTTTGTAGAGCATTGTCTCTGTCGTTGAGACCGACAAAACGTCACATACTACTGTACTATTCAGGTCGTAAATAAAGCAATAGGGATGATGCCTAACTAGTCAAATCAGCAACTTTTTATCAAACGTGAAAAAGCTCGCATAAGGGAGCTGTATGAAATACATAGATGTGTCATCAAACATTTTGATGTACTTTTAGTGAAATTGATAAAAACTTAAACTAACATCGAATGTGGATTTTACGAATATTGGACGACCCTCTATATAATAATTACTAATAAATAATTTATTTTTGACATAGGCATCATTCCAAATTCTATTATTGTCCTGTTGGAATGTACTGGCGTTTGTACAGAAAAGAGCCGATTGAAGTTTTGGTCTTTTAATAATGAAGCATTTTCCGAGAAAGCGGGAGACAAAGACATTATGTCTTAGGGACTTCCAAAAGTACATAAAATCGGTGGTGTTACCTACCTTGTTGATGTAACTGTGATAGCTCTCATGAAGAGCACCAAGCACACCCTCGTCATAGGCGCCGTCCTCAGCGTGCGACAGGATTTTGCTTATTACGCTGAATACTTGCGATCTGAAAATACATAGTGTGATTGAATCGTTGTACACGGATCTTTAAACTAAAATGAGGGCCTAAATTTGCTATCTCTTTCAAATTCAAATTTAATATGTGTATTTCGTTTTATCATATTTCCTGGCACACTGGTAATTATCAATTACCACTGTGTATCCACACATGGCTAGCGTGATAGACTATGGCCAAACCCTTCTCACTCTGAGAGGAGACCCGTGTTCTGTAGCGAGCCGGCGATGGGTTGATCTTAGATGATCATGTGTATATTCCAACCTGTGTAGGAACGCCCGATCATGTGGTGAATAATGCAGCGCCCAACATCGTACAGCCTGAAGCGCTGCAGCGCTGGCGGGCGGCAACGACGGGGCCAGTGCGCTGACCGAGCCGAGGAAGGCGTGGAAGGCGGCCCGTGAGCCCCGCGCCGCGCGCCCCCCGGGGCAAATCGCGGCCGCTGACGCCGTCGGAATCACCGCACCGCGGTTCCATTCGACGACTGCATTCTATTACAATATACATATTTGTACAGTACTACTCAAATCTAGACTATTTCAAATATTTTTAGCTGACGCCCGCAACTTCATTCAGGTTTTTAAATATTGTCATGCAAAAATCACATCGATCCGTTGCTCCTTGAAGGACAACAAATGCCATTCCCATTTATAATATGGGTAAGTGACTCAAATAAAATTTTACAAGTAAGTATTTTGGAATAATCAAATGCGTGTCTAACACTGGTTCAAACTGCCTTTCCTACCGAGAAGAACCTACAAGAAACTTGGCAACTTTTCAAAGATTCGATTTAGAATACCATAAAAGTAATGGCAGTCCCGCGTATTGCTGGAGCGAGCTGCGATCGAATCGACTCGACGTTCGAATCGTCAAATCGACGTTCTTTTATCATTTTAAATGATCTTCGGTTGTGTTGTGTAATATAATTTCTTGAGGAGCATACTTTTAATAGATTTTTAAACTTATGTAAAGGCAAGCCTTGATTGCAGAATTTAGTTATAAAAGATTACACTCGTACCATCCCAAATGTAACTAAGAATATTTAGTCTGACAAAAATGATGTCATTCTAAATATATCGGGAGGCATCTGTCTACGTCTAAAGAAAAGGCAGCCAGTATACTAATTTGCCAGTTAGCTAAATAAACTTATGTATTAGAAAATAACTCTAGTTTCCGTTCCCGTACATTCGTGGTTTATTTTATTTAAAGTATTTTTGAACCACATCCAACTCAGAATAGCTCGAACTTGTAGATATATGCAATTGGCGATCTCATATAGAAATCGTACCTTGTAGTACATAAGTAGGTACTCTTTAGTAAGTAAACAGTAATGAATTACCTCTTTATTATCTTCTATGACTAAAGGCGGTGGTACGATCCGCGCATACTTGTCAAGAGCATTGCAGAACCACCACATGACGTCATGAACACTCGTCGGTTGAGTGGTCGAACGAAGCATCCAGTTTAACGACTGAAAGGAACTTTGCTATATAGACAAGGCCACTTAAAAAAAAAACTTGTTAATTTCAACTAGCTCTTAAATATAATAATTTTAGGTAAATATAATATTCAAGGATCTATTGGAACAGACTAAATTATTAAGAGATACATTGGAGATATCTAAAATTCTTATGGGTTTCTTTTCAGACCAGTTAAGTCAAATTATTGCATGTACAAAACTCTACACATACTGAACTCTTAGTTACATTAACTTAGTTAAGTGCCTTATCTCACTAGGACACCAGTGGTATAGGTAGGACACCAGAACAAAATCGCTCTATGGAGGGTATCTCACCTTGCGCCATCACTTGTGTCCTAGTGAGATAGTGCGTTAAGAAGTTTACCTCGAAAGCGTACTGTCTGACGGTATTAATTCTAACAGCCGCGTCGATTTTCTGTCTGCAGGCGGGTAGATCTCTCTTTCCGAGGATGAAGGTAAAGACAGTGCTCTGCATGAGCGATTGAGGGTCCACATGAGGCGCTTCAAACGCCGACACCGAGCACCCTTCGTTCTCAAACACACCCACCAGTTTTTGAAGAGCTGCGCTTGGTTGAACTAGTAATGACGATCCAGCTCCTATTGCAATGGACAAATAAGCTTTTACAAATCACTTATGAAATTTTCCACCGGCTCGGCCTGGCTTTCCTACCGAGTAGAACCACTTGCCTGTTGCATAGACACGGGGATGACGGAGCATTTATTTTTTTATTCAGATACAAGTTAGCCATTGACTGCAATCTCACCTGATGGTAAGTGACGATGCAGTCTAAAGTGGGAGCGGGCTAACCTGGAAGGAGTATGGCAATTTTTATTAATCCCATACACCTTTGGTTTCTACACGGCATCGTACCGGAACGCTAAACCGCTTGGCGGCACGGCTTTGCCGGTAGGGTGGTAACTAGCCACGGCCGAGGCCTCCCAGCAGACCATAACGCTTAATTAACCCGCCCATTGATATTCGGGGATATTCAAAGAATGAACTCAACGTCACCACGATCAACCTATCGCGGGCTCACTACTGAGAACGGCAGGCCGATTGCCGTAAACTGACATGTGACATCGCAATAGAAATATCCTTAAGAATCGTGATCGTTACAGTTGATAAATTTGCTATCGCGGACGACTAATGCACTATATCGCATTTGGTCATTATCGACATTTTGATGACGTATTGGTAGCACCATAGGGGTGCAACTCTAGAACATTAAAAAATCGCAAATTGAAAATCGCTTGTGGTGCCATCTAAGCGCGAGCACGGCTAAACAAATAGAGAACAGTTTACAAAAGACGTCAATAGATGGCGGGCACATTGGTGTAATTTTAATGACATTAATAAATTATAACCAAATTTTCATGTTTTCGTGTGCTGTAGTAAATATTTATATTTCTGTTAAATTTATCTGACCCTGCTTTAATAACAGGACTCTGTAGTCTGTATTTCCTTTCACCACCTCGATAACTATATTCTAAGGATTGATTTAGTGACTCGATTCATGCCTGAACGATTGACCACGGCTACGGATTACGGACTTGTTCTTGCTTTGTGAAATGATTTTTCTGTGAATATATTTGTGCAGAAAAATGCCACGGAGATCTCGATGTGTGTCTGGATGTGACTAATTCGGTAAGTATAAAATCAGCTTACTCGTAATCTAACTCAAAATTACTTCAATGAGTCAAACTCTATGCACCATTAAGGCACCATTAGCACATTAGGTATTTTATCATGATACTAGGTATATAGTTCCTGCGATTTCGTCCGCTCGAAAAAACTATTTTAGAAATCCCGTGAGAAGTCCAATTTTCCGGGATAAATGTGGCCTACAAGTTACAACCGTCTGATGCAAGCTATCTCTGTACCAAACAGATGATGATCACCACTTTGTCTACGTGGATTTAGGGTTTTTGGGAATCCCATGGGAACTGTTTGAGTTTTTCGTGACAAAAGAAGCCTATGTCCTTACCTGGATGCAAGTTATCTCTGTACTAACTTTCATCATAAACGGTTACACAAATTTACTGTAAAAAGCTAGCATACAGACAGGTTGACACACTTTTGCATTTATCATATTGCTATGGATTATTAACTACTAATTCTGTAAATTTTTTGTTTTGTAATTAAGTGTACTTACAACATTTGTTTTGAACTTTATTGACTAAGTTATTTTTATATTATAGGTATCAGCTATCAACTAATTAAGTACAATAAGTAAGTATAGACTAATGCATATTTTATGTTATTACTTTTTCAGACGTTTGCATGGCTTTCCAAAACCTGGCTACTCCTCTCTTTGAAACCATTTAAACAATGAAAAGAGATAGTAGGACAACATTTAGAAAGCAAGACTGATAATGAAATAATATATGAAGATCGTTGAAATACACCAGTTGTGGTAGTAATATAAGTTATGAAAAGTAAATAACCAAAAATTTTGGATTTGAGCGTTACCTATTTCACAATCTCGTGGGTCTTGAATTTGGGTATGTATTTTATGTACCTAGTTACGAATTTATGAAAATAAAATATTTTACAAACCCTTAAAACCTTTTTATTTCTATAGTGTTTTATAATTTAGTATCTTAAAGAGTCAGTCTTGTAATATATATTTTTAAACATGTTTTAAACAAACGTTAATGGAATTATTGATGTTTTTTTAAAACATGTTCAAAAATATAAAATATTCTAGTAAAGTACATTTAAATAGCATTTAAATTTTCGCGCTCTCGCACGCCTAGCGCGCTTTTAGTGCCCTCTAGATGTGAGCACACGCGTAACTTTGAAAAAGAAATCTAGAGTCGCACATCTATCTCTAGTATATAGTAGATAATCTATGGGTAGCACGGACCTATTTATAACCCGACTAAATCGAATATCTATGGTAATCACTTGGTAATCTAGCAATTTACATGGACATAACAGTCTCCTAAATTTGGCTACGTTACTTATTACAAATAAGTAGTTAGTCTGTGGTAACTATTTAGAACCCCAGACCACAAAGTACAATTTTTTGTTGTTTTTCCTTAGTTTACGCGTTTGTTTTTTGTGATTAATTCTGCAACTTTGCTTGCTCCTCGGACTCCGGAGACTTAGTTTTTCTCACTGAACTTATACGCAAATGCCTGGGCACTGATTTGCCTAAGTATTGGGACCCTTATTGACGGACTGTGGCTGCTTGGAAGTTAGAACTCGTAAGTTAACAAACGTTATCATTCAATACAAGTAAAGGCTCTCATGCGGGTTTCCTCACGATCTTCCTTTTCCTTCACAGCTAAGCAAGTGATATTTAGTTGTTACAATGGTATTAAACTCTGACAAGTTAGAGGAGTTTTAACAGCGTTTCATAAAGTACCTATTATACAAATTGAGTCCATTGCTACTGGTGGTTATGACTTCATAGTAAGTACCTCCACACTACAAGTGCTTTCTCGAGTATGTTTCCTTATGTATCTAGAGCTGCCTAAAACGTTGCTCTTCATATGAAAGTTTGGATGTTTCTTACTCCTTCGCACCACAAATATTTAAAGAAACAATTTGGATTAGCTAAATTAGTAACAAAGATACCATATACACTGATTCTAAAGTCTTCGCAGACAACGTCATACCTAAACAGAAGCTGGTAGTGCCTAGTGGTATAGATTAAGCAACACAGTCAGTGGTCACTTACTCAGTTATCATAATTTTTTTTCAGGCAATGGTGATACAGTGCTGCATTCATTTCTTCATCCTGACAAAGATATGGATTGGGATATGTTGTGAACTCGAGCTCTTGGACCCCGTGCAGAGACAAATAAAATAATGAACGGTGCCAGATTAGATTTATAAGAAGCAGATGGTGATATAATTAAAATGTCTGAATCTAATCTACTTTAACAAAAGAATACATAAAAAATCATCAAACTGTTGTTTTATTATAAGAAGCAGATGGTGATATAATTAAAATGTCTGAATCTAATCTACTTTAATAAAAGAATACATAAAAAAATCATCAAACTGTTGTTTTATTTGCCTAAATAATTTAAATTCCAAAGTAATTTCCAAAGCTAAATCAATTAAATCAGAAAATGATTTGACTTTTGGACATTACTTTGGGGAATAATTTTAGAAGTTCCCCGAAGAGCCTAGTGGTTAGGATGTCCACCTCTGAATAATTGAAGGTTGGGGGTTCAATTCTAGGTACGCATCTCTAAGAGTTATGTGCGTTTTAAACAATTAATTATACTTAACTTGATTTAGCGGTGAAGGAAACATCATGAGGAAATCTGCATGCCTGAGAGTTCTCCATATTGTTCTCAAAGGAGTCAAAGGTATACTATTATGTTCAGCTTGTCGCTGGCTCACTATAGAGTATGGTTCTCTTGAGTGTGAGAAGAGTTTTGGCCATAGTCTACCATGCTGGCCAAATGCGGATTGGTAGACTTCACTTCACACACCTTTGATAACATTTTGGAGAACTCTCAGGCATGCAGGTTTCCACACAATGTTTTCCATCACCGTTAAAGCAATGATATTTAATTATTTAGTTAAAATGCACATAACTGTTCTCCAAGAAGTTATAGGTGCGTGTAAAAAGTACTCTGTGATTCTCGTTTCTCAGTGTTAGTATACCTCTATATTTAATGTACTCTGTGCATCAAACCTACTAATGAAAGAGTCATCACATATTCTTTTAAAAGTACTTATGAGACTTACATTAATCTAAAAATACTTTTATAATGGGGCCGATTCTCTTGTACACAATCTCTAAACTAAACTAAATTAACAGGTCTAAATCTAGTGCCATCCTTTTCCGCAAGCAACATTATGAAAGGGATAGCAATAGATTTAGGCGTGACATTTTAGTTTAGTTTAGAGATTGTGTACAATGGAATTAGCCACACTATTATACTAGCTTCTAAAATTAATAATTGATTTCTTATCTAGCAGAAGAATTACTATAGCCTTTTTTAATCCCTTTCATAACTTTATTTTAATTAATATGAGTAGTAAAACGATTTGCGGATAGCTTATGTCACTGATAAAAACACCTCTCGAGTTGTTTCAATGAAAACCTCATTTGACGTAACATTTGTCGAGGTTCTTATATGACATCAAACTTCAAAACGCGTCCGCAATAGCATTTTTCATACAATAAATTTTATCGATAGTGTAAATGAACTGTCAAAACATTTTTTTGTCCACATCTATCCTTTGTGGACTGTCTCACCGCACCGTGATAGGAAAACCATATTTTGACATTGATGCTGTCATTAAATGATAGATGCAGTCGATTCGCAATCGGCCTGCTGGTCTCGGGAGAATCAGAATGGGACGGGTTTTGCCACCGCGACCAGACAAGTGTGAATTGGTAGAGTTTATACACCTTTGATTACATTATAGAAATCTTTCAGGCATGCAGGTTTCCTTACGATGTTTTCCTTCACAATTAAAGCATATAATATTCAAATAATTATAATGTAGCATAAAAATAGTAAAGATGGAACGAGACGGAGTTAAAGTTAAGGGGTATTACCAGATAGAGTGTCCTGTTCGTCGGCTTCGACGCTAGTGGACGGTGGTCTAGCCGCATGGGCCAGGTCTCGAGCACCCGCCTGCCCCATAGACACGGAGCGCGGCACTCGTGACCATTGCCCGCCCATTGTGCCTACTGTTGAAGGCCCTTCGCCCTAAGAAAGTCATAAATTGTAACAATATAGTAAGTGTTAGGCAAATTTAAAAGTTTTAAAACATGTTTGAAAATAAGCCGATAGAAACGAATATTACCAATTGTGCAGCTGGCATCGGACGACCCAAGGAATGATACCTCGCGGTCGCGTCGCTAACAGTCTTGGGCGCGGCGCCCAAAGCCGCCATACATTGAAAGGGTGGTGCCGGCTGCCACACGCTACCCGGCGGCGTGGGCGGACTACGACCACTAAGCTCGTGCCAGCAAGAAGTGCTTGACGGTTCTGTTATAAAACAATAAGCTCATACATTAATTTACAAGAAATAATGTTTTTAATTAATTTGAACTGGCATGGCGGTTATTTTGAAATTTTTATTATTTGTTGGTATAGCGGCTATAGAAATACACACTCCAGCTCTTTACCTATTACGATTCATGAGATACAAGTTGCGCAAAATTATCGAACGGGCGCTCTCCCACGATTCGGCCCATATAACCAAAAGGTTGGTGGGGCTATGGTAGGTGGAAGGTTGTCTCTAGTTCATATGATACAACCCGCTGATAGCCCAACAGACAGACAATTTATTGTGTACAACAGAATTAGCTACATTATATTTTTAAAACATTGAATTGACTATATTGTTGGTCTTCACTGGTATTCGATTGCAAATGATGAAGCCCCAGGATCGATTCCCGGGTCGTGTCAAAAATAATTATGTATCTTGCTTATGACTTGTACGTTGCGCGTAGGCAACAGCAATTGATATTGATGGCTGATTAATCAATCAATTTTCGCGCCATTCAAAAATAAGATTTCTGCGCAAGTATATCAGCGTAGTTTAAAAAATAGTTGTACAATGGTACCGATTCCGTTGTCTTTCTCTAAACTAAATTAAGAGTATCTGCATCCTTTTCTTTTTAACAATGCTAAAAAGCTTTACATTTAAAGACTCTAAATTTTAGTGCACGCTACAAATTTAAACAGTGGGCTTGCGACTGTGCGCTAAAATCACGGGTTTTACCATCTAAAAATTGAATTTAATACTGTCAAACTGGGTCTGTCCTTTTCATATTACATTAGTAAGAAGAGGATGCGAATACTCTAAAATTAGGTTGTTTTCAGAATCAGTACCAGTATCAATATTTTTCTGTGTACTCACCGGAATTAGTCAAAGGCGCGAGGTCAAGCAGAAAGACGGCGTTATCTCGCAAGGACACGTGGTCGACTTCGGTAATAACACGTTCCACGACCGGCGCTCGCTCAGGTTCTACACTAGGCCTCTTCTTCAACCTCGAACTAGCCTTCAGTGCGCGCTCCCGGCACTTCTCGCAGTAAATGTACCACAATTGGTACGCTGATAATGTAGCTCGAATTTTCACACCGATAAGGTCTGCGTTGGTTTGGGGGTCAAAATTGAGACGATATAAATAAAAACACAAAATGCTCAGCGATTTAAACCACTAATATAATATTATACAGATAGTACAAATTAACAACTGCAAAAATTATAGATTTCATAATAAAAATTTAAAAACATGATTTCACACAATAGCTAAAGAACAAAACACACTTAGGATAAACATTGATATATTATAAATATATATTATACTTCTAAATAATTTTAAATACAGATCAAAAATTGCAAACCGGCAGGAATTGAACCCGCGTCTCCTGGGATCCAGGAGAAGTGAAGGTAAAACACTATAAACATTATAAAATATTCAATATATTTTATATATAAACTGGGTGTAATTAGAATGCTAGCAAAAACGAAGACAGATGATGAGGGTTGCTTAGACTGGTAAGTCCGTACGCTTCCAAGGCCTTCGCGTGAGTCCACGTCCGGGTGACGTTAGAAATGGGGGACCTCGTCTTCGCCGGCGAAGACGCTGTGATATGGTTGATTTAGTGTGTTGTCCTACAAAATAGGGTGCATTATTGGCCATGATTTAATCGTCGGGGTCATTAAGGACGTACTTAGGGCGCCTTTTATTAAGGCCTCGCTACCCTCGTTTTACAACAGAACCTTAAAATGTACAGTGTACACGTACCTTGAGCGAGCTGCCCACACTCCGATCCGAGTCCATCACTGGACGGCACGGGGTCTGCCTGCTTGTATAAGCCTCCACGGTCGTAGCCGCGGGTCGTAGTGGTGCGGCAGCCGGGGTGTTTCTTACGCATGTGCAGCGCCAGTGGAGGCATCACTCTTTCGCCGGCACACAGCTCACATTTCACTTTATACCATACAAACAGTGATATGATAGTAGATGATACCCCCAACTGTATCAGCATAGATATAGGTTTTGTAAAAATACCGTGGGATCTCTTTGATTTTCTGGGATCACAGGGATTCAGGCTATCTATGTACAGTACGTGGCAGAAAAAAATGTAGGTACTTCGACCTTTAGAAGGAGATAGCAGATTTGTAGAACATTGTTTCTGTCATTGAGACCTCATATTTTGATGAGTGACAGAGACAACGCTCTACACAGCCGAAATGTCATTCTAAAAGCCTATGTACATTACTTTCTGCCGCGTACTGTACCTTTACTAGATTGCAAACAAAACAACTCGTTTTTACTTACACCTTAATATCCAGTGTCATAGAAAGGGGTTCGAAGATTTAATATATATAACGCGAACTCGCCATCCTCGCATATACTTCTACAGTTTCTAGAGGATGGCGGTCTGTGTATTTTAATGTACTCAACTGAAATTTCTGTAATCAATAAATTTTAAAAAAAATGGAGCGTGGCCTATGGGGATTTCGGAACAATTAAAAATGTCGGTCGGGCCATAGGCCAATAATCTTGGAACCCCTTTGGAAGCTAAAAAGAACACGATTTGTTTTAAATAGCTCTTCTCTCTCTCATACTATTTTATTTACTTCAATGACTATCCTGCGACATGCCATTAGAGTTTCTGTTCTAGCCGTTCATCTAAATCAAACTCTCGTCATCTTGTTTTTTGAAAAGTATTCATGGAAACAAAGCAAAAGAATCCTAATTCGACGGTCACACTGACTATATGCCATTAGAGAGTTCCAGTGTCCACCTCACACTTCCATCATCAGGTTAATAGTACCATAATTTATCTATTGTCATCTAACCACACATCATTGTAAAATTTAAAAATTGAAAAAAAAAAACAAAAAAATGCAGCAGAAAAATCTTACCGGAGTACTTATTAGATGTAATGGCCTTTTTTGTTTCATCATTTTCATTTTTCTCGATTGCACCTTTCTTAAATCTGAAAAACAATTTGATGAATATAAATTATAAAACAACGATATGGAGATTCAAGAGCCATACGATATGGATGGCCCGCCTTATTAAGAGGTTCCGAGACGGTCAAACGGCTTGACGTCGAGCAGGTAGATTTGTTTTGCTTGATCAAGATGCTTGATGCGCCCGTTAAGCAGAAAGAGACACTTTTCTCATTTGGTACGTGATCGCCGTACTTACAGGTAATCCAGAGGTGGTCAAACAAAGTGATTTTTATCAAAATACAAAGGCGATTTTATTTTCCGTAGTTCGGTATAGCGAAATGAGTAATAATAAAAATTCTTTAGCGCTCCATTGTTCGCTACTATAATTTTCACTTTTGCCGCATAACAAAGCGTCGTCGTCCGCCATGTCTGACAGATGACGAGCGAATGATAGGCTTGATCAAGCCGAGGCGAACGTCGTGTCAAGCAAAAATTATAAAACCGCATCAAGCACGCGTCAAGCACGTAAAGCATCAAGCAGACATTGTAAACGGTCAAAATGCTTGCCTCAAGCACACTACGTGCTTGACGTCAAGCCGCTTGATCGTCTCGGAACCTTTTACAAGGCAAAATTTTGTTCCAAAGTCAATAATAGTAGACTTCTGAGTTGAACCCGTTATCCGTAACGTTAACCGTCTGTCATGCAACTCGACCTTAGTAAGTTGTAGGGTAGTTTTTCTATAACGCATTCCGCGTTATAAAGAGAGCCCCTACATGCAAAACCTCAGGTCAATCTCATTCTAGGCATAAAGTAGAATGAGACATCGTTTAAGCGTTGTTTTTTTTAAAGAATATTAGCAAAGTTGAATGTCTACTATTCCCCTTTTCTCTCCAACTAAGCGCCAGGCTTGTGCTAGGAGTAGGTATGACAATAGTGCAACGGGCGGGGTTTGAACCATCGACCTTTCAGTTTTCTGTCCACTCCTTTACCGGTTGAGCTATTGAGGCTTTTTATTTTACTAAGTTTCTCCTTGGAATAGTAATAGGCTATAGATATAATATGTATCGTACTTGTCAGTAGCCGTACTGAGTTGGTCTGCTTCATTAAGGGCATCCCACAGCGCGACAAGAGCCCGCAAAGCGGGTGGAAGCACGTTCACCACTGAAGGAGACGGACCTATGGCAAAGAAATCCATTACTATATTCCTGTTACGAAGAATCATCATACATTCGGTATGGCACAATCAAGTGTCCTATATAATTGAACTTAATCAATGACAGAGTGAACTAGAGTGAGGGAACTCTCGGTTTGAATCTGAATATGACAAAATGAATGGCTATTTTGACGTAAAATTATAGAAAAACTAACTTATGCTCGCGACTTCGTCCGCGTGGACTACAAAAATTTCAAACCCCTATTTCACCCCTTTAGGGGTTGAATTTTCAAAAATCCTTTCTAAGCGGATGTCTACGTCATAATAGCTATCTGCATGCCAAAGTTGTGCGTTTATAGATCAGTCAGTCAGTCACCTTTTCCTTTTATTATAGAAAAAATTTACTACATTAGGGCTACCTGTCAATATATTGTTATCGCAAAGTAAATGAGATACAAACCTGAGTCAGGAGCGTGAGAAGCGTCTTCCTCGCGAATAGGCAGGTTTATATCAGACTTCCGCGCACGACTAGTGCTTGCCTCCATGCCTGATCGCGTTAACGTTTCTAGGGTCGACGGGTGAATGTGATGATATTGGCCTGCAAAAAAAGCCGTTACGTGACCCGATAAAAGCGAATCAGTCAGTACTCCTGCTCACTCATATGGGCAACAATACGCCGGCCAGTCTAATACTCATTAGATAACGACTAGCCGTAGAAGCTTCCGCCGTATTTCGGCACAGAGTTTAAAACTTATTGACTTTGAAATTAGATTTTAGAGTACGAGCCTCGGTGCAGCTTAGATATCGTGGTGTAAAAGTCATTAATTAGTAATGCCCAAATTTTTTAACATTTTTTGTGGGAGTTTTAACTTTATACCCACGATATTATTTGTTAAATATGTGATGTCTTCTATATACCTACTACCTAATACGTACTAGACAAGTCATCTAGAACAAAAAAATTGCGGGCTGCAGCACATTTCTGATTATAACTCGATGGCAATATCATACTTATGCAAAATTATGTGTCAAATTTTGCGAGGAGATGTTAATGCTCCAGAACTTCATAACCAACTGTGTCGCATACGTGTCCCTGAATCCAACAGTAATCTTCGTCCACGAAAAAATAAACTTTTCGTGGTCCCACATCATCGCACTATTGCTAGATCTATGTCACCTATACCCCGTTCATTAGCATCATTCAACGCGCTTTTGGACAATAATGCTCAATGGGACCCATTTAATGATGGGTCTATAATACTGGTTCGGGAGTTACTGAAGTACGCTGAGAGCATTGCATGAATATGTCATTCAATGTTCTCAGCGTACATATTCAAAATTCTTTGATCTTTTATCGTTTTGTATTTTATGTCTTTTTTCTTGTACCTTTATTTGTATTTAAATTTATTATTAATCATCTAGTTAGTGTAAGTGGCACTGCCGTTCTAATTAGATATAAAATAAATAAATAAATAAATAAATAAATACTAATTTAAAAAAAAACATAGACTAGCTCAAGCCCGCGACTATGCCCGCGTGGAGTACACAAATTTAAAACCCCTATTTCACCCCCTTAGGGGTTGAATCTTTAAAAATCCTTTCTTAAACGGATGCCTACGTCATGTTAGCTATCTGCATGCCAAATTTCAGCCCAATCCGTCCACTAGTTTGAGCTGTGCATTGATAGATCAGTCAGTCAGTCAATCATCTTTTCCTTGTATATATTTAAGATTTTAGCTTGGAGAGCGTTGTCTTGTCACTCATACCTATGTGCTGTTTTGTCAGTCTCAACAATAGAGACAATGTTCTACGAAACAAATCTCTTTCTTAACGTCGTTGTACGTTATTTTCTGCCGCGTACTGTACCTCATTCGTCAGGTTATATGGTTTATCAAACACGCTATATATTTTGTTCGCAGTCACTTCGTGATGAACCTTATTTCAGCATTCAAACAAAATATACGTCATGGTGATAACAATATCACATACCCGCATTGGAGACCTCCACCGAATGTCGTAGAGGGCGTGGTGGAGCCACATTGTGAGAGGGTCTGGTAACAACTGGAGCTCCAGCTTTCGGCAACGTCGGGTGGAACTTTAGGAAGGTTGCACATGCGATGGCATCGTGCACAATTCCTGATAAAACAAAACAGTTGTTTAATCCTAGCCTAGTGGATAAGCGGTAATAGCCTAGTGGTTAAGACGTTTGCATTCTTTTCAGAGGTTGGAGATTCAACCCCGGGTACGCGTCTTCATGTTCTCAAAGGTGTGTGAAGTCTGCCGATCCGCATCGGGCCAGCGTGACAGACTATGGCCTCAACCCTCATCACTCTGAGAGGAGGCTACGAGCTCAGTAGTGAGCCGGTAAAGGGTTGATCATGACAATGATAGGATGTTTATAGGAGATAGCCTGGAGCGGTGTCGCACGTATAACAGATCCGAAAAGTTTGGTACGTGCCGGGGTCGAACCCTCTACCTCTCGAACAGGAGGCCGACGTCTTAACCATTAGGCTATCACCGCTCTTTATTTCACTCTATTTAACAATCATCAAGAATCTTTTTTTTGGCACAGCCAAACTCATTATGTGATACAGACCTTCATGCCAAAGTAAGGCCGCGAACACGGCACGCATGCACTCGGCCTGCGCGGGACTCAGGGCGTGCTTGCGCGGCACTGTTGACCGCGCGGGCAAGGCCGGCGGGGAAATACTGCGTCGGCTGCGAGAACGCACTAAGCGCTCTCGAGAACACCGTTTTGGGCTTTCCTTCTCCTCCTATAATAAATAGATTTCATGTCAAATACTTGGTTACCATTAAAATTCATACTACACCCTGTATAACAAAAACTTTGCGTTATTGTCATAGTATCTCAACACAATCCAATATCAATAACCATTTGCCTCATTTTGTAGTTTTAGTGATTTAGTATTTTTCAAACCCGCAATGAATATTGTGCAAAACTCGGGTCAATAACACACCTACAACGCGGCAACGACTCCGAGTGGCCTTACGCAACGGTTGTTTACCTCTAACCTCACTCAGATGTTTTATTTGCAATATATCGTGAGCTTTTACAAAATATAGGTTTTTTATAGTTTTGCGAGTTTTTCTTTTGTGGAATCATATCAGTAATTATCAGCACTGTCACTTGTCTTCGTTTTTGCCAGCGTTCTGATTACACCCTGTATTGTATTGTATAAAACGGGTACACACGCCACGTTTAATTTGGTCGAGTCTGTCAAGAAAACCTATAGGGTACTTCCCGTTGACCTAGAATCATGAAACTTGGTAGGTAGGTATGTCTCATAGCAAAAGTAAAGGAGTAAATCCAAAAACCGCGAATTCTACTCGCAATTGGGTATTTGACTACATCAAAAATAAACTATTTCTTAGTGATTATTAAATAGAGGGTCTTCCAAAATACGTAAAATCCACTTCCTTTGTTGGTTTTAAGTGTGACAACCATTTTAAATTATCAATAAGCTAAGAAAAGCACGTCAAATGATTGTGAAGTCACACACCGGTATTTCATAGAATCTCGCATAGGTACTAAGCGCGCGTTTTGACGTTTGATAAAAAGTTACTGATTTGACTAGTTGTCAAATACCGTATTGGTCAAGTTTTTACTATCTCACGATACATCACACTCAACAGGGGGGGAGGGGGGGGGGGGGGGGGGCTACTCAGTAATGTAACACAGTACCCTATATACACTGTAGTCTGTGACAGTACCTTTGGTGCATCAAAACGTGAATTAGCCGAATTATCCCTGTCCATATTCTCCGGCGATGTTTGCGTGCCCGTTTGCGCCATTCGACTTGGTTTTACGTTTCCATCGCGTATTTCCAAAATTTCAGTCTGAAAACAATCATAACACTTTATTGCATACTTGTTACTGACAAAAGTTACAAAGTAACAATGGTATAGTCCGTACAAAATGACTTTTCATGCGCCATTGTAACTCTATGGGTCAACTGTCATGTCAAAAGTACGGTTCACATTAAAAATGAGGACTGAAATCGTACTTTATCTACTTAATTTAATTCATTTTAAAGATTTCTCTTGTTACCTGTTCTAAATATTCGAAACGTACAGAACTGTAGTACAGTACGCCGCCGAAAGTAATGTACATCGGCCTTTAGAATGGCAATTCGGCTTTGTAGATCGCTGTCTCTATCACTAATTACCTATATGACGTTTTGTCGGTCTCAACGACCGAGACAGTGCTCCACAAATCTGCTATCTGCTTCTAAAGGTCGATGTGCATTACTTTCGGCCGCGTACTGTACGGCATGATGAATTGCTGTGTGTGATATCGTATTTGATGTCACACACCCACTGACCCATTACAATCATAGTGCGTCCCGTTCATCTCCATAAAAATTTGTCGATGAGACTCATATAAGTGGCAGTACTGTGTAGTATTTTTGAAAGACCAATACCTCATGTACATTTTCATCGTCCCGAGCATTGTCACTGGATCTGCGTTTCACTGGAGACCACCAATCATCGCTGTTGCCATTGCTTCGTCGAGGCGCGCGTCTATCAACATAACAGGTACTAAAGTAAATAATATGACAGTATATTACAAAGGATTCAAATACAAGATCAATAGGGTAGATGCCTCAATTTGATTTTACTCATCTAAATATTATATAAAAGGAAAAGGTGACTGACTGACTGACTGACTGACTGATCTATCAACGCACAGCTCAAACTACTGGACGTATCGGGCTGAAATTTGGCATGCAGATAGCTATTATGACGTAGGCTTCCGCTAAGAAAGGATTTTTGAAAATTCAAACCCTAAGGGGGTGAAATAGGGGTTTGAAATTTGTGTAGTCCACGCGTACAAAGTTGCGAGCATAAGCTAGTTATGTTATATACGCCACCACTAACATACATAATACAACATCAAGAGCAGAAGTATATGGCGGGTTAATTATAGCCCGTAATCTTACAGTGAACTACAACAGGCTCTAGACAGCAAGAACAATAAATAAAAAGAATCCCTATGTGGCAGTGAGAAAGTTTTCTTTTTATATATCGGTCAGAAAAGTTTATTTTTGAAGGCAAGAAGAAGCATAGCTACGTAGAAAAACGTTTATTAATTCGAAGTTATTATACGATTTATTCATGAAAAAATTGCGTGGTAGCAATGTTCACAAATATGACTATTGAGTTTTTTGCCTGATTTTCTCAATAGAATCTGCTCTTCAAACCCGTGGTAGTCCTGACAAATCATAAGAGCCACAATTTGGCTTACGTGAAATAATATATTTTGAAAGTAGTGAGAACAGTTCGCTATCTCTTTTGCACTTCCTTAAACGGTGTTGACGTTATGCACGCATCTCTTTTCTGTCATTAGACACTCTTACCACCAGCTTTAAAAGATCTTAGAATAATAAAATTAACTTATATTAAATTAATTAATATTAGATAACTTAGCTATATATTGATCAAAATAATGATCAGAATTGAGTCATCTACTCTATTAGCAGGGTCGGAGAATTTTCAAACCTAGGTGTAGGCACTGAGTTGGATTCATTACGCAACAGACGTCCTCTTTTGCTTGGCTCGCCGAACAGGTATGGACTAGAGCTACTGTCACTCTGAAATATAAATAACCAATTTGTATTTTTTAACCTATATCTGATTTTTGAATACGTGTGAACTCAAATATAACAACATAAATGAATGTTCTATTTTCACAAACAAAGAGCACAATATTTTGCTTCCGGAATCATTAGATATTATGTTCGACGTTAACATTGTTCTATGAAAAGGTAACGATTCATATACATTATACGTATCATAAAAACACGATGCAGACGCGCACAATATAGAGGTATATAAATAAAACGTCAACAGTCGAAAACAATTTAATTTCAGATGAATTACTCCATTTTAATGATTACAAAGGACAATAATAGTTACCTCGTTGGAGAGATCACACTGTATGGAAAAAGGGAATCGCCGATCATCTGAGCTCAAATCTATAAGAAAAGAAATTTTGTGTATCAAACAAACCGACTCTCATAATTTTACTTTTTAGGAGAAGTATATGAGTTATGTTATATTAACCGTTGCTTGCAGCATCAGCCTCATCGTCCGTCCAAGGAGGTAGCTCAGTTAATTGCGCTTCATTGTATCCACTCCATGATGGCGCGAACTCTTCCTGCAGAGGAAACAAGTTGTTGTGCAAACATTATACTTTTGTGATTCCAAAACCACGTCACTCGCGACCAACAAGCATTTCATAAATTATTGTTGGATGCCTTGGTGCTTTCATTAAAAATTATGCTAAGCTTAGCTTCCTCCGTCGCTACTACCTGCGCATCGTCATCGTCCACGGGCACCAGCAGCGTGCGGTCCAGATGTCCGTGAAACTGCAGACACCACGCGACTGCCGCGCTGCCTTCTGTGTAAGTATGTGCCGACTCAGCACTTAACCGCACCCAAGTGCCGTCTTTGTTCACCAGCTGTGATAAATATTAGTTTGTTAATCTTATTGGCCGTAGCCTCACGGTACAGTTAGTTGGTTCCGCTACTGCTTCTTCTAGATGACACCGCTACTGCCTTTTTTCTTTTTTAGTGGGTTAGTTTATTAGTTTTGAAAAAAATACACTTGAATGAATTTTCGTAGTCTTTTTCTACGGCAATGCGATATCGAGGATAACAAATCACAAACGAGAAAACCTGGATTTGATTCAATCAGTATAAGATCGGGTATTTCGCTAGTAGGGAGGAACCATTAGCTGTGATTAAAATATCGTCGAATGGGCAAAGGAAAATCAGTGTCTATTCGGCGATAGCAGGGTCAAGTCAATTAGGGTCTGCTATACAAGCTCTTTCTCTGAAATTTTATGTTCAAGTATCAGACATATGTAATACGGTCAGTAAGAATTTATATTCGTAGTTTAGTGCAAGTCTAATATTTGGGAAGTCTCTTAATGATATCGACATTAGCAAACTTGATGTTATTGTGTTGAAAACGCAGTTGACTCGAGTCCACGTTACTTGACAATTATATTGTTAACATAGTGCCTATTAAAATTTCTCATCAATAATCCAGTTTAGTTTTTATACTTTGCGTCAGTGTAAGTCTGCCTGTAATGTCACATCAAATCCATACTAACCCATATCCAAGACATACACATCAAAACAGACGATGTTGCTCGTGGATTCGCTGTATCTAATTCCGTTGTGTTCTACGTTCATCACGACATGGAGAATACACTGACGGTGATCACAACATAAATTGGAAGCTTTCGTAGCATAATTTTTAAGTGATTGCAGGCATCAAAGCCCTAAAGCACGAAAACATTGGACACTTGGTAATACATAGCCAATCCGTCCTCTGGTTCAGTTCATTCGTTTCTCTGTATTTCTAACGATACAACAAAATGCATCCAACATCAAATTTGAGTTAAAGTCTAATTCAAATTCTGAAAGTTCAGGAGTCGAAATGGCAGTGCCTTTTTGACACATCGGCCAGTGACCAACACAAAACTCAATCTATCGAATGTACTAAACAAATCGAATCACAATCTAAAATATAAACAAAAAGCCAATCAATTACAATGAATTTTTCTACACAACTTTATGGAGTACAAAAATGTTGTTACAGTTCATGATGATTATACATCACATGATGTTACAATTTTGTTGATTCATACTACAAGTACATATCAAATGTGCCATTTAATGTGCTGTTATTTGAAAATTGCGGCTCACCTAATGGATATTATAAGCACGAGGCACACATCTACGGGACAAGCTTTATGGAAGACTAAGACTAAGACAGAACAGTACCTCTTCGACCACAGCAATGTAAGCTCCGGAGGGCACACGTCCTAGTTCCTCGGCTTGCAGGCTGGGACTTGTCCGCAGTCGCAAGCCCGCGCTGTCCTCCATTGCGAAGCGTCGCAATCGGTATGGAGCAGTAGCGCCAATCCACTTTTCTGCTGCCCAATCATCGTTTCCACTCTCCACTACTTCCAATTTCAACTCCTGAAAAAACAATAAGTTTTGTTAAACTTTGTTATTTACATATAGCGGGATGTTTTATAGATTTATACAAAACCTTAGTCATACCCCAGGAGATCTAATGTTCTGGTACACGAGAAGAACTTGATTCAGCGTTTGACTCATTACTATTTCGGGTTTGCATAGTTTTCATCTTAAATCCACTTCACTTTTGCACGAAAGCCCCTCGAATGTGGACTGTTTCGCCGATTTTTTGCGGCTTCGCGCGTTTTTATTATCAATAAGTCCCGTAACAAAGGAGCCACGGATTTTCTTAACTTCAAAATACATATTCATGGAAGTCAAAATATTGGACATTATAATAATAAAATTACCTGTGAAACGAGAACGTCATCCAATGTACATCGGAAAATGTAAGAGCCGGAACCGCGAGGGACCCACACGGCTATGTAAGAACCATCGCGTTGGGCGTCGACTATGATGCGCTCGGCGGGTATTCGACCGCTTCCCATCAAACTTTCTAAAGTCACAAGAGTTTGACCCCAGGCTCTACTTGCAAAACGCAGTTCTTCAAACGAATAGTTTTCAAATTGCTGTTAATAAAAAAAAATGGTTAAAATTTTACAATTTTTGTAATTTTTGTTATTTCGCGATTTTGTTCGCGTGGTAAATCCACTTTGTTTGGGTTTGTAAGTATTCCATTTGAATTTCTAAACATCTTTTCGTATTGGGATCCATGTTGTAGAGAGAGAAAGTGATATATGTATATTGTATAATATACATAATGTCAAATTTCTGGACCAAGAGATTTAAGCTGTAGGTACGTTGATAATACATCAGTCCGTATACAATTATTTATTAAACTGTTCGAAAGGGGCAGTCATCAATAGTTTAAATATTGTATTTCCGTCGAAATTGGCAACATTTTTACACTAAAATAAAATTCGCCCCACTTCGCGGCTCTAGATTCTAGCTATTTGGTGCGGTGGCAAATCCTCGGGTCTCCATCACGTGACATTCATTCTGTCAGACATTCTGTGGCTATTGTCAAAGATTAACATCGCATAGCGCGGCATGCGCATTCGCAACGCGCATTTTATTAATGATTATATAAATTACTGTATTTTTGTTGGTGAAAAATTTTATTGCGACGGAAAATATAAACTCAGTTGGTACCAAACACTGGGAATAATTTTACTTTAAAAAAAATCCTGCAATATTTATCAAGAAAAGCAATAAAAGAGTTATAACAAAATATGTTACCAAGATTTTACGATTTGGAGTTTATCTAAAGTAGAACTCTACATAATTAAATATTATGCAACCGTTTCATAAACTACTATGTATTATGTAGTCGTTATCTTGGGTGCCCCTCATTATAATCAAGATTTAACTTTTCAACTCCATAAAATATGTTATATCGTCCAGAGGCAAACACCTGCAGTAGCGAAATTATTAAGAGAGGAGCTCGATGGCCTCAGTGATGTCATGGCCATAGGGGTCAGTCAATTTAAGTCTATTGTTGATTAGTAACAAACGCACTTAGGGTACGTTAGTCAATGATATTAAAAATATATAGATACGACAGTAAAAACGATGTGAGAAACGCATTGATATAATGGCGTATATGGTTATAAACTTATAATATAACAGAGTCGATATGATTAAATGCGACACCTATATACATATACATATTAATATAGGCCATATGCTTCACGATGGTTTTAATGATGATGGATGAATTTTATGAAAAACAAATAAGTTCCGACTTCTCGTTTTGCAAATATACTCTTATTTTTTATTCCTACTACGAACGCACTCGTACATTCAACAAATTCAAAAAACGGGTGAAAAAGAATGTACCTATAGTACGTGACAGGTCAAAGTCAAATAATTTATTCAAAATAGGTAAAAAAATTACACTTTTTAATGGTCGGTTGTTCTAGTTGGATTTGTAAAATGACATAGTGGTTATAATTTTACGCGAACTTAAAACTAAAGCTACGAAGGTTCCAAACGCGCTCGGGTCTGAGAAGAGCCCA
Organism: Maniola hyperantus; assembly: GCF_902806685.2. NCBI lineage: Eukaryota > Metazoa > Arthropoda > Insecta > Lepidoptera > Nymphalidae > Maniola > Maniola hyperantus. The sequence continues at coordinate 4,280,361 of NC_048564.1, forward strand.
CAACAAACTCAGCCGGGTATTTTTTTACTGTCATCACTTTACAAAATCACTTAAACTTATTAGAACTATTTATAGATGTTAAGCAACTCATTCCCAAGCTTTCTTATCATTTAAATAATCCTTTAGGTACATTGTAATAGGATTTTTCAATAAGTTTACGTTTTATGAAAACTTTTAACGTATTGAGAGACATCTCCAATATGTTTTCTGGAAGCAAATTATAAAAACGTATAGAATTACAAACAAATGAATTGCTAACTTTACTTAGCTTAGAGGCGGGCATTACAATTTTATTTTTATTTCTAGTATTTACATTGATCGAGATGGCATACCCCGAATGTCATGTCGACCTGTCGCAAACTATACTTAAATCTTGAAATATTATGAACTCTTATGAATTGAATGTAAAAAGTTACAAAATTATTCTTGTTTATTAAGGAGACCCTTTTTGGCTTTAGGAGTTAACACGTAATAAAGGTGTCACGTCAAAGTATAAGTCATTAAGCTAATAATATTTTGTTTATATATTTTTAAATTTTTCTCGCTTGGTGTAAAATACCCCATTCAGAATCACGATCAAGATGCGCGCGGCTGTACCGCTACAAAAAGTCGCCGTGGGTGATTTTCCTAAGGTAGAATTGCACCAGTTTCTAGTACATGATATTTATCTAACCTGCATCATTGTAATGGCATGGAAGCAATTGTTATCCTCCACGGTGGGCTGATACGAGATATGGGCGAGGCTGTTGAGGCGGTCATCCGACCGTCGATCGCACGCCCGCGAGTTGCTGCCTGGTAATCTCTGTACGACGACCTATGCGACAATAAAAATAAAATCAGTAAACAAAAAAAATGTCCTCATAATATTTTTAATATTTATCTACTCTCATATTTTAAAATTCAAATTGTAAAATCAAAATGTGTCACATATTGACTTACTTTATTCACTACAATACTTTAACTTTACTATAAAAAAACCATTATAACACTATTTTGATTTGAAAAGATTGCAAAATAATGTTATAAAATATTTTTGTTGCATTACGATACAGTTTAGAATTTTCACGGCTCTGGACTGGGCTTTCAAATCATGTCGGGAAATCCGCGCGTTGCCCTTGGCCGTTTACGAGACGTATCTGCGTATGTCATTGTCAGTGGTTATTTTGGTTTTTCGCAATTTGTAAACTAATACGACAAAGTAGGCTTATGGCATTCAAATTGAGCCCCTAGCAGTATCATCTTCACAAGCTTACATAAAAATCTTTACTTGAAAGTGTCCAGTTTACGAAATTAGTCAAAATAATGAGTTTGACGTGAACTACTCACAAATTACTCATGTCACAAATAAGTTGCGTCAGTCACTACGCACGGGGAGCTTACCGATACCTTAGAGTCTAAGGTATCGGTAGAGTCTAAGCTCCCCGTGCGTAGCCGGGGCGGGTCAACTAAAGTGATCAAATAATTTTGGGAAAAGGTGACTTACTTGACTTTGAAAGTTCTAAAAAGTAAGTTAGGTAGGTACTTTTCAGAAGGCTCAAGATCGCATTGCCTGGAAAGCGATAAGAAACCTAACATATTATGTAACAACCTTCAACAAAGAAAGAATATATACAATATACTCCAAATCACTAACGGATGTAATTACTGCGAGCAATCGTGATATTTTTGATTGTTTTAATGATGACATGTTAAATACATTTACACCGAGCTAAGGCCAAAATAGTTCTACAAAATTAATGATATTAACATATTATTCACACTGCCGACTGAGAGCTAATTGTCAGGAATTCTCACTGGGCGAAAATTACATTAACAAGGAAAAATGATGGAATTTTTATACTAGTAATTGGAAGTTCTTAGGCATCAGGAGGCAATTAGTCCATTTTGCCGTTTTGCAGGATAAGCCTCTGAATGTGAGGATGAAGCTAAGCGTCAATATTCAGATGAGGTGGTAGTTGGTACGCAAACAGGGTGACAATAAACTACGTTCAAAAGGCGTATACTGAATATAGAGCCAAAACATATTACCTTAATTTCATCATCATCATCATCATCTCATCTCCGGCTCCCTACTGAGCCCAGGTCTCTCCAAATAGGAGGCTGACACGTCTTGACCGTTATACTATCGCAGTTTCTGTTAAATTAATAAAAAGTAGATTACCTTTACTTTAAGAGCTGGCGAAGTGACCAACTCGCCATATTGATCGCGTACAAGGATCGGTAAACTCAGTCGTGCACCAGGTCTTGCAGGTAGCACCGGGGCTTTAATCTCACAGCGAGCAGGCTCCACCCGGGAAGCTGGCGCCAACCACCTGGCCAGCCGACCTCCAGCTGAACTGCGCTCCGCTCCGGACACAAAGTCAGAGAGGAATTGCCGCTCCGTTGATATGCACCTGTTGTAAGATATTTCTTGGTTTAGTAAAATGATTAGAAATAAATCAGTATAAGTTTTAATAGCCAAACCAGTGGTAGATGCATTTGACGATTTAAAAGTACCTACTTGTAAAAGTTTAATTGAATAAAAAATATTTCTATTTCTATAAGTCATAGGTCATAATAAAATTAAATTGAGATAGTATAACGACCTTTACCGAGCAGGTTAATGGATGAAACGTATTTATATATGCAATTTAATATGTCAATAAATATATTGCATATGGGTTGCCTAAAAAATTTTAGTCCAGGATGATTAATTAATAATAAAAAAAATATTTTTAAATCATTTCACAAATTCCATACTAATCGAAAGTATGAAGCCCATAGAATATGCAAACGTTTGGTTAAGGAAATAATTGTTTATTTTCATTTAACTCTTATTCATTAACGCGGTGTAAGTTACTAGTATCGATTTACCTGTTTATACCTGCCTACCCGGCGAAAAAAATAACGTTTGCATATTCTATGGGCTTCTTACTTTCAATTGACATGGAATTTGTCAATTAAACAAACCGGTGAAATGATTTAAAAAAACATTTTTTTAAAATTATTAATTACTCATATACTGGACTGAAATTTTTTAGGCAACCCATATGCAATATATTTATTGACATATTAAATTGAATATAAAATACGTTTCATCCATTAACCAGCTCGGTGAAGGTCGTTCTATAGCGGGATCTTAGACCAAGAGCTGGGAAACCTCTTTTCTAAATGAATCGCAAGCGAGCGAGCGGTGGACACAAGTGGCACGAGTCTAGTTCTGTGTAAATCTTTGTAAGAGCAGTGGATTTTGAAATGTCGACGACGATATTCTAAAGGGGTGTACAGAATATCTATTTAACTATAAGGTAGATAATATAGCAGATGGGTTTACCATCCAAGTGATTTAAGGTGTACGAAATATTTATCTAGCATATAGCAGGATTACCATCCACGTGATTTTCGCATGACTAAACTATACATAAGTGTTCTATTACGTTACGTTACGTTAACGCGTAGAATACCGATTTTCGGTGTATATGGCAGTGGCTAAAGCTCTTTCAGATTAGCGAGCTTACGTAGTCCCTTCATGCTCCTGCACGCAGGACTTCGCGCCGCCCATTTAGTCGAAGCAGTTGCTTCAAACACGCGGGTCCTGCGTACATAACTGTGAATGGACTGCCGACTGCATCGTCATATACCTTCTATCTGCTACTGATATATTACACCTGATACGTGAGATCGCCGTCAATATACCTAATTAATCTCTATATATAAAAATGTATCGCTGAATGTGTTGCTGATCGCAAACCTCGAGAACAGCTGAACCGATTTCGCTAATTCTTTTTTATAATATTTCTTGAAGTACGAGGATGGTTCTTACGGAGAGAATTTTTTAAAAATCGCCTGAAAAATAATCGACTGTTGTCTAACAGACAGACCAGACCAGAAAATATAAAAAGCTTGTTCGGGGGGCTCCACTACTATATGGTCTATGGTCACTGAGTACATGATCTTGATTATTATATTAGTTCCAAGGGTGATCCGCAATATGGCGAGGTTTTTTATTTTTCTGGACAGGTTTTACATACATTTAATCAGCATGGTAATAAATGAAGTTAAATGGTGGAAGTATGACTAAGTTCGATATGTCTGCGCGAGTCCTTAGAAGAACCTGCAATACTATGTAAAACGATAAGCTAATCCCTTTATCTGTACAAGTTATTACATTAGTGGGGACTGGGGATTGCATTTGCGCAAGTAGAGTAGAGCTGAGAGCAGTAAGGTAGAAGCGCCATGGCCGCCACTACAATTCAAAGTGAGCTTGTTACCTACGACCTTTAAAACTGACGATAGCTTTTACAGCGGGAATGTTGTTAAAATGTTGTTGGGAATTAGATGCATCGATAATTTTGATATATTTCGAAATTTAGGAGATTTTTAAAGTTACACATTTTACAGAGCAACTGCGAGTTTATTAATATTCCACGAATTCAACTATATATCGTTACTTTTAAACAACTATGAAATAAACATATTTGTCATCAGTAATAGTTAGTATTAGCGTGTAGGAGTTAAACTTTGTTGAGTAATTATTTCGGAGAATGGATTATGCGAACTAAGTAGGTAGCTACTGCTGATATTGTATAGGTATTAGGTACTAACAAATAAGTTGAACAAAACACAAAATTATCATCGTCACACACAGCTACACAGAAATACTATTTTTGACTTTCAATGTAATCTTAAGATTTCGGAAATCAAATGGTTGCCCTAAACTTAAAAACCTTAGTCTACAGGGACAAAGTTGCGTGCATCAGCTCAAACCTCTTTCCAAATAATTAAGTTTTCATAACCAACGGGTACAACGGAGCCCTATTAATGCCACACTACTGTCTGTCTGTCTGTCGGTCTCTAGCTCGTAGACGAAATGAGTTACAAACCTGAAGTTTTGGTATTTGGAGTAGAAGAACATTAACACTAAACCAAATATTAAATTAGAAATTCAATGAAATTATTTCTCAACCATTAAAACAATTTTTTACCTAGCATGTAGTATCATTGTCCAGAATTTATTAGTAGAGTACGAATAATTTTTTTATTCTGATTATCTTAAAAAACCGGCCAAGTGGGAATCAGGCTCGCGCAATGAGGTTTCCGTACTACAGTCGTATTTTTTCGACATTTTGCACGATAATTCAAAAACTATGATGCATAAAAATAAATAAAAATCTGTTTTAGAATGTACAGGTGAAGACCTTTCATATGATATAGTCACTCACTTCGAAAGTTGAAAATACTAATTATTAGTTCATGACCACAATTTTTTTTGTGATCTAACCCTAAATTCACGGTTTTCAGATTTTTCCTTAAATGTCAGCTATAAGATCTACCTACCTGCCAAATATCATGATTCTAGGTCAACGGGAAGTACCCTGTAGGTTTCTTGACAGACAGACAGACAGACAGACAGATAGACAGACAGACAGACAGACAGACAGACAGACAGACAGACAGATCCTATAAGGGTTCCGTTTTTCCTTGTGAGGTACGGAACCCTAAAAATAAGGAAATGGTTTTTATTTCTTTAGTAAGTCAGTCAGTTGTTAGGTCTAGACCATTTTTGTGACGGGGTCTATCTCAAAAACTAAACTACTTAGGAATATGAAGTAAAAGTATATTATTTACCATATACTGTATTTATATGACAAATACTTAAAACAACAATTCATGAAGTAGATTGTAAGATATTATCAAAACAAACGAGCATTTTGTAGGGTTTCCTTTCACGTTTTGTTAAGCTGTCTATCTCGGAATCGAAAAATATCTTACACCCAAAATATGTTGTTCATAATTATGTACGGAACCCTAAAATAACAAGGTTCGACTCGCACTTGGCCGGTTTTTATTTATACACATAGTAAGAGTTAACCATAAATTCCCAATTGTGATTTTATTTTAATTATATGATTCAGATAAATAAATAGTCGTTATAAACTTGCAACGCTTATATTTTATTTAATAAGTTATACCTCTACCGAGAATTGCTCATTTTAGCTAAGCACATACCTAAGTCATTTACCAATACAAACAATAATTAGATGAATGATAGGCGCGTGTTGATGGCAATTCGTGCATCGCTGCGAATGATACTAATTGAATCTCATCATCGATATCGATAATTGACGCATGCTTAATAAATTGCATCACTAGTGTGAAAGAGCATTCTGTGGAGGCGGAGGCAGGAGGCAGGAGTCGGTACTCGGTCGTCAGTAGTCAGTCGTCAGTAGTCACACTCGGAACTGGCCTAGCGGAGTGCTACCGACTGCGCGTTTGCATTCCGCTGATACTTACAGCACGCCAGTCAGTGCATGACACTCGTAACTCGCGGTTGTTTGCGCATAAGCGCGGTCATGTCGCGATTTCCAGTCTTTCTCGCGCTTTGCGCAATTTGTGCTTTCGCTACCGCCGAAAATGAAGATGTCTGCGACAAAAGTTATTGTATGTGCATACCGGCTAAACACCCTTCTCAGATCACCGTCAACTGCAGCGTCCCTAAGGACCAGGTAGGTGCCAAGTTCGATTCTGAACAAACTGCATAACTATCACACATTATACCTACTTTATAGGTTCTTTCATTAATTTTTAATCCATATTTCGAATTTGTGTTAAAAGTTTTTATAATGAAACAGAATGATAATTTACTTAAATCATCACCTACTGACTTTTAATGCAACGACGTTGCCGTAACTATTTTCATTATTTTAATTTGGGTTAAATTTCTTTAATGCCTATCTAGTAGAGAAGAGATGTAGAATTTACAGAGTGCTTATTGTACTTATAATGTATATTTATAAGCTGTTCAAATATTTTGGAAAGACCAACAAGATTAGGACCGGTCTTTGTTACACCGACTTAAATTACTTAATACTTAGGTAGGTCTGTACAATATGGTTGGTGCTTATTACTGTTTACAAATAAGACTAAAGCTACTTGATCTCATCAATTTTATCTAATACACATCAACATACAAAAATTTAACCATCTATACATTATATTAAAAAGTTTTGAAAGGAAAGTGATAGTCTACAATAAAGCTCACTAAAAATCATCATCGTCATCACCATCATCATTGCATGCTCTCTTCGAAACAAAGTTTGGCAGTCATCATACGAAAAGCTTCTCTATCTAAATATAATTAAAATATTCTTACATTCTTACCGAACAAAAGTTTAATGTTATACCTATATAATCAAACATACCTAGTTTAGAATTCCAAGCGTTGTTTGATTACATAATAATATAAAGAATAACCGACTATTAGTACGAGTCTATACCTACTTTGAAAAAATAAATAAAAGCTTTTATCCAAGTTATGATTAAAACGTCAGGATCAGTACATAAAAATAAACAAAGCGAAACTACCTGACGTCGATCCCTTATTATGTGTGAGCTCAGCGAAGAAGCTTATAAAGAGGCCGTAATTTCCTCCTGCGAGCGACAGTTCACGAACCCGACACCGAGTCCAACAAGTGGCCGGCCGCCGGCGGGACACAAGCAAGCGTGCACGCCGACATGCGTACGTTGCGTCTCCACACGACTCCTGCCTGTCAACTCCCGGTCCGGCACACATGCATCCGACTACATCTTACGAGAAGTTGAACAGCTGTCTGATGCTCCTAATTCTTACTTGTGGCTTTTAATTAACAACTGCCGAGAGCCGCTGAGTGTGTCTAGAATGTAGATGTTACCTGAGCGAATTTTACAAGTTGGGGACATTAGACATAAGTACATTTAAACGTTTGCGGGACTGGAACAATGTCATCGTTTTCTGTATGAAACTTATCAGAAAGAATGGCAAGATCTATTTTGATATGTACAAAATCTAATTTAGAATCACTGTCTATTGTTATTACAAACTATAATTTTAAGGATTTTTACAATCAATCTCTCCCACTATATCAAATATCGGACGAATTCAAAGTTTAATAACTAAAATCATTGAAGTACCTACAAAATGCTAAAAATGCTTAATTCTGCAGTTAACTTTATTTAAAAAATAATAATTATAAAGCTACTTGAAATGTGTAGATACGAAATCATTAGCTCAAGTTAATGGACTGATTAGAAAATTAACTGTACAAAGTTAAATTACCTAACGAGTTACGCAGATACCTACCTACTTGAAATTAAAATAGGTTTCCAAATAATCATCTTTTTTTTAACTATCTCATTACGAACGTCAATTACCTACTGTGCCATTTAATGAATTGGAATCATTGTCTTTCGCATTAGTGGAAATTTGAAGCCTTTGTAAGAATTTTTTTCGAACTTGAATCAAGCACAGCTTTGTTAACGAATTTATTAATGTACTACATTCACCGGCAGGTCAAAACTATTTGCCCCAAATATTCTATTGCTGTCTGGTACTAGGTTGTCCTGCTCGCACAGTTCGTTAGAAAGGAACAGCACGAGTCGTTATACGGACGGCTTTGAATAGAGCGCAAGCTATTTGCAGCGCCAGCGCACTCGCGAAATTGACTATTTTCTTTGCCTCTCCTTGTATGTTTTAAATATTATAAGGTCGGGGAAAAAGTTTCCTCGTATTCCAATTGCAAATTCACAAAACTATTTTCAAAATTTAATTATGATTATACTATTCAATGACTAAAAAAAGCAATGCGACAAACCAAGCGATGGATAGAGCTTACATGTGAGCGGTGACAACAAACCTTCGGAGTTCAGGTAACGTCGGTCGAGTTGATGTAAAGTACAGTGGTAACAGCAGAATTACAACAAATACAATTATCAGTTTGTTTTGACTATCTTGTGGATAGAGACTGTGCTGTGCATGATTACTTTGGAATTGTGCCCTAAAATCGCAACTAGTTTTGTAAAAGTTTTCTTTTGATGTTAACCTTAAGCTAATGAAGGCGAAACGGGTAGAAATACAAGGCAACAAAAGTCATAAACATGGTTTGATGGATGCATAACATTTCCCAGTAAAACTCTCTCATTTTTAGGGTTTCGTACCTCAAAAGGAAAAACGGAACCCTTATAGGATCACTTTGGTGTCTGTCTGTCTGTCTGTCGGTCTGTCAAGAAATCTACAGGGTACTTCCCGTTGACCTAGAATCATGAAATTTAGCAGGTAGGTAGATCTTATAGCTGACATTCGGGGAAAAATCTGAAAACCGTGAATTTTGTGGTTACAACACACAAAAATAAAATTGTGGTCACGAACTAATAATTAGTATTTTCAATTTTCGAAGTAAGAAGTGGGCTATCATATGAAAGGTCTTCACCTGTGCATTCTAAACCAATTTTTTATTTATTTTTATGCTTTATAGTTTTTGAATGATCGTGCAAAATGTCGAAAAAATACGACTGTAGTACGAAACCCTCGTTGCGCGAGCCTGAATCGCTCTTGGCCGGTTTTTTTAAGGCCCCATCTTTTTTGTTATTAACTCAGACCGAATGCCAACACTCATATTCACGGACTCGAAAACAGGATAAATGTACGGAAATTCATTTCTTTAAATATTTACTAGGCAATTATTTTGAAGAGCATCCTAGCAGATTCACTTGTGAATCGAACGCTTTATGTAAAAGTTTATTAGAATAAAAAAGACTCTTCTATTCCATTGAAAACTTTTTATCATATCAAAAGCAGCCAGATTCAAAAAGCACCTGCAAAAAAAAATATATACGAACAGACTTTTCGGAGTTATAATTATTAAGACTTTACAAAGCATAAATGCGTACTTATTTTGAGAAGATAATAAGCGTGTAAAGGACAATTATTGGCTATTTTATTATTTTAACTAAAAGTTAATTCATAAGAAGTTATATTTACATAATAAAACAAAAATAATATCAAGAAAACAAGTGATTTGTCTCGTACTACAAGATTTAATACAGTGCCTACGGTTCATACTAAACTAATACATACTAGGTAATCTCGAACACATTTTAGTGACAGTATAAGTAGGTACGCGTCAACGACCGTTTCCGAGTGATGCGCACTCAGCGTGTTCATTTGTGCAATCAGCACTACAATACATATATCTGGATACCTATAATTTTATGTAATCATGGTATAATGCATAAAAAATGACTTTTCACACACCATTTTAACTTTTTGTGTCAAATTTCATGTCAAAGATTAAAGGTGAAACATACTTTTGACATGACAGTTGACCCAAAGAGTTAAAATGGCGCATGAAAGTCATTTTGTACGGACTATATGCAGTTTTTATCAGTGACTACAAGCCGACGCTTGACGGCGATCTTACTGATGAAGATGTAATTTTAAATGGGGCCACAGTTGACTCTAACAAGAAACAAACCCAGACCTCCCACTTACAAGGTCACCGACTTAAAACTTTTTCAACGTATACTGGTGTAAAGATTTAGATTTAAATGGTGCCCTTGTAATGAGGAGCTAGTAGGTACATTGTCAAACAGCGCAGCAGTGATAAGTGATAATTTAATCTATAAATAGGTATCGGAATCAGAGGCTCGTTAAATTAATTAGGCTACTTCTACGAAACATAAATGGTATAGGTACGTTGTAATCCATTACGCCCACATCTAAGTTTTAACCCGAAGAACCCAGAGACTCTTACCTGATCCACTATCCACCTACTGGTAATTTTCTCCCATAATAATAATAATCAATTAGTGTAAGGAATATGATATTCACTACTGATCCTGGAGCTATCGATCATACTTATTTATATTATTGTAAAATCCATAGTCGTTGCTAAACTGAAATATAAAACATCCGCATGTGTCAAGTTATCATTGTAATTCGATTGATCGTTTATGGATTATCTTTTATTGATTCAAAATGCGTGAATCGTTCACGAGCGGTCGGTTTGATTTACGCCTCTGTGGCACACAAACAAAGCCGGAAACTAATTGTCTTTGTAATATATCCCTGAGTCCCGGCAGTCTATTGTCTAGCAAATTGCAGAGCATCATCTGTGTACAATGTTCACGGATGCATTGAGTAGTACTGAAGTGACGAGTGTGCAAAGATGAACTTTGTTGGAAACCTGTGTAGTATAACCGATTTGATAATAATTAACTATGGAGATCTGCTTTATATCGATATGAAGCAGACAGCGGGGTCACTATGGACAAGAGAAGCACAAAACAGACTCATATGGAAAAACCTGGAGGAGGCCAGACGCTGATCGGAAAGTAACTAAAGTGCGAGTAAATTATGTAATTGTTAAATGTAAATTCAGCAACAAAGGCTTTATGTATTTATTTAACTAAGGAGATAGAAGTTTCAAGAAGTTAGCCTTTTGGACTCAGCAAGAGTTCGTCACTGGTTTACAAGTTTTACAAATATTCCGTTGAAGCTTAGAGCTCGCTTATATGAAGTTACTAACGGTTGCCCGCAACTTCATCCTGGTACAATTTGTTCCTGAAATGTAGTACTATTATGCATAAAATAAATAAAAATCTGTTTCGGAATGTACAGGTAAAGCCCTTTCATATGATACCACACTTGGTATATTAATCTTACTTTGAAAGTTAAAAATACTTATTACTATTGTTCATGAAACCATTAATTTTTTTGTGACGGTTTTCGGATTTTTCCCCTTACGTGTGCTAAAAGACCTACATACCCGCCAAATGGCATGATTTTAGGTCAACGGGAAGTACCCTACAGGTTTCAGACATACAGACAGCCAACGAAGTGATCCTATAAGGGCTCCTTTTTTCCTTTTGAGGTACGGAACCCTAAAAATATAATAATAAGCATCGTGCATCGCACTCGTATGCAGCGGATTGGCCGTGCGGGCGGGAGCAACGAACAAACCATAAAAAAACCGTAATGAGAGATCACTTCCTGCGGCCGTAGCGAACCAACGCAACTGCGATACCTTAATATACGACCTAAATAACGGTCATAATTTAACGATAACTATGAATTTAGAAAATTTGCTTGAATTTATTATTTAATAGCTGATGCCCGCGACTTCGTTCGCGTGGATTTAGATTTTCGATAATGTAGAAACTCTTTGATTTTCCGGGATAAAAAGTAGCCTATGTCGCTCTTCAGGTCTTGGAGAGTGACATAGGCTACTTTTTATATACCCATGCAAAAATCACGGCGATTCGTTGCTCCGTTGCGACGTGATTGAAAGACAAACCAACAAACCAATAAACAAACAAACTGACACACTTTCGCAATTATACTATGGATAGTGTTATGGGTAGTGATTTTCTTAAATCACAAACTAACTTATGTTCGCGACTTCGTCCGCGTGGACTACACAAATTTCAAACCCCTATTTCACCCCCTTAGGGGTTGAATTTTCAAAAATAATTTCATAGCGGGTGCCTACGTCATAATAGCTATGTGCATGCCAAATTTCAGCCTCATTTGTCCAGTAGTTTGAGCAATGCGTTGATAGCTCAGTCAGTCAGTTAGTAAGTCAGTCAGTCACCGTTTTCTTTTATATATTTTAATATAGATAAGTATTTGTAACAAGCGTGAACCTAAAGTTAGTATTTGTATTATTTTATATTTTGTGCTGAAAGTGAAAAAGCTACTACCAGAAATTATTAGGACTTTAATTAATCTTCCTTCTTCAAGGAAGAGTAAAAAACTTTGGTTAAAATTCAAAACTACGAAAAAGAAGACTTATTTTCTTCTGATTTGCTTAAGGAATGAATGATATTGTAGTTTCACTTTAATTATACAATTTTGATAAAAACCACGACTTTAGACTCAATTCAGCAGAGTTTGGGACAGTTTTGCTTGAAAATGAGTTCAAATTAGCATTCAGTGATCGAAATCATGGACTTTGGACCCAATTTGAGTACAGTTTTAGGCCCTTTTGCTTGGATATTAGTTCAGATGTGTATTCAATGGGTGAAAAATATCCGTATTAAAAACAAGAAGTATTTTGGTCAGAATAATTGTACTTAGACCATTTTGTTTGCCATTTCACTCTTTTATCATAACAATGATTATGATGGTTAATTTTGTTTGTCCGTAATACGATTACGTTATCAGGATTATATAAATCGAAAATCGAAATACTATCAGCATAATACTCGAGAAAGATAATGTGTATCCCTCCCTGTTCAAATGCTCATGTGTCATTCAGTGACAGCTTCTGCAACTTCCTCCACGCCTTCGTAGGTATAATGCCCGGCAAACAACTTGGACCTGAAACAGCGTAGAGGGAGAAAGTTGGCGAATCCTGGAAGCGAAAGGCGACCTATCAACCAATACCGTGCACTTGCGCCGATTGATCAACCAATCGCGTGCACCCGCCATTTGCCAGCCAATCGCGTCAATACTCAAGTTGTTTGCAGGGCATTGTACTAACATTATTATATATTATTAGATTAGATGATGCCTGTTTACACTTACACTTACACGTGTTTATGTTTTTTTTAAACCCCGTAAGAATTTTTATAAAAAAATATCCTATATCTGTCTCCGGGATGCAAGCTTTTATAAAAATCGGGAATTCTACAAGAACTCTTTGATTTTATGGCATATAAGCTAACTCTGTACCCACCCAGATCGGACAAACGAGACGCTAGCATGCAGACACACTTTCGCATTTATAATATTAGTATAGATTTTATGAGTGGAGATAGCAGGAGATATCAAATGGTGCCTGTTAGCATTTAAAAGGGTAAAATGATCAGCTTTTGAGAGTGTGAATGTTAAACGGAGTGTCACATATTGTATGGATCTGATGATTACGTCAGAACTTTCTCCCTCATTTTTGAGACTCGTGTTGCTTTCTTATTGCTGTACTTAGTACAATACGAATATATTTTAATCATATTACTGATGAGGGCAGTAAAATTCTAGTGTTAGGTACGAGTATGCTTAGACGTTGGTTTAGATCGTCAACTGCGCTTTAGAGGATCGTTAACTTTTACCGGAAAATAAAAAGATTTTTCTCATAATATAACTAAAGCTGTTACGTAAGTCACCACGGGGATATATGTCAAAACAAATATAAATTATCGATAGTTATTGATATGGCAATTAAAACTACAGTCCTTACAAAACGAGAACTCACGCGCCCTTTTTGTTCTTTGTTTAACTGTCTATAAGGACTAAATTCGTACTTTTGACATGACAGAAAAAGTTAAAATGGCGCGTGAGAAGTTAAAATTTATGCATTTGTATTTAATTTATTCATGTAGACTGTTGCGATCAATGTTCATTAAACAAGTTTTTTACATCCAATTTATCGTTTTTGCGTACCTATTTGCTTAGCGATTCGAACTCAAAACCTGTTACGAAACATTAATTTAATTTTCAAGTAATTGAATTCATCGCCAGATTATATATGCATGATACTTCTGACACATTTCAATGTCTAATAATACAGCTACAAATTATATAAGATATCACATGGACCATATTTTGTATTCATATGATAGAATCGTAGAAAAGTTTTAGACAAATTGGCCAGTATATTTTGATGATTTAAAAATCTAAATAATAAAATTTTAAATAAAGCGTGCCGTAGCTTAGTGATCAGAGCGTCGATCGCGATCTCAGGAGACGCGGGGTCGATTCCTGCCGGTCCGCAATTATTGATATGTATTTAAATATATTTAGAAATTTACTTGAAGTGTAGGTAAAACAGTATACAAAATTATAAAAATATAAACAACATATCCATACTAATATTACAAATGTAAGTTAGTCTAACATAATTGTAGACTAAATACGTTAGAAGAACGAAGTTTTATGTTGAGCCTGTGTCAAGGCAGGTTATTATAATCAAGCATTGCGAGTGAGACACTTGTCCTCAGCAATTAGCTCACACACGGTGAGCTATTGTCTCGTTACAGACCAGCATCATTTAGAATATGTATGCATGTGGGACGCCGCAATTGCGCTGCCAGCACTCGAGTTACGCGTGCCTCACAACTAGGCGGCAATGGCTCATTTATACCTAATCATTCCAAAACAACCACGATAATAATTCTAAATATAAGCGACATTAACTAGATAAATACAATCATCTGAATTTAATGCATTGAACTCTACTAATACCTACTGGACCTGCGACTGATACAGTATTTGCCTCGGTGGGGCGCTTCGAATTAGCCTAAAAAAATAACTGTCATTATGGAACACCTCCTCCAACGTATTTATTGAAAACAGGATTGCAATAAACTATAAGTTAAATTAATATATGCTATATTAATGCAAAATTTTACTCCATTGGGTGTAATATCTGTATAAATAAATATAAAGTCCTGACTGCCGGACAGCCTAAACTGCTGGTCCAAGATACATGAAATTTGGAAAGTGAAATTTAGTAAAAAGTAGGTATCCACTAAGAAAGGATTTTTCGAAATTCCACCCCTAAGTGGGTTAAATGTGGGTTTGACATTTATGTAGTCCACGCGGACGAAGTCACCAGCATAAACTAGTCAATGTATAGGATTCGATCACGCCCATGTATTGTTTCAATTGAATTATGTCCCAGCTTAAGAAAATCTCCGGGCATTGTATGCGCCGATTCTTCCGTAACCATTTTCAAATGTGGCATTTATGGCAAATCAGATCAAGGTTCTGTAGTACTTAACTGTATTTCAGATGTAGGTTGAAATTGTTGCCAAATGTAAGTCCGAAGATACTACACAGTTATAAAACGGGTTTATAAACAGGTTATATTTCCTAAGAGCATTATAGTTATCCTATAAATGGTAATCACTATAAGCTAACCTGATTCCTAATTTTACATACATTTAATTGAAAATTTTATAAAATTCGTAATGAAAATAAAATTGCGAAATCTTGTACAATCAATGATAAATTGGCTTCGGAATTACAAGAAACAGAGGCGACAAGAGCAGGTAGGTATATCGTGATTATCAGTTGTTCCATAAAAGGCCAACACAGCTCGAACGTTATTGCAAAACGTAACTTCTCAAACCCGATTCTGACTCAGAAAATAATACGCAACTCAATACACATGAACTTAAAACTTCTCATATAAAGAGAACATATTATTTGACTTAAGTTAATTTTCCTTGAGGATTATAATGTTTGCTCGCAGAAAACCTGTTCGGTGAAGATTGCGCAAAGCGGGCATTTGTACATAATAGGTTGAGTACTAGAACATAAAGGATTATAATAGGCGTGCGATAAAATATAATCCTACCTATATTAAAAGAAAGCTCTAAATAGTCGGGTGAACGATTTGGGTCTGCGTGAGTCTATTTTTATTCTGGATCACATACGAAAGCGGACGTGTCAATAGATTCTATTCTTTTTGTAGTTCATATAAGTGTTTCTTTTTCCAAAAATAATCAGAAAATGTTACAGTGAATATATTACATAAGATGTAATCTCGTATTCAAGCATTTTTAACACTAACAAGGTACTTCAAGCTTATTAAATATTAATGAGTCCGTGTATGATATAAATATCTGTGGCAATGCTTATAAATTTGAACGCTTCGATAACAAATATAGAGCGCAAATAAGAAAGGAGTATTTATCAGGAGTAACAAAATAAACTGATAGCACACAAGCTGAAGCGAGTAATTGTGTTTCTTTTGTCACAGTGGCTAGTGGTTTGAATAAACAATAGATGAAAGTGGTTGGAATACACTCTCACTTTTTGGGTTCATGTTTTCAAATATAAAGACAAACCAGTAAGCGAGTAGATGTTCTATTGATATGTTCCACTTTTTCCAGTGCGGGCTTAATTTAATCAATAGCCCGTATGCGATGATCTCCCTTAAGTTTTGTTAGTAACTATGAGAATGCAAATCAATTGAATATTAACACACCAAAATAATTTAAACGCTACTTTCATAAAACTATGTATCTTAAAATTTGTCTTTGATGAATCTATTATGAATAATAATATTTAGCAAAATTGGAAGTATAGCCAAAGTGAACTAATTTTGCACGCAAGTAGGTTAGACATACGATTGCTATATTTGTTTACCTACTCATTTTTAGCAAAATAAAGACAATATTAAACTGTGGTAATAAACAAATAAACGCATTTTACGTTGCTGATAACAAAACATCTAATAATATGCGCTTAGATATAACGTTAGTCATTCCTTTAACAAAAACATTAGCGATAACCGAGCAAACTCAGACACGTACTCATTATGAAGTAGTTTGATGAGTAATAGGTACTTATAACATTACTCAAAGAAAAGCAACATAATTAAGCTTTATACAACAGAGAGCGGAACAAAATATTTAGCCACAGCATCTGTATTATCAGTTGACGATATTAAAGACTAAATACATAAATTACACTTCAGAGTTCAAATATTTAAGATTATACTTAAAAGTAATATTTTAGAGAATTCAATTGATTTGGTGTTTTTGTTTGTTTTAGGAACTTAACCTCTTCGAGGATGACATCCCGACTAACACAGATACTCTGATTATATCTGATGCTCAGGCTGTCACAATAGAAGAGAGCGCGCTAAATAAACTAAGGGACATCCGATATATTCATCTTACTCGCAACGACTTGGTCACAATGAAAAGCTTGGCAGCCGTAAATCTAAACATCGTTAACCTTTACTTGGACATCGATAGGTGTGGGACTGTGGATATTGAACCAAAGGCCTTTAACAAAATTAAAGGTAATTTTTTTAATAATACATACTTATAAGTTCAATGTATTTCCCAGTGGTAGTCAAAAATTAACAGATTTCCGGATTTTTTTTATATAATCAACAAAATTATAGTAATTATTGTCATCGAGAGTTATTTTATGACTACTTCTCGGGAAAAGTCTTTAAAGCTAGCGAATGACCTGTATTATTTGAACGTAATGTAATATCTCACAAAGTGGGCGCTTGTTCCTTTAGTCATTAGTCAGTAGAGCGAGCCAAGCCGCTCGTCGCGAGCTACCATTTAAGCGAAGCGGAGCGGAGATGTGATCAGTCAGTAAGAATCTGATTGGTCTACTAAACACACCTCCACCTTTGCTTTGGTTAATACTTATACTTAGCCAAGTTTTTAGCAAACGTCGTAACGATGAGACGTACCACGATCTTTGTGAATGTAACATTATGATGCATATTTTAGACATTAATATCACATGTTTTTCATTGCGAATTCAATAGAGATTTGAGTGTAAGTTTTTTAGTCAGTATACCTACTCTTTACTGGAAATATGCTTTTGTCTGTATGGTATTTATAAATCACCTGTACATATCGACAGGTTAACTTCGACGGGATTTCGACTGAACTCAACTAATTCACGCTCATATTTCTGACAATATGATTGGTAGGTTTAACAGTTTGACCCTGATATTGTGTTGCTGCCTGTGCGTGATCGCTTTGCGAAGGTAGTCTTTGAAAAAGCTTGTCAATGCAATCATGTTCAAATAACTAATAGCACATAATATGCTTGAATAGAGATATGCACAGTCATAATAAATTAGACCGTATGAGTTTTAAATTAGTATGCTTACTGAGCGCCCTATGGTTTTACCGTGCAATATAATCTATAAGAATCTACAGAAGCTAGTCATTTTCATATTGCCGACTTCCTTACCTACAGGAACTCACGTGACTTGCATGCGTTACGACTTACTAAATAATATTTCGAAAATCATTAATATTGGCAACTAGTCATTAAGCTATGCGAATTACTTCCTATTACATAACAATCATATATTTTGATATTTGAATACATGTATTTTTATTTTACCTATCGGAGTATGTAAAAAGTGTTATGAATTACAAAAAATGCAACAAAATATTGAAAAGTTAGAAAGCTTTATCGTTTAGATTGACGTCGCGCGTCGTATCAAGTATACTTCTGCCTACTTACCTACTAGATAATATTATGTATTTCGAAATCCAGTGATGATTGCAACCAGCCAATAGCCAATGCAAATCACTGTATGTTACATACGGAACATAGTATATTTTAGATGTTTGAACATCTTTATTTTTACCTATTTAAATATGTAAAATGTTGGGTTTTGAATTTTTTTTTTAAAATTCAGACAGTGAACTTGACCATATTAAAATTAAATTATATACATTTTACTAGATTTCTACTAAAATATAAATTAAACTAATAAAATAATAATTCAATTCAATTCAATTCAACATCCTTTATTGCATTTATTTTACCTTTAATTTTACATAAATTATTATTTACAAAGCTTGGAAAGAGTCATATAGCAACAAAATATTGAAAAGTAAGAGGGCTATAGTTTGGATTGACGTCTTGCGTCGTATCAAGTAGTGTTTGACTTTGAAACTTACAACCGCATGGTCTGCGGGGATTACAAGGTATAGAGGGATATATTGAACACTGGTAAAGCGTAGAGCAAGGCAGCAGCAACTGTAGTGCTAACCGGTTTAAAGTTAGTGGCACCGTTCGCGTTGTTACCGGATGAGGACGATTATCGAGTTGTTTCTTTATTTTTACTTTTAATACTGAGATTTCACCTTTGAAATTATAAGCAAAGTGTTAAAATATCTTCATTTTTTATATTAAAGTTGTATTAATATCATGATTTTAAACCAAATAATTAAATCGGGTTATTCCGGGGAAATATATAAAAAAAACCAGTCCTACGTACGTCACCTACATATTTTTATACAAATAAGTGGTCCTGAAATACACAGATCAGTTAATAACGAGTAAATTTAAGGCAAGGCATAAGAGAGATTCAGTCGTCTGAGAGACTGCGGACCAGTCCGAGCGGTTTTATAGTATCTAGCACATAGACTGCCTTGCCGGAAAGAATGACCTATTTAAACACAAGATTCCAAAGACATTTAAATGTTTGTAACCTTGTTGTATGCATGAGTGTACACTGTACAGCTATAAAAAATAAACCTATACAAAATACGTACCTACGATAATAACTGCCATAATGTTGCGTAATAACTTGGTTCCATCTAGCCTTATTGTGTACAAACATATTATATATTATAATCACAAAACATTAGCAGATGCATTTGACGATTCAAAAGTACCTACCTACTTGTAAAAGTTTAATTGAATAAAAAATATTTTGATTTGATTTGATTAGATTTATGATATATTTATGACTAACAAAGCGGTAATAGCCTAGTGGTGATGACGTTGGCCTTATTCGGGGTTCGGTTCCGGGCAAGTACTTCTAACGTGTTAAACAAATATAAATATTATCCCTTACTTTAACGGCGAAGGAAAACATCGTGAGGACATCTGTGTGCCTGACAGTTCTCAAAAGATATGTGAAGATCATCTGCAGTAGGCCAGCCTAAGGGACTGCAGTAAAAACCTTTTTCCGAGACAATCCAAGAGATCTGCGCTCGGTGGTGAGCCGACGATGGGTTGAGAAAATGGTGATAATAACTATTATGTACGCTACTTAAAAATAAATATGAAATAAATCAGAATCTAAACTAATCTTATCATTAAATAATATAGTCATCAATCAAATGTCACTTAACTAGATTTAATCACTGATTAAAAAGTTTTATGTGACAGACATTAACAAATCGTTTCTTAATCCCACGTTAAACCCGAATCATTTAATTTTATTAGTCGTATCATCATATGTAGAAAATTTTAATTTATTATTAGAATAGATCACTTATTTTGAGAAAATAGCCCAAATTCCATGGAAAAAACTCAGCATAGCGTAAATAGAAAGAAGGTTACGAATTCAATTAGATTCTCCAAAATACGAATTTTATTTTGTACTAGCTGTTGCCTGCGGCTTTGTGGGCGTCCCGCGGAAACTGTCTTTTCCAAAAATTCTTTAATGCGAACCATGCCCTGACTATTACAAACACAACAAAAAATTATTGTTAATTCCCGCATTTATATAGCTTATAGTGATCATCAATCGTTTAAAGTTTTATGACAAACGTGATGCATCGTCCTCGCCTTGCCGCGTCTCTCCGAACATGTGGATCGAAGCTGTGCAGTGACGCACAATGAAAATACCATTGTACATTACTAACAAAAAACCTCTCACACATTAAATTACGCTTACTTTTCATTCCCATTCATGAAAAAATAGCTCTTGGACTTTGAGCAGAGCTTCTTTCGGAAATCTCTTAATTTTCGGTAGCGATTATTATTATTTACAAAAAATATTACTCTCTTGTACCTGCCTTGTTCAAAACAAATTTTCTTAACAACATTCCAAAAGCTTAGATAGATTAAAATGTTTTCTTCCCCTATTTTTTTGTATGATCAAACTTTTATACCTTTAACTTTCCCCTTTGTTTAACTTGTTTATAACGTTAATGTCGTGCAAATATGCATATTACATAATATTTACGGGATAGTGATCAAAATGTTTGGAAAACCTACAAATGCCTTATACATAGCTATAACATAGAAAACTTTAATGAAATTTAGCTTCAGCTGTCAATTACTGTTACAAAGCAAAGGCCTTTTATAGCCTCATTGGCACCTCTTAGTCAATTAGTACAATCAATTAGTACCGCTGAAGACGCTCAGTGGGCGGTATCTAAGTGTTGTTACTTGTAAAGTTGAAACTGAAAGAAACAAAAGCCTTAGTAATTGCACTCTCCGAAGCTGCGGAGTTTAATCATTTCATTTCAGACAATCCTTTCATTAACTCTATTCAAGTATTTAGTTTCAATAAAAACAAAAACAGTTAAATCTCGTTGCATTCACAATAATTGAGCGTTCTTTGCCTCAATTCGATTGATATAAACCTGTCTCCATTTATTAAAATAATCAGGAAAAGTACAACTACGTTCTAAAATCTAAATACTACAGAGATGCAGCTAAAAAGCGTCCCCACCTTCTATCAAAAAGAAATAATGGAACTGATGAATATTTCATGTACATTCATATCTTAAAATCCTAATTATTATTTCAAAAAGAGTGACTTAAAGACATATTTCATTCACGTACGTCTTTAATATATAAAAAAAAACAGGTTGGTTATAACTTATAAGGTTATACCTACATTATTAATAATTAATATTTTGTTGACAAAATGCATTATATATTTTTCCATTAAAGTGACACTGCAAATTGCAACCTAGCTTTGCCACTCTGGGTTCTAGCTATTTGATCCTTTACCGTACTGGGGCTGTACATTACCAACGTTATACAATATATTATATTATGTATATTACTAGCTGCCCCGGCTGTCCGCGAGATTTGCAATCAGCAACACATTCAGCGATTTGTTTTTATATATAGAGATTATCTGTCATTTCTGTAGTGACTAGAGCATTTTCTAGCCTGTACGAGGCACATATTATGTACGATGTCTTGCAGGATTTCAATAAATATCAATTTATTATTTTCAGTACTAAATACTGTACAGAATTTGATCCCACCAAATTTAAAACTGCCAATTCTAAAATCAGCATAAAAATTTACGAAAAACCTTTTACCTACAATATTAATAAAAGCTTACGATAAAAATGTTCCTAAGATTTTAGGATTGGATTTTAAGACATGAGTGGACTGATGATTTAGATAAGTAGTGTATGAAACTGCACAGGTCCGCGACAGGTTGAAATGGCAATCGGGGTATGAGGCTGCACACCCACACGTCACGAGTTAACGCGGGGGCTGTGCGGGTGTGCGATGCGTTCCCACCCCGATTGTTATTTCAACCTGTCGCGTACTATAGTTATTAAACACTCATGTCTTATTATTCAGTTCCTCGTCTGCGAATCGTATTTTAAACTCACATTTGTGTTTTAGGGGCTATCCCTATTATGCACAGGTCACACAAAAATACTATTACCTCTTTATACTTGTAACAATACCATGAATGTGGCGTCATTTTCATAACATTGCTATGATATCGATAGCGAAAAGCTGTACACCACTTATGTATGATATTGGCGACTTTATACAGGGTGGCCGGAGATGTGACGTCTAAAAGAAAAAATTGAATACCTTATATTAAGGGGTATCCAATAATATCCAATAGGCGCCATTTTTTAATTTTTTTTCAAGTCTTGAAGTTTTGTAACTAGTGGGCTCGAACAATAATTTTAAACTTTCGATAAAATTTTAGTCATGTTCCCTAATGCCTAGGTAAACCGTTATTTTTTAGGCAATAGGTGAACTTATGGTTACTAATTACCACGAAAAAAAAATGACCAAAAACGTTCTACAGAAAAAGAAAAAAAGAAAAACCACTGACAGATGAAAATTATGAAAAAAATCATTAAAAAATTCATATCTCCTAAACTATTCAAAATCGCTGAACATACATAGGGGTGATTTGGATACCCCTTTATATAAGGTATTCAATTTTTTCTTTTAGACGTCACATCTCCGGTCACCATGTATAAACGTTTTACGGGACATCACTATATTTAGCAGGTATATGGCACCATACGCGGTGAAGGGCGCTTGGTTTTATACCAGTAAGTGGTATCGCTACAGCGGTCACTATCCATTACGCACTTACTCGATTCCACTCATATGCATAGTTATAATTGAATGTCCACTATACCTATTTTATGTTAAAATAGCTTTATGGAGGCATAAAGTTTCATATAGTTAATTTATGTTATATGGTTTACTTTAAAGCCTATAATAATTATAGAGAACGTTCATAAATCTAATTGCGAATTATTTCAATATGAAACAAAAGGATAAAGTACCGTAGCTCAACTAACTAAGCTACTTATTAACTAAAATATTGCATCGCAACCATTAGGTCACCAAATTAAATATAATTAATTAAATATACTAAGTGATGCGCCTGCGACTTCATCCGCATGGATCTAGAGTATAGAAAAATAAATAGCCTATATCCATCCTCGGCAGGCAAGCCATTATCTGTACTGTACCAGTCAAAATCGGTTTAAACGGGAGGACCTTAGATGAATAGAAAAATTCATCTGAGGGGAGCACGGTGAAAAGCTAGTAGACAGACACACTTTCGCATTCGTAGGTATGGACTTATAACTATGAAGCTGAAGGCTGACATCTATTGAGCGTATTTTAATTTTGCTTAGACTGAACTTTCAGTTAAAACGAGACAGATTTATATTAGCGATATAACGCTGTTCGGTTTAATTCCTACATCTATGGGTCTTACAGCTGCACTCAGAGTCGCTTAATCTTTACTTAAGGCGTTTATTAGTATGGATAAGAAAAACCTTAAGTAATAAATACCTTAAGTAACGTTTCAGCGACTCTGAGTGCGGCTGTTAGTCTTAAGTCTGAGCAAAGACAAAACTTGCTCTATAGGTCTCAACCTGAGTCCTTCACCAAAGAGGTTTGAGTTGAGTTGAATCTAATTTTAATTAACTTGTTCCTTCAGAAGATAAATAGTGTCTTCATTTGAAATGATATTTATCTACTACATAATATATACTCAACAGAAACCTTTACAACGCGTTTAAAAATGTATGGTGGAATAGGTAACCGTGACGATTCACTACTATCTCAATGTAGAGAGCCAGTCACAACTTCTGGGCAAATAGTAGCCGTAGCAGGCGTTCAAATACAAATCGCTATCTAAAAATATACGCTTCCCCGACTCGGTATTCGTGTTTTACAGGATAATGACTCATGGTGCAGCCCGACCGTGCGTTGTACAAAAACGTGAATGTGTCGTAGACAATAGAGACGTGTGTATTATGTTAGCAGTACGGTTAAATAACACGTGTTAAGTTTTTAAGTTAAACAATGGTGCTACTTCGGTTAACACAATATCTTCGAATCGGTGTTCTGTCACACTGTTCCTGACTAACTGACTGATCTATCAACGCAAAGCTCAAACTACTGGACGGATCGGGCTAGAACTTGGCATGCAAATAGCTATTATAACGTAGACATCCGCTTAGAAAGGATTTTTGAAAGTTCAACCGCTAAGAAGTATGGAATTAGTGTTTCTTACCTTAGCATGTGGTGTATCATTGTTCACAACTTATTGAGTAAAGTACGAATGCTTTTCATATTTTTATTCTTAAAAAAATTAAGAAATGGATGACCGTCAAATTTGTCAGTATTAGACCATTTTTGTGACGGGTCTGTCTCAAAATCTAAACTAGTTAGGGATATGAAATTTCGGTACATTATGAACCATAATTTGCATTTGAAGAAGAGCAAGAAATACTGAAAACAACAACACATAAAGTAGTTTGTAAGCTTTGACCAAAACAGACAAACATATTTGGGTTTTCTTTCACCGAGCTCGAAAATGAAATATTTTATACATCCAAATATATTATGTTGTTTGTAATTATGTTTGGAATCCACAATCAGCGAGGCCCGACTCGCACTTGGCCGGTTTTTCTAAATGCTAACCATTTTGATTCAATTTTTTTTTAATGATTTCAGGGCCATTATCTGTAGCGATACGAGACGCAAAAATGGTAACTTTGGGAGCGGAAGCGTTCTCGTGGCTCCTATCTGTGGAAATCGAAAACGTTAACAATTTGAGACTGGGAACCGCCGCGTTCAAGCTGGACTCGACCGCAGCTAATGTAGGAGAGCATGGACCAGGGATGTCGGTCAGTAAACTTTATGTCTTACAGTGTTTGTGGTTAGTTGTCTACCAAAAGCGGCGGCGAGCGAATTTATAACGCTAAGCGATTGTAGAGGTCATGAACTCTCATCAAATAATCACTAACTTTTCTCTAATAATCTAATAACTTTTTTTTAAATAGTGACAAAAATACTTTTTTTTTCAGATTCGCCTAAAAAACATTGAAAATACAGAATTTCCGGATCAGGTGTTTGGATCATCGGCAGCTTTGATCTCTTTAGAACAAGTGGCTATTGGAACCGTGCACGCTGGAGCCTTCTCAGCCAATACCTATAATATTGTTATGGCAATCAATTGCACCTTTGTTCGGATTAGAGGCGAATCTTTTGCTTCTAAATCCCTCATAAACAATTTGCACCTTACGGGTTGCCGAGTTAAATATCTCGAATCTAAAGCAATTCAATCCGCTATCGTGAAATTTGATATGACGAAATGCAGGTTAGTTTTACAAAGGCTTGTAACTATTATCATAATCATAATCAACTCCATACGCCGTGATTTCGATCGTGTTGCAAGAATTGGTTTAGTTCGTCGTGATCGTTTTCACCATTTCTAGAATTAAAAGCTTTTGCTAAAGCTTTTTCAAGACTATTTTTTAATTTATGTTTATTATTTTATTTGCAATTATGTTTCTTTTATTTATTCCAGATTCGAAAAAATAGAAAGCGGCGCAATTAATGCCACCGTTGTTGCAGTCGTTATAGTTGACAGTGTTTTTCATATATTTAACGAGAGAGGCTTTGAACTGTCTTCATGGAATAAACTTCAAATGGAACGAAATTCGTTTGACGAGCTGGCGCCCAATGCCATCGTCGCTCCAGGTGGATCTATTCATGAATTACTGTTTGTGGATAATGAAATAGAAAAAATTAATCCAGGTAGCGTTGGATTTATTGGTCAAGCATATTCTACTAACGCATATAACGTAATTTATAAAAGTAATTATTTCGGACAGCCGTGCCATTGTAATTTAACATCTTGGTTAGCTAAAGGACTAAACACTAGTTCAGCAGAAATTTTCGAAAATGAAAGTTACTGTACTGTTGATGAGTTTTTTGCTCGCTGTTTTAATGTTCCTGAACAGAATATGATTTTCAAAAAATTTTACAACAATGTGTGCAAAGACAATTTGAGTATTCAATGTGAAACATATAAAAGCAAAGGACTAGGTGCAACAACTGAAATAAAAAATCCAAGGTTCCCTCATAAGAAAGAAGACGACGAAGGAATAAGTGATAGAGATAAGAAGGTTATTGGTATAGTTATAGTAGCAGTTTTAGGATGCGTAATCATTGTAATGTTCATAAGTTTTATTAGATGGATGAGACACAGAGGTTACTGTGTTAACATAAAGAATTTTATATCTTCACATTCCTCTTGTGGCACCATTTGCGACCGACTGTGTATTTCCAGAGCTAACAACGGACTAGATAATGCTAGGTCTATTTCGCAATTATCTGTCAACGAATACTCAGAACGACATCGCTTGAATGAGCCCCGTGTTCAAGACATTATCCAGGAAACTGCTATACCCAACGCCTATAATGAAGACATCGTAGCGATGGAAAATAAAACAACCCAGACTTTGCCGGAAGAACTTACCAAAGAGTTGTTAGAAAATTTGAAAGAAAAGCTTGAGGACCCAGAAAATTACGTTGAGGCTCGCGAAATGATAGAACATTTGTATGAACTTATTAAAGTAGAAGAAAACTGTAACAATAACTCTCCAACACTGCTTTGCGTTGAAGAAAATATTTATGAGTTGCCTTTTCAAAATACAACTCCAAGAATTGGAAAGAATAAAAAGAAAATGATAAGCGTTGGGACCCGAACTCCATCTCTCGATAAATTGATGCCGTTATCGCCTTATAACAGGCAAACTGCACTAGCTCATGAATACTTTGAACCTAAAGATTTTGCTGTACATCTTTACGCCGAAATAGCCAATTGCGACAAAGAAAAGAGAACGTTTTTAGGTGCCATACCCGATGTAGTTGCAGAGCAAGCAATTCCAAGAGGTCCATATTTACGGGCTGTACGTGAGAAAATTAACTCCAGTGCTAGCTCTTCACCTTCATTTAAATCGTTAAATAGTTCGATCGCTAGTCCCCAGCATATATCTACAATAAATTCGAATAAATCTACAGCCTCAAACAATTCTGGAAAAATGATGAACAGGCCATTACCTGAAAAACCTGCTATTGATCCAGGAGAGGGAACATCATTTCGACATGGATGAATAAAGGCCGAGGACTATCGTACGGCGTTAGCTCGCAAGAAATGCGAAAAGCGCGAACGAGCTGCGGCATCAGCACTTCTGGTCTCCGACGATATGGATCTCGAATTTGATTTCTGTGTTACAGGATAAAGCCCCTCTCACGAAACGGTTACGCGCGACGTTTGCTTGACGTTATTTTGCTGTGATATTTATTTAGTTTGTTTAATTTTAGTTTTATTTAATTTTTTCATACATTTAAAATGTGGCATGCCAGGCACTGATATACCTAAGTTTTTCTTTGTAAACATGAAAAATAAATATTTATTTTTAAGTAAAATCAATGAACTAGATTTACGTTACATGAAAATGTTCGGCTTTATCTGTATGTACTTTAATTAATTGATGTTAAGATTTAAGAAATATCCTATCATTAAGAATCAAAGCCGCTACTCGCACAAATTAGTAGATATGGTAAGGTATGGTAGGTACCTAATTTTCAAAATTAAGGCATTTAGCGAAATTGTAAACATTTACACCACACATAAAATTTGTACCAAATTTTAGTTACCCAAATAATCTTAGTTATCATAAATACTATACCTATCATTAGCAGCAATTAAGCCACTACATTTTCAAATACTATCATACTATCGTCCCAGATCGTCCCCAAAGGTTAGTGAGTGATTATAGGATCGGTTTAGACATATTATAATAAAATATTTTTGTAAAAAAGATGTTTAATAAGTTTACAATAGGAACCGATTTAATAACAAAAAATTATATTGACAAATATTTACAAAACAATTATTATAACAAAATCTCAGAAGTGAAAAATACACTTATTTATTATATTGTGAAGGAGTTAGACTAGAATTCATAGTCAAGACAGGGGCTTCTTTAGAGGACGATTCAGACGCCATTGGGTCATACACAACCTTAATGCATTGAATAAAGGTTTAATATGACACATGCCGTTTGAATCGTCCTCTAAAGAAGCCCCACTTACGTTAATTACACTGGAATTCGTGGTCAAGATAAGGAGCTTGAAAACGTAAAGTGACTGTGGTACTTAAGACCTTTTCAAACTTTCGCCACCCTTCATAGCCTTCATCGATTCATACATGGATAAAATATTTTTTATTAAATATTCACTTAACAAGGCATTATGATAAAATATAGTAAAATATACGTAAGCTTTTAAAAACAATCTATTTGTGTATTCAATTTTAGCAGGAGTAGAAGATTAAAAATAAAGTTGATGAAAAAATAAAAAAAATATTAGATTTCCGATGATATTGTAATCTCAATTTATTAGTACTAATTGAAAAATGAAATAAAACATTACTATAATATTATATCAAACTATATTCAGTCTATAGTCAGTTCAGAATCAGTATAGTAACCAATTCGGGTTTAAAAATAAATGTTTAAACTATTGATGTTTATGAATTAAATGTTGAATGAGCTTTGAATTTTTTTATTTAAGAAATCTCCTCCTGATCCTCGTCTATTAATGCAATCACTAACACCATAAAAAATGGGTTTATCCAGTTTTTACAGATATAAAAAAATAACATGCTTATTCTGTAGGCCAACCCAAGTTGCGATAAACAGAAAAATCACAATGATTTTAAATATTTGTTATCGGCGGAATTTGTGATACTCTTGCTACTCCTGTCTATCTTAACACAACTATTAAATTAATTATTTTATTAATTTGTAATCTGTCGATAATTTATTTTATACTAGATGATGCCCGCGATTTCGTCGCGTGGATTTAGGTTTTTGAAAATCCCATGAAAACTTTTTAATTTTCCGTAATAAAAGTAGTCAATGTCCTTCCCCAGGATTCAAGCTAACTCTGTACCAAATTTCGTCAAATCGGTTGAACGGATGGGCCGTGAGAGGCGAGTAGACAGACAGACAGACAGACACACTTTCGCATTTATAATATTAGTATGGATTGGAGCCAAAACCTAAAGACGAAAGTCTTTAATGAGTGTGTCCTACCTGTGCTGACGTATGGCGCTGAAACGTGGACACTGACAGTTGGCCTTGTCCACAAGTTCAAAGTCGCTCAGCGGGCTATGGAGCGGGCTATGTTGGGTATCTCTGAGGGACAAAATCCGTAACGAGGAAATCTGTAGGAGATCCAGAGTGACCGACATAGCCCAACGAATTAGCCAGCTGAAGTGGCAGTGGGCAGGCCACGTCTGCCGCAGAACCGATGGCCGATGGGGCAGACGTGTTCTAAAGTGGAGACCGCGTATCAGAAAGCGCAGTGTGGGACGACCTCCAACCCGCTGGACTGACGACCTTAAGAAGATAGCGGGAAGTGGGTGGATGAGGAAGGCGGAGGATCGTGTGTGGTGGCGTGCTCTTGGGAAGGCCTATGTCCAGCAGTGGACGCAAACAGGCTGATTGATTGATTGATTGATAGATTGGAGCAACGTTTTTATTTAACTAAAAGACCCATTCAATTTTTGAGAAATAACAAACGTTGATAACTGAGCGAAAGATTAATTTATTGATTTCCGCCAGTAGATAACAGCAAGAGTTTATGTCAATCAATAGTGATTGCAGTCGTTAAATTATTGCTGTAATTTTTTTCTAGCAGTTGCCTCCGACTTCATTTGCGTACAATTTCAAATTTACCATGAGATTAAGAATTTTCCACAATAAAAGGCCTCACTAACCAATTTATTCACTTATCTCACCATAAGAGTTCCTTAATCACTAAATGGTACGAACGGTGGTTTGACCACTATGGCCAAATTCCATTTAGCATTCATATTACGCCTTTCATACAATCTTTCGACCCCCATTATACACTCTTTAGGTGCCTCCAAATTTGCAGTACCTGCAGTGCTGCGGCCGCGCTTAATAATAAAAATAATCTAAATATATAAAAGGAAAAGGTGACTGACTGACTGATCCCGATCCGTCCCGTAGTTTGAGCTGTGCGTTGATACGCACAGCTCAAACTACTGGACCGATCGGGCAGAAATTTGGCATTCAGATAGCTATTATGACGTAGGCAGCCGCTAAGAAAGGATTTTTGAAAATTCACCCCCTAAGGTGGTGAAATAGGGATTTTAAATTTGTGTAATCCACGCAGACGAAGTCGCGAGCATAAGCTAGTTATGAAAAAAAACCATACCGGAGATGAGCACAAAAAAAAACGGTCAAGTGCAAGTTGAACCTCGCTCTTTTAGGGACCCATACATAATTATGAACTCATATTTTGGGTGTATGAAATATTTCTTTTTGGAGCTAGAACATCGCAATAAACCGTGAAAAAGTAAAGTGTTTGCTTGTTTTGGTCGAAGCTTACAAACTATTTTATAAATCGTTGTTTTCAGTATTTGTTGTTTAAATACAGTAGGTATATGGTACATAATATACCCAAATTTCATATTTCTAACTACGTAGTTTAGTTTTTGAGATAGCCCTCGTCACAAAAATGGTCTAAAACTGTCAACTTTGACGACCCCCCTTTTCCTTTTTTTTGATAAAAAAATCCACCTTTTTTAAGTATGGGAGCCTCCCTGAAAAATATTGAATTTCTATTTCAATATTTGGTTTTGGGTTAACGTTCTACACAAAATATTAAAATTTCAGGTTTGTAACTCATTCCGCTAACGAGCTAGAGAGCTTTGACACGCGGACAAACAGACAGCAGAGTGACATTAATATGGCTCCGTTTTTACCCTCGTGTACAGAACCCTAAAATTATTTAATAAATAGACCCAGCCGGGAATCAATTCCCAGTTCTCCTGTTTAAAATACAATAGTACTGTGCTATGTTATCTGTATATATGCTGTGTTATCACTGTGCGTCGTAGAAAAGCTTATATTTAGCGCAGCTCTGCAGAGCATGCGATTTCATTCAAGCTACTGCTGGCTTGAATGCAACGAGGCGGTTGTGAAACGAGATTAAAGTAAACAAACAATTGCCGCCTCGGTCGGTAACATACAGATAGCACTCAGTGTTACTTTAAAGGAAACCTGCAAAGCATCCTTATTTAGTGTGTTGCTTCCTTTATACCTAAATAGCTAATGCCCGCGACTTCGTCCGCGTGGATTTAGGTTATTAAAAATCCCGTGAAAACTCGTTGATTTTCGGGATAAAAAGTAGTTTATGTTAGTCTCCGGCCTTTCGACTATCACTATGCCAAAAATCAAGTCGATTGGGTGCTTAGTTAGGGCTTGAAGGAAGGAAAAACAAACACAATTTTGCATTTATAATATTAGTATTTTAGTTTTTTTATCTATATAGACTATTGCTAGACTGCGATTACACCATCACAACAAGCAGTAGGAGATGATAGGTACAGCTGAAGGCCCGCCTGCCTAGAAGTCTATTTACTCTTCTTTTGAAGGTACCAATATTATAGCTAGCGGAGGAAACGGAAGCCGCAACATGTATGTTAAGACTAATTACAATAAACGTGTTTATTTTTGGTAAGTTTTACTTCAATGAGGGTATTCAATGAACATGAAACATTGTTTAAGGGATTTTAGCCATGTTTGACCGATTTGCGATTTGGCTGAAGAGGGTTTTTCAAGGTTTGGAGAGATTCGTGAATGGCTGCTCCTGTGCCCAACCTCAGTCCGCCAGTATTTTTATGTTTATTTTATTTTATTGAACCACCAACAGAATCATACAAAAAAAATACATTATTCAAATCCTAGTTGCCAAGTCATTATATAATTCAAATAATAGGTGGCTACCTCATGCAAATTCAAGCGGATAAGTCTTAACGTAAGAAACACAGAGGTAAGAAAAAACAAAAAAAGATTAAGGAATTATTTAATAATTCCTTTTAGGGTTCCGTACCTCAAAAGAAAAAACGGAACCCTTCTGTCAAGAAACCTACAGGCTACTTCCCGTTGACCTAGAATCATGTCATCAAATTTGGCAGGTAGGTAGATCTTATAGCTGACATTTGGGGAAAAATCTGAAAACCGTGAATTTAGGGTTAGATCACACAAAAAAAATTAAACTGTGGTCATGAACTAATAATTAGTATTTTCAACTTTCGAAGTGAGTGACTATATCAAGTGGGGAATCATATGAAAGGTCTTCACCTGTACATTCTAAAACAGATTTTTATTTATTTTTATGCATCATAGTTTTTGAATTATCGTGCAAAATGTCGAAAAAATACGACTGTAGTACGGAACCCTCATTGCGCGAGGTTGACCGGTTTTTTATTGTGATGTAACCACAAATTATAAGTTATCCAAGAGTAAATGTAGAGTTATTCTCGGATGACAGCAGCGTTGGTGAAATTTGGCCTAAGAGCGATCACGCACTGATCCGTGAAAATACAGGCAGATATGAAAAATATCTACGACATATTATGTCATAAGCTACCATACAAATAGTTCTATGACTACTTCGGAACGTATTTTCACGGATTCGGATCGTATGCAGTACGTACCGTTCTTACGCGCGTATAAAGAAACGTTCAACATCAACGACACATGTCAGCCAATCAGGATCGTTTCCTTCAGATGTCAACGTGCACGATATGAGAGCGCGCCAAAATAACGGCATTTAAATCGTCCGGATTTGCAGTTTCATACAATTATGTTTTCTAATGTGTATGATGTAAATAATGAATGAAAAATGCATGCATATACCTACTGTAGTTATTCTGAATATTCAAAACCTGGTAAGTAAAACAGATTCTTCGGAAAGTCTTAATCACCACACCTCCGGAGCAACGCAATAGTATAGAATAGATTTTTATTCAAATAAACTTTTACAAGTGCTTCAAAACCGTCAAAGAATTTACCACTGGTTTGGAATGCCATTCCAATTCCAATACCAAGAAGAACGATCAAGAAACCACAAGAATGTCAGCCAATCTTTGCTATTGTGTATAAAACATAGTGGTTTTAACAATTTTGGTGTTAGACCTGACGATTACTACCTGACTCAGTATGTAGATAACAATAAGATAGCCTCACTGCCTCCTCCTCTAAGTTCGCAAGTTTGGCGAGCTATCGGGCTAACACTAGAGGAGTACCTATAGTATTTACCGTAGATAGGTGTAACCGCGAGGCGAAGGTCGCGGGCCCACGCGCTGCGCAGCGATGAAGCGGTCAGCGGGTGAAGTCAGACTCCGATCTCAAAAGTCAAGTCAGACTCAGTCGCTTGCGCGGGAATCGAGGCAACGCATGCGTTCTGTACATAGCGCGTTATAGCAATTGCTCACCGCCGAATGCAATCACTTTATTTTCCGTTGCGTAGATTTTGTTTTTGTAAATAATAATAACTTTTGTTTGACAGGACTCGTACAGTAGTTACTATTTCCAAAGTGTGGTTTATATTGTTTAGATTGTTTTACTCCGGACGATACGTTCTCTTGCGAGGTTGGTACTAATATTTCCTATTTTATGATATTATTACAAATAAACGTAGGTATTGTGCCGGTAGAACTTGGCATGTAATCAAAGATTTGAAGCAGAACACGTGCCACTCGAAAACATTAACTTCCCCAATTCATTATGTTCCGTACACAATATCATATAACAAGTTTTGATGGAGACTGTAGAGTGTGGGGAAAATAGAGTTGTTCTAAAGGATGAATGTATAAACGTGTATTTATTACTATAATATTCTCCATACATGAATACGTTTAATGGCACCAGACAAATGTTTTGATATAGTCTAATCATATTTCATGTATATAATATATAAAAGGAAAAGCTGACTGACTGACTAGATCAGCTCAAACAAGTAGACGAATCGAGCGTTTGGTATGCAATATAATTATTGCTATTATGACGTTGGCATCCGCTAAGAAATGATTTTTCAAAATTCAATCCCCAAGGGGTCAAAAAAGGGGTATGAAATTTGTGTAGTTCACGCGGAAGAATACGCTAGTTTTAAATATAAGTGAACGAATTATATTATCTTTATTAACTGCCTAATTACTGAACAAGTTTGATTACTCAATATAGACAGACGATGCTGTGATTTCGTCCGTGTGGATTCAGGATTATTAAACGTCCCAACAGAACTTTTCAATTGGTCGGGTTAAAAGGTAGCCTATATCCGTATACAGATGCAAGATATCCTAAACTAAATAGATGATGCCCGCGACTTCCTCACCCACTTCCTGCTATTTTTTTAGGGTTCCGTACCGCAAAAGAAACAAAACACCCTAATATAATCACTTTTTTATCTGTCTGTTTGTCTGTCTCTTCATCTGTCCATCTGTCGTGTCAGTCAAGAAAACCTATAGGGTACTTCCCGTTGGCCTAAAATCATGGCCAGGTAGATAGGTCTTATAGCACACGTAAGTGGAAAAATCCGAAAACCGTGAATTTGTGGTTACATGATAAGTATTTTCAACTTTCAAAGTAAGATTACTATACCAAGTGGGATATCATATGAAAGGGCTTTACCTTTACATTCTAAAACAAATTTTTATTTATTTTTACGCATAATAGTCTTTGATGTATCGTGCAAAACTTCGAAAAAATAGACTGTAATACGAAACCCTCGGTGCGCGAGTCTGACCCGCACTTGGCCCGTTTTTTGAGATCATGTGTAGCAAGCTGGAATGTAGATGCAGTTACAAAATCTGCTAAACTGCACTATCACTTATTGTTTATATACCATCACATAGATTCCTTTTCTTTCAATATTCCTTTCAAAAAGAAGTAGCGAATTGTAGCGTAGGTACAATATATGCCGGTGCGACTAGATATTTATTTATGCAAGTCAGGTCAACAGCGCAACAAAAACATTTTCTTTTATAACAACATAAACTATGACCTAGCACATACTCGAAAATAGTTTCTTATCTATTTTAGATGCTACGCGAGACAGTAATTGCAAAAATTGTTTGTTAATATTGTTTTATATGCATGGTTTTTGATAGACATAAATAGATGCTCTCCCGAACGAATTTCAGCCATGGGGTCAACCTCAACGGAGACTATTAGATAGATACATTCAAAAGTCAATTTACCAAATCCATGAACACCGATATTCAAAACAAATCTATTGAGACACATAAAACGTGGAATTTTAGGTTTTCACTGAATATTGGCTGTTAAGATTAGGTTCCATGGTTCCATCGATCATTGAATATCTGTCAAAAGGCTTCTACGTTGGCTCAGTTCTACGAAATTCGAATGATTTTCAATTTCCAAATATCTACTACCTAAATACTGATTAGCCCTTTTGTATTATATCCTTACGTAGGTATACTGCTATGACTACATCATGCGCGCGCCTTCGTTCACGTGGACTGGTTGGTTAATTATTATTTTTTATCTAGGTCGAAAGTTCTTAAAGTTTTTCTTCTTAAAGTTGAAGGTTGTTTAAATTCCGTGGGATTTTGGCATTTTCCTGGATAAAAAGTATTAATAAATAAAAGTATTATGGTGGTCTCCAGGTTGCAAGTTTTTGCGGTGCGAAATCAGTTCTGCAGTTTAGGAACTGATATAAAAATTATTATAACATATTAAAACTAAAAATCGGACGTCTATCTCATTTGTCTCACATCTGCTGGACCACTTTGCAAAAGCGTAGGAACGTTGTGGACAGAAATTTCATTTTACTTTGTAACATATTAAAAATTAGTAATCTAAATATATAAAAGGAAAAGGTGACTGACTGACTGACTGATCTATCAACGCACAGCTCAAACTACTGGACGGATCGGGCTGAAATTTGGCATGCAGATAGCTATTATGACGTAGGCATGCACTAAGAAAGGGTTTTTGAAATATCACCCCCTAAGGGGGGTGAAATAGGGGTTTGAAATTTGTGTGGTCCACGCGGACGAAGTAGCGAGCATAAGCTAGTATGTCATATTAGAAAAGTACACGACACTTCCCATTAATTCTGCTATGCTTTGAGTAAAAGGTAAAGTAAAGTAATAGTGAAATATTCTATAAATTAATTAATATTGAAGAAGGAAGATAGTGTAATTACAGTTAGCTCTACTTCGTACCATCATTCGCGTTATTCATCGACAACAGGAAATATAAAAAGCAAATACCTATGCACTTCAAATGAAATGCGGATTTTTAATAAAATAATAAGACCTATTCATTGAATTTAAAGAATAAAATAAGACTAAATGAAAGCTTTTTACTAATACTGATGTAACATGTTTGCTTTAAAATTTGAATATATAATTTGAGTCTATAGTAAAACGGTAATAAGTTTCAATAACTGTGCTAGCTTTTCTTAATACAATGGCTATCATATACATATATTATAAAAGCCGGCCCGGATGACACTAATGGACTAAGAGCCCGTGAGGCCCAGACCTTCGTTATTTTATAAAAGCTGGTGAAAGTTTCTATGCGCATTGTCCCCAACACAGGGAGGAACGATTAGCGACTATGAAGTTTGGATCATGGTGGCCTTGACAGAATAATAGGTACGGGTAACAAAGACATATAAAACGTCATCGTCAAAGTTAATTTTTTTAATATTTTTTGCCATGCACCCTTAAATTTAATAAGTCACGACGACTACGTGCGTAACTGCGTTTGCACACGATGACTTCAATATAAATTACAGATTCTAGCGGTCGCCGTCGATTAAATCGCCGAGCGACTAGTCGACCGTGTGTAATGGGTCCTGAGTATTTTGTTTTGCCATCATAAAAATGAATCGTTCGTATTAGTTGGTGGTTATAAAGTTTTAAAAATTGGATCATGTTTTATTTTTTTGAACTTTATCTTGCTAGGCTACGGTTACTTATAAGATTTTACCGTATTCGAGACACTCGTTTACACGACGCGACGACAATTTCCATCTGGCTGCAGTTACGTTTCACAAGTACAACTGCATGTACCCTACGTGCACCAAATATGAGAGACAAGATTGTTCGTGTGAACGATACAACATGAACATATGATATTTAAGCGCCAATGCATGTCAAATTCGATAAAATCGAGCCGAGAGGCGTCCTTCTCGGTGTCAACTTCGGACGGTATACGGGCAAAATTACATTTCTCGAACACAGCATTTTCCTGCATAGACTCCATGTGAACAATTTAATATAATTTCTGCTGTCACAGCTCTATTCCATAAAAACTCGTGTACCGTACACGAGAAAAATATTGCCGTGTGAACGTAGCCTTATGTGAAATAAAATAAAATTTGAAATAACCGGGCGTAGATGGAAGGTGAAGTCCAATTCAAACATCATCGCGTCCCGCTGTCCACTGTTGCGAGCTGTAAGTGGCGGAAGCGACCAGTTACATACTAACTCAATTACTCGAAACTTTGTAGCTCAAAGCAACGAATGTTCAATCCTACCACAAATAACGGATAACTTTCAAAAATATGCATACCTACCTATGAATATTTTGGTCGATGGCAAAAAATAAATAAAACCCAATTTCATGCGTTCAGGCTATTCCCAGAATTCGTTTCACTACTAGTAAAAATGGACAGATATTTTTTCTAATTTAACTTCTAGTACATACATTTTTGTACTAGTAGCGAATCCTCATCAGCTGTCAATAAAAAAGTGAAAAATATCTCACCTAAATGTTCCGATTACAGTAAAGCACTTAATGTTTCCAATATGAGGAACTTAATTGGATCGTTTCAAAGTTTCTGAAACTAATGTATTTAATGTACATGAATGAGAAAATTTACCGGAAAATTGGACCGGTACATAGATAATCTTCTTAATATATTATAAATGGAAAAGGTGCCTGACTGACTGATTTATCAATGCACAGCTTAAACTACTGGACGGATAAGGCTGAAATGTGGCATGCAGATA
Source organism: Maniola hyperantus (assembly GCF_902806685.2). Classification (NCBI taxonomy): domain Eukaryota; kingdom Metazoa; phylum Arthropoda; class Insecta; order Lepidoptera; family Nymphalidae; genus Maniola; species Maniola hyperantus. The sequence continues at coordinate 4,318,790 of NC_048564.1, forward strand.
GCTATTGATATGACTTAGACATCCGTTAAGAAGGTTTTTTGAAAATTAGGTTACTACTTACTAGTTTAAATGTTAGGGTTCTGAAAATTCAACCCCTGGGTGTAAAAAGGAAATTGAAATGTGTGGTAGTCTACGCGGACGAAGTCGCGGGCATAAGCCAGTATTATATAGTATGCAAGTAGGTTAACATTTAAATCAAAACTTAAAGTGCATATTTAAACTAATCTGTAAAACTAAGTACTAAGTTATAACCACTTGTATGCTCAGACCAATCAAATTGCTGATCCTGCGAGTTTTGAGTGAATAAACTTGGTTTGCTTTATGAACTTATTTCATTACGTGAGTCAGCAATAAAAGAAACTGGAAAAAGAAATAGCTACGTTTAATTCTGAATACTTTAGTTTTGCTTAATGCAGAATATTTCAGGTGGAACTAATTGCAACAAAAATAGTTCTTACGTAGTAAATGATAAGTAATAAGCTGTAAATCAACATACCTACTAATAAAAATATACATCCGTTGTGTTACGCAAAATGCGTTTTTATGTGCTTATTTGTCTGCCTCTTTAATCTCTTTGCGGATAACGCGGGCCTTAACTTCATTCTCGGGTCGAAACAAAAATAGTTATACTAAGCACGTGACAGATAGAGATGGCAAACGAGGTATGAGGCGGGGGAACGCCCCGCACACCCCCACGTCACCCGCGCTATTCCGCTCCGAGTACAGTGGCGAGTCAGTGTCCTTGGCCGAGTACTCGGTTGGTATAAGCACTTTAACGAGTGAATTTCGGCGCAATTTCTCAGGCATAGCACTGTCTCGGCCGAGTCACATTTTACTGTCTAGCTTCACTACTCGGTAGGTGTAATCTGCCCATTAGCGCGGGGTCTATGCGGGTATGCGGGGTGTCCCACCCCGATTGCCATCTCGACTTGCCGCGCACACTAGGTATTAGGTTTTACGGCCAAGTGACCAAGTCTTCAATCCTAGCCAGGAGTTAAGAAGTTGGCGGTGTTTCATCACTTGAAGGATTTCGTTGTTCCACTATAAGACACGGAACGCTTCTGTATTTGTTTAATTATTAATTACCTACGATTCTGTTAAAATAGAGCAGATACAAATAACGTGTCATCGCCGTAGGCGTAAAGTAAATAATGTCGAAATACGAGTTCGTTTGTGGCACTGGAAATAGATCTATTTACCTGGCTGTTTATATACAAGTTAAGGTTTAATGCAATACTGTTTTAATTGCAAACGTTTGTGGGCTAACTCAAAAGACGAAACGTTCAAATTGAAACCTAAATTGCATACCACTACTACACGAATATAATCACATTTAAAATATGAGTAGGTAAATAATATTTAAATGAAAATTAAGTACTCTCTACATGTTAGTACTAATGCTTTATTTTCAATGCATAAGGCATAATATATACAAGGTTAGTTTTAGTATACGTAAAAACCGAAACACGTGTCGTTTTTACGTAAAGAATATATATCCAAAATCTCAAAAATATTTAATGAAAATTTACGAAGTTATAAGCTTGTTGTGTTGAGTAGTAGTTCTCGCAATACATAGTCACCCTAAGCGTCCAGCTGTGAGCGAACGGGACGGTTGGCGTTGATCGTGCGCGCTCATGCTTGTGCGTCTCGAATCAGCTGATGCATGCGCTCGTTAATAGTAAAAAAAACATAGAATAGTAGAATATTATACGTACTTTTTAGAACCAACTATTTTAGGAAAACTCAATATAATCTAAAAAACCGGTCAAGTGCGAGTCGGATTCAAAGCGAAGGCTTCTGTACCATCTTACAAGAAATCTTAAACCAGTGTAGAAAAAATGTATCGCTCCAACCGCTGTACAACACTACAAGCCAATGACATGTGATTTAAGTAAACTAATTATTTGTTCGTATCAACTTTTTTTTTGTGATGTAACCACAAATTCATGGTTTTCGGATTTTTGTCTTGTCTTGTGCTATAATATTTTGCTACCTGCCGAATTCCATGATTTTAGGTCAAAGGGAAGTACCCTACAGGTTTTGATTCCCTCGAATTGACAAACAGACAGACAACAAAGTGATCCTATAGGGTTCCTTTATCCTTTTGAGGTACGGAACCCTAAAAATCTATAATCTATAATATAAAAATGAATCACTAAATGTGTTGCTCATCGCAAATCTCGAGAACCGCAGAACCGATTTCGCTAATTCTTTTTTTATAATACTCCTTGAAGTACGAGAATGGTTCTTACGGAGAGAAATTTTTAAAAATTTGAATCGACTGTTAGGCGGAACGAAGTTTGCCAGGGCAGCTAGTATCAGATAAAATCTCGATCTCACCTATGTAGATGACGCAATACTCGATAACGTCACTTTTTGATATAACGAAACCTTGAATATAGTGCTAATGGAGAAGCTATAAAATTTTAATACAAACACATTTTTAAACGGAAATTGAAATGTTTGAGGTATCAACTCTCAAGACACTGATTTGTAATACCTAATCTCTACAAATACAAAAAACACATTAATTTATTTTATTCAATGACAAATTAGGCATTGACTGCGACCTCACCTGGTGATAATGACGATGCAGGCAAATGGAAGGCAGCTAACTTGGTAGAAATATTGTAGTTTTAATCATATCCTAATCGATTTCAAAGTGAAACTGTACTGGAACGTTAAATCGCTCAGCGGTACGTATTTAAGACTTTGATGGCAGGGCCTAGCCTCGACTGAAGCCGGACCATAGGCCAGACCAGAAACAATTTAGAAATTATGAATTCCCGAAGAAGGAATCGATCTCAAGACTTTCCACTAATTAAAAGACCACAGCTAGTTCACACAGGTCGTCAAAAAACATTAACGAAAAACACATGAAAAAGAATCGGTTCGATTCTGAAGTCTTTCTCTAAACTTAATTTAGAGTATCTGCATACTTTTTCTTTGAACATTGCTAAATAGAACGGTAAATGAATTTTAAACTAACAATTGCCTTCAGAATCAATATCAATATACCTACATATATCTATGTATTTTACCAGCACTCAGAGTCGGCACACTCTTGATTGGTATAACTATAGATGGTACTTTCATAACTGAAATATACTATTATACAAACATTTCAAAAGCGCATAGACGGTTTTATGTTTCAAGCTCACGGCAACAATACAATCGCTTCAACTTACACTTAGGTTCTCGTAATTCCTACTTATCGGATATCGTCAACTGAGAAATAATGTCGTGATAACTATTTTCTAGAATAATAACAAAGACGTTTTATACTAAGTAGGTATAGGGAAGTAGTACAGTTTATCAAACAATCGTTGCCTGAGTAAATCATAGGCAGTTACGTTATTCCTATTTACACTTATGTTAACCTCAGGTATTATGTATATATGTATATACAAAAAGTGAACCGCTGAATGTGTTGCTGATCGCAAATCACGAGAACAGCTGAACCGATTTCGCTAATTCTTTTTTTATAATATTCCTTGAAGTACGAGGATGGTTCTTACGGAGAGAAAAATTTAAAAAAAATCCTGAAAAATAATCGACTGTTAGACGGTACGAAGTTCGCCGGGGCAGCTAGTTTCTTATATTAATTATTATTCACTTAAAGAATAATTACTTTTGAGAGGAAAATTATGTAGCAAAGGGCTACTGGTTCAACAATTTTATTACAATTAATAATCGAAATGTGTTACTATTAGGGAGGATTTATACCAAAACGTGCCGGGCACGGGCCGTGCCACGTTTGAAGCGCGGATGAGTCACGGATTCAAAACATTACGTACATTTTATATGAAGCAGCTTATTTTTCACCGTGCCGTGTCCGTGATGCCTCCGTATCTCGGACGTGGCTCGGACGTGCACGTTCATATTAAACTCGGTGTAATTTGAACGTGAGGCATGTACGGGGCTCAGAAAACTCGTACACAGCTCGTGCCCGGCACGGTCAAACATAAATCATCCTTTACTAATAGTTGTAGGTAGTAGAAATAGAAACATTCTTTTTTATTCAAATAAATTTTAAGTTTTGAGCGTTTTAATTAATTAAAATCACTTGCTTTTACGGTAAAGGAAAACATCATAAGGAAACCTGCATGTCTGAGAGTTTTCCGTAAGGTCTCAAAAGTGTGTGAAATCTTCCAATCCGTACTTGGCCGACGTGGTAGACTATACGTGGTAGACCAAAACCGAGAAGGGTTTTGGTGATTCTGGGTGAGCTCTGTAGTGAGCCGGCGATGGGTTAATCATGATGATGATGATTCTGCGTATTAATTTAATTAACCCTTGGCTCCGATTTATTTGTTTATGTTAATAAAAGCATGCCCCAATTGATATATTTTTCTCAATTAGTCAATTTCAAAGTGAAGCAATTATATTTCATAAAAGCTTTTTAATTGTGAGTCTGGTCAATTTTTATTACAGTCAAAATAAGATCTTAGTTATAAGTTATTTACAGGTTAATTAACCGCAATTAATTAAAAGTTACACAGAAAACTGATGATAATAAATAATCGGTTACTTTGATTTAGCGTTTGTGGACTACGAGAAATCCTTCGATTCTGTGGAAACTTGGGCTGTATTAAGGTCTTTACAGAGATACCGGCTGACCGACTACTAACATATCCAAGTACTGAAGTGCTTTTACGAAAGCGCTACCATGTTAGTCCAGAATCCAGATACAGGACCAGACTACCGAGCCAATCCAATTGCAGCGAGGAGAGAGGGGAACGTGATCTTCGTAGAGCCTAAATAAAACTGACTAGATTCCGAAACGGCGGTTCAAACCCCAACCTTTGTACTATTGTCGTACCTTCTTCTAGCGCAAGCTTCACGCTTAATTGGAGGGGAAAGAAAAACATTCGTCATAATTAACATGACTAGTATTCTTTATAAAATTAAAACTTTTAAAAAATCCTCAAAATTCTTTGCCGATGACATAGTCATTATTCCAGACACTCTGAAGACGTAAATGCAATGCTCAATAATCTTAGCAGAATTTCTGAACAAGTGTAAGAAGAAAATGCTTATGAGGCGGCTCAACAGAGAGGCGAAACAAGCGCCTTAGCACAGACAACTCAGGAGCGCACTATCGTAGGACAGAATTACTGTCTGTCTGTTTGAATGGACAACGATACTTTTTATCCCAGAAAATCAAAGAGTTCCCACGGGATTTTTAAAATCCAAATCCATGCGGACGAAATCGCTGGCATCATCTAGTTAAAAATATTTTAATAATGTATCATTTTAACATACCGGTGTTCTCCGTTTACACTGACGCTTAATTTATTTTACCGTTATTTTTTTGTGTTTGCTGACTGGAACATTTTAACCCACCTACTTTTTATGAATCCGTTTATAAGGTATCCACAATCCACATTTCAGATTTTCATTCAAACTTTTACTATTTAGAAACGAAATCTACATTGATCTCTCAAAATATATGAGCATTATACTTATATTATGGTAATACATTATGATAGGTATATGGAGCAGCACCTAATATTTCCATATTAACTACGTCTCGCTATAAAAATACGCTCTTAAAATAGAAAAATATATATATTCACACACGCTCCACAAGCTCTTTTGATATGAGCATGATATGAGTCACTTTTTGACACAGCAAAAAAAATATAGGTAGGTACAGCTATGTTCCATTATTCGATGATATGAGTCAAAATTTTTAAGAGTATTTAATTTTCATTCCTTAAAACTTACTTTTGATGTTCTACTTACTTTCACGAGACCGTTCGCCGAAAATAAAGATTAAGTTCGCACAAACGTGTATCCAGAAATATAATTACATCGGAGCGAACCATTCATGTCCAGACAGTAAAAATAAATCATTTACCAATTTCACGGGCAAAGCAATCTGCATTGCAAACATAAATCCAATACTATCTATCTTTAAAACTGAAGTAGCGGCCCGGCAAGTCGTAATTAGCATAGCCAGAAGACGCGTCAAGAGTGTTGTTGTCTTATTAAAACACATTCTTGCGTTATACATAAATATCAAGACCGTAATCTTGAAGGGTGCGGCCGGAGGTGAAGGAATGTCAATGTTAGTTTGGTTTAAAATGTGAAATAAACAATTAAACAAATAGGCTATGGAGCTAATTTTGTAGTTTTTACCTAGCTGTGCGTTATTCACGTGTAGATTGTGAATAGAATTCAATTTATCGAAAATATAATGTTTTTACATAAAAGGAGGCACATAAAAGGCCTCCACTAAAATTTACAGAAACTACCCAAGCAAAGCCGGGGCAACGACAGCTGGTTTGATAATATGAGAGATAACATTCACTGTTGGGCAAAATATAAATAGGCAAAAAGATATAGGGATTTATCAACCAAATCTCTACATAGTATAAAATAAAGTCGCTTCCCGCGTCTGTATGTATGTATGTATGAACGCGTAGATCTTTTAAACTACGCAACGGATTTTAATGCGGTTTTCACCAATAGATAGAGTGATTCAAGAGGAAGGTTTATACCTATAGTTTAATTCTCAAAAAATTAGAGATCCCTAGAGAAATTGAAGTAATGTGAATTAGGTCGGAAAAAAATCCTCTCATTTGAGAGTTTCCGAGGCAATGACACCTCAATGACACCACATTATTATCTACATTGCACCCATGCGAAGCCGGGGTGGGTCGCTAGTGATTGATAAAATTCAGATTCTAATTTCACAAACTCTATCCAGTATCTCTTGACCGCAATGTTAACGAAATATTTTTAACGAAATAGTGTACACCCCAATATCTACTAACTCTAGCCGAAAACTAAAAAAAGGGATATACGTTTAGTACATAAACTTCATCGACTATATCAATAGTCAATTCGGTATCTACGCCGCTAGCCTTGCTAATATCACATACTCGCCTCATTTAAGTCACTCGTGGGCCACCTAGCCTATCTGATAACGCAACCGATAAAGATATACCTATCTGACTCACAAACGTGCATTACTCTTTCAGTGTTACACGTCTCGCAATATTTATTTGTGCTCATCATTATAATTCAGAGAAATACACCTAGCCAAACACACTGTAGGTAAGTGATTTCGTTACGGTTTAAACAATAAAGTGATGTGTAAGTAAATAAAATGTGAGTTACTGAGAATTCATTGCTACACTTCAGTGAAATAAATTAGTAATTAGTACGTATCGTACACGACAGGTCGAAATTGCAATCAGGGAGGGAACAGCCCGCACACCCGCACATCCCCCGCGCTAACCCAGTGCGGGGAGCGCGGATGACGCCCCGATTGCCATCTCAACCTGTCGCCTAGTAAAGAATTTTTTAAGTCTTTGAAAATTTATATGTTGTCGTCGTCAACCCACACATGTCCACTGTTGGACATAGGTATCTTGTAGGCACTTCCACACGCCACGATTTTTCACCGCCTACTGGATACAACTCCAGTCCAGCTAGTGACGGGGTCTGTCAACGCTGCGTTTTTCGGCGACAGGCGTCCCGACCTTGAGGCCCTAACATCAATCAGTTTTTCGAATTATGTGTCGAATATTCCTTTCATTGTCATACACAAAACGGCACGGGGAATTTCTAACACTCTAAAGTTACGCAACCGCTTCGAGTGGTCGTGCAGTTGTCAACTGCTGGAACAGTTTACAACGACTTTTCGAGTCCCGAACGGTCCATGTAGCGCTCTTATTCACGTGCAGTGCAGTTTAGTACGTTCGGCAAGTTTTAATTAATCATTGCATCAAATAAGAGCCATTGGAAAACTAATTAAACGTGTCCCTACAATATATATTACCACAGCCTCGAAATAGTATTTCGTTAAACTGTGATATTACATTCTGATGGTAATATTGCGCTCAAAAGGAAATTCCGCGCTGCGCTCTGTCCTGAAATGTAAATTCATTTATTGCAATGCTAGTTTCAATATAACTGATGAAATGTTTAATACCTGGAACGGAAGTGGACACGTTAGTACGCACGGCGTGTCAAAGCGACGTTACCTTCAAACAGGCGGTATTCAGCATGTAAGCTCTATTGTTTAACTAAGGTTTCATCAGACTAATGGTATTACGGAAGCCTGAATTCAATATGTAACTAAGTAACTTTAAAGCACTAGTTGATGCCCGCTGCTTGAAGCATCAAGAGTACAATCTATTTGATATAAGAGTATTTTATCGACATTTTGCACGATAAATCAAAAACTACTTACTAGATCTCGTTCAAACCAATTTTCGGTGGAAGTTTGCATGGTAATGTACATCATATATTTTTTTTTAGTTTTATCATTCTCTTATTTTAGAAGTTACAGCCCCGCCCCCCTCCTGTAACTTCTTGACTCACATTTTACCACTTTGGAAGTGTCTCTCGCGCAAACTATTCCGTTTACAAAAAAATGATATTAGAAACCTCAATATCATTTTTGAAGACCTATTCATAGATACACCACACGTATGGGTTTGATGAAAAAAAATTTTGAGTTTCAGTTTCAAGTATGGGGAACCCAAAATTTTTTTTTTTTCGTGTAAAAATGTTAATGCGGTTCACAGAATACATCTACTAACCAAGTTTCAACAGTATAGCTCTTATAGTTTCGGAAAAATGTGGCTGTGACATACGGACGGACGGACAGACAGACAGACATGACGAATCTATAAGGGTTCCGTTTCTTCCCATTCGGCTACGGAACCCTAAAAATCACATCGATCCGTTGCGACGTGATAAACCAACACATCAACAAACAAACACACTTTCGCATTTATATATGTAGTAATAGCAATATACATACTTCTATTGACAGTACCTATGTTAGCTTGCTTATGCTCACGCCTAGTCCGCGTGGACTACATAAATTTCAACTCCTTAGGGGATGAATTTTCAAAAATCCTTTCTTAGCGGATACCTACGTCATAATAGCTACCTGCACATGCCTTTCAGCCTGATCCGTCCAGCAGTTTGAGCTGTGCGTTGATAGATCAGTCAGTTAGTCAGTCCGTCAATCAGTCAGTCACCTTTTCCTTTAATGTATTTAGATGATAGGAGAGTTGCTTCTTGACCAGGGAACTCCTCAATGGTTAACAGCACATACACAAAATGTTGTATACGCATTCAAAAATGATAACCTCCTCAAAGTGTCACCATGACATGGCTACTGCCTTAAGGTTGGCTCCTAACGAGGTAACTCCTCAACGGTTAGCAGAGAAGAATTGTTTTCTTCTTTTTAGAGCTTAATATTCTGCGGCGCCATGTAGAGTGCGTGTTCGCGTCTTCGTCATTGAAGCCGAGGCGTTTCATGTCCCTTTGGACATTTGTCATCCAGGTAGTTTGTGGTATTCCCCTACCCCTCTTTCTTGTAGCCATAGAAAGGCACTTCTTCACCACATAATCGTCGGGCCTACGCATTACGTGTCCGTACCATCTGAGCCTTAATTCTGATATTTTGTCGGTTATGGGTGCAATTTTAAAGCTTCCTCTTATATATTCATTTCGTACTTTGTCTTTGAGTGTTACTCCTCCCGCCCATTTCAGCATACGCATTTCAGTGGTGTGTGGTGTTCATGGGTCTTCTTAACTGCCCATTTAAATACATTTAAATAAAAGCTTGTTTTTCAAAATGTTTTTTACTGTAATTTTTTTTTCAGAGTACATCAAGGATTGCGATGGTGACATGAAATGGTGGGAATGCGTTGGGCGTCATGGTGGCACCTGTTGTTGGTGCTGCAGGCGGCTCTAGCGCAGCGCGCGGTGCCCACGGCTTGCGACGAGGACGTGTGCCGCTGCGACTCTTTCACCAGGCTGATATGCCATTGTACAGATACCGTTAAGGTAGGGACTTTAAAAAATCATCAAACTAGAAATTACTGTAACTTACAAAAGTTTACCGTTGAGCTTTTGAGCCTCAATGGGTCAAAGGTTAAGGAGCGGACTGAATTCCGAAAGGTCGGTGGTTCAAACCCCACCCGTTGCACTATTTTCATATCTACTCCTAGCACAAGCTTTACGCTTAGTTGGAGGGGAAAGGAGAATATTAGGCCTGATTAGCATGGCTAATATTCCTTGAAAAAAACCTATACTCTAAATATTAATTCGGTGGCAATTTGACGATGTCATTTTTATACATCAGCGAAGTTATTTGTATGAAAAACAGTGTGACCACCACCTGAAGTTCGATTTCACCCCAAATAAATTAGCTGTCAGAATTCCACGGAATGAAATTCTGTTTCGTAGTTCATTTTCGAGTGCCTTTTGCGCCCACGAAAGTTCGATAGCTTTGAGGATGCAATCTTGACTTAACGTTGAACATTTCTAAGTTTGTTTTTAGTTCATTTCAATTTTATTCATCTTGATGTGTCTAAAAGTACATACTTAATTTTGATTGTGAATTTTTCAAAAAATTCTTTCACAAAAAAGTTGTCCTTAGGAACTCAACAAAAAACCAGCCAAGTGCGAGTCTAGACTCGCGAACCTAGCGTTCCGTACTACAGACTAGTCGTATTTTTTCGACATTTTGCACTAAAAATCACTACAATCTCACCGGGTGGTAAGTGTGGTGATCATGCAGCCTAAGATTGGAGCGGGCCCTCCTGGAAGTATGGCAGTTTTCATTAAACCCTTACATACCCTTTGGTTTCCACACAGCATCGTATCTGAACGCTACATCGCTTGGCGGCACGGCTTTGCCGGTTTGGTGTTATGGCGGCAATAGAAATACACAGCCTGTGAAACTTTCATCTCTCTACTTATTCATACATATATACGGTTCACGAGATACAACGCGCTGACAACCAAATATACGGGACGGACGGACAGTGGAAACTTTTAGCTCCCTTCGGGTAAAAAATATATGTTTAAATCTAGAAATAAATGTTTGTCTTCTTGTCCGTTTGTTCGCGGATCGCGTTCATCCGGTTGTGTCGAACCCTCATACAGTAATTAACACTTGCGTTAAATTTTCCGATATGGTACCTAACCATCAACTTGAGTGGCGCGAGAGTCGTTCAAACAAAAGCGGCATTTTAGTAACGTATGCCGAGCTTTAAGCTAGTCTAAATACTTATATAAAAGGAAAAGGTGACTGACTAACTGACTGGCTGATCTATCAACGCGCAGCTCAAACTACTGGACGGATCGGGCTGAAGTTTGGCATGCAGATAGCTATTATGACGTAGGCATCCACTAAGAAGGGATTTTTGAAAATTCAACCCCTAAGGGAATGAAATAGGGGGTTGAAATTCATGTAGTCCACGCGGACAAAGTCGCGAGCATAAGCTAGTATAGTGTGAAACACGAAATCCGGGTGTTTGACTTTCCTCTTACCGACTTTATTTTATAAAGTCGGTAGTAAAGTAAAAAAATGTCAGCGATAGACATCTGTCGCGTTCTAACTTTAAGATTTACTCTTTAAGAAACGTAGGGAGAAGATGTGACAAGTGATTATTCATCACGTTTTTAATAGCAAATTGTTAACAGCGTGTTAGACAGACTGATTTTACTAATTACTTTACACTTGCATTTATCACCTGCACTTTTTTTTTAATTCATTCTAAGTACAGGTTTAGCCGCAATCATACCTGATAGAAAATGATGATGTGACCTAAGACCGTTTACCTAGAAGATGCCTATTCACTGTTGTTTTAAAGATACCGGGTGATTACGTAAAACGTTGCAGTAGCGACAGCAGTAGCAATTGCGACAGGTCATTTGCTGTCTCTCTTCTTCTTCTTCTTATTTTGCTTTGTGGCTATTGCTGTCTCTCTCTAACCGGACGTTTGACAGCAATGATCGCGAGATTTACGCCTGACGCAAGCCTGTCGCGAGATACGTAATCACCCCGCCGGTAGGTATATAATTGGTAAGAAACACATATGGTAGTATTCCAAACCTTAGTCATACTACTCAACTACTTGCTACTTAACAAAGTGTATTTGCCAATGTCAAATAGCGTATAATCTGAAAATGAATCGCTAAATGTGTTGCTGATCGCAAATCTCGAGAACAGCTGAACCGATTTCACTAACTCTGTTTCTTAATATTCCTTGAAGTATGGAGATGGTTCTTACGGAGAGAAAAATTTAAAAAATTTGAATCGACTGTTAGGCGGTACGAAGTTCCCCGCGGCAGCTAGTTAATTAATAAATGTAATAGAACATTTTTTGCCCACAGGAAATGACGCTAAGGCCTGAAGGATCATATCGCGTACCCTCCACGGCAACAGCTATCATAATTGAAAATTGTGAACGGGTGATATTCCTAACGGAAACAGCACGTAAGCTCACTCAATTGAGATCAGTGCAATTGAGAAACATTAGCAACGTTGTCATTAGCGAACGTGCCCTCGCGTGGTCGCCTTTCTCCACTGACAACGAAATGAATCCAGGATTAAGAATAGAAATTACCAATAGTACAGTGTATGAAATTTCCTCTCATGCGATTCAAGGGCGCGTAAACGATATACTTATAAGTGATAGCCATATATTAAGCCTGAGGCCCTTCGCCTTTTCTAGTCTCACCGGAGTTAAAAACATAGAACTTACCAATAATATATACAACAACGTAGAAATACAAGCATTCAAGAAGTTCACGACATCAAACTTCGTTCTGCGAGGCGGCATCGCCAGGATATTGCCAAGCCGATTCCTATCAGATGTAGAAGTTACTAACTTTTTTCGAATAGAAGGAGTTACGATTGATCAGTTATCAAGTTTAACATTTCTTGTCAGTTTACCAAAGAGAGTATTGATAGAAAATAATATAATTGATACATTAAATGCAGACAGTTTTCGTATAACTTCGAGGGGTCCTGTCACATTTAGAAATAATACTGTTACGACGGTTGGTAAAGGTGCATTTCTCGGCTTCACAGTGGACAAAGATACAATAGCATCAATGGGTCGACAGGAGCTTTTGATAGACAACAATACAATGACCACCGTATCGCCTACGTCGCTCTCCTATAATCAGTCTACGCTATCACTTCGCATCGATGGCTTGAATCTGAACGAGAGATGCACGTGTGAATTTGCAGAAGTTTGGCGTGAAATATTGAACTCGCAGGGAGGTATCATTAATTGCTGGTACGACCTTGAAGAGCACTTCGTGTCGATCCCGACATTTATAGACAGTCGTTGTGGTGCATTTAAGCAAACATTTTGGATTTTTGTGGTTGTGGGTATAGTGCTCGTGTTATTGATAGCTGGAATTGTGATATTTTTTATTGTGAAAAGGGAAAATGAAAAGAAGAAGAAGCTACAAATTGTGATGCCTGATGGGAAAACTTACAGAGAGACAGAATTCCACATAGTTGTAGAAAGAGCAGAGCTCCTGACCACTAATTTATGAGAGTTCAAAGTGAATTGTCTAACCTTCATGGATCTCTATGATCGGATTATCCGGTTGTCAGACTGTTCGAGGAAAATTTTGCGTAGATTGCGAATCGCTACCTCAAGTCGGGAATTATGATGTAAGGAATAAAAAGTGCCAAGTATATCTTAATGTCTATCAGTATTATGCGAAATGTTAAAGTTATAATATGTTATACCATTGTTCGTTTAAAATTGCTGATTAAATTATTTTGATATAATTGGAACATTTTTTTAATATATTGCAAGCGAATTGAATTTAAAATTTATATTTAATGAAATTAATATATATATTATTTATATTAATGAGTTTTAGCTTCGATTAATAATTACACATACAGATACGTAATGACATAAAAGATGTTAACATATTATCATCTAATAATAGTCCGATCGGTCGAAAACACTAGTCCCCGCTCCGCATCGTTTCAGTGGAAACGCACTCTTACTATAGACTTATAGAGCGATACTTACCATAATATTTACTGGTTTATGAAAATAATTGAATAAATAACTGATGATAACATCTGATTTAGCATTGACATTATGAACTTTCCTGCGAACGTGATATCTCAATCAATACTTACTTCTTACATAACAAGCGATCGCGAATGTATGTTTCATTTCTGTTTATTTAATATTCATATCCACTGCTAAAATAACCTGTCTGCCTGCTGCTAAAATAGCTTGCACGATGTCAACTGCTAAAATAACCTGCAAATCATCGAGCTGCATTCATGACCTTTAAAATATATCCCAAATTATTATAACTAAAAGCAAACTGCCTCTGAAAGTCTAAAGGGACTTTTTTCTATTTTGAATGTAAAAATTTAATCACTATACTGCGACTAAATGGCGCGTCATGTTATGAACGTGTGAATCTACTAAATTTGAAGTACTCTCGTAAAATCATTTTAGCATAATGAGTTTTCCTTTCCGAGCATACTAAAAGTTCTGCGCTTAGCGTTCATTTTTATAAATTAGTATTTACTTTTTGATAGGCACAGTTAGATTCTGGAACAGCAGATTTGGCATCAAGCGTCAAGTAATGTAATGTCTAGAGACAGGCTACAAAGAAAATGCGGCGTGGTTGCATACGATTAAAAAAGCGAATTTTCTTACAATGAGGTAAATGTAAGATGACAAAAGTATTGGTATTAAACCCAAACAGGAGATGTTCATTGAGCACGTATCAACGAGTGTTGAGATTACAACACAGTAGTTCCTTTATCCTAAAAAACATATTCTGAACCAAGCCGCACGCAAAGAATTTTTCAGTACCGAATTGGTGCGTATGATTTCATTTTCGTTTCTGTGGCGAATGCGAATTTAATTGACTATGGAAAGTACGCTGCGTGCGCCTCGGTTTGGCTGTAATTGGCAAGTATTATAATCAATCAGACCTAACTTTAAAAAGGCACAGTACAGGTTGGGCCAACGTGTTAGACGAAAGCGCTGGCGGTTTTTAGTCATTGAAGAAGGAACATTCGCAAACATATAAAAGAGTAACTACAAAAAGGTGTTATTACACGAAATTAAATTTTACCGAAGAGCTAAAAAAGTAAATGAAAGCTGTTTTTGTACAATTACTGTAATTGTAACTCTGGAATTGTAATTAATTTACCTTTGTAATGTATTTCCTTCCGTCAAAGGGTGCCTGGAAGAGATCGCTTTAGCGATTAAGATCCTTGTATGTTTTTTTCTAAGCTGTGATATTGTATAACCTGTGATAGCCTAGTGGTTAGGACGACCGCCTTCAAATCGGAGGTAGGAGGTTTGATCCCGGGCACACACCCTGTTGGTGAAATGGAACGCAGCCCATAATGTAAACGTTTTGACACTTCGCTCTGTTCTCTTTGATTTTATGTCTCCGCCGCGTATAATGTGTTTTTTGTAAAATCCTATTTAAATCAGATAATTAAACAAGTTTAACTAGTTCAAAACCCGACTTTAATTCAGACTTTCAGGTTATGGGCCGTCTCATACCTAATAACAACAAAAATGACAACAAATAATCATTTAACTTTGTGTGAAAAACTAAAAGGCCGGGAAAACTACTCCACGTGGAGCTTCTCTGTGAAGGCTTTGTTACAGTTAGAAGATCTCTGGGAATGCATCAATGATGTCAAGCCGGACCCAAAAAGGGACACAAAGGCAAGATCAAAACTCATTTTATTGATTGACCCCACTCTTTACGTGCATATTAGAGAGGCCGATACGGCCAAACAAGTATGGGACAACTTGTCACGGGCATTTGAAGATTCGGGTTTAACTAGGAAAGTAGGACTCCTGAAAGACCTTATTAATACAACTTTAGAAAATAGTTTAAACGTGGAAGACTATGTAAATAAGATCATGACCTCTGCTCATAAATTGAGAAATATTGGTTTTCAAGTTAATGATGAATGGCTCGGGACATTGATGTTGGCAGGGTTACCCGATGTATATAAACCTATGATAATGGGTATTGAAAGTTCCGGTGTAACAATTAGTGCAGATTTGATCAAAACTAAACTTTTACAGGAAATTAAATCATCTGACACTACCGCATTTTACACAAACAGCAAAAGTAACCCTCCGAAGCACCAACAGCAGTCAAAGCCGAAGGGACCTAGGTGTTTCCGGTGTAATAAGCATGGCCATCTGAGCAGAAACTGTTGGTTTAAGAAGAATAACTCTAATAATCATGATTCTAATAATGGATTTATCGCTGCTTTTTCAGCAACAACCCTAAATGATTCGCAGAGCTGGTACGTGGACTCTGGCGCCTCAATGCACATGACAATGCACCGAAGCTGGCTAGAAGATGAGATGCCTCCACCTGTTAAAAGTATAAGGATAGCTGACAATAAAGCATTGTCCGTAGAAAGCTGTGGCAACATCACAATCCCAGTATTCGATGCTGAAGGCCACTCGAGGAACATTCAGGTTAGAAACGTTATTTATGTACCAGAGCTCAAAACTAATTTAATATCAGTCAGTAAAACTATAAAAAATGGATGTAAAGTGGAGTTTGATGCATATGGTTGCAAAATATTAAACACAAAAGGTCAAAAGGTAGCAAACGCCACTTTAACAAATGACATGTATAGACTTAATACTGCTTACAAGGAAGGTCATGCCATGCCGGCTCTTGCAGAAAGTGATACCTATCTGTGGCACCAGCGTATGGGCCACCTAAACTTTACTGACATAAACAAAATACCTAACTGTACTACTGGTGTAAAATTGTCTCCGATAAAAGAAGATATAACTTGTATAAGTTGTTTAGAAGGGAAGCAGAGTAGGCAACCTTTTCCAAGTGAGGGCTCCCGGGCAACTGAGTTGCTAGAGCTCATCCATTCCGATGTATGTGGACCGATGCAAACAGCAACACTTGGAGGTGCGAGGTACTTTGTCACTTTTATAGATGATTTTTCACGTAAAGTATTTGTATATGTAATTAAAAGTAAAGCCGAAGTATTTGAAAAGTTTATTGAATTTAAGAACATGGTAGAAAATCAATTAGAAGGTAAAAGGATTAAAAAATTAAGGAGCGACAATGGCCTTGAATATAAAAATAACAATTTTGAAAATTATCTTAAAAAATATGGTATTTTGCACCAAACTAGCAACCCATACACTCCTCAACAGAATGGTTTGAGCGAAAGAATGAATAGAACTATTATTGAACGCGCCAAATGTATGATATTTAATGCTGAATTACAGAAAAACTATTGGGGTGAAGCTGTGGTTACAGCAGCACACATCATCAACCGTTCGCCAACCAGATCGCTCTCTTACATCACGCCTGAGGAGGTGTGGACTGGCAAGCAGCCAGATTTAAGTCACATGAGGATTTTTGGGTGCAAGGCCATGGTGCACATACCAAAAGAACGTCGCCAAAAGCTTGATGCTAAATCACGTGAGTTAATTTTTGTTGGATACAGCAACTGTGTAAAGGGCTACCGTTTTATAGACCCCCAGAGCAAACAGGCAATAACTAGTAGAGATGTTGTATTCCTGGAGTCCACTGTAAAAGGAAATAAAATTAATAATAAAGTAAATGATTTAGCAATAGAAAACAATACATTACAAAATAAAAATGTTAATTTATCAAAGGAAAAAGTAAATAAAAAGCAAGATACATCAAACTCACCATCAGATACTATTTATGTACCATTATTTGACGAAGATACAGAAGAAGAGAGAAGTCAGCCTGATGATAAAATTGATGAGTCAACGTCCTCACACCAAGATTCAAGTCAATCATCAGACTATACTAATCCTGATGATGAAACGTACATACCTGAAGAAAGTTTCAACACTCCTATACATGTGAACATTCGGTCTCGGCGAAATGTGGTACACAAGGAAGACACTATATCACCTCCTCCTTCTTCTTATATATGCATGAACAGTGAATCAGCAATGAGCATTTTAGACAGTGACCCACAATCCCTCACCGAAGCTCTACAAAGCAGTAATGCAGCGTTGTGGAAAGTAGCGATGAATGAAGAATATCAGTCATTGTTGAATAACAACACATGGATTCTTGTAGATTTACCTAAAAATAAAAAGGCTATACCTTGTAAATGGGTATTCAAGACCAAAACTGATGAGGAGGGCAAGGTATTCAGGTACAAAGCTAGACTTGTTGTGAAAGGCTACTGTCAAAAGAAAGGCATAGACTACCATGAAATCTATGCTCCAGTGGTACGCTACTCTTCAATGAGGTATGTCATTGGCTTGGCAGCTAAATATAGTTTAAAAATTTACCAAATGGACGCTGTCACTGCCTTTCTACAAGGAGACATAGAAGAAGAAATATACATGTCACAACCGCCATGTTTTGTGGAAGGCGACAAAGTCTGTTTATTACAGAAGTCAATATATGGCTTAAAGCAGGCGAGTAGACAATGGAATAAAAAATTAAATACAGCTCTCCTTGAAATAGGTATGTTTCGCTCTAAAGTTGATCCTTGTATATACTATAGAATAATTGATAAAGAAGATATGTTATTTATAACCGTTTATGTTGATGATTTACTTTATATATTTAACAAAGAAGATACAGCCTCTATGATAAAGAAAAAATTAAATGAAAAATTTCATATGAAGGACTTGGGCGTAGCGAAACGGTGCATCGGCTTTAGAATAAATCAAAACAATATTCAAAATGAAATATCATTGGATCAATCTCTATACATAGAAAGAATACTTAGTCGATTTAATATGAGTGATTGTAAATCTGCATACACACCTTGCGATGCCAATGTGCAACTAAAGAAAGCTGATAGTAGTGAAGAAATATTAAGGAATATTCCATATCAAGAAGTGATTGGATGTCTGTTGTATCTATCACAAGGAACCAGACCTGACATTGCTTATACAGTCAATATGTTAAGTAGATACAATAATAGCCCAACATCTCAACACTGGATTGCAGTCAAAAGAGTACTTAGATATTTAAAAGGAACTTTGAATACCAAACTTACCTTCAAAAAAAATGATTGCAACATTGTGGGCTACTGCGACGCAGACTGGGCTACTGATGTAGAAGACAGGAGATCATGTTCTGGATATGTATTTTTGTTTCAGGGTGCTGCAATAAGTTGGTGCTCTAAAAAACAGCCAACTATTGCTTTATCTAGTACAGAAGCTGAGTACATGTCATTGGCCACTGCTATACAGGAAGCTATTTGGTTAAAGCAGCTGGAAACAGATTTTTGGCCTCATCTTTCAGGTACACCTATCTCTGTTTACTGTGACAATCAAAGTGCCATTAGTATTTCAGGGAATGACGCATACCATACAAGAAGCAAGCACATTGATGTCCGCTACCACTTCATAAGAGAGAGGGTGACAAGCAAGCAGGTTTCCGTACTTTACAAGAGCACACAGGACATGGTGGCTGATGTTCTCACAAAGGGTCTGCACCGGCCTAAGCACCTACAATTCACCAAGGCAATGGGTCTGCGTTCAGAGGAGGGTGTTGGTGAAATGGAACGCAGCCCATAATGTAAACGTTTTGACACTTCGCTCTGTTCTCTTTGATTTTATGTCTCCGCCGCGTATAATGTGTTTTTTGTAAAATCCTATTTAAATCAGATAATTAAACAAGTTTAACTAGTTCAAAACCCGACTTTAATTCAGACTTTCACACCCCTAACTTTTTGGAGTTATGTGCGTTTAACTTGCTTTAATGGTGAAGGAAAACATCGTGAGGAAACCTGCATGCCTGAGAGTTCTCCATAATGTTCTCAAAGGTATGTGAAGTCTACCAATCCGGACACGGCCAGCGTGGTAGACTATGGCCAAAACCCTTCTCACTCTGAGAGGAGCCCCGTGTTCTGTAGTAAGCCGGCGATGAGTTGATCATGATGATGATGATGTTGTTGGTGCAATAAAAAATAAATAAAAAATTTAATTTAATTTTGTAATTGTAATTGTATGAAATCACAAACTTTGGACTTAATTTTAGCACAATTTAGGCTGTTTTGCTTGAAGTTCGAATTTATATTCGGTGGGCCCAAAAACTCCGGACATTTTTGAAGCTGCATATAAATTAAAAAAGAAACAAGGATTTTAGACTATAGATTTAAAGATAATCACACCGTTTTGTTTGCCAGCAATCAATTAATACTGTTGTTATTTTTAATGCACTCGGCATTAGCGCAACATGTTGGCTCAGCTTGTTACTAAAACACTAAACTCACCGGAGCAGAGGGTGTCCATCGAGAACGTTGTGGACAGCGGGTGGCGACGCGAGTTCGAGTCCTCGAGACAGTAGTAGTGCCTCTGTCTCATCGGCACAAGCTTCTTCTCCCGAACCCTCTGCGACACCGGAGACGCATCCTCCTCCACTGCCACCGTTTGTCGCCATGGCTTGCATTTGCACCTCCGCAACAGTCGCTATTAAATCAAAAAACAATAAATATCAATTTTTACAGTGATCCATAGTTAATCAGAGCAAGCCCCAAGCGATGTCGCATATAGAAGTCGCAGAGTCTGATGAAAAGAAAAGAGACAGCGAGTTGCAATGTGCTTTAAAATACAAAGATTTATATTATTTTTACACCGTAATAATTTTTTACTTTCGTCTTTTCCCATCTTAAAGTACAATACCTACATACATATTTGTTCGTGTTATTTTCGTGACAAAATTGTATAATTCATGTAATAACATTAAAGTTGTTTAATTCATGTAATAACTCGGAAATGAATATAAAA
The DNA here is from genome assembly GCF_902806685.2 of Maniola hyperantus. Classification (NCBI taxonomy): domain Eukaryota; kingdom Metazoa; phylum Arthropoda; class Insecta; order Lepidoptera; family Nymphalidae; genus Maniola; species Maniola hyperantus. The sequence continues at coordinate 4,339,354 of NC_048564.1, forward strand.
GGATCGAAAACGGTCTTCATAAGTTTAATTAAATTCAGTGTTACTAAACTGGTGTACAATGGATCAGTGTAACACCTGCGGGAATACATTCTAGTCACGACCCGTACGTATTGCCTGATCGCCGGTCATTATCGATTGATATCGAACCATGATTTATATATTTTATCTATTTAAATCATAGAAATACAAAGCTTAAGAATTGAAATAAGTGCTTCAAATGCGGCCTGAAAAACTGCGACAGTGTGCTTATTTCAAATTGGTCAGGTTGTTAAAATTTATTTTAGAATAAATATATTCGCTCTCATTAAAAAAACTCTTTTGAATCTTATTGTCAATGGCAAGAGGTCTTAAATATAAATATTTTACAATCGTTATTAAATTTTATGTTCGAGTGTTAAGGTTTATCTATATAGCGATTCAGCTAGTTTATTAATAAACATTAGCTTAACAAAGTGGTCATTTAAAATAAACAACTGCATTTAATAATAAAGTGACAGTTCAGGAAGTAATATAGCATCTAATAGACGCAGACTCTATTATGGAATGACGAACGCATAACAAGGTCTTGACATTAACATACTATACTTACATAATTATCATTTACATTGCAGACGACTCAAGAAATATAGTAATATGCTAGGTTCACAGCACGAAAACGCATCGTCAGAGATTTGAATGTCATTGAATGTCAAACTTGATAAGGAGCAGCTGGTCGATTCCGTAAAACATGCTTCAATCATTATTACAATCGCAATTGTTATGATTGGCTGAATTTATGGTATTCTTGTTGCAACAATGAATTGTAGCCAATAGTGGGCGAGCGTCAACCAATCAGAGGTGATTGCGATCGTGACATTGTAGCTGTCATTCTACCGCAATCACGCAGCAGTTTGTAAATTTTGATGTTAAGAAAATCGTTACGCGCAAATTAACATTATGTTATATCTAAAACGGCCCGTATAAATGGAATGAGAGAATTTAAACCAATCACTCAAATGCCACCTAACTACTTGTACACAGGTCATTTAGGTTATTGATAAAGTTGTAAACAAAGTAATTAGTTATTAAATCTTATTTCTATGGAATAATATTTTAATGGATAAACGAAATGACGACCGATTATAAAAATTGGAAAATTTTCCTTATGGTCCTCAGCTACCAAGACTTTTGTGTCAATTCCACAACAGTTTTTTGTGTTTGTAACAAGGGCGATCATTTTAAAAAGGAATCTATGTTATTCCAATTATATCCTTCAAATATAGGAATGGGAAACCTTGCAGTTTACAAACGAATCTATATAATTCAGGATTTTCATTTGAAGATTCATTTTTGCCAAAACATGCCTCAATTGGCCACGTGATTTATCCCTTGTGGGTAAAATTTTTGTGGACTATGTTTTTTTTGTGATGAGTCCAAACAGGACAGATGGGCCGGGTCATACATTTGATATGAAGGTGTGTTCACGTATTGTTTATCGTGTGTCAATTGTACGAGTGTAAATTTCCGCCTTATAATTGGCATACATTGAAGATGTATCTTAGTGATCAAGAGGTGGTATATATATAACTAAGGGAAAGGCACACGAGGCACCAAACAGTGCAAGCTCCATTTCTAGCATAATAAGCGTTTTCGTAACAACAAAAAAGCTGTATGCAATATTTTTGGGCCAAATGTGTTAAAAGTCAGGTATAGCTCGAAGATGTATCTTAAATTTATACCACGAGTGCGAGGCGCTATATGGAAATCGGAAGCTAAGAGGCGAGTGGTGCACGAAGCATCAAAATATATACGAGCTCCATTTACATTGTAGTGAGGATTGTAATTACCAATGCACATATCAGTTTCATGCAATATTTTTGGCCAAAATGTGACTGTACAACAAAGATCTTGAAATCCTGAAAACCATAAAGTGCGGATATTGGAGTACTTTGATCATATTATGTGACAAACACAACCTTTTTTATTCCATAATTGCACGCAAAAGACCACCTGGCCGAAGAAGTTCTTGGCAAAAGAATTTATGCCAATGGTATGGGAAGAATACCCACTCCTTTTTCCGCGCAGCAGCGTCCATGGTGCAGATAGCCCCTTTGGTTGTAAATCAAACGACGACAACACTATCTCACCGTTAGTAAGAGGCGGTATATCCAGGTCGGGAGCCAAGAGGCGAGCTGCGCACGAGGCTCCAAGGTGTACAAGTTCCATTTCCAGTGTAGCGAGTCCTAAACCGCATCCGACTCGTGCGCTCGCGAGCGACGCGTCCTCGTATCCAACGCACAAGCAGCGATATCCGAAGCGGCTTTCTTCGCTACAAAATAAAGTTATAAAAACATGTTCTTAATTATCTGTATAATTGAGGTGGACTTTCGAGTCGAGCGTCTGTCGCATCAGTGGCGCCACTACGTCAAGGACGCCGTGACAGAGCGGCAGATTGATTTACTGTGCAAATGTAGGGAACGCCACAGACAATCGACTTGAAAGTCCACCTTTAGTACGGTCTAGAACATTTCTACAAGATTGATAGATTTCATATATGGAAACACAAAAACTTCTACAACTTTTGGTGCCTCTCATATCGAAAGTTGGGATTGTATCGGCAACTTTAACATTTGACACTGAAGGTCTAAATAGTGATCGGTTGCTTTTATTGAACTATTGGTGCAAGTTTTTTAGACAGAACGACCTGACCTAGGCCAACCATTGCCTTTTATCTTGCTTTGGATAATCCACAGTAAAATCCTTGCTCGAAAATGAATTTTTATTTGCCAAAGATTCAGATTTACTCTGACGTTATTGTATATCGATGCTCGAAATCCATGTAGAGATGTGCAAACTCTGACTTGGTACTGAGCCCTTAGTGTAAGTTTTCAAATTAAAAACGTGATATAGGAGTTATGTTCCTCATAAAATTATGTGTATATATGTGTGTATACTTAACATAATATGATATATTAGTAGGCTAATCCAATTTGTCACGTAATCAAAGGTTCTTGAAAAATTACCCCAAGCCCTTTTACAATAATAATTATTACTATGTACATATATAACTATACATCTAGAGGCAAGATTTAATTGTGTGTTTACGGCTTACGGTTTCTGAGAAAGAAGACAGTGTCAGCTAGAGCCTCGAATGTTACTTTGTTATTTACTGAGAAACGTCAACATTGTTTACATCAATGTCTTTATTTGATAAACCATTTTATAATATTCAAACTTGTCGGGCATACTTCGAAGAAAAACTTGAGTTTTGGACGGCTTATAATAACTTCAATACAAGTCCGTACAAAATGAGCGCCTAGAAACGCCATTTTATCTCAATGTGTCAACTGTCAAGTCAAAAGTACGGTTCACCTTTAAAATAAGGACTGCAACCGTACTTTTGACATGCCAGTTGACACAAAGTTAGAAAGACGAGTGAGAACTTAAAATTCATGCATTATACTTATTACGACTTCGTTCACTTCAGAAAGTCATCGTAAGTAACCTAAGTAACAATGGAGCTTTAAAATACTTACTTATTAGACTTGTTATATTCGTTCAAATAGTCCGACGCGGTTTCCAGTGAGAATATAACCTCATTTCCGGGTATTAATAAGGCTTTTTGCGGCCAGTCCGAAGGGCTAAAAGAAAAATAAGAATTCAAATGATGTTTGATGTAAATTGTGGAAGTTTCTTCGGGTTGTGTTCCTTTATAGCTAAGATATACGATACGATGGTGCTATAAGAGGCAGATAAACGAATTTCGGTGGATTCACTGGGTGGCTATGCTATCATCATTATCATCCTCGACCGGTAGACTTCCACTGCTGGACATAGGTCTCTTGTAGGGACTTCCACACATCACGGTGTTGCGCCGCCTGAATCCAGCGGCTCCCTGCGACTCGTCTGATGTCGTCCGTCCACCTAGTGGGGGGTTTTCCAACACTACGCCTGCCAGTGCGAGGTAGCCACTCCAGCACCTTGGGACCCCAACGTCTATCGGCTATAATTACTCCAACGATAATCACATCAAGTCTATTTGCATGCTTGCTAATTTTTCACGGCTTAGAGTGCGGGGCGTTCCCACCCCCGATTGCACAGTGATAGTGGATTGGGATTTATCTGTAATTAATTTAGAAAATATTATGAATAAAATAGTCTTACTTAAAAAACTAGTAGGGTGCGTGGGTGCGCGGACCACTGAAGTGGTCCGCGAGCATGCAGCGTTGGTTTTTTTAAAATGTGGACTTTATTTGCCATACATTTTCTATGGAAAAATAAATTCCGCCATCTTGAATTTTTTTTCTATTCATCGAGTAGACCTTTGAATCCTGATCATCTTTTGCGAAAAAAGTGCTCTTCTATCTTTTATACTCTCCGAGATAGACACCGACGAAGTTTGTATGGCAGCCATCTTTTTTTCGCCATTTTGAATTTTTTTTCAGCTCATTGGCAATTGGATGACGTTTCGATTGACATTTGCTCGAGCACCTCCCACCTATCTTCAATACCTTAAGCGTGCTCTTCACCCGTCTCCGAAATCCTCAATCATCAGCTCTCTCCTTATTTTTCCTCCGAATGAATTTTTGTATTCTATACGAAACCATCAGTCTAAAAATTTTTTTCATACAAAAATGTTCAGGAGAGGTGATCAATGAGTGATTCAGTCAGTCAATCAGTGAATCAGCACGAACAGCTATTATATTAATTTGATAATTGATTTATTTTCGGAGTATTCATGGGGTGTTATGTATATTACAAAAACAAAAATTACTCACATATTGGACAACCTGGGTGTCACACTCACATACGTGCAGTTATAATGCATGCACGGTGCATCAGAAATTGCCTCGTCCAGATCCTCGGCCTCGGCGGACTCCGAGTTTAGCTGGACTAATCGCTGCAATGGTTCAAATAATTGATATAACTAACTTCTGTTACCTACATACACATCTATAATAATTCGTTTATAATACAATAATTATTGTACATAATACAATAATTATTGTATATGTAAACAATAATTAGTTAGGGATTTTTGGAAGGTTGTAATTGAACAGCTGCCGAACGAATCTGTGTAATTATATTTCTCTAAAAAATACTTTTTTTACTTTAATCCGTACGCTTTTGGTCCACTTGATACAAATCTGAACGCATTCCCAAGCAAAAACTGTGCTAAAACTGAGTCCAAAATTCACAATTTCAATCAAAACAGAACAACAACTTTGATAGAGTTTTGCAGAAGAATGAACTCATCTCTGGGAGTGGCATAAAACTATATTCTGTAGAAATCTTTCAGGGCAGGGAAGACCAGGCGGCCGGGGGTCATGACGACAGATTGAAATCGATTGATTGATTTGATGGTTGAATCGAGAAATCGGTGGACCGTCCTGGACGGGTACAATGTAGTGTTATTATTATAGCAAGCCAATATCTATCACTCCTAAAAAATTCGCTTACCAGCCAATTTTAAACCACGCAAGCTTTTTTACTTTACTACTATCTATCTATGGACGTGAATGACGTCGAAGCCATATCCATATTCACTATTATGAGTGCATCACACGTTGAAAATACTGAATTGAGAAGTGCATGCGTGGTGTGCATTGTATAGCAGTATGATACAAACTTGAATGATGAATACACAGACAATATACTCCCAGATGTGACCTTCCGCTTATAAGTTAACCTATTGTATTTCCAAGCATAATTCTACCCCAAATAAGTTAATTTTCATTGCTAAATGCATTATCATTGTTACAAAAACTGATCAATATTAACATACGTCCGGCGGTTACGAGTACTTACAAATCACTTGTAGATTTTTGTATGGAATAAAAAAATTGATTCCTTTACTACTACTTACTACTACTCCTTACGTAATAATATTAAGCCACGTTTCTTGCCGCCCAACTTTTTGCTCTTACATTATTTAATGGCATCAACATGAGAAAATTGTTTATGTCATAGAGTTCCACCATTTTCGGAAAATATTTTGAGTAAAACTATGTAGCTTCTGGTGCGGCATTTTTATTTATTTAGTAGCGCTTGGCTGCAATCAGACCTGGTGGCAAGTGATGATGCAGCCTAAGATGGAGCGCGTTTGCCTAGAACATGCCTATTCACTCTTCACTTTGAAGGTAAGATTCGCGGTCTTCGATTTAGTGTGCCATGTAAACATCATCCTAGTGTTGAATGAATGAGCAAATGGACGATCTCTACCTTATATACCTTACGGAAGGGCGGATCGGCCATGCGGGTGTCGTTAGGGCAGTGACACCGGTGCTTAGGTGCGCCCGCCACTGCGTAAATAGTTAAAGTATCCTCAGGCTGCGCAGTGATGCTGCGTGGATCCATTTCTAGTACCATCCAGGCCACTTGTGGAGGAAACAACACCCTAAAAGGTACCAAGGTATGCATTAGCAAAATTATGTAGTTTCTGTAGAAAAATAAAATAACCAACGACTTTCTAATACATTCGTACCTTTTATTGCTGACGGTCGCCTGTCTGTATGGGTGCTCGCTCTCTATCCAAGTGTAATAGTGGCTTGTCGTGGTATTGGTGATTTCCTCACTGCTCGGAATCATGAGGTTCATAGCCGCCACGTGGGGAAGGAGTTTGTGGACCAATTCCAGAAGGTAAATGACGCTCTAAAACAGAAGAATTTAGATTACATACTACATCGCATGCATCAACATGTATTTTACACAAGGAACAACAAGCTTTTTGCTATAATCTGCTGAACCGAAAAGATAGAGGTGCGTGCGCGGGATCAACCCCGAGAGCCCTTAATAAGTGGAATAGTCCGCGACAGGTCAAGATGGCAATCGGAAGATGAGGTTCCCGCACGTCACCCGCGTTTGCCCGCACCGGGTTAGCGCGGGGGCTGTGCGGGTGTGCGTGGCGTTCCCTCCCCAATTGCCATTTCAACCTGACGCTACTATATAGTACTACAGACTTATTAACAATTAATTTAGGCTACCACTACCTGCAATAACAATTTAAAATCATGCCTGATGAAGGTTTCCTCACGATGTTCTCATTCACCATTAAAGCAAGTGACGATTAATCGCTCACACGCTAACAAATTACTGTAGCTAATTCTCGTGTACACAATCTCTGAAATAAACTAAAATGACGGATCTAAATATATTGCTATCCCTTTCATAATGCTCCCTGCGGAAAAGGATAGGATGAAGACCTGTCAATTTAGTTTTGGATACTATATGCATCTTTCAGCAGGTCTGATTACAGCCAAGCGCTAGTCTATACATGAAAAAAACCAGGCTAATGACAATGGCGCTGATTCTGTTGTTTTTCGCTAAACTAAATTTAGAGTATCTGCATCCTCTTCTTTTTAATATTGCTAAAAAAGTACAGAACATGAATTTTACATTTAAAGACTTTAAATTTTAGTGCACGCTACAAATTTAAACGATACGTTCGCGACTGGCAGCTAAAGTCACGAGGTTTGACGGCTCTAAATTAAACCTAAAACTGTCAAACTAAGTCTGTCCTTTTCATATTATAGTAGTAAGAAGAGGATGCGAATGCTCTAAAATTTAATTCTGCTCGGAATCAGTACATTGTCTATTTTATTTGCCTCACCTTTGAGTCATGAAGGCCTTCCAAGTTAGCCAATGCAAATGGCAGCAGGGTGTTAAGCGCCGGCGCGGTTGCCAACGTAGGCGCTATGCGTCTCAAATCATCAATGGACAATCCTCTCAACGCCGAAAGCAACATGGCCGCCCGTTCCGCTACCAACGTCGCCACGGCCACGGCAGATTCGCGAATTGTTACGACATCGGTCTCGATGCGATCTTTGTTGTATATGTGCGAGTTGCAAGTACTGGACGCAGCTTCAAGCGACGCCGATGGGCTGTATGTTCTGTGCAGACATTGTAATCATTAAAAAAAAAATGCTGGTTAAAAAATTAACTGCAAAAAGATGTCGCTACTAGATGGCATAAACAGTCGCTTCAGTACTGAGTGAGCATACATATCACAAACTTCGTCACTGGCAGTAAACGGGTTGTAGCTTAGTGGTCAGAGCGTCGGGCGCGAACCCAGGAGACGTGGGTTCGATTCCTGCCGGTTCGCGATTTTTTAAATGTATTTAAAATTATCTTAAGAGTAGTAGATGATTATAATGATACCTGTAGTAAATAATGCACGGCAACTGTCCCCGAGCTAGAGTAGTGCCATTGAAGCTCAGAGAGCAGGACGAGAACTGGAAAGTGGTGCCGTCTGGTCCCGTAACTGCGGGAAGTCCGCATTCGCCACTGGCGGTCCGGGCACCTTCGCAACACACGCGCAGTGCGTACCGAGTGTCTTCCTATTATGAATTACTTACTATAAGCGACACTCAGAAAAAGTAGGTAATATTTAGAATAGAATAGAATAGAAATAGATTTATTGGTTGATCCAACACACGATAAACACAAACATTTACAAAAAAACTTTCCTTAAAAGCTAATCCAACAAACAGTGTGTGTCGTGCCAACGAAAAGGCCCGAACTCAGCTGAATGTTGTGGATACACAATGTAACCACAACGCTGGTATTCTGTTCGAGCCCAAACGAGGGAAGTCCTGGTTATTAGTATTACTTAAAATTAAACTAAAAATAAAATAATAAAAAAAGTGAAAATTCTGTTCTTTAGAATATATTTTTATTCAAGTAAACTTTTACAAGTGCTTTTGAATCGTCAAATAGTTTAATTTACAACTGGTTTGGAATGCAGTTCCTACTAAATATTAGAATGTTTTTAACTGGAATATCCTCCCAAAAAATGCGCGGGGACCACTGGTCACAACGCGTACAGGTTACCAAGAGAAACTAGTGGCAAAATAAATTATTTAAAGAGCGATTGCTATCGCAATAACGTGATTGATTCACAAATGTACTTAAAATGTACTTAAAAGAGTGTTTACATTAGTAAATTTGTCGTAAGTCAACCACGTAAGCTTCTTACGTAAGTAATACTTACATATGTAATCGCGGCCTAACTATCTATGGCTACACAAAATAACTAAATCAAAAGTAGCAAAATAAAGATACCTTGAGTAGGACGGGTCTACTGAACTTGATTTGGACCATATCTTGGTGGGCGTCTGAGTTGGAGAAACAGCCTTCTGCGGTTTCTTCTGACACCCAACATTTACTCGGACTCGCGTCGTCTGTAGTGGTCCGCATCTAACACAGAAACATTGACAACTCTGAACAATGAAAATCTATGTCTAAATATATAAAAGGAAAAGGTGACTGCCTGACTGACTGACAGACTGGTCTATCAACGCACAGCTCAAACTACTGGAGGGATCAGGCTGAAATTTGGCATGCAGATAGCTAATATGACACAGGCATCCTCTAAGAAAGGATTTTTACATAAAAATACATGTTTTTTTTTTTAAATGGAAGCCCGCATGTGTAAATTTTATTTCAACCACGCGTAAGCCCCTTCGCACACAATTTGTGTAGTCGTATCGACCTGCAGTGTTGCACAAACGAATAGTCGCGTAGACGTATCGTTTTGGATATCAGTTGAAATCATGGCGTCAACGGCACCAGACGTTTTGGATGTTGAGGATCTTACTTTCTCTTCAGAGGAAGAGAATTTTGTATTGGGACGCCACGACGCCGTGTGCGAAGGGGGTTAAAGATTACGCGCAGAGATTTTATTTGGTGTGGGTATGGGCGGTATTAACAAGAGCTGACACGTACAACAGTACATTCACAGATTACGTTTGTGTAGTGTCTATGAGCGACGCAAGACATTATGATCGCACTGCATACGCGTCATGAAAGTCTCTCTCGCACGCGGCCAAGCTTATAAGAGTACAGTTCTTGCAATTCACAAAGGAGTGCGAACTTTACTTGTGGTTACGTGGCATACACGGGCATTGCGTGAGTGTGCATGCATGGCGGACCAATCAGTCGCGAGCAAGCGCTTGCAAACGCACACTCACATTTACTGTACCTTACTTATACCGATACGATAATATTTGGCATATCATCGATTCATGTTCATACCGAGGCTTCCCGCACTCTAGTTCATTCTGGTTGTGTCAACTGCTTTGCACAATAACCGCATCCAAACTGCAATTTTGCAGTCTCGCGGGCTTAAAGAGTTATAAATTATATTTGTTACTATGAGGCGAACTTCGTACCGCCTAACAGTCGATTCAAATTTTTAAAAAAATTATCTCCGTAAGAACCATCCTCGTATTTCAAGGAATATTATAAAAAAAGAATTAGCGAAATCGGTTCAGCTGTTCTCGAGATTTGCGATCAGCAACACATTTAGCAATTAATTTTTATAAGTATATAGAGGTCGCGGCTCGCAGCGCGTCGAAAATAGCTTGGGCGCAATCCCGTTAAAATAAGGTAAATCGACTTTTGAACGTGCCAGCTCTTGTTTACCGACCTGTAAGACCAGCCATTTGAAATACATACATCGTACAACAATTCTAAGTTGTAGTCGTAATGTCCCGTGCCGGCGTAGACGCAGGCGCCGACGATCGCGACACCGGGCCGGTCGACAGTGAAGCAGATCGCGTCCGGGCTTCCGTTGCCCGTGCTCCAGGTGCGCGCCGAGTTTATGCGCATGAAGCGAGACGCTGTTACTATGTTTTTGATCGTCTTTGATACCATGTCTTCCTGTTAATGCATAGAAACGTTTTCAATGGGATTCCACAGGCAAAAAAGATCTCAGAGGGCGTCACAAGAGATCCGGCCAATGCAAGCTGTCAACTTCAATTTTTTAAATTATGGTGTTCAAGCTATCAAACGCCATTTAATTAAAAAATACATGTTGTAAAGCCGGTTCGCTTATGGCGCTGTCAGAATAAACTGGTAGTGTGGAAAACGGACAATGTTTTCAAATGTACGTTTTCAATATTCAATCTATCTATGATCTGTAGATAAATTACTCAAAGTTGTTATTAATTGTCAAAAATTGTATAGTCTAAGATATAACGACGTTGCTAAATATCTTAACTACCGATTACAGATAGCTGATTGAATATTGAAAACGGACGTGAACCAATATTTTTTGTTCGAAGCTTAAGCTAATAAGGCTTAAACTACCTTTTAGCGTAAATGCACCGGGCTCAATAGGTGAAGAAATGGCTGAAATCGGAAAGGTTAACGGTGTGAACCTACACTATTACAACTGTTCTATTTCATGAAGCCCACTCAGTGTAGTAATGAGTGATAAGATAAACTTTACCGCATATGACAATGTTAGGTGTGCACTCACACAAGCATAGCTAAACGGTCTTCGTGAAACAGAACATCTGTACCGGTAAGATGTTGTTTTTTTATTGAAAATATTACAATAAAACTTAAAGCTAGCCTTACCTAATTACTATACAAATTATGCCCGCGTGGGATAGTGCCAAAAATACTGGCTGCATTTCCACACTGGACATCCAGACTGATCCTTTGCGCGTTGAACTTGTTGACCGCTGAAAAGTATATTTTACAATTTGGAGTATACATACCCTGAACATTAAGGCACTGAAAGACATCTCGGCAATGATTCGAGCGGCTAACTTGCAGCAATAATCAGCCAGTCTCTCTTGCGTCTGCAATTCACCATGATCGTGCGCCGGCGCACATTGCCTTTGCGACAACTGTTGCTTGATCGGGTTCAGAACCACATCCAAGAGTCGCGGCACTACATCCAGTAAATGCCATTCTAAAAAGCTCAACTGTTCCTCGCTGTCCTGATTCTATTATAACAAAAACGTACACATTATTTTAAAGCTTTTTCGGACACGAAGCACGATAGCAGAAGGCAAACCTACAATCCATACTAATATTATTCCATACTAGATGAAACCTGCGACTTCGTCCACGTGGATTTAGGTGTATAAAAATCCCGTGGGATCTCTTTGATTTTCCGGGATAAATAGTAGCCTATGTTCTTCCCCGGGACGCAAGCTATATCTGTATCAAATTTCGTCAAAATTGGTTGAACGGATGGGCCGTGAAAGGCTAGCTAGACAGACAGACAGACACACTTTCGCATTTATAATATTAGTATGGATTCGAAATTGTTATATGCCTATTTGTACGATATTTGGTACAGAGATGGCTAGCATTCCGCGACGGGGCTATAAATTCTACTAAAGGCTAATCTTTGTTCAGGAAAATCGAGGAGTGACGTGATATTCAAAAAAGCTAAACCCAAGAGTTGCAAGCATGTAGTACGTTTAAGTTTTCTTCATCTTCCAGTTTCCAGACCTAGCGGTGTGAGGTCAAAGTTGCAAAATTAAGCAGTTATGATATTACTAGCTTATGCACACGACTTTGTCCGCGTGGACTACACAAATTTCAAACTCCTATTTTACTCCCTTAGTAGATGAATTTTCAAAATCCTTAACGCATGTCTATGTCATAATAGCCATCTGCATGCCAAATTTCAGCTCGATCCGTTTTAGCTGTGCATTGATAGATCAGTCAATCAGTCAGTCAGTCAGTCACCGTTTTTTTATATATTTATATGTGTAAAAATAGATATACCTTTTGGGAATCTTTTGCTCGTGGCGGAATTGGCGGTGGCTTCTGTACGTGCGACGATCGTGGTACCGTCGCCGATTTGCACGGTACATCTTTCGTCGTCTGCAATATAAATGTGCCCATAGTAAAAAAATCCATACCAATATTATCCATACATACATACAAATGAGAAAGTGTGTCTGTCTGTCTGTCTGTCTGTCCGTCTGTCTGTCTGATCGCCTTTCACGGCCTATCCGTTCAACCGATTTTGACCAAATTTGGCACAGCGATAGCAATTGCATCCCGGGACAGGACATAGGCAACTTTTCATCCCCGAAACTCAAAGAGTTCCCACGGGATTTTAAAAAACCTAAATCCACGCTGACGAAGTCGCGAGTATCATCTAGTTTATTTTTAAAAATATTTTAATATCATGACCGCCTAGAAACTATTCACCCAGAAATCATCAATAACAAATGAACCATTCAAAATCAGCACACAACCCACAACACACACAAATGCCTACACGCGAACACTGACGCACACTCAAACTCACATTCTCACTCACGCACACTTTCACTGACACTCACTGACTCTTACACTCACTCACACTCACACTCACACTCACACTCTCACTAACACTCACTGGCACTCACTGACACACACACTCTCACTAACACTCAATGGCACTCACTGACACTCACTGACTCATACACTCACACTTATCTTAGACATCAGAAGCTCAACTTAATAATTCTACTGTAACTTAATCAGAACACTAAATGATTATGATGGGGTACAATACCTTAGCCTCAGAACGACGGACCTCTTGCAGTGATGCGTGGCTCTGCGTCAGCGGCACTACGTACTGCAAGACGTCACGGAGACTCTGCGACTGACACATCGCCGAACAAGTTGCCGTCAACTCGCGAATCTGATTTGGAGCGACACTCCCATCCTATAAAATTTGTTTTAAAGGTGAACACCGTACTTTTGACATGACAGTTTTTTTTCTGAATAAAAAAAAACTATTTTGACGAAATTTGGTACAGAGATAGATTGCATTTTGGAGACGGACATTGGCTATTTTTGTCCAAATCAAAGAGTTCCAACGGGATTCTCAAAAGGCCTAAATCCACGTGGATAAACTCGCAGACATCATTTATTTTGTACAGAGATAGCTTGCATCTTAGAGGGCACATTTTATCCCGGAAAATCAAACAACTCCCACAAAGAGGTAAAGTTTGACAGTTTAGGTAATCTCCGAAGCTACTCATCTTATTCTGAAAATTCTTTCTCTGATAAAAAATGTGTTATAGGCTATAAATCATATATATGTATCCATACGTATATGTATACATTTCCATATGTACTAATATTATAAATGCGAAAGTGTGCCTCTCTGTCTGTATGTCTGTCTGTTTACCTGTCTGTCTGTCTGCTTGCTTTTCACGACCCAATAATTTAACCTATTTGGATCAAAATTTGTACAGAGTTAGCTTTCATGCCGGAGATGGACATAAGCTCCCTTTTATCCCGAAAAATCAAAGAGTTCCCACAGGATTCTGACAGGCCGATCCGTTTAACCGATTGACATGAAATTTGGTATAAAGGTAGCTTGCGTTTCGGAAATTGACATAGGCTACTCTTGATCCCGGAAAATCAAAGAGTTCAAATGGGATTTTTGAAAAACCTAAATCTACGCGACCGAATTTGCGGGCATCACCTAGTAATAAAATAAATTTAAGTAAGGAGTTTGTTTTCAACATCTTACTTACTTTAACGTTGTGCAGCATATAGCAGATATGATTCCATTTCAGTATCGGTGTCGGGAAAAACGCGTAAAAACAAGCGTTAAATGTTTCATGTGCTTCCTGTAATATAGAATGCGTCATCTCCAGAGCGAACTGTACGTAGCATACTCTATGCGTCTTACTACGCCGCTGCTTCCGGGGCAACATCGCGCACGTTGGAGTCTCCTCGGCCATCACACTTTGGACGAAATTTCGAACATCCGCTATGGACTCAAAGTAAGACATGTAATCAGGAGAGTTCCTCTTTTTTACACTCTGAGGATATACTTCCTTGATGTAGGATTTGACGAGTCTCAGCCCAGCTCTAATAATGTACACCAGTCTCTTCTGATGCTTCAGTATGGTGAGTTTCTGATAGTTTATTGGTATCTGTCCATTCGTGTCTAATATGATCTCTTTGAAGGTCCTCCAACTCCAATGCAACAGGCCGATAAGAGAGCGGAAGCACGACACTGTAACTTTCCTCGACAGATTCTTGCTCAGAACGACGACCGGCTCCGCTGGGTCCAAGTGCTTGATGGGCATCGGATGATCGGGCCCCATAATGTTGTACAATAGACAGGGAATTTGACCCGCATTTACATCAGTGCCGTTGTTCGACTTTTTGGAAGTTTTGAAATGGAAGCCTATATCATCGTTGATAACCATGGCATGTCCTGAAGATCCACAATCGGAGGAGGGCCCGTTGATAGTGGCAGATACAACATACCACTTATTCGTCTGCAAAGGTTTGCATTACTAAATCCACACGGCCAAAAACATTTATACGTCGGTATGGTTATATATCAAGAAAATATTTGTCTGTCTGCCTGTTCGTTACATTTCAATTAACTCACTAACTCTTCTTACAATGGAGTTGAAACTATACAGTTTTGTTGGGACTTGTTGAAAAGTATCGCCATAGTATCATCGACGTACAATAAGGTGACATACCGGACATTAGGAGTGCTACTGACTATAAATTTTTGAAAAAAATTGGCAGCTATATGGCGCTATTTTCACAACTAGAAAATTTAACTTTTCGGTTCGTTTTTTGGCATGGTAGTCGTATGTTTTAATTCACTTAATTACAATTTGTATACTTACCGCTATGGGTACTGGAGATTCAAACATCAGCGGGTATTTGTCTTTCGGGGCGCACTCGTAAAAAGTCTCATCAGTCTCAAAGAGCAACTCCCCATCCCCTTCTTGGTCTCCGCCTTCCAGGCCGATGTCGAATAGACGTATCTTCGCCGTGTAGTCGCCGCGACCTCCGTACAGGCCAACTCCACCTTTATTATTACAACAATATAATTTGTGTAAGACAAAACATTCTTAGCTACAAGGAAATTGGTGATGTAGATAGTCATTTAGTCTGATACATAAAACACAAAATGTTTCTATCTATGTCCGTTATAGAATTTGAAATCATGTGCCCCAAACCGGTTTAATTAGAAAGGCTAAATGATAAAAAGATGGTTTTAGAAAAAAATGCATTAGGCACATTCTTCTTAAGCGTATTAGCACAAGCCGGGTATCCGCAAATTTAGTATAACGCAAAATTTGCGTTGTGCTTTTTCATCAGGACATCTTTGCTTGAAAAAGATTAGAATTTATAACGTAAACATTTACACCACATATAGCATGCATGAGGCATTTTTTGTTTGGTGTGTGGAATGTGGCTTTATCATATACATAATCAGCTTCACAGAATTACTTACCAAGCAAAATATCGCTGTCGCACATAAATCGGATGGCTTCAACCGAATGTCCAGAATAACCCCAACCTCCGCCGTTGTGTTCAAAACGGTTCACGGTTAGGTAGTCTTCAACTACAGATACTATTGGTATAATGGCGTTATCACGCTTACATTCCACCAGCGATGGTCTATAAACAAATGTATCAGTGTAAGAATTAAGATCAATTTGAAAAAAGCAAAATGATTTCTGGTTGGATAAGTTTACAGTGTCAATGAGAAGCCTAGCGAGGTATAGTCCGTATAAAATGAGAACTCACTCGCCATTTTAACTCTATGTATAAACTGTCATGTCAAAAGTACGATTTTAGTCCTTAATTTAAAGATGAAGCGTACTTTTGACATGACAGTTAAATGGCGAGTGAGATCTCAAAACATTTTTTTTCGTATCATATAGCGCAGGTGGCAGGAGGGTGAGTTTGATGTAATTTTCTATTCCATTACAAGTTAACCCTTGGCTGCGTTCTGATCTGGTGGTAAGTGATGATACAGTCTAAGATGAAAGTGGGCTTACGTGGCAGTTTTATTAAACCCACGTCCGTTATCAGTTTATACATATACCGGAACGCCAAATCGCTTGGCGGCGGTTTTTCCGGTAGGGTGGTAACTATGCCCACGGCCCGAGCTTTCACCAGACAAGACCAGAGACAATTCGAAATTTGAAATCCACCAATCGTCCCTGCCGAGAATCGGAGTCGGGTCCTCCCGCTTATAAGACCACAGTGCTCAACACTGCGCCAGAGAGATTGTCAAAAAATCAAGGCTCTCAATGTCGCTGCACTCTTCCGCAACCCGCTACCTAGCGCACGAGCCGTCAAGCGGTAAACCTATAACAAAAACGTCTACTTACTTATGCTCGTGAGCGTACGTAAGTGAATCCAGGCATCCGAGCAGATGCAACGCCGCATGTATTCTCGTAACTTGGCAACCTGTTGTGCAAGGGATGGCTAATTCTTGGTTTAGAACCGACATATTTGACAGCGCTAGATTGTCCGCTGGCTGATCTTCCTTGTTAGAGACCCATTCAAAGTTTTCCAACTGTCTGAAATCCTCCAACCTCTTCATACACCCGTAGTTTGGATATTCGAATTCAACATCCGAGAACGCTTCGGGGTCATTGGAACAGCATCTCTGGAGTTTGTGTGAGTCGAACGCTAATATGTTGAAGCATTTCATGACTCGCATCTGTGGTTGATAACACCATAGTACGTCGTACAAGGGATCGAGACAGGCCAGTGTATTTACAAAGTCGACTTGTTCAGGACCCGTCCATGCGTTACAGGAACCATCGGATTTATTTATAGTAATGCACTTGAAAGTATGTTCTGGTCGATTTGGGAGAATCACTGTTAAACAAAAACATTTATAACGCGTAAAATTTTACTCCTCACGTACCATTTTAAATTTTTGTGTCAAATCTCGTGTCAAAATTTTTATACATACAAGTTCCACAAATTGCTATGTCTCATTAACATCGAAATGACGTCATTTTGACGTCAGCCGAAATAAAAATATATCATCAGGTCGAAACTTCAGTCTTGTGCTGACGTCACTAAAATGGTGGCCACGCGCATTAGCAATTTGCGGGACTTGTATCCATTCTTATATTATTTTCTGCCGCGTACTGTAAGCTCATTTCATACTAACCTATACTGTTAGCATTGGCGGTGATCGTCGAGCTAAAGAGCGTATCAGTGTTAATTAAAGCCTGCGAGACCTGTATAAAGGTCTGATCGCCTGAGGCAGACAACCATACAGCGCGGCATCCGTGCCGAGTACCGATTTTGGGTACGCGACCTGGCGTGGCGTACCACACCGGGCTACGGTCCGACCGCGGTTCCTCTTGACGTGGTCGACCAAGAGATCCTTTCTGTAAGAATAAAACACTTACTTATACTGATATTTTAATGTCTATTTTTAAAACCAAGCGTCTCGACTGACGTTTAAGATGGAGACCTAAAACACAGAATACTTGATAATACCTTAATGGTTACGACGCAATAACGTGCAATTTAGCTCGCACAGCATCATCATCCACCACCCATCATCACCCACCACCAACCCACTACTAAGCACGGGCCTCCTCTCAGACTGACAAGGGTTTTTTGCCATAGACGTTGGCTAAGTGTATAATAGCAGAATTCACACATCTTTGGGAACATTATGTCGAACTCTCAGGCATGTAGGTTCCCTAACAATGGTTTCCTTTAGCGTTAAGGCAACTGATATTAATTGCCTAAAACGCACATAACTCCGAAAAGCTAGAGGTGCGTGCCCAGGATCGAACCCCCAAAACCTCCGTATAGGAGGCCGACGTCTTGACCACTACGCTATCAGCGCTTTTATCAGCTCGCGCTACAGCCTATACTTTAACAAACACCTCTCTTTCTATTGCGTAATTCTTGTTTGTTATCTATCCCTCTCAGAAGAGATAAAAGATACGCGAGTGCCATCGAAGGGGTTTCTCGGATCTTACCTGATAATTCCCGAAAGTGTATATTTCGCCGTCTCTAGTGAGTACAGCGGAGTGGTTGCTGCCGGCGGCAATAGCCGAGGCCCGCGGCACGCGCACTCGCACCACGCGGTGATGAATCACAAGGTCGCCCGCACCCAGCGCGCCCCATTGATTCGACCCGAATGTGAATACCTCACCTACATTACAAACACATCACCAATGAACGACAAATCACAGAAGGCAAGCTTCTAACAATGGAGATCCACACTGCCAATTTATTCCGACAGGGGCGCATAAGCGAATCGGCCATAGGGGTAGTATCAACTGTGGAACCGGCTTTACTGACCTGTCAAACGCCATAATTTTAACATTTGACTGGAAAGACCTACAGTCTAAATACATAAAAGGAAAAGGTGACTGACTGACTGATCTATCAACGCACAGCTCAAACTACTGGACGGATCGGGCTGTTATTTGGCATGCAGATAGCTATTATGACGTGGGCATACGCTAAGAAAGGATTTTTGAAAATTTAACCCCTAAGGGGGTAAAATAGTGGTTTGAAATTTGTATAATCCACGCGGACGAAGTCGCGAGCATAGCTAGTGAACTTATAATAAAAGAAGTTATTAATAATACAACTTGACTAACCGAGTTCAGAGAGCAACATAGTGTGATGTAAGCCACACGCTACGGCGACTATCCGATGTCCTCCAGGCACAACGACGCGGGCTGGAGCCAAGCAGTTAACTTTCACTGCCTCCCGTTCTGAATCCGGTCCTGATCCCGCTGCCCCAGTTGCTCCCGGCCCTGATCCTGTGCCCCCTTCACTCTGACTCGGCTCTTTATTTTCTGGACACACCAAGAGATTTTTGAAATATACATTTTTTTAAATTCCATAATAAGTTAGCCCTTGACTGCGATGTCATCTGTAGTACTTACCTACCTAAGTGATGATGAAGGTAGAAGCGGACTAAATTGAAAAGCATATGAGTCTTTTTTAAATTAAACCCATACATACCCCTTATCAGTCTGTGCACGACATCGTACCGAAACGCTAAATCACACCACACTTTTACCGGTAAAGTGGTAACTAGCCACGGTTGTAGCCTCCCACCAGACCAGACCAGAGACAATTAAGAATTATAAATTCTTAATAAATAATGAAAGCTGGCGAACAGAACAAGATCCTCAGGAATTATTCTTTTTAGCCGGCTTCCAAAAAAGGGGACGCTTCTCAATCAGCTTTTTCTTTATGTATACCAATTTTGCAAGATTTCTGGACCGATTTTCAAAATTTTTATTTCAATTAATAGAGGGAAGTTCACGAGATAAATTCGTACAATAAAAACTTCTGGACCCAACTCTTTGATCTGCACTGCAAGCAGTTATGGAGATTCAGAAACTGTTTATGATGATCGATACAGTAGGTGTCGAGCAACGACTTCATGGTTGAACTCCAAATTCCACCTCCTCAACCTGATAATGAACGATACAGTACTCCTAAACTATAGGGATTCAGGATTTGTTAATCCATACTTCAAACTAATATTATAAATGCAATAGTGTGCCCTGTCTGCTAGCTTTTCAGGCCCAACAGTTTAACCAATGTTGATCAAATTTGATGAGGAGTTAGCTTACGTCCCGGGGACAGACAAAGACTATAGGACACTTTTCACCCCGGAAAATCAAAGAGTTCCCACGGTATTCTTAAAGGCCTATCCATTTAACTGATTTATATGGATACAAAGGTAACTTGCGGCCCATAAATTGACATAGGCAACTTTAATCCCAGAAAATCAGATTTTTCAGATTCAGACCACGGGATTTTTAAAAAAAAAATCCACGCGGACGAAGTCGCGGGCATCATCTAGTAGTGAAATAATATTGTAGATGCCAAACAGCTTTGGGGCGAAACACGCTTTACCATTACTGTACGTGGGTTGGTCGGGACGCGATGTATGAGCACCTGATGTCGAGGCCTCCGCGCATCTCCGGCAAACGCCGCAGATGGTACAGCCCGGGTCGCCTTCACCGCAACCACATCTCCTATTTAACAATCTGTACTATAATACAAGCTTATAAGGCCTGCTGTATATTTATCAGAAATTGTCGGTCAAAAAGAATACACTTCATTCATTTTTATCCGACGGCTGCGAAGCCCAGAAAGGAGGGTTATGTGTTTGACCTGTATTCTAAATGAATAGAAACAAATTCCAGATAGCGGAATTAATTTTTCCGTACAAAATATATAGGTGAAACTATGCAAGTGACACACTGGATACGGTTTCTTTTAAAATTTATTTTTATGGAAAAATTTCATTCTGACAAATGATTCGACGAGATATGGAGTAAGATGATGATTGAGGGTAGATGGATGAGGAGCACGACCATGGTATTAAAGATAGGTGGAGGCTGCTCAAACAAAAAGTACTGAATCCTCATGCAGGCAGTGAGCTGAAAATTGTGGATAAAAATAAAACCAAAATGGCGGATTCAAGAGAAAGTGTAAAAAATGGAAGAGTGGTTTACTGCTAGAAAATGATCAGGACCTGTCAATCTGCTTGGTGAGCAAAAAAATCAGGATAGCGAAACCTATTGTTCAATATAAAATATATGACGACAAAACTTTTAAAAATTATCTAATACTAGCTGTCCTGGCGAACTTCGTTCCGCCTAACAGTCGATTCAAATTTTTAAATTTTTCTCTCTGTAAGAACCATCCTCGTACTTCAAGGAATATTATAAAAAAAGAATTAGCGAAATCGGTTCAACTGTTCTCGATATTTGCGATGACCAATACATTTAGTGATTCATTTTTATATCTTCAGTGGTCCGCGCACCCACGCGCTCTACTAGCTTGTTACTTATTTGTACGTTAACGGTATACATACAAAATAATATAGGTAACGCGCGAGTCGCATTGCAATGCATACCGAGTATTATTTTTTATGGCTAATTTTGTCCTACACAATCTCTTAACTGATATGACAAGTCTGTACGTATTGCTCTACCTTTCATAATGCTCACTGCGGAAAAGTTTAGAACTAGAGTTAGACTTGTAATTAAGTTAGTTTAGAAATAGCGCACAACAGAATTATTTGTTTACAAATATTTTTGCTCACACAAAAACAGCATAACGTTACAAAATACAGAAGAAACTGTACAGTCTAAACTATCTCTTGATATCAACTAAAATTATAAAAAAACGCTATTTATATTAAAACTCACTCGCCAGGCAATCGGTTCGGCACTGTAGCGCAAAGGCAAGCGCCCGCAAAGCCTGTACATTCTCGGCACAGTACGCAAATTCTACAATACTCCATACTCCATGAGTGTACGCTGGCGCAGAGTCGCGCTTCTTCCTTGCCACCACTGTTACTGTTAGCGCTTGAACTTCTATAGTGCTCTGCAAACCAAAATATTATGTGTTGCAGACACCAACAGTTCACGACAGTTAGGGAACTTCGTACATTTGACGCAGGTAGCCCTAAGTAGCTTTAATTTTTCTTTGATTTTACGTTACCATGCCATAGCCTAACATTAAACATATCGTCGATTCTAAATCAAGCCGAGAGTTCCCTCACCATAGTTCACTCTGGCAGACACCCAATTATATTGGTACTAATTCGGTTCAAAAGTAATGCTATTTTTCTCTTATCGAGATCGATTTGAATTAAATTAATCGTAATTAAACTTAATCGCGATTAGTAAAATTAATCATTAATCGTTAAACTCATTGATATTTTTGACATAATATTAAGGCATTTATAAAACACGAAAAAAATTACATGGCTGAGCTAGCGTAATTGCGTGATGCACTATAATACACAGTCGCTATTCGTAGTCACTAACTACCTTCCAAAGCTACTACAAAGTATTAAATAAGTTTTATTTTTACAGGTACACGTCGTCTGTTGAACTCGAGCGAGCATTGCGCGTCTTTTTGGTCTTTCTTTTTATACTCACCCGACTTCAACAGAGCTGTACCTGTACAAACAAAAATTATTTAATACTTTGTAGTGACGTTAAGATCGGGTTTGAAAAGTTTTTTTAATTTTTTTTTATCATGTTTAATTTTTTTACTTTTTAGTGCTTTAGGAGTGCAGTATCAGAATATTAAGAGTTGGGACCTAGAGTCCAAAGATGTAGTATATGCTTAGTACCTACAAAATTTCTTCCCTATATTCCTAATTCCCCACAGTTTAGGTGGGCAGTAGTATCCTGCAGCATAAGGATTGAAGTGTTGGGACCTAAAGTTCAACGATGTAGTCTATGCTTGGCTCTTAAAATATCAATTCACAATCGAAACTTCCAAAATGTCCACAATTTAGGTGGGCAGCATCCCTGTAGCATCAGAGTTGAAGGGTTGGTACCAGATTTTTTATCCATCTAGCAAACTCCCTCTATCGTCTAAAAAAATATTGTTGTACTTTTACAACAATCATATATTTTAATTAACGATTAAAATTAAAAATCGTAATCATGAACACTTCGATTACGATTAATTAATTTTACTTTTTGCCAATATGGGTTCACAGCTAAATATCTTTTACAATAATCGTTATCAACACTCACTCTCTTTTGTGTAACCGAATTCTCTGCCACATTGTCCTTTGTTGTTGATTCCAAAAGTGTAAACTTCGCCGAAGTTTGTGAGCGCTACTGCATGGGCTTTTCCTAGCGCCACCTATGAAAAAACATTCATATAAGCCCCTCTTTCTGCTATAGACTGTGTGAAATATATCTGAACTGTATGGTTCTTCTAACTTCACGAGAGTTTGCGAGATATACCTACTCAGACTACATAGACAATAGTGCGGAGTTTGCGCGTCTTTGGGTTAAAACGAAACCTACACGCAGGCTACAAATCATGGATCATTTCCAGTCGATATAAGTAATGTTCAAGGCATATTTACCTGAATGATTCTCTCGTGCTTCAAATCGGTTACAAGCCCATTCTCATCGCAATGCTGAGTGTCTTTTCCAAACATGAGTAACTCGCCGGCACGAGTAACTAGAGCAGTCGATCCGTAGTTACATGCCGCGTATACAACGTGATGTTTCTCCGCCTACAAGTTACAGAAACCTCAGCTTAACAGCCAGTCAGATTATTTATTGATAGCATAGCTGAAGTAAAAGAAATATCTTGTCATCCAAATCCATACTAATATTATAAATGCGAAAGTGTGCCTGTATGTCTGTCTGCTAGACTTTCACGGCCCATCCGTTCAACCGATTTTGATGAAATTTGGTACAGCAATAGCTTGCATCCCGGGGAAGGACAAATGCTACTTTTTATCACGGAAAATCAAAGAGTTCCGACGGGATTTTCTAAACATAAATCTGCGCGGACAAAGTCGCGGGCATCAGCTAGTATTATATAAAAGCAAAAGTTCTGACTCACTCAATGACTGACTCATCAATATCCAACCCAAACTCTTGGAGCCACAGGCATAACGCATAACTGAGTAGGTTCCTGCGGTAGTGGAGCGGTGCGGGAGGGTTGTGATGACGTGACGCAAGAGCTCAGTGATTCGTCAATTAATTGTGACAACTGTCACCCTCCCGCACCGCTCCACTACCGCAGGAGCCTCCTCAGTTACATAAATAGAAAGCTGAATTTTTGCACAAAGCTTCCCTTTATAATTTAGACAAGGAATTAGGCCGAATTTTTCAAAATTCTCAGTGGAGGGTATCTGCAACCACATAATGATATTGGTCTACTGAACATATCTCCGCTCCACTGGCACTCCCTTAGGACTTATTCAATGCCAAGGTAACAAGATTCAGGAAATAATCTTATGAAAAATCCTTGAAATGTACAGTTTGGAAAAAGAGCCGCTTAACCTGAATTATTTAAATAACACCCATACACGGTGTACTAACGCAATGTCTTCTGCGTCTTTGTTCAGAAAATCGAAGCGAAAATCTAAAATGCTACATAGCAAATCGACTTCCATCTCCACAAATTAAGGCACAAATTCCTACCGAGAAAAAAACACGCTCGTAAGTTATCACTCGATTGTAGAAAATTTTATTTGTTCACTGTCTCACTCATATGGACAAAGTAGTAATCGAGAAAATGTTTCCTCTCATTCTACTCTGTCTCGCTCACACATATCGGCGACAATAAGTAGCAACCCAGCCAATGCGTTGCATTCTATCGCCTCGTCCGATCATTTCACTTATTACGAGGTCTCTATCCAAAACGTCCATTAAAAAGCTTGGTAACAAAACTGCAACAGAAGCTTTTACTACTTTTGACGATATTTACCTTAAGGATTTTCTTCGGTCGCGTAGGCTTTGGTGTCCGTCTATGCTTTATTGCATCACCGTCTTCCCCGCGTCTCGCGATACCAGTGAATAGTGCCGATCCATTTTCTAATACTAGGATAGCGTGAACACCTTCATGCCCTAACGCCACCTTTAACAAACCTCTCGTTCAACATTCAGCAAAAAACTAAATATATATAAGGAAAAGATGAGTGAAAGACTGACTCTCAATCTATCATCAATCTATAATCGCACAGCTCAAGCTACTGGACGGATCTGGCTGAAATTTGGCATGCAGATAGCTATTATGACGTAGACGTCTGCTTAGAAAAGATTTTTTAAATTCAATCCATGGGGGGGTCAAATTCTGAAATTTTAATTCAATCCATATTATTCAAGCCACTACTTATTCAATCCATAGGGGTTTGAAATTTGTGTAGTCCACGCGGACAAAGTACCGGGCAAAAGTTAGTTCATTACAATATGCCAGGGATTTTTCCTACAATTAGTTAAATTATTATTTATAAATTAACAGAAACAATAATAATGACAATGTTACGCAATTATTTGCATATCAAATCAAACACAAAATGATCGACTAATTAATTTAACCCTTCAGCTATTATAGTGAATTACAAAAAAAATAACACATTTTTACCAACCAATTTCCTTTATGCCTCCCTTAATTATTTGAGATTAGCAAAGTGCATTTTGCTGATTTGGCACTGCGAATAGCCATAAAACAAGAGAAGAAAAACTGCATCAGTTCTAAAATTGCTAAAATAAATTAAAATTTCAGTTTCGGAATTATTCTCCAAAAGCTGCCATTTGGTATGATATTGCTGTTCTAAGCAAAATGACAATTGTCCCCGTCGATTTGAGTGCCGCTAAAAGTACCATTCATACCAATTACCAACAAAAAGAAACAAAAGTAGGTATTTCATTTTACGAGCACCGTGAATTAGCACCCTTTATGGGAACAAAATTCGCAACAAACACAACTTCAGAGGGTAATTAATTAAAAAAGAAAATCGACAGATCAATAATACCTGCACAACTTTGCACTTCTTAGTATTGGACGCTTCGTTCTTGTTGAACAGCGTCTCCTTCATAAGAGTCCAGCGGCCGGTATGTGGCGAAGGCGCTTTATAGCCCAGGGTGGTACCTTTGCCAGTGTAATAGACCTAAAGAAGAAACCCTTCTTAAGTACATAAAAACATTTTTTTTAATTTATGGACTAGCGCTTGGCTGCAATCAGACATGCTGGCAAGTGATGATGCAGCCTAAGATGGAGCGCGCTTGCCTAGAACATGCCTTGACTCTTGCCAAGAACTCTTGACTTGATATCACAAAATTGCTGCAGTGATGCTGCATTGCACAAATTCTATTTTGAGTTTTCTCTTTGTTGTGTTTGTTTGATAAAGAGTAAATTAATTACTCTTCATCAAACAAACATCCCGGCACCGTAACATTAATAAAATCCTTTTCACGTAATAATGTCCAATTGGGATAGTGCCTATGTTAAAAATAAATTATTTCTTAGGAATTATTAAATAAAGGGTATTCCAAAATTCGTTAAATCCACGTCCACTGTTAGTTTTAAGCTTGCTAACAATTTTAAATAATTACGGATTTAACTAAAAAAGTACATCAACATTACGTCGAATGTTTGAGAGTGTTTTGACGTTTGATAAAAAGTCACTGATTTGACTAGTAGGAGTCATCGAATCCGTTTACCGTTTTTGATGAATACAGCTTGCATATCCTTCCTCCTTGCTTCTAGGGGTTGTCCTTCCCCAAGATGCAAGCTGTACCTGGCAAAAGGCTATTTTTGCAACGGAAAACGAAGAGTTCCCACGGAAATTTTGTTAAGCTTAAAAAATTCACTCCGAAGAAATCGATGGTATCATCTATTCAGTACAAAGATAGCTTGGCATCGCGGAAAGGAATATAGGCTACTTTTTAAATCAAAGAATTCTATATAAAAATTTCACATACTTTTCCTGATGATGTGATCAAAAGTCCAAAATCTTGTCCAGAGCTTATACCCAGCAGTGGGTCATCATCATTGTCATCAAGTTGCATTGCCACGGGGGCATCAAGGTCCACCATTCGCCTTGACAGACCGTCGTCGAATGGCGGCCGTCCGAGGACCAAGGTCCGGCGCCGAAGCAAATGCACGTGGAACTCTCGACGTGCGGTCAACGTCTGCCGACTGCCTGGCGTCCGTTCTACTGTGCTCGTCTCCACGTCATACATTTTTATTGCGAGATTGTCCTGTATAGTAGTTTTTTTTAAGTATAAAGTAAAAAATGGTTTTAGTTTATTTTTTGTACAGAACTTTGAACTTGTTGAGAGACAACTTGTCTTCTGGAAGCTTATTATAAAAACGTATGCAATTGAACTTACAAAGTTTGATAGCAGGATCGATCCAAGCTGATTGCTATCAGTGAATACGGCAGATTTGGGCTCGGTAGGTCCAGGATGTCCGGTATCCAAATGCAACACACGCTTTACTTCCAAAGTGTCTTTATCGACCTCGAGTACTTCGCTTTTTTTCCTTCCGATCCTTACATATAATTTATTCTGAAAAAAAATTATACTCAAAACTAATTTTTATTTAATTAATAAATATTTAATTTTTTGATTTAAAATATGAATATTATTATATTACTAATTTGCTGTTAGTACATAATAATATGCTATGGCCATCAGTAGGCCCAATAAAGAATTTTTTATCTATTGCAAATTAAAACCATCAATCAGCATACTTGAAATATCAAACTTTAATATGCGATTTTTTTACTGTCCTGCTTATTTTTTGTGTTTTTGTACTTAGGTTTTTTTAAAAATAAAAACAGTGAAAAATATACAGCAAATTTTTTTTTCGCAAATTGTAAATGTTTTTTTTAGCTATAAGATCTACGAAAGACCCTTGCCGATGCACAGTGTTTCATTTGACCAAAAAAAATTCCCTCTTCGGTTTTCAGTATTAATCGATTAAGGGATGCATTTTGAATGCACGAGTAGAACACCCACGTGTCAATTTCAAATACTTTTTTTTATAAAAAATATTGAAATTTGAGTGATATTTTCATGAAAAAAAATTAAAAATATTCCTGTAACTTAACTATCCAAGATATTTATTTCAGATAATTATAGGCTGATGAAACATCTTTGGGCGCATTTTTTTCAATTATTAATTTCGGAAAATTACCTCTGGATACAGAGTAATTTTTTTTTTTCAGATTTTCGTTTTTATTTTTTTTCTCCTTAAAAACTCAAAAGTGGGACTTGTGACTAGCACTGTAAGATAGCTCTTAATAAGGCCTATCACTGATAAAAAAACCACGTTCCACTATTGCGGCCCTTGGGAGGAATATATCATTTTATTCTAAGGTCAAATAATACAACATAGGGTTGTCGCTAAAGGTTAACTTCTTTTTGTATGAATAAATATTGATATGAATAAATAAGTTGTCGAGAAATAACGGGCAGTCTTCATCATCATAGGATGGATCATCATCATCATCATCATTGATAATATAAGTAGGTAAAATTAAATTTTTTCTTCAGATATTCTAGAGGAAACTTATGACGTTTGAAACTTAACATTAATTTGTAGGTTGAAAATGCTATCTCTACCTCAACTGACGTTACTGGACCTCTATATGCACAGTTTAACCGGTGATGTTGTAAATGCGTTCACTTACTTTATTCCTTCAAGACCTGGACCTTTTTATATGGAACAGCATTTAATTTGCCTCGGACCTTTTCTGATATAATATGATACTGAAATATGCACTATCAATGAAAAAGCACTAAAATATGCAATAACGCTATGAAAATAGCTTTTTATGCATTTGCATATGCAAACATGCAAATGCATATATTTCGATGTTTAGTAGTTAGGTTCTAAATGAGATAAAATATTGTAATATGGGAAAAATATAGTCCAAAAATAAAGCGAGTAAAGGTCAAATAGAGTGACAACCCTAACACAATTTTTTGAAGTGTAATTACTCCCAAAGGCCGCAATAGTGGAACGTGGGTTTTTTATCAGTGATAGGCCTTATTAAGAGCTATCTTTTAGTGCTAGTCACAAGTCCCACTTTTGAGTTTTTAAGGAGAAAAAAAATGAAAACGAAAATCTGAAAAAAATTAATTACTCGGTATCCAGAGCTGATATTCCAAAATTAAAAATTGGAAAACATGCGCCCAAAGATGTTTCATAAGCCTAAAATCATCGGAAATAAATATCTTGGATAGTTAAGTTTCAGGAATATTTTTAATTTTTTTTCATGAAAAGGTCACTCAAATTTTAATATTTTTTATAAAAAAAAGTATTTGAAATTGACACGTGGGTGTTCTACTCGTGCATTTAAAATGCATCCCTTAATCGATTTATACTGAAAACAGAAGAGGGAAATTTTTTTGGTCAAATGAAACACTGTGCGATGGCCTTACAATTCAAACGCGTATATGATTAACATTTCACTAATTATTATTGAAGAAAAAAATTTTACTCACTCGACAAAAGCCAAGCCAACCGTGGCGGTCGCTAGCAAAAAAGTCTGGGTTGTACAAGTAGACATGTTGCCTTATGGAACTACCATAACCAGAGCCGATTTTCAAGAGGCCTTTAGACGTATATACGTATAAAAAACAGCCGTCAGACACCAGAGATCGTACTACGAGTTCCCCTGAACCAATCGTTAACTGTGAGGGCAAGTCGACGGGGAAACTTGTTACGAGAGACTTATGTGGCACTCCAAAGTTCAGCCACAAGTTGCGAGATGGTGGACCCAGAATTACAGACTGGACGCTTCGTTGCAAAATGGTTAAATTTGTTGGTATCTAAAACAAAGTTTTCAACATTTAAGAGAAACATTAAAATGAATACAATATTCAAGGTAAGGACAAATTATAGAATGAGCAAAGCAGGAGAGTCTGGTATTTCAGAGAAGACTAACTTCTCCGATCGTGGGCAGTAACTTCCTTCTAGCTTAAATACTGTCATGCTAGCTTAAATACCTTACACCTCCAATCAACAGCATCTAGGTCTTTCTTAGAACCATAAATATGTATGAAATATTATTTATACCTGTACATTTTGTTCAGTCAGCGAGGGTGAGGCCATAATGAGTGATGTTACAGCACCAAGCACCAGTTCAGCTTCCCCACGGGCAACTGCTAATGCTATCAGACAGGAACTGCTAAGAGCCGTAAGCGCCGAAGGCGTTTCCAATCGGGCTGTAGGTCCGGTGCCGCCAGATATTTCCACTAGCATGATGTGTAAGTTTGTTATTATCTGTACAACAAAATAATTTGTGAAATATTAGACACTAGCTGGTCGATTACGGAAAGCTACATGAGTCATTGCTACAATCTCAACAATCGAACCCCAGGTAGAAGCGAAGCTATGTACATAAAATACACTGTCTATTGTACTATTGTTCTGTCTTGTACTCTATCTCGGTCACTCATATGGAAGTCCTTTTAATAGATAGATAATCATAACTTTCGCAATCGACAGTTGATTGCCAAAATTTTGATTATCACATTGCTACAACCTCAATTGGGCAGAATTGATGGTGTTCTTGCTACAATATTTCATTTTAGCCAATAGTGAGACATGAGAGTAACGGCGATTGTGTGTCGGCCATTCAAAGTGGTTGCGTCACATTGTTGCTGTCAAACAAGAGCAATCAACCTCCCTGCGCGATTGCGGGAGAATGACAGCTTGTAATAATGATTGATGCAGGTTTTCCGCAATCGAGGTGCTTATCAACATCCCGGTGATTATAGAGGGGACTCTATAATCACAGATGCCGTGTTTTGTAAATAGTATATGAATATAGGTACCTCACTAGGTTCATGTTCCAGGTCTTCAGGCGCATGCCCTTGTAGAACATCTAATAAGGCTTTAAGTGATTGTTCACAGAACTGGGCATCCGTAAACCTTGCCTGAGATATAAGCGCAAATACTGTGCGCAATCCAATGCCTGTAATCTGTAATTATAAACCAGCCTGTTTATCATATAGATATATAGATAAATACTTTATAACACACAAGATAGAGACATACATAATTACAAATAACTTAAAACTTCACATTAAAGGTGCAACATGAGAGAGACGGAACATGAATGTTATATTTAAAAACTCTAAATTAGTGCACGCCACAAATTTAAACAATAGGCTCGCGACTGGCAGCTAAAGTCACGATGTTTGACGGCTCTAAATTAAAACTGTCAAACTGTGTCTGTCCTATTCATATTATATTAGTAAGAAGAGGATGCAAAAACTCTAAAATTAAGTTGGGCTCAGAATCAGTACCAGTATTTACTATAAATTGGAAATATATAGATAGTGATGTAAGATAGTGGAGGCAAACAATAGATCGGAGACGGTCGCAGTGATTCAGGGATATCAAGGACCTGTATATATATATATAGATTTCTTTTTTAGCATATTATTCAAATTGATTATTTAATCTATTATCTGCTGTGACTAGGCCAGTCATGTTCCAAAGGAATCTTAAGAAAAAAAATACAAGAATTTTCTAGAAAATGAAAGTCATTACTAATTTTCTTTTAATAATGAACTTAATGTTATTCGTATTATACCAGGCGGTTCATTATTTCTGTGTAGTATTATGTGTTAGAGATTCGTAAAAAAAAATGAATGAATTAATTACCTTTGGTACTTTTGTTACAGTTAATTGTTGATTAGTATCTTCACAGTCACTATCATCAGATAAATCGAATGTTTCCGCTTGAAGTTGGCGGCAACGAGCTAAAATAGTTCTACGGACGGTAGCATACACAGCAAACTGTGAAGGATTCCCTAAAAGGGGTGGCGCATAACAAGTTGCCAGAGCGTTAGCTGCCTTCCATCTTTTAAGCCTTTCTTTTGGTTTTAGCTTCTTTGGCGGCTTCTTATCAGTTCTTCTGAAAAGAATAGGATTAGTTAGAATACTAAAATCCAGGATTAAAAAATCTATACTCCCATACACTAATAAAAAGGCAAAACATCCTATTTGTGTGTAATGAAGAAATTCTATCTGAAACGTGTGAAACGTAGAAGTGTTTAGCCATAGTCCACCACGTTAACCAAGATTGTCAGATTTCACACATTCGATTGCTTTGCAATTATTTGCTACCAAAAAAATAATTTTATTTTTGGAAATTTTGAAATTTTTTAGTGGAACCTTGATGAGATATCATTTATAAGATGAGCCAAACTTGTTGAATCAAATTCAGATTTCAATTTTTCTCCTCTCTCCTCCCCACTGACAAATTAGGGAGGGGAGAGTACCTTCCGAACCCTTAAAAATATCATAGTTTAGGGTTAGCTTATAATACTCTTTTTCTCTGGATGGATCCATTATCTTATAATGAGAGTGGTGTCAGGGGTGAGGGGTGAGGGAGCACCTCCGTCCCCCCTACTCATTCCTTCTCCACCCTCTCATGCCAAGGATACTTAATTTTAACTATTATTCTAACTACCTACCTAGTAGTCCCATTCCAACAAAGAGTTCGAAAATATTTTCGATAATTCTCTGGGTCCATACATTTTAACTCAGGAGTTATTATTTTTTCATCCATTGTGACTATATTTTGTTCGGTCGATTTATTCCTGAAAATAAACGGTAGAGCCGCAACTTGAAGTTAAAAAAATAAAATAAATACACTGCTCAAGAGAATTCGCAACTTTGAATATTTAAAAACTTTCGCTGGTGCAGACTAAAACAGTCAAAGATACATTTAATCTTTTAGGCATTTAAGCAGGCGATGAAACCCTAACAGTGACTTACTAGTAATTCTAATAAATATAAGTACCTGCACGAATCACAAAGTGTTATGAGTTCAGTGCCCTAACACTAATAAATCAATAAGTAATCAATAACTGTTGCACACGCATTATAATAGGAAGTATTTTAGCAGTCGCTACAGCAGCTATTTATTTTATTAAATTTATGAGAGTACCTAAAATAGTGAGGTTTGCTCCTACCGTCCAATTTAAATAATACGTTTATAACCAAGGTAGTTTTTTAACATTTGTTTTTATAAATTGAAAAATGAACGAATAACATTGAATACCTTAAACCTCTTCAAGCACATTATGACCTTTAGCTGTCTTTAGTCATTTCCTCGGAATTTTAAAATGTATTGTTATTAGCAGTAAAAGAAGTACTTGAACTAAAAACCGAAAACACCAGTACCGTAGCACTCATTACCTACATTTTTTGTACTTTCATATTGGTAACGTCAAAAAATCAATAACGAATGAGAACGAAATGGGACGAAAACTGCGAAAACCACAGACAATACGTTCTACGACGACAGATAAAGATTAGATTTTTTCTTTAGAAAGCTTCACACATTCCAACTCAAACTCCGGCACAACAATGTGGGCCCTACCACAGCCTCCTGCAAGACCATAAAGAAGCCTGTAGCTGTGGCCCAACTCAATATTTTTAGTGTTCCGTAACTAAAGGGCGCAGACGGACGGACAGCAGTCGCTTAGTAATAGGGTCCAGTCCTATTACTAAGCGTCTGCTGTCCATCCGTCTGTCTGTCAGAGGGCTGTATCTCATGAACCGTAATAACTACAGCTGCTCAAGGCTCTTTTGGCACTTGAATAAGATTGACGTCCAGTCCTATTACTAAGCGACAGCAGTCGCTTAGTAATAGGGTCCAGTCCTATTACTAAGCGTCTGCTGTCCATCCGTCTGTCTGTCAGAGGGCTGTATCTCATGAACCGTAATAACTACAGCTGCTCAAGGCTCTTTTGGCACTTGAATAAGATTGACGGGGGGGTGCTGTTAGAGATCTATGGCTTAGACTATTTTGGACTATTTCAACCAGAACAAAGGGGACAACGTTAGTTGCTATTTTCCCCACGCGCCAAAAGAGCCTTGTCGCACTGTACCTTGTTTTGTATACCAACATGTTTTATTTTTGTAATAATCATTCCATTATTAATATTGTAGGTATGCAGTATAGTAAATTAAATTACACTACCTATTTTAACCAGGCCCTGTCAACTGAGGGCCATAAAAGATGCATCAGTCCATTTCTTTCGCACTTTCTATTCCTCTTTCGAAATCCACAGGACTATCTCGCTCCACTCACACAGTATTAAAGGCACATGTACATACAGCACACTATGATATTTTTTGCTCAAATCTTATTGGTCGGTGATTAGATCCAATCGGCTTTCATTACATAGAATTTCGAAATAAAAACATGTCGGTTTTGAGAGATTTTATAACCTAACCTAAAAAACTCAATTTTTCTCCTTAATCCATTGCGAGAGTTTAAACCTTGAAGTGTGCTGCAGTTATAACAGGATATTCGTTTTATATTTCTATTTTCAGTTTTTTATGTTTTTGTTTTAATTGAGAGATATAGTGGATGTGCTCTTTAAACTTGCCTGCCTAATTTAGGCTTAGTAATAATTGTTAGTGTTTCTAAATACCTAGTATCCTTTTTATCTGATATGAGGCAGTGTAGTGTACCTAAGTGTAAAAGCACCCTACATTTACACGCCGTACTTTTTACCGACACAACTAGATGGAAAGCATGGTTGATTAACTGTACATATTTGCGTAAGTACTCCCTTAGGCAATTCAAAAATGTCAGGATTTGCGAATCCCATTTCTTACCTCGGTATATCGTAAATAATAGATTGACAAAAGATTCAATTCCCACGCTGAATTTGCATATTACACAGTCTTCTAAAAACCCTGGTATAGTACATTTTAAAATTGACAAATTTCTAGAGATATCCCCTTTACAGACTGGTAAACCCCTCGATGTTAACATAGTCGATATCCCATCGACTTCACAAACAGACAAACAAAGTAGGAATGAGCAAGCTTCTGTTATTTCAAGTCCTATAGATTTAGTAAATCCCTTGCCAAATATCCCGATTCCTTACAAACAGAAGTCACCAGATTTAATTCAGCACTCTATTTTAGAGCCAACAACTTCTATTACTCATTACTCTCAACCACTGAGTCATAAATATATCATATATATGATGTCCCACATTTACTCAAATGTTTCCACAATAATTTTCAGAAGAAGGACTTGCTCATCGGGAGTCAGCGTGCTCAGTGGGACTACATCGAGAAGCTGTTTGCTGTTGATGGTGTGGCAGGTGTTGGATGGTCTACCAAATTAACAGACAAGCATGTGAAACCAAATTGATATGACAAGTTGAAGGCAAGTAACTGAACATTTGTTTTGTAACAATAGCTTTGTGATAATGTCCTTGCCATGGAAAAAATCCAATAAAACTATGGTGCGCAGACCTTAGTTATTGGTACTAAAACTTCTTGTTTTCGTGGTGTCTATGTTATCACGTTTTTGAAAGCACTGTCTCTGAAACTATGGGTTGTAGACCTTGTTGTTGGTCAATTTTAAGTTTCAGCGTACAAAAATCTCATCACGTGATCACATAGACACCATAAAAACAAGAAGTACCAATAACCAGGGTCGGCGCCCAATAGTGGCGAAGATAATTATGAGCATACTAGGTGATGCCAGCGACTGCGTGGATTTTCATTTTTCAAAATCCCGCGGGAACTCTTTGATTTTCCGCGATAAAAAGCAGCCTATATGTTAATTCAGGGTATAATCTATCTCCATTCCAAATTTCATCCAAATCCGTTCAGCTGTTTTTGTGTGATTGAGTAACAAACATCCAAACATCCACACTTTCACATCCATACTAATATTATAAATGTGAAAGTGTATCTGTCTGTCTGTCTGCTAGCTTTTCACGGCTCAACCGTTCAACCGATTTGACGAAATTCGGTACAGAGATAGCTTGCATCCCGGGGAAGGACATAGGCTACTTTTTATCCCGGAAAATTGAAGAGTTTCCACAGGATTCTTAAACACCTAAATCCACGCGTACGAAGTCGCGGGCATCGGCTAGTTTATAATATTAACATTAGGATTAGGATAATTAGGTTTAGGATAGTATAATTATGAGCATAAAAGATAATTTTTTGAAAAAAAATTTGAATCCTAATGAATTTCCAAACTACTCATTTAAATTCTTTAATTATATTTTAAACCCAGTGTGGCTAATTCCTTTGTACACAATCTCTAAACTAAACTAAAATATCAAGTCTAAATCTATTGCTATCCCTTTCATAATGTTGCTTGCGGAAAAGGAAAGCACTAGATTTAGACCTGTTAATTTAGTTTAGTTTAGAGATTGTGTACTAGAGAATCGGCCCCAATGTCTACTTTAAATCTAAATTGCATTATCAAATTTAGTTTATTAACATAATTATCTATAAAAAAATAACCATGCATTACAGGTGAAACTTGCTGCGCAAGTCTTCAGCAGAGATGTGGCCCACAGCTTAAGAATACAGATGAACACTTATCGTCAATTACAACTGGAACATGGTTATTGTCTATTCTAAATAAAGTTTTTATATTTTGATAAATTTGATTGATTTTTTTTTGAAAAACTAAATTTCTTAATAAATTATTAGTAGGATTACCGATAAATACTGAAAATCGGTAATTAATAGCAAAACCGTTAAAATCTGTAAAAAGGACATCACTAAAAAGTTACGGTTTTCCTGCTGTCACGCCATCCCTAATTTACGACAATCCGGGCATATAATTGCTATATATTATATAAAGTTAGAAAGAGATGGTCCTGTGGATTCTCATAGTAAAAACCAATAAAATGTGAGACAGACGATCACTACAACAATGACAATTTGTTATATAAATTCCTTGCCTCCCACTTCCCCTTACTACTGAAACAAACATCGTCTATGGAGTTGGTGGTCTGTATCCTATATGTTATTGGTCTGTGATTTTAACTTTACAGTTGTTAACAATGGGTAAAACTGCTGGGAATAGAAAAACTAGCCAAGTGCGAGTCAGACTCGCACACGGCGGGTTCATTTCAAAGAAAAACAGTTAGGAAGAACAATGAAATAAGTAGGTAGCTCTTCTCCCTTAGAGCTACTTGTTTGCTTATATTGGCAGTACTGTCATTCTGTCAGTGTTAGTGAAGGTGTGGTAGTACTTAGAAATTATTTGGGTTAGTGCAAAGAATTTATTTGGATGTACCATTACTACGTTTAGTGTGTTTATGACTTATGAAGTTATGATGTTGGTATTGAATCCATGCATGATGCCTCCATGATGCAATCCCTTTGATCTATCTCTATGCTTTCATCCAATAATTAATAATCTGCAGTAGGTACGCGGAAGAAAGTAATGTACATCGGCAAGACATCGGCCTTTAGAATGACATTTCAGCTTTGTAGAGCGTTGTCTCTGTCACTCATACCTAAATGACGTTTTGTCGGTATCAACCACGTATCAACGACAGAGAGAATGCTCTACAAATCCGTTATCTCTTCTAAAGGTCGATGTACATTACTTTCTGCCGCACATTGTGAGTGCAATCCAGTCATACAATGCATTTTCGGCTTTGTATAAAAGTGCGGTCTCTTAAGGCTGGTAATACACATCAGGTTTTTCATCTGGTCCGGTTCGGCTACCTGAAGGCATTGGAGCCATAACATTTGTTTGATTGGTTAGAACGTAAAATTCACGTCCGGTCCGGTAACCTGATTGCTCATCCAAGCCGGAAGCTGCCGTCAGGCGTTTCAGGTTTATTGCCGATCCGGTTGCCTGAATTCGCAGTCCGCATACTTCACATCAGTGACGAAATAGATATCGAGTTTCTCCTTTCGGCTAGCCAGTTGTTTCTAGCGTTGGCTCTGAACGGACGTATCGTTAATTATCGTTAATCGGGAAATTTTTGATTTTCCGGGATCAAAATGCAAGCTATCTCTGAACCTCGGCATTAAAAAACGACTTTCGGCATTAGTACAGAGTCGTATATTAAAATTCTTCGGACACGTCTCCCGGCGTGAGAGTGACTCCATCGAACGTCTTGTCGTGCAGGGCAAGGTAGAGGGCACCAGAGGGCGAAGAAGGTCACCCATGCGATGGACCGACCAAATTAAGTCTGCTGTGGGTGGTCCTTTGCTCGAGTGTACCAGGCTGTCGGCCAGCAGGGAGAAGTGGCGAATGCTCGTGAGGCATATAACATCTGCCCTCAAAGACGTTGCTTCGTGATGACCACGACCACTCTGCCAAGAGTGATACGACGAAGAAGAAGAATCTCTGTACCTTTTATCAAAATCGGATGAAGGGATGGCCCGTGAAAAGCAAGCAGACAGACAGACACACTTTTGTATTTATAATATTAATATGGATATAGCTACCTACTTAAGTTCACAAATAATTATTAGTAACTAATAACTATAGCAATCTTTCGCAAGTCACGTTAGGTACCTTGAGGTTAAGGTTAAGTTTGGTTTCGATATTTCCCAGAATAGCCATCATTAATAGCTATATTATCATCATGATTCTTGGGTGTCTCAGTAATTTTGGACTTTAATATGGAAATGACTTTCAGTAAGTCTTGTCAAATTGATTGGGTGAATCGAATCCATTGAATCTGAATCCTCATTGAATCTAATAGCGACGTTTGTTCATCTTTTGCGTCAACACAAGTAGATAGATGCAATAAGTAACAATAACAATCACCTTTTCTTTTTGCTTCGTACGCATGCTCTCGGGATAATGCTGCGGAAAGACTGAGTTCAGAAAAAGTCTGACGCAAGAATTAGACTTCTATATCTAGTGTCTTTAGGTAGCCGGACCGGATCGGACCGGATGAAAATAACCTGACGTATATTGTCAGCCTAAAACGTAGTGATTATATACTCTTTGTTTTTAGTGTGGACTGTGGTGTAGTCACAGAGTAGGTACATTGAATATACGGGTGTAAAGCAGTCCGTATGTTTTTATCTTCAGCTGAATATGGGTTTTAACTTTTAACTTAGTTTAAATACTCTAAGGTTTTAACAAATTTTAACATCAATGTGTTTATTTGTAAATGTTTTAGTGAAAATAATAACTGTGACAATAATGTGTGCCGAACCTTTTATACCTGACTGAAATACGCATCTTTGAGTCACCACGGTTAGTTCAAATTGATGGCTGGTCTGAGGTTATTTGTTGTGCCATGTATAAATATATATCTACAACAATTTGTCATCGCAGCCGAAGCGATTATTTTAATTAAAATATCTTGTGTAAATGTACAAGTAAAATTTTATTCATTAACTCGCTCGTAATATGAGCTGTTTCGTTTCATCAATCCTAACCGATGATTTACGTAAACATAATAGGATGTCAGCAGTGCTTACTCCCCTGTTCTTTACTTGGCGTTGGTCTTTCGCTTTGTAAAGAAACGAACACACAATTTCTATTCAATGTTCTGAATAACAATAAAGGTGCATACCTTGCTTTTTTTTGTTATATTCTACTGCTTGCATGCTGCACAGTATTTTTGTTTATATAATAATTTATTATGTGTATAAGTTTATTTATGTTAAAGAAAAGTGTTGCATACTGGTATTGGTAAGCAGATATTTAATTAGTAAAGCATATACATTATATAATACTAATGCTAATATTTTTGATAATGAGTGGTTTTTGTAATTTATATAAGTGTTTCACTACGTTGAAACTGCTAACACATTATTTTCTTGTGTTAAATACACACTTATGTAAATATGTTCTGATTTTTATTGCCTGCCATGTGTTGAAATATATGCCTTGTGCACCACACTGTATATTGATAGTACTTTGTCAGAATCTTCACGCAAGTGTCAAAAACTATTGTACAAAGTTTCAACTCAATTGGATGAATAATGAGTAATTGCATGAGTAACAAACAAACACAACACATAAATTTTAGTGACATGGCATATATATATATATATATATATATAGAATAGAATATATTTTTATTCAAGTAGACTTATTACAAGTGCTTTTGAATTGTTAACTAGTATAGATGAGTGAACTTTCAATAGATGTATAATATTTACTTTACTTTAAAATAAACATTTAGCTATTGTTAAATTAGTTTGGTCATATGTTCATTCTTACAGATTTGACTTTGAAAAGAAGGTTGACTTGAATTAGATAATAATATTTCTTATAAATGTATTATATTATATAAACAGCCATACACTTACTTTTTTGTTGAATTATACCTGACTATACCTTGTTCACTTAGATGAGAATACAGTCCAAGCTAGGTCAATGTAAAATCAAAAATTGAGAACAAAAGTAAGGGACACCAAATACACATACTGCACAAGAGACTTTCTTGTATCGAAACTTTTTTAAGAACAAAGCAACTCAACCAATATAAAAAAATCTCAATAACACACTAGTGAATAATAGCAATGATTATGTGTTTTAGTGTTTAGCGTGTTGACTAGACACATAAATACAGCCGGGATAGATATTATTTATAATGATTATGTGCCTTATTGTGGTGAAATTAGAGCCACCTTATGAGGTGTGAGGGCCACACATATCATAAGGCCCTGTAGTATTAGAGAGAGTCAGCGTGAGTAATTTTCATTTTGCTCCCAATCTTAACGTGCCATATGCCTGTTATCTAAAACCAATAATGTTCGGTTTCTTACTTCCCTATTAGCTTGTTTCCCTAAACAAAGTATAGTTTCAGACCCGTCCATCCCTGGCATACTCAGATTACTCACAATAGCTTCAATTCTTAAATAATATTTGTATTTAATCACCTCCAACACTTTCATAGCCAGGTATAGCTAGCTAAAACTAAATTGAACCATAACAATGTCATGTTGGCTTTAATAGTAACATAATAATTTGAACTTGGAGACTATTCTGAACTCTTAAGTCTGCAGTGAGTCATGGATTGTTTTCCCACAATCTGAGATAGAACATTTTTTTAAACTACTAGCTGACCCGGCGAACTTCATACCGCCTAACAGTCAATTCATTTTTTATTTTTTTAATACTTACAATTTTACAGAATATTATTAAAAAGAATTAGCGAAATCGGTTCAGCTGTTCTCGAGATCTGTGATCAGCAACACATTTAGCAATTCATTTTTATATATAGAGATATACTTAATATAGGCTTGCGCTTAGGTGCAATTAACATTACTTAACGTTTGTGTTATTTTCATGAGTTAGACCTACATTGCTAAATAACAGCCAATTTACGAAAAAAAATTGATTTTACACATCAAATTGTATGTATGGAATACATAATATCTGGCAAAAAGAAACAAGTACTGTGTTGAGTTTATCTAGAAGATGCCTTTTCACTTTAAACAGACCCAGATAATAATTGGTGCCACGTTATTAAAGATCTTGTTAGATTTACTCAAAATTCTTAGTTGAGGTTCTTATACATTATATAGATAATCTCATTGTTCTAGTCCCATCATTTTGAGGGGTACATACAGTTGTATGGAACTCTTTTTTAAATTTTCCTAAATTATCACTCAAAGAATTTAACAGGTCTACTATTTATACAAGAATTCTTTGTTTTCTACATCAGGCTCATCACAAAGCCTCTGTGAAGAGGGCCAGTGATGGAGGTGGGAGCGCGTGCACTGGACGTATTGCCCCTCCTGCAAGAGAGGGTTGCTTCGCTCACTGGTGGCCGGGATCGACGTGGAGGGCCTATAATATGGTTCCCCGCAAACTCGAGACGTGATCGCGTCACGCCAGATGACTATCGTCGCTTGCTTCATTACTTAATTAGCATACCTAGGTAAGCAAATGTTTTTCAGCTAGCATCCCGATGCTAGTTCTTTTTGATGTTTTCCTTTTGGCACATTTGCCATGTTTGTCACCAAAATCCTCAGTGAGCTCCTATTAAACACTTGCTCACTAACATATTTGTACATCTATGGAATTAATTGATCACTGATAAGTCACATCAGGACTATGATTAGCTAGGCTGGTGTGGTCATGATTATACATTCATGATTTTAGAGTTCAAACTATCGTGAGTAAGTGAACTCCCATGATTGACTAAAATGCACAGATATACCAAAAATACCATAAACTTAATCAGTTACATACAACAATTACTTTTGTCAGAAATTTTGACAGATGTCAGAATTCACAACTGTTATCATCATCATCATCATAACACGTCGACCCGTCACCAGCCCATTACTGAGCACAGGATTCCTGCTGGCAAAGTGCAGTTTGGCAGACTTCATACATCTTTGAGAATATTATAAATTCCATAATATAGATAATGCTCCGGCATGCAGGTTATTTTTAATTATTCGTAGGCATATTTTTTATTATTTTTCCCATTCGTTTGTTCTATGTCGCAAGAACAAATGGAAATGTAAAAAATATGGAATTAAACACTTACATATTTTTTCAGTGATACTGTCAGATCCCATGGCTTTATAATTTTAATTGATATGAGAGGATCAGCATGGGCAGCAATAAAACCTATATTAAAAGTATTGCAAGAGCACTTCTCTTCATCCGTCCATCAGGCACTTGTAGTCAAGCCTGACAATTTCTGGCAGAAGCAGCGCACAACGATAGGAGCACATAAATATAAGTTTGAGGTATATAAAATTTATATAAATCCATAATAATATTTTTACATAACATCCTGCCCTAAAGCAACAAAAGCGTTCTAAAATATCTCACCAACAAAACACGTCACAGAAAAAATAGAAGAAAACAGTGAACAATGTTCATATAAACAACTGACCTGGCAGATAAACTGGAGGAAAGCAGTCTACGGTTCTCCACATTGATATGCAAGTTTTCGGATGTGTTCCATAGATTCTTCAGCAAATAGGGAATTCCTGTCTATGGAGGAATACATAGCACAGAGTACATAGTACCAATCTTTCACTCACAGTCGCACAACACAATGTCACTAGATGAATTACCGTGAAACAGAACTAAAAAAATAACAATTCCAAGACAATTGTCTACATAAACCACACAATTTAATAATGTATCATTAAATCAGTATGTATTATTTCAGACTACCATGATCAGCTTAGAAGCACTTCCCAAAGTGATAGATAGTTCTCAGCTGACACCAGATTTAGATGGCACCTTACAATATGATCATGCACAATGGATAGATCTGCGATTGGTTAGTCTCATTTTAAACATTTTAGTGCAGTGGCTAACTATAAAACAATAGGATAAAATTTAATTGTCTGCCCATCTGCTAGCTTTTCACGGGCCATCCATTTAACCGGTTTTGACGAAATTTGGGCATTATCTAGTTTTATGATAAAAAATGTTGACTTGATGATAACTGTGGACTACACAAATTTCAAACCCCTATTTCACCCCCTTAGGGGTTGAATTTCCAAAAATCATTTCTTATCGGATGCCTACGTCTTAATAGATATTTGCATGCCAAATTTCAGTCCGATTCATACAGTAGTTTGAGCTGTGTGTTGATGGATCAGTTAGTCATTCAGTCACCTTTTCCTTTTATATAAATTTAGATGAATGTGAACGAACTACAAAAAGTGGTGTTACTAACTTTTATAACTATTGTTGGTGTCTGTAATTTTTGTTACTATTGCAATAGGCCCTAGAAGAGTTGATGTGGCAAGCAGGGGAGTTGCTGGATCGATTGGACGATTTGCAAGAGGATGTGGCTCGGGCGGATTTTGCCGATGACGTAACGGGCGCGAGAAGGGCTATAGATGCGCATGCGGATATTAATAAGAGGCTTGGCAAAGTACCAGTGGATGAACTAGAAGCCCAGGGTAAGAAAACTCATTTTCATTTTTCCAGCTTCCCCTTTGTTATTTTGTTTTGTTGCTGAACAAAGCCCCTGCTTTTGCGCTTCGGATAGTAAGTATCTGATTCATAATGTCTGATAAGATATTTAAGATACTTCTATTTATACTCAATAAAAGCCTAAGCTGCTAGAAACCAGACGCTGAGTTGTTGAACAGAAGCGATCGCCAGGCGAAAGTAGCTGATGGGCTACTGGTGCAGTCATAATATTACATTTACATATTACTTCAATGTAAATGTTAAGAGCGGTATTAAAGCAACCGTGAAACGCTCCGAGACATCGCATTTTTAATTAATTACGTTTTAAATCTTACTTAACAAAACAGTTTCGCAATGTCATGCCATAAAAATTAACCTCGCCTTTATTAACTGATATAAAATATGATTTCCTTTGCATAGAAAGCCACGCGATGTTCATTAAAAAAATTAGAAAAAATGCCGTATTAAATCGTATGTCAAAAATTTACAAAGTACTCGTATTATATCGTGACTCCTTACGCCTGAGTGACTTGCAACCGGTAGAATGGTAAAAAGAATGGACTGGACCGAAGGCAGTAGCGCCTTGCATAAAATGCAAGAGCTATGTTTATATTTCTTTGATATTCTCAGTCAAGTTTAGCTCTTCTTTAAAATAGTGTATGTGCCTCGATTGCGTGAATAAAATTATCGTGTTTAATGTAGTCTCCGGTCTCCGTTCGCTGAGTGTTCAAATTTCAGTGCAATGTTGCAAACGATTGTTTGTTGGCGAGTCGACATGTGCTTTGATTGTTTGCGAGTTTCCGATTTTGGCCGTACGTTTTTTTTTGTTTTTATATTGGAACATTCATAAATCATAATAAGAAGTGGCGTCATGTTACAAAGTAGACAAAGTGAAAACTATAATTTTTCATGCGTTACGGAAGTGTTTTTTTAAAAATTTGATTGCAAAAATTTTAAGTCAGTATTTCGGAAGCTTTAGCCTCTGACAGACAGCTACTGACAGTAAAAAATTTCCATTTAAAAAAAAATTAACAGCTATCCTACTTTATTATACTTTTGTTATTCATAGTACTA
The DNA here is from genome assembly GCF_902806685.2 of Maniola hyperantus. Taxonomy (NCBI): domain Eukaryota; kingdom Metazoa; phylum Arthropoda; class Insecta; order Lepidoptera; family Nymphalidae; genus Maniola; species Maniola hyperantus. Next base: position 4,383,893 of record NC_048564.1, read on the forward strand.
AATATTATAAATGTGTATGTTGGTTTGTCCTTAAATAACGCCGCAATGGACCAACAGATCGAAGTGAAAGTTAAAGATATTTTAATTGCAAACTAAATAAATCTAATTACAATAACACCACAATATAAAGTTCGGGAGATAAGTTTTGGAGGGTATTTTCAATAATCTGGGGCGCCGTCACTCATCGAAGCGAGATAGCAAAAATGAAATAACGCGAGTCAGAGGGAGCGGGAAGTCCCGGCTTCGATTCCTGGCAGGTGGAATTTATAATTTCTAATCTGGTCTGGTGGGAGTATGAGTAGTTACCACCCCCAGCAAAGCAGTGCTGCCAAGCGATGTAACGTTCTGGTACGATGCTGCGTAAACACCGATAAGGGGTATGGGTTTAATAAAAACCGCTATATATATACTGCTAATCTTCCAAGTTTGCCCGCTTTCATCTCTCATTCTCAGTTACCACTAGGTGAGATCGCAGTCAAGGGCTAACTTGTATTGGTAAGAAAAAGGCATTATCGAGTGAGCTGTGTGAACTTATTGATATGTATTTTTATACATTTTATAATGGTGTTATTACCTACACTTCAAGTCAATTACTAAATAATTATAAATACATATCACAAATTTCGTCACTGGCAGTAAGCGAAACCGTGGCCAGGCGGTCAAGGCGTCGGGCGCGAACCCAGAAGATGCAGGTTCGAATCATGCCGGCTACGCAATTTATAATATTATGTATTTAAAATTATTTATTGATATGTCTCAGGTGAACGCGTAGTTCAAAGGCTGGAATCTGCCGCGGCGGCATGCGCGGAGGCAAGCGGCGGGGCAGCCACGGAAGCCGCGTTCCATTGCGGTTCGCCCGCCGCCTTGCGGGCGCAACTCTCGGCCGTCCGCTCGGCGCACGCACATGCCCACAAACTGTGGCAACACAAGAAGATGCAGCTCGACCAGTGCTTCCAGCTCAGGCTATTTGAACAGGATTGCGAAAAGGTATCGTTCAAATACAAATGCAATGAATTAAACCTTTTTTTAAAGAATACGTTTTCCTAGCTTATTCTCGCGTCCGTGTGGACTACAAAAATTTCAAACCCCTCCTGTATCCTCTTAGGGGTTCAATTTTCAAAAATATTTTCTTAGCGAATGTCTACGTCATAATAGCTATCTGCATGATAAATTTCAGCTCGATCCGTCCAGTAGTTTGAGCTGTACGTTGATGGATCAATCAGTCAGTCAGTCAGCTTTTCTTTTTATACATACAGAAGATGTAACGGGCACATACAACGATAGAATATAGGTGTCACTATTTTATTTAGAGTGGTGGTGATAGCCTAGTGGTTAAAAAAGACGTTGGCCTCCTATTCGGGAGGTAGGGGGTTTGATCTCGGGCACGCACCTCTACTTTTCGAAGAAATTAAATATCACTTGCTTTAAAGGCGAAAGAAAATCTTGTGAGGAAATCTTTATGCCTGACAGTTCCTCGTAATGTTCTCAAAGGTGTGTGAAATCTGCCAATACGCAGTTGGTCGGGCGTGGCGAGATTCGGACAGGAGATTCGTGTTTAGTAGTGGGCCGGCGATGGGTTGTTGATGATGATGATCTCCTTCTTCTAGTGCCATCCCCTACCGGAGGTTGGCAATCATTGAGGCTAACTGGCTCTTGTTCACCGCTACCCTAAACAGCGACCTTGTACTCATGTTAAACCACTGGTGAAGGTAAGAACCTTCGAGCCAAGATGTTCGTCTACGTACAGGTCTACGTCTGCCTTTTATCTTGCCTTGTATTATAAGCTGCTGCTGATGATGATAATTTTATTCCAAAAGATGTGTATGAATGTAAAGGTGCGTTCCGGCCAGGAATATTTACGATTCGACTTTGAACATGACATTATAATGGTACAGTAATGACTGGAGTTGCTTCTATAACTGTCGCTCACAATAGCAATGTTCGAAGATGTATCATTACTGATACAAATGTGCGCAATGTATCTAAAGCTCGGCTTGGCATACTCACCGATGTTCTGAGCTGCTACATTATAAGAGAAAGCTCCTGATTAGTACGCACCTGTACATTAGAACTAAAATCCTGTTAATGATTAAGATTACAAATGGGTATTTTAATCTAGATGCTGGAATGGATAGTGAATCATCGTACGGCATTCCTGGCAACTTACGTAGAGATCGGCCGATCATGCGCCGCAGCGAAACGCCTTCAGGAAGAGCATGCTCGGTAAATATACATTTATTTTCATTGTGTAAGAGTCAGTTCCCACTTGTCTGTTGTCGGGCACCGATTTTGATCAGATCGGATCATTTAGTGAGAAATCTCAAACATTGAATGAATTAATATTGAGGAAACTGTAAGGTACAGTAGGTTTATGCATTGAAAAGGAGTCTTTATACATTTTAATAAATACTTACTAGTAATAATATAATATTGGATTAATAAAATATAATTGGTTTTGATTATGAAAGGAAGTGGATGTAGTTGTAGTAGTGAAATCCAGATAGTTAAGAAACTGACAAGGTATACATTTTTTTTGTTAATGCAGAGTCAATTAAATCTTTACTGTTGCTAAAGGTATTTCCTTTTATTAATTTTAATTTACTTCTTCATACATTAGCTGGCAATGTTTCATTGATTGAAAATTTAGTATTAAATATTGTTTCCTACAAGTAGATTATATCTCTGTGTATAAATATGAATGTATCTCTGTCATTTGTTTGTTTGTCCATTATGCCTTCAGCATTCCCATAACATTCATCCGATTGTGATGAAACTATTCACTGACTATTTTTACATAGTAAATTGTCTTTGAATTGACCAGTAGAACTTCGCGATCGCATCACGGGCAATAAACGGTACGATCAAAGTACAATAGGTGGCGCGTTAGTCGTTTTTACAAAAAGATTTGCAACTCATACCAGACATTATAGCTAGTATGAAATAAAATCAAATGTTTTGGTTATTCCGTTCAAGACAATAAAACGAAACAAAGAAGAATTGAAGTTTAAATTCAAACATAAACATGTAGAAATTTTAAATTCGTTAATTGGTTTTCAATAATAAAATTCTTGTTCTTGAAACGTTGCAATACTGTACCAATTCGTAATCAAACGACAAAATTCCAATAAGATTTACCTACACTAATGCGCTTTCAACTGATTTTCAAATTGCATGTCAACGTGCTTTAGACGCATGCTCTATCTACCCAGACGTATGCCCGTGCTTATGCTGCAAGTTCGCTAACAATAGCGCATCCACCGTGTAGTACATGTAATATCGCACCTTTTGTATCTTCTCCCTCGTTTGTGACGCGCACGCAACACGCGAAATTTTAAATAAATAGGTAATTAATACTGTAATTAATGATTAATACGAAGACGCATGCGCCATTGCATGCATTGCTTCGGCAGGTTACATGGCGTATATATCTCCGCAACTTAAAACAAGTGGACAGCGCACCAGTGTAGTTAGGCAAAATACAGAAACTGTGAAAACGTCAAAATTCCTCAATTCACTATAGGTACATACCCCTTAACTGAGCCGGCTCGTGGGGTCGTGGGCTAGGGTACGAATTGCGAACTTAAAAAAGCTGTTGTCAAAAACCTTTAAGTCCTTGATTTTTATGTCAATTTGTACTCTCCCACAAACCGCGCCTTCCTTTTTTTAAATCTTTTCACGAGCCGTCTCAGTGAAACAATATATACGTATAGGTACTTACTGAATTGGATTTCACTGCCCTAATCTAAGAAACACTGAGCGTTTATAAACAATAGCGCTTAGAACTTTCCTGTTTAACACTGACCATCAATCAAAACACCTCTTGACTGACGTCAGCATGAGTCAGTAGACTCTGAACAATTGTTGTTTGCCAATGGTTTATTAAAGCTTATATACGAGTCCTGAATGCAAATATATATTACATAAGCAATTTGTGTACGCTTTGACAAAACCTTAAAAGTTAAAACCCACTCGGACGCCTTTGTTCCTGATATTATTCTATTCATTCAAGTAAATGAGTTAAGTTTTGCAGCCAAATGTCAGGGAGCGTTTGTTTACGAATTTGTCACGTGGAGGTTTATTTTCATGAGAAGCGAGCGAAATAGCATTCGGGTTATGTTACGTAATAGGGCGCCTCTATTTATTCAATAGCATTCCATTGCAACAAGAAATAACATTTCCTTGATAATAATTCATTACGTTAACTTAAAACTAAAGCTACCAGGATTCCAAACGCCCAGGTCTGAGAAAAGCCCACAAGTCACAACAAACTCAGCCGGGTATTGTAATTATTATCACCGTTTCACTCTATCACTTTAAACTTTTGTTAGAACTATCAAAGCTGTTAAAGCAACTCATCCCCAAGCTTTCTTATAATTTAAATAATCCTTTCCAATATAATGTTTCAATAAGCGTGCGTTTACAACTTTGAACTTGTTGAAAGAAATCTCCAATATGCATATGGGAGCTCACTTGTAGGAACGGCAAGCCAGGGCAAGTCAGCTTGTTTTCTATAAGTCGCACATATTAATAGAGACACATTTTATATTTACCAGGTTTGCAGCCGCTTGTACGGGCGGCGGACGACCGAGCGTAGCGCGTGTGACGGCCGCTGCACGTAGACTTGCGGATAAGAGGCACTACGCGGAACCACAGATAACAGCACTTGCGCATCGCCTCGAACGCGCCTACAAACAGCTTTCTGCAGGTTATTATTTTGTTTATTATAGAATTGAAATATTTTAAAGAGAAAACACTTTTTGTCTTTCGAAATATGCGTGCGGAAGTTCATTTTAACCGCTAGCGTGGAAAAGTCTGAAATTTGAACATGACGAACTATGGATGGCGTACCTAACTTTTTTCTTTCTATTAAAATGCCATATATTATTTTAATGAAATTAAATTTGAATCACCCGAAAAAAACTAGGTAATTAAAATTTTGTTGTACTCAATTCTTGTACTTTTGGTTTCTTTTCCTCGCTGTAGTTAGATGAAAAGTTTGCTCCAAAATTATTTACGCTCGTGGCTTTGAATTCCTCGTTACGCTCAAGATGCATGCTCAGTAACTAAAATCATGCAGTGAACGACAGAAAAATTATATGACAATTGTTAAAAAACCGCGTTTCTAACAATTGCTATTCAAAAATAGAGGCCACTAACATGCATTCGTTAAACACCTAACTTCTTGTTTGTACTGTGTGTAATGCCACTGCCATGATTGGCCGACTCAAAGTGACAGTTACGGAGTTCGGTACAATCGAATTGAAAGCACGATGTGCACCGCCCACCGATTAATTTTCCGAATAATTCTATGTTTTGTCGTTCACTATAATGCTTTTGTTCCAACTTTCGCTAATGTACCTGTATTGTTTATTGGTAGGTTTGGAGGAGCGTTCCGCTGTGCTGTCGCTGTCTGTAGTGTTCCACCACAAGGCGGAAGCGTACGCGAGCGCGGTGGGCGGCTGGGGCGCGCAGTGTGCCGTGGCGCTGCAGTTGGCGACGGGCGGGCCGGGCGCGCCGCCCTGCGCTGACCCACGCGCTCTCGAGCAACACGCGCAGAGGCACCGGCAGCTGTACGAACACATGTGCCAGGCGTATACTGAGGTGAGTTGACATTAGCATTAATAAATGGGAGCGAGATGGCAATCGGGGTATGAGATGAGCCGTGAAAGCCGCCCCCCCCCCCCGTTAGATCACTAACTATTTAATAATTATGAGTATGTAGGTAAAATACAATAATATCTCAATATTAGTCCGGATCCATTGGATATTGGTCATGGGTTCCAGACCTTAGAATATTCCTTTTCTTCAAACATGTAAAATTTTGCTATATTACGTATTTTATTTACAGGTCCATTCAACAAGTAAGAAACTGCTGTACCAACTTGACCATTTAGTGCAAGTTTGTCATCAGACAGATCCGGCAGACATGGTGAGTCCATTTTATTATATTAATTTATCTTACCATAAGTTTTTCAGAAGTTATAAGGCTCTGACATGGAGAGTTCGCTTTATCCGTCAATAAATATAATTAATGAGGCTTTATACATTATGTACGTGTGTGTAGACTTCTCGACAAGCTCTGATCCTCGAGCACTTACCTATATTATCACTACCATGGAAGAAATGGCTGAAATCAATACAATAAGGGGGCAGGGAGGTATCTACTAAGAAATTATTCATCTCTGCAGAATGAAGGCTCCGTAAGTTCCGCGGGAGGCAGCGGGGGCGACCCGGCCGCGGACTACAGCTCGGGCGCGAACCACGTGCTGGCTGTCATCCACCAGATCCTCGGCCATCACCGGGCGCTCGAGTCGCGCTATCACCAGGCGCGGCTCAAGCTGCACCAGCGACTCGCGCTGCTACTGTACAAGGAGGACTGTAGGCAGGTTGGTAGTAGATTTGTAACTAGAGCCCGACCACTGGAGGGCTAAAAGATATTTTTCATCTCACTTCAATAAAAAATCAAATCTGATATTGTTATTTCTTTTAAAAGACCATACGATCTTTGACAAATGACAATGTTGGTAAGACCTATCCACAGATTATAGATAGAATGAAATGGGACAAAAGTTGCCATTACTAGCTCCACAATTTTTTATTCTTTTTCAATATAAAAATTAATCCATCGTGTTATTTGTTTTAGGTGTTAGATTGGCTAGGAAACCATGGCGAGAAGTTCTTGATGAAAAACACAGGAATTGGAAAGAATCTCCACAAGGCTAGGACTTACCAGAAATCTCATGAACACTTCGAAAATGTTGCACAGGTATGTTGCGTTAAAATTCATTTGCACTCTCATCAAATATCTTTGTTTAAAGTAAAAGCTGCAATCCATACTAATATTATGAATGAGAAAGTTTGTCTGTCTGTCTGTCTGCTAGCCTTTCACGGCCCATCTGCTTAACCGATTTTGACGAAATTTGGTACAGAGATAGCATGAACACCGTGGAAGGAAATAGGCTACTTTTTATCCCGGAAAACCAAAGAGTTCCCACGGGATTAAAAAAAATCTAAATCCACGCGGATGAAGTCGCGGGCATTATCTAGTCTAGAATATTTATTTATTGATCTGCTCATTTTTTGCGCAATTGTAAAATAAAAACAATAAAAGACAAACCAAGCTTTTTTTTTGTAAATGGAAAAGTTTGATACCTATAGCATAGTATAAAGAGAGACACAGTAGTCTAACGCATTCTTTGATCTCCAGGCCAGTATGTAATATCATGTCCTGCCTCTGTGCCTATTGTGTTACGAATTAACTGCCAATGGCCTTTTCGGATGAAACACATAATACAGTATTATTAACTTTGTTCCCTGTTATCAGAATACATACACAAACGCCGAGAAGCTTCTAGCGGCAGCGGAAGAGTTGGCAAGATCTGGTGAATGCGACGCTGAGGAAGTATTAGGGGTGGCGCGGGAATTAGAAGCACACGTTGCCGCATTCGCAGCTAGGGGCGACCGACGAAGAAGACGACTAGATCTGGCTGTCTTGCTCTACACGCATGAAAAAGAGGTATTAGCTATTTCTTTATATTTTTTCGTAATGTTTCACAATCAAAACGGTAAATTAGACTTTTACCATTTAATTATCGCACTAGCGCGCAAACATTTAAGATGGGTTCCGAACAGAACAGCTGTTTTGAAGTCGTCATTTTTATCGAGATGCTTTATTGTATACAGTGTGTTTTTTCACTGGGACAGTATGGGGAAATCCCAAACCATAGGTGATACAAGGTAACTGTCTTAGGAACCATATTTTAGTCTTTTTTTGTAAAAACAATTTTGGCATAGTCAATTTTTTGTATATTCAGTACATATTCTATGTTTTTTATTATTTTGCTTCCTTTGTACAGTTACTACAATGGCTGGAGACGCTCCGAAGTGGCGGTGGTGGCACGAGCGGCGTGACTGATGAAAGCCCCGAAGCAGCGCGGAGAGCGCTCGAACAATGCGCGCAGCATCGCGTCGCTTCGCTCGACGCTTGTGCTGCTACCATTGCCCACGGCGAAGCGTTGCTGCAGGATCTAAGGTTAGTCAATCCTCTTATACTAGGTTCTTTTGTAAAGTTATTAAAATATCTGGAGATGCGCCGAAATGGCGGCGTTGTGTCTCCGTTGTAACTGATGAAAGCCTTGTAGGAGCACGGCGCTCGCTTGTTTCTGATCAGTGATCACATAACAATTTTGTTTGTAGTAAGTTGGCAATTTTTTGATTTTAAGTAACAGCAATGAGTTACGGAACATGTAAAAATTTTGTTTGTAGTAGGCAATTTTAGATTTTTGATAACGGCAATAAGTTTTGTTTTGTTACGGAACATGTAACAATTTCGTTTGTAGTTGGCAATTTTAGATTTTGGTTTCACGGCATTTTTATGTGTTCTGAAACAAAACAATACTCCTCGTATTGTTTTGTTTCGGAACACATAAAAACATTTTGTGTGTATAAGGTAATTTCATATTTTTGTTAGACTTTGTTTGTTTCTTTCTTTCGTAGTACGATTTCTTTTGTAGTAAGTAATTTTAGATCTTGCTTCACACAAAGGAGACTTTTTATTAAAGAACATTGATTGTGCAAGAACACTTGCAACTAAAACAAGTAAAATTAACCGTCGATACTTCGTAAAATAAATGCGTAGTTTATTAAAATGTATCTAGATTAGCAATGTCCTCTAACATCCGGTCGACGTTTTTTGCTTAAACGGAATGTTAAAATTAACACACTCCTTAAAATGTCAGACTTAATGATAGCCTGTGCAAAAATGTTGCGATTACTTCGGCCCAGTTGCACACCAGACAGTTAAAGTTTCATTACGGTTACCGTTAAACTTTGACCGTTCATAATAACGCAAATTTGTTAACTTTGGACCAACATTATATCTTCAACTTTAATTTACGCAATCCACGAGTCTTGTGCTGGAAGTTAACTAGAACAGTGCACCACTATCATTATATCAATCAACGCTATCAAAGGGAATCTTCTATATTATTATCCACAAAGAACTGCACCCCAGATTTTTGGATCATGTAGTATGAATACTGACTTGAGACACTATTTTGCTTTTTATTGGTGGTTAAAGTTTATCGGCAACTGTAACGTAACTATAACCGTCTGTCATACAACTGAACCTAATTATGCATAAATTTATTAGGTAGTGTATAAAGACTTGGACATTTATTCCGTCTAACGAAGTCGTTATAATATTTTATATTTATGTTTAATTCAACCTCATTTTCATTGGTCAATATTACAAAGGTTTATTTATTAAAGTAGCACAAAGAAGATCTACTTACGCATCGTTTGATTCTCAGCTTCGAATTGTAACCTAAAAATAACATGTCGCCGCAACAGGAAAAACTGTAACTAGTTTTTGCCTGCAGTTCCTTTTACGTGTGTCGTGTATAGCTAACTACAGCTGAATAAGACTGATTGATTTGCGATGTGAGGCAAAAAGTCTGCGGATCCGCACTTGGCCAGCGCTGCAGCGAGCGTGCACGCTCCCGGGCACGCACCTCTATCCTTTCGGAGTTATGTGCGTTTTAATTAATTAAATATCACTTGCTTTAACGGTGAAAGAAAACATCGTGAGGAAACCTGCATGCCTGAGAGTTCTCCATAATGTTCTCAAAGGTGTGTGAAGTCTACTAATCCGCACATGGCCAGCGTGGTAGACTATGGCCAAACCCTTCTCATTATGAGACGAGATCCGTGCTCAGTATTGAGCCAGTGATGGGTCAATTATGTTGATGATGGTGTATTCTTTAAAGGTAACACGAAAAAAGTTTTATCTTAAGGCGCAACGCGCACCGTTGCAACCGCCTTAGAGTTGAAGTGCAACGTTTGTTTTTGATAGGCCAAACCGATATACGACGCGTCCATTATGCACCGTCAGTCTCCTCTGCGTTTTAATTTCAACGTACTTTTGTAAAATCTAATTATATAAAAGGATAAGGTGACTGACTGACTGACTGACTGATCTATCAACGTACAGCTCAAACTACTGGACGGATCGGGCTAAAATTCGGCATGCAGATAGCTATTATGACGTAGGCATCCGCTTAGAAAGGGTTTTAGGAAAATCCAACCCGTAATGGGGTGAAATAGGGATTTGAAATTTGTGTAGTCCACGCGGACCAAGTCGCGAGAATAAGCTAGTTTTCCTATAAGTTGTTATCAAAAAGATGTTGGGCATCGGATCCACTTCACCCCGAAGGTATGCGTTGCGCTAAACTCTTACTAATGGTTTTAAATTTATTTCTCGGTTACTACTAGTAATGTATAGTCATTTGCTTGCGGTGTGCATTCAGCTCCTGTCCGACTTGTTTACCGTAAGAGGATAAGTGGCTCTACCAGTGGCGCCAGACTACAGGATGACTGGGAGTTTCATGCCCTTATCAAGCCATTCACTATGCGGGCTATTCTTCCAAGCTTTATTTTCGTCCTGAGCCCTTAGTATACGTTTTCAAGTTAAAAACTAGACAACCCGAGATAGGATTACGTTATTACTTACTTTATATATGGAGATGTCCAGCACGATGTCCCTTATTATGAGTATAAGACAGATTTACCTCAACGCTTATGTCAAGTTAGCTTACTAAAGGATTGAACTAAATTAGTACCGTAGTAGAGTCGTTAGTAGAGACGTGGTAAAGACGACCGCTTCTTATTCAGGAGGTCGGCGGTTCCGTTCTGGGCAGACGCCTCTAACTTTTCGGAGTTATATGTTTTTTAAGGAATTAAATATCACTTGTTCTAATACCTGAGAATTTACCACAATATTCTCAAAGATATGTGAAGTCTGCAAATTCACACTTGACCAGTGTTGCGGACTACGGCCTAAACCCTTCTTTTTCTGAGAGAAGACTTGTGCTAAGTAGCTGGCTGGCGAAAGGTTACTCATGATGATGATGATGACATTAATACTTGTAAGAAGCGGCAATTTCAAACAGAAATAGTTTTCTATTAGGTTATTAAAATTAGTAGGATACTGGACATCAAGCTAAGCTAATTATTAAAAAAAACTACGCGGGTTTTTTTTTTTGATAAAGTCTATTGCAGTTTTTACCATAGAAGTAAACCGATTTTCTACCAGGTTGCCAAGTTGCATTCGCCGCAATGCACTGCAAGTTGCTATGGCTTGTGAGTCGCGCAGTTTACCATCGGGTAAGACCACGGAGCGACGTACGTTTTCTCGCTCCAGCGCTACTTACGTGGTTACGCGCCAAGTAAATCGAATTGAATACTACGATCGATCTCTTCAAAATAAATAAACGATATGATTTTGTGGTGATTTAATATTTGAAACTGTAAGGTTGTGGTTTTATAGCAAATTCGGTTTAACCCTATTATTTACCTACTCTATGTGCATCCATAATACTAATTAATTAATTACTAAAGTTAGCCTTCAAACAATTAGAATAGTATGCAGGTTCAAGAAATACATTTAAATAAGTTTCTACTCACAGGTCTTTTAACATGAATTAAGTACAAGTCTTCTTTATAAAAACACTAGATGATTCCCGCTACGTCGTCTGCGTATGTTTCGGATTATAAAAATCCTGTGGGAATCTTTGATTTTCTGGGATAAAAGGTAGCCTACCATGGTAGGTCTCATATATTGATGCCCACGATTTCCTCGGCGTGGATTTTTTTTTCGGCAGGATTCTTTGATTTTCTGAAACAATCTCTCTCCTTGCCAAATTTCGTTAATATCGGTTAAACGGATGGGCCGTAAAAAGCTAGCAGAAAGACAGACACACTTTCGCATTTATAATAACATTAATGTGAATAAGTATAGATTAATATGGATGTATATGTACGGTATATGTACCTAGTCGTGTTCAAATATTTAGTTTTCGTATTGAATTGGGGTGAGGTCCCTAACGTTTGTAGGTGGTTTTGTTTCCATTGAAATTCCGTCTAGTACTTGATCACAAATGTTTGCAGCAAGGGTATGTTCTGAGAGCAATCTGGTAGGTTTTATTCTTCTTTTAAATGATATTGGGTTTATTTATTTATATAAAGTTTTCATGCCTTATTTGTTCCTCATATTTTTTGAAAAGAGGAATGAATAATGTTTTATTTTGCGATCCTAAAATGGTATTTTACTAACTCTTCAACATTTATAATACCCATTTTTTGTCAACGTTAGATCGCAATAATTTTGTATACAATCCGTACAAAATGACTCCTCGCGCGCCATTTTTACTATGGGTCAACTGTCATGTCAAAAGTACGGTTTACCCTTAGAGTAAGGACTAAAATCGCACTTTTGACATGAAATTTGACACAAAAAGTCAAAATGGCGCGTGAGGAGTTAAATTTTACGCGTTATACTTGGTACAACTTGAACAATACGAAGTTATATCATGTAAGTAGGCAATAAATTTAAATTTTTAATTATTGCTTCTTCCGTATTACCATTGAACTTAACTATCCTATTTCCTGCCACTATTACTAATGAGAATTATGCTAAATGCGAAAGTTTGAATCTTTGTTATACATACACACCAAATTTTTTTAACAGAATTGCATAAAAATTTATAATAAAATTAAAACTACTCAGACAACGTTTTGTAATCACCATCTCATTACTTTATAATATCCTGTAATAGTAAATAATAACTACGATATTTTTAGGGGAGACAGGATGCGCAGCGCAGCATAGAGCATAGAGTGCACCGAGGGTCTCTCGCGACACCTCCAATAGAGTACGCGTCGCTCGCTTCGCTCTCTATCTCTAAACAATTTTGAATTAATGACAAAGGTGTCCTTTTTTATTCTTGTAAGCTCTTCCTTCTTTAAAAATAATTTTTACTCGTGTATCCCGCGGGTCCACGAATTAAACGGACTATTGCTTACATGTCTACATCATAATAGCTATCTGTATGCCATCCGTCCAGTAGTTTGAGATGTGTGTTGATAGATTAGTCAGCCAGTCAGTCAGCTTTTCCTTTTATATATTTAGATTTTCGATTTTTTCGAAGTTGCGGAACTATCAAATTGCTCATAGCCAGTTCTTGTTAATATTTACACTTGTATTGAGTTTTATGCTCCCCTTCGGGTGCTTGTTAAAAGTTTGTCGACGTTATTCGTTCCATGACAATATGAGTCGAGTATGCTTCGTGTTTGTATTTTGGACAACTACTTTTATCTAATTAGCTTATGGTAGGTAGGTACTAAGGTAAAATGTTGAATGCTTAATCGATTTTAATGCGGCTAGCGTATAAATTGGAACCATTTTAAAATTAATACCGAAGTCTGAAAGGCGTGCATTATTTCCTAAATGGGATTTCATAATTTTTTTGTACTTTGGTTTTAAGCATGTTCCTAAGAACTGTCTTCTTATTGATTGATACAAAAGTGTGTCTGTCTGTCTGATAACTATTCACGGTCCATCCGCCTAACCAATTTTAACTAAATTTCATACGCGACAAGTTGCATCCCGGAAATGGACATAGGCTACGCAAATATCTTGATTAGGTGGTGACCGTATGCTATAAACTAAAAAAAAAACCGGCCAAGTGCAAGTCAGACTCGCCCACTGAGGGTTCCGTACTACAATCGTATTTTATCTACATTTTGTACGATAAATCAAAAACTATTATGTATAAAAAAAAAAAAAAAATCTGTTTTAAAATGTACAGGTAAAGCCCTTTCCCACCCTCCCCAATGATACCCCACTTGATATAGCAATCTTACTTTGGATGTCGAAAATAGCAATATTTGTTGGAAACACGTTTTAATTTTTTTTCTTATGATGTGACCACAAATTCGTGCAAACTGTGGAACCAACTCCCATCGGCGGTGTTCCCACTAGATTATAACATGGGGTTGTTCAAGGGGCGGACCAACAAATTCCTAAAAGGCCGGCAACGCATCGGCGGCTCCTCTGGTGCTGCAAATGTTCATGGGCGGCGGTAATCACTTAACATCAGGTGACCCGCCTGCTCGTTTGCTTGCTATATCTATTAAGATTTTTCCCCTAATGTCTGATATAACCCCTACCTACCTGCCAAATTTCATGATTCTACGTCAACGGGAAGTACCCTGTAGGTTTCTTGACAGACAACAAAGTGATCCTATAAGGGTTCCGTTTTCCTTTTGAGGTACGGAACCCTAAAAACCTACATTATTAATGATCATGCAAAGGCTAGAAATAACAGGGCAATTTTATAGCATACAACTAGATGATGTGAGATGCCAAAGTGGGATCACTTTGCCGGGAAGTCGACAACAATAGTTGATGGGTCTCGCGAGTGATTTAAATTGTCTCACAATCGCTTTTTCC